>NC_058520.1:16971620-18221620 GCF_904849725.1 Hordeum vulgare subsp. vulgare | reverse complement strand
ATGGAGGAATAAATTCAACTTGACTAGCGCTGATCTGTTGAGTTAGTAATGAATCATTTTCCATACAAAGATCATCATGAGACATCCTCAGCTTCTCAAGATCAAGTTTCCTTTGAAGAAATTCGTAGCAAAGCTTCTCATGATCAGTGAGGAGTGTATCATAACGATCCTGAAGATTATCAAATCTAGACTGAAGACTTTTCATGTCATCAGTGAGGATTTGGTTAAGGTTCAATTCATCATTCAACAGATCATCACTTTTGTCTAGCAGTTTCTGAAGCTTTTCCTGAGCAGTTTGTTGTTTAGTGGCAATGATTGCAAGTTTACTGTAACTGGGTTTCTTATAATCATTAGGTTCACAGTTACTTGAATCAGAGGAGGAGGCATTATTTGATACCTTTGAACCTTTTGCCATGAAGCAATAGGTTCGAGCGAAGTCATCAGCATAGTCATCAGTATGGATGGTGCAATCATTTTCTTCAAGATTGAAGATTGATTTGTTGACGAAAGTGGTTGCTAGTGCAAGACTAGCCTGTCCAGATTCTGAGCCTTCTCCAGAACCCTCTTCTTCATCACATTCATCTGATTCTGCCTCGGAGTCCATTTCCTTGCCAATAAGTGCCCGAGCCTTTCTGAAACTAGTGTTCTTGTGTGATGAGGGCTTTGAAGATGAGGATTTTGAAGATTTCTTCTTCTTCTTCGAGTCATCAGAACTGTCATCCTTGTATTTCTTCTTCTTTGATTCCTTTCCCCAACGGGGACAATCAGCAATGTAGTGACCTGATTTCTTGCACTTGTGACAGGTTCGTTTCTTGTAGTCCTCAGATGCAGATTCTGATTTCCTCATGTCTCTTCTTGATGATTTACCGAACTGGCCACGTCGTGTAAATCTCTGGAATTTCCTCATAAGCATTGCAAGCTCCTGTCCAAATTCTTCAGGGTCACAAATGCTGTCATCTGTGTCTTCTTCTTCAGATGAGGAAATTGCTCTAGCCTTCAGTGGACGTGGTCTGGAATAGCTTTGTGCATATAGATCTCTCTTTTCTTCTAGCTGGAATTCATGAATATTTAGCCTTTCATGGATATCAGCTGGATCCAGCATCTTGTAGTCTGGTCTTTCTTGAATCATCAGAACTAGAGTGTCAAATGAAGAATCCAAAGATCTCAGCAGTTTCTTCACAACTTCGTGATCAGTGATGTCTCGAGCTCCCAGTGCTTGCAGTTCATTTGATATGTCACTGAGGCGATCAAAGGTGTCTTGGCAGCATTCGTTGTCATGTCTCTTGAAGCGATTGAAGAGATTGCGAAGAATATCAACACGAGAGTCACGCTGGGTTGATACTCCTTCATTTACCTTGCACAGTCTCTCCCAGATCAGTGTTGCAGAGCCCAAAGCACTTACTCTTCCAAACTGGCCAGGGCTTAGATGGCCACAGATGATGTTCTTCACTTGAGAATCGAGTTGCTTGAATTTCTTCACATCAGCCGCAGTGACAGTGGCAGAGATGATGGGGACTCCATTTTCCACAATATACCACAGATCATTATCAATATCTTGTAGATGCATTTGCATTTTGTTCTTCCAGAAGGGAAAGTTCTTTCCTTCGTAGGTAGGACATGCTGCAGTCACCTTAAACATGCCTGCAGTCGACATAACTAAAACTCCAGGTGGTTAAACGAAAATCACACAGAACAAGGGAGTACCTTGCTCTGATACCAATTGAAAGTGCGTTATATCGACTAGAGGGGGGGTGCATAGGATATTTTTAGAATTTCATCATTGAGGAAATTCCTTTTGAGAAAATTCCTCACTCCTAATTAACTTACAGCGGAAACAGTAAAGGATCAGACGTGCAAACGTTCACACCAGCAGTATTTCAGAGTGAAGAATGTGAAAACAGATTGCACAGTAAGCAGGCACGCAGAATACAGATGATGATTAACTATTGTGAAGAATTTGGGGTTGAGGAAATTCAGAGAAAGTCTTCACCAAATTCTTCAAACAGTCAGAGTGAAAGTCATCAACACATAATACAGAGAAAGTAAAGAGTTGAGGAATTAGAACCCGATTCTCAAAGAAGACAGTCGTTGATGACCCAGTTCCAACTGCTGTGACAGTTGTACATCTGGTTTGGAGCAGCTTGGTATTGAAACCAAAGGACACCCAGTCCCGGGACACACAGTCCCTACCGTATTCTCCTTGATCTAAGGACACATAGTCCTCGCCCAAAACTCGTGGTAAGTCTTCAGGGCAGACTTCCAAACCCTCACAAACTTGGTCACTCGACGATCCACAATGAACTGCTGGAACGTTCTAGACCATGACGCCTAACTATCTGGAGGATGCACAGTCCTCAAAGGTAAAAGGCTTCAGTCCCACACAGGAACAACTTCTTCAGTGATGCTCAATCACTAGGTTTGGTTTGTGGTTTCGGTGGGTGGTGTATTTCCTCACTGATGAATTACTCTCGAAGACTCTGAGGAATTTGGGTTGCTCTTATGACAAGTGTCAGTTTCTAATGGAGCAGCCAACCAACTAGTGGTTGTGGGGGGTGGCTATTTATAGCCTGGGAGCATCCCGACATGATTTGACACTAATGCCCTTAAATAATATGACCGTTGGAGTGGATAAGACCAGTGACTTGGCGTGGTTATCGAAATGGTCGGGACCCTCAACTGTGAGAGTCCTCATGTCACTCATATTCCTCACTTGAGGCTTTTGGTAGGATTAGGCTTGGGTTGAGCATCATGAGGAAATCTATTCCATGGTGTTACTTTGACCCCCTTTAACAGTACGGTGTTCCTATTACTCAAATGCGAAGAAAGTAAAACAGAAAGTGTAAATCTTCACGCTTCAAATTCTTCAAAATGATTTTCTTCAGGAACCACCGGTCTTCTCAATATCAGTATCTTTATGAGGAATATCAATTTCATCGCAGATTCCTCGCGATTCATTTCTTCAGCTTCAGACCAATTTCTTCAACTGAAGATATACATTTTTAGGGGTCGATATTCTTCAAATATCTCAAACTCCTCAATGACTTATAGATCCTGTGTACACTTATAAACACATTAGATACTTAACCTATAAGTCTTCAAACCACCAAAATCACTAAGGGGCACTAGATGCACTTACAATAACAGTATGAAAGAGAAAGTAAATCAAAAAGTGCCACAACCGACAATATAGGTCTAGATGCCTAACCATCTATCCTATTACTAGACCGTCAACCAAACCGGTTGAAGATATCCCGCGCTACCATCTCCCATCGGGTAGGCCCAGTAACCAAAGGCTCCCTGGTTTTCGCAGGAGTGAGCAATGACCATGTACGGATCAAGGCCGTAGCTCTGTGAAATACCTGCAAAAAATGAATATTCGTATGTCTGTCAAAAACCACATCATTCCTACAGTTCCATATAGCCCATAGAAGTGCACAAACTCCAATACGAATGTGCCTAGCAAAAACCATATGAACTCCATCCAGCCACGTTCCAAATAACGTGTCAATGCTATTCGGGGATACAATGTTGAAGGATATACGCACTGTGTGCCAAAGGACTCTTGCAAATGAACATTGGAGAAAGAGGTGTGTAATGTTCTCGTCGTTATCACGAAAGCTACATCGAGTACTCCCCCCCCAATTACGTTTAGCCAAATTATCTTTAGTTAGAATCACCTTCTTGTGCACAAACCACATGAAGACCTTGATCCTTAAGGGTACCTTGACTCTCCAAATATTAATGGATTTTGGGATGTTGGTCATATCAATGAGATTCATATACATCGATTTGACCGTAAATAATCCGTTATTTGTAAGCTTCCAAAGCACCCTATCAGGTTGCTCTGGTAACTGGATGTCCATGAGCTTCCTGACCAGGTGAAGCCAATCCGCCCAGCGAAGGCCAATCAATGACCATTTGAATTGGATATTTAAAGGGTTTGACTGAAGTACTGTGGCTATGTACGCATCTTTGCGTTGCACAATATTATAGAGAGCTGGATATTGAATGGCCAAAGGAATCTCCCCCAACCATGAATCCTCCCAGAATCTCGTACCCTCACCATTTCGAATTATAAAAATGGTTCTATGGAAGAAGGTTGACCTTACTCTCATCAATCCCTTCCAGAATGGTGAATCATTGGGTTTGACGTTTACCTGGGATAAGGTTTTAGAATGTAGGTACTTATTACGCAAAATTTGTACCCACATGCCTTCTGTCTCTACCGAAAGTCTAAAGAGCCAGTTACTTAGCAAGCATCTATTCTTTACCTCTAAATTCTCAGTTCCCAGTCCTCCTTGGTCTTTGGGCCTACAAATAATATCCCATCTAGTAAATCTATATTTCTTCCTCTCATCATCACTCTGCCAAAAGAATCTAGATCGATAAAAATCCAACCTTTTGCGTACCCCTACTGGTACCTCAACGAAGGATAGAAGTAACATCGGCATACTCGTAAGTACCGAGTTTATCAGAATTAATCTTCCACCATATGAGAGCAGCTTGCCCTTCCAGCAGCTTAGTTTTTCTCAAATCGATCCTCGATGCTTTTCCACTCACTATTGGAAAGCTTGCGATGGTGAATTGGTATGCCTAGAAAACCGAACGGTAGGCTCCCCAGTTCACAACCGAACAATTGTTTGTAAGTGTTTTGTTCCTCTTTGGCTTTCCCAAAACAGAACATCTCACTCTTATGAATATTGATTTTCAAGCCCAACAATTGTTCGAAGAGGCAGAGTATAAGCTTCATGTTCCTTGCTTTTGCAACATCATGTTCCATGAGCAGGATAGTATCATCAGCATAATGCAGGATAGACACGCCACCATCCACCAGATGCGGCACGAGTCCACCTACCCGGCCTCATAGTTTATCCCTTCCTATAAAAATTGCCAACATGTCTGCAACTATGTTAAATAGGATGGGTGACATTGGATCTCCCTGCCTGAGACCTTTGGAAGTTTGGAAAAAATGGCCAATGTCATCATTAACTTTGATTCCAACACTCCCTTTACGTACGAATGACTCAACATGCTTCCTCCATATTTCATCGAACCCCTTCATACGTAATGCCTTTTTGTAGGAATGGCCATTTGACCTTACCATATGCCTTTTTGAAATCCAGCTTGAAGATAACCCCATCTAGTTTCTTCAAGTGGATTTCAAGAAGCGTTTCATGCAGGACCACCACACCCTCTAGTATGTTCCTGCCCGGCATGAAAGACGTCTGACTAGCTTGCACTACCTCATGTGCAATCTGAGTCAACCTATTTGTTCCTGCCTTTGTAAAAATTTTGAAACTGACATTCAGAAGGCAAATAGGTCTAAATTGTTCTATACGCACTGCACCCTCCTTTTACGGCAACAATGTCACTGTTCTGAAATTTAGGTGGAATAAATGTAAGTTTCCGTCAAATAAGTCTTGGAACATAGGTAGCAAGTCATCTTTTATGATGTGCCAACATTTCTTGTAAAACTCAGCTGGAAACTCATCTGGGCCTCGTACCTTATTATTTTTCATATGTGATATGGCTTCAAACACCTCTTTCTCCGTAAAAGGCGTGATTAATACCTCATTTTCGTCCGTCCCGAGCTGATGTATGTTACCGGCCCTTTGTTCACTCCTGGATACAAAATTTTCTTCAGGAGCCCCGAAGAGTTTTTTTGTAGTACTGAGAGATATACAATTTCAGATTCTCGTGTCCAATAGTTGTACCCTCATTTTGCTCGAGTTGATGTATCTTTTTCTTTCTATGTTTTCCATTAGCTATCAAATGGAAATACTGTGTATTTTCATCACCTTGCACAACCTGGTGAACTTTTGCCCTCAATGCCCACTTCAACTCCTCCTCTCTGAGTAGTTGTTTTAGCTTTAGTTCGGCCTCCATTTTTAATGACCTCTCATTGTCATCTAGTAATGAATATTCGGCTTTTATGTCTAACGTATTTATAAGTTCGAGAAGCCGTTATTTATCTTTCTTATAAATTCCACTTTCATGCTTCGCCCATCCCCGTAGGAATTGGCGCAAGTGTCTTATCTTATTTTGCCAACTGTCAATGTTGGTGGTACCTCCCATGTACACGGCCCATTCCCTGGCTATGAGGACCACGAACCCCTCCCGTTTAAACCATCCTAACTCGAACGGGAATAGGTTTTTATTCCCTACATGAGTTGCCTCCCCTGAGTCGACAAACAATGGGGTGTGATCCGATATAGTTGTGGGCATAGTGCGCACCGTGGCATGCAGGATCTTCTGCTCCCAATCCACACTCGCAAGGACCCCGTCCAGCTTCTCAAAAGTTGGATTAGGTAAGTTATTTGCCCATGTAAATTTTCTACCTGAAAGCTCAATTTCTCGCAGATCAAGACTTTCGATGATAGAGTTAAACATAAATGACCATCTGCCATCAAAGTTCACATTGTTTTTCTCATCTCTTCTTCTAAGAATATTAAAGTCACCACCAACTAAAATTGGCAACCTCTCATCCCCACAAATCCGGACAAGGTTAGCCAAGAAGTCTTTCTAGAGCTCTGGCTGGGCCGCCCCATATACCGCTACGAGGGCCGAGTGGAACCCATCCTCCTTCGATCGAACTCTAAACTTGACGACAAAGTCCCCAAACACCACGTTCCGGACTTGTAACGTCTCACATCTGATCCCAAGCAAGATCCCCCCAGATCTTCCTCTTGGAGGCAAACAGTGCCAGTTGAACTCAATACTACCAGATCGCGTGCTTAAAAATTGAGCTGTGAAATTATCTCTCCCTGCTTCCATTAAAGCAATGAAATCTAATTTGTGCTCAATAGCCGCTTCTGCTAGAAATCTCCTTTCAGCTAAGTCTGCTAGACCTCTGCTATTCCAGAAAATTCCTCTCATCTCTCATCATGAAATTTCTTAAATCGCGCACTTCTACGTACAGGTAATACATGATACACCTTTCTCTTCCATGTTCTTTTCGGCCAATCCTGATCATCGGACCGGTCCACATAACCGGTCTCATGTTGTACACTAATCGACGTTTGTAGAGGAGCCACATACCCCTCGTGAACAATCTCATTTGCCTCTATAGGTATAAGTGAAGCAGGCACAAGATCTTCGCATAAACGTTCTAATGCCCCCATTCCTAGATCATTAATATCGGAATCATTCATTGGTTGCACTGCTGCAATATTTTTAACCATCTCTATAGCCCTCTCTGCTTCTAAATCTAACAAATCATTCACCAATTTAGAAATTTCGTGGCCATTATTACCTAGTGATACCCCAAGTTCATTCGCATTAAGAATTATATCATATTCAGTAAAATGCAAAATAGAGTGGCTCGTATCAATAGACATACCTGTGGAGGTCTCAATGTCCCAAATCTTAGCCGCCCGAATGGCACGGCCAATCTGCAACTCGTCGACATCTGGTTGAGCCTGAAGGCGAGCACTCGGTCGCCTAGCTCCAGTAGTCGGGTCCGGAATGCCTCCAAACTCGATAACCTCCGCAGTAGAGGGCCCTGTCAAAACATGATAGCCTGTCACATGTCCAACCTGGCCAATTCCATCATCGCCACCTATTGCCCTCAACGTCTCTGTTAGGCACTGGTTCTCCGAGAGTACCCTCTTGCCAGAACTGCCCTCGATATCAGCCAGCGGGGAGGGGCTAGATGGTTGCTGGTCACCCATCGTAGACGCAGACTCTGTCCCGGCCCCCTGACCCGTCGGCTCGGTGGATGGAGTGAGCTTCTCTCGTGTTGATGGCCTAGAAAGTATCATGACACCTGTAGGCGTCTCCAGGGGTGCAAGCCGAGGCAACTCCCGTTCCTCTGGGTCCTCGCTCTCCACCCTGGCACCTGATGACGAGATGATGTATATAATTCTCGCACCTCGTTGGTTACCCCAAGTGGAAGGTTGAGACGTAGTTAGCAGCAAGTTTTCCCTCACATGGAAACTGTAAGGTTTATCGAAGCAGTAGGACTCCTAGGATCAACAAGTAGGTTTCTTCCACCCTGGCGCTAGTAGAAGACGTGGACCTGCACACACAACAAATAACTTTGCTCCCAACGAGTACAGAGAGGTTGTCAATCTCTCGAGCCTTGTAGTTTGCAAAGGATCAAAACACAAGCGGGAAAGTAATAGTGATTGCAACGGAAAAGTAAATGAAAGCAGTAAATGATGGAGGTGTAAATAATGATGGTGATATGGACCGGAGTCACATGATGTTCACTAGTGATGTCTCTCTCCCAAAAGATGATAATCAACTATGCTTGGGTAAACAAATCATAGTTGGGCCATTGACAAAACTATGAACAAACCGCAATGCTAATTATGCTACTTGATAGTTAGAGGTTCAATAGTAATGGGCAATACGCCAAGACAAGTAGACCGTTTATTCATCATCATCTACTTACTAATCATCTACCTTGAGATATCTATCCAGAACATCTCGCCGGTATTAAGTTTTGAGCCCCACCCAAAGTGTAAACTCAAAGCAACGGACAACTGCATTAACGAACTATGCGTAAGGTAAACAATCCTTGCAACCGTGGTCACAAGCACCGCTGTGTTCTCCCTGGTGGCAACAACACATCCCCTAGTCTCATGTTTATTTCACTCAAGCTAGACATCGAGGGGCATGAACCCACAATCTTGCATAACGCTCCCTCTTGGAGTTACAATCTATTACTCGGCCAAAGCAATAAATAGCAACAGAGAACATGCATGAATCACTAAGGAACGTAATATAAAAGGATAATCAAATATATAACTCATAACAGTCTAAACATAATCTCATAATCCATCGGATCCCAACAAACCGAGCATAGCAATAGCAAGAGAATTACATAGATGCCTTGATCATGTAGGGTAGCTCACAAGGGCTAACCATTGAAGCACAAGATTGGAGAGAAGACATCACATAGCTACTAGTCATGCACCCATGGTCGAAGGAGGACTACTCACGGCACGTCCGGGAAGCGTCCATGACGGTGGAGAAGCTCCCGGAGGTCAATCCTCCCTCCGACAGGGTGGCGGGAAGGGGTCTACTGACGCTCCCGATCTCGGAAGCGCTGCGGCGGCGGAACAATGGAGAAATTCGCGATTCTGAATGTGATTGAAGGGTTTTCTCGCGGAGGAGTAAATATAGGACAATGGAGGGCACGAGAGTAGGTGGGGCCAACCCAGGCGGCCTCCTAGCGCATCGAGGGGGTAGGCCGCGCCAGCAGGTTGCGTGGACGGCCCCTGGCCCCCCTGTGGCCCATCTTCGGTGATCTAGAAGCTTCCGTTAGGCTGATTTTTTATATATATTTCCTGGAATTTTTCGGGCTTTGGAAAATTGGGTAAACACTAGTAGAAAACAGGGCTTTGGTCCACTTGAAGAAATCCCATTAGTCCCGGTTCACCCACGAACCGGGACCTATGGTTTCATTGGTCTCGGTTCGTGAGGCCACGGCGCCACGCGGGCATCATGGGCCGGCCATTGGTCCCGGTTCTTGTCAACACTTTGGTCCCGGTTCCAGACACGATCAGGGACCAATAGCCAGGGACCGTTCGTATCCCCCTTTAGTCCCGATTGATGAATCAAACGGGACGAGGTGGACCGCTCGTATCCCACTAAGGGGTGGTGGCAACCGTTTGTATCCTCCTTTAGTCCCAGTTAGTAGAACAAACCGGGACGAAGTGGTGGTGGCAAATGTTCGTATCAGCCTTTAGTCCCGGTTAGTGGCTCAACCCGGGACTAAAGGCCCAAATGGTTTTCCTCCCGCTTCGCAAAAGCACAACCAAAGCAGAGTCTGTCGCCATTTTCTCTGTTCTTCTCCTCTCTTGCTCTCTTCTTCCCCTCTCTTCTTCCATCATGCCAACTCGCTTCACAGAGGTGCTCGCACATGGCAACAACAATCTCGATGTCGTGTACACGAACGAGAGTAGGGAGGTGCCGCATTTTCTTAGACAGTAGAAGGAACGGTGTCTTGACGCCGCGGGGGATCATGAGAAGTTCTTGGGGCTTGATCTGGAGTACACGGCCGATCAACGAGGTGTTGCCGTCATCCAACTATGTTTCAAACACCATGTCTTGATCTTCCAATGGGCGAGGTATGTTTTGAGGCTTTCTTTGATCCAAGGTTATGAAAATTGCATATATATAGTGATTTATTTTGGTTCCATTGGATAGCAATATGTAGTTTCTATATATGTTCCATTGGATAGTTAATTGAGGGTTTCTTGATCAATTCATAGGATATGAAAATTGCATAGGATCGATAGCAATATGTTCCATTTTGGAATCCTATAAAGATCAATTTCTCTTTAGTTATAGTGAAACAATTTTATGCGGCGTTCTTTGATCCAAGGTTATGAAAATTGCATATAGCTAGTGATCTCTCTAGGTTCCATTGGATAGCAATATGGTATGTCATAGTTATGAAAATTGCATATAGCTAGTGATGTCTCTAGGTTCCATTGGATAGCAATATGATATGTCGTAGTTATGATAATTGCATATAGCTAGTGATCTCTCTAGGTTCCATTGGATAGCAATATGATATGTCATAGTTATGAAAATTGCATATAGCTAGTGATCTCTCTAGGTTCCATTGGATAGCAATATGATATGTCATAGTTATTGAAATTGCATATAGCTAGTGATCTCTCAAGGTTCCATTGGATAGCTATAGTGATCTCTCTAGGTTCCATTGGATAGCAATAAGCAATATGTCTAGCTTCTTCCACATTTGCAAAACCATGGGAGAATATGTTGGAAATATGCCCTAGAGGCAATAATAATATGGTTATTATCATATTTCCCTGTTCATGATAATTGTCTATTGTTCATGCTATAATTGTATTAACACGAAACAGTGATACATGTGTGAATAAATAGATCACAATGTGTCCCTAGCAAGCCTCTAGTTGGCTAGCTCGTTAGTCAATATATGATCATGGTTTCCTGATCATGGGCATTAGATGTCATTCATAACGGGATCACATCATTGGGAGAATGATGTGATGGACAAGACCCAATCCTGAGCCTAGCACTAGATCGTATTGTTCGTATGCTAATGCTTTTCTAATGTCAAGTATCTTTTCCTTCGACCGTGAGATTGTGCAACTCCCGGATATCGTAGGAGTGCTTTGGGTGGATCAAACGTCACAACGTAACTGGGTGACTATAAAGGTGCACTACGGGTACCTCCGAAAGTGTCTGTTGGGTTGGTACGAATCGAGATCGGGATTTGTCACTCCGTGTGACAGAGAGGTATCTCTGGGCCCACTCGGTAGAACATCATCATGAGCTCAATGTGACTAAGGAGTTAGTCACATGATGACGTGCTATGGAACGAGTAAAGAGACTTGCCAGTAACGAGATTGAACAAGGTATAGGTATACCGACGATCGAATCTCGAGCAAGTTCTATACCGACAAACAAAGGGAATCCTATACGGGATTGATTGAATCCTTGACATCGTGGTTCGTCCGATGAGATCATCGTGGAGCAAGTGGGAGCCACCATGGGTATCCAGACCCCGCTGATGGTTATTGGCCAGAGAGGTGTCTCGGTCATGTCTGCCTGTCTCCCGAACCCGTAGGGTCTACACACTTAAGGTTCGATGACGCTAGGGTTATAGGGAATTATTATACGAGGTTACTGAAAGTTGTTCGGAGTCCCGGATGAGATCCCGGACGTCACGAGGAGCTCCGGAATGGTCCGGAGGTAAAGATTGATATATAGGACGGATGGTTTCGGATACCGGAAGTGTTTCGGGCATCACCGGTAACGTACCGGGACCACCGGGACCACCGGAGGTGGCCCCGGGGGACCACCGAAGGGGGGCAACGACCCCGGGAGGTAAGGTGGGCCAAGTGGGGGTGGGAACCAGCCCCTAGGTGGGATGGTGCGCCTCCCCACTCAGCCCATTGCGCAAGGGAGAGAAAAGGGGGGGGGGGGAAACCCTAAGCCAGGTGGGCCTAAGCCCCACCAGTTGGTGCGCCACCCCCTCCTCCCCCCTCTGGCCGTCGCACCTCCCATCTGGGGGGGGGGGGGCTGCCGCACCCCCTAGGGTGGGAACCCTAGGGGTGGCACCCCCTCTCCCCTTCCCCTATATATAGTGGGCACTTCTGGCCATTAGAGATGAGATTTTTCCCTCTCCCTCGGCGCAGCCCTGCTCTTCTTTCTCCTCATCTCTGCCGGTGCTTGGCGAAGCCTTGTCGGGAGACCTCGTCTCTCCATCGACACCATGCCGTCGTGTTGCTGGATTTCTTCCCCAACCTCTCCCTCCTCCTTGCTGGATCAAGGTGCGGGAGACGTCACCGGGCTGCACGTGTGTTGAACGCGGAGGTGCCATAGTTCGTCACTAGATCGGAATCGCTGCGAGTACGACTCCATCAACCGCGTTCTAGCAACGCTTCCGCTTAGCGATCTTCAAAGGTATGAAGATGATCTTACCCCTCTCTCATTGCTGGTCTCTCCATAGGAAGATCTGAATATGCGTAGGAAAATTTTGAATTTATGCTACGTTACCCAACAGTGGCATCCGAGCCAGGTTTTCTATGCGTAGATTCTATGCACGAGTAGAACACAAAAGTTGTGGGCGATGATTTGTCAATTTGCTTGCCGCTACTAGTCCTATTCTTTTCCGGCGGTATTGTGGGATGAAGCGGCCCGGACCGACTTTACACGTACGCTTACGTGAGACTGGTTCCACCGACAGACATGCACACCGTGCATAAAGGTGGCTAGCGGGTGTCTGTCTCTCCTACTCTAGTCGGATTGGATTTGATGAAAAGGGTCCTTATGAAGGGTAAATAGCTTTGGCATATCATCGTTGTGGCTGTCATGTAGGTAAGAAGGCGTTCTTGCTAGAAACCCAAATCAGCCACGTAAAACTTGCAACAACAATTAGAAGACGTCTAACTTGTTTTTGCAGGGTTTGACATGTGATGTGATATGGCCAAAGTTGTGATGTTGCATGTATGATGTATGAGATGATCATGTTATTGTAATAGGTTTCACGACTTGCATGTCGATGAGTATGACAACCGGCAGGAGCCATAGGAGTTGTCTTAATTTATTGTATGAGATGCAACGCCATGTGCTTACTACTTTTACTTCATTGCTAACGGTTAGCTATAGTAGTAGTGATAGTAGTAGTTGGCGTGACGACTTCACGGAGACACGATGATGGAGATCATGGTGCCACGCCGGTGACGATGATGATCATGCGATGCCTGAAGATGGAGATCGAAAGAGCAAAGATGATAATGGCCATATCATGTCACTATATGATTGCATTGTGATGTTTATCATGTTTTACATCTTATTGCTTAGAACGACGGTAGCATAATAAGATGATCCCTCTTAAAATTTCGAGAACGTATTCCCCTAAGTGTGCACCGTTGCGAAGGTTCGTTTTCTCGAAGCACCACGTGATGATCGGGTGTGATAGATTCTAACGTTCGCATACAACGGGTGTAAGCGAGATTTACACACGCAAAACACCTAGGTTGACTCGACGAGCTTAGCATGTACAGACATGACCTCGAATACAAGAGACCGAAAGGTCGAACATGAGTCGTATGGTTGAATATGATCAGCATGGAGTTGCTCACCATGGTGACTAGTCCGTCTCACGTGATGATCGGAGACGGGTTAGTCAACATGGATCATGTATCACTTAGATGACTAGAGGGATGTCGATTTAAGTGGAAGTTCATACTTAATTTGATTAAATGAACTTAATTTTCATGAACTTAGTCTAAAAGTTGTCTTTATAAATATTGTAGATGTCCAACGTCAACCTCAATTTCAACGCATTCCTAGAGAAAAACAAGCTGAAAGATGATGGTAGCAACTATGCGGACTGGGTTCGCAACTTGAAGCTCATCCTTGAAGCAGCTAAAAAGGCTTATGTCCTTGATGCGCCGCTAGGTGACCCTCCCGCTCCCGTAGCAGCCCAGGACATTCTGAACGTCTGGCAAACGCGGAGTGATGACTACTCTCTGGTTAGATGTGGCATGTTATACAGTTTAGAAACGGGGCTCCAAAGGCGTTTTGAGCAACACGGGGCATATGAGATGTTCTAGGAGCTGAAGCTAGTTTTTCAAGCTCATGCCCGTGTCAGAGATATGAAGTCTCCGACAAGTTCTTTAGCTGTAAGATGGAGGAGAATAGTTCTGTCAGTGAGCACATACTCAAAATGTCTGGGTTACACGGTCGTCTGACTTCACTTGGAGTCGAACTTCCGAATGATGCAATAATTGACAGAATCCTCCAGTATCTCCCACCAAGCTACAAAGGCTTTGTGCTTAACTACAACATGCAAGGGATGGAGAAGACCATTCCCGAGTTGTACTCGATGCTCAAGTCTGCAGAAGTAGAAATCAAGAAAGAGCATCAAGTGTTGATGGTCAACAAGACCACTAGTTTCAAGAAAGGCAAGGGTAAGAAGAACTTCAAGAAAGACGGCAAAGCTGTTGCCGCGCCCGGTAAGCCAGATGCCGGGAAGAAGAAAAAGAACGGACCCAAGCCTGAGACTCAGTGCTTCTATTGCAAGGGAAAGGGTCACTAGAAACGGAACTGCCCCAAATACTTAGCGGACAAGAAGGCCGGCAACGTTAAAGGTATATGTGATATACATGTTATTGATGTGTACCTTACCAGCGCTCGTCGTAGCTCCTGGGTATTTGATACCGGTGCTGTTGCTCACATTTGCAACTCAAAGCAGGAACTGCGGAATAAGCGGAGACTGGCCAAGGACGAGGTGACGATGCGCGTCGGGAATGGTTCAAAGGTCGATGTGATCGCCGTCGGCACGCTACCTCTACATCTACCGTCGGGATTAGTTTTAAACCTTAATAATTGTTATTTAGTACCAGCTTTAAGCATGAACATTGTATCAGGGTCTTGCTTAATGCGAGACGGCTACCCATTTAAGTCAGAGAATAATGGTTGTTCTATTTATACGAGTGCTATGTTTTATGGTCATGCTCCGCTGGTGAATGGTTTATTCTTGATGGATCTCGATCGTGATGTTACACATATTCATAGTGTGAGTACCAAAAGATGCAAAGTTGATAATGATAGTCCCACATACTTGTGGCACTTCCGCCTTGGTCATATCGGCGTTAAGCGCATGAAGAAGCTCCATACTGATGGACTATTAGAGTCTCTTGACTTTGAATCATTTGACACATGCGAACCGTGCCTCATGGGCAAGATGACTAAGACTCCATTCTCAGGAATAATGGAGAGAGCAACCGACATATTGGAAATAATACATACTGATGTGTGTGGTCCAATGAACGTTGAAGCTCGCGGTGGTTATCGTTATGTTCTCACTCTCACCGATGATTTGAGTAGGTATGGGTATATCTACTTGATGAAGCACAAATCTGAGACGTTTGAAAGGTTCAAGGAATTTCAGAGTGAGGTTGAGAATCAACGTGACAGAAAAATTAAATGTCTACGATCTGATCGTGAAGGAGAATATTTGAGTCACGAGTTTGGCACACACCTAAGGAAGTGTGGAATCGTTTCACAACTGACACCGCCTGGCACACCGCAGCGCAACGGAGTGTCTGAACGTCGTAATCGCACTTTATTAGATATGGTACGATCTATGATGTCTCTCACCGACTTACCGCTATCATTTTGGGGATACGCATTAGAAACTGCAGCATTCACTTTAAATAGGGCACCGTCTAAATCCGTTGAGACGACACCGTATGAACTATGGTTTGGCAAGAAACCTAAGTTGTCGTTTCTTCAAGTTTGGGGCTGCGATGCTTATGTGAAGAAACTTCAACCAGAAAAGTTCGAACCCAAAGCGGAGAAATGCGTATTCATAGGATACCCTAAGGAAACTATTGGGTATACCTTCTGTCTTAGATCCGAAGGTAAAACCTTTGTTGCCAAGAACGGATCCTTTCTAGAGAAAGAGTTTCTCTCGAAAGAAGTAAGTGGGAGGAAGGTAGAACTTGATGAGGTAATTACACCCCCTCTTGAACAGGATAGTAGCGCAGCGCGGGAAGTTGTTCCTGTGGCGCCTACACCAACTGAAGAGGAAGTTAATGATGATGATCATAAAGCTTCGGATCAAGTTACTACTGAACCGCGAAGGTCCACAAGGGCACGATCCGCACCAGAGTGGTACGGCAACCCTGTGATGGAAATCATGTCGTTAGACAACGGTGAACCTTTGAACTATGAAGAAGCGATGGCGGGCCTAGATTCCAACAAATGGCTTGAGGCTATGAAATCCGAGATAGGATCCATGTATGAGAACAAAGTATGGACTTTGGTGGACTTGCCCGATGACCGGCGAGCCATAGAAAATAAATGGATCTTCAAGAAGAAGACTGATGCAAACGGTAATGTAACCGTTTACAAAGCTCGACTTGTCGCAAAGGGTTTTCGACAAATTCAAGGAGTTGACTACGAAGAGACTTTCTCTGCCGTAGCGAAGCTGAAATCAGTTCGAATCATGTTAGCAATTGCCGCCTTTTATGATTATGAAATTTGGCAAATGGACGTCAAAACAGCGTTCCTTAATGGGAACCTTAAGGAAGAGTTGTATATGATGCAACCAGAAGGTTTTGTCGACCCTAAGGGTGCTAGCAAAGTGTGCAAGCTCCAGCGCTCCATCTATGGGCTGGTGCAAGCATCTCGGAGTTGGAACATTCGCTTTAATGAGGTGATTAAAGCGTTTGGGTTCATACAGGTTTACGGAGAAGCCTGTCTGTACAAGAAAGTGAGTGGGAGCTCTGTAGCCTTCCTCATACTATATGTGGATGACATATTATTGATGGGGAATAATATAGAGATGTTGGAGAGCATAAAGGCCTATTTGAACAAGAGTTTTTCAATGAAGGACCTTGGAGAAGCTGCATACATATTAGGCATCAAGATCTATAGAGATAGATCGAGACGCCTCATAGGTCTTTCGCAAAGTACATACCTTGACAAGATATTGAAGAAGTTCAATATGGAAAACTCAAAGAAACGGTTCTTGCCAGTTTTGCAAGGTATGAGATTGAGTAAGACTCAGTCGCCGACCACGGCAGCAGATAGAGAGAAGATGAGTTCTGTCCCCTACGCTTCAGCCGTGGGCTCTCTAATGTATGCCATGCTGTGTACCAGACCTGATATAAACCTTGCCATAAGTTTGGTAGGGAGGTACCAAAGTGATCCAGGTATGGAACACTGGACATTGGTCAAGAATATCCTTAAGTACCTGAAAAGGACTAAGGAAATGTTTCTCGTTTATGGAGGTGACGAAGAGCTCGTCGTAAAGGGTTACGTCGACGCTAGCCTCGACACAGATCCGGATGACTCTAAGTCACAGACCGGATACGTATATGTGTTGAATGGTGGGGCAGTAAGCTGGTGCAGCAGCAAGCAAGAAGTCGTGGTAGCATCTACATGTGAAGCGGAGTACATAGCTGCTTCAGAAGCGGCTCATGAAGGAATTTGGATGAAGGAGCTCATCACCGAGCTTGGAGTGGTTCCAAGCGCGTCGGGTCCTATGACACTCTTCTGTGATAACACTGGAGCCATTGCCATAGCCAAGGAGCCCAGGTTTCACCGGAAGACGAAGCACATCAAACGCCGCTACAACTCCATCCAGGACCATGTCCGGAGTGGAGTGATAGATATTTGTAAAGTACACACGGATCTGAATATTGCAGACCCGTTGACTAAACCTCTTCCACGAGCAAAACATGATCAACACTATAATGCTATGGGTGTTCGATACATCACAATGTAACTAGATTATTGACTCTAGTGCAGGTGGGAGACTGTTGGAAATATGCCCTAGAGGCAATAATAATATGGTTATTATCATATTTCCCTGTTCATGATAATCGTCTATTGTTCATGCTATAATTGTATTAACAGGAAACAGTGATACATGTGTGAATAAATAGATCACAATGTGTCCCTAGCAAGCCTCTAGTTGGCTAGCTCGTTAGTCAATAGATGATCATGGTTTCCTGATCATGGGCATTAGATGTCATTGATAACGGGATCACATCATTGGGAGAATGATGTGATGGACAAGACCCAATCCTGAGCCTAGCACTAGATCGTATTGTTCGTATGCTAATGCTTTTCTAATGTCAAGTATCTTTTCCTTCGACCGTGAGATTGTGCAACTCCCGGATACCGTAGGAGTGCTTTGGGTGTATCAGACGTCACAACGTAACTAGGTGACTATAAAGGTGCACTACGGGTAGCTCCGAAAGTGTCTGTTGGGTTGGCACGAATCGAGATCGGGATTTGTCACTCCGTGTGACGGAGAGGTATCTCTGGGCCCACTCGGTAGAACATCATCATGAGCTCAATGTGACTAAGGAGTTAGTCACACGATGACGTGCTATGGAACGAGTAAAGAGACTTGCCGGTAACGAGATTGAACAAGGTATAGGTATACCGATGATCGAATCTCGGGCAAGTTCTATATCGACAGACAAAGGGAATCGTATACGGGCTTGATTGAATCCTTGACATCGTGGTTCGTCCGATGAGATCATCGTGGAGCAAGTGGGAGCCACCATGGGTATCCAGACCCAGCTGATGGTTATTGGCCAGAGAGGTGTCTCGGTCATGTCTGCCTGTCTCTCGAACCCGTAGGGTCTACACACTTAAGGTTCGATGACGCTAGGGTTATAGGGAATTATTATACGAGGTTACCAAAAGTTGTTCGGAGTCCCGGATGAGATCCCGGACGTCACGAGGAGCTCCGGAATGGTCCGGAGGTAAAGATTGATATATAGGACGGATGGTTTCGGATACCGGAAGTGTTTCGAGCATCACCGGTAACGTACCGGGACCACCGGGACCACCGAAGGGGGGCAACGACCCCGGGAGGTAAGGAGGGCCAAGTGGGGGTGGGAACCAGCCCCTAGGTGGGCTGGTGCGCCTCCCCACTCAGCCCATTGCGCAAGGGAGAGAAAAGGAGGGGGGGCAAACCCTAAGCCAGGTGGGCCTAAGGCCCACCAGTTGGTGCGCCACCCCCTCCTCCCCCTCTGGCCGCCGCACCTCCCATCTGGGGGGGCTGCTGCACCCCCTAGGGTGGGAACCCTAGGGGTGGCACCCCCTCTCCCCTTCCCCTATATATAGTGGGCACTTTTGGCCATTGGAGATGAGATTTTTCCCTCTCCCTCGGCGCAGCCCTGCTCTTCTTTCTCCTCCTCTCTGCCGGTGCTTGGCGAAGCCCTGCCGGGAGACCTCGTCTCTCCATCGACACCATGCCGTCGTGTTGCTGGAGTTCTTCCCCAACCTCTCCCTCCTCCTTGTTGGATCAAGGTGCGGGAGACGTCACCGGGCTGCACGTGTGTTGAACGCGGAGGTGCCGTAGTTCGGCACTAGATCGGAATCGCTGCGAGTACGACTCCATCAACCGTGTTCTAGCAACGCTTCCGCTTAGCGATCTTCAAAGGTATGAAGATGCTCTTACCCCTCTCTCGTTGCTGGTCTCTCCATAGGAAGATCTGAATATGCGTAGGAAAATTTTGAATTTGTGCTACGTTACCCAACATAATATATATATATATATATATATATATATATATATATATATATATCATAGTTAATTTACGGTTTCTTGATTAATTCATAGGTTATGAAAATTGCATAGTATAGCAATATGTTCCATTTGAATCCTAAAGATAATTTTCTCTATAGTTGCAGTGAAACATTTTTCCTTATTGCAGCAGTATGTAACATTTGTTCCATTTTAATTTGTTGTTGTTGCAGTAGTGACAAGCATTGTAAAGAACTGATGTACTTCCTTCACAGCAGCATCACTTTTGCTACCGTTGACATAACGAACGACAAGCCGAAGATGGGGCACAACTTCGGTATTGAGATACCAACTGATTGCCTCATTGATCTCCAACATGAATTCAGGCTTCGACATGAGAGGACTTCGATGGCTCATATGGCAGTCGCCTTGATCAACGAGGAGTATGCTGATATGAAGACCAAATTTCCAAAGTCTCAGCACAGACTTTGGGAGAAGGCCCCACTTGATCGTATCAACATTGAGTAGGCAGCAAAAGATGCATATGTTTCATACGAGTTCTACCGCAAGATCCGAGTCGTCAACTATGGCTGACGTCACCTCAGAGCAGGTGGACATTCTGATTCAGACGATTCAGACGAGCAGTGTTCACAACGGCAAACACTTGTATATATATCTATGCTAGCTATTATTATGTGCTGTTTGTACTAGTATCATTCTGTACTGCTTGGACCAATTTTTATATGTCTAGTTTCTGTTTGTGCCATTATAGTTTCCAAATTTGAATGGTATAGCCCTTTCTAACTTCATTTGTTACTTTTGAATGGTTTAGCCCTTTCTTACTTCACGGTATCATGCATTTTGACTACATATATATACAAAAAGTCTTTAGTTCAAATAAGTTCAAAAAAATAAAATCCCTTTTGTAACAGATTTGTTTTTCATTAAAACAGTCATTTAAAATAACCTAAAACCTACCAAATTGAATATAATGATAAAAACACAGTAATATTAAATAGGAGGAAAAATAATCACTAAAAATCTATTTTCTTAGTAAATTTATTCACAAAATTAAATAAATAAAGTAAAAAACGAAACATCCAGTAAATGCATGAAAAATACCAAATGAAAATTGATGATATGACCTTGAATGGTGCATTTTGTACACACAAAAAGTATTGAGTTCAAATAAGTTTTAAAAAATGAAATCCCTTTTGTAACAGATGAGTTTTCGTAAGAAACTCTGATACTTCGCAAGAGATTGTCCGATTCGTACACGAAGTGCATCCAGTTTTTGCCACAACCCTCTCAACATTTTAGCACATGCTATGTGGGTGAAATGATGATACCATGCCAACTTTCAACCTATTCAGAGTTCATTTGTAGTGCTTTTGAATTTCTAGGCCATTTAGCTCAAAACAAATCAGTAAATGCATGAAAAATACCAAATGAACTCAGAAAGTGTTGAAAATTCATGATGTGGCCTTGAATGGTGCATTTTGAACACACAAAAAGTCTTGAGTTTAAATAAGTTCAAAAAAATGAAATTCCTTTTATAATAGATGAGTTTTCGTAAGAAACCCTGATATTTCGAAAGAGATTGTCCGATTTGTACACGAAGTGCATCCAGTTTTTGCCGCAACCCTCTCAACTTTTTAGCACATGCTATGTGGGTGAAATGATGATACCATGCCAACTTTCAACCTATTTAAAGTTCATTTGTAGTGCATTTCAATTTCTGGTCCATTTAGCTCAAAAAAAATCAGTAAATGTATGAAAAATACCAAATGATCAGAGAAAGTGTTGAAAATTGATGATGTGGCCTTGAATGGTGCATTTTTAAAACATAAAAAGTCTTGAGTTCAAATAAGTTCAAAAAATGAAATCCCTTTTGTAACACATGAGTTTTCGTAAGAAACCGTGATACTTCGAAAGAGATTGTCCGATTTGTACACGTACTGCATCCATTTTTTGCTCGAACCCTCTCAACTTTTTAGCACATGCTATGTGGGTGAAATGATGATACCATGCCAACTTTCAACCTATTCAGAGTTCATTTGTAGTGCTTTTAAATTTCCGGGCCATTTAGCTTAAAAAAGTCAGTAAATGCATGAAAAATACCAAATGAACTCAGAAAGTGTTTAAAATTAATGATGTGGCCTTGAATGGTGCATTTTTAACACACAAAAAGTCTTGAGTTCAAATAAGTTTTAAAAAATGCAATCCCTTTTGTAACAGATAAGTTTTCGTAAGAAACCGTGATACTTCAAAATAGATTGTCCGATCTGTACACGAAGTGCATCCAGTTATTGCCGCAACTCTCTCAACTTTTTAGCACATCCTATGTGGGTGAAATGATGATACCATGCCAACTTTCAACCTATTCAGAGTTCATTTGCAGTGCTTTTCAATTTCTGGGCCATTTAGCTCAAAAATTTAGTTAATGCATGAAAAATTCCAAATAAACTCAGAAAGTGTTGAAAATTGATGATGTGGCCTCGAATGGTGCATTTTGAACACACAAAAAGTCTTGAGTTCAAATAACTTCAAAAAAATGAAATCCCTTTTGTAATAGATCAGTTTTCGTAAGAAACCCTGATACTTCGAAAGAGATTGTCCGATTTGTACACGAAGTGCATCCAGTTTTTTCTGCAACCCTCTCAACTTTTTTGCACATGCTATATGGGTGAAATGATGCTACCATGCCAACTTTCAAGCTACTCATAGTTCATTTGTAGTGCTTTTCAATTTCTGGGCCATTTAGTTCAAAAAATCAGTAAATGCATGAAAAATATCAAATGAACTCATAAAGTGTTGAAAATTGATGATATGGTCTTGAATGGTGTTTGAAAACACAAAAATTCTTGAGTTCAAATAAGTTCAAAAAAATGAAATCCCTGTTGTAACACATCTATTTTTGATTAAAATAGTCATTTGAAATAACCTAAAGCCTACCAAATAGAATATAATGATAAAAACACAGTAATATTAAATAGCAGGAAAAAGAATCACTAAAAAATCTATTCTTTTAGTAAAGTTAGTCACAAAATAAAATAAGTAAAGTAAAAAATGAAACAAAAACATGGGATTTAAAAAAATGCCACCTACTGGGGCACCACGGCCTGAATACGACTAGAAACCCAACGAGAGAGTTGGACCAGGATTCAGGCCCGCAGAAGGCCTAGTAGGCCCACATGGAGTGACAAATTAGGCCCGGAAGCCTGCAGTTGAGAGGAGCTCGAGAGTGTGTGTGCACCAGCGCTTATAAACCACGGTTGTGGCAGGCACATACCTTTAGTCCCGGTTTGTGCCTCCAACCGACACGAATACCCCCCTTCCGTGTCAGTTATTGGCACCAACCGGGACTAAAGGTCTCTTCTTCCCGCCCTTTGGGCTGTTGGAAATTGGCCTTTAGTCCCGGTTTGTGGCTCCAACCGGGACGATAGGTGGGCATTGGTCCCGGTTTGTGCCTCGAACCGGGACCACTACTTTTTGCATATAGGCGGGAGTTGTCGAAATTTCCCCCAAACTCTCCCATTTGCCCCCGAGCCCGTCCTTCTCATCGTCGCTGCCGTCCCGAGCCCGTCGTCCTCGTTGTCGTCGCCACCACTCGGAGCTCGTCCTCCTCCTCGTCGTCGCCACCGTCCCCAAGCCCGTCGTCGTCGCCGCCCCCGAGCACGTCGTCATCGCCGCCCCCGAGCACGTTATCGTCGCCGCCCCCGAGCACGTCGTCATCGCCCCCAAGCCCATCGCCGTCTTCGTTGCCGCCCCCGATCCAATCCTCCTTGTTGTCGCCTCCGTCCCCGATCTTGTCATAGTCACCGCCCCCGAGAACGTCACCATCGCCGGCCCGAGGCCGTCATCATCGCCCCCGAGTCCGTCGTCGTCGAGCCCATCGCCGTCGCCCTGAGCCCGTCGCTATCGTCGTCGCCCCGAGCCCGTCGCCGTCGCCTCTAGGTGAGATTAGCCAAATCCCCATGTTGTTGATATAGATGATAATGTGTTGTAAATGTTGATGATGAAAATGCTAGTGCTAGTCGCCGCCCCCGTTCCGGCAAATTTCAGGCGCTTGATATGTCCTGTTTTTAGTAAAGGTCATGCTGAATTTTTTTCATGAATTTTAGCATGACTTATGCTACAATGTAGGACATATCGAGTGCTTGTAATTTGCCAGAACGGGAATTCAATGATATTCTGACAAAACATAGGGCATTTGTTCTATGTCATTTCTCGATGTATGGAACAGGTTGACTTTAGGTGTCATGGGGGTCGCTTCTCGTTCTTTTCCTTGTGTGCTAGATAGAGGAAGAATCCCGACTATTGTCATGGGGGTTGCTTCTCCTTCTTTACCTTGTGCTAGATATTTGTAATGCACAAGGGAAAGAAGGAGTAGAGACCATCACCGATGGTCGAAATATCAGAGGGACTACCACCATATTCGTGAGATGAGAGTTTAGGAAGGAAAGACTTGACAAACCTGAAGTCAACCCTTGCATATTGAGTAATAATGATTTGTGTGTTGATCAATTCTAGGAAGGAAATGTCTGACGACGAAAGGAAATTCGTTATGTGCGAATACTGCCCAGACGAGCGCGGCCTGTGCGACACACCTCACCTAGTAGATGATATGCGCTTCAGCATCATGCTGGATGAGGACTTCGAAGTGGATACAGTAAGTCACTACGAGAAGTCTTTTTTCCTAATTAAGCATGAATTCTTTTTCTTCAACTTCTAATTTTTATTTTTACTATTCTACTAGCGTATACCCTGCCATGCAAGAATTTATGTCTTGGATAAGATTCATTTGAGTACTGAAAAAACTATGGAGGTAAAGATACTTCACTTGAGGACCGAGCATGGTTATACTTTTGCCATAAAGTTGTACAATGCAGACACCTACTACTTTTTTGAATGCAAAACTTGGGTAGCACTATGCAAGGCTTATGCATTTGAGCCTAATATGCTTATCACCTTTGATATTCGTTCGGAAGATGAAATTGAAGGTAATATCGACATCTTGGTCGATGTGCAGACGTCTCCAGTTCTAACATTATGTGAGTTTCTAAACCATACTTATTAAATAATTTAAATTGTTTAAAAATAGTTGACAACCTATTTCCATTGACAACTTATTTTTGTTCTTCAAAAAATGTACGGAAGATGGTAGACATAACCTATTACTACAATGAGGAAGCATAATTAACTTGTAAGGAGAAGCATCATCTTGTCGCATTTATCAATGATCTTGAGAATTACAATACCTATCAGCAAACTCCTCCACATTATGGTCAATACGTTCCACTAGTGCACGTGGTGAACTACGGTAATATGCATGGAGATTGCATGGTAAGATTTTCTACTATTACAACATCCATGCAGCTTTTGCATAAATTCTTGTAAAACTAAACTACATTGCTAGCTACAAAGTTATTACTATGTTTTTCAACAAAAAATCCCGCGGGATTGTGTGCCTCATCTGATGTTTCCAAGAGGTCGCGTTGATGTTATGAGAATACGGCCAGCACGGCCAGGTCAGCCTAGGTATCTGCATCACTCTTGTCCATACCGGATTTCTAAAACCGATGAAATGACAATCAAAGATAGGGAAAAATGTATGGCCTATCGTAGAGAGCTACTTGGAAGCAGCATTGTGCGCAGGCCAAGAATTGGAGACAAGATGATCTCCATTATCCATAATGGAGAGTCAGGGCCTATCTTGTTTTATGATATTCTACCTAAGAGAGGGTAGAGTAGGTCCTATGAGAGAGGAGTAGGTCCTAGGTACAATGTGTTATTATGTGCTACAATGTTTTATACTTGATGATGATGGGGAGGAGGAGATGTGATTATGACTAGTGACCAACTTTTGTTATATGATGTCTCATTGACGAAAATGATGATTAGATAGTATTGGTGGTAATGACTATGATGATTATTAGCTATAGTGACGCAAGAGTTTTTATATTAATATGATGATGATGTTGATCATGATTATCATGATGATTTGTTATTATGATCATGATTGGTTATTATATCATTGGGGGAAGGAAAGCGGATTAGATTCATGTGGATGGATTGAAAGTGACCAAAAGTTGAATTAGTAGGATCGTCGGCTTACTAATTGAACTTTTGATCACTTTTGATTCATTTGGATGAATAAAATCCATGTTTCTTCCGCACAATGATATAATAATTCATCATGAACATAATGATATAACAACCTCTTAATTGGTAATGCATCAAAATTTATATAACGGCGTATAAATACACTAAATTAAAAATTAATGAAAAACAGATTACTAGTAGCGCGGGTTTGCAAGAACGCTACAAATAGTTTTCTTATTAGTAGTGCTGGTATGATACACGCTACAGCTATATGTCTTAGCAGTAGCATGTCTAACACGCGCTACTAGTAAGCAATAGCTGTAGCGCCTTACTAGTAGCGCGGTAACCCGCGCTACTAGTAGGCACTAAACCCACGCTACTACTAGGCTTTTTCTTAATAGTGGACACTTCTCTTTATTACGTAGCTAACATAATATGAAACCACTAAATTAACCCTCCAAAAACCACCCACCCCCCCATTCAAAAAAAACCCAGCTCCGGCCAAATGCTGACGCGTGGATGCCATTTGGTCCCGGTTGGTGTGACGAACCGGGACTAAAGGCCCTCCTTCCTGGGCTCCCCACAACGGCCATGTGGAGACCCTTTGGGCCCGGTTCGTAAGACAATCGGGACTAAATGTTTGGGCCTTTAGTCCCGACCCTTTAGTAGCGGTTCCAGAACTGGGGCTAATGGGCCTGTGCAACCGGGACAAATGGGCATTTTTCTACTAGTGCAAAGCCCCTGCAAAATAGACATGAGCAGACAGCAACTCGCACTAGGTGCTCTGAGTTAGTAGGTTAGTCCAAATATGTTGAAAATGATATAAAAGTGTAGCAAAACATATAACAATGTCACCGAAAAGATCATGGAACAAGCAGATATTATAGATACGTTTGGGACGAATTAGCACCCCATAGTCTACCAAGCGCCGAAGCAACCCCGAAAGACCCAAATCTCAGCTGGTGCGCAAAAGACGAACCGTGAGAATGCTTCCTGGTAACATTCTCCTCCGGTTTGTTAGGTGAAGATTATCCTCTGTCAGTACCATCTCTCGGCTCTGTCTCCTTATCAAGATTACCTTCTCGTCCATGCCACTCGTTTGTATCCATGTCAACCTGGTTGGCCAGCTCGTGAAAGTCCTCACTCTCCTCTAACTCAATATCCAGATCAAAGCACCTACCATCATACGTCCATCTGACGGTATCCGGAATATGCTCAACACTGACCACGGAAACAAGAAGACAGCTATACCCTGTGCTCTTGTGAACGACATATCTTCCTTCTCCGTCTTACCAATAAAAGACCCGAGGCTCCATGTGATCAAGAAATCATCCAGTGCCCTACGTGGAGCACCATTGAACCGAACACAAAGCTGCATGAGAGGAGTCCCCTCAGGATCTTTCTGAGTCCATGCATCGAACTCCATAATGCAAGTGCTGTTTGGAACCCGGCTCATCCGAAACTTAAGCAGCGTGGCAAGATCCTCTTTAGTAGGAAACTCAACCCTATAAATCTACTCGTCAAGTTTTATCAGATCCCTCTTAAAAGAGGCTGAAACAAGTTCACGCAGCTGCTGTATTATCTGATCAACAATCATAGTTCCACGAGTGACCTTCACAACCCCTGTCCTGGTGCTCTCTCGAACTTGCGTAACCGTCGTTGGTGACTCAAAAAACATCAGCTCCTTGCAACACGCCCCATAGATAATGAGAATCGGTTTCGGTTTCTGCATCAAAGGACACTCACCTGTTTCATGCTTGTGCTTTCGGCAGATGTCACACAGTTCAACCGTACACTCTGCCATAAAATGTCCCGGTCCACTACACCGGTAGCACGTCATTTTTTCCTTTTTCCTAGCCCATTTGGATGCTCTCTCACGCTCGGACTTCTTGCTGTTTTTTCTGAAGCTTCCCCTTTAGTAGCAGCCGCTGGGGCGGTCGGCACCTCAACCACTGCTACCTCTTGAGCTTGCGTTGGTTTTTCCCTTGAAGAGGAAAGGGTGATACAGCACAGTAGAAGTAAGTATTTCCCTGAGTTTGAGAACAAAGGTATCTATCCACTAGGAGTACCAAGACAAGTCACCAATGTACCTGCGCAAAAACAAACAAACTTGCACCCAACGCTATAAAGGGGTTGTCAATCCCTTCACGATTAATTGCAAGGTGACATCTGAAGGTGGAAAGTGCAACAAAGTAAAAGTGTAGAGCTGAAAATATGATGTGAAGTAGACCAGGCGGCCATAGTGTTCACTAGAGGCTTCTCTCATGATAGCAAGTATTACGATGGGTGAACGAATTACTGTCGAACAATTGATAGAACCACGCAAACTCATGATGACATCTAAAGCAATAATCATACATATAGGCATCACGTCCCAGACAAGTAGACCAATACTGTCTCCATCTACTACTATTACTCCACACATCGACCGTTGTCCAGCATGCATCTAGTGTATTGAGTTCATAACAAACAGAGTAACGCCTTAAGCAAGATGACATGATGTAGAGGGATAAATTCATGCAATAGATATAAACCCCATCTTTTTACCCTTGATGGCAACAACACGATGCGTGCCTCGCTACCCCTTCTGTCACTGGGTGAGGACACCGCACGGTATGAACCCAAAACCAAGCTCTTCTCCCATTGCAAGAATTATAGATCTAGTTGGCCAAAAACCCACAACTCGAAGAGAATTACAAGGATACAAAATCATGCATATAAGAGATTAGAGGAAACTCAAATAATATTCATAGATAATCTGATCATAAATCCACAATTCATCGGATCTCGACAAACACACCGCAAAAGAAGATTACATCGGATAGATCTCCATGAAGATCATGGAGAACTTTGTATTGAAGATCCAAGAGAGAGAAGAAGCCATCTAGCTACTAGCTATGGACCCGAAAGTCTATGGTTAACTACCCATGCATCATCAGAGAGGCAATGGTGTTGATGAAGAAGCTCTCCGTGTCCGAATCCCCCTCCGGCAGGGCACCAGAACGTGCCCCAGATGGGATCTTGCGAAGACAGAAGCTTGCGGTGGCGGAAAAGTATTTTCGTGGCTCTCTCTGATAGTTTTGGATTTTTAGGGTATATATAGGCAAAAGAAGTAGGGCAAATGAGCTACCGGGGGGCCAAGCCTGGTAGGCGCGCCCCCAGGCCGTGGCTAGGGGGCTTGTGGCCTCCCCCGGAGTCCTTTGCCTTGGTTCTCAAGTTCCCTGTGTATCTTCTCTTACGAAAAATATATTTCCGAAGGTTTTATTCCGTTTGGACTCCGTTTAATACTCTCCTCTGAAAAGGGTCAAAAACACGGAAAAAACAGGAACTACATTTGGCACTGATTTAATAGGTTAGTCCCAAAAATAGCATATTCATGCATACAAAATATCCAAAGTTAGAAATCTAATAGCATGGAACCATAAAAAATTATAGCTACGTTGGAGACGTATCAAGCATTCCCAAGCTTAACTACTGCTCGTCCTCGAGTAGGGAAGTGATATAGACTGAATTTTTGATGTGGAATGCTACCTAACATATTTGTCCTTTGTAACTTCTTTCTTGTGACATGAATGTTCTGATCCGTAAGATTCAAAACAAAAGTTTACTATTGACATGAAAACAATAATACCTCAAGCATGCTAGCAAAGTGATCATGAACTTTTGAAATAACAAAATCATATAGTCTGGCTATGCTCCATCATCCCCACACAACGAATTTAAATCATGCACAACCCCGGTATTGGCCAAGTAATTGTTTTCACACTCTTACTTTCTCAAATTTTTCAACTCTCACGCAATACATGAGCGTGATCCATGGATATAGTACTATAGGTGGAATAGAATGTGGTGGAGGTTGTGAGGCAAAAAGGAGGAGATGGTCACATTGACTCGGCATATCAACGGGCTATAGAGATGCCCATCAATAGATATCAATGTGAATGAGTAGGGATTACCATGCAACGGATGCACTTAGAGCTATAAGTGTGTGAAAGCTCAAAAGGAAAACTAGTGGGTGTGCACCCAACTTGCTTTCTCACTAAGACCTAGGGAAATTTTGAGGAAGCCCATCATTGGAATATACAAGCCAAGTTATATAATGAAAATTCTCACTAGTATAAGGAAGTGTCAAAACAAGAGACTCTCAATCATGAAGAACATGGTGCTTTTGTGAAGCACAAGTATGGAAAAAGATAGTAGCATTGTCCCTTCTCTCTTTTTCTCTCTTTTTTGGTGGGCATCTTTGGCCTCTTTTCATTTTTTGTTTCCTCACATGGGACAATGCTCTAATAGTGATCATCATCACACTTTTATTTACTCACAACTTAATATGTAGAGCAATGATGACTCTATAGGAAATGCCTCCGGCAGTGTACCGGGATGTGCAATGATCTAGCTTAGCGTATGACGTTGAAACATCTCGCTAGCTATCTTACGATCATGCAATGGCAATATGAAAGTGACGACACAAGTGATGAGACGGAACGGTGGGAGTTGCATGGCAATATATCTCGGAATGACTATGAAAATGCCATAGTAGGTAGGTATGGTGGCTGTTTTATATGGTGGGTTTTGTGCACCGGAGAAAGTTGCGCGGCACTAAAGAAGCTAGCAATGGTGGAAGGTGAAAGTGCATCTATACCATGGACTCACATTAGTAATGAAGAACTCATATAGTTATTGCGAAAGTTCTATTAGTAATCGAAACAAAGTGCTAAACGCATACTCCTAGGGGAAGGGTTGGTAGGTGTTAACCATCGCGCGATCCCGACCGCAACACAAAGGATGACAATCAATAAATAAATTATGCTCCAACTTCCTAACATAGCGGTTCACCATACGTGCATGCTACGGGAATCACTAACTTCAACACAAGTATTTCTAGATTCACAACACCCTACTAACATAACTCTAACATCACCAAATCCATATCTCAAAACTAATTGTGAGGAATCAAACTTTTCTTTCTAATCAATGCACATGAACATGGAAGTTTTTATTATATCCTCTTTGGATGCCTATCATCTTTAGGACTCTTTCATGGCACACGCAAACTACCAAGTTACTCAGAGGGAGCACTCTCAAAAAGATATAAGTGAAGATCGAGAGTTTTTATTTCTCCAAAATATGACACCGCCGTGCTCTAAAAATATCTAAGTAAAGCACTTAGACAAAATTATCTACCTCAAAATATATAAGTGAAGCACATGCGAGCTAAATTGCCCAACTCAAAAGATATAAGTGAAGCTCAATGAGTATTCTAGCAAAGTCACGATGAGTGCATGTCTCTCTCAAAAAGGTGTGCAGCAAGGATGATTGTGACACAACAAAAAGAAAAGACTCCTATAATACATGGCGCTCCAAGCAAAACACATATCATGTGGTGAATAAAAATATAGCTCCAAGTAACGTTACCGATGGATTAAGGACGAAAGAGAAGATACCATCCCGGGGCATCCCCAAGCTTGAGCTCTTTCCACTCTTTATCCCATTGTCCATGAGAACATCACCCAAAACTTGAAAACTTCACAACACAAAACTTAAACAGAAACTCGTGATATCATTAGCATAAGAAAACAAACCACCACCTCTTTAGGTACTGTAGCAAACTTTATTTCTATTTATATTGGTGTTATATTACTGTATTCTCACTTTTCCATAGCTAGTAGCCCACGATACTATCCATAGTTTCATCAAAATAAGCAATCAACACAACAAAAACAGAATGTGTTAAAAACATACCAGTCTGTAGAAATTTGTATACTTCATATACTTCTGGTATCTAAAAAATTATGAACAATTACGACAATTAGGGAAATTGGCATATCAACCATCAGCAAAAAGAATCAACTCAAAATCTCTTTCTGGATAGGAATGAAAAATAATTTTGTGAGCAAAAAGTTTCTGTCTTTTTCAGCACGGTCAAACAACCATCACCAAAACTAGTCATAAAGGTTTTACTTGGCACAAACACAAAGAGAAACATAAAAAACACAATCATAACAGAATTATGATGATGTGGACACAACAAAACGCAAAGCAAAAAACAAATATAAATTCATTGGGTTGCCTCCCAACAAGCCCTATTGTTTACCGACCTTAGCTAGGCATTGATAATTCAATGATGCTCACATAAAAGATAGCAATCAGACACGAAGAGAGCATCATGAAACATGTGACAAACATATCTAAGTCTAATATACTTCCCATGCATATGCATTTTATAGGAAAACAAATTGTCAAGACAACCAATAGTTACCAAATGCAAGGAAGATGAAAGAGACAATAACAATCTCAACATAAGAAGAGGTGATTTAGTGTCATGAAAGTTTCTACCACAATATTTTCCTCTCTCATAATAATTACATGTGGGATCATATTCAAATTCAACAATAAAGCTATCACATTGGATATGTTTTTCATGATCCACATGCATGCAAAGTTGACGCTCTTCAAAAATAGTGGGATTATCATCAACTAAAGTCATGACTTCTCCAAACCCACTTTCAATATTATTGCAAATATCATATTCATCATGAGGCTTAAACAAATTTTAAAGATCATAAGAAAAATCATCACCCCAATCACGATCATTGCAACAAATAGTGGACAAAGCAAAACTAGCATCCCCAAGCTTAGGGTTTTGCATATTTTTAGCATGATTGAGATTAATAGAATTCATAGTGAAACCATTGCAATCATGCTTTTCATTTAAGGAGCCCTCGTGAATCACTTCATAAATTTCTTCATCACGATTTTCAGATTCACGCATCTCAAGCAAAACTCCATAGAGATAGTCAAGTGCACTCAACTCACTAGCAAATGGTTCAACATAATTGGATCTCTTAAAGAGATTAGCAAGTGGGTGAGGATCCATATCAATAGATTTTCAGCAAGCGAAGATGCAAGCATATTGAAGGCACATAGCACACAAGCAAAGGAAAGGCAAACGAAAAGAGCAAACATTTTTGTAATTTTTTGTTTTTCAGAAGTGGGGGAGAGGAAAACGAGAGGCAAAAGGCAAAAAAAGTAAATGCAAGAGATGAGTGTGCGAAAGTTACTTGGATAAGCTTCACTTAGAATAGTCCTCGGTGCCAAAAACTGACACGTTGAAGCGAGACTATTCTTGACTTGATACTCCCCGGCAACGACGCCAGAAATTCTTCTTGCTACCTCTTGAGCTTGCGTTGGTTTTTCCCTTGAAGAGGAAAAGGTGATGCATCATAGTAGCAGTAAGTATTTCCCTCAGTTTGAAAACCAAGGTATCAATCCAGTAGGAGTACCAAGACAAGTCACCAATGTACCTGCGCAAAAACAAACAAACTTGCACCCAACGCTATAAAGGGTTTGTAAATGCCTTCATGATTAATTGCAAGGTGAGATCTAAAGGTGGAAAGTGCAACAAAGTAAAAGTGTAGAGCTGAAAATATGATGTGAAGTAGACCCGGGGGACATAGTGTTCACTAGAGGCTTCTCTCATGATAGCAAGTATTATGGTGGGTGAACGAATTACTGTCGAGCAATTGATAGAACCGCGCAAAGTCATGATGATATCTAAGGCAATGATCATACATATAGGCATCACGATCGAGACAAGTAGACCGATACTGTCTGCATCTACTACTATTACTCCACACATCGACCGCTATCCAGCATGCATCTAGTGTATTGAGTTCATAACAAACAGAGTAACACCTTAAGCAAGATGACATGATGTAGAGGGATAAATTCATGCAATAGATATAAACCCCATCTTTTTACCCTTGATGGCAACAACACGATGCGTGCCTCGCTACCCCTTCTGTCACTAGGAGAGGACACCGCACGGTATAACCCAAAACCAAGCACTTCTCCCATTGCAAGAATTATAGATCAAGTTGGCCAAACGAAACCCACAACTCGAAGAGAATTACAAGGATACGAAATCATGCATATAAGAGACCAGAGGAAACTCAAATAATATTCATAGATAATCTGATCATAAATCCACAATTCATTGGATCTCGACAAACACACTGGAAAAGAAGATTACATCGGATAGATGATACGTACATTTTCAATCATGTTTTCACGTTGATATTTATCGCTTCTTTGGCTGTTATTTCACTTCACGGTACTATTCTTATGCCTTTTCTCTCTTATTTTGGAAGATTTACATGAAGAGGGAGAATACCGACAACTGGAATTCTGGCCTGAAAGTGGAGCAAAGTTGATATACCTATTCTACGCAACTCCAAACTCTGTGAAAATCAATGGAGATTTTTTTCCCAATGTATAAAAAATACTGGGCCGAAGAAGTACCGGAGGAGGGCCAGGGGGTGGCAACAAGCCTGCACGGTGCGGCCACCCCCCAGGCCGCGCCATGGGGGCTTGTGGGCACCCTGTTGGCTCACTTGCCCCCCTCTTTTGCTATATGGAGGGTTTCGTCTAGAAAAAAAAATTAGAAGGGAGCTTTTTCGGGGTTTCGTCGCCGCCACGAGGCGGAACTTGAGCAGAACCAATCTAGAGCTCCGATAGGACGATCCTGCCGGGGAAACTTCCCTCCCGGGGGGGGGGGAATCGTTGCCATCGTCATCACCAACACTCCTCTCATTGGAGGGTCTCGTCACCATCAACATCTTCATCAGCACCATCTCATTTCCAAACCCTAGTTCATCACTTGTAACCAATCTCCGTATCGCGACTCCGATTGGTACTTGTAAGGTTGCTAGTAGTGTTGATTACTCTTTGTAGTTGATGCTAGTTGGATTACTTGGTGGAAGAGTTTATGTTCAGATCCTTCATGCTACTCATTACACCTCTTATCATGATTATGATTATGCTTTGTGAGTAGTTACTTTTGTTCGTGAGGACATGGGATAAGTGATACGTCTCCAACGTATCTATAATTTTTGATGGTTCCATGCTATTATCTTGTCTTGCACGTGTCTATCTGCTATGATCAACTTGCGGGTTTGTGACATTGGGAACCTATGCATATGGGTTGGCACACGTTGGATTCATGTGAGCACTTGATGTATGTTTTGGTGATCAACTTGCGGGTTCGTGACATTGGGAACCTATGCACATGGGTTCGCACACGTTTTGACTCTCCGGTAGAAACTTTGGGGCACTCTTTGAAGTTCTATGTGTTGGTTGAATAGATGATTCTGAGATTATGTGATGCATATCGTATAATCATGCCCATGGATACTTGAGGTGACAATGGAGTATCTAGTTGACATTAAGGACTTGGTTGATATGTATCTTAAGGTGTTATTCTAGTACGAAATCTTGAATAGATCAATCAGAAAGAATAACTTTGTGGTGGTTTTGTACCCGACAATAATCTCTTCATTTGTTCCCCGCTATTAGTGACTTTGGAGTGACTCTTTGTTGCATGTTGAGGGCTAGTTATATGATCCAATTATGTTATCATTGTTGAGAGAAGATCACTAGTGAAAGTATGAACTCTAGGCCTTGTTTCCACGCACTGCAATACCGTTCGTGCTCAGTTTTACCATTTGTTACCTTGCTGTTTTTGTAATTTCAGATTACAAAAACCTATATCTACCATCCATATTGCACTTGTATCACCATCTCTTCGCCAAACTAGTGCACCTATACAACTTACCATTGTATTAGGTGTGTTGGGGACACAAGAGACTCTTTGTTATTTGGTTGTAGGGTTGCTTGAGAGAGACCATCTTCATCCTACGCCTCCTGCGGATTGATAAACCTTATGTCACCCACTTGATGGAAAATTTCTATTGTCCTACAACCCTCTGCACTTGGAGGCCCAACAATGTCTACAAGGAGAAGGTTGCGTAGTAGACATCAAGCTCTTTTGTGGCCCCGTTGCTGGGGAGGTTAGCGCTTGAAGGTATATCTTTAGATCTCGCAATCAAATCTTTTTTGTTTCTTGTTCTTACGCTAGAAAACTACAAAAAATGGAATTGAGGATGCCCCATATGCTCCATCTTTTCAATGTCTTTTGTGAGCATGATGGGAAGGAAAATTGTGCTCAAGTGTTGAAAGAAAAATTACATAGAATGCTTGGCATAGAATATGTGAAGGATGAGCATGATTGCAATGTTTTTATCATGAATTCTTTGAATACCCATGATGCTAACGATATGTGAAGCCACAAGCTTGGGGATGCTATATTTGATGAAGGTGATCTTTTTAGTTCTTCCACTTTGAATGATCAAAATCATTTTGATGAAAGCATGCCCCCTATCTATGATGATTATTGTGAGGATACTGATGCTTTGAAGAAGAGGGATGATAAAACTTGTCATACTCTCGAGAACCCTTTTGCTAAACCTTGCTTTTTCATTGTGGACACAATTTGTAGTGCTCAAGTCTTTTACGATACTCCCACTACTATTCTTGAGAATAGATTTCCTTATGTGGAGAGTAGTAAAATTCCTATGCTTGTAGATCATGAAAATAAAGCCTTAGGTCCTGGTTATATTTTTGAATTCATTCATGATGCTACTGAAAATTACTATGAGAGAGGATCATAAGCTTCTACTTATTGCAATAGTATCAAGCTTCCTCTCCATATGTTGAAATTTTTGAAGGTATGCTTGTTTTGCCTTCCTATGCTAGTTGATTCTTGCTACAATAAATTGTTTGATCACAAAATCTCTATGCATAGGAAGTGGGTTAGACTTAAATGTGCTAGCCATTTGCTCCATGATGCTCTCGTTGTGTTTCAATCCTTACCTTTTATGTGAGCATCATTGAAATCAATGCCTAGCTAAGGGCGTTAAACGATAGCGCTTGTTGGGAGGCAACCCAATGAATAAATTTTTCTTTGCTTTTTGATTCCTGTTTTGTTTTCACCACAACATCATAATTCTGTTATGATTGTGTCTTTTGTGTTTCTTTTTGTGTTTGTGCCAAGCAAAACCGTTATGATTAGTCTTGGTGATGATTGTTTGTTCATGCTGGAAAAGACAGAAACTTTCTGCTCACGAAACGAATTTTCATTTTTATTCTGTAAGAGATTTTGAGTTGATTCTTTTTTCTGCTGATTTCTATGCAATTTCTTCAGACTTTCGTAATTTTTCAGATTTTGTGAAGTACCAGAAGTATACGAAGTATACAGATTGCTACAGACTGGTCTGCTGTTAACAGATTCTGTTTTTGTTGTGTTGGTTGCTTATTTTGATGGAACTATGGATAGTATTGGGGGGTATTAGCCATGTAAGATTGAAAATACAGTAATATAGCATCAGCACAAGTAGAATTTAAGTTTGCTACAGTACCTAAGGAAGTGATGGTTTGCTTTCTCATACTAATGTTATCACGAGTTTCTGTTTAAGTTTCGTGTTGTGAAGTTTTCATGTTTTGGGTGAAGTTCTTATGGACAAAAAGATAAAGAGTGGCAAGAGCTCAAGCTTGGGGATACCCAAGGCACCCCAAGAGATTCAAGGATGCCGTAAAAGCCTAAGCTTGGGGATGGCCCGGGAAGGCATCCCCTCTCTGGTCTTCAATCCATTGGTAACATTACTAGGGGCTATATTTTTATTCACCACATGTTATGTGTTTTTGCTTGGAGCGTCTTCTATCGTAGGAGTCTTTTATTTTTGTTGTGTCACAATCATCCTTGCTGCACACCTCGAGAGAGAGATACATGCACTCACCGTGATTTTATCGAGCTTCACTTATATCTTTTGGTAGATAATTCAGCTCACATGTGCTTCACTTATATCTTTTGAGCTAGTTGATTTTGCTCTATGTGCTTCACTTATATCTTTTAGAGCACAGCGGTGCGTGGCTTGGTAGTTAGCTTATGCTATGAAAGTGGTCCCAAAAGTGGTAGTTATCCAAAGGGATACGAAAACTTCCATCTTCATGTGCATTGAGTAGAAAGAGAAGCTTGATTCCTCTCAATTAGTTTTGAGATGTGGTTGTGGTAATATTTAAGTTATGTTAGTATGGTGTTGTGAATCTAGAGATACTTGTGTTGAATTTAGTGATTCCCCTAGCATGCACGTATGGTGAACCGCTATGCGATGAAATCTGAGCATGATTAGTCTATTGATTGTCATCTTTTGCGTGGCGGTCGGGATCGCACGATGGTTTATACCTACCAACCCTTCCCCTCGGAGTATGCGTTGAATGCTTTGTTTCGATTACTAATGAAACTTTTGCAACAAGTATATGAGTTCTTCATGACTAATGTTGAGTCCATGGTTTAGATGCACTTTCACCTTCCACCATCACTATCTTCTTAGTGTCGTGCAACTTTCGCCGATGCACAAAACCCACCATTAGCCTCCCTCAAAACAGCCACCATACCTACCTACTATGGCTTTTTCAAAGTCATTCCGAGATATATTTCCATGCAACTACCACCATGGCATGTGCCACCACGTCTACATTTCCATTACATGATCGTAAGATAGCTAGCATGATGTTTTCATTAATGTCTAGGCCATGCTAGATCATTGTCACGGTACACTACCGAAGGCATTCCATATAGAGTCATCGTTGCTCTAAGTTTTGAGTTGAAAGTGTGATGATCATCATTGATGGAGCATTGTCCCAAAGAGTCCAAAGATGCCCACCAAAATAAAAAAATAAAAAAATAGGCCAAAGAGCCCACCAAAAATAAATATGAGAGAAAAAGAGAGAAGGGACAATGCTACCACCTTTCCACACTTGTGCATATTAAGCACCATGATCTTCATGATTGAGAGTGTCTCGTTTTGTCACCACCATATAGCTAGTGTTAAATTTTCATTATATAACTTGGATTGTATATTCCTATGATGGGCTTCCTCAAAATTGCCTTAGGTCTTCGTGAGCAAGCAAGTTGGATGCACACCCACTAGTTTTCCTTAAGAGCTTTCACATACTCCTAGCTCTAATGCATCATTTGTATGGCAATCCCTACTCATTCACGTTGATATCTATTGATGAGCATCTCCATAGCTCATTGATATGCCTAGTCAATGTGACCATCTTCTCCTTGTTTGCCTTGCAACCTCCACCACACTCCACACCACTTATAGTGCTAAAACCATGGCTCATGCTCATGTATTGCGTGAGAGTCGAAAAAGTTTGAGAAATTAAAGGTGTGAAAACAATTACTTGGCCAATACCGGGGTTGTGCATGATTTAAATTAGTTGTGCAAGGATGATAGAGCATAGCCAGACTATATGATTTTGTAGGGATAACTTTCTTTTGGCCTTGTTATTTTGAAAGTTCATGATTACCTTGCTAGTCTGCTTGAAGTATTATTGTCTCCACATCAATAGCAAACTATTGTTTTAAATCTAACGGATCTGAACATTCATGTCACATAAGAGGAGTTACAAAGGACATCTATGCTAGGTAGCATGAAAGCATCAAAAATTCATTCTGTATCCCTTCCCTACTCGAGGACGAGCAGGAGTTAAGCTTGGGGATGCTTGATACGTCTCCAACGTATCTATAATTTTTGATGGTTCCATGCTATTATCTTGTCAACTTTGGATGTTTTATATGCATGAATATGCTATTTTATATCTTTTTTGGGACTAACCTATTAACTCAGTGCCAAGTGTCAGTTTCTATTTTTTCCGTGTTTTTGACCCATTTTCAGACGAAGTCCAAATGGAATGAAACTTTATGATGATTTTTTTGGACCAAAAGAGACCCTCAAAGCTTTGGAAGAAGGCCAGAAGAGCCACGAGGGAGTCACAACCCCTGACGCCGCCACCACCCCCCTAGGTGGTGGCGACCAGGCTTGTGACCTCCTCATGGGCCCAACCGATGTAATTCCACCGCCATAAGTTCCTATAAATTCAGAAACCCACAAAAAGAAACCTAGATCGGGAGTTCCGCCGCCGCAAGCCTGTGTAGCCACCAAAAACCAATCTGGAGCCCGTTCCAGCACCCTGCCGGAAGGGGAATCCATCTCCGGTGGCCATCTTCATCATCCCAGTGGTCTCCATGACGAGGACGGAGTAGTTCTCCCTCGGGGCTGAGGTTATGTACCAGTAGCTATGTGTTTGATCTCTCTCTCGTGTTCTTGAGATGTCTTGATCTCGATGTACCATGGGCTTTGCTACTATAGTTGGATCTTATGATGTTCTTCCCCCTCTCCCTCTTGTAATGAATTGAGTTTCCCCTTTGGAGTTATCTTATCGGATTGAGTCTTTGAGAACACTTGATGTATGTCTTGCACGTGTCTATCTGCTGTGATCAACTTGCGGGTTTGTGACATTGGCAACCTATGCATATGGGTTGGCACATGTTGGATTCATGTGAGTACTTGATGTATGTTTTGGTGATCAACTTGCGGGTTCGTGACATTGGGAATCTTTGCACAGGGGTTGACACACGTTTTGACTCTCCGGTAGAAACTTTGGGGCACTCTTTGAAGTTCTATGTGTTGGTTGAATAGATGATTCTGAGATTATGTGATGCATATCGTATAATCATGCCCATGGATACTTGAGGTGACAATGGAGTATCTAGGTGACATTAGAGTCTTGATTGATATGTATCTTAAGGTGTTATTCTAGTACGAACTCTTGAATAGATCGATCAAAAAGAATAACTTTGTGGTGGTTACGTACCCGACAATAATCTCTTCGTTTGTTCCCCGCTATTAGTGACTTTGGAGTGACTCTTTGTTGCATGTTGAGGGCTAGTTATATTATCCAATTTTGTTATCATTGTTGAGAGAACTTCACTAGTGAAAGTATGAACCCTAGGCCTTGTTTCCACGCATTGCAATACCGTTTGTGCTCACTTTTACTATTTGTTACCTTGCTGTTTTTGTAATTTCAGATTACAAAAACCTATATCTACCATCCATATTGCACTTGTATCACCATCTCTTCGGCGAACTAGTGCACCTATACAACTTACCATTGTATTAGGTGTGTTGGGGACACAAGAGACTCTTTGTTATTTGGTTGCAGGGTTGCTTGAGAGAGACCATCTTCATCCTACGCCTCCCGCGGATTGATAAACCTTAGGTCACCCACTTGAGGGAAAATTGCTACTGTCCAATAACCCTCTGCACTTGGAGGCCCAACAACGTCTACAAGGAGAAGGTTGCGTAGTAGCCATCAATACGTCATGCTAATAATAGTCATGTGAATTTGGTATTCGTTCGGTAATGTGATATGTTGTATCTTGTTTTTCCTCTAGTGGTCTTATGTGAATGTCGACTACATAACACTTCACCATTATTTGGGCCTAGAGGAAGGCATTGTGAAGTAGTAAGTAGATGATGGGTTGCTAGAGTGACAGAAGCTTATACCCTAGTTTACGAGTTACTTCGTAAGGGGCTGATTTGGATCCACTAGTTTAATGCTATGGTTAGACTTTGTCTTAATTCTTCTTTCGTAGTTGCGGATGCTTACAAGAGGGGTTAATCATAACTGGGATGCTTTTACAAGTAAGGGCAGTACCCAAGCGCCGGTCCACCCACATATCAAACTATCAAAGTAACGAACGCGAATCATATGAACATGACGAAACTAGCATGACAGAAATTCCCGTGTGTCCTCGGGAGCGTTTTTCCTCTTATAAGACTTTGTCCAGGCTTGTCCCTTGCTACAAAAGGGATTGGGACACTTTGCTGCACTGCTGCTACTTTTGTTACTTGTTGCTTGCTACGAATCATCTCACCACACAATCGCTTGTTACCGACAATTTCAGTGCGTGCAGATTTTTCCTTGGTGAAAACCACTTGTCAGATCCTTCTGCTCCTCGTTCGGTTCGACACTCTTACTTATCGAAAGGACTATGATTGATCCCCTATGCTTGTGGGTCATCAAGACTCTTTTTTGGCGCCGTTGCCGGGGAGTGAAGCACCATTGGTAAGTGGAACTTGGTAAGGAAACATTCATATAGTGTGCTGAAATTTCTTGTCACTTGTCACTATGGATACTAATCCTTTGAGGGGCTTGTTCGGGGTATCTTCACCTCGAACGTAAGCACAAAGAGTTGCTCCTCAAGTTGCTGCACCTACTGAAAATATTTGCTTTGAATTTCCTTTGTATGCTTGAGAAACTGTTGGCTAATCCTTTTACAGGAGATGGAACATCACATCCAGACTTGCATGTGATCTATGCAGATGAGGTTTGTGGTTTATTTAAGCTTGCAGGAGTGCCCGAGGATGAGGTCAATAAGAAGGTCTTTCCGTTATCTTTGAAGGATAAGGTGTTGACATGGTATATGCTATGTGATGATACTGGATCATGGAACTACAATCGGTTGAAATTGGAATTTCATCAAAAGTTTTATACTATGCATTTAGTACATCGTGATCGGAATTATATTTATATTTTTTGGCCTCGTGATAGAGAAAGCATCGCTCAAGCTTGGGGGAGGCTTAAATCAATGCTATATTCATGCCCCAACCATGAGCTCTCGAGAGAAATTATCATTCAGAACTTCTATGCTCGGCTTTCTCATGATGATCGCACCATGCTTGATACTTCTTGTACCGGTTCTTTTATGAAGAGAGATATTGACTTCAAGTAGAATTTATTGGACAGAATTAAACGCAACTCTGAAGATTGGGAGCTTGAAGAAGGTAAGGAGTCAGGTATGAATTTCACTTTTGATTGCGTTAAATCCTTTGTTGAGACAAACACCTTTAGTGACTTTAGCGCTAAGTATGGACTTGACTCTGAGATAGTTGCTTCATTGTGTGAATCTTTTGCTGCTCATATTGATCTCCCCAAAGAGAAGTGGTTTAAATTTCATCCTCCTTTAGAAGTCAACGTAGTTAAACCCACTCCAGTTGAAGAGAGAGTCATTGCCTATAATGATCCTGTGGTACCCAGTGCTTACATTGAGAAACCACCTTTCCCTGTTAGGATAAAGGATCATTCCAAAGCTTCAACTGTGATACGTAGAGGCTATATTAGAACACCTACATCCCCTGAGAAAATTAGAGTTGAACCTAGCATTGCTATTATCAAAGATCTTCTGTCTGAAGAAGTTGAGCGACATAATATTCACTTTTGTGAAGATGCTGCTAGAATTGCTAAACCTCACGTTAGAGACAAGCATAGGCCTATTGTTGGCATGCGTGTGGTTTCTGTTAAGATAGGAGATCATTGTTATCATGGCTTATGTGACTTGGGTGCTAGTGTTAGTGCAATACCTCAATCCTTATACGATGAAGTCAAGGATGAGATTACACCTGTTGAGATAGAACCTATAGATGTCACTATTCAGCTTGCCAGTAGAGATACTATCTGCCCCGTGGGAATTGTTAGGGATGTTGAAGTCTTGTGTGCTAAAATGAAGTATCCTGCTGATTTCCTCGTTCTTGCTACTGCTCAAGATAGCTTTTGACCCATCATATTTGGCAGACCTTTTCTCAATACCGTCAATGCTCATATTGACTGTGAGAAGCAAACTGTCACTGTTGGCTTTGAAGGTGTGTCACATGAGTTCAATTTGTCTAAGTTCGGTAGACAACCGCATGAAAAGGAGCTGCCTAGTAGGGATGAAACTATTGCCTTAGCCTCTATTGCCGTGCCTCCTACTGATCGCTTAGAGCAATACTTGCTTGAGCATGAAAATGATATGCATATGGATGAAAGGGATGAAATAGATAGAGTTGTATTAGAACAATATCCTATCCTTAAGAATAACTTGCCTGTTGAACTGCTTGGGGATCCACCTCCACCAAAGGGTGATCCTGTGTTCGAGCTTAAACAGTTGCCTGATACTCTTAAGTTTGCGTACCTTGATGAAAAGGAGATATATCCTGTTATTATTAGTGCTAGCCTCTCAGAGTAGGAAGAAAAGAAGTTACTAAAAACTCTGAGGAAGCAGCGTGTTGCTATAGGATATACTCTTGATGATCCTAAGGGCATTAGTCCCACTCTATGCCAGCATAAGATCAAAATTGATCCTGAATTCAAACCAGTTGCTGATCATCAAAGGAGATTGAATCCTAAGATGAAAGAAGTAGTGAGAAAAGAAATACTAAAGCTCCTGGAAGCGGGTATTATCTATCCTGTTGCTCATAGCGATTGGGTGAGTCCGGTGCATTGCGTTCCTAAGAAAGGAGGCATTACCGTTGTCCCTAATGATAAGGATGAGTTGATCCCACAGAGGATTATTACTGGCTATAGGATGGTGATTGATTTTAGGAAGTTGAATAAGGCCACTAGGAAAGATCATTACCCTTTTCCTTTTATCGACCAAATGCTAGAAAGGTTGTCCAAACACACACACTTCTGCTTTCTAGATGGTTATTCTGGTTTATCCCAAATACCAGTTGCACAATCTGATCAGGAGAAAACCACCTTCACCTGCCCTTTCGGTACCTTTTCTTATAGACGTATGCCTTTTGGCTTATGTAATGCACCTGCCACCTTTCAAAGATGTATGATGGATATATTCTCTGACTTCTGTTAAAAGATTGTTGAGGTTTTCATGGATGACTTCTCCGTTTACGGGTCTTCCTTTGATGATTGTCTCAGCAACCTTGATCGAGTCTTATAGAGATGTAAAGACACCAATCTAGTCTTGAATTGGGAGAAGTGCCACTTTATGGTTAATGAAGGCATCGTCTTAGGACACAAAATTTCTGAAAGAGGTATTGAAGTCGATAAGGCTAAGGTTGATGCAATTGAGAAAATGCCGTACCCCACAGATATAAGAGGAATAAGAAGTTTCCTTGGTCATGCTGGTTTCTATAGAAGGTTCATTAAAGACTTCTCTAGGATTTCTAGGCCTCTTACCAACCTCTTGCAAAAGGATATTCCTTTTGTCTTCGACGAGGATTGTGAGGAAGCCTTCGAAATACTTAAGAGGTCTTTCATAACCGCACCTATTGTTCAACCACCTGACTGGAACTTACCTTTTGAGATCATGTGTGATGCTAGCGATTATGCTGTTGGTGCTGTTCTAGGGCAAAGAGTCGATAAGAAGTTGAATGTTATTCATTGCACTAGTACAACTCTAGACAGTGCCCAAAGAAACTATGCCACTACGGAGAAGGAATTTTTAGTAGTCGTGTTTGCATGTGAAAAGTTCAGGTCTTACATAGTTGATTCCAAAGTCACTATTCACACTGATCATGCTTCTATTAAGTACCTCATGGAGAAGAAGGACGCTAAACCTAGACTTATCAGATGGGTTCTCTTGCTACAAGAATTTGATCTGCACGTTGTTGACAGAAAGGGTGCTGATAACCGAGTAGCAGATAACTTGTCTAGGTTGGAGAACATTCTTGATGACCCACAACCTATTGATGATAGCTTTCCCGATGAGCAATTGAATGTGATCAATGCTTCACGTAGTACACCGTGGTATGCTGATTATGGAAACTATATCGTTGCCAAATATATACCACCTAGTTTCACATACCAGCAAAAGAAGAAATTCTTCTTTGACTTGAGACACTACTTTTGGGATGATCCCCACCTTTATAAGGAAGGAGTAGATGGTGTTATTAGATGTTGTGTTCCTGAACATGAACATGGACATATCCTACAGAAGTGTCACTCCGAGGCCTACGGAGGACACCATGCGGGAGATAGAACTGCAGACAAGGTATTGCAATCAGGTTTCTATTGGCCCACTCTCTTCAAGGATGCCCGTAAGTTTGTCTTGTCTTGTGATGAATGTCAAAGAATAGGTAATATTAGCAAACGTAGGAAAAGCCTATGAACTATTCACTTGTCATTGAACCATTTGATGTTTCAGGCTTTGATTATATGGGACCTTTTCCAAAATCCAATGGGTATACTCACATCTTGGTTGCTGTTGATTACGTCACTAAGTGGGCAGAAGCTATCCCCACTAGTAGTGTTGATCACAACACTTCTATCAAGATGCTAAAAGAAGTTATCTTCCCTAGATTTGGAGTCCCTAGATATCTAATGACTGACGGCGGTTCACACTTCATTCATGGTGCTTTCCGTAAAACGCTTGCTAAGTACGATGTCAACCATAGAATTGTGTCTCCCTACCACCCTCAGTCCAGTGGTCAAGTAGAGCTAAGCAATAGAGAGATTAAACTGATTCTGCAAAAGACTGTCAACAGGTCTAGAAAGAATTGGTCTAAGAAGCTCGATGATGCACTGTGGGCTTATATAACTGCCTATAAGAATCCCATGGGCATGTCTCCGTACAAAATGGTGTATGGGAAAGCATGTCACTTACCTCTTGAGCTAGAGCATAAAGCTTATTGGGCAATCAAAGAGCTCAACTTTGATTTCAAACTTGCCGGTGAGAAGAGGTTATTTGACATTAGCTCGCTTGATGAGTGGAGAACTCAAACATATGAGAATGCCAAGCTCTTCAAAGAGAAGGTTAAGAGGTGGCATGATAAGAGGATACAAAAGCGTGAGTTCAATGTAGGTGATTATGTCTTGCTATATAACTCTCGTTTAAGATTCTTTGCAGGCAAGCTTCTCTCTAAATGGGAAGGTCCCTATGTTGTTGAGGAATTATATCGTTCCGGTGCTATCAAGATCAACAACACGGAAGGTAATTGTCCGAGAGTGGTAAATGGGCAGAGAATCAAGCATTATATCTCAGGTACTCCCATAAATGTTGAAAGCAATATCATCAATACCAAAACTCCAGAATAATACCTAAGGGACATTTATCAGCCTGTTTCAGACTCCGAAAACAAACAGGTATGTGATTCGGTAAGAAAACAGAGTCCAAAACATTCCCCATAGGAAATTTTCTCTATTTTGGAAAATTTGAAAAATACAAAAAAAGGAAGTAGTCCGGAAAGTGCGCGAGGAGGCGACAAGCCTGCACGGCGTGGGCCCACCCCCTGGCCGCGCCGTGAGGGCTTGTGGCCACCTCGTGCGCCTCCCGGACTCCATTTTCGTGCAGGGGACTCCTTCTGGTCTGGAAAAAATCATTATATATAGTTTCGTTTGGTCTGACCCCGTATCATGCAGATTTCCTCTGTTTTTCGTTTCGAGCCTGTTTCTGTTGCAGATCTAAATCGCCATGACTTCCCCAAAAGCTCCTAAGGACAAGATCTTCAAGAAGGTCATCAATCCCTACCTCACGAAAGTGCTGCAACACCCTCAATCTATTGATATGCGTGATGTTGAGGGGCCTAAGAAGACCGGAAGCGTGGAGACGAGGCTCGAAGCAATGGAGCAACAAGTCTTCAAGTGCCAAGGGATGGTGGAGCGTGGACTCAACGCCAACCACATGATGATCACGGAGTTCACCAACAAGCACAAGATGGATGCCAACGACATTGGGAAGCACCTCTCCAGGCTCTATGACAGGGTTGATCAACTTCAGGGCTAGATCTATGACCTGCAGAACCAAAACTGTGAGTATGAGTATAGATTTAAATCAATACGGTTGGCTGCATATTTGAGGTTTCCGGAGACTCGTTCATCTTTCCATGATGGAGCACCTATGCCTTGGAACATGGAGGATCAAACCCATGTTGCAACAACTCCACCATCACCACCAAAGGAAGACAAATGAGCATTGGTATGGGCAACCCCCTTGGCTTTTGCCAAGCTTCGGGGAGTTGCCCCGGTATCGTATCACCATCTCATATTTTGCCTTTACCTTTGTTTTTAGTTTACCTTTTCAGTTTTCTCTTTTTCTAGTAGTTTAAAAGTCTTAGTGTTTTAGTCTTGTGTTTTGCTTTGTGTCACCCCCGATGTATTCTTTCTCGTGAGCCATATAATAGAGAGTGTCTTAGTTGAAGGGCTTTGCCTCTTGCCATGATCAAAAGAGTGAGAATAGAACAAAAGCATGAAATATCATGTAGTGATCTTATGAGAAGTGATGGCTTCACATATAAAAAGAATGAGGATTGAAACTTGTTGAGGGTAGGCAAATGTAGACCTTGGTCATTGTTGCAATTAATAGGAAGTGATAAAGAAGGAGAGGTTCGCATATAAATATATCATCTCTAACACCATCTATGATTGTGAACACTCATCAAACTATTGCATGCCTAGAAGTAGATGTTGGACAAGGAAGACAACATAATGAATTGTGTTTGCTTGGCTCTGAACAATCTTATATGATTAGAGATCCCTTAGCATGTGACGATTGCTTCCACCTCACATTAGCCAAAACTCCCGCACCAAGTAGAGATACTACTTGTGCATCCATAAACTTCAAACCAGTTTTTCCATGAGTGTCCACCATACCTACCTCTGGATTGAATAAGTTCCCTCAAGTAAGTTGTCATTGGTGCAAGCAATAAAAATTGTTCTCTAATATGTATGATCTATTAGTGTGTGGAAAATAAGCTTTGTACGAACCTGTGACGAGGAAGACATAAAAGCGACAGACTGCATAATAAAGTTCTTTCTCACAGGGGGCAATACAAGGTGACATTCCTCCGCACTAAGAGGACACGCATCCAAACCTCGAAAGCGCATGACAACCTCTGCTTCCCTCTGCGAAGGGCCTATTTTGTCCCTGAAAGAGTCATGGTGATCTTCACCAATTCCCTATTTTGCCTTTGTCTTGGCTACTGTCACATGCTTGGGAAAGATCTATATTCATATTTCAACTTGGAGGTAGGCATTCATGAATTATTATTATTGACATTACCCTTGAGGTAAGCAGTTGGGAGGCAAAACTATAAGCCCCTATCTTTCTTTGTGTCCAACTGAAGTTTTGATCTCATGAGTACCACGTGAGTTGTAGCAATTGTAGAGAACGAAAGAATGATTGAGTATGTGGATTTTCTCTACAAGATCTTACTTGACTCTTTCTGATGTTGTGATAAATTGCAATTGCTTCAATGACTAAAGGCTATCGGTTGTTACTTCTCGGTAAGGTTCTTGATCCATGCTTTACTTTGTGAAGGAATTATCACTTTAGCATGAGAGATTATATGTTGGTATTGCTGTTCTAATCTTGATCATGATGCATGCATGTTCGTATCTTGTTTTGTCGACACCTCTCTCCCTAAACATGTGGACATATTTATTGAGCTCGTCTTTCGCTTGAGTACAAGTGAGGTCTATGCTTGGGGGAGTTGATACATCCATTTTGCATCATGTTTTCACATTGATATTTATCGCTTCCTTGGCTGTTATTTCACTTCACGGTACTATTATTATGCCTTTTCTCTCTTATTTTGCAAGGTTTACATGAAGAGGGAGAATACCGGCAACTGGAATTCTGGCCTGAAAGTGGAGCAAAGTTGAGATACCTATTCTGCACAACTCCAAACACCGTGAAAATCAACGGAGATTTTTTTCCCAATATATAAAAAATACTGGTCCAAAGAAGTGCCGGAGGAGGGCCAGGGGGTGGCCACAAGCCTGCACGGTGCGACCACCCCCCGAGGCCGCACCATGGGGGCTTGTGGGCACCCTGTTGGCTCACTTGCCCCCCTCTTTTGCTATATGGAAAGTTTCGTCCAGAAAAAAAATCAGAAGGGATCTTTTTCATGGTTTCGCCGCCGCCACGAGGTGGGACTTTAGCAGAACCAATCTAGAGCTCCGGCAGGACGATCCTGCCGGGGAAACTTCCCTCCAGGAGGGGGAAATCGTCGCCATCGTCATCACCAACACTCCTCTCATCGGAGGGGACTCGTCACCATCAACATCTTCATCAACACCATCTCAACTCCAGACCCTAGTTCATCACTTGTAACCAATCTTCGTCTCGCGACTCCGATTGGTACTTGTAAGGTTGCTAGTAGTGTTGATTACTCTTTGTAGTTGATGCTAGTTGGATTACTTGGTGGATGAGTTTATGTTCAGATCCTTGATGCTACTCATTACACCTCTGATCATGATTATGATTATGCTTTGTGAGTAGTTACTTTTGTTCCCGAGGACATGGGATACGTCATACTAATAATAGTCATGTGACTTTGGTATTCGTTCGGTATTTTGATGTGTTGCATGTTATTTTTCCTCTAGTGGTGTTATGTGAACGTCGACTACATAACACTTCACCATTATTTGAGCCTAGAGGAAGGCATTGGAAAGTAGCAAGTAGATGATGGGTTGCTAAAGTGACAGAAGCTTAAACCCTAGTTTATGCGTTAGTTCGTAAGGGGCTGATTTGGATCCACTAGTTTAATGCTATGGTTAGACTTTGTATTAATTCTTCTTTCGTAGTTGCGGATGCTTGCGAGAGGGGTTAATCATAATTGGGATGCTTGTCCATGTAAGGGCAGTACCCAAGCACCGGTCCACCCAGATATCAAACTTTCAAAGTAACGAATGTGAATCATATGAACATGTTGAAACTAGCATGACAGAAATTCCCGTGTGTCCTCGGGAGCGTTTTTCCTCTTATAAGACTTTGTCCAGGCTTGTCCCTTGCTACAAAAGGGATTGGGCCACTTTGCTGCACGACTGCTACTTTTTTTACTTGTTGCTTGCTACGAATCATCTCACCACACAATCACTTGTTACCGACAATTTCAGTGCCTGTAGATTTTTCCTTGCTGAAAACCACTTGTCAGATCCTTCTGCTCCTCGTTGGGTCCGACACTCTTACTTATCGAAAGGACTACGATTGACCCCCTATACTTGTGGGTCATCAATAGACTCCATGAAGATCATGGAGAACTTTGTACTGAAGATCCAAGAGAGAGAAGAAGCCATCTAGCTACTAGCCATGGACCCGAAGGTCTATGGTGAACTACTCACCCATCATCGGAGATGCAATGGTGTTGATGAAGAAGCCCTCCGTGTCTGAATCCCCCTCCGACAGGGCACCAGAACGTGCCCCAGATGGGATCTTGCGGAGACAGAAGCTTGCGACGGCGGAAAAGTATTTTCGTGGCTCTGTCTGGCAGTTTTGGATGTTTACGGAATTTATAGGCGGAAGAAGTAGGGCAAAGGAGCTACGGGGGGGGGGGGGGGGGACAAGCCTGGTAGGCGCCCCCAGGCCGTGGCTAGGGGGCTTGTGGCCTCCCCCGGAGTCGTTTTCCTTGGTTCTCAAGTTCCGTGCATATCTTCTGTTACGGAAAAAAATCTTTCCGAAGGTTTTATTCCGTTTGGACTCCGTTTAATATTCGCCTGTGAAAAGGGTCAAAAACATGGAAAAGACATGAACTGCCACTTGGCACTGAGTTAATAGGTTAGTCCCAAAATTAGCATATTCATGCATACAAAACATCCAAAGTTGACAAGATAATAGCATGGAACCATCAAAAATTATAGATACGCTGGATTTGTATCAACCACCGCGAGAGCGCGAACCGCCTCAAGAGCTGCACCTGAAAGAGCTGCCTTCTCTGCCCCTCTATTGCGGTAGATACCGGTGTTGGGTCCGACTCTACAGTCGGTCCCAGCGGATCCCCTCTCGGTGGGTTGTGGCCACGTGGTCGCCGTCCAGCGCCTTGGCCCCCATAAGGGCGATAAGCCGGCCTGTTCCGGTTAGTTGGACCTGTGGCGAATGACGCCGCGGCCCTGTCCCCCGTAAGTAGCCGCAACATGTGACTTAGGGGGTGGGTTAATGTTCTCTCCGCCAGCCATGGGCGTAGCCACCGGCGGTGGGAGAACCCTGGCGGCTCTGCCTGCCCTAGCGATGGGATGCCTGGGGTGTTCTGACGACGAACCCTAGCATGCGATCTTGTTTGATTGGTAGCCTCGATCGATGCACGAATTGTTTCTGTGTACACCAGCGCATTGGGATACTCGGCCTGGACCATTTCATACTCCAACAGCACACCGGACCCAACAAGAAATTCAAAGGATAGGATCAGATCTCAGCGATCGCGATCACCGGTGCCGACGCCGTCCTGGTCAACTTCGGTGGATTCCTCCTCTTCTTCTTACGCACAATCCTCCAAGCGGAATGATGAATACAATCAGCCAGCGTTAATTTTTCCAGACGTAGCTTAGGTAGCGGTCCTAGCCACGGTTTAGTCGACGCATTCGCCATATTTCGCCGACTTTGAAGTCGACAGTCCACCATCGTCTTGAGGTGCACCCGGTCTACCTTGGAGTGCATGGATAGACTCCACTAGTGGAAAACGGGCCTTTGTCCTGGACCCTTTAGTCCCAGCCTGCCTCTGGGCCGGGACTAAAGGCCCGACCACGTTGCCCCAATTCTCAATGCCTCCCTCGAGGCTTTAGTCCTGGCCCGTAAGGAGCCTTTAGTCCCGGTTCGTGTCCCAAACCGGGACTAAAGGGCTACGCGGTGGGCAGCCCGCATGTGCGCCACCTTTAGTCCCGGTTTGTGTCTCAAACCGGGACTAAAGTCCTCTGCCTATATATAGCACAGCCCCCTCTCCCCTTTTCCTTGCATTTTTCTTGGATGGAGGATTGTGGCTGGGTGCTTGCTCTCCACTTTTTTTGATGCACTAGAGGTGTTTGTTGAAATGTGTGTTAGAGCGATGCCGCTTCAGTTCACCGAACACAACTACGATATGAGATGCCTGAGCCACGCTTAAACCTCTTCCTCTTTATTTCTACTTATTCTAAAAGGTTAGCAACTATATTTCCTCGTTTAGACCGTGCGGTACTAATTTTTAGGATCGTGATTGTATTTGATATACTGTCGTATAACACAGATGAGTCATCCATGGATGTACGGTGATCGACGCACCGCCGCTTACAGAGAAGGCATGCATTCTTTTCGAGATGCAGCCGATGCGAACAAGCATGGTGGTGGTTATATGTTTTGTCCATGTGTTGAATGTCGGAATGATAAGGATTACACTTCCTCAAGAGTCATTCAGAGCCACTTGCTTCGGTCTAGTTTTATGTCGGGCTATAATGTTTGGACCAAGCACGGAGAAAGAGGGGTTATGATGGAAGACGACGATGAAGAAGAAGAGAACGATGATGACAACTTCCGATCTATGTTCCCTGAGTATGCTGATACCGCAATGGAAGAAAATCAAGAAGAAGATCAGGATGAAGAACGGGAACTAGATGAGTCCGCTGATGATCTTGGCCGGGTCATTTCTCATGCACGGTTCATTTGTAGTGCTTTTCAATTTCAGGGTCAACTAGCTCAAAAAAAATAAGTAAATCCACGAAATATACCAAATGAAGTCATAAATTGTTGAAATTTTGTGCTGTGCCTTTGAATAGTGCATTTTGAACACACAAAAAGTATGGAGTTCAAATAAGTTCACAAAAATGAAATCCCTTTGTAAGAGATGAGTTCTCGTTCGAAACCCTCATACTTCGAGAGAGATTGTCCGTTTTGTACACGAAGTGCATCCATTTTTTGTCGTAGCCCTCTCAACTTTTTAACACATGCTATGTGGGTGAAATGATGATAGCATGCCAACTTTCAACATTTTCAGAGTTCATTTGTAGTGCTTTTCAATTTCAGGGTCAACTAGCTCAAAAAAAATAAGTAAATCCACGAAATATACAAAATGAAGTCAGAAATTTTTGAAATTTGTGCTGTGCCTTTGAATGGTGCATTTTGAACACACAAAAAGTATGGAGTTCAAATAAGTTCACAAAAATGAAATCCCTTTGTAAGACATGAGTTCTCGTTCGAAACCGTGATACTTCAAGAGAGATTGTCCATTTTGTACCCGAAGTGCATCCAGTTTTTGTCGTAGCCCTCTCAACTTTTTAGCACATGCTATGTGTGTGAAATGATGATAGCATGCCAACTTTCAACATTTTCAGAGTTCATTTGTAGTGCTTTTCAATTTCAGGGTCAACTAGCTCAAAAGAATAAGTAAATCCACGAAATATACCAAATGAAGTCAGAAATTGTTGAAATTTTGTGTTGTGCCTTTGAATGGTGTATTTTGAACACACAAAAAGTATGGAGTTCAAATAAGTTCACAAAAATGAAATCCCTTTGTAAGAGATGAGTTCTCGTTCGAAACCGTGATACTTCGAGAGAGATTGTCCGTTTTGTACACGAAGTGCATCCAGTTTTTGTCGTAGCCCTCTCATCTTTTTAACACATGCTATGTGGGTGAAATGATGATAGCATGCCAACTTTCAACATTTTCAGAGTTCATTTGTAGTGCTTTTCAATTTCAGGGTGAACTAGCTCAAAAAAAAAGTAAATCCACGAAATATACCAAATGAAGTCAGGAATTGTTGAAATTTTGTGCTGTGCCTTTGAATGGTGCATTTTGAACACACAAAAAGTATGGAGTTCAAAGAAGTTCACAAAAATGAAATCCCTTTGTAAGAGATGAGTTCTCGTTCGAAACCCTTATACTTCGAGAGAGATTGTCCGTTTTGTACACGAAGTGCATCCAGTTTTTGTCGTAGCCCTCTCAACTTTTTAACACATGCTATGTGGGTGAAATGATGATAGCATGCCAACTTTCAACATTTTCAGAGTTCATTTGTAGTGCTTTTCAATTTCAGGGTCAACTAGCTCAAAAAAAATAAGTAAATCCACGAAATATACCAAATGAAGTCAGAAATTGTTGAAATTTTGTGCTGTGCCTTTGAATGGTGCATTTTGAACACACAAAAAGTATGGAGTTCAAAGAAATTCACAAAAATGAAATCCCTTTGTAAGAGATGAGTTCTCGTTCGAAACCCTCATACTTCGAGAGAGATTGTCCGTTTTGTACACGAAGTGCATCCAGTTTTTGTCGTAGCCCTCTCAACTTTTTAACACATGCTATGTAGGTGAAATGATGATAGCATGCCAACTTTCAACATTTTCAGAGTTCATTTGTAGTGCTTTTCAATTTCAGGGTGAACTAGCTCAAAAAAAATCCACGAAATATACCAAATGAAGTCAAAAAGTATGGAGTTCAAAAAACCATATTATGAAATTAAATATTATCATTGGCGATTCATCTCTATTATGAAATCAAATATATCAAAAAACCATTGCAGAACATATGACCAAATTAAAGCCAAAGAACACTAGTGATCAAATGTTATTATTGCAAAAAATAAATACTTAAAGTTCTCTCATAAAACAACATACAACTATGTAAAACATTTAAATGCAACAACAAACGCGATCAAAATCGCAACTAAGGTAACAATTGACCCAACAGCATAATGATACCAAGCCTCTTTATCAATGGCATATTTTCTAATATTCCTAATCTTCAAGCGCATTTCATCCATCTTCAAGCGCATTGCATCCATCTTCAACCGCATCGCATCGATCTTCATCTTGCGATCATCGATGACATCGGCGACATGCAACTCCAGTTCCATATTCTTATCCTCAATTATTTTCAATTTTTTCTTCAAGTATTTGTTTTCTTTTTCAACCAAATTTAACTTCTCGACAAGAATTTTTATGTGGGTTGGAATTTCCGGTTCACATACCTCCTAGATTAAAAAAATATATGTCACATTGGTCGTCATAATTGTCATGAACACTAAATAAAACAAATAGTTATAAAAGATAATATATACCACATCCGAATCATAGACAGGACGAGGGCCGACGGAGGCGCATAACAAAACCATCGCACTATATAATAACAAAATAAGAAAGTGAGTAATTTATACAAGTATGTATCTAAATCATACAAGTAAGATTTTTTTGATTTTAAAAAGAAGATAAGAACAAGAGGCTCACCACGGTGGTGCTCGCAGTTGGTGCACGGCCAAACCTAGACAAATATTAAGGAAAATAGAGCTTGGAGGTCGAGATTGGAGAGGAGAAAGCTTAAGTAGAGTGGCTCGGGCATTTCATCGAACAAGTCATGTGCATGAACTAGAGTGACAAGAGCATGGCATGGTCACACTTCAACAACCAAAAAACAGGGGATATGGTGGGCAGGGGCGAGGTTTTATAAAGGCCCCTGCTTCCCGCCTTCTGGTCAGCCGAAAAAGGGCCTTTAGTCCCGGGTCGTGGCTCCACCCGAGACTAAAGGGGGTCTTTAGTCCCGGATCGAGCCACGCCCCGGGACTAAAGGCCCCTGCTTCCCGCCTTCTGGTCAGCCGAAAAAGGGTCTTTAGTCCCGGGTCGTGGCTTCACCCGGGACTAAAGGAGCCACGAACCGGGACTAAAGTTTCACCTGTATAAGCGGGAGTTAGAAAATTTCGAACCCAAATCGTCCATTTTCTCTTCTTCTTCCTCTCGTTCTCCTGCCCGGCGCGGCAAGCGACAAACTCGACGACGCCGTCAGGCTGCCCGCCGTGCTGCTCGCCGCCGCCTGCCGTCCTCCTTGCCGTCGCCGTCGTCCTGCTCGCCGCCGCCGTCCTCGTCGCCGCGCGCCGCCCTCCTCGCCGCGCGCCGCCGTCCTCGTCGCCGCGCGCCGCCGTCCTCGTCGCCGCGCGCCGCCGTCCTCGCCGCGCGCCGCCTTCCTCCTCGCCGCACGCCGTCGACACCTCCGGCCGGTAAGCCCCACGCCCCCTCCTCCCCAACACTCCGGCCAGCACAAGCAAAGAAGAAAAAGGAGAAGAAAGGAAGAAAAAGGAGAAGAAAGGAATAAAAAGAGAAGAAAAGAAGAAAAAGGAGAAGAAAGGAAGAAAAAGGAGAAGAAAAGAAGAAAAAGGAGAAGAAAGGAAGAAAAAGGAGAAGAAAAGAAGAAAAAGGAGAAGAAAGGAAGGAAAAGGAGAAGAAAGGAAGAAAAATAGAAGAAATGAAGAAAAAGGAGAAGAAAGGAAAAAAAGGAGAAGAAAGGAAGAAAAAGGAGAAGAAAGGAAGAAAAAGGGAAGGAGAAGAAAAGAAGAAAAAGGAGAAGAAAAGAAGAAAAAGGAGAAGAAAATAAGAAAAAGGAGAAGAAAAGAAGAAAAAGGGAAGAAAGGAAGAAAAAGGAGAAGAAAGGAAGAAAAAGGAGTATAAGAAGAGGAGGAGAAGAAAAGAAGAAAAAGGAGAATAAGAAGAGGAGGAGAGGAGAAGAAGAGGAAAAATAGAAGAAGATGAGAGGAGAAGTAGTAGAAGAAGAGGAGAAGTAGAAGTACAAGAAGAAGTAGAAGAAGAGGAGAAATAGAAGAAGAGGAAAAATTAGTTTAGCGTTACAAGAAGAAGAAATATTTTTTTTGTCATTTAATTTTGCTATTGTATAGTGTATATGCTTAAGTGTTAATAGTGTTTCTTAGATTATTGCTTAATTTTGCTATTGTATATGCTTAAGTGTTAATAGTTTAATTTTTCTATTGTATATGCTTAAGTGTTAATAGTTTATTTTTGGCAAGAAAATTAATAGAACTAGTTTAATTTTTCTATTGTATATGCTTAAGTGTCCGGGACTGGGCTCCGCCCGGCTGGTATTTTAGAGTTTAGGTTCTAGCCAAGACCCGGGACTAAAGGTCTTCCTATATAAAACGAGCCTTCGAAGTTTCCAACCCCTCTTATATAGTTTGTTACTTTATTAGTTAATCAAATGTCCGTTTTTTGCACAACTATGGATCCACATATCAGGAACCTCGAAGAGGAAGAACTTCTCGAAGATATAATCAAAGACGGCCCCGACGTTGAACCAGCCGAATCTCCGACGTCATATCTAAATGACTTCGGATATGGAATGGAGGTCGAGCGACACGAGGATGAAGCCCATGGGGCAGGAGATAGGTCCAATGACGGAGAAGGTGATAGCTCCACTGATGGAGAAGCCGGTGGAGAAGCCGGTGAAGAAATAATAAATTCCGGCGAGGTATACATATGAAGTTCGACAATCACTTGTAATATGTGAAAAATATAGGAGATAGCTCTATATTGTATACATATACATTCATTTGACGAATGTTTCTCCCTCTTAGGCCTCCACATCGAGCAAATCTACGAAACGAGGCCCGACTAGAAAGTTGGATGCACGGACGCATTACACCTTTGAGCTGATAATGCCTACGGGCGAACCCAAGCTTCCTAAGAATGCTGCTGACACCTTCAAGAAGCAATGCGGAGTTCTCGTTAGGGATCACGTCCCGATCAGCGTTCGGGAGTGGAACAAGCGCAAAGGGGAAGCCGATAGTGATTATGTCGCCGAAAGGTACAAAGATAATCTTTGGAATGATCTCATGTCACATTTCAACCTGCCAGAATGTGAGAATGAAGACGCCGCAGACAAACTGAGGGCCAAAGTCAAGCAGTGGACTCTAAAGAAGATGGCCGAACTGTTCCGTAGCTGGAAGAAGAAGCTATGGAAAAACTATCTGAAGACAAAGAAAGTGCCAGTATTCGAGGGGTATCTAGCCAAGCAGGCGAATCACTGGAAGGAATTTCAAGAGTACAAGGAATCAGAAGATGCCCATGCATTATCAGAAAAGAACAAGATAAATGCCGACAAGAAGAAATATCACCACAAGCTGGGCCCAGGGGGCTATGAGACTGCCATCCCAAAGTGGGAAAAGAAAGAGCATGATCTGATAGATAAAGGCATCGTACCTGAACCACTCCATAATGAGTGGGAATTGAGAGCAAGAAATTGGTTCCTTGCGCATGGTCGGTCGTACGACGAAAAAACAGGGGACCTCATCTGCAGTGACAATCTTAGGATACCCAGGGAGAATTGGAAAAGCGTAGTGAAAGAAATTAAGATGGGACAAAGAAAGTTCACTGCAGATAGAGATAAAGATTTGCTCAGACTGGTCCTCGGCAATGACGAACATGGAGGACGAACGTGAGGCTTCGGTCCACTTACCCGTGGTGGCTTGGGTTTGCCAGAGACCAAGCCACTTACAGACGCCGAGAGAGAGCAAAGAAGCGGCAGCAGGATGAGGAGAATGACAAGTTCAACCCGTTGCTTGCCAGGATTAACGAGCAACAGAAGCAGATTGATGAGCTTAGAGGAGTACCGCGCCAGGAAGATCCTGCACTGGATATTACCGGCGCCCCATCTAAGCAGAAAAGCAGCGTGGCTGAATCTGAGGCCTCACCCGACGATGAACGAAGAATGATAGAGGGCGGTCCCGGCTAACCCGTGGATGGAATCAAGGATTCAACATCATGTGAACTTCATTAGAAATTCTAGAACATATCCATGAAGGTGGCCGTCGGACAAGCTTTACCTTCTGGCCCTGATGCACGCTGGCATGGCCGTGAGATTCCAGCTGGCTTTGCTAAAGTCGGGGTGGATGAAATCATGACGGGGTTTAATGATATGGAGCTCGACATAGCTGGACCCGAAGATGAGAGGACACTCGGAGAAGTACTGGGTGGAGTCATCCTATGGGACAAGAACTACATCAAACTTCCACGCTCGGCCCCAAGGACAACACCACCTCCGAGTCGTCGCAGGTCACTTACACCTCCATTACCTCCAAGCCCTCCACATGACGTCGGCCAGCACAACACGAGTCCATCTCGATCACCGCCGCCGGACTTGGGTCGTCCGTCTCCGCCGCTGCCCGCTCCGGATACAAACCCTGAGCCTGCCACAGATACAAAGTGGGAGCGTGCCACCAAGAACGCTCCGCCGCTGCTCACTCCGGATACAAACCCTGAGCCTGCCACGGATACAAAGCGGGAGCGTGCCACCAAGAACGCTCCGCCGCTGCCCGCTCCGGATACAAACCCTGAGCCTGCCACGGATACAAAGCGGGAGCGTGCCACCAAGAACGCTCCACCGCTGCACGCTCCGGATACAAACCCTGAGCCTGCCACGGATACAAAGAGGGAGCGTGCCACCAAGAACGCTCCGCCGTCGCCCGCTCCGGATACGATCCCTGAGCCTGCCACGGATACAAAGCGGGAGCGTGCCAGCAAGAACGCTCCGCCGCCGCCCGCTCCGGATACAAAGCCTGAGCCTGCCACGGATACAAAGAGGGATCGTGCAACCAATAACGCTCCGCCGCCCCCCACTCCGGATACAAAGCCTGAGCCTGCCACGGATACAAAGCGAGAGCGTGCCACCAAGAACGCAACGCCGCCACCCGCTCCGGATACAAAGCCTGAGCCTGCCACGGATACAAAGCGGGAGCGTGCCACCAAGAACGCTCCGCCGACGATTCCTAAGCCACAGAGCATCCCAAAGCGCAAACGGTTGCCCCTCCCAAAGGTACTTCATGCTAATCTTCCTATCAGACCTTATGATCGTACCCCTGAGGAAAATGCCAGGATAGCAAAGGAACATCATGATGCGCAGATGAAAAAGAAGGAACCCGAGCCCCGCCCGGAATACACCTAGAAGCAAATAGCATTTGCAAAATACTTCATGACCCTTCCATCACAGTATGACTTACACCATAAGCCTGATGACTATACACGCACATTGCAGAAGGAAGTGAAAAAGAGCAGATCTCGATCACCGCCGCCGGACTTGGGTCGTCCGTATCCGCCGCCGCCCGCTCCAGATACTAAGCGAGAGCGTGCCACCAAGAACGGTCCGCCGACGATTCCTAAGCCACAGAGCACCCCAAAGCGCAAACGGTCGCCCCTCCCAAAGGTACGTCATGCTATATTCCTATCAGACCTTATGACTTACACCATAAGCGTGATGATTATACACGCACATTGCAGAAGGAAGTGAAAAAGAGCAGTTCAACTACAAGCAAGAAAAATTCAGACGTTCCTCAGCTTGGACAACAGGCCAAACAGTCGATCCCACCCCTCAAGGTGTTAACCGAGAATGTTCCCCCTCTGGTGCAGGGGCTAGCTTTAGAAAGAGCAAAGGAGTTGGCGGCTGCATGTGGTATCTCGGTTGAAGAATTGCTGTCTTCCCAAGATGACAAGATACCCAAGGCTGTGGTAGCCCCTAAGCCAAAGTTTGTCATGGGTGAGCCTTTGGTCAGCAAAGATGATCTCCCAACAAATATGCGTTACTTGCATAAATGGTACTTAAGTGAATCAAAGAATGGGAGAACGATGATCGTGTTGAGTGGCCCACAGGAGTACTACGGCCGCCCCGAAGAAATCCATATCGACTTTGATGAACTCTTCCAGATGTACAATGGCGATGCCCTCGACAAATCACTTATGAGTTGCTATTGTCTGTAAGTTTTTCAATTCGTTGTCTACATATAACTTGTTTAGTTATTTCAATTCATTGTCTATATATAACTTGTACTCTATTATGCAGAATGAAGATTCTGGAGTGTAAAAGTAAGAGCATCATAAATATTGGGTTTATTGACCCACATAAAATACATATAGCGACGCTAACTAGTTATCCCAAGGAGATGGAGGAAAACCTTCTAAGGTTTTTAACAGATCAAAATTTCTGTGACCACATACTGTTTCCATACAACTTCAAGTGAGGGTCTTTACTCTGTTGTGTCCATTCACTTATAAGTGTAATTGATAAGTTACTGACACACACACACACACACACACACACACATATATATATATATATATATATATATACATGTGCAGCTTCCATTGGATTCTGTTGGACATTCAAATTGATAAGGGAAGAATTGATGCCTTCGACCCATTATCGAGACCCTTGGAACAGTTCCAAAGCCTGCAGGACATGCTACAAGGGTAATTTTAATCATTCTTGCGCTCTATCGGTCTCTTTCGATGATTTTATGAAATATCAGTTAATCAAAAATTTAGCAAATCATTATCCTTATCGGGCAGGGTTAGGAAGCGGTTCAAGTGCGTGACTCCCGGTAAATTTCCTGAGAAGCTGACCTTTAGAGCGGCTCAGGTAAGTAGTAGCATGATATACTTCTATTAATTTTCAATACCTTTATGATGCTAGATTATTATTTTGATTATATATATTCTATTCTCGTAAAGTGCGACCAGCAGCCACGGGGAACGCATCTATGCGGATACTATGTTTGCGAGACCATTCGCACGTTTACCTCTGAGCTCAAGGATGACAGATTCGACGTAAGCAATGAACATTCACACCTCTATTTTTACCCGTCATTCTTTGTTATCATGATTGATATTCATATTCATCTCCTCTTCTTATATAGCACACGGCCATGAGGACGAAGGTCCTACCAGAGCAACGCGCGATTGCTGTTGCAGAGGAGCTTGCGAGATTTCTGAGGACGGAAGCTATAGATGACAAAGGACGATTTAGTGTAAATAGGGGCCATTACTAATGTTCGTCCATGTAATCGAATAGACGGGCTCTAGTCCCGATAATTCAGATCTGCATATAATTGTATATATATGCTCGCTTCTAAGATAAGTTAATCTTATATATATATATACGCATAATTATTTCTATTTAAATTATATGAAAACTAATTCCCGAACACCAAATGAGGCATCACGTTAATCTCCCGAACACCTAAACCCTAAACCCTAAACCCTAAACCCCTAAAACCCAAAAATAATTTCATTCAAAAAAAACCCAAAAACCAGCAAAATCTAAAAATCTTTAGTCCCGGCCCGTGTAATGAACCGGGACTAAAGGTCCTGCCCGTGGGGCGCTACGAGGCGCCCACGTGGAGCACCTTTAGTCCCGGCTTGTAACAAGGCCGGGTCTAAAGGTTAGGCCTTTAGTCCCGCCCCTTTAGTCCCGGTTGGTGAACCGGGACTAAAGCCCCTTACGGGCCGGGGCTATAGGCCCTGTCCCCACTAGTAGCCATATTCACCGAGCACGTCGGCTTCCTCCGATGATGCAGGCGATGTCCCACTCGACTCATCCCTGTCGTCTTCTTTGTCGCTGGCATTGGCGAGCACCTAGAATCGCCCCCTGGGCGCGGTGATGTGCTTCGGCGAGGTGAACAAGTGGAGGTTGGGGATGCCCCTCCCGTCGCCCCTCCCATCGCCCCTCCCAAATGCAGGTTGTTATACTTCTAGTACTTATTAGCTGGTCAAATTCTCTTTTTATGTGAAAAGGTTGGACTTTCATACCTTATTGGTTTTAGAGGTTGAGATGTGCAACTCAATAAATCGGGTATTGAGCAAAATACCGAGAATCAAAATGCTGACAGTAGTGGAAAACGGGGCTTTAGTCCTAGTTCGTAAGGGCCTTTAGTGCCGGTTGTGCAACCGGGACTAAGCCTTCGGGACTAAAGGCCCCACCTTTTAGTCCCGGTCGTGTTGCAAACCGGGATTAAAGGGGGGGGTCCACGTGGCTGTTGTTGGGTGCTCGGGCCGGAGGACCTTTAGTCCTGGTTGAGAAGACCAACCGGGACTTAAGAGCTCCACGCGTTTTTTTCCGGAGGGGTTTGGTGTTGGGGAATATTGCATGGGAAACAAAAATTTTCCTATGCACACATAAGATCTATCCATGGTGAGGACCATCTATGGGAGGAGAGGTCGGATCCACATATCCTTGTAGATCGCTAAGCGGGAAGCGTTAAGAAATGCAGTTGATGTAGTCGAACGTCTTCGCTATACAAATCGCAATCCATCCCACGAACTCCTTCCCGATGTAGTGCCGAAGGGACGACACCTCCCCGTTCAGCACACGTCGAGCTTGATGACGATCTCCGCCTTCTTGATCCGACAGCACGACGGTGTGACGGTGATGATGGTGGAGTTACTCCGGTAGGGCTTCGCCGTACCGTACCGAACTAGCTACGGGGTGTCACGAGGGTGGAGGGAGAGAGAGCTGCACTGCGGATTGAGTTGCCAAAAGCCTCTCTCACCTCAACTATATATAGGTGGAAGGGAGGGTTGGCGCCTAGGGAAAAATCCCTAGGGTTGGCCTGCGCACAAAGGAGGACGAGGAGTCCTCCTCCAATAAGGTTTGGAGGAGGAAAACTCCTCTCCAATTCGGTTTGGCCCCACCTCTTCTTTCCTTCTCCACTTCGGCCGAACAGGCCCTCTTGGGCTGGCCACCAGCCCACCAGGGGCTGGTGCGCCACCCTTGGGCCTGTTTGGTCCCCTTCTGGGTGAGTGGCCCCTCCCGATGTAACTCCAAAACCCATTCGTCACTCCTGGTACTTTACCAGTAATGCCCGAAATCCTCCCAGAAGCCAAATGGATACTTCCTATATACTAATCTTCGTCTACGGGCCATTCTGGAAACCCTCATGACGTCCGAGATCTCATCTGGGACTCCGAACAACATTTGGTCACCAACATCAATAATTCAACTATACCAAAATGTCACCGAACCTTAAGTCTGCAGACCATGCGGGTTCGAGAACTATGTAGACATGACCGACACACTCTCCGGTCAATATCCAACAATGGGACCTGGATGTCCATATTGGATCCTACATATTCTACGAAGATGTTTAATAAGATGAACCTCTATGTCACGGATCCAGTTAATCCCGTATAACATTCTCTTTGTCCTTCGGTATGTTACTTTCTCGAGATTAGATCATCGCTATATCTTTACCTTTTTGAACCTCGTTACTGGCAAGTCTCTTTACTCGTTCCATAATACAAAATCCCATGGCTAACTCTTTAGTCACAATGCTTGCAAGGCTTGATGTGATGTTGTATTACCGAGTGGGCCTCGAGATAGCTCTCCGTCATACAGAGCGACAAATCCCAGTCTTGATCCATGCTAACTCAAGGACACCTTCAGACATACCTGTAGAAAACCTTTATAGTCACCCAGTTACGTTGCGACATTTGATACATACAAGGTATTCCCCCGGCATCAGTGAGTTACATGATGTCATGGTCATAGGAATATTTACTTGACATGCACAAAACAGTAGCAATAAAAATGACACGATTGCATGCTATGTGCATAGTTTGGGTCTTGTCCATCACATCATTCGCCTAATGATGTGATCTCGTTGTCAAGTGACAACACTTGTCTATGGCCAGGAAACCTTGACCATCTCTGATCAACGAGCCATCCAAGGAGAGGATTACTAGGGACAGTGTGTTGTTTATGTGTCCATGCATGTATCTGAATTTCCATTCAATACAAATCTAGCATGGATAATAAAAAATTATCTTGAACAAGGAAATATAACAATAACTACTTATTATTGCCCCTAGGGAATATTTTCAACAGTCTCCCACTTGCACTAGAGTCAATAATCTAGCTGACATCACTATGTGATTTACAATGTAACGAATGTGAGACCCATAGAGTTCTTGTGTTGATCATGTTTTGCTCATGGAAGAGGCTTAGTCAACGGGTCTGCAAAATTCCGATCCATGTGCACTTTGCAAACATTTATGTCCTTCTCCTTGATGTAGTCGTGGATGGAATTGAAGCATCGCCTTATGTGTCTTGTCGTCTTGTCAAACCTTGGTTCCTTGGCTAGAGCAATGGCACGAGTGTTGTCACAAAACAGAGTCACTGGATCCAGTGCACTCGGGACAACTCCAAGATTTGTCATGAACTGCTTCATCCATACACCTTCTTTAGCCGCCTCAGCGGCAACTATGTATTGTTGGAAAAATGCCCTAGAGGCAATAATAAAGTGGTTATTATTATATTTCCTAGTTCATGATAATTGTATAATATATATGCTATAATTGTATTAACCGGAAACTGTAATACACGTGTGAATATATAGATCACAATGTGTCCCTAGTGAGCCTCTAGATGGCTAGCTCGTTGATCAATAGATGCTCATGGTTTCCTGATCATGGACATTGGATGTCATTGACAACGGGATCACATCATTAGGAGAATGATGTGATGGACAAGAACCAATCCTAAGCATAGCACTAGATCGTATTGTTCGTTTGCTAAATCTTTTGTAATGTCAAGTATCATTTCCTTAGACCATGAAATTGTGCAACTCCCGGATACTGTAGGAGTGATTTGGGTGTATCAAATGTCACAATGTAACTGTGTGATTATAAAGGTGCACTACATGTACCTCCGAAAGTGTTTGTTGGGTTGATACGAATCGAGACTGGGATTTGTCACTCCGTGTGATGGAGAGGTATCTCTGGGCCCACTCGGTAATGCATCATCGTACTAAGCACAATATACTAAGGAGTTAGCCACGGGATGATGTGTTACAGAACAAGTAAAGAGACTTGCCGCTAACGAGATTGAATAAGGTATAGGGATACCAACGATAAAATCTCGGGCAAGTGTCATACCGGTAGACGAAGGGAATTGCATACGGGATTGATTGAATCCCCGATATTGGGGTTCATCCGATGATATCATCGTGGAACATGTGGGAACCAACATGGATATCCAGACCCCGCTGTTGGTTATTGACCAGAGAGGTGTCTCGATCATGTTTGCATGGTTCCCGAACCCGTAGGGTCTACACACTTAAGGTTCGATGATGCTAGGGTTGTAATGGGAATAGTATGTGGTTAACGAAGGTTGTTCGGAGTCCTGTATGAGATCCGGGACGTCAAGAGGAGCTCCGGAATGGTGCGGAGGTAAAGATTCATATATATGAAGTGGGGATTTGATCACCGGAAACGTTTCGGGAATCGCCGATAATGTACCGGGACCACCGGAAGGGTTCCGGGGGGTGGGAACCATCCCCTAGGTGGGCTGGTGCGCCACCCACCTCATCCCAAGGCGCACAAGAGGACTAAGGGGGGCAAACCCTAGGCGTGGGGCTACCTTGGGCACTAAGCTCACCCTAGGGCACCGCCCCTCCTCCACTTGGCGGCCGCCCCTCCTCCACTTGCCGCCGCCCCTCCCATCTAGGGCTACCGCACCACCTAGGGGAAACCCTAGGGGTGGCTCACCCTCCTCCCTCTTCTCCTATATAAACCCAAGGGGTGTGGGGCCTCAAACACACCATTCATCTCTCTCTCTCGGCGCAGCCCTACCTCTCCTCCTCCTCGTCCTCCGTAGCGCTTGGCAAAGCCCTGTCACAGTACCATGCAGCTCCACCGTCACCATGTCGTCGTGTTGCTGGAGCTCTCCCTCAACCTCTCTCTCCTTGCTGGATCAAGGCGTAGGAGACGTCACCGGGCTGCATGTGTGTTGAAAGCGGAGGCGCCGTTGTTCGGCGCTTAGATCGGAATCTTCCGAGATCTAAATCGCTACGAATACGACTCTATCAACCACGTTCCAGTAACGCTTCCGCTTAGCGATCTTCGAAGGTATGAAAATGTTCTGCCCCATTGCTAGTTGCTGGTTTCTCCTAGATAGATCCTTGTGAAGCGTAGGAATGTTTTTGAAATTACTACGTTCCCCAACAGTGGCATCTGAGCCAGGTTCTATGCGTAGATTCTACGCACGAGTAGAACACAAAAGTTGTGGGTGATGATTTTGTCAATTGCTTGTCGTTCCTAGTCCTATATTTTTTTGGCGGTATTTTGGGATGAAACGGCACGGACCGACTTTACACGTAAGCTTACGTGAGACGGGTTCCACTGACTGACATGCACTTATTGCGTAAGGTGGCTAGCGGTTGTCTGTCTCTCCCACTTTAGTCGAATTGGATTTGATGAAAAGGGTCCTTATGAAGGTTAAATAGCATTGGCATATCAACGTTGTGGCTATCACATAGGTAAGAAGCGTTCTTGCTAGAAACCCAAATCGTCCACGTAAAACTTGCAACAACAATTAGAGGACGTCTAACTTGTTTTTGCAGGGTATGCTATGTGATGTGATATGGCCAAAAGGATGTGATGTTACATATGTGATGTACGAGATTGATCATGTTCTTGTAATAGGATTCACGAGTTGCATGTCGATGAGTATGATAACCGGCAGGAGCCATAGGAGTTGTCTTGATTTATTGTATGAGATGCAACACCATGTGATTACTTTACTTTATTGCTAAACCGTTAGCTATAGTAGTAGAAGTAGTAGTTGGCGAGACGACTTTCTCAAAGACACAATAATGGAGATCATGATGATGGAGATCATGGTGTCATGCTGGTGACCATGATGATCATGCCGTGCCCCGAAGATGGAGATCAAAGGAGCAAGATGATAATGGCCATATCATCTCACTAAATGATTGCATGTGATGTTTATCATGTTTTTTCATCTTATTGCTTAGAATGACGGTAGCGAAGATAAGTTGATCCCTCATTAAAATTTCGAGATAAGTATTCCCCTAAGTGTGCACCATTGCGAAGGATCGTTTTCTCGAAGCACCACGTGATGATCGGGTATGATAGATTGTAACATTCGCACACAACGCGTGTAAGCCATATTTACACACGCAAAACACTTAGGTTGACTCGACGAGCCTAGCATGTACAGACATGGCCTCGGAATACGGGAAACCAAAAAGTCGAACATGAGTCGTATGGATGATATGATCAGCATGGATATGCTCACCATTGATGACTAGTCCGTCTTACGTGATGATTGGAGACGGGCTAGTCGACGTGGATCATGTAACACTTCGATGACTAGAGGGATGTCTATCTGAGTGGGGGTTCATTAAATAATTTGATTAGATGATCTTAGTATAAAATTGTCTTTACAAATATTGTAGATCCAATGGCCAACGCAAATGTCCCATTCAACTTCAACGTGTTCCTAGAGAAAACCAAGCTGAAAGACGATGGGAGCAACTATGCAGACTGGGCTCGTAACTTAAAGATCATCCTCATCGCTTCCAAGAAGACATATGTCCTTGATGCGCTGCTAGGTGACCCTCCCGTTCCCGTGGCAACCCAGGACATTCGGAATGCCTCGCAGTCGCGGAGTGATGACTACTCTCTGGTTCAGTGTAGCATGCTCCACAGTTTAGAACCGGGGCTCCAAAGGCGATTTGAGCATATGACATGTTCGAGGAGCTGAAACTAGTTTTCCAGCTCATGCCCGGGTCGAAAGATATGAAGTCTCCGACAAGTTCTTCCGTTGTAAGATGGAGGAGAATAGTTCTACCCGTGAGCACATACTCAGAATGTTTGGGTTGCACAACCGCTTGACTCAGCTGGGAGTTGAACTTCCGGATGACGCGGTCATTGACAGAGTCCTCAAGTCACTTCCACTTAGCTGTAAGGGCTTTGTGATGAACTACAACATGCAAGGGATGGAGAAAACCATTCATGAGTTGTATTCTGATGTCCCACAAGCGTATGGGATCGCAGCAGTTTTCGAGGGTAGAGTATTCAACCCAAATTTATTGATTCCCTCACAAGGGGAAGCTAAAGGATATTCTCAAGTATTAGCAGCTGAGTTGTCAATTCAACCACACCTGAAAGATTATTGTCTGCAAGCAAAGTATCAGTAGCAAGGTAGTATGATAGTAACGGCACCAGAAAAAGCTTTGGCAAATCCCAGCAACGGTGCCAGAAAAAGGTACGTTGACGGGATGTTAGCGCCAACAAAGTCTTGAAACAAGTAACAACGGAGTAGCAAGGAACAGTAGTAGCAGCAGCAGCAAAGTAACAAGTAACAGCAGTTGCGACAGCAGCATCAAAGTAACAACAGTAGTGACAGTATAAAGTGGCCCAATCCGTCTTGTAGCAAGGGACAAGCCTAGGCAAAGTAACATAGCGAGGACCAGTAGTAAAAGACTCATAGGCAGTGGATCGGTGATGGATGAGTGTGACGGATGTGATTCATCATGTAACAGCTATAACACGGAGAGATATGTGACTAGCTCCCATTCATCAATCTAATGTAGACATGTATTCCGTATGTAGTCATACGTGTTAGGGAAAAGAACTTGCATGAGATCTATTGTCCATCCCTCCCGTGGCAGTGGGGTCCTAATGGAAACTACGGGATATTAAGGTTCTCCTTTTAATAAATAACCGGACCAACGCATTAACACGCGGTGAATACATGAACTCCTCATACTATGGTCATCTCCGTGAGTGGTTCTGGCTATTGTCACTCCGGCGTTGCCGGCTCATAACACATAGTAGGTGACTACAACTTGCAAGATATGATCTAAAACACACATATATTGGCGACAACATAATAGGTTCAAATCTGAAATCATGGCACTCGGGCCCTAGTGACAAGCATTAAGCAAAACCAAGTAGTAGCAACATCAATCTAGAACATAGTGGATACTAGGGATCAATCCCCGTCAAATACTAACTCGATTACATGATAGATATCATCCAACTCATCACCGTCCAGCAAGCCTACAATGAGATTACTCACGAACGATGAAGATCATCATGGAATTGTCGATGGAGAAAGGTTGATGATGACGATGGCGACGAATTCCCCTCTCCGGAGCCCGAAACGGACTCCAGATCTGCCCTCCAAATGAAGAACAGGATGTGGCGGCGCCTCCGTATCGCAAAACGCGATGAAAACTTCTCTGTGATTTTTTTCCAGGCGAAACGGAAGATATATGACTGAGATTGGGGGCGGTGGTGCCACGTGGGCCCCACAAGCTTGCATGGCGTGGCTTAGGGGGGTGGCTGCGCCGTGTGGTCTTGTGGCCCACTAGCACACCCCCTCACGTGGATCTTTGCGCAAGTATTTTTCTTTTATTCCAGAAAAAATCTCCGTAAATTGTCAGGATGTTCCGAGAACTTTTATTTCTGCACAAAAACAACACCATGGCAATTTTGCTAAAAACAACGTCAGTCTGGGTTAGTTCCATTCAAATCATGCAAATTATAGTCCAAAACAAGGGCAAAAGAGTTCGGAAAAGTAGATACGACGGAGACGTATCAACTCCCCCAAGCTTAAAGCCTTACTTGTCCTCAAGCAATCAGTTGAGAAATTGAGAGAGAAAAAAGAAAAACTTTGACAAACTCTGTTTGATCTTGTTGTTGCAACTATGTCTAACTCACAACCAGAATTTCAGCAACATCACAAGCAAACCACATAAGCAAATGACATCTAGGTCTCATGGTAAACTCATATCAATGGCATAATCAACTAGCGAGCAAATAATAATAAGCCTCAAGTGTCAACACTTCAATCAAAACAACATGAAGCAGTACGAATAGATGGTATCTCGCTAGCTCTTTCTGAGACCGCAAAACATAAATGCAGAGCACCTTAAAAGACCAAGGGCTGACTAAACATTGTAATTCAAGGCAATGAAGATCCAGTCATAGTCACACTCAACACAGTTAAAAGCAAAGCATAAAAATGACAGAGGTGCTCTCTAATTGGTGCTTTTGTAAGAGGAGGATGACTCAACAGGAACATAAATAGACAGGCCCTTCACAGAGGGAAGCAGTGATTTGCAGAGGTGCTAGAGCTCAAGCTTTTAAAACAGAGATAATAATTTTGGGTGGCATGCTTTCATTGTCAACGCAATGACTAAGAGTTCTCAACATCTTCCATGCTACACATGCTATAGGCGGTTCCCAAACAGAAAAGTAAAGTTTTGACTCCCCCACCACCAATCAATCACACTCCACGGCTAGCCGAATCCTCGGGTACCGTCCAAACAACCATCAATCTTGGGGGAGTTTTTTTTGCAATTATCTTTTCGATTTGAACATGGAAATGGGAATTCCAATTACCGGCCCCTTTCTCGTGAATGGTAGTGAATAAAAACATATCGAGGATAACAGCCTAGCATGGAAGATACCAATAGCCCTCTGTCACCACATGAGCGGTTCGGGCATGCAAAACAGATTATTTCTTGAAGATTTAGAGAGTGGCACATGCAAAATTACTTGGAACGGCAGGTAGATATTGCACATAGGTAGGTATGGTGGACTCATATGGCACAACTTTGGGTTTATGGAGGTGGATGCACAAGCAGTATTCCCGCTTAGTACAAGTGAAGGCTAGCAAAAGACTGGGAAGCGACCAACTAGAGAGCGACAACAGTCATCAAAATGCATTGAGAGTAACTAATATTGAGTGCAAGCATGAGTAGGACATAAATCACCATGAACATGAACATCATAGAGGCTATGTTGATTTATTCAACTACACGCGTGAACATGAGCCAAGTCAAGCCATTTGAAACATTCAAAGGAGGATACCATCCTATCATACTACATCATAGTCATCTCAACATTCATGTTGGCAACCAAGACAAACCATTATAAGCTCCTAGCTAAGTAAGCATGGAATAAGCAACTATGATCTCTAATTTGTCATTGCAAACATGTTTCTCTCACAATAAAACTGAATGAGGCATGATGAGCTAGTCATATTTACAAAAACAAAATAGATCGAGTTCATACCAGCTTTTTCAGGCTCAGTCACTTCATCATGTATCGTCATTATTGCCTTTCACTTGCATGACCGAACGATGTGAGCAATAATAAGCGTGCTCATGCATTGGACTACGCTAGAATCTGCAGGCAAACACAAATGAGAAGACAAAGTAATATGGCTCTTGAAAACTAAACACGTATGCATGCAAGAGCCACTAAACATTGTAACCAATATCTTCTACCTTGACCCAAAGAAAACGAAAACTATCTACACGGGAAAGCTCCCAACAAGCAATAGAAGAAAAAGAAAATATTTTTGGTTTTTCTCAAACTAGACAGACACACGAAAAGAAAACGAGAAAAAGAAAATAAACTAGCATGGATGATACAGTGGCAAAGTGTGAATACCGTATAACAAAGTGAAAGCAAGAATGTAAAGTCGGTGAGAACACGTACTCCCCCAAGCTTAGGCTTTTGGCCTAACTAGGTCTACTCCCAAGGACGGTCCTGGCGAAACCCAAAATCATAATCGGGGTTATACGGGAGCGCTGCAGCAACTGCCTGAATAGCTGCCTCACGGAGACGAGCAGCCGTCGCCTCCCTCTCATACTCCTGTGCCACTCCAATTTCCCCAAAAAAGTTTGGAGAATGGTGCTTTGAGCAAAGAGATCAAAAATCCCAGCAAGAGGAGCAAGAACACGGGTTTGAGTTGCGAAACAATTTTTTCTGGAGGTAGGAGAACTGGATGGGAGCAAGAATGAGTGGAAGGGGTGCCTGTGCGCCCCACAAGCCTGGGTGGTGCGGCCAGGGGGTGCCCGCGCATCTAGGGCTTGTGGCCCACTGGTGTGGCTCCCAGACATACTCTTTGTCCCAGTATTTTTCAAATATTCCAGAAAAAATCATACTAGATTTTCATAGCGTTCGGAGAACTTTTATTTTTAGGGTATTTTCTACCGGACGCTAAGACAGAAAAGAGGGAAAACTAAACTAAACCTATCATTTTTCTTCTAAGCAACCTAAAGTGAAAGCTTGGAACAGAGGTTTGTGACTCCTCGATGCATCCATCTCATGGTCATCGAAAGAAATCCATCAATGGGGTTGATCAAATCCACTCGACAAAACTTTCTCGAATCACAAAAGAGAACGAAGAATTTTCGAGTAGTCACTAAGTTACCTCAATGGGGATGTGTATCTCCCCAACAAGCAAATCATACTTCATCTTGACACGAGGAATAGGGCATTCAAAGCTCCCAATAAGAATCGATGAAGTCTTTTCGATATAATTGATGCAATATACTTGATTTTATTTCTTCAGAAAGTGCACCGTATGCTCATTACCGTTGACATGGAAAGTGACATTGCCTTTGTTGCAATCTATAACAGCCCCTGCAGTGTTTAAAAAGGGTCTTCCGAGGATGACAGCCATAGCATCGTCCTCAGGAATATCCAAGATAACAAAGTCTGTTAAGATAGTGGTGTTAGCGACCACAACAGGCACATCCTCGCAAATGCCGTAGGGAAAGCAGTTGATTTGTCGGCCATTTGTAGAGAGATTTCAGTGGGTGTCAATTTATCCAGTTCAAGCCTACGATAAAGAGAGAGAGGCTTAACACTAACACCGACTCCAAGGTCGCATAAAGTAGTTCTAACATAGTTACCTTTAATGGAGCAAGGTATAGTGGGCACACCGGGATCACCTAGTTTCTTCGGAGTTCCACCCTTGAAAGTATAATTGGCAAGCATGGTGGATATCTCAAGATCAGGTATCCTTCTCTTATTAGTCACAATATCTTTCATGTACTTAGCATACGGAGACATCTTGAGCATATCTGTCAGACGCATCTCCAGAAAGACAGGTCTGATCATTTCAACGAAGCGCTCAAAATCCTCATCATCCTTTTTCTTGGATGGTTTGTGAGGAAAGGGCATAGGTTTCTGAACCCATGGTTTCCTTTCTTTACCGTGCTTCCTAACAGCGAAGTCATTCTTATCGTATCTCTAATTCTTAGGCTGTGGGTTATCAAGATCAGGTTCAATCTCCACATCCTTTTCATTGCTAGGTTGACCATCTTCATGAACATCACTATTGATATCATCATTAGGCTCATGTTCATCACTAGATTGTGTTTCAGCATCAGAGATAGAGGCATCGTTTGGACTCTCAGGGGTAGCAGCAACAGGGTTGCTAGCATGCACGCTCCTATCATCTCTCTTCTTCTTTCTAGGATGACTAGGTGCATCAGGGCTAACTCCTTGAGACTCTTGTTCAACTCTCTTCGGATGACCCTCAGGATACAGAGGTTCCTGGGTCATTCTACCGCCTCTAGTAACGACTGTGACGGCATTGTCATTCAACTCATTGAGCAACTCATTCTGCGATTTAAGTACTTGTTCTACCTGAGTAGTAACCATAGAAGCATGTTTACTCAGGAGCTTAAGATCATTGACATTTCTGTCCACACAAGCACTTAAATGACTAAGCATACGAGCATTCTTTTCCAATTGTCTGCTAACATAATCATTGAAACTTTGTTGTTTGGCAACAAAGTTATCAAATTCATCCATGCATAAGCTAGCAGGTTTATCAAAAGGAATATCACTCTCATCAAACCTACGCAGAGAATTTACTTCTACTACCTGTATCGGGTTATCGAGACCATGGATCTCTTCGATAGGTGGTAGAATTTTGACATCTTTAGATTTAGTGCCTTTCTCTCGCATAGATTTCTTGGCTTCTTGCATATCTTCAAGACTGAGGAATAGAATACCTCTTTTCTTCGGAGTTGGCTTAGGAGGTGGTTCGGGAAATAGTCCAAACATTCTCATTGCACAAGATGTTATTCAACAGAATCTCAGCTTGTTCTATGGTTCGTTCCCTAAAAACACTACCGGCACAACTATCTAGGTGGTCTTTGGAAGCATCGGTAAGTTCATTATAGAAGATATCAAGTATCTCATTCTTCTCAAGAGGGTGATCAGGAAAAGCATTCAGTAGCTGGATAAGCCTCCCCCCCGCTTGTGGGAGACTCTCTTCCTCAGCTTGAGCAAAGTTGTATATTTCCTGCAAGGCGACTTGCTTCTTATGGGCAGGGAAATATTTTTCAGAGAAGTAGTAGACCATATCTTGGGGGCTACGCACACAACCAGGAGCAAGAGAAGTGAACCAGGTCTTAGCATCATCCTTTAGCGAGAAAGGAAACAACTTGAGCATATAGTAGTGGCGGATCTTTTCCTCACTGGTGAATAGGGTGGCTATATCGTGCAGTTTGGTAAGATGGGCTACAACCGTTTCAGACTCATAACCGTGAAAAGGATTAGATTCGACCAAACTGATTAACTCAGGGTCGACAGAGAATTCATAATCCTTATCGGTCACAAAGATAGGCGAAGTGGCAAACTTCGGGTCGTATTTCATCCTAGCATTCAGAGATTTTTTTTCCACGTGCGCAGAAGTTTCTCAACATCATAGCTATACTTACACGCAACAAAACCCTCAGCTATCTCTCCCTCCATAACATAGCGCGTATCAGGCATAACAGGCAATTCAGGCATAGTAGCAGGTTCGACTTCAATAGTATCAGCAGTTTCAGAAGTATCATCGCATCTAGCAGCAGCTCTAGCAATATGTGCATCAAGAGCACCAAGTGGCAAAGCAGTATCAGGCATAGCAGGCATAGTATCAAGCATAGCATCATCATGCATAGTATCAAGCATAGCATCATCAGGCATAGTATCTAGCATAGCATCATAAGCAGCAGAAGTAGCATCATCAAGCACAGTAGTATCAAGCATAGCATCATAAGCATCATGGGCAGCAGAAGTAGCATCATCAAGCACACGCGACATATCAAGATTTCTAGCAGGAGGTGTTGTCGCAAACATACTCAAGACTGAAGGTGAATCAAGTGCAGAGCTAGATGGCAGTTCCTGACCTCTCCTCGTAGTGGAAGGCAAGATTTTAGTTCTTGGATCTTTCGGATTCCTCATAGTGACCAGCAGACGTCAATCCCAAGTGACTCGGAGAATATAGCTGTGCTTCCCCGGCAACGGCGCCAGAAAAAGCCTTGATGTCCCACAAGCGTATGGGATCGCATCAGTTTTCGAGGGTAGAGTATTCAACCCAAATTTATTGATTCAATCACAAGGGGAAGCTAAAGGATATTCTCAAGTATTAGCAACTGAGTTGTCAATTCAACCAGACCTGAAAGATTATTGTCTGCAAGCAAAGTATCAGTAGCAAGGTAGTATGATAGCAACGGCACCAGAAAAAGCTTTGGCAAATCTTAGCAACGGCGCCAGAAAAAGGTACGTTGACGGTATGTTAGCGCCAACAAAGTCTTGCAACAAGTAACAGCGGAGTAGCAAGGAGCGGTAGTAGTAGCAGCAGCAAAGTAACAAGTAACAGCAGTAGCGACAGCAGCAGCAAAGTAATAGCAGTTGTGGCAGCAGCAAAGTGGCCCAATCCCTCTTGTAGCATGGGACAAGCCTAGGCAAAGTAACGTAGCGAGGACCAGTAGTAAAAGTCTCGTAGGCAGTGGATCGATGATGGATGAGTGTGACGGATGTGATTCATCATGTAAAAGCTATAACACGGAGAGATATGTGACTAGCTCCCGTTCATCAATCTAATGTAGGCATGTATTACATATGTAGTCATACGTGCTTAGGAAAAAGAACTTGCATGACATCTATTGTCCATCCCTCGCATGGCAGCGGAGTCCTAATGGAAACTACGGGATATTAAGGTTCTCCTTTTAATAAAGAACCGGACCAACGCATTAACACACGGTGAATACATGAACTCCTCATACTATTGTCATCTCCGGGAGTGGTTTCGGCTATTGTCACTCCGGGATTGCCGGGTCATAACACGTAGTAGGTGACTACAACTTGCAAGATAGGATCTAAAACACACATATATTGGCGACAACATAATAGGTTTAGATCTGAAATCATGGCACTCAGGCCCTAGTGACAAGCATTAAGCATAGCGAAGTAGTAGCAACATCAATCTAGAACATAGTGGATACTAGGGATCAATCCCCGTCAAAAACTTACTCGATTACATGATAGACTCATCCAACTCATCACCGTCCACCAAGCCTACGATGAGATTACTCATGAACGATGAAGAGCATCACAGAATTGTCAATGGAGAAAGGTTGATGATGACGATGGCAACGATTTCCCCTCTCTGGAGCCCGAAACGGACTCCAGATCTGCCCTCCAGATGAAGAACAGGATGTGGCGGCGCCTCCGTATCGCAAAATGTGATGAAACCTTCTCTCTAATTTTTTCCACGCGAAACGGAAGATATAGGACTGAGATTGGGGGCGGTGGTGCCACGTGGGCCCCACAAGCCTGCATGGCGCGACCTAGGGGGCGGCCGCGCCGTGTGGGCTTGTGGCCCACTGGCACACCCCCTCACGTGGATCTTTGCACAGGTATTTTTGTTTCATTCCAGAAAAACTCTCCATAAGTTTTCAGGACGTTCCGAGAACTTTTATTTCTGCACAAAAACAACACCATGGCAGTTCTGCTGAAAACATCGTCACTCCCGGTTAGTTCCATTCAAATCATGCAAATTAGAGTCCAAAACAAGGGCAAAAGAGTTAGGAAAAGTAGATACGACGGAGACGTATCATATTCAATGTTGAAATCAGCAAAGGTGGAAATCAAGAATGAACATCAAGTGTTGATGGTGAATAAGACCACCAGTTTCAAGAAAGGTAGGGGTAAAAAGAACTTCAAGAAGGACAGAAAAGTAGTTTCTGCTCCCGGTAAACTAGTTGCCGGGAAGAAGCCAAAGAAAGGACCCAAGCCTGAGAGTAAGTGCAATTATTGCAAGGGAACCGTTCACTGGAATCGGAATTGCCCTAAATACTTACTGGATAAGAAGGCCGGCAACATCAAAGGTATACATGATATACATGTTATTCATGTGTACCTTACCAGCGCTCGTAGTAGCTCCTGGGTATTTGATACCGGTGCGGTTGCTCACATTTGCAACTCAAAATAGGAACTGCGGAATAAGAAGAAGCTGGCAAAGGACGAGGTGACGATGCGCGTTGGGAATGGTTCCAAGGTCGATGTGATCACCGTCGGCACGTTACCTCTACATCTACCTTCGGGATTAGTTTTAAACATTAATAATTGTTATTTAGTAGTAGTTTTGAGCATGAACATTGTATCGGGATCTCTCTTGATGCAAGATGGCTACTCATTTAAATCTGAGAATAATGGTTGTTCTAATTATATGAGTGGTATGTTTTATGGTCATGCCCCACTGGTCAATGGTTTATTCTTCATGAATCTCGAACGTGATGTTACACATATTCATAGTGTGAGTACCAAAAGATGTAAGGTTGATAATATAGTCCCACATACTTGTGGCACTCCCGCATTGGTCATATCGGTGTAAAGCTTATGAAGAAACTCCATAGAGATGGACTTTTGGAGTCTCTTGATTTTGAATCATTTGACACATGCTAACCGTGCCTCATGATCAGGATGACCAAGACTCCGTTCTCCAGAACAATGGAGAGAGCAACCAACTTGTTGGAAATAATACATACTGATGTATGCGGTCCAATGAGCGTTGAGGCTCGCGGTGGCTATCGTTATGTTCTCACCCTCACTGAAGATTTAAGTAGATATGGGTATGTCTACTTAATGAAGCACAAGTATGAAACCTTTGAAAGGTTCAAGGAATTTCAGAATGAGGTAGAGAATCAACGTGACAAGAAAATAAAGCTCCTACGATCTAATCGTGGTGGAGAATATTTAAGTCACGAGTTTGGCACGCACCTAAGGAAATGTGGAATTGTTTCACAACTCATGCTGCCTGGCACACCGCAGCGTAACAGTGTGTTTGAACGTCGTAATCGCACTTTATTGGATATGGTGCGATCTATGATGTCTCTTACTGACTTATCGCTATCATTTTGGGGATATGCTTTGCAAAATGCCGTATTCACTTTAAATAGGGCACCGTCTAATTTTGTTGAGACGACACCGTATGAATTATGGTTTGGCAAGAAACCTAAGCTGTAGTTTCTGAAAGATTGGGGCTGCCATGCTTATGTGAAGAAACTTCAACCTGAGAAACTCGAACGCAAAGCGGAAAAATGCGTCTTCATAAGATACCCTAAGGAAACTATTGGGTATACCTTTTATCTTAGGTCCGAAGACAAAACCTTTGTTGCCAGGAACGGATCCTCTCTAGAGAAAGAGTTTCTATCGAAAGAAGTAAGTGGGAGGAATGTAGAACTTGATGAGGTAATCGTACCTCCTCTCAAACCGGAGAGTAGCGTAGCACAAGAAAATGTTTCTGAGGTACCTGCACCGGCAAGAGAAGAAGTTAATGATGATGATCATGAAAATTCCGATAAAGTTGCTACTGAACCTCGAAGGTCCACAAGGACACGTTACGCACCAGCGTGGTACGACAACCCTGTCAAGGAAATCATGTTGTTGGACAACAATGAACCTTCGAACTATGAAGAAAGCGATGGTGGGCCTGGATACCAACAAATGGCATGAAGCCATGAAATCCGAGATAGGATCCATGTATGATAACAAAGTATGGACTTTGATGGACTTGCCCGATGATCGGCGAGCCGAAGAAAATAAATGGATATTTAAGGAGAAGATTGATGCGGATGGTTATGTGACCATCTATAAGGCTCGACTTGTCGCTAAGGGTTATCCACAAGTTCAAGGGATTGACTAAGATGAGACCTTCTGACCCGTAGCGATGCAAAAGTCAGTCCGAATCATGTTAGCAGTTACCGCATTTTATGATTATGAAATCTGGCAAATGGACGTCAAAATGGCATTCCTGAACGGCTTTCTTAAAGAAGAATTGTATACGATACATTCGGAAGGTTTGGTCAGTCCTAATAATGCTGACAAGGTATGCAAGCTCCTGCGCTCCCCAACATGTAATCCGTTTAGCCGGAAGGTCTTCTAGATCCTAATAATTTTTGAAATTACTACATTCCCCAACATGTACTCCGTTTTGCGTGTACCACGTTTTTCTTGGAACTGCAGCAGCTTACCACACCCCCATTAAGAATAAATATGTATCCACTTTGTGACTTAGAGTCACCCGGATCAGTGTCAAAGCTTGCATCAACGTAACCCTTTATAACGAGCTCTTTGTCACCTCCATAAACGAGAAACATTTCCTTAGTCCTTTTCAGGTACTTAAGAATATACTTGACCGTTGTTCGGTGCTCCATTCCAGGATTACTTTGAAACCTTCCCTCCATACTTATGGCAAGGCTGACATTAGTTCTTGTGCACAACATTGCATACATGATAGACCCTAGGTCTGAAGCATAGGGGACGACACTCATCTTTTCTCTATCTTCTGCAGTTACTGGGTATTGAGTGTTATTCAACTATATACCTTGTAACACAGGCAAGAACCCCTTCTTGGAATGTTCCATTTTGAACTTCTTCAAAACTTTATCAAGGTATGTGCTCTCTAAAAGTCCTATCAAGCATCTTGATCTATCTCTATAGATCTTGATGCACAATATGTAAGTAGCTTCTCCCAGGTCCTTCATTGAATAACTTTTATTCAAGTAATCAGCAATATGTTCTATATTGTTTTCAATCAGAAATATTTCATCCACATATAATTTTAGAAATGCTATTGAGCTCCCACTCACTTTCTTGTAAATACATGCTTCTCCATAAACTTGTATAAACCCGAACACCTTGATCACCTCATCAAAGCGCTGATTCCAACTCCGAGATGCTTGCACCAGTCCATAAATGGATTGTTGGAGCTGGCATACTTTGTTAGCATTCTCTGGACGAACAAAACCTTGCGGTTGCATCATATACAACTCTAAAACCATTAAGGAACACTACTTTGACATCCATCTGTCAAATTTCAAAATTGAAAAATGCAGCTATTGCTAACATGATTCTGACAGACTTAACCATCGCTACGGGTGAGACAGTCTCATTGTAGTCAACTCCTTGAACTTGTGAAAAAACCTTTGCCACAATTCGAGCTTTATAGACGGTGGCATTACCGTCCGCGTCCGTCTTCTTCTTAAAGATCCATTTGTTCTGAATGGCCTTTGTCGCTATACTTCCAAAGTCCATACTTTGTTTTCGTATATAGACCCCATCTCGGATTTCATGGCCTCTAAACATTTGTTGGAATTTGGGCCCACCATTCCTTCTTCATAGCTCGTAGGTTCATCGTTGTCTAATAACATGACTGATAAGACAGGGTTTCCGTACCACTCAGGAGCAGTATGTGCCCTTGTTGACCTACAAGGTTTGATAGCAACTTGATCTAAAGTTTCATGATCATCATCATTAGCTTCCTCTTCAACTGGTGTAGCTTCAACAGAAACTTCTTTCTGTCCGGCGACACCATCGGTTGAAGCAAAGGTTCTATAACCTCGTCATGTTCTATCTTCCGACTACTCAATTCTTACGAGAGAAACTCTTTCTCAAGAAAAGCTCTATTGTTAGCGAAAAACACTTTGCCCGCGTATCTGAGATAAAAGGTATACCCAACTATCTCTTTCGGGTATCCTATGAAGACACACTCGCTTTGGGTTCCAGCTTTTCAAGCTGAAGCTTTTTTACATTAACATCACATCCCCAAACTTTAAGAAAAGACAACTTTGGCTTATTGCCAAAACACATATCATATGGCATCTCTCGATGGATTTTCATGGTGCCCTATTGAAAGTGAATGCAGTTGTCTCTAATGCATAAGCCCAAAACGATAACGGCAAATTGGTAAGAGACATCACAGAACGCACCATACCTAATAAAGTACGATTATGACTTTCGGACACACCATTATGCTATGGTGTTCCACGCGGTGTCAACTTTGAAACAATTCCACATTATCTTAAGTGAGTGCCAAATTCATAACTCAGATATTGACCTCCTCGATCAGATCGCAGGAACATCATCTTCTTGTTATGATGATTCTCAACTTCACTCTGAAATATTCTCCTCGTCCCACGATAAGTGGGAAGCATTAAGAAATGCGGTTGATGTAGTGGAACAGCTTCGTGATTCAAATCACCGTCGTCCCATGATCCATTCCGATCTAGCGCCGAACGGACGGCACCTCCGTGTTCAGCACACGTACAGCTCGATGACGATCTCCGCCTTCTTGATCCAGCAAGAGAGACGGGGAAGTAGATGAGTTCTCCAGTAGCGTGATGGTGCGCCAGTGATGGTGATGATCTAATCCTGCAGGGCTCCGCCCGAGCTCCGCAGAAAACCGATCTAGAGGAAGAACTATGAAGTAGAGGTTTAGGGTTGCACGTGGCAAAGTTGTGTCTCAAAAACCCTAAAACCTCTAGTGTATATAAGAGGAGGGGAGGGGCTATCCTTCAGGCTCAAGAGAGACCCAAGGGCGCCGGACGAGAGAGGAGGAGGAGGAGGACTCCAACTCCAATTCGGTTTGGGGAAGGAGGAGTCCCCTCCTTCCTTCCCACCTCCCTCTTTTTTTTCTTTTCTTTGGTTTTTTTCCTTCTAGCCGACATAGCCCACTTGGGCTGGCATCACCAACCCACTAAGGGCTAGTGCGCCACCCGTGGGCTATTAGGCTCACTCCCGGGTGGGTGGGCCCCTCCCGGTGAAAACCCGGAACCCATTCGTCACTCCCGGTACACTGCTGGTAATGCCCGAAATCTTTCCGGAGACCAAATGAAACAATCCTATATATCAATCTTCATTTCTGGACCATTCCGGAAACCCTCATGACATCCGTGATCTCACCTGGGACTCCGAACAACCTTCGGTCACCAACACCTTTAACTCAACTATACCAAAACATCACCGAACCTTAACTGTGCAGACCCTGCGGGTTCGAGAACTATGAAGAGATGACCTGAGATGCTCCCCGGTCAATATCCAACAACGGGACCTGGATGTCCATGTTGGATCCTACATATTCTACGAAGATTTTAACGGTTGAACCTCTATGCCAAGGATTCATATAATCACGTATAACATTCCCTTTGTCCTTCGGTATGTTACTTGCTCGAGATTTGATCGTATGTATCCCTATACCTATTTCAATCTCGTTACCGGCAAGTCTCTTTACTCGTTCTGTAATACCAGATCCCGTTACTAACACTTGAGTCACATTTCTTGCAAGGCTTATATGTGATGTTGTATTACCGAGTGGGCCCCGAGATACCTCTCCATCACACGGAGTGACAAATCCCAGTCTCGATCATTGCTAACTCAACGGACACCTTCGGAGATACGTGTAGAGCACCTTTATAGTCACCGAGTAACATTGCGACATTTGATACACACAAGGTATTCCTCCAGTGTCAGTGGGTTACATGATTTCATGGTCATAGGAATGAATACTTGACACGCAGAAAACAATAGCAACAAAATGACACGATCACATGCTACATTTATAGTTTGGGTCTTGTCCATCACATCATTCTCCTAATGATATGATCCAGTCATCAAGTGACAACACTTGCATATGGTCAGAAAACCTTAACCATGCTTGATCAACTGGCTAGTCAACTAGAGGCTTACTAGGGACATTGTTTTGTCTATATATATCCACACATGTATCTATGCTTTCATTCAATACAATTATAGCATGGATAATAAACGATTATGTTGAAACAGGAAATATAATAAAAACTATTTTATCATTGCCTCTAGGGCATATTTCCAACATTCTCCCACTTTCACTAGAGTCAATAATCTAGTCTCACATTGCTATGCGATTTACATTGGAATGAATCTAACACCCATACAGTTATGGTGTTGATCATGCTTCGCTCATGGAAGAGGTTTAGTCAGCGGATCTGCAACATTCAGATCCATGTGCACTTTGCGAATATTTACGTCCTCTCCTTCGACATAGTTGTGAATGAGGTTGAAGCGTCGTTTGATGTGTCTGGTCTTCTTGTGAAACCTTCGTTCCTTTGCTAGAGCAATGGCACGAGTGTTGTCACAGAACAGAGTTATTGGATTTAGTGCGCTTGGCACAACTCCAAGATCCGTCATGAACTGCTTCATCCGGACACCCTCCTTAGCTGCCTCCGAGGCAGCCATGTACTCCACTTCACATGTAGAATCTGCTACGACGCTTTGCTTGGAACTGCACCAGCTTACTGCACCCCCATTGAGAATAAATACATATCGGTTTGAGACTTAGAGTCATCCTGATCAGTGTCAAAGCTTGCATCGACGTAACCCTTTACGACGAGCTCTTCGTCACCTCCATAAACGAGAAACATTTCCTTAGTCCTTTTCAGGTACTTCAGAATATTCTTGACCGCCCCCAAGTGTTCCACTCCTGGATCACTTTGACACCTGCCTGCCATACTTATGGCCAAGCTGAGGTCTGGTCTTGTGCACAGTATTGCATGCATGATAGACCCTATGGCTGAGGCATACGGGACGGTACTCACCTTTTCTCTATCTTCCGCAGTTATTGGACACTAAGTCTTACTCAACTTTCTACCTTGTAACACTGGCAAGAACCCCTTCTTGGATTGCTCCATTTTGAACTTCTTCAAAACTTTATCAAGGTATGTGCTTTCTGAAAGTCCTATTAGGCGTCTCGATCTATCTCTATAGCTCTTAATGCCTAATATGTAAGTAGCTTCTCCTAGGTCTTTCATTGAAAAACATTTGTTCAAGTAATCCATTACGCTCTCTAAAAACTCCACATTGATTCCAATCAGCAATATGTCATCCACATATAATATTAGAAACACTACATTATTCCCACTCACTTTCTTGTAAATACAAGATTATCCAACAACTTGTATCAACCCAAATGCCTTGATCACCTCATAAAAGTGCTTGTTCCAACTCCGAGATGCATGCACTAGTCCATAAATGAATCGCTGGAGCTTGCATACTTTGTTAGTATTCTTTGGATCGACAAAACCATCGGGTTGCATCATTTACAACTCTTCCTTAACAAAACCATTAAGGAATGCCGTTTTGACATCCATCTGCCAGATTTCATAATCGAAAAATGCACCTATTGCTAACATGATTCGGACGGGTTAAGCATCGGTACCAGTGAGAACGTCTCATCGTGGTGAACTCCTTGAACTTGTGGAAAAACCTTTGCCACAAGTAGAGCTTTATAAACGGTCACATTACCGTCCGCGTCCGTCTTCTTCTTAAGGTTCCATTTGTTCTGAATAGCCTTGCGACCTTCAGGTAATACTTCCAAAGTCCATACTTTGTTTTCATACATAGATCCTATCTTGGACTTCATGGCCGCTAACCATTTGTTGGAATCCGGGCCCACCATTGCGTCTTCATAATTCTTAGGCTCATTGTTGTCTAACAACATGATAGATAAGACAAGATTCTCGTACCACTCAGGAGCAGTACGTGATCTTGTCGACCTACGAGGTCCGATAATAACTTGATCCGAAGCTTCATGATCATCATCACTAGCTTCCTCCACAACCGGTGTTGCCTCGACAGAGATTTCTCTCTGCCCTGCGCCACCATCCTTTTGGAGCAGAGGTTCCACAACCTCATCAAGTTCTATCTTCCTCCCACTCAATTCTTTCGAGAGAAACTCCATCTCAAGAAAAGCTCCATTTTTCGCAACAAACACTTTGCCCTCGGATCTGAGATAGAAGGTGTACCCAACTGTCTCTTTTGGGTAACCTATGAAGATGCACTTTTCCGCTTCGGGTTCCAGCTTTTCAAGCTGAAGTTTTTTGACATAAGCATCGCATCCCAAACTTTAAGAAACGACCACTTTGGCTTCTTGCCATGCCATAGCTCATATGGTGTCGTCTCAACGGATTTTGATGGTGCTCTATTTAAAGTGAATGCTGATGTCTCTAGTGCATAACCCCAAAACGATAACGGCAAATCGGTAAGAGACATCATAGATCGCACCATATCTAACAAAGTATGATTACCACTTTCGGACCCACCATTACGCTGTAGGGTTCCAGGCGGTGTCAACTGTGAAACGATTCCACATTGTCTTAAGTGAGCATCAAACTCGAAACTCAGATATTCACCCCCTCGATCAGATCGTAGGAACTTGATCTTCTTGTTACGATGATTTTCAAGCTCACTTTGAAATTGCTTGAACTTTTCAAACGTTTCAGACTTGTGCTTCATCAAGTAGATATATCCATACCTACTCAAATCATCAGTGAAGGTGGGAAATAACGATATCCGTCGCGCGCCTCCAAACTCATTGGACCGCACACATCAGTATGTATGATCTCCAACAACTCACTTGCACGCTCCATCGTTCTGGAGAACGGAGTCTTAGTCATCTTTCCCATGAGGCATGGTTCGCACGTGTGAAGTGATTCGAAATCAAGTGACTCCAAAAGCCCATCAGCATGGAGTTTCTTCATGCGCTTTACACTAATATGACCTAAGCGGTAGAGCCACAAAAAGGTGGCACTATCATTGTTAACTCTACATCTTTTTGTCTCAATGTTATGTATATGTGTGTCATCACAATCAAGATTCAGTATGCACAAACCCCTCACATTGGGTGCATGACCATAAAAGATATTACTCTTAAAAATAGAACAACCATTATTCTCTGACTTAAATGAGTAACCGTCTCGCAATAAACAAGATCCAGATATAATGTTCATGCTTAACGCAGGCACAAAATAACAATTACTTAAGTTCGTAACTAATCGTGATGGTAACTGAAGTGAGACTGTGCCGACGGCGATTGCATCAACCTTGGAACTATTTCCCACGCGCATCGTCACTTCATCCTTCGCCAGCCTTCATTTATCCCGCAGTTCCTGCTTCGAGTTGCAAACATGAGCAACAGAACCGGTATCAAATATCCACACATTACTACGAGAGTTGGTTAGATACACATCAATTACAGGTATATCACATATAACTGGTTTGGCGTTGGCCGCCTTCTTATCAGCCAAATACTTGGAGAAGTTGCGCTTCTAGTGACCCATCCCCTAGCAATAATAGCACTCTGTTTCCGGCTTAGGTCCAGCCTTGGGTTTCTTCGTCGGATTGGCAACTGTTTTGCCGCTCTTCTTGGAGCTATACCCTTCTTTCCTTTACTGTTTCTCTTGAAACCAGTGGTCTTATTGACCATCAACACTTGATGTTCTTTCCGGAGTTCTGACTCTGCGACTTTCAGCATCGTGAATAACTCGCCAGGTGACTTGTTCGTCCCTTGCATGTTATAATTAAACACAAAGCTCTTGTACCTAGGTGGAAGTGATTGAAGAATTCTGTCAATGATAGCCTCTTACGGAATTTCAACACCCAGCTCAGCTAAACGATTTGAGTGCCGAGACATTTTGAGCACATGTTCATTGACAGACGAATTCTCCTCCATCTTGCACGCATAGAATTTATCGGAGGTATCATACCTCTCGATTCGGGCGTTCTTCTGAAAGATAAACTTCAACTCCTGTAACATCTCATATGCTCCATGACGTTTAAAGCGTCGTTGAAGTCCCGGTTCTAAGCCATACAAGACTGCACATTGAACTACTGAGTAGTCCTCCTTACGTGCTTGCCAAGCGTTCAAAACATCTTGATCAGACGTAGCGGGTGGTTCATCTCCTAACACAGCATCAAGGACATAATTCTTTTTCCCAGCTTGTAGGATGTGCCTAAGATTACGAGCCAGTCTTCAAAGTTTCTACCATCATCTTTCAGCTTAGCTTTCTCTAGGGACGTATTGTAATTCAGGGTTGCTACTGCGTGAGCCATTGATCTACAACATAAAATATTCCAAAGTGGACTTAGACTATGTTCAACACAATTAGCGTTTAACTAATCAACTTACTAATAAACTCCCACTCAAATACACATCCCTCTAGTTACTTGAGTGTGGCATGATCCAAATTCACTAACTCAAGTCCGATCATCACGTGAGCTGAGTGTAGTTTCAGTGGTAAACATCTCTAAGCTAATCATATCAACTATACGATTCATGGTCGACCTTTCGGTCTCTTGTGTTCCGAGGCCATGTTTGCACATGCTAGGCTCGTCAAGTTTAACCCGAGTGTTCCACGTGTGCAACTGTTTTGCACCCGTTGTATGTGAACGTTGAGTCTATCACACCCGACCGTCACGTGGTGTCTCGAAATGACGAACTGTAGCAACCGTGCATAGTCGGGGAGAACACAAATTTATCTTGAAATTTAGTGAGGGATCACCTTATAATGCTACCATCGTTCTAAGCAAGATAAGGTGCATAAAAGGATTAACATCACATGCAATTCATTAGTGACATGATATGGCCATGATCTTGTGCTTCTTGATCTCCATCACCAAAGCATCGGCGGTATCTTCATCGTCACCGGTGCCACACCATGATCTCCATCATCGTGCTGCCATCGAGGTTGTCGTTCTATCTATGCTATTACTACTACAGCTATAACCTAGCAATATAGTAAACGCACCTGCAAACACAAACGTTAGTTTAAAGACAACCCTATGGCTCCTGTCGGTTGCCGTACCGTCGACGTGCAAGTCGATATTAACTATTACAACATGATCATCTCATACATCCAATATATCACATCATGACTTTGGCCATATCACATCACATGCATACCCTGCAAAAACAAGTTAGACGTCCTCTAATTTGTTGTTGCATGTTTTACGTGGGTGTTATGGGTATCTAGTATGATCGCATCTTACTTACGCAAAACCACAATGGAGATGTGCAAATTACTATTTAACCTGTCTCCAAGGATCGCCTCGGTCAAATCCAATTCAACTAAAGTTGAAGAAACAGGCACCCGCCACTCATAGTTATGCAACGACTTGCATGTTAGTCGATGAAACCGGTCTCTCCTAAGCGTTCGAGTAATGTTGGTCCGGGCCACTTCAATCGTTCATCAACCTTCCACTAAAAAATTTGTGTTCCGCTCGAGATTACATCTACGCATGAGCCTATCTCATGATGCCATTGTTCGGGAACGTTGCATGGGAAACAAAAAATTTCCTACGCACACGAAGACCTATCATGGTGATGTTCATCTACGAGAGGGAGATCGGATCCACATACCCTTGTATATTGCTAAGCGGGAAGCATTAAGAAATACAGTTGATGTAGTGGAACAACTTCGTGATTCAAATCACCGTCGTCCCACGAGCCGTTCCGATCTAGCGTCGAACGGACGACACCTCCGCATTTAGCACATGTACAACTCGATTACGATCTCCGCCTTCTTGATCCAGCAAGAGAGATGGGGAAGTAGATGAGTTCTCTGGCAGCATGACGGTGCGCTGGTGATGGTGATGATCTAATCCTGCAGGGCTCCGCCCGAGCTCCGTAGAAAACCGATCTAGAGGAAGAACTATGAAGTAGAAGTTTAGGGTTGCACGTGGCAAAGTTGTGTCTCAAAAACCAGAAAACCTCTAGTATATATAGGAGGAGGGGAGGAGCTAGCCTTGAGGCTCAAGAGAGCCCCAAGGGTGCCGACCGAGAGAGGAGGAGGAGGAGTCCCCTCCTTCCTTCCCACCTCCCTCTTTTTTTCTTTCCTTTGGTTTTTTTACTTCTAGCCGACATAGCCCACTTGGGGCTGGACTCACCAGACCACTAAGGGCTGGTGCGCCACCCTTGGGATATTAGGCTCACTCCCGGGAGGGTGGGCCCCTCTCGGTGAAAACCTGGAACCCATTCGTCACTCCCGGTACACTACCGGTAATGCCTGAAATCTTTCCGGAGACCAAATGAAACAATCTTATATATCAATCTTTGTTTTCGGAGCATTCCGGAAACCGTCGTGACCTCTGTGATCCCATCCGGGACTCCGAACAACCTTTGGTCACCAACACCTATAACTCACCTATACCGAAACATCACTAAACCTTAAGTGTGCACACCCTGTAGGTTCGAGAACTATGAAGACATGACCTGAGACACTCCCCGGTCAATATCCAACAGCGGGACCTGGATGTCCATATTGGATCCTACATATTCTATGAAGATCTTATCGGTTGAACCTTTGTGCTAAGGATTCATATAATCCCGTATAACATTCCCTTTGTCCTTCGGTATGTTACTTGCCCAAGATTTGATCGTCGGTATCCCTTTACCTATTTCAATCTCGTTACCGGTAAGTCTCTTTACTTATTCCGTAATACAAGATCCCGTGACTAACCCTTGAGTCACATTGCTTGCAAGGCTTATATGTGATGTTGTATTACCGAGTGGGCCTCGAGATACCTCTCCGTCACTCGGAGTGACAAATCCCAGTCTTGATCCATGCTAACTCAGCGGACCCCTTCGGAGATACCTGTAGAGCACCTTTATAGTAACCCAGTAACGTTGCGACATTTGATACACGCAAGGTATTCCTCTGGTGTCAGTGATTTACATGATCTCATGGTCATAGGAATGAATACTTGACACGTAAAAAACAATAGCGACAAAATGACATGATCACTTGCATTTTTTATAGTTTGGGTCTTGTCCATCACATCATTCTCCAAATGATGTGATTCAGTCATGTAGTGACACCACTTGCATATGGTCAGAAAACCTTAACCATCCTTGATCAATTGGCTAGTCAACTAGAAGCTTACTAGGGACTTGCATATATATCCACACATGTATCTATGATTTCATTCAATACAATTATAGCATGGATAATAAACGATTATCTTGAAACAGGAAATATAATAATAACTATTTTGTCATTGCCTCTAGGTCATATTTCCAACACTCAAAACATCTCTGAAGGTGAGAAAATAACGATAGCCACCACGCCCCTCTATGCTCATTAGTCCGCACACATCGTTATGTATGATCTCCAACAAGTCACTTGCACGCTCCATTATTCCGGAGAATGGAGTCTTAGTCATCTTGCCCATGAGGCATGGTTCACATGTGTCAAGTGCTTCAAAATCAAGTGACTCCAAAAGTACATCAGCATGGAGTTTCTTCATACGTTTTATGCCAATAAGACCTAAGCGGTAGTGCCACAAGAAATTGGTGCTATCATTATCAATGCTACATCTTTTGGCTTCAATGTAATATATATGTATCATTACTATCGAGATTCAACATGAACAAACCGCTCACATTGCGTGCATGACCATAAAATATATTACTCATATAAATAGAACAACTATTATTCTCTGACTTAAATGAGTAACCGTCTCGCAATAAACAAGATCCAGATATAACGTTCATGCTTAACGCAGGTACTAAATAACAATTATTTAGGTTCATCACTAATCCCGAGGGTAACTGAAGTGAAATCGTGCCTACGGTGATCGCATCAACCTTGGAACAATTTCCCACGTGCATCGTCACTTCACCCATCGCCAACCTTCGTTTATTCCGTAGTTCCTGTTCGAGTTGATAATGTGAGCAACAGAACCGGTATCAAATACCAAGGCACTACTATGAGATCTGGTGAGGTACACATAAATAACATGTATATCAAATATACCTTGTTTGGCATTGGCCGCCTTCTTATCGGCCAGATACTTGGGGCAGTTCCGCTTCCACTGACTAGTCCCCTTGCAATGATAACACTCAGTTTCCGCCTTGGGTCCGACCTTGGGTTTATTCGTTGGAGGGGAAACCTCTTTGCCACTCTTCTTAGAGTTACCCTTCTTTCCCTTGCCTCTTTTCTTCAAACTGGTGATCTTATTAACAAACAACACTTGATATTCCTTCTGGATTTCTGACTCAGCGACTTTTAGCATCACAAACAGCTTGGCGAGTGACTTATTCATCCCTTGCATGTTGTAATTCAACACAAAGATCCTAAGCTAGTTGGAAGTGATTGAAGAACTCTCTGAGTGATAGCCTCTTGCGGGAGAGCAATTCCTAGCTCAGCTAGATGGTTAGAGTACCCAGACATTCTGAGCACATGCTCACTAACAGACCCGTTCTCCTCCATTTTGCAAGCATAGAATTTATCAGAGGTTTCATATTTCTTGATCCGGGCATTCTTCTCAATGATAAACTTCAACTCGTGGAACATCTCATATGCTCCATGATGTTCAAAACGTCTTTTAAGTTCTGGTTCTAAGTGTTGGAATTATGCCCTAGAGGCAATAATAAATATAGTTATTATTATAATTCCTGTATCAAGATAATCGTTTATTATCCATGCTATAATTGTATTGAATGAAGACTTATATACATGTGTGGATACATAGACAAAACACTGTCCCTAGCAAGCCTCTAGTTGGCTAGCCAGTTGATCAATGATAGTTAGTGTCTTCTGATTATGAACAAGGTGTTGTTGCTTGATAACTCGATCACGTCATTAGGAGAATCACGTGATGGACTAGACCCAAAGTAATAGACGTAGCATGTTGATCGTGTCATTTTATTGCTACAGTTTTCTACGTGTCAAGTATTTATTCCTATGACCATGAGATCATATAACTTACTAACACCGGAGGAATACTTTGTGTATCAAACGTCGCAACGTAACTGGGTGACTATAAAGATGCTCTACAGGTATCTCCGAAGGTGTTCGTTAAGTTAGTATGGATCGAGACTGGGATTTGTCACTCCGTGTGACGGAGAGGTATCTCGGGGCCCACTCGGTAATACAACATCACACACAAGCCTTGCAAGCAATGTGACTTAGTGTAAGTTGCGGGATCTTGTATTACGGAACGAGTAAAGAGACTTGCTGGTAAACGAGATTGAAATAGATATGCGGATACTGACGATCGAATCTCGGGCAAGTAACATACCGAAGGACAAAGGGAATGACATACGGGATTATATGAATCCTTGGCACTGAGGTTCAAATGATGAGATCTTCGTAGAATATGTAGGATACAATATGGGCATCCAGGTCCCGCTATTGGATATTGACCGAGGAGTCTCTCGGGTCATGTCTACATAGTTCTCGAACTCGCAGGGTCTGCACATTTAAGGTTCGACGTTGTTTTATGCGTATTTGAGTTATATGGTTGGTTACCGAATGTTGTTCCGAGTCCCGGATGAGATCACGGACGTCACGAGGGTTTCTGGAATGGTCCGGAAATGAAGATTGATATATAGGATGACCTCATTTGATTACCGGAAGGTTTTCGGAGTTACCGGGAATGTACCGGGAATGACGAATGGGTTCCGGGAGTTCACCGGGGGGGGGGGGGCAAACGACCCCGGAGAAGCCCATAGGTATTGGGGGTGCCGCACCAGCCCTTAGTGGTCTGGTGGGACAGCCCAAAAGGGGCCTATGCGCATTGGGAGAAAAATCAAAGAGGAAAAGGAAAAAAAGGAGGAGGTGGGAAAGGGAAGAAGGACTCCACCTTCCAAACCAAGTAGGACTCGGTTTGGGGGGGGGAGACCTTCCCCCCTTGGCTCGGCCGACCCCTTGGGGGTTCTTGGACCCCAAGGCAAGGCTCCCCCCTCTCCCTCCTATATATAGTGGGGTTTTAGGCCTGATTTGAGACAACTTTTGCCACGGCAGCCCAACCACATATCTCCACGGTTTTACCTCTAGATCGCGTTTCTGCAGAGCTCGGGCGGAGCCCTGCTGAGACGAGATCATCACCAACCTCCGGAGCACCGTCACGCTGCCAGAGAACTCTTCTACCTCTCCGTCTCTCTTGCTGGATCAAGAAGGCCGAGATCATCGTCGAGCTGTACGTGTGCTGAACGCGGAGGTGCTGTCCGTTCGGCACTAGATCGTGGGACTGATCGCGGGATAGTTCGCGGTGCGGATCAAGGGACGTGAGGACGTTCCACTACATCAACCGCATTCACTAACGCTTCTGCTATACGGTCTACAAGGGTACGTAGATCACACATCCCCTCTCGTAGATGGACATCACCATGATAGGTCTTCGTGCACGTAGGAACATTTTTGTTTCCCATGCGACGTTCCCCAACAGTGGCATCATGAGCTAGGTTCCCATGGTCACCACGTAAAACATGCAACAACAAAATTAGATGCGATCCTACTAGATACCCATGGTCACCACGTAAAACATGCAACAACAAAATTAGAGGACGTCTAACTTGTTTTGCAGGGTATGCTTGTGATGTGATATGGCCAACGATGTGATGTGATATATAGGATGTATGAGATGATCATGTTGTAATAGATAATATCGACTTGCACGTCGATGGTACGGCAACCGGCAGGAGCCATAGGGTTGTCTTTATAACTAACGTTTGTGCTGGCAGATGCGTTTACTATTTTGCTAGGATGTAGCTTTAGTAGTAATAGCATGAGTAGCACGACAACCCCGATGGCAACACGTTGATGGAGATCATGGTGTGGCGCCGGTGACAAGAAGATCGTGCCGGTGCTTTGGTGATGGAGATCAAGGAGCACGTGATGATGGCCATATCATGTCACTTATGAATTGCATGTGATGTTAATCCTTTTATGCACCTTATTTTGCTTAGAACGACGGTAGCATTATGAGGTGATCTCTCACTAAAATTTCAAGACGAAATTGTGTTCTCCCCGACTGTGCACCGTTGCTACAGTTCGTCGTTTCGAACCACCACGTGATGATCGGGTGTGATAGACTCAACGTTCACATACAACGGGTGCAAAACAGTTGCGCACGAGGAACACTCGGGTTAAGCTTGACGAGCCTAGCATGTGCAGACATGGCCTCGGAACACATGAGACCAAAAGGTCGATCATGAATCATATAGATGATATGATTAGCATAGGGATGCTTACCACTGAAACTATACTCAACTCACGTGATGATCGGACTTGAGCTAGTGTAAGTGGATCATGAACCACTCAAATGACTAGAGAGATGTACTTTTTGAGTGGGAGTTTAGCGAGTAATTTGATTAAGTTAAACTCTAATTATCTTGAACATAGTCTAAGTCCACTTTGAATATATTTGTGTTGTAGATCATGGCTCACGCGACAGTCACCCTGAATTTTAATACGTTCCTAGAGAAAGCTAAGTTGAAAGATGATGGAAGCAACTTTGTAGACTGGGCTCGTAATTTTAAGCTAATCTTACAAGCTGGGAAGAAGGATTATGTCCTTAATGCTGCGCTAGGAGATGAACCACCCGCTACGGCTGATCAGGATGTTAAGAACGCTTGGTTCGGACGTAAGGAGGACTACTCAGTAGTTCAATGTGCAGTCTTGTATGGCTTTGAACCGGGACTTCAACGTCGCTTTGAGCGTCATGGAGCATTTGAGATGTTCCAGGAGTTGAAGTTTATCTTTCAGAAGAACGCCCGGATCGAGAGGTATGAGACCTCCGATAAATTCTATGCTTGCAAGATGGAGGAGAACTCGTCTGTCAGTGAACATGTGCTCAAAATGTCTGGGTACTCAAACCGTCTAGCTGAGCTGGGGATTGAACTCCCGCAAGAAGCTATCACTGACAGAATCCTTCAATCACTGCCGCCAAGCTATAAAGGCTTTGTGTTGAACTACAACATGCAAGGGATGAACAAGTCTCCCGGCGAGTTGTTTGCGATACTGAAAGTCGCAGAGTCTGAACTCCGTAAAGAGCATCAAGTGGTGATGGTAAATAAGACCACTAGTTTCAAGAGAAACGGCAAAGGCAAGAAGGGTAATTCAAAGAAGAGCGGCAAGCCTGTTGCCAATCCGACGAAGAAACCCAAAGCTGGACCTAAGCCTGAAACAGAGTGTTACTATGGCAAGGGTATGGGTCACTGGAAGCGCAATTGCCCCAATTATCAGGCTGATAAGAAGGCGGCCAAACAAAAATCAAGTATATTTGATATACATGTTATTGATGAGTACTTAACCGGCTCTCGTAGTAGTGCCTGGGTATTCGATACCGGTTCTGTTGCTCATATTTGCAACTCGAAACAGGAACTGCGGAATAGACGAAGGCTGGCGAAAGATGAAGCGACGATGCGCGCAGGAAATGGTTCCAAGGTTGATGCAATCGCCGTCGGCACAGTTTCACTTCAGTTACCATCAGGATTAGTTATGAACTTGAATCATTGTTATTTAGTGCCTGCGTTGAGCATGAACATTATATCTGGATCTTGCTAATTGCGAGACGGTTACTCTTTTAAGTCAGAGAATAATGGTTGTTTTATTTCTATGAGTAACATCTTTTATGGTCATGCACCCAATGTGAGAGGATTGTTCATATTGAATCTTGATAGTGATACACACATACATAACATTGGGACCAAAAGAGTTAGAGTTAACAATGATAGTGCCATATTTTTGTGGCACTACCGCTTAGGTCATATTGGTGTAAAGCGCATGAAGAAACTCCATGCCGATGGACTTTTGGGGTCACTTGACTTTGATTCACTTGACACGTGCGAACCATGCCTCATGGGCAAGATGACTAAAACTCCGTTCTCTGGAACAATGGAGCGTGCAAGTGACTTGTTGGAAATCATACATACCGATGTGTGTGGTCCGATGAGCATAGAGGCACGCGGCGGATATCGTTATTTTCTCACCTTCACTGACGATTTGAGTAGATATGGTTATGTCTACTTAATGAAGCACAAGTCTGAAACATTTGAAAAGTTCAAGCAATTTTAGAGTGAAGTTGAAAATCATCGTAACAAGAAGATCAAGTTCCTACGGTCTGATCGTGGGGGTGAATATCTGAGTTTCGAGTTTGGTGCTCACTTAAGACAATGTGGAATTGTTTCACAGTTGACACCGCCTGGAACACCACAGCGTAATGGTGTGTCCGAACGTCGTAATCGTACTTTATTAGAGATGGTGCGATCTATGATGTCTCTTACCGATTTTCCATTATCATTTTGGGGTTATGCATTAGATACAGCTGCATTCACTTTAAATAGGGCACCATCAAAATCTGTTGAGACGACACCATACGAACTGTGGTATGGCAAAAGGCCAAAGTTGTCGTTTCTTAAAGTTTGGGGATGTGATGCTTATGTCAAAAAGCTTCAGCCTGAAAAGCTGGAACCCAAAGCGGAAAAGTGCATCTTCATAGGTTACCCAAAAGAGACAGTTGGGTACACCTTCTATCTCAAATCCGAGGGCAAAGTGTTTGTTGCTAAAAATGGAGCTTTTCTCGAGAAGGAGTTTCTCTCGAGAGAATTGAGTGGGAGGAAGATAGAACTTGACGAGGTTGTCGAACCTCTCATCCCTCTGGATGGTGGCGCAGGGCAAGGGGTAACCTCTGTCGTTGCGACACCGGTTGAGGAGGAAGTTAATGATAATGATCATGAAACTCCGGTTCAAGTTTCTGTCGAACCACGCAGGTCGACGAGACCACGTGCTGCTCCAGAGTGGTACGGTAATCCCGTCTTGTCAATCATGTTGTTAGACAACAATGAACCTGCAAATTATGAAGAAGCAATGGTGGGCCCAGATTCCAACAAATGGCTAGAAGACATGAAGTCCGAGATAGGATCCATGTATGAGAACAAAGTGTGGACTTTGGAGGTACTACCTGAGGGCCGCAAGGCTATTCAGAACAAATGGATCTTTAATAGGAAGACGGACGCTGACGGCAATGTGACCGTTTATAAAGCTCGACTTGTGGCAAAGGGTTTTTCACAAGTTCATGGAGTTGACTACGATGAGACATTCTCACCCGTAGCGATGCTTAAGTCCGTCAGAATCATGTTAGCAATAGCTGCATTTTTCGATTATGAAATCTGGCAGATGGATGTCAAAACGGCGTTCCTTAACGGTTTCCTTAAGGAAGAGTTGTATATGATGCAACCCGAAGGTTTTGTCGATCCTAAGAATGCTAACAAGGTGTGCAAGCTCCAGCGATCCATTTATGGACTGGTGCAAGCATCTCGGAGTTGGAACAAGCGCTTTGATGAGGTGATCAAAGCATTTGGGTTTATACAAGTGGTTGGAGAATCTTGTATGTACAAGAAAGTGAGTGGGAGCTCTGTGGCGTTTCTAATATTATATGTGGATGACATATTGCTGATTGGAAACAACGTAGATTTTTTGGAGAGCATAAAGGATTACTTGAATAAAAGTTTCTCTATGAAGGACCTAGGATAAGCTGCTTACATTCTAGGCATTAAGATCTACAGGGATAGATCAAAACGCCTCATAGGACTTTCACAAAGCACATACGTTGATAAAGTTTTGAAGAGGTTCAAAATGGAACAGTCCAAGAAAGGGTTCTTGCCAGTTTTACAAGGTACGAGATTGAGTAAGACTCAGTGCCCAACAACTGATGAAGATAGAGAGCATATGCGCTCCGTCCCCTATGCTTCAGCCATAGGTTCTATCATGTATGCAATGCTGTGCACTAGACCGGACGTTAGCCTGGCCATAAGTATGGCAGGTAGGTTACAGAGTAATCCAGGAGTGGATCACTGGACGGCGGTTAAGAATATCCTGAAGTACCTGAAAAGGACTAAGGAGATGTTTCTCGTGTATGGAGGTGACGAAGAGCTCGCCGTAAAAGGTTACGTCGATGCAAGCTTTGACACAGATCCGGACGACTCTAAGTCGCAAACCGGATACGTATTTATTCTTAATGGGGGTGCGGTAAGCTGGTGCAGTTCCAAGCAGAGCGTCGTAGCAGATTCTACATGTGAAGCAGAGTACATGGCTGCCTCGGAGGCGGCTAAGGAGGGTGTCTGGATGAAGCAGTTCATGACGGATCTTGGAGTGGTGCCAAGCGCACTGAATCCAATAACCTTGTTCTGTGACAACACGGGTGCCATTGCCCAAGCAAAGGAACCACGGTTTCACAAGAAGTCTAGACACATCAAACGACGCTTCAACCTCATCCGCGACTACGTTGAAGGGGAGGACGTAAATATATGCAAAGTGCACACGGATCTGAATGTAGCAGACCCGCTGACTAAACCTCTTCCACGGGCAAAGCATGATCAACACCAGAACTGTATGGGTGTTAGATTTATTACAATGTAATTTGCATGATGATGTGAGGGCTAGATTATTGACTCTAGTGCAAGTGGGAGAATGTTGGAATTATGCCCTAGAGGCAATAATAAATATAGCTATTATTATAATTCCTGTATCAAGATAATCGTTTATTATCCATGCTATAATTGTATTGAATGAAGACTTATATACATGTGTGGATACATAGATAAAACACTATCCCTAGCAAGCCTCTAGTTGGCTAGCCAGTTGATCAACGATAGTCAGTGTCTTCTGATTATGAACAAGGTGTTGTTTCTTGATAACTAGATCACGTCATTAGGAGAATCAGGTGATGGACTAGACCCAAACTAATAGACGTAGCATGTTGATCGTGTCATTTTATTGCTACAGTTTTCCGCGTGTCAAGTATTTATTCCTATGACCATGAGATCATATAACTTACTAACACCAGAGGAATACTTTGTGTGTATCAAACGTCGCAACGTAAATGGGTGACTATAAAGATGCTCTACAGGTATCTCCGAAGGTGTTCGTTGAGTTAGTATGGATCGAGACTGGGATTTGTCACTCCATGTGACGGAGAGGTATCTCGGGGCCCACTCGGTAATACAACATCACACACAAGCCTTGCAAGCAATGTGACTTAGTGTAAGTTGCGGGATCTTGTATTCCGGAACGAGTAAAGAGACTTGCCGGTAAACGAGATTGAATCTCGGGCAAGTAACATACCGAAGGACAAAGGGAATGACATACGGGATTATATGAATCCTTGGCACTGAGGTTCAAACGATGAGATCTTCGTAGAATATGTAGGATCCAATATGGGCATCCAGGTCCCGCTATTGGATATTGACCGAGGAGTCTCTCGGGTCATGTCTACATAGTTCTCGAACCCGCACGGTCTGCACACTTAAGGTTCAACGTTGTTTTATGCGTATTTGAGTTATATGGTTGGTTACCGAATGTTGTTCCGAGTCCCGGATGAGATCACGGACATCACGAGGGTTTCCGAAATGGTCCGGAAACGAAGATTGATATATAGGATGACCTCATTTGATTACCGGAAGGTTTTCGGAGTTACCGGCAATGACGAATGGGTTCCGGGAGTTCACTAGGGGGGGGGGAACCCACCCCGGGGAAGCCCAAAGATATTGGGGGTGCCGCACCAGCCCTTAGTGGGCTGGTGGGACAGCCCAAAAGGGGCCTATGCGCATTGGGATAAAAATCAAAGAGGAAAAGGAAAAAAAAGGAGGAGGTGGGAAAGGGAAGAAGGACTCCACCTTCCAAACCAAGTAGGACTCGGTTTGGGGGGGGGGAGACCTTCCCCCCTTGGCTCGGCCGACCCCTTGGGGGTTCTTGGACCCCAAGGCAAGGCTCCCCCCTCTCCCTCCTACATATAGTGGGGTTTTAGGGCTGATTTGAGACAACTTTTGCCACGGCAGCCCGACCACATATCTCCACGGTTTTACCTCTAGATCGCGTTTCTGTAGAGCTCGGGCGGAGCCCTGCTGAGACGAGATCATCACCAACCTCCGGAGCACCGTCACGCTGCCGGAGAACTCTTCTACCTCTCCGTCTCTCTTGCTGGATCAAGAAGGCCGAGATCATCGTCGAGCTGTACGTGTGCTGAACGCGGAGGTGCCGTCCGTTCGGCACTAGATCGTGGGACTGATCGCGGGATAGTTCGCGGGGCGGATCGAGGGACGTGAGGACATTCCACTACATCAACCGCCTTCACTAACGCTTCTGCTGTACGGTCTACAAGGGTACGTAGATCACACATCCCCTCTCATAGATGGACATCACCATGATAGGTCTTCGTGCGCGTAGGAAAATTTTTGTTTCCCATGCGACATTCCCCAACACTAAGACATACAAAACTGCACATTGAACTAATGAGTAGTCATCCTGACACGACTGCCAGACGTTCATATCGTCTGGGTTCGCCGGTTGGGGTGGTGCATCACCTAGTGGCGCATGAAGGACATGTTGCTTTTGGGAAGCCGTAAGGATAATCCACAGATTACGGGCCCAGTCAACTAAGTTGCTTCCATCATCTTTCAGCTTTGCTTTCTCTAGGAACGCATTAAAATTCTGGGTTGCTACTACGCGAGCCATTGATCTACAACATAAAATTTGCAAAGATTACTTAGACTATGTTTAAGATAATTGAGTTTAGTTAATCATATTACTAACAAACTCCCACTCAAATTGACATCCCTCTAGTCATTCGAGTGACACATGATCCAAATTCACTAACTCAAGTTCAACAATTGCTACTGCGACAACAGACCTTCCGTGGCAACGGCGCTAGGAATCCTGCTGCTACGGCTACACCTATAGGGACTTCCTTGGGAAATATGCAAATGATTTCCCCGCGGCCTTGGAGCCTTGTGTTGGTGTTCCCTTGAAGAGGAAAGGGTGATGTAGCACAGCGGCGGTAAGTATTTCCCTCAGTTTGAGAACCAAGGTATCAATCCAGTAGGAGGAGAGCTCAAGTCACAAGTACCTACACAAACACAACGAGCTTGCACCCAACACTATGAAGGGGTTGTCAATCCCTTATAGATTGTTTGCAAAGTGGGAACTGAAAGCAAAGAGTAAACAAAGCAAAGTAAAAGTGAAAGTGGAAACGATAGTTGTGAATAGACCCGGGGGCCGTAGTGTTCACTAGTGGCTTCTCTCATGAAATCAAGTAGACGGTGGGTGAACGAATTACTGTCGAGCAATTTATAGAACTGCGCAAAGTCATGACATTATCTAGGGCAATGATTATATCTATAGGCATCACGTCCAAAACAAGTAGACCGATACTTTCTGCATCTACTACTATTACTCCACACGTCGATCGCTATCCAGCATGCATCTAGTGTATTAAGTCCAAAAGGACAAAGTAACGCCTTAAGCAAGATGACATGATGTAGATGGACAATCTCATATCTACGATAAAAGCCGATCTTGTTACCCTTGATGGCAAGAACATGATGAGTGCCTTACTGCCCCTTCTGTCACTTGGAAAGGTCACCACACGGTATGAACCCAAAACCAAGCACTTCTCCCATTGCAAGAACCATAGATCTAGTTGGCCAAACAAAACCCAAGACTCGGAGAGATTTACAAGGATATCAAATCATGCATATAAGAAATCAGCAAAGACTCAAATATAAATCATAGATAATTTCATCAAAAATCCACAATTCATTGGATCTCGACAAACACACCGCCAAAGAGGATTACATCAGATAGATCTCCATGAAGATCATGGAGAACTTTGTATTGAAGATCCAAGAGAGAGAAGAAGCCATCTAGATACTAACTACGGACCTGTAGGTCTGAAGTGGACTACTCACGAGTCATTGGAGAGGTGATGATGTTGATGTAGAAGCCCTCCTACTCCAAAGTCCCCTCCGGCAGGGCACCGAGAAGGGTCTCCAGATGAGATCTCGCGGAAACGGAAGCTTGCGGCGGCGGAAAAGTTTTTTTGTGGATGCCCTGATGTTTTGTGGATTTTTAGAGAATTTATAGGCCAAAGAGCTAGGGTAGGGGAGCGCCAGGGAGGCCACAAGCCTGGTTGCCGCGCCCCCTAGCCGCGGCAACACGGCTTGTGGGCTCCCTGTGGGCCCACTGTCTTGGCCCTCAAGCCTCCCAGTCTTCTTCTGTTCTGGAAAATTTTATTTCGGGGATTTTATTCCGTTTGGACTCCGTTCCAAAATCAGATCTGAAAAGAGTCAAAAACACAGAAAAACAGGAACTGGCACTTGGCACTGAATTAATAAGTTAGTCCCAAAAAAGATATACAAGGTATACAAAACTTCCAAAGTTGACAAGATAACAACGTGAAACCATCAAAAATTATAGATAAGTTTCAGACGTATCAAGCATCCGCAAGCTTAACTCCTGCTCGTCCTCGAGTAGCAAAGTGATAAAGAATGATTTTTTGATGCTTTCATGCTACCTAGCATAGATGTCCTTTGTAACTCCTCTTATGTGACGTGAATGTTCAGATCCATTAGATTCAAAAAAATAGTTTTATATTGATGTAGAGACAATAATAATCAAGCAAACTAGCAAGATAATCATGAACTTTCAAAATAACAAGGCCAAAAGAAAGTCACATAAGTGGCGTGGACTGTGGTGGAGGTTGCAAGACAAACAAGGAGATGATGGTCACATTGACTAGGCATATCAATGAGCTATGGAGATGCTCATCAATAGATATCAACGTGAATGAGTAGGGATTGCCCTACAAATGATGCACTAGAGCTAAGAGTATGTGAAAACTCTTAAAGAAAACTAGTGGGTGTGCATCCAACTTGCTTGCTCACGAAGACCTAAGGCAATTTTGAGGAAGCCTATCATTGGAATGTACAAGCCAAGTTATATAATGAAAAATTCCCACAAGCTATATGGTGGTGACAAAATGAGAGACTCTCAATCATGGAGATCATGGTGCTTAATATGCACAAGTGTGGAAAGGTGGTAGCATTGTCCCTTCTCTCTTTTTCTCTCATTTTTTTGTGGGCTCTTTGGCCTATTTTTTTTTTGGTGGGCATCTTTGGCCTCTTTTATTTCCTCACATGGGACAATGATCCATCAATGATGATCATCACACTTACAACTCAAAACTTAGAGGAATGATGACTATGGAATGCCTTCGGTAGTGTACCATGACAATGATCTAGCATGGCATAGACATCAATGGAAACATCATGCTAGCTATCTTACGATCATGCAATGGCAACGTTGAAGTGGTGGCACATGTCATGGTGGTAGTCGTATGGCAATATATCTCGTAATAGCTTTGAAAAAGCCATAGTAATTTGGTATGGTGGCTGTTTTGAGGGAGGCTATATGGGTGATTTTGTGCACTGGCAAAAGTTGCACGGCACTAAAGAAGATAGTGATGGTGGAAGGTGAAAGTGCATCTAAACTATGGACTCAACATTAGTCATGAAGAACTCATATACTTGTTGCAAAAGTTTTATTAGTAATCAAAACAAAGCATTCAATGCATAATCCTAGGGGAAGGGTTGGTAGGTATAAACCATCGCGCGATCCCGACCGCCACACAAAGGATGACAATCAATAGACTAATAATGCTCAGACTTCATCACATAGCGGTTCACCATACGTGCATGCTACGGGAATCACTAACTTCAACATAAGTATTTCTAGATCCACAACACCTTACTAATATAACTTCAATATTACCACAACCACAACTCAAAACTAATTGAGATGAATCAAACTTCTCTAACTATTCAATGCACATGAAGGTGGAAGTTTTCATATCCCTTTGGATAACTACCCTTTTGATACTACTATCATAGCATAGATCAACTACCAAGACACGCACCGCTGTGCTCTAAAAGATATAAGTGAAGCACATAGAGAAAAAGCAACTAGCTCAAAAGATATAATTGAAGCACATGTGAGCTGAATTGTCTAACCAAAGGATATAAGTGAAGCTCGACAAAATCACAGTGAGTGCATGTCTCTCTCTCTAGGTGTGCAGCAAGGATGATTGTGACACAACAAAAATAAAAGACTCCTATGATACAAGATTGTGACACAACAAAAATAAAAGACTCCTACGATACAAGACGCTCCAAGCAAAACACATAACATGTGGTGAATAAAAATATAGCCCCAAGTAACGTTACCGATGATTGAAGACGAAAGAGGGGATGCCTTCCTGGGGCATCCCCACGCTTAGGATTTTACGGCATCCTTGAATCAACTTGGGGTGCCTTGGGCATCCCCAAGCTTGAGCTCTTGCCACTCTTTATCTTTTTGTCCATAAGAACTTCACCCAAAACATGAAAACTTCACAACACGAAACTTAAACAGAAACTCGTGATAATATTAGTATAAGAAAGCAAACCACCACTTCCTTAGGTACTGTAGCAAACTTAAATTCTACTTATGTTGATGTTGGGTTACTGTATTTTCAATCTTCCATGGCTAATACCCCCCGATACTATCCATAGTTTCATCAAAATAAGCAACCAACTCAACAAAAACAAAATATGTTAACAGCAGACCAGTCTGTAGCAATCTGTATACTACGTATACTTCTATTACTTCAAAAATTCTGAAAACTTACGACATTCTGAATAATTTGCATAGCAATCAGCAGAAAAAATAATCAACTCAAAAGCTCTTATAGAAAGAAAAATGAAAATTCTTTTCGTGAGCAGAAAGTTTCTGTCTTTTCCAGCATGACCAAACGATCATCCCCAAGACTAATCATAATGGTTTTGCTTGGCACAAACGCAAAAAAGAAACACAAAAAACACAATCATAAGAGAATTATTAAAGTGTGGGAAACACAAAACAGAAAGAAAAATGATAGATTCGTTGGGTTGCTTCCCAACAAGTGTTATTGTTTAACGCCCTTAGCTAGGCAAAAGGTGATGGAATCACGTATAGTCATCTTTGGTTCTCAAACCATAAGTAGCGTGATCATTTATCATCTTAAGATCTTCGTCTTTATTGGATGACTCACCACTAGCTTTAGGAACAAAAACAGACTTGACAGTCTTTTTGAGAGTGGGATTTGGAGTATTTTGCATTGCAGCAAAAACGGAACCCAAGTTGGTTATGGCATCTTCTAGTTTGCCAATTCTAGAGGAATCATTAACTATATGTTCCTTCTCCCTCAAATTTTTCAAAACCATTCCCACTTTGGATCCGTACTGAGTAATTTGATTGTGGATCTTTCTATCCAAACCCTCAATAAGTTCAATTGTGGCAATTTTGTTTTCAATAGCGTCAAGCCTTTGCATCGATTGTTCCAAGGTCAAGGTAGTTCCATTAACCATGAGCAGGGGTGAGCCTACCAAATTCATGATAGCTCCATAAGAGTCAACAGTATGGCTGTCACACCCAAGATGCGACTCTATCGTCAATTTGGCACGAAGGCCTCGTCAGGGATAGAAGCGCATCTCGTCGTGTCGCAAGAATGGATATTGTTACGAGTACATGTACTGAAAGGAAGTGTTATAGAAACAGAGTTGGCTTACACTCGCCACAAGCTACATCAGAGTCATATCAGTACATTACATAATCATCAAGAGTAAGAGCAGGGTCCGACTACGGACGAAAACAAACGAGAAAATAAGAACGACGTCCATCCTTGCTATCCTAGGCTGCCGGCCTGGAACCCATCCTAGATCGATGAAGAAGAAGAAGAAGCAACTCCAAATGAACAATCAACGCGCTCACGTCGAGTAACCTTTACCTGTACCTGCAACTGGTGTTGTAGTAATCCGTGAGCCACAGGGGACTCAGCAATCTCATTTTCAAAGGTATCAAGACTAGCAAAGCTTAATGGGTGAGGTATGGTTAAGTGGTGAGGTTGCAGCAACGGCTAAGCATATATTTGGTGGCTAAACTTACGAGTACAAGAAATAAGAGGGGGAAGATCTACACATAACGGACGTGTCTACTGATGATCAAATGAATGATCCTGAACACCTACCTACGTCAGACATAACCCCACCCTATCCTCGATCGGAGAAAGAACTCACGAAAGAGACAGTCACGGTTACGCACACAGTTGGCAAATTTTAGTTAAGTTAACTTCAAGTTATCTAGAACCAGTGTTAAACAAAGTTTCCACGTTGCCACATAACCGCGGGCACGGCTTTCCAAAAGATTTAACCCTGCAGGGGTGCTCCAACTAGTCCATCACAAATAACCACAAGCCGCATAAAAATCCTCAATCACGAAGCTCGCAATCTCGTCGGATTCCCTAGTGGAAAACCTCAACTCTGAGATTACCCAAAGCATCACCGGAATCCCAGTGCACCAGATATCTCGTCAAAGGTAAAACTAATACAGCAAGGCCACCCGACGTGTCGACGATCCCGATAGGAGTCGCGTACCTCGTTCTCAGGACACGACGGATAAGCGACACGTACAAGTGCCAAACCTCGAGTTTCCTCGTGGTGGCCCCGCACAGTGCTCTGTTTTGGACCAACACTCATGAGGAGCACTGGCCCGGGGGTTGATTAAATTATCCTCGGGTTAATTACTCCCTATGCAGTTTATTAGTGATTAGGCAAATGTAGTACCAAAGTTGGTCCTTGCCAGACCAGCTTTAATCTAAAACGAATTATCAAGGGGGTCCCCATAACAACCCTGATCGTGTTAGGAGCGCTCGTTTATGGAACATAACACTGGTAGCCGAAAACTAAGGGGGCAAAGGTGGAACAAAACACCAGGCTAGAAAGGCCGAGCCTTCCACCTTTTACCAAGTATATAGGTGCATTAAATTAAATAGCATAAAAATATGGTGATATAACAAGGAACCCATGTTTCACATGGAAGTATCTGCACCTGCAACTAGCAACGCTAACAACAAGGTTAAGCAAGCAGTAACATAGCCAAACAGTGGTTTGCTAGGTTGAACAGGTTGAAGGTTTCATGGCATTGTTGAGAGGCTGATAATTAACATGTGGTAGGAAACGAGACATAAACGGTAGCAACGGTAAAACTAGCATGGCAATGATAGTAATGGTATCTGGGGAAATGATCATCTTGCCTGAGATCCCGCTTGGAAGAGGAATAACTCCGTGAAGTCGGCGAACCAACGTAGTCGAACGGGTCCTCACATTCCGACACGCTTGCGGAACTCTATCGAGACAGAGGGAAACGGAAACAAGCATCAACACACATATTCACCACACGATGCACAACATGAGGCATAACCTACTATGATGCATGTTCAGTTCAAAGATGCAAGGGAGGGCATGGCAATTCATCTCACGCAAACTCTACACATTAAGTGAAGCTCGATATGCAATGGGTTGCATATCGATGAAACTCCACGTTTAATTACTTAATTCACTCCCGTTAATTATCACGACAACATTACATTGTGGTTATCATGGCAAGGGTGAAGCGATGATCCTACAAGTCATCCTAGTCGGTTACCACGCGAAACATAGATCGGAGCTACGGCACAAGAGACATGCAACACAATATATCATGCCATGTATGCGTCATGCATGCAAGATACAACAACACGGGCAAGGAGAGAAAGAATCAAGTGTCGCCACGGCGAGCGAGAGGGAACCAAGGCGGCAAAATGGAAACGATGCCACGGCAACGTTCCTATTCCGGTAACTCGTCGAGATACCGTGCCAACGAATTGGGAGCATGTGAACGTTAAATAAAGATGGGGTGATCCCGTATCTCGGGTTCCCATGTGTCGAGGCACGACGAAAGTGATACAACGTGCTACGGCAACATACGACGCAAAACATACGGTGCAACATACATACAACTCATACATCACATGCATACGGTTCTCGGCCACGTCTCATCGTTATATCTTCGACGCGTGCGTATCGGGGCAGATCGGTTCGTGGCGGGCGTCGTGGAAGTAGTCGTTCACGCGCCGGTAGTTGAAGTAGTGTAACACGGTCTCGTGGACGGTAGTCGTTCGCTCGGCATCGTGGTTCTCAGGTCTTTGGCGTCGGTAGTCGATCACGTCTCCGTCGATGCTCGGTGTTCGTCGAGGTCGTCGTTGTACTCGCCAATCTCGTCGACGACTCACGGTAGGCGGGGATGGTCCGTGCGGCGACGCAAGCGGCAGCATCACGGCTAGCGTAAGCGGACAACCGCAAGCCACTAGTTACCTAGACTAGCATCTAACAGCAAAAGCATCAGCTAGCAAAGCAGCAGCATCTACGACAACTAGCAACAGCATCCTGCCGCTACCTAGCACAGGAACTAGCAACTATCTAGCAGGCTAGCACGCAAGTGGAGCAAGCAGCCAACATGCAAAAACGCAAGCAGCAGCTATGGCACCGCACACAACGGCAGCGGCGCAAGCAGGCAACGGCCCGACAGCAACAACAACTGCGGCGGCATGCAGCAAGTAACAACAGCAAGCGGCCGGCACAACAGCAAACAATCGGCAGCAACAAGGACAACACTCGGCAGGCAGCATCCTCAGGCATGCAACAGCCGCGTGCACAGCAACAACATCGGCAGCTTCGGCCACAACGGGAGCAACACATAGCAGGCAAGCACAGCAGGCCAACAGCAAGCAGTAGGCGCGACAGCAACATCAGGCATAGCAGCAGGCGCTGGGATCCAAGGAGGCGGCGCGCGCGCGGCTCCTGCGGGGAACAGCAGCACGGCGGGTGCGGCTCAGAGCAGCCGGCGGGGCTCGCGAGGAAACTGCAGGCGGGGCGGCAACACAGGGCCGATGCGGGGAGGGGCGCTCGCGGGGAGCAGCTGCAGGCGGGCGCGGCGCAGGAGGCCAGGGCTAACGACCAGCGCGGCGACCACCGAGGAGCAGGAAGGGGGCGACCGTCGGGGAGGCCTCCAGGTGGCGCGGCTCGGGAGGAGGAGGCCGAGGGAAGGAGCGGCAGCGGCAGCTCGGGCACGCGGGCGCGGCACAGAGACTCGGGGAGGCGACAGCGGGGCGCGCGTGGGAGACGACGGCGGCTCGCTCCGGCGTAGAGCACCTCCTGGCAGCTGCACCTCGGGCAGGGCTGCCATGGTGGTAGGGCCGGAGCTGGCGCGCAGGGCGGAGCAGCTCGCGAGGGAACGCGGCGCGGCACCGGCAGAACAGGGAGGCGACGACGGCGGTCGTGCGGGGACGCAGGCACGGCGGCCAGCTGAGGCCGTCGCGGGGCTGCTGGTGGCGAGGGGGGAGGACGGAGGCGACGTCAAGAGGGGCGAGGCGAGGGCTCACGCGAGGGGGGAGGACGTGACGGCGCTCCGGCAGGAGGGAGAGGGAACGAGGGAGGAAGGAGGCGCTAGGGCAGAGGGTCTGGCTGGGCCTGGGCCAGCTCGGCTCGGCTGCTCCCTCCCCCAAATGTTGTTTTTTTAAACTTATAAAACAACAAGTTTAACTAAAGAAAAAAAAATCTTTTAACAACGGAAAGGAAAAAAACAATAATAATAAATAATAAAATGAAGAAAATGCATTTTCTCCTTTAAAAATAAAGCCGAACTCTAAAAAAATAGATTGGGCCTTTTTTTTTAAAACGAATAAAATAAAATCTTTTGAAGAATTTTAAAAAAATAAACCCTTTCGAAGAACAAAATAAAACCTCTTTCATTTAAAGGATAAAATAAAAGCCTTTTAAAAAGAAAAGGAAATTAGACGGTTTTAAAATAAAACAAAAGGCAAAATAAAAATTCAAAACCCAAGGGTTGCCCCCCACATTTAATAAAAAAGATTTTTATTGAAAAGAAGAAGGCGCACCCTTTTAAATAGGGGTTTAAACGAAGACTTTAGTAAAATCATAAAAAAAACGAAATGAGAGATGAGAGAAGGGGAGAAGGCTTAGGTCGGCGGTGCAATAGGGTATAGCGGTGGCTCTCACGCACGCACTCTCATCACGCCAACAAACGACGTCAAACTCACAAAGCACTAACGCCTAACAACACGGAGCAACAAGCAACACCGACAAAACACCGATGACACGATGCCATGCATGATGCGATGATGCAAACTACATGACGATGCAGCGAATAAAAATACTCACACGACGGAAACGGAAAAGAAAGGGGAATCTTCTGGGGCGTCGGCATCGGGCTGTCACAACTCTCCTACATTACAAGAAGATCTCACCCCGAGATCCAAAAATGAAAGGGGGAGAGGATGAGAAAAGCAAAAGGTAAAACTTAGTCGCTTCTTGACAAACGAGTGAAACCAACGATCTTTGAAGGTTGCAAAGAAATGAGGAATGATAAAAGAAAGAAGCAAGATTCACGGAAAAATTCGGCAGCACTTCGTTAGGAAAATGGGACAAAAAATTCGATAAGAAGAGAGAATTAGACAATATGCACAACACACAAGTAAAATAGAGCAAGGGATACCATGAACTTGATAGAACAACATAATAGTCCCAAAAAAAACATCACAAGGCCTCCAGAACAAGAGAATAGGAACTAGCTCAAGCGGAAGAAGAGAAAGAAGAAAGAATGACAACTATCATCACAATAGAATTGAAGAGCCTCCGGACAGAGAATTGACGGAGTAGTTGGAAAACCAACAATGAAAAGAACAAGATAGAAGTGGGCTTATGAAAATCATCTCAACAAATATGAGGTTACAATCAACCACTAAAATAAACAAGGATTGATTGGGAGAAACAAGAAATGAACAAATCTTACACCAAGAGGATACATCGAGAACTTGGATTAATGACAAGCACCATGATAGCAACAATCCATAGGAAAGGCTTTAGGTGAAATCCCAACCCAGATAGCTCAATGAAGAAACCATGAGTTAAGAATACTTTCATGATCAAAGGATTGGTGGATTTAATTATCTCATTCTTGAAAAGAAAACTCTTCGAGGCTCCTACACTAACAAGAATGCTATAATACCACCTCAAAGGATAACGAAAGAACAAATACACTGAAAATGGAAGAGAAAGAATACTTGAGGTACTCCAACAAGAATCTTGAAGAACACTTAAGAATGAATCACATCCTTGATGAACCACGAAGAAGGACCTCCGTATACAAATGAACGATGCAAAGATATGAGGGTAGAAAAGAATATGATTATGACCTGCCAAGATTTAGATGAAGCCTCACGGAGAGAAACTTGATAGAACTTACAACTCCGGAAAAGAAAAGATAAGAACACTTGAGAAACGAATTGATATCATGAGCCACTCCAGAAGAAGAATTGAAATCTCTTGGAAGAAGGAAGAACAAGAATAAGAATTATGTTATGCTCATCCTTCATCAAGTTTAATTGATGACAAGCAACGGATTTAGCATTCCACTTATTCTTCTTGAAATGATTAAGGAGAGATATGAGCACCAACTAGAAGAAATCTTGAAAGAGGCCCCGGTGAGAATTGAAATGAATGAGGCAACCATGAATGACTGGAGATACATGAGAATGGAGAGATCATAAGCCACCTGAGAGAAAACTTGAACAAGGCACCGGATAATCGAGAGACGAACGAAGGGACAACAATTGAGAAGAATTGAGGATGAAAGCTGAAAACTGAGAACGAAGAATCTTCTAAAATGATGGCCTTCGGAGGAACGAGAAATAAAAACAACTCAGAACTGCACCGGATAGCACGAAAGGGATTACTCATGATTGACAACAAATGAGAGGATAACGCGAAGCTGAGATGACAATCTTCACAAGAATGGAAAAAGACTAAGAGAAACACTCCTTCAAATCTTCAATGGAGAGAATGACGAGAAGAACATCACCAAGAATAGTTGAGACACTCCGGAATAAAGAAGAATGCGAGGTTGAGCCAAATAAGACAATTAATTCAAATAGGCCTTGGAGAAGGGATATGACTGATGAAATTCATACTTATGTCATAGTTGAAAGAATTAAAGACCTCCGGAAGAGATTAAAAGATCCAGGAAAGATCCTGGGCAAAACCTGTGGGTTATGGGCCCACTCAAAGAAACCACCGTTAGAAAAGATTGAAAGACAGATTCAATGCACCGGTACAAATGACAACTTCATGAGGTTGAGAACCTCGAAATACTTAAAGAATAGAAAACACGAAACTTCCGAGATATCTTCAACACTCCGGATGAAAAGAGAGGAAATGAATAACCAAAATAGGTTGAAAGAATCTCCAACATGAAAAGAATTACAAGGATAATTAGAATACAATGAACACGGATAACTGCATTGAATTCACCGGAAAGGATAACACGACTGAATAAGGATGAACAAGAAGCTCCTGAGAATCTTCACGATGGATCAACGGATAAGGTAGAAAAGAACAGACAGCGGAAGCACAATGAAAAGAAAACTCTTGGATGAAAATTGAATCACTGAAAAAAAGGGTGGGAGGGTGGGGGAAAAACAAAGACAACTTGAGATAGATGAGATGAACTCCGGATGGGATAAGAGAATGAGAAAGATTTCGTCCGATATTTTCGTGGACAGGATCGCACGGGCTCGATTTTACAGTAGCCATCAAGTGCAAGGCAGTGCACCCGAGATACGAAGCGTCCCCGAGTCGTAGCAAGCTACAAGGACTCTTTAAGACACAACGTGTACTGCTGTAAGTCGACCGTGAACAAACGAATCCACTAGATGTCGAACCCCAACCTAACATCATGCATTTGTTGGAAGATTGTACTATAAGCAACTACTTGAATTCCCACCTATGAATTCCCGAAATATCTGGTCATGCAATCTGGTACACGGATACAAGGAGTAATAATCACACAACTCCTATACTAACCCGTCCCTTGTATCACATCCGTCAACACATGACCAGAATCTCGGACCTTCATCTACAACAGACCCTCGTGATCACAACGATACAAAGTATGGCAGTACTCCCGAACAATCTGCACCAGTACTGGGGACATCGGGGTTATCTCGCCACTACTAATATTGAAGCAATTACAAACATCCTTCGTTCTGAGATACTAAGAAATCAGAATGATAACGATGTGCTCGAGAATCCCCTGGAGCTCAAATCCCCGGAAGAAAATCAAGTCAGACAGGAGGCACCAAGACAGAACTCCGTCACATCGGCATCATATAGATCTCAAAAATATCCGCGTGATCCTAAAAAAATTTGAGTGAGAAGTGTAGAATTAAAATATTACGTCAAGATTCCTCACCAGAGCATAGAAGAGGAGAAAAAAGAATCCTACTCTCCGATATATAACTAAGACTCAAATAGTTTTTCACTAGACTCGACTCGGCCAAGTTCGATCAATCAAGGGGGCTCCTAGGTCGGTACTGCTCTGATACCAACTTGTCACGCCCAAGATGCGACTCTATCCTCAATTTGGCACGAAGGCCTCGTCAGGGATAGAAGCGCATCTCGTCGTGTCGCAAGAATGGATATCGTTACGAGTACATGTACTGAAAGGAAGTGTTATATAAACAGAGTTGGCTTACACTCGCCAGAAGCTACATCAGAGTCATATCAGTACATTACATAATCATCAAGAGTAAGAGCAGGGTCCGACTACGGACGAAAACAAACGAGAAAATAAGAACGACGTCCATCCTTGCTATCCCAGGCTGCCGGCCTGGAACCAATCCTAGATCGATGATGAAGAAGAAGAAGCAACTCCAAATGAACAATCAACGCGCTCACGTCGAGTAACCTTTACCTGTACCTGCAACTGGTGTTGTAGTAATCTGTGAGCCACAGGGGACTCAGCAATCTCATTTTCAAAGGTATCAAGGCTAGCAAAGCTTAATGGGTGAGGTATGGTTAAGTGGTGAGGTTGCAGCAGCGGCTAAGCATATATTTGGTGGCTAAACTTACGAGTACAAGAAATAAGAGGGGGAAGATCTACGCATAACGGACGTGTCTACTGATGATCAAATCAATGATCCTGAACACCTACCTATGTCATACATAACCCCACCGTGTCCTCGATCAGAGAAAGAACTCACGAAAGCGACAGTCACGGTTACGCACACAATTGGCAAGTTTTAGTTAAGTTAACTTCAAGTTATCTAGAACCAGTGTTAAACAAAGTTTCCACGTTGCCACATAACCGCGGGCACGACTTTCCGAAAGATTTAACCCTGCAGGGGTGCTCCAACTAGTCCATCACAAATTACCACAAGCCGCATAGAAATCCTCAATCACGAAGCTCGCGATCTCGTCGAATTCCCTAGTGGAAAATCTCAACTCTGAGATTACCCAAAGCACCACCAGAATCCCGATGCACCAAATATCTCGTAAAGGTAAAACTAATCCAGCAAGGCCACCCGACGTGTCGACGATCCCGATAGGAGTCGCGTACCTCGTTCTTAGGACACGACGGATAAGCGACGCGTACAAGTGCCAAACCTCGAGTTTCCTCGTGGTGGCCCCGCATAGTGCTCTGTTTTGGACCAACACTCATGAGGAGCACTGGCCCGGGGGTTGATTAAATTATCCTCGGGTTAATTACTCCCGATGCAGTTTATTAGTGATTAGGCAAATGTAGTACCAAAGTTGGGCCTTGCCAGACCAGCTTTAATCTAAAACGAATTATCAAGGGGGTCCCCATAACAACCCTGATCGTGTTAGGAGCGCTCGTTTATGGAACATAACACTGGTAGCCGAAAACTAAGGGGGCAAAGGTGGAACAAAACACCAGGCTAGAAATGCCGAGCCTTCCACCTTTTACCAAGTATATAGGTGCATTAAATTAAATAGCATAAAAATATGGTGATATAACAAGGAACCCATGTTTCACATGGAAGTATCTGCACCTGCAACTAGCAACGCTAACAACAAGGTTAAGCAAGCAGTAACATAGCCAAACAGTGGTTTGCTAGGTTGAACAGGTTGAAGGTTTCATGGCATTGTTGAGAGGCTGATAATTAACATGTGGTAGGAAACGAGACATAAACGGTAGCAACGGTAAAACTAGCATGGCAATGATAGTAATGGTATTTGGGGAAATGATCATCTTTCCTGAGATCCCGCTTGGAAGAAGAATAACTCCGTGAAGTCGGCGAACCAACGTAGTCGAACGGGTCCTCACATTCCGACACGCTTGCGGAACTCTATCGAGACAGAGGGAAACGGAAACAAGCATCAACACACATATTCACCACACGATGCACAACATGAGGCATAACCTACTATGATGCATGTTCAGTTCAAAGATGCAAGGGAGGGCATGGCAATTCATCTCACGCAAACTCTACACATTAAGTGAAGCTCGATATGCAACGGGTTGCATATCGATGAAACTCCACGTTTAATTACTTAATTCACTCCCGTTAATTATCACGGCAACATTACATTGTGGTTATCATGGCAAGGGTGAAGCGATGATCCTACAAGTCATCCTAGTCGGTTACCACGCGAAACATAGATCGGAGCTACGGCACAAGAGACATGCAACACAATATATCATGCCATGTATGCGTCATGCATGCAAGATACAACAACACGGGCAAGGAGAGAATGAATCAAGTGTCGCCACAGCGAGCGAGAGGGAACCAAGGCGGCAAAATGGAAACGATGCCATGGCAACGTTCCTATTCCGGTAACTCGTCGAGATACCGTGCCAACGAATTGGGAGCGTGTGAACGTTAAATAAAGATAGGGTGATCCCGTATCTCGGGTTCCGATGTGTCGAGGCACGACGAAAGTGATACAACGTGCTACGGCAACATACGACGCAAAACATACGGTGCAACATACATATAACTCATACATCACATGCATACGGTTCTCGGCCACGTCTCATCGTTATACATTCGACGCGTGCGTATCGGGGCGGATCGATTCGTGGCGGGCGTCGTGGAAGTAGTCGTTCACGCGCCAGTAGTTGAAGTAGTGGAACACGGTCTCGTCGACGGTAGTCGTTCGCTCGGCGTCGTGGTTCTCAGGTCTTTGGCGTCTGTAGTCGATCACGTCTCCGTCGATGCTCGGGGTTCGTCGAGGTCGTCGTTGTACTCGCCGATCTCGTCGACGACTCACGGTAGGCGGGGATGGTCCGCGCGGCGACGCAAGCGGCAGCATCACGGCTAGCGTAAGCGGACAACCGCAAGCCACTAGCTACCTAGACTAGCATCTAACAGCAAAAGCATCAGCTAGCAAAGCAGCAGCATCTACGGCAACTAGCAACAGCATCCTGCCGCTACCTAGTACAGCAACTAGCAACTATCTAGCAGGCTAGCACGCAAGCGGAGCAAGCAGCCAACATGCAAAAACGCAAGCAGCAGCTATGGCACCGCACACAACGGCAGCGGCGCAAGCAGGCAACGGCCCGACAGCAAGAGCAACAGCAACTGTGGCGGCATGCAGCAAGTAACAACAGCAAGCGGCCGGCACAGCAGCAAACAATCGGCAGCAACAGGGACAACACTCGGCACGCAGCATCCTCAGGCATGCAACAGCCGCATGCACAGCAACAACATCGGCAGCTTCGGCCACAACGGCAGCAACACATAGCAGAAAAGCACAGCAGGCCAACAGCAAGCAGTAGGCGCGACAGCAACATCAGGCACAGCAGCAGGCGCTGGGATCCAAGGAGGCGGCGCGCGCGCGGCTCCTGCGGGGAACAGCAGCACGGCGGGCGCGGCTCAGAGCAGCCGGCGGGGCTCGCGAGGAAACTGTAGGCGGGGTGGCAGCACAGGGCCGACGTAGGGAGGGGCGCTAGCGGGGAGCAGCTGCAGGCGGGCGTGGCGCAGGAGGCCAAGGCTAACGACCAGCGCGGCGACCACCGAGGAGCAGGGAGGGGCGACCGTCGGGGAGGCCTCCAGGTGGCACGGCTCGGGAGGAGGAGGCCGGCCACGGCGCGGCGAGGCCGAGGGAAGGAGCGGCGACGGCAGCTCGGGCAGGCGGGCGCGGCACAGAGACTCAGGGAGGCGACAGCGGGGCGCGCGTGGGAGACGACGGCGGCTCGCTCCGGCGCAGAGCACCTCCTGGCAGCGGCACCTCGGGCAGGGCTGCCATGGCGGCGGGGCCGGAGCTTGCGCAGGGCGGAGCAGCTCGCGAGGGAACGCGGCGCGGCACCGGCGGAACAGGGAGGCGCCGACGGCGGTCGTGCGGGGACGCGGGCACGGCGGCCAGCTGAGGCCGGCGCGGGGCTGCTAGCGGCGAGGGGAGGACGGAGGCGGCGTCAGGAGGGGCGAGGCAAGGGGTCGCGCGAGGGCGGAGGACGTGACGGTGTTCGGGCAGGAGGGAGAGGGAACGAGGGAGGAAGGAGGCGCTAGGGCAGGGGGTCTGACTGGGCCTGGGCCAGCTCGGCTCGGGTGCTCCCTCCTCCAAATGCTGTTTTTTTTAAAACTTATAAAACAGCAAGTTTAACTAAAGAAAAAAAAAAGCTTTTAACAACGTAAAGAAAAAAAACAATAATAATAAATAATAAAACGAATAAAATAAAATCTTTTGAAGAATTTAGAAAAAATAAACCCTTTCGAAGAACAAAATAAAACCTCTTTCATTTAAAGGATAAAATAAAAGCCTTTTAAAAAGAGAAGGAAATTAGACGGTTTTAAAATAAAAGAAAAGGAAAAATAAAAATTCAAAACCCAAGGGTTGCCCCCCACATTTAATAAAAAAGATTTTTATTGAAAAGAAGAAGGCGCACCCTTTTAAATAGGGGTTTAAACGAAGACTTTAGTAAAATCACAAAAAAAATGAAATGAGAGATGAGAGAAGGGGAGAAGGCTTAGGTCGGCGGTGCAACAAGGTATAGCGGTGGCTCTCACGCACGCACTCTCATCACGCCAACAAACGACGTCAAACTCACAAAGCACTAACGCCTAACAACACGGAGCAACAAGCAACACCGACAAAACACCGATGACATGATGCCATGCATGATGCGATGATGCAAACTACATGACGATGCAACAAATAAAAATACTCACACGACGGAAACGGAAAGGAAAGGGGAATCTTGTGGGGCGTCGGCATCGGGCTGTCACAATGGCTCCCCAAAAAATTCCCGCCTACAATGGTATCAAGAATATGCCTATTCCAAGGAGAGATTCCAACATAAAAACTGCGAAGAAGAACGGTAGTGGATTGCTGACGAGTAGATCTACTTTGAGCATTGCAAATCGTATACCAAGCGTCCTTTAAATTTTCTTCCTCAATCTTCTTGAAATTGAGAACTTCGTTCTCAGGAATATCGTTTGGAGTGGTGGGTCTAGCCATTGATGGACTATCCCACACACAAACGAGCAGGAAGTAAGCGAGTGAAACGGGCAAAAGAGAACAGCAAAAAGGGAAAAGAAAACGACAAAGGAGAAAGGCAAAAAGGCAAAAGAAAACGTCAAGGGAGAAAGGCAAATGAAAACGGCAAATGTGAAGTGGGGCAGAGGAAAACGAGAGGCAACTGGCATAAAAGGTAAATGCAAGAGATGAGTTTGTGACACCTACTTGGATAGATCTCCTCCCCGGCAGCGGCGCCAGAAATCCTTCTGCTATTGCGACAACACACCTTCCCTGGCAACGGCGCCAGGAATCCTGCTGCTACGGCTACGCCTATAGGGACTTCCTTCGCAAATATGCAAAGGATTTCCCCACGGCATTGGAGCCTTGCGTTGGTGTTCCCTTGAAGAGGAAAGGGTGATGTAGCACAACGGCACTAAGTATTTCCCTCAGTTTGAGAACCAAGGTATCAATCCAGTAGGAGGAGAGCTCAAGTCACAAGTACCTGCACAAACACAATGAGCTTGCACCCAACGCTATGAAGGGGTTGTCAATTCCTTATAGATTGTTTCCAAAGTGAGAACTGAAAGCAAAGAGTAAACAAAGCAAAGTAAAAGTGAAAGTGGAAACGATAGTTGTGAATAGACCCGGGGGCCGTAGTGTTCACTAGTGGCTTCTCTCATGAAAGCAAGTAGACGGTGGGTGAATGAATTACTGTCGAGCAATTGATAGAACCGCGCAAAGTCGTGACCTTATCTAAGGCAATTATTATATCTATAGGCATCACGTCCAAAACAAGTAGACCGATACTTTCTGCATCTACTACTATTACTCCACACGTCGACCGCTATCCAGCATGCATCTAGTGTATTATGTCCAAAAGAACAGAGTAACGCCTTAAGCAAGATGACATGATGTAGATGGACAATCTTATATCTACGATAAAAGCCCATCTTGTTACCCTTGATGGAAACAACACGATGCGTGCCTTGCTGCCCCTTCTGTCACTGGGAACGGTCACCATACGGTATGAACCCAAAGCCAAGCACCTCTCCCATTGCAAGAATCATAGATCTAGTTGGCCAAACAAAACCAAAGACTCGGAGAGACTTACAAGGATATCAAATCATGCATATAAGAAATCAGCAAAAACTCAAATATAAATCATAGATAATCTGATCACAAAAGCACAATTCATCGGATCTCGAGAAACACACCGCCAAAGAGGATTACATCGGATAGATCTCCATGAAGATCATGGAGAACTTTGTATTGAAGATCCAAGAGAGAGAAGAAGCCATCTAGCTACAAACTACGGACCCGTAGGTCTGAAGTGGACTACTCACGAGTCATTGGAGAGGCGATGATGTTGATGTAGAAGCCCTCCAACTCCAAAGTCCCCTCCGGCAGGGCACCGGGAAGGGTCTCCAGATGAGATCTCGTGGAAACGGAAGCTTGCAGCGGCGGAAAAGTGTTTTTGTGGATGCCCTGATTTTCTCTGGAATTTTAGGGAATTTATAGGCCAAAGAGCTAGGGCAGGGGAGCGCCAGGGAGGCCACAAGCCTTGTTGTCGCGCCCCCTGGCCATGGCAACAGGGCTTGTGGGCTCCCTGTGGGCCCACTGCCTTGGCCCTCAAGCCTCCCGATCTTCTTCTGTTCTGGGAAAATTTATTTCAGGTATTTTATTCCGTTTGGACTCCGTTCCAAAATCAGATCTGAAAAGAGTCAAAAACACAGAAAAACAGGAACTGGCACTTGGCACTGAATTAATAAGTTAGTCCCAAAAAAGATATAAAAGGTATACAAAACATCCAAAGTTGACAAGATAACAGCGTGAAACCATCAAAAATTATAGATACGTTTGAGACGTATCAATCATCATGTGAGTTGAATTAGCTTCAATGGTGAACATCTCTATGTTGATCATATCTACTATATGACTCATGTTCAACCTTTCGGTCTCTTGTGTTCCGAGTCCATGTATGTACATGCTAGGCTCGTCAAGTTTAAACCGAGTGTTCCACCTGTGCAACTGTTTTGCACCCATTTTATGTGAACACAGAGTCTATCACACCCGATCATCATGTGGTGTCTCGAAATTACGAACTGTCGCAACGGTGCACACTCGGGGAGAACACAATTTTATCTTGAAATTTTAGTGAGGGATCACCTTATAATGCTACCATCGTCCTAATCAAAATAAGGTGCAAAAAAGGATTAACATCACATGCAAATCATAAGTGACATAATATGGCCATGAACTTGTGCTTCTTGATCTCCATCACCAATGCATCGGCATGATCTCCATCGTCGCCGGTGCCACACCATGATCTCTATCATCATGATCTCCATCATTGTGCTGCCATCGAGGTTGTCGCGCTAACTATGATGTTACTACTAAAGCTACTGACTAGCGATAGAGCAAAGCATCTTCAAGCGCAAAATAATTAAAGACAACCCTATGGCTCCTGCCGGTTGCTGTAGCATCGACGTGCAAGTTGATATTTAAGTATTACAACATGATCATCTCATACATCAAATATATTATATCATGTCTTTGGCCATATCACATCACAACATACCCTGCAAAAAACAACTTAGACATCCTCTAATTTGTTGTTGCATGTTTTATGTGGTTGCTATGGGTATCTAGTATGATTTCATCTTACTTACGCAAAACCACAACGGTAATACGCAAGTTGCTATTTAACTTTATCCAAGGACCTCCTCGATCAAATCCGATTCAATTAAAGTTGGAGAACAGACACCCGTCAGTCATCTTTATGCAACAAGTTGCATGTTAGTCGATGAAATCGGTCTCTTGTAAGCGTACGAGTAATATTGGTCCGGGCCGCTTCATCCAACAATAGCGCCGAATCAAGAAAAGACTAAGGATGGCAGCAATCTTAATATCAACGCCCGCAAACTCCTTTGTGTGTTCTACTCGAGATGTCATCTACGCAAAGACCTAGATCATGATGCCACTATTGGGGAACGTTGCATGGGACACAAAAAATTTCCTACGCACACATAAGATATATCCATGGTGACGACCATCTATGAGAGGACAGATAGGATCCACATACCCTTGTAGATCGCTAAGCGGGAAGCGTTCCGAAACGCAGTTGATGTAGTCGAACGTCTTCGTGATCCAAATCTCAATCCGTCCCACGAAATGCGTCCCGATCTAGCGCCGAACGGATGGCACCTCCGTGTTCAACACACGAAGAGCTCGATGACGATCTCCACCTTCTTGATCCAGCAAGAGGGTTGAATAAGTAGATGAATTCTACGGAAGCACGATAGCGTGACGGTTATGATGGTGGAGCTACTCCGGCAGGGCTTCACCGTACCATACCGAACTAACTACGAGGTGTCACGAGGCGGTGGAGGGAGAGAGGGTTGCATCGTGGCTTGAGGTGCAAAAAGCCTCTCTCAAATGAACTATATATAGGTGGGAGCAAGGGGTGGCACCCTACGGAAAAATCCCTAGGGTTGGTGGCGCGGCAAGGAGGAGGAGGAGTCCTCCTCCAATACGCGGTTTGGAGGAGGAGAACTCCTATCCAATTAGGTTTGGCCCCACCTCTCCTTTCCTTCTCTACTTTAGCCGAATAGGCCGTATTGGGATGGCCAGCAGCCCACCAGGTGCTGGTGCGCCACCCTTGGGCCTGTTTGGTCCCCTCCCGGGTGTGTGGCCCCTCCCGCTGTAACTCCAGGACCCATTCGTCACTACCGGTACTTTACAATGATTCCCGATATCCTTCCGGAAGCCAAATGGATAGTTCCAATATATCAGTCTTAGTCTATGGACCATTCCAGAAATCCTCGTCACGTTCGGGATCTCATCCAGGACTCCAAAAAACTTGCAGTCACCAACATCATGAATTCAATTATACTGAAACATCACCGAACGTTAAGTGTGCAGACCCTGCGGGTTCGAGAAATATGTAGACATGACGGAGAAACTCTCCTGTCAATATCCAATAGCGGGACCTGGATGCCCATATTGGATCCTACATATTCTACAAAGATCTTTAATCGGATGAACCTCTATGTCAAGGATTCAGTTAATCCCGTATAACATTGCCTTTGTCCTTCGGTATGTTACTTGCCCGAGATTCGATCGTCGTTATCTCTATACCTATTTGAATCTCGTTACTCGCAAGTCTCTTTACTCGTTCTGTAATACAAATCTCGTGGCTAACTATTTAGTCACAATGCTTGCAAGGCTTGATGTAATGTTGTATTACCGAGTGGGCCCTAGATAACTCTCTGCCATACGGAGCAACAAATCCCAGTCTTGATCCATGCTAACTCAACGAACACCTTCGGAGATACCTGTAGACCACCTTTATAGTTACCCAGTTACGTTGCGATGTTTGATACACACAAATTATTCCTCCGACATCAGGGAGTTACACGATCTCATGGTCATAGGAATATATACTTGACATGCAGAAAACAGTAGCAATAAAAAGGACACAATCACATGCTACGTTCATAGTTTGGGTCTTGTCCATCACATCCTTCTCCTAATGATGTGATCCTATTATCAAGTGACAACACTTGTCTATGGCCAGGAAACCTTGACCATCTTTGATGAACGAGCCAGTCAACTAGAGGCTTACTATGGACAGTGTGTTGTCTATGTATCCACACATGTAGTTGAGTTTCCATTCAATCCAATTCTAGCATGGATAATAAACGATTATCTTGAACAAGGAAATATAATAATAACTACTTATTATTGCTTCTAGGGCATATTTTCAACATTTGGAGGGGTATAGGGTTTGGGAGGGGTTTAGGGGTTTTCTTTTGTGTTTCATTTTTTTGTTAGTTAGAACCAAAGCCATGTTTTGTACTAGTGTTTGCGCACGTCAGCCACTTATCTGCCTCGATTCTAGATACTAATAGAAACGAAGGAATGATTACGCACGGTTGAGGGGTCAGCACGCCATCTCTTCCGGTTCCGGAGACCTCTCCTCTCTGCCTCTCCTCTCCTCTCCGAGCATTGTCCTGATGAGGTCCATCGGAAGCCTGTGAAAGTCCAAAGAGCACCTTTTCGGTCAATAGGTGGCCGAAGAGGTGTCGGGTGTTGGGGGTCAGTGGCGTCGGGGTCGGCGTTTTAACAGTTGCGCAGAGTTTCGCGCCGAGGTGTTAGGATGTCGTGTCGAGGCATCGTGTCGGGGTGTGGGGGCGTCGTGTCGAGGTGTCAGGGTGTCGTTTTCTTCTTCTTCCTCTTCTTTTTTTCATCTTCTTCATTTTCTTCTTCTTCTTCCTCTTCTTCCTTTTCTTCTTCTTCTTCTTCTTCTTCTTCCTTCTTTTCCTTTTTCCTCTTCTTTCTTCTTCTCCTCTCTCCTCTTTTTCTTCTTCTTCTTCTTTTTTTCGAGAAAACGCAAGGAGCGTTTGTGTTTCATTTCATTGAAAAGGTGGGAGATTACATGCCTCCTAAAAGGTGTTGTTACAATGCAAAGTCCTCATCAATGGACGTCCCCGGAGGCGGGAAGCACAACCCTCAGCCCTTGTGCCGCAGCTTGTGCCCAACATTTGGCTTCTACTTTGATCCTATCAGCTAGTGCATCTATCGAGGGTCTCACATTGTTGAAGACACAATCATTCCACTGTTTCCAAATAATCGAAGGGACCAGCATCGTGATGGATTGTAGAGCCTTGGGAGTGCGGGCAGGGTTTGCGCCTTCCCCCATTGCCACCAGTCCTGCATGGTGGGTTCGTTACCTAGTGGTTGCTCTAGTTTGTGCATCCATTCCAGGATGGTATGCCAAGTTTGCTTAGCAAATGGGCATGCTAGAAGCAAGTGATGGATAGTCTGTGGGTCTTGGTCGCTGAGGAGGCATTTTGGGTGGTGCTGCAGGCGACACTCGGCAAGTCTCGCTACCGTCCAACATCAGTCTTGGTTGGCGAGCCGGTGAAAGAATCTGACGCGGGGCAGCACCAACCCTTCCAGATGAGCTTCTAGGAGGGGCAGCGAGTGGATCAATGGAATGTGGCGGCATAGCAAGACTGCGCCATGTATATACCATTGGTCGTCCATTTGCAAAGTAGCCGATCAAGCTCATTCGAGAGGGCGAATTGGTGGGCAGCCTGCCAGAGCATAATGTACTGACCTATCTCATGTATCCCCAGGGTTTCTTGTATGTCACGGGCCCAGGTGTTCCCATGGAGTTCATTTGCAACAGTTCTCGTTGTGTGTCGCCGCTTGGGGATGCACTGGTATAGCAAGAGGCGAGTTCCCGGACGTATTATTATCTAACCAAAGTAAGCTAATTAACAACTAATCTAACTAAGCTAATTAACAACTAACCTTACTAAGCTAATTAACAATAGGTAATTAACAACTAACCTAACAAAGCTAATTAACAGTATCTAATTAACAACTAACCTAACTCAGGTAATTAATAAATTAAATGAAAAAAATAAAAAAAAAAAGACTCACTAGAGGGGGCGGCCGGGCGATGAGGACGATGCATGCAGGCAGGGCATATAGGAGGAGGGGGTTCGTGGGGAGGAGGGGCGGTGGTGGATGAGGGGAGGGGCGATGGTGGAGGATGGGGTCGCGGGGATGAGGGGGCGTGGGGAGGAGGTGGCCGGCCGAGGCGATGGTGGAGGAGAGGGCACGGAGAGGAGGGGCGGTGATGGAGGAGGGGGAACGGTGGTGGAGGAGGGGTCACGGGAAGGAGGGTGGTGGTGGTGGAGGAGGGGGTCGCAAGGAGGAGGAGGGCCTGGGGAGGAGGGGCGATGGTTGAGGAGGGGGTGATGGTGGAGGGGAGGGCGAGCTCCGACAGCGGGTCGCGGGGAGGAGGGGAGGGCGAGATCCGGCGGCCGTGGGTTTCGGGGGTGCGGGGAAAGAGAGATCCGTTATGGGGGAGAGAGGGGGGCTGTGGTGTGAGCCGACGGCCGTTAGGTCGCCATCCTCTTTGTCGTGTGCCCATCGACAACAAAGAGGTAGAAGGCAGACAACAAAGAGTAGCGTCCATAACACCCGGTTGAACAACGGTCCAGTGGGCCATCGCGTGCTCTTTGTCATGTGCCTGTCGTCTCTTTGTTGTCAGCTCGCAGAAGGCAAAGAGCTCACTGATGGCAAATGAAATATCAGCCAAAGGTCAGCTCTTTGTCGTCTGCCTTTCGTCTCTTTGCCGTCAGCTAGCACACGACAAAGTGCTCACTGATGGCAAATAGTATCTTTGCCATTAGTCTGCTCTTTGCTTTCTGGTTTTTGGCAGCTGATGGCAAAGACCCTCTTTGACATCAGTTAGCAGACGGCAAAGAATAGGCTCATGGAAAATTCTCTGATTCCATTAGTGAGGTATGGCATAGATTATGAGGATACTTCGAGTCTTGTTGTTAAAGTTGCTAGTATACGTCTTGTTGTGTCTATTGCCGTATTTGGAGGATGGAGTCTGAGACAGCAAGATGTGAAGAATGTGTTCCTTCATGATGTTCTGTAAGAGGAAGTTTATATGAAACAACCTCTTGTGTTTGAAGACAAAAACAAACCTTATCATGTGTGTAGGCTTGAGAAATCTATTTATGGCTTGAAGCAAGCACCCAAAGCATGGTACTCATGCTTGAGTTCCAAGTTACAAACACTCGGTTTTGTTCCTTCAATATCTGACACATCTTTGTTCATCTACAAAAAATTCAAAACATCCATATTTTTGATTATCTATGTTGATGTTATCATTGTCATAGGTTCTTGAAATAAACGAGTCATTGCCTTGTCAAAAGATTTGAATTCAGCCTTTGCTCTTAAGGACTTAGGTGACTTGCATTTCTTCCTTGGTATTGAAGTTAAGAGAAACAAACAAGGTGGTCTTCATATTTCTCAAGAAAAATATGCAACTGATCTTTTAAATAGAGTTGGTATCTAGGGTTGTAAACCATCACCTACACCATTATCTAGTTTAGAAAAGCTCTCTCTTGCAACAGGAAAATGATTGAGTCAAGAGGTTGTCACCAAGTACAGAAGCTTGGTAGGTGCACTTCAGCATGTAACACTCACGAGGCCTGGTATTTCCTTTGCTATAAACAAAGTCTACCAGTTTCTTCATGCACCAACTATAGATCATTGGACTGCTGCTAAACATATACTCAGATATGTGACAAACACTTTGAGTGTTGTGTTAAATTATAGCAAATCATCATCTCCACTTGTTAGTGCTTTCTCCGACTCTGACTGGGCCGGTTGTCTGGATGACAGAATGTCAACAGGTGGTTTTGTTGTCTTTTTTGGTCCTAACTTAATTTCATGGTGTGCACAGAAACAAGCTAAATTTTCCACGTCCAGCACTGAAGCAAAATATAAGGCCTTGGCAACTGCAATAACAGAAATTATATGTGTTAAGTCCATGCTTTGAGAGCTTGGAATATGTCATACACAATCTCCATGTCTATGGTGTGACAACCTGGGTGCTACTTACTTATCTGCTAATCATGTGCTTCATGCAAGAACTAAACACATTGAGATTCATTATCATTTTGTGCAAGAAAGAGTTGCACATAAGGAATTGGACATTCACTTTTCTCATTCAAAAGATCTAGTTGCATACGGCTTCACCAAAACACTAGCTACAAGACCATTTGAAGAATTCCGGAGTAATCCTAACTTGAGGCGTTCAGATTAAGGAAGGGTGTTGAATGTTGAAATCTGAGATGGGCCTTAGGCCCATCAGACAATTTCAGAAATCCCAAGGGCCCATGTAGGTGGTGGAATGACAAGGGGTAGTTGGAAGTTTAGTCTTGCCTTGCTAATGGAGAGGGAGTTGGACCCCTTTATAAAGGTCTCTCTTCTACATGCTATTGGAGCATGAGAAGAGAAGGGGCCCTCGCGCACTCCTCCTCCGTCGCGCGGCCCGTCACGCCATACCTCGTCACGACGCACCGCGCCGCGCCGCGGGAATGAGCCGAGCCGAGCTCATACCTACACGCTTATATTTTTCGGTCAGGAACGGAGAATACGTAACAGATGTGCCACGATCTGAGACGTCGGATCGTGGGTTGTTACCGACTTAGACGTCGATTCAGCCCACGTCTCTCCACCCGACCGCCTATATAAGCAGGGCTAACACCAACCCAAGCCGTCGGGAGATCAGATCGCCTCTACCTCACGCGCTCGTTCCGTTTGCTGTTGCTGCTGCGCCGGTGACTCCGTCCCGTTCACCGTGTACGTGGTCGAAGGGAGAGCTGCTTCCGTAACCCCGCCTCTCCGGATCATGTACAGGAGAGGGGCGATTAGGTTTTTGGGGAGCGATCAAGTGACTGCTCACCTCCGTCCATCTGCTTCGTCTACGTTTGCGTCGTCCTCGTCATCTCCATGTCTTCACCAACCGAAGCTGCTATGGCCAAGTGGCCGATCCGAGGGTATAACTCATTTATCCTGCTCTTGTTTATTTTAGCCCTAGTAGTACTATCTATATGCATAGATGTTCCTGCTATATCTGTAGTACTTGCTAGTCTGCTCCATAATTAGTAAGTCATGAATCTAGTCAATGCCATTTTAGTGATTGTTTCATGGATTAATCTATTCGGAAAATTTCCTATTTACTCAACATTCCAAAAACCTAATTTGTGTAGGAATTTTTCGAGTAGTGGTTTTGCTGCTGCACTGAAACCGGATAAGTTTACGAGTACTTATTTCAAGCGTTGGCAAACAAGAACCACCTTATGGCTCACGACTATGAACGTGTTCTCGGTAGCTGGTTTCACTCCTACGGGAACGCTCAATCGAGAATAGGAGAAGATGTTTAAGGAGGCCACGGTCTTCTTTCTTGGAGCAGTCTTAAGCTTGATCGGAGATAAGATGGTTGATGCATATTTACATGTGCATGTTGCCAAAGAGTTGTCGGAGGCGCTCGAATCTAAATTCGAGGCCACCGATGCTGGGAGCGAGATGTATGTTATGGAGCAGTTCCATGATTACAAAATGGTTGAGAACAGTTCTGTGTTGTAACAAGCTAATGAGATAATATGCATTGCTAAAGAACTTGAGGTTCTGAAGTGCCATTTACCAGGCAAATTTGTCGCGGGGTGTATAATTGCTAAGCTCCCTAATTCCGAGAGGAACTTTTCTACCACTCTGAAACATGAGAGGCGTGAATTCTCAATAGAGGATAGCATCGGCCATCTGAGTGTTGGGCAGAACTCGAGAGCAAAGGACTCGCACGGAAAAACGATCGAAGGTCCTTCTTTTGCCAACATGGTACATCAGAGGAACTTCAAGTCCCACAGGCCCAAGCGGAATAATTTTGTCCAACAGAATACTGACTTTAAGAAGAAGGGTAGGAAGACCTTCAAGAAGAACAAGAAGGGAGATGGCTACTCCAATTGTGGCTCTGAGGAACACTGTGCCAGTAAGTTCCCAAACAAATACAAGAAGCCAGGGCAGGACTCCAAGTCTGCCAATATGATTGTGAGCAACAATGAAAGTGGTGCATCTGAGTACTGTAATTTGTTTACTATATTTTTGGTTTGTCAATCTACCGATTAGTGGGTGGACGCAGGTGCAAATATTGATGTGTGTCCTCACATCTCATTGTTCTCTTCTTACCAGGTCACAGGACGAGGGTCCGTATTGATGCGGAATGGCGCGAGTTCTTTTGTTCTTGGTGTTGGCATGGTCGATCTGAAGTTTACTTCGCGAAGGATTGTGCAGCTGAAGAACATGCAGCATGTCCCCGCCATCAAGAAGAATCTCTTTAGTGTCTCCCTTCAATGTAGAGAAGTGTTTAAGTTGGTCTTCGAGTCTAATAAAGTAGTTGTTACGAAATATGCACTATCTGTTGGAAAAGGTTATGAATGCATAGGTCTATTCCGCCTTTTCGTGCTGATTTTTGTAATAAAGTCGTGAACAATATTAATTCGAGTGATAATGAATCTGTAGTTTGGCATCCACGTCTTTGTCACATAAATTTCGGTGTTATGTCGCGGCTAGCAAAACTAAATTTAATCCCGAGTTTCACCTTAGCCAAAGGTTCCAAGTGTCATTCGTGTGTGCAAGCAAAGCAACCTCACAAGTTGATACGTCCCAAACGTATCTATATTTTTTGTTTGTTCCTTGCTCTTTTGGGTGACATTGCTATATGTTTTGTTACACTTTCATACCTTTTTACACATATTTGGACTAACCTACTAACTCAGTGCACCCAGTGCCAGTTTCTTTCTCATGATGTCTTGTTTTGCAGGGACTTTTACCCCAATTTACAGAACCCCAAAAATACGGAGAAAAATATATAAAAATCAGAGTGACGGAAGCTTCACGAAGCTTCAAGGTGTGCCAGAGGGGAGCCAGGCCCTACCCAGGCAACCACCTTGCACAGCCCCCCTCCTGGTGGCGCCACCAGGACGCCTGGGTGGGTCCCACCTCCTCTGGTGCCCTCCTTCGGCCTATATTTACCTCTCCGAGAGAAAACCCTAAAAAGACGATCCAGAATCGTGAATTTTTCCACCGTTCCGCCGTTGCAGCGCTTCCGAGATCGGGAGCGCGAGAAGACCTCTTCCCGGCACCCTGCCAGAGGGAGGATTGACCTCCGGGAGCTTCTCCACCACCATGGACGCTTCTCGGACGTGCCTTGCGTAGTCCTCCTTGGACCATGAGTCCATGACCAGTAGCTATGTGATGTCTTCTCTCTAATCTTGTGCTTCAATGCCTAGTCCTTGTGAGCTGCACTACATGATCAAGGCATCTATGTAATTTACCTGCTGTTGCTATACTTGGTTTGCTGGGATCCGATGGATTATGAGATTATGTTCAGATTGTGATGATTTATATATTTGGTTCTCCTTTTATAGTATGTTCTTGAGTAATTCCGGCATGTTCTCTATTGCTTTTTATTTCTTTGGTCGACTAGTAGATTGTAACTCCAAGAGGGAGCGTTAGGCATGATTGTGGGTTCATGCCCCTTAATGTCTAGCTTGAGTGACAGAAACATGATACTAGGGGATGTGTCGTTGCCACCAGGGAGAAAACAATGGTGCTTGTGACCACGGTTGCAAGGATTGTTTACCTTACGCAAAGTTCGTTAATGCAGCTGTCCGCTGCTTTGAATTTACACTTTGGATGGGGCTCGCAACTTAATACCAGCGAGATGTTCTAGATAGATATCTCAAGGTGGATGATTAGAGAGTAGATGCTGATGGATGAACAGTCTACTTGTCTTGGCGTACTGCGCATTACTTTTGAGCCTCTACCTTTCTAGTAGCATAATTAGCATTGCGGTGCGTTTATAATTCTGTCAATTGCCGAGTTGTAATATGTTTACCCAGCATAGTTGTTTATCGTCTTTTGGGAGAGAGACATCACTAGTGAACGTCATGGGACTCTGGTCCATATTTCCACCATTGTTTACACCTACACCATTTACTGCTTTCATTTACTTTTCCATTGCAATCACTATCACTATTCCCGCTTGTGTTTTGATCCTTTGCAAACTACAAGGCCGAAGAGATTGACAGCCTCTCTGAACTCGTTGGGAGCAAAGTTATTTGTTGTGTGTGCAAGTCCACGCTTCTGCTAGCGCTAGAGCAGCGGACACCTACTTGTTGATCCTCGGTGTCCTCCTGGTTCGATAAACCTTACAGTCCCCATGTGAGGGAAATCTGCTGCTGACTACATCTCCACCATACACTTGGGGTAACCAACGAGTGGCGAGAAGTATATCCATCAACTCGTCATCAAGCAAATTTCTGGCGCCGTTGCCGGGGACTCCGGTCTTCAAGATAGGGGAGTTTCACACTATCTTTTATCTTTTCTTTTAGTCTTGTTAGTTTGCTTTCTAGTTTTTGCTATAGAGTCTTATACCAAGAACCACAAAAGAATTAGTTGCTTTGTTCTTGCTTGTTGCTGCTGCTATGGGTTCCAGTGAGAACACCATGTTTTGTGACTTCACTAGTCACAACAACAATGATTTTACCTTCACTTCTATTGCTCGAATTACCACTTTGGGTATTTATAAAAGTAATAGACCTTGTGACTATGTTAGTAATTATGGAGAATTATGCCCTTGACATGGTCTCCCCGGGAAGGAACCGAATCTTTGGTTTGATGTTGCTCCTAAACGTCCCCAAACATGGAAAGACATCCAAACTTTTATAACAGAGAGCAAATCAAATATAGAGGATGAAACTACAATTTTACTTAATAGTGATGATATTAATTTTGATAATTGTAGTCTTTCCGAATTTATCACTTTTTTGCAAAGAATGGCTAAAGACCCCCACACTAGTACACTCAATATTGCCTTCACTGAGCATATTACCAATGCTCTTATCAAAGCTAGGGAGGAGAAGCTCGGGCTAGAGACTTCTATTCCTAGAAAACTAGAAGATGGTTGGGATCCTTTGGTCAATATTAAATTGAATAATTTCTCTTGCTTTGCTTTATGTGATGTTGGAGCTAGTGCCTCCATTATGCCCAAAAGAATGTATGATATGCTTGATTTGAAACCTCTTGATCAATGTTATTTTGGTGTTCGTTTTGTTGATTCTTCCATAAAGAAACCTTTAGGGAGAATTGATGATGTTATTATTGTTGTCAATGATAATTATGTTACAGTTGATTTTCTTATTATGGACATTGAGTGTGATCCCTCATGTCCAATTATTTTGGCACGTCCTTTTCTCCGCACCATTGGTGCTATCATTGACATGAAAGAAGGGACCATTAGATTCCAATTTCCCCTCAAAAGGGAATGGAACACTTCCCTCGAAAGAATATTAAGTTACCTTATGAGTCCGTTACTCGGGCAAGTTATTTTTTTGGAGTTGATAATACTTGATCTTTTTGCATCATGCCTAGCTCAAAGGCATAAAAGAAAGCGCTTGTTGGGAGGCAACCCAATTTATTTTTACTTTCAGTTTTAGTGGTATTGATGCTTGTTACTACTGTAGCAACATCATTGTATTTTTATTTTCAAGCTTTGTGCCAAGTTCTAGCCTCCGATTGCAAGAAAGTTCAAAAGTTGTGACATGCTGTCCAGAAACAGATTCTGCCTGCTTGACAGGAAAATTCGCAAAAAATCACCAGATCATCTTTTTTATTTGAATGTTTTTACAGTATGATCTGTATAATTGTCTTTCTAGCGTCTGTTATGAGTTTTTTTATTTGAGTTGCAGAAGTGCCCCGAAAAAATTATTTACTACCTGATGTTCTGTTTTTCCCAGATTCTGCCCCTATTTTGTGTTTTCATTGTTTTGCAAATCTTAAGCTTGCTTTTCCTTAGAAAAAACATTTTGGAAATTTCGAGAAATAGTAGATCTTCACAAAAATATTTATTTCCAGTAGAGAATAAATTTGTTTATTATAGGCACTAACCACTCTAATCAGCTTATGATGAGTTTCGTATGAAGGGAGTTTTCAAGTATGCGATGGAAGATGATGAAAGAAGATCCAGGAGTGTCAAGTGCTCAAGCTTGGGGATGCCCCCATATACGCCCAAGAAATATTCAAGGAGACTCAAGGGTCTAAGCTTGGGGATGCCCCCATGCATCCCCTTCTCCATCAATAATCATCAGTTCGTCCTTCTCCATGCTATATTTTTATCACTTCATATATTATGTGCTATGCTTGGAGCGTCCCGCTCTTTACTTTTTAGTTTGTTTTAATTTTTCTTGTTGTTCATAACAAGTTGGAACCTAGCCTTCTTTGTTTGGGAGAGAAACACGCTCCACTCCACCCTAGAACACAACATAGGTTTTCATGCTTATCTTTTTTGTGTGTTCTTTATCTTTTCATACCTGCTCTCATGCTTAGCTCTTAGTTTTCATGCTTTATCTTTTTAAGATCTTTTATTTAGGTTGATTTTGGAACTCTCTTGAGTTATCAAGCTTATCTTGTTTAGAGAGTTGGCTTGTTGCACTGAGTTGTGTGTCTTGCATGAGTAGGTAATTCAGGTTGCTATTTAAGGATAGTAGTAACTTGCAATACTTTTGAGGTATTGATTTGAGTAATGTTTGGACTATTGGTGTCAAGAGCTTGAGCCTATTAGTGATAGGTGTCGTATTTTGGGAAATCAGTGTGTATTTTCAAAAACAAAAAAAATTAGTTGAGAACTCTAGCTACTAGATGGATCGCTAACCTCTGGAGGGGTTGGAATATATAGAGTACCCTCACGTTACCATGGGTCGAGGATGCGGAAGGATAACCAAACCCCCAAACACTCCTCCTCGGGGTGCTTGTCTCTTTGTGAATCTCCTGACTAGATAGAGAGCAACCAATAAGAAGTGCATGAGTTCTTCAGACTAATGCGAGTATTCGATTGTTGGCACTTCCACCATCCATATTTTGCTAGCCTCTTGGGTACCGTGCATTGCCCTTTCTCATCTTGATATTTGGTGCAAACTTCGCTGGTGCATCCAAACCCTTGGCATGATATGCTCTGTCATCATAAGCCTCATTATATCCTTCCTCAAAAAAGCCACCATACCTACCTATTAAGGCATTTCCATAGCCTTTCTGAGATACATTGCCATGCAACATCCACCATCTCATGACTTGATCTTCATGTCATACATGCTTTTGCTTGATCGACGAGCCGCATGCTAGTTGGGCCTTGCCCTTATTATTGCTAGATCACGCGCTAGTTTCATTGCATATCATGCTACACTGGCAGAGGCATACATTTGCATACATCATGATATTTTTCATTTTATTTATGTTGAGTACTTCTTATAAAGTGTGAAGATCTTCTTTTTGTTCTTGTAAAACATCGAGTGTTGCCCTTAAGTGGGGAAAAGATCGCAAAGAGGACAAATTAAAAGATCCCAAAAGAGGACACGTGAAAAGATCCCAAAGAGGACAAATGAGAGATAAATAGAAAGAGCCAAAGAGGCCACACAAAAATTAAAAATTAAAAAAAAGAAAGAGAAGGGGGCAACACTACTATTCCTTTTGAAAGATCCACACTCGTACTCCATTGTTATATTTGTACTCCATAGAGATTATCATTCATGCATAACTATGTGGGGACCCTTACATTATAGAACTTGGCTTGTATATTCCAATGATGAGCCTCCTCAAATGAGCTCTAGGTCTTCATGAGCAAGCAAGTTGGATGCACCCCCACTAGTTCCATTGGAGAGCTTACCTTAGCTCAGATGTGCATCCATTGGATGGCAATCCCTACTACTCACATCATATCTATCATTTGGCTTTCTCTCGCATATGGTTGTCCTCATTGATGTGAGCCTTTCACACCTTTTTTGTCTTCCTTCACCATCATTATTCTGTTTGCCATTTTAAGTGCCAACATATCTTGCTCGCGCTCATCCATTGCATGAATGCTCAAAGTCGAAAGGGAGAGGATCATTTTGACTTGTGTCTGACTAGTGGTCTGGGCATGAGCCAAAATAAGATTCCGAAGGAGACCAAGTGTGAAGTTTTAGTAGATTGAGTTCTCAATTAAACTTTATAATATTTTTTATGCTCTAAACCCATCTCCCACTTCTTGCACGCAAACACCACTTGGAGACATTCGAGTCACGGACAGCGAGAGCTCTTGCACCTTTATGTTCTTACTTTGCTATTTTTAGTACTAAATATAGACTCTTCCTTGTTATTCTATTGACTTGAATTGCATATCTTACTTGCTTTACTTTGAAGTTATTATATGTGTGTTAGTATTTCACCACAAAAATTATTTGTGTTATCATTTACCTACTCGAGGACGAGCATGAATTAAGCTTGGGGATGTTGATACCTCCCAAGCGTATCTATAATTTATGTTTGTTCCATGCTCTTTTGGGTGACATTGTTATATGTTTTGCTACACTTTCATACCTTTTTACACATATTTGGACTAAACTACTAACTGAGTGCACCCAGTGCCAGTTTCTGTCTGCTGATGCCTTTTTTTGCACGGACTTTTACCCCAATTTACGGAGCCCCAAAAATCCCGAGAAAAATATAAAAAAATCAGCGTGACGGAAGCTTCATGAAGCATCAAGGTGGGCCAGAGGGGATCCAGACCCTACCCAGGCAGCCACCCTGCGTGGCCCCCCTCCTGGTCACGCCACAAGGCCGCCTGGGTGGGTCCTACCTCCTTTGGTCCCTCCTTCAGCCTATATTTACCTCTCCGAGATAAAACCCTTAAAAGAAGATCCAGAATCGCGAATTTTTCCATCGTTCCGCTGCCGCGGCGCTTCCGAGATCGGGAGGGCGAGAAGACCTCTTCCCGGCACCCTGCCAGAGGGAGGATTGACCTCCGGGAGCTTCTCCACCATCATGGACACTTCCCGGACGTGCCGTGAGTAGTCCTCCTTGGACCATGAGTCCATCACTAGTAGCTATGTGATGTCTTCTCTCCAATCTTGTGCTTCAATGCCTAGCCCTTGTGAGCTGCTCTACATGATCAAGGCATCTATGTAATTTACCTGCTGTTGCTATGCTTGGTTTGCTAGGATCCGATGGATTATGAGATTATGTTCAGATTGTGATGAGTTATATATTTGGTTCTCCTTTTATAGTGTGTTCTTGAGTAATTCATGCATTTTCTCTGTTGATTTTTATTGCTTTGGCCGAGTAGTAGATTGACTCCAAGAGGGAGCGTTATGCATGATTGTGGGTTCATGCCCCCTGAGTCTAGCTTGAGTGACAGAAACATGAGACTAGGGGATGTGTTGTTACCACCAGGGATTAAACAACGGTGCTTGTGACCATGGTTGCAAGGATTGTCTACCTTATGCAAAGTTCGTTAATGCAGTTGTCTGTTGCTTTGAGTTTACACTTTGGGTGGGGCTCACAACTTAATACCAGCGAGATGTTCTTGATAGATATCTCAAGGTGGATGATTAGAGAGTAGATGTTGATGGATAAACGGTCTACTTGTCTCCGCATACTGCCCATTACTTTTGAGCATGTAACTTTCTAGTAGCATGATTAGCATTGCGATGCGTTTATAATTTTGTCAATTGCCCATCTGTAATTTGTTTACCCAGCATAGTTTTTTATCGACTTTTGAAGAGAGGCATCACTAGTGAACATCATGGGACTCTGGTCCATATTTCCACCATTGTTTACACCTCCACCATTTACTGCTTTCATTTACTTTTCCGTTGCAATCACTATCACTATTCCCGCTTCTGTTTTGATCCTTTGCAAACTACAAGGCTGGAGAAATTGACAGCCTCTCTAAACTCGTTGGGAGCAAAGTTATTTGTTGTGTGTGCAGGTCCACGTCTTCTACTAGCACCAGAGTAGCAGACACCTACTTGTTGATCCTCGGAGTCCTCCTGGTTCGATAAACCTTACAGTCCACGTGTAAGGGAAATCTTCTGTTGACTACATCTCCACCTTCCACTTGGGTAACCAACGAGGGCGAGAAGTACATCCATCAACTCGTCATCACAAACCTCACAAGGCTGCAGAGGAGAGACATTTGGCGCCATTAAAACTCATACATTCTGATCTTTATGAGATGAATGGTGTGTTGACTAAAGGTGGAAAGAAATATTTCATGACATTGATAGATGATTCCACTAGATATTGCTATGTGTATGTGTTAAATACTAAAGACGAGGCTCTACACTACTTTAAAATCTATAAGGCAGAATTAAAAATCAACTTGAAAAGAAAATTAAACGAGTCCAGTCTGATCGTTCTAGAGAGTACTTCTCAACTGAATTTGATTCTTTTTGTGCGGAACACGACATTATTCATGAGAGGACGCCTCCCTATTCACCCCAGTTAAACGGGGTTGCCGAGCCGAAAAACCGTACTCTAACTGATTTGGTTAACGCCATGTTAGATACATCGGGTTTGTCCAAGGCATGGTGGGGGGAGGCTATATTGACTTCGTGTCATGTCCTGAATAAGGTTGCTACAAAATATAATTAAGTCATTCCTGACGAATAGTGGTCGAAGAGAAGGACGACGCTCTCATACTTACGTACTTGGGGCTGCCTGGCGAAAGTCAATGTGTTGCTCCTCAAAAAGAGTAAGCTTAGACCAAAGACCGTGGACGGCATTTATTTGGGTTATGCTAAGAATAACGTTGGCTATAGATTTCTAGTACTGAAATCTGAGGTACGTGACATGAAGATCGGTACATTTATGGAGGCGAGGGATGCAACATTATTTGAGGATACTTTTCCAATGAGAGATATGCAAAGCACTTGTAGACAGGAATCTGAGGAAACTCCTGAGCCTGCCATTTATATGGAATATTATGAACAAACAAATGATGAAAATCCTGAGGAGGATGACGAGGAAACCCTTGGTAGGGGCAAGAGATAAAGGACTGCAAACACCTTTGGTGATGATTTCTTCGTATACCTCGTGGATGATAATCCCACTTCTATTTCAGGAGCATATGCATCTCCAGATGTTGATTACTGGAAAGCTGGGCTCTGTAGCGAGATGGATTCCATCATGGCTAATGGGACATGGGAAATTACTGGTCGTCCCTATGGTTGCAAACCACTGGGATGCAAGTGGGTGTTCAAAAGGAAGCTTAGGCCCGATGGTACGATTGAAAAGTACAAGGCTAGGCTTGTGGCAAGGGCTATGCCGAGAAAGAAGAACATTTCTTTGATACGTATTCACCTGTGGCCAGACTGACCACCATTCGTGTACTACTCTCGTTGGCGGCCTCGCATGACTTCTCGTTCATCAAATGGACGTTAAGACTGCTTTCCTGAACGGAGAGCTAAACGAGGAAATCTGTATGCAACAACCAGATGGTTTTGTGATAGATGGTCAGGAAGGAAAGGTGTGTAAGTTGTTGAAATCTTTATATGGTGTGAGACAAGCACCTAAGCAATGGCATGAGAAATTTAATACAAATCTGACATCTGTTTGCTTGGTTGTTAATGAAGCTGAGAAATGTGTATATTATCACCATGGTGGGCGCGAAGGAGTTATATTGTACATGTATGTTGATGACATACTGATATTTGGAACCAACCTCAAAGTGATTGAGGAGGTTAAGTCTGTTCTGTCTCAAAACTTTGAGATGAAGGATCTTGGAGTGGCTGATGTTATCTTAAACATCAAGCTTTTAAGAGATGATGAGAGTGGGATTACACTTCTGCAATCCCATTATGTTGAGAAGATTTTGAGCTGCTTTGGATATTCAGACTGCAAAATCGTTTAAACACCATACGATCCTAGTGTGCTGATTCGAAAGTACAAAGGCACATCTATAGATCAATTGAGATTCTCTCAAATTATTGGTTCGCTTATGTATCTAGCTAACGCAATGAGGCCTCACATCGCGTTTGCTGTGAGCAAACTGAGTCGGTTTGTTGCCAATCCGGGTGATGTTCATTGCCATGCCATTCAAAGAATTATGCGCTACCTGAAAGGTATTATCAACCACAGACTTCACTATACGGGGTACACATAGGTACTTGAAGGGTATAGTGATGCGAATTAGATCTCTGATGCTAATGAGATGAAGGTCAATACTGGGTATATGTTTACACTTGGAGGTGGTGTTGTTTCCTGGAAGTCTTGCACGCAAACAATCTTAACAAGATCGACAATGGGAGCAGAATTAATAGCATTAGACATATCTGGTGTCGAAGCAGAATTTCTTCGAGATATTTTAATGGACTTGCCTGTGGTTGAGAACCGGTTTCGGCTATCCTTATGAACTGCGACAATCAGACATTTATTGTCAAAGTGAAGAGTTCAAAGGATAACATGAAGTCCAATAAACATATAAGAATTAGATTGAAGTCTAGTAGACGTTCGAGAAACTCTGGAGTGATAGCGTTCGATTACATCCAAACGGCTAAGAATCTGGCAGATCCCTTTACTAAAGGGCTATCATATGTTGTGATAGATAGTGCATCGAGGGAGATGTGTATGAGACTCACATTAGTTGCCATGACAGTAACCCAACCTATATGATCGAAAATCCCGTGAAGTAGGACCTCAGAAAACAAGCCAGTGGTGAACCGAGGAGAGTAACTTTACTAACCCACTCCGTTGGAGATGCAATACTCTCGGATATTGTATGGTAGGATGATTACAGTCTTAATGTGTTCTAAAGCTTATGTGTAAGCAAGATGATTTTCAACAGAGCGATCTTTGAAGGAACACACATATATGAGCCCGACTGTTGGTCACAGTCTATGAGATTGGGGTGATCTCTAATAAACTCATGAATAGACCAGGAGTGTGACTAATATGCTCCATCCAAAGGGTCAGCCTTCAGTAGCCTAGTACTAGTAAGACTTGTGGTGACGCTTCTTTACGCCAAACTGACAATTGAAGGCATAGTCCATTGTTCAGTTGTAAAGGAGTGTAGCTTCCTGCTCTAGGTGAAGCTCAACCTTAAGAGGTTTTCACTGAAATGCTGGTATACCATAACAGTGTTTGAAACGAAGGAATACAATGTGTCCTTGAGATCTGGTGGGGGATTGTTGAAATCAGTGATGGGCCTTAGGCCCATGAGACAATTTCACAAATCCCAATGCCCCATGTAGGTGGTGGCATGACAAGGGATTGTGGGAAGTTTAGTCCCACTAGTCTGCTCAGTAATGAATATGTCATGAATCTAGTCAATGTCATGTTAGTGATTGTTTTGTGAATTAATCTATTCGAAAATTGCCTATTTACTCGACATTGAAGAACATTGAAGAATTTAGGCTTCGGTTAGGCTTTGGTCCCACACATGTACATATATAAAGATATTACTTGTCGTGTTTATGTCTATCTCTGCCATGTTTATCTCTATCTCGCAAACCTCGTGTAATCTATTGGTTTGGTTAAACATCACCACCGAAACCTTGTAACCCAAGTCATTATCAAAATATAACCTGTGGGCTGTCATGTATGACAGTTGAGACAATTTACCCATCTTTGACAAAATACACTGCTGTGACATTTAGGTTTATAAAGAATCTCTCAATATCTCTTGAACAGTTTAGCAATTGACATATACTTATTATTTCAGGCTGTGCAGTGACTGTTTCACAAGCATATCTACATTCCTTTACCTGACTCGAAAGCAATGCAGCATAGGTTTATGGTACTCAAGAATCATCTGTGCGACACTACATAGAAAAAGTTCTGTTCAGAAAGGTTGTCACGACCCTTTGCAGTCCATTCTGGTCCATCTTTTAGGATACACCACAAGGCTTATGAGTAAGTGATTTTGAGGTCTTGGGTCGTCACACAGATGGATTTTCTGGTTCCGACAGTTCTATCGGTGTAACAGCACAAGTAGTTCTGCACAATCCTGTGCTGTGTCTGTACAAATGTGACATGCGTCCCATTCTTTGCTATTTGTTAACAGGTGAAAGATGTGTTGTTTGAGCCTGTGCACAAGACACGGGATGCAATGTTCTTCTTTTAGACTGATGGTGGCGCTGTACAGACCACGATCCAGGAGCTTGCATCCAAAGGCGCCTGATCGACTCACATGTAAGATACTATAGATGACATTTCCTTCAAAAGGTCTATGTGGAATTGAATCGACAAGTGTATTGCTGGGTTACAGATTCTTTCACCCCTGATCCAAAAGACTGATGACAAGAAGGTCATCGCTGGCAGAGACCGACCGTTGACAAGACGGACCTGGGGGTATACGAGAAGTTCAGGAAAGAGTTCGGCGAGGAGAGTTGATAATGCCGCGAATACTCTCCGAACTCAGAGTGTATTAAGGAGTAATGATTTCTTCAGGTGGGGAGTCCTTGTGGTTGTATAGCGCACTCTCTAGTCCAAAATACTTGTTGTGGTTTAGTTCAAAATTTAATTAAAACCACGACAAGTATTTTGGAACTGAGGGAGCAGTTGTTTTCAGTTTCTTTGGCATCTATTTCTCCTAACTTTCTTGTGCCTTTATATCATAAATTTAGCATCTAAATTTACTTTTTTACTCTTCTCCACGGCGCCGTGTAAGTTTGCTGCCGGGCTACCTACCTGAATCGTGCAACCTCCACTTGACAGCTGAATTACAGTTTGTCCTGTGGATTCAGTGGTTGCAGACGTGTGTACCTCCTGTAAACTTTGATGAATTGGTACGTTGCGGGTATCTCCATTTATTTAGTTGGTACGAGACTTACAAGCGACAGTTATGGTATTATAACTACACATGCCGTACCCTCCCTGAGAAGGTTGGGCAGCTATAGTATGCAGGAGCTTTCCTTGGTCTTGTCAAGAAAGCACACACTCTCAATTTCTACTCCCTCCATGTCATAATATAAAAACGTTTTTTTACGTTGCTAGTGTCAAAAACGCTTTTATATATATTATGGAACGGAAGAATTAGGTCTTAACTGTCGTGAAATTCCACGGCTGATAAGATCAATGCTGGCAAGTGGCAAATACACATGTGCTAGCGTCGCGGATGTACACATGCTTCTACCATTTCTTCCGATTGCGAAGAAGATGCACGCATCCACGCAAGCGACTCTATGTTTCCGTCGTCGACTCTGCTTCCTTCAGATGCGCCTTTCGGAAGAAACAAACCACTACTAGCAGAGACCAATGTGTCCAATTGCGCATGCACAAACACAGTAACTGTGTAGAGCACAAAACAGAAAAGTGGTGGATGCATGCATGTAAACATGGGGTGTCCTTCTCACCTAATAATCTAAATCCACTTGGCAGTTCCAACTTGGAGCACCTTTCGATGTCTTGGCAGGTTTCAAAACCCGCCAAGTGGACCTCTCTCCCATGGTGGGGAACGATGATCACGGCTAGTACACCTGTCACACGCGAATAGCCATTGTTATCTCATTTTGCGAATGTTCCCAAACAGGAAAACAAAATGCAGGTTCAACCTTATCATTCTACAAATTAGTGCACCTACAAAATTTTCTGATCAATGTTCTCTAAAGTTGGGGATGTGGTTTCTTGTGCTGGTGTGTATCATGAAAACTCTGAATTTGAAGCGTGTCCCTACCTTTGGAAGCACATTGCGTGCTTATCTTGAGATACACTTGCAGATAGCACTTTTTTTTCTTCTTCTGTTGGTCAAAGATGTAGTACCATTTGATGTGTTAACCTTTTAAACATTGCCGCACTCTCTAATATATACAGTCATTTGCGAACTTTTGATAATAAAAAATAAAATATGAACCCCAAAACATATTCCGTGATCCCAGAGTTTCAATCATATACCACTTAGAAGAATCGAGTACACATATTTTTCATTTTTATTACACCTCATTAGTAATTACTACATCCGTCCTAAAATATAGGACTTGTCATGAATATACCAGATAGCCAGAAGTCTGTTGTATGAATCTTTTTCCAAGTCCATCTATTTTACATAGTTGGCATATATTCAAGTATCACCCGCAAAAAAAAAGGCATACATTCGAGTATTTATGTATGTAAAAATGGTATACAGCAAAAACTACTACCCCTCTGGTCATGTTTGTTTCAAACTACTTATATTGGTATATTTAAAAATAATTAATAAGATACAGTAAAAATAATAAAGACATATTACAGAATCTTTCAAGAGGTACCAATGTGGGAGAACATACTCCCCAGAGTATATAAAAAGTGTCCATGTTTAATTACTATAATATTTTCCATAAAAAGTTGTTACAGTTTTCATCTTATACGGAATCTCAGATATTTTTCTAACCAATACTAGTCAAAGTTAAGTTTCATTAATTCCGCAGCCGCCAAAGAAAGCTAAGTTCCGTTGCACGTTTTTAAGGAAGCCATCTGTCTGCGAAAGCTGATGAGTGAGTATTAGTGTTGCTAAAGTAATAAGACCCCCATGAAATGCATGAACTGTGCATGTGCGCAATGCGAAGCAGCTAGGACGTTGCCACAAGTTAACCCCAAGACCTGGAAAGTTTTCCTGTCAAAGTCTACTCTCCATATGCTCCGAGTGGATTCCATGTACTTGACCAAACCAATACTGGGTCTGCTGCTAGCATGCGTTCTTGCATGCATGGACCGAAACCAATGGACGATGAGCAGCTGCAGAATATATGCAAGTTGCAGCAGGGGATATCATCATCAAGGAAATATTAAAATGAAAAGGTGTGTGAATTTTACAATGCTTATCTGTCCATGCATGCATCTGTGGCGCCATCCACAGGATTGTCCTGCTGCTGCCTAGTTCCATATGGCCAAGAGGTTCTCTGAATCTGCGTATGCTCAACATATGATCACCAGAAACCTACGCACGTCTACAATAGTATTCTAGGTGCAAGTGGCAAGCTCCATTCTTTGAACCATACACATCGATCGATCATAAAGGTGATCGAATAGCTGGGGCTATGGCCAGCTAATGGACAAGGTGGTTGTCCTTTGATCTTAACAGGTTGCAAGTTGCAAGAGGTGGAATTGAGCGAGGCTGGATGGAGATGTAAACTTGAGCCAGCAACTTGTTGGGTCTGATACTGTGTGCTGCTGGTCCAAACCCAGGGAAAAGGTTTTCCCTTGGAAACCCACAAGTTGCTCTCCATTCTAGCAAAAAATTGACACTACAAAGCGTTCTGTAGTGACCATGCTTTCCGGCCTCCTTGGATTGAATGCGTCTAGCAAGAGACGTAAATCCATGCATGAATCAACACCCGGTCTGATTCAAATTTCTTGCCTAGAATATGCTCCGAATAGTGGTCAGACCGTGCTCGGCGATTAACCAGAGAAAAACTGGTCGTTGATGGGGTGCCGGATTACTAGTCCATACGTATATATGTCTTTTATCACAAATAGGAGGCATTGTTCGCTCGCTGCGGATTTTGACTTCACATTCGAAAATACAATCATTACATTTCGAAAACAAATACACTCATTAGCAACTACGTGCACTTGCACATTTTATATTTTTTAAACAAAAAATCACGTTTATTGTACATTAGAATACATGCTGCTCTGACAAAAAGAATGGCTAGTTGCAATGTGCAAAAGACACATGTTTGGGCTTATGCAAAACAAAATGTTGGAGAAAATATATAAAATCGTGAATCTGTTTACACTGTGCACTTTAGAATATTCTAAAATTATTTCAAATTATGTGGATGTCCACTTTCTTTCCAGAACGTGCAAGCATAAGCACTCATGCCCGCTATAGTATTTTCCCACCATTCATGCTTTATTTACGGATAATACAAATTTATCATCAGGCCAACGAAATAATTTTGGCCAAAAAGGGTGATTACAAAGTTTCAAACTAAGTTGAGTATAACTGATGATCTCATAGAAAATAATATAGAACACATATAAATCAAATTTCCAAGCATATACTCCCTCCGTTCCTAAATATAAGACCTTTTAGAGATTGTATTATAAACTACATACGGATGTACATAGACATATTTTAGAGTATAAATTCACTCATTTTGCTCCGTATGTAGTCTTCTAGTGAAATCTCTAAAATGTCTTATATTTTGGAACGGAGGGAGTATATGTCTGCGTAGTTCCCGTAGGGTAACAAGAAAGATGGTCCATATTTATCTCAAAATTTATTGACAACGTACTTGTATACCATTGCAATAAATATGTATTTTTTTAAACAAGGCATTATATTTGCCATTATATTTGATATAATAAATAATAACAATAATAGAAGGAAACATCAAGGACCTAGTGTGAAACCTAAAAGAAAAGGAAGCTAGCCGATCGGCAAATGATCCTTCCTTCTAAAATATAGTGTGTATATCTTTTTCCCAAAAATCAAAATTCATAAGTTTGACCAAGTTTCTAGATAAAATATCAACATTAATAGTGCAATGTGAACATAACATAAAAATATGTCTCACAAGGCATTTAATGATATTTATTTTGTATTACATACATGTACATAGTTTCTATAAAAAAATTGTTCAAACATTTTATGAAACTAGACTTTTGAATATATATATATATATATATATATATATATAGAGAGAGAGAGAGAGACACACACACACACACACTATATTTTACCAATGCAGAGAGACGCGTTCTTTTCTCTTTGATTTTTGCAAGCACGTACACTTGATTCCAAGGAGGGTCAGTTATTGAAGACTGGTGACAAAATGCTATAATTAAATTTTATCTCACTTGTTATTAACAAATTACAAAGTGCAAAACAATACAAAGAGATATCAATTAGTTGTGGAAAAGCTTGCAAAATAAACATGAAAAGGAGAAGACGCGAAGGTAATTTCGGCCTAGAGTGCGTCGTATTGGCGGTTGTACGACCATCTGTAGCACACCCCGTAAAAGGGTCATCCGAAAAATACGTTTACAGTTCACTGCGGATCAGATTTGTTGGGCGAATTTGTACGCTCACTGGTGGAAAAAAGGCCTTTGGTCGCGGTTCGCAACTGCCATTAGTCGCGGTTGCGCAACCGCGACCAACTAAGCGCGACTAAAGCCCCCCACCTTTAGTCGCGGTTGCTTAAGAACCGCGACTAAAGGCCCGTCCACGTGGGCGCCAGGCGGCCGTCGGGGCGGAGGACCTTTAGTCGCGGTTCTTCTGGCCAACCGCGACTAAAGGCCGCCACAGGTTTAGGGTTTTAGCGCCCCCCCCCCCCCCCCCCCCTAAACCTGTTTTCTGTTTAATTTGTATTGTTTTATTTCTTTTGTGCTTTATTTTAATTTTGAAGGAATTTCATATATTCTACGGTACTACATACATGCATATGAATGTACAATTTCAAACAAATTTGAAATTAGAACCAAAAAGAATTCAAGAGGAATATACAATATATATTCAATATCATCGGATGACCATATACAATTTTGAACAAGTTTCCATACATAATTTAATGCATATAAAGTTCTACGTCCTCGTAATGGTGTTCTCCTTTAGGATGGAGGACTTCCCTGCTGAACCATCCAGCTAGTTCCTCTTGAAGTGGTCGGAAGCGAGCTTCTGGACTAAGCATCATCCGGAGGTTATTCCTCTTAGCATTGGTATCACTCGGAACCCGCTCAGAGGTGTATCTCCGGATCATCTCACAGACATAGTATCCACATAGATTGGTCCCCGCTGGCTGAATATCCCCAGCATTCTTCGGCTTTGACCTTTTGAATTCTAGCTCTTTTTTGAATTCACCGACCTTTGTATCTACGAACCGTCTCCAAACCCTACGAGGCAAAGAAAATTAAATGAACAAGAGAGTTATTAGTTACTTGATATTAGGAAATGAACGAAATAGGCCGATCGATATAGAGCGCAAATGAATGAAAATAATTACTTCTGCAGCATTCTTCTCATGCCGCCCCAAAGCTTTGGATCCATATTCAGAGAGTCGTGGACGAGACATTCTGAGGTGTTAACTTTAATTACTAGCAGAATCCAGTGGAACCTGCGGACACGATACATGCACAGTACGTCATGCATAACTCATCGATTAGCCGGCCACATACCATGCATGGAGTAAACAAAAGAGAATGTGCTCAAGACAGAAACACTCACCCAAAATGGTAAGGAAATAGAATATCACTTTTGAGTTCCTGCTTTGTAAGAAACTGCCACAGGTCTGCCTCCATGTCGGCGGGGTGATGCTCCAACACATGTCCATTAACGATGTGTGGGTCAATGAACCCAACATCATGGATGTTCCTTACTCTGCATTCCTTAATCTTCATTCTGCATGTATAATAGCGGACACAACAATATAGTTAGGACATATATATAGTGCAGGCAATATGAACGAGATGGGGTAGAAATAAATCACTTACAGAACGTAGCAACTGATGATAGATTTGTCGAGATCGCGCAGATTGAAAAGCTGGAACAATTCACTCAGTTCAATTTGTACATAGTAATGTTTGAAGTGATGCTCATGTCTAACTTCCGCATAAATATAATCTTTGGCGCTTTTATTTTTTATGTAACCCTTGTACCATTTCAGCAGACCTTTCATTTGTGGAGGTAGATCCTTTTCCTGCGCAGGCTCGACGAGAGGCCCATTCTTGACATATGTAATTACTACCTCCTTCACTGGCGCCTCATCAAGGCCTAACAGTTCACGAAGAGTAATACCTAAGTTGGCCGCTTGTTCTCTGGCACTCGTTGCAGTCAATCCCTGTGCTGCCGCAGCTTGTATGATCTCGGGGGCATCCGGACCGGCGGCTTCCACTATAAGCGGGGCAATCGATTGTTTACTTTGTTCCCCGAGCTGGGCAACTTGTTTCCCGCTTTTTTTACTTTCGGCCTTCTCCCGCTCTTTGTTCTCCTTGAACATGAGTGCCTGCCTGCGAAGTTCACGTGCATAGTCGTCAGGCAGATTCTTCGCGGCTTGGGACGGTGTGCTCAAAAATGACTTAGCCCACTTCTTTTGCTCATCAGAAAATACTGGCTTGGGCTCGGGCTCTCTTTTCTTCTTGCAGTCCGCCTTCCATTTCTCCAAATCAGCAGCCGCGGCCACGTCGACTTCCTCGGCACTACGTTCCCAAGGCCTTGTGGGGAGAGGCTTCAGTGATGGCTCCGGTACCTTTGTGGTCTTAGGTACATAAGGGTCCGGGTTAATAATCCAGGACTGCTTCTGCTTCTGCTTCTTTGCCGGAGGTGGATTGGGGGGCGGCGTCTGATCACCCGCCGGACGAGGACTGGGGGGCGGCGTCTGATCACCCGCCGGACGTTGTGGACTGGGGGGCGTCGGCTGACGTGACGGAGGTGTAGGTGAACCACCACCACCACCACCACCACCACCACCGCCACCGCCACCACCACCACCACCACCGCCACCACCACCACCACCACCACCACCACCACCGCCACCGCCACCACCACCACCGTAGGGGGGTGGACTTGTTGTCCTTGGCGCCTCGCCTGGAAACTTGATAAACTTCTTTTGCCATAGAATGAAATGGCGCTTGACATCTCCAAGTCTTTTCTCCCCTTCAGGTGTAGCAATGTCAATCTCCAGGTCCTCAAACCCTTGGACTATGTCCTCCACCGTGACACGAGCATAGCCATCTTGAATGGGGTTGTTGTGGTGGAGTGCTCCAGGTAAACATGGTAAAGCACTGCCGATGGCTACCTTCATGGACATGTTCCCGATAGGATAATACAGATGACATTCTTTCATCTCCTTTATATCGTCCACGGGGTAGCGAGGAGGCTCCGGTGCAGTAATTTCGACCACCAGAGGCTCCGGTGCAGTAATTTCGACCACCAGAGGCTCCGGTGCATTAATTTCGATCGTCGGTGCATCTGCACCAGCCGGTGGGGCCTCCGTGGAAGCCACGCTGCTTCTCCGCTGCTGGCTTCCGAGATCCGCTGGATGATCTTCATGCTGCACCCGAGCTGCATCTCTTTCGGCTACTAGTACACTCATGGTTTTCTTCATCACATCCATTTCCGATGCCAACCGCGCCACAACATCTGCTTCCCGATCCATCTTTCTCTTACGGCTTCTGTAACCGTACGGGTCATCGTTCTGGGGGAACCCTATTATACGCCTAGGCAGGAGTATGACTAAATCACTCCAAATTTCATGTATCATCAGTGGTATCTCGAATCATTCGAAAATGGACACCAAACACATCACGGGTAATATAATTCACATGATCCATTCAACAAAGTTTGGTACAATAAATTATTACACATCATTTCTTCCCTTGTGTCCCTGCTTGCTTACGATTGTGCCGTATCCATGGAGCATCCTCATCATTTAACTTAATGCTTGGGTCGGTGTTCACTTTGAAGGGCGGAATTTCAGCAAACATATTATAATCTTCTGACATGTCTGTCTTGTCCTCCACTCCCACGATGTTTCTTTTCCCTGAAAGAACAATGTGGCGCTTTGGATCATCGCATGATGTACTGATCGTTTTCTTATCTTTCCGTTTCCTCGGTTTGCTACTCATGTCCTTCACATAGAAAACCTGAGCGACATCTTTCGCTAGGACGAATGGTTCGTCAAGGTAACCAAGATTGTTGAAATCCACCATTGTCATTCCGTATTGCTGGTCCACCTTTACCCCACCTCCTGTTAGCTTGAACCATTTGCACCGGAACAAAGGGACCTTAAAGGAGGGTCCATAGTCAAGTTCCCATATCTCCTCTATGTAACCATAATATGTGACCTCTTGCCCATTCTCGGTTGCTGCATCAAAGCGGACACCACTGTTTTGGTTGGTGCTCTTTTTATCTTGGGCGATCGTGTAAAATGTATTCCCATTTATCTCGTACCCTTGGAAAGTCGTTATAGTCGAAGATGGTGTCTTGGCCAACATGTACAGCTGATCTACAACATCATTGTCATTCATTAAATGTTTTCTCAACCAACTGCCGAAAGTCTCCATGTGGGCCTTCCTAATCCAGGATTCAGGCTTCCCCGGGTTGTCAGAGCGTAAAATATTCTTGTGTTTCTCAAAGTACGGAGCCACCAAGCTGGAATTGGTCAGTACAGTGTGGTGTGCTTCAGTCAGAGAATGGCCGTCCATACATATCGTTGATTTCCTTCCGATCGTGCCTTTTCCACTTAGTCTCCCCTCGTGCCGCGATCGAGGAAGACCAATCGGCTTAAGGTCAGGAACAAAGTCAACACAAAACTCAATTACCTCCTCATTTCCATAGCCCTTGGCGATGCTTCCTTCTGGCCTAGCACGGTTACGAACATATTTCTTTAATACTCCCATGAACCTCTCGAAGGGGAACATATTGTGTAGAAATACAGGACCGAGAACGAAAATCTCTTCGACTAGGTGAACCAGGAGGTGCGTCATAATATTGAAGAAGGATGGCGGGAACACCAACTCGAAACTGACAAGACATTGGATCACATCGTTCTGTAACCGTGGTAGAACTTCTGGATTGGTTACCTTCTGAGAGATTGCATTGAGGAATGCACATAGCTTCACAATGGCTACTCGAACATTTTCCGGCAGGAGCCCCCTCAAAGCAATCGGAAGCAATTGCGTCATAATCACGTGGCAGTCGTGAGACTTCAGGTTTTGGAACTTTTTCTCCGCCATGTTTATTATTCCCTTTATATTGGACGAGAATCCAGACGGGACCTTCATACTGCTCAGGCATTCAAAAAAGATGACCTTCTCTTCTTTGGTCAGAGCGTAGCTGGCACGACCTTGAAACCATTCCGGATGCCGGTCATCAGGGTCTTTCAAACGTTGCTGGTCCTGCCGTGCTTCCTTTGTATCATTTGTCTTCCCATACACGCCCAAGAAGCTTAGGAGGTTCACGCAAATATTCTTCGTAACGTGCATCACGTCGATTGCAGAGCGGACATCTAGGACTTTCCAATATTCTAGCTCCCAGAATATAGATTTCTTCTTCCACATGGCTGCGTGCCCGTCAGCTCCCTTCGGAACTGATTGTCCGCCAGGACCCTTTCCAAAGATGACTTTCAAATCCTTGACCATATCAAATACCTCAGCACCAGTGCGTTCCGCAGGCTTCGGCCGGTGATCTGCCTTGCCGTTGTAATGCTTGCCTTTCTTTCTTACTGGATGAATTTTCGAAAGAAATCGACGATGCCCAAGGTACACGTTCTTCTTACAATTTGGCAAATGTACACTTTCAGTCTCATGTAAGCAGTGCGTGCATGCATTGTATCCCTTATTTGACAGTCCCGAAAGGTTACTAAGAGCAGGCCAATCGTTGATGGTTACGAAAAGCAACGCTCGTAGGTCAAATTCCTCTTGTTTGTGCTCATCCCACACACGGACACCACCCCACAGCTGTAAAAGTTCATCAACTAATGGCCTTAGGTACACATCGATGTCGTTGCCGGGTTGCTTCGGACCTTGGATGAGCACTGGCATCATAATGAACTTCCGCTTCATGCACAACCAAGGAGGAAGGTTGTAGATGCATAGAGTCACGGGCCAGGTGCTATGGCTGGAGCTCTGCTCGCCAAAAGGATTCATGCCATCCGTACTTAGAGCAAATCTTATGTTCCTTGCGTCAGCTGCAAAATCTTTGAACCATCTGTCGATCTTTCTCCATTGCGTTCCATCTGCGGTGTGTCTCAACTCCCCGTCCGACTTACGGTCCTCTTTGTGCCATCGCAACAACTTGGCATGCTCTTTGTTCCTGAACAAACGTTTCAACCGTGGTATTATAGGAGCATACCACATCACCTTGGCGGGAACCCTCTTCCTGGGTTTCTGGCCCTCAACATCGTCACCAGGGTCATCGCCTCTGATCTTATAACGCAATGCAGTGCATACCGGGCATTCATTCAAATTCTCGTATTCACCGCGGTAGAGGATGCAGTCGTTGATGCATGCATGTATCTTCAGAACCTCTAAACCTAGAGGGCAGACAACCTTCTTTGCTTCGTACGTACTGGTGGGCAACTCGTTATCCTTTGGAAACATATTCTTCAACATTTTCAGCAAGTTTTCAAATGCCGAGTCAGCTACACCTGCCTCTGCCTTCCATTTCAGCAAATCCAGTGTGCAGCCCAGCTTTTTCAGACCATCATCGCATCCGGGGTACAGCGCCTTTCTGTGATCCTCTAACATGCGATCCAAATTCTCCCTCTCCTTTTCAGTTTCGCAGCGTCTCCGTGCATCAGCAATGGTCCGACCAAGATCATCAACGGGATCATCACGTGCCTCTTCTTCACCTTCCCCTTCACCTTCAGCATCCTCCATGAAAGTATCACCGAAATGAGCAAGATAGCTTTCATCGATGAAATCATCCCCTTCTTCATCTTCTTCCATTATAACCCCTCTTTCTCCATGCTTGGTCCAACAATTATAGCTTGGCATGAAACCGTGCCGAAGCAGATGCATGTGAACATCTCTTGAGGAAGAGTAACCCTTCTGATTCTTACAGTTAACACATGGACAGATAACAAAACCCCCCCGCTTGTTCGCATTAGCCACTACGAGGAAATCTTTCAAACCCGTAGTGAACTCGCCGGAGAGTCGGTTAACGTACATCCATTGCCGATTCATCTGCATTATTATAATATAAAATATATAATTAACCATCATGCATTTGTTAAACTAACTAGCTACAAACAATATAAATTAAACAATGAACTACACACATGCATATTTTATCAATGACACATCAAAGGTTCATCAAGTTGCTAACCGCGATCGAGGAGTGTGGCTCCAACACTTCATGTCATGTTTGTTTCATGCTCTTGGGGCATTTCATCAAACACCTTATGTGCATAAGAGGAACCAAAAGCAAACCTAAACCCTAAGTGTGAAGAGAATGGCTCTAAATGGCTAAGTGTTGGCTGCTGGATGGGTATATATAGGGGAGGGGCTTTAGTTGCGGTTGGCCTGGCAAACCGTGACTAAAGGTGCCCGAAGGCCTTTAGTCGCGGTTGTCCTGGCCAACCGCGACTAAAGCCCCTCACGTGCACCAGCTGGCCACCGAGCGCCCTGGGCCCAGGCCTTTGGTCGCGGTTCACCTCAAGAACCGCGACTAAAGGTCCCATTAGTCGCGGTTCCTACAGCTTCGCGACTTATGGGGCTGGACGGAAGCCTGTTTTTCCACCAGTGGCTGCAGATCAGACCCGGTATATGAAACTGTATAATTTGAAAAAAAAACATTTACGGGAGAAACTTGCAACAACGTTCATTATACATAGTTGATCATCGTATACATCATAGATAGTTGTTCATCAAACTACATCATAGTACTACATGGGGGTGGGGTGGGTCTGCGGGCCATGTAGCGTATCTAAGCCGGAGGAGCTTGAGGAAGTCCGGGACTAAGGGGTCCACGGATCATCCGTTTGTTCTCATGGGCCGGACTCCCGGGCCTGTTCGGACATCATTGAAATTGTTGGAATCAACATGGACTCTTCCGAAGATATGGCGTACGATCCAAGGCAACATAGTAATCGACATATTCCTTCTCTATTGTAACCGACCTTGTGTAACCCTAGCACCCATGGTATCTATATAAGCCTCGGAGCAATAGTTCGTAGGATACATTAAGCTCATTACGATTAGGGTTTAGACCACAAAATCCGATCTCGAAGCAGATCAACTCTGTACTCTGTACTACTCCATCAATACCAACAAGAGCAGGACGTAGAGTTTTACCTCCATCAAGAGGGCCGAATCTGGGTAAAACATCGTCTTCTTCGCCTCTTGTTACCCATCGACCCTAGATCGATAGTTCGGACCCCTTACTCGAGATCACCTGGTTTCGACAACAACATTGGTGCTTTCATTGAGAGCTTCATTGTAGGATCGTAAGAAGGATCGATGGCCCACCTCATCATTAACGATGATATCCGCACCGGGATGTCTTCGTCCCTGGGCAGATCTTCTCGTTTGGTGGCGTGGTGTTGCATGCCGATCCCACCGGTTGCTTAGACCGGGTCGGAAGTCTCGCTCCCGATCAAGAGATCAGGTTCAGTAACTTAGAGTTCGTCACCGATCCCCGGGGAGACTTTATTCTGACAACACCCCTCACTTTTGATGCATCGACATCACACGGGGTAGATCTCATCCTTGAGATGGCTCCGGACCAGGCTTCGGTCTCGAATTCCGAGCTAGGCGCATTGTGCAAACCACGAGCAGGTGAGCGCAGCTCGGGCACGGCTCTAAATATTCCAAAGACTGAAGCACCTCTGATTGATCCCATAGACTCTGTACATATGGACACCATGAATGTTAAGGAGTTAAACGAGCTGGTTGGCCGAATTCAGGCCATGGGAGTATCCCACGACCAATCGATATATGACCAGATCGGGATCAGACCTCATGATAGGGAAATTTATGTCCCACCTATTAATCATATGATAGCCACGATTTAAGAACAAGTGGGAGGCTCTCCCTCCCGATCACCGGAACTCAGAACCATCTGCATCCCGGTATCGGGTAACCTGGATTCTCCAGCGATCAAGTTATGCCCCGAACTCAATTCGGAACTCAAGCAGTCATGTGTGGCGAGTCGTACGGGATCCAAACACGACAGTCCAAAGTCCCCAATGGTATCGGATAAAATTAGCGATAGCAGAGGCACGTGTTTTGTCGAAACACCAAATTTTCTACCACCCACCTACAAGTCCAGGAATCATCTAAACATCACACAGAAGGACTAGCATGTGGGACCACCACCGTGTTCTGCAGGGGCCAGGGGAATCAGTCCAACAATTCTCAGCTAGATTCATGCTGACCATAAACCAGATACCGGATTACAACGGCGAGGTGATACGTCCCAAACGTATCTATAATTTCTGCTTGTTCCATGATCTTTTGATCTATAATTTCTGCTTGTTCCATGATCTTTTGGGTGACATTGTTATATGTTTTGCTACACTTTTATATCATTTTACACATATTTGGACTAACCTACTAACTCAGTGCATCCAGTGCCAGTTTCTGTCTGCTGATGTTTATTTTGCAGGGGCTTTTACCCAATTTTCCGAAGCCCGAAAAATTCCAGGAAAAAAATATAAAAAATCAGCGAAACAAAAGCTTTCGGATCACCGAAGATGGGCCAGAGCGGGGCCAGGGGCTGCCCAGGCGACCTGCTGGCGCGGCCAGGCCCTAGGCCGCGCCAAGATGCCGCCTGGGTGGGCCCCACCTCCTTTGGTGCCCTACTTTGGCCTATATTTAGAGTCCTGAGAGGAAACCCTTCCACAACTTCTAGAATCGCGAATTTCTCCATCGTTCCGCCGCCGCAGCACTTCCGAGATCGGGAGCGTTAGGAGACTTCTTCCCGGCACCCTGTCGGAGGGAGGATTGACCTCCGGGAGCTTCTCCACCGACATGGACACTTCGCGGACGTGCCGTGAGTAGTCCTCCTTGGACCATGAGTCCATGACCAGTAGCTATGTGATGCCTTATCTTCAATCTTGTGCTTCAATGGTTAGTCATTGTGAGCTGCCCTACATGATCAAGGCATCTATGTAATTCTCTTGCTATTGCTATGCTCGGTTTGTTGGGATCCGATGGATTATGAGATTATGTTCAGATTATTATGAGTTATATATTTGATTATCCTTTTTATATTATATTCCTTTGTGATTCATGCATGTTCTACGTTGCTATTTATTGCTTTGGCCAAGTAGTAGATTGTAACTCCAAGAGGGAGCGTTATGCATGATTCTGGGTTCATGCCCCTCGATGTCTAGCTTGAGTTACAGAAACAAGAGACTAGGGATGTCTTGTTGCCACCAGGGAGAAAACAACGGTGTTTGTGACCACGGTTGGAAGGATTGTTTACCTTACGCATAGTTCGTTAATGCAGTTGTCCGTTGCTTTGAGTTTACACTTTGGGTGGGGCTCGTAACTTAATAACGACGAGATGTTCTGGATAGATATCTCAAGGTGGATGATTAGTAAGTAGATGCTGATGAATAAACGGTCTACTTGTAATGGCGTACTTCCCATTACTATTGAACCTCTAACTATCAAGTAGCATAATTAGCATTGCGGTGCGTTCATAATTCTGACAATTGCCCAACTGTGATTTGTTTACCCAAGCATAGTTGTTTATCGTCTTTTGGGAGAGAGACATCACTAGTGAACATCATGTGACTCCGGTCCATATCACCATCATTGTTTACGCCTCCATCAATTACCGTTTTCATTTACTTTTCCGTTGTAATCACTATTACCTTCCCGCTTGTGTTTTGATCCTTTGCAAACTACAAGGCCGGAGAGTGACAACCTCTCTGTACTCGTTGGGAGCAAAGTTATTTGTGTGTGTGCAGGTCCACGTATTCTGCTAGCGCCAGGGTGGAAGACACCTACTTGTTGATCCTAGGAGTCCTACTGGTCCGATAAACCTTACAGTTCTCGTGTGAGGGAAAACTTGTTCCTGACTACATCTCAACCTTGCACTTGGGGTAACCAACGAGGTGCGAGAAGTATATACATCATCTCGTCATCACCAGGATATTACAAACATATTCCCGCATAACTTCCATGAGGAGAGAATCTTAAATGCCCTCGCCCGTCGCCACATACAAAGCCTTACCGAGTTTTCTGCATTGATACGCAAATAGTGCGCCTTGGAAAGCACATGGCAGTCTCAGCAACTTCAGGTGGAACAAATCAATACTGAGAAGACCAAAGAAGCTTGGAGGAAGCGCATACTCCTATAGCAATTGATCTAGTGCAGTCCTTTGAAGAAAAATAACAAGCCCCTTGACGGATCCCAAATCGTACTTGACAAGCTACTGGAAAGTCCATGTCTCGTACACTCCGCATTACCCAACATTGTTTCGACCCACATGCTTCAAACTTGTTGGGTTGTCAGGTAGGTGGCCAAAAGAGGAGAGGCTATTCTTGGGACCCAACAACCGCAAGGCCGTTCATTCAAACTGTCCCACAACAATGTCAACGTACTCACAATCTACGAGAAACCAACCAGGTATTCATGGTGGCAGCAACAAATCCTTGGACAAGCATGCCTATACCCTTTATGAAGGAAGACCAGCCTGGAATATGTTCTAACCGAACACCCTCCACATTAGTCCTTAACCCCATTATATATGGTTTCAAACTATCCAAGGTGCTCATGGATGGCGGTAGTAGCTTAAACCTCATTTATGAGGATACTGTGAATAAAATGCAGTTCGATAGATCCCGCATTGAGTGCAGCAACTCAACCTTTCGAGGAATCATCCCCAGAAGAGAAGCGCGATTCACATGCCAAGTCTCCCTCAATGTAGTATTCAGCACCTATGAGAACTACAGGTCCGAAGAACTCACCTTCTATAGTGTACCCTTCAAAAGAGGCTACCACGCTCTTCTGGGACAAGAGACCTTCACCAGATTCCAAGCCATACCACATTATGGGTACATGAAACTCAAAATGCTAGACCTAATAATGTCATTACCCTCATAAGTGACCCAGACAGGGCACTATGAGTTGAGAATAAAACCGCAACGCACGCCCTCGAGGCACTTTCAGAGGCCCTTCCGGCCGAAGAACTCAACGAACTAAGATTGGTGGTCGACTGGGACGATGTATCTCTTAGCAAGAGACCCAAGTCCACATCCTCCAAGCCCCCCGATCAAATAGTCAAATTACAAGTGCACCCGATAAACCCCACTAAAACATCATCCATCGGAGCATAGCTCGACTCTATGGTTGATGAAGCATTGCGCACATTCTTGCGAGAAAACTGGGATATATTTGCCTAGCACCCTTTGGACATGCCAGGAATCCCACGAAGACTGGCTGAGCACAGCTTTAACATAATCGATGGCTTCAAACCCATCAGACACTACGTTGCTTCTCCGAACCCAAGAGTCAAGGCATGGGCATCGAACTAGCAAAGTTGCTCGAAGCAAGATTCATTCAGGATATCAAACATCCCGAGTGGTTGGCAAATCTGGTCATGGTCCCAAAAAAGGACAAATCCTGGTGATTATGCGTTGATTTCAAAGACCTCAATAAAGCTTGCCCTAAGGGTCCATTACCTTTACCTCCCATAGAAAAAATCATTCATGCCACCACGGGACATTACTTGCGATGTTTCCTCGATGCGTACTATGGATACCATCAAATAAATATGATGGAATTCGACCAAGCCGCAACTGCTTTCATCAGTCCCTACGGGCCACTATGCTTTAACACAACGCCCTTTGGGTTAAAGAATGTAGGCACCATGTATTAACGCATGATTCAAACATGCCTAGAAAAACAAATTGGCAAGACAGTCGATACATACGTGGATGATGTGGTCATCAAGACCAATCACGTCATCCAGTTGGTGGACGACCTCCAACAAACCTTTGAGAGTCTCCGGCAATATAACATACGACTTAATCTATAGAAATGTGTACCCTCTACATCGTGTTGGGCGTAGGGAATATCTCTGTGAAAGGCCTCGTCATTGGCGGAGGTTAGCCCAGGGCGAAACGGTGTTAGATCTGACTCAGGAAAATACCATTTCACCTCAAGATCGCGCAGACCGAGGCCCGAGACTGAACAACTAGCCCAATCTCCTGGAAGAGAGCCATGAGGGTGCGACGATGAGCCTGGGGGAGTCGTCATGTCTTCGTTTCTCTGGTGTTTTTCTCGACGTGTTGGAGGGGATGGGGAACGTTGCTGGGGCACGTGTAGGTTATATGATGAGTAACTTCTTTTTTCGTTGGGAAGGAACCGCCTATTTTCATTGGTGCACATGAATCAAGGAGGTGGTTAACCCCGCGAAAGTAAAATATTCATTTTTGTGGGCCCTGCGATGTTTCATCAGTCGCACATGAAGGAACAATGCGGAATAGGATCAGACGAATATAAGGTGGAACTCGCCTCACAAGATGAAGACCACACAAAAGTGAGATGGTGAGCCAAGACTACGGCATTGGAGGCTAGTTCGGGGGCTACTAAGGGAGGCCGGGACTAAGTGGTCCTCGGACGATCCGTTTGTTCTCATGGGACGAACTCTCGGGCTTGTTCGGACATCGTTGGAATTATTGGAATCAAGATTGACTCTTCCCAAGATTTGGCATACGATCCAAGGCAACATAGCAATCGACATAATCATTTTGTATTATAATTGACCTTCTGTAACCCTAGCAACCCTCATATCTATATAAGCCAGGGGCCATAGTTCGTAGAATATATTAAGCTCATTACAATTAGGGTTTAGACCACAACATCCAATCTCGAAGTATATCAAATATATACGTTGTACTACTCCATCAATACCAACAAGAGCAGGACGTAGGGTTTTACCTTCGTCAAGAGGGCCCGAACCTGGGTTAACATCGTCTTCTTCGCTTCTTGTTACCCATCGATCCTAGATCCATAGTTCGGACCCCTACTCGAGACCAGCAGGTTTTGATACCGACAAAGCACAGTCGTCGTCTGAGTCGAGGACGATCCAGACCTTGGCCTGGTTGGCCATCATAATGTGCAGGTCCATCTCCTTGGACGTCACTAGTAGGAGAAAGGCTACCAGTAGCGCTGGTTTTACACTTACTAGTAGCGTTGGTGCCAGCGCTACTGCAATCGCCCTACAGCTAATCTATTAGCAGTAATGCTGAAATTAGAAGCGCTACTGTTATACACATTAGTAGTAGCGCTTGTATAAATAAAGTGCTACTGCTAATCCAGCGCTATTGCTAATATTCCAACGCTACTGCTAATATTCCTGCTTTTAATATTTCATTCGCGTCGTATTTATGTCCTCCCTACGTATTTGTGCATGCTCTATATAGTGGTTTCGCTCCGTCTCTTGCCGTAGAATCATCCACCTCAAGTAACTCATTTCCGCTTCGGCTCTGCTATCGAACCCTCTGTGGCTAGCCCCGGGTACCTGTCCACCTGGGCTTGAGCGTCTGGCGAGTGGTCATACACTCCTAGAACCCTCCCAATGAATACGATGTAGCAGCGCTTCGCCATCTCCGATCTATGCACCTGCATCATAAGTTGATTAATTCAACGATATATAATATGCAACATAATGTACTTGAGAAACACAAGCAGTAAACATATATAAATAACAAAGTTCCTCATACACAAACTAATTAACTAGAGCGATGTACGGTAGTTCACATAAAAACTAGTAGTATTAATTATAATTGAACACACACATTGTCATCGTCAAGCACTATTCCTCATCGAAGTTTCAATCTTCATATTCAGGGATGAAGCACCCGAGCTTCTTGAAAGGATTCATCTCCAGACCTTGAGCGACTAGCACATCTCGGACAGTCTCCTGCCTCATTGGCCCATGGTAGAACATCCCTCCTTGTTCGACGACCTTCTTCATGATCACCTGGGAAAGTTCACACTGGATGTGATAAAACTCAGCTCAGATTTGATGATCCGGTGTGCTTCCTATGCTTGTGGCCCAGCTGAGAATCTCGGCATCACAGGAATTATATGACATGCGAAGGCGTTGTCTATCCCTTCTGAACTCGATCATGTGATGCATGAGGTAGAATCCATCAGCCCTACTACCGTTTGGTTGTTGGATGCACCAAAAGTTAGTCTTATGGCCGAAAGTCGGCGCTTTGTTCCTGTACTTTTTCACCTTGATATATCCGCCAATAAGGCAGTAGGTGAAAATTGCACTATCGAGAACATTCTTTATGTGCGTGTAATCCTTCTTCTTGATGTTCATCGGTGAGTCCAAGTACAGAGCATAGGAGTATTGAGGGTACAAACAGATGAGTATCCCCCCCCCCGCTGCGCAAAATAAGCAGAGCTCAAATTAGCCTCCATGCTTGCAAAGAAATGATCAAAACTTACGAAAGGATATCCGCGGGTAACTTACGTGGGATGATAAGGCACGAGAATCATTTCCTTGTCCTTATTAGCGAGCATGAAGTCGCTGATGTACTTGCTCGCAGAGTCCCAGTGCTCTTGGCACTCTGCCAACAAACTCTCGTGCATATAGTATGGGTCCGCGACGCACATATATTCTATGTTCTCGCGCCCGATGATGTAGTTGAGATGCAACGCATACAGGTGGATGAACTGAAAATCCAGCTTGGTTAGGTGGAACATGTCATAGATGTAGTCAAATCGCAGGATGAACTTGTCCGCGGGCCATGTGTCGACGTATCCACTCTCACCCGAAACCTAAATCGGGTAAAGCTGGCATCCTGGTTTTTTTGACCTGAGAAGTTTCTTCTCTGTGGCGAGCACATCATCATGAAGTCTCCTTAGATCATTGTTCTTTATGCTCGCTACCACTTTCTGAGGTAGGATCAGGTGACCGGCGACATGAAAATGCTCCGCACCTTCAAAAGGTATCCTGTCTACCTCCCGGGGCTGGGGTTGGCTGCTTGAAGCAGCTCTGGCGCCTTTACAACCTTTCTTTTCCGGTCTCCTCCTCTGCTTCTTAGCGGGTGGGTGTAGTGAGCCTGCCATACGTTCACTAACCACATCCCCCAATGTCGTCGGGCTAATTATCAGTGGACGGCCCCAGTGTTGTTCTTGCTGGGTAGAGGCGGCATCTGGAGGCGTCTCCTGCGAGGATCGCATGAAGAGAGACTTTTTTCAATCAGCCGTCGCACGTTCCGGCTTCGGCAAATCAGGCATCATCAACTCATCTGCAAACTCATAGTTTGAGTCATATTATTGAGCATCTTCACAACCGGTATTGATATACTGGTTAGGCTCCTCGTCATCATCCTCCTCCTTTACATCATTGATACGTCTCCAACGTATCTATAATTTTTGATGGTTGCATGCTATTATCTTGTCAAACTTTGGATGTTTTGTATGCCTTTTATATATTTTTTGGGACTAACTTATTAACTTAGTGCCAAGTGCCAGTTCCTATTTTTTCCATGTTTTTGACCCCTTTCAGAGGAGATTTTGAAAGGGAGTCCAAACGGAGGAAAATCCCTGAAAAGATTTTTTTTGGAACGGAAGAAGATCGGGAAGCTTGGGAGCCAAGCCAGGGGAGCCTCAGGGGCCCCACAAGCCCCCACCCCGCAGCCGGGGGGAGGCCGCGCCATCCAGGCTTGTGGGCCCCCTGAACGCCCTTTTCCCGAGGTCTTTCGCCTATATATTCCCATAAATTCCAGAAAAAATCAAGAGATCATCGAAAGTACTTTTCCGCCGCCGCAAGCTTCTGTCTCCGCAAGATCCCATCTGGGGCACGTTCTGGTGCCCTGTCGGAGGGGAGATTCGGATACGGAGGGCTTCTTCATCAACACTATGACCTCTTCCATGATGCGTGAGTAGTCCACCATAGACATACGGGTCCATAGCTAGTAACTAGATGGCTTCTTCTCTCTCTTGGATCTTCAATACAAAGTTCTCCATGATCTTCATGGAGATCTATCCGATGTAATCTTCTTTTGCGGTGTGTTTGTCGAGATCCGACAAATTGTGGATTTATGATCAGATTATCTATGAATCTTATTTGAGTTTCTTCTGATCTCTCTTATGCATGATTTCATATCCTTGTAATTCTCTTCGAGTTGTGGGTTTTGTTTGTCCAACTAGATCTATGATTCTTGCAATAGGAGAAGTGCTTGGTTTTGGGTTCATACTGTGCGGTGACCTCACCCAGTGACGGAAGGGGTAGCGAGGCCCGCATCATGTTGTTGCCATCAAGGGTAAAAAGATGGGGTTTTCATCGTTGGTTTGAGATTATCCCTCTACATCATGTCATCTTGCTTAAAGCGTTACTCTGTTCGTCATGAACTCAATACACTAGATGCATGCTGGATAGCGGTCGATGTGTGGAGTAATAATAGTAGATGCAGAAAGTATCGGTCTACTTGTCTCGGACGTGATGCCTATATGTATGATCATTGCCTTAGATATCGTCATGACTTTGCACGGTTCTATCAATTGCTCAACAGTAATTTGTTCACCCACCGTAATACTTGCTATTTTGAGAGAAGCCTCTAGTGAACACTATGGCCCCCAGGGTCTACTCCACACCATATTTTCAGCCTTACACTTTTTCCTTCGTTGCACTTTCCGCCTTCAGATCTCACTTTGCAAACAATCTTGAAGGGATTGACAACCCCTTTGAACCGTTGGGTGCAAGCTTGTTTGTGTTTGTGCAGGTACTCTGGACTTGACGAGTCCCTCCTTCTGGATCGATACCTTGGTTCTCAAACTGAGGGAAATACTCCCTTTCCTCTTCAAGGGAAAATCCAACGCAAGCCCAGCTTCCGTCAACATGTCAATTTCTGGCGCTGTTGTTTGTGGGATAGCAGAAAAATTTCTGGCGCCGTTGCCGGGGAGGAAGATCAAGTCAAGGACTCATCCAAGTAGGTGTCGCAAACTCTTCTCTTGCATTTACTTTGTTTGCCAGTTGCCTCTCGTTTTCCTCTCCCCTACTTCACCAATTTGCCTTTTTCGTTCGCCTTTTCGTTTGCCCTTTTTCTCGCCTACTCTTTCTTTGCTTGTGTGCTTGCTTGTTGCTGAAGTCACCATGAACGAAAACACCAAACTTTGTGACTTCTCGAATACTAATACTTATGATTTTATTAGTACTCCGATTGCTCCCACCACTAGTGCGGAGTCATATGAAATCAATGCTGCTTTGCTGAATCTTGTTATGAAAGAGCAATTCTCTGGCCTTCCTAGTGAAGATGCCGCATCCCATCTCAATACCTTCATTGAGCTTTGCGATATGCAAAATAAAAAAGATGTGGATAATGACGTGATTAAATTGAAGCTTTTTCCTTTCTCGTTGCGAGATCTTGCAAAAACGTGGTTTTTTTCTTTGCCCAAAAATAGTATCGATTCTTGGGATAATTGCAAAGATGCTTATATATCCAAGTATTTTCCGCCGGCTAAGATCATCTCTCTCCGTAATGATATCATGAATTTCAAGCAACTTGATCATGAACATGTTGCACAATCTTGGGAGAGAATGAAATTAATGACTAGAAATTGGCCCGTTCATGGCTTGAGTCTTTGGATGATTATTCAAATCTTTTACGCTGGCATGAATTTCGCTTCTAGAAATATCTTGGACTCCGCTTCAGGTGGAACGTTCATGGAAATCACGTTAGGAGAAGCCACAAAACTCTTAGACAACATCACGACAAACTACTCTCAGTGGCACACTGAAAGGTCACCTACTAGTAAGAAGGTACACGCTATAGAAGAAATTAACCCTTTGAGTGCTAAGATGGATGAGTTGATGAATTTGGTTGCTAGTAGAAGTGCTCCTTGAGATCTTAATGATATGCCCTTGTCTTCTTTGATTGAGAGTAGCAACGCTAGCTTGGACGTTAATTTTGTTGGTAGGAATAACTTTGGCAACAACAATGCTTTTAGAGGAAACTATGTTCCTAGGCCTTTTCCTAGTAACTCCTCTAATAATTTTGGTAACTCCTACAACAATACTCATGGAAATTATAATACATTGCCCTCTGATCGAGAGAGTAATATCAAAGAGTTCATCAACTCGCAAAAAAAATTCAATGCGTCCATAGAGGAAAAGCTACTCAAAATTGGCGATTTGGCTAAGAGCATTGATAGAATGTCTAGTGATTTTGATGCTTTGAAAGTTAGATGTGCTCCTCCCAAAATTAACATGGATGAAACTTTGAAAGCTATGCGTGTTTCCATGATTGAAAGCCAAGAAAGAACCGCCGAAATTCGTGCTAGACATGAATGGCTTAAAAAGGTGTGTTCTCGTGATGAGAATCACGAAGATCTTAAAGTGCTTGGTGTGACTCCTATTGAATCTTTGTTTTCTTGTGTTAAACCTAATGATTATGGGACTCGATATGAATCCACTTTGGTTCAAAAGTGCCCCAAAGATTCACAGTCCATCTATCTTGATGCTAAAAGCATTAAAAGTGGAGTAGAAGATGTTAAAACTTTGAGTAGTAATGAAATTACTACCGTGGATTTCAAGGAATTCAATTATGATATTTCCTCCTTGATGGAATGCATTTCTTTGATGCAATCCATGTTAAACTCTCCACACGCTTATAGCAAAAATAATGCCTTTACCGATCATATCGTCGAAGCTATGATAAAATCTCTTGAAGAGAAACTTGAATTGGAAGTCTCTATCCCCAGATAGCTTCATGATGAGTGGGAAGCTACCATCAAAATCAAAATCAAAAACTATGAATGCAATGCTTTGTGTGATTTGGGTGCTGGTGTTTCTGCGATTCCAAAGTCTTTATGTGATGTTCTGGGTTTTAATGAGATTGAAGAGTGTTCTATTAATTTGCATCTTGCTGATTCTACTGTCAAGAAACCCATGGGAAGGATCAATTATGTTATTATTATTGCAAATAGGAACTATGTACCCGTGGATTTCATTGTGCTTGACATTGATTGCAATCCTACATGCCCTATTATTCTTGGTAGACCTTTCCTAAGGACTATCGGTGTTATTATTGTTATGAAGGAAGGGAATATTAGATTTCAATTTCCTTTAAGAAAGGGCATGGAACACTTTCCTAGAAAGAAAATAAGATTGCCTTATGAATCCTTGATGAGGGCCACTTATGGTTTGAACACCAAAGACGACGATACGTGATTCTATCGCTTTTATGCCTAGCTAAGGGCGTTAAACAATAGCGCTTGTTGGGAGGCAACCAAATGTATTTATCTTTTTATTTCTGTTTTGTTGCGTCCACACTTTCATAATTCTGTTGTGATTGTGTTTTTTGTGTTTCTTTTTGTGTTGGAGCCAAGCAAAGCCTTTATGACTAGTCTTGGTAATGGTTGTTTGATCCTGCTGGAAAAAGACAGAAACTTTTCGCTCACGAGATGATTTTTCATTTTTATTCATAAGGATATTTTGAGTTGATTCTTTTTGCTTCTGATTGATATGCTTTTTGCCCAGGCCGTCGTAATTTTTCAGGTTTTTTGAGGAACCAGAAGTATACAAAGTATACAGATTGCTATGACTGGTCTGTTTTTGACAGATTCTGTTTTTGTTGAGTTGGTTGCTTGTTTTGATGAAACTATGGTTAGTATCGGGGGGTACTACCCATGGAAAAGTGAGAATACAGTAGCCCAACATCAACATAGGTATAATTCAAGTTTGCTACAGTACCAAAAGAAGTGGTAGTTTGTTTTCTTGTGCTAATGTTATCACGAGTTTCTGTTTAAGTTTTGTGTTGTGAAATTTTCAAGTTTTTGGTGATGTTCTCATGGACGAGGAGATAAGGAGTGAAAAGAGCTCAAGCTTGGGGATGTCCAAGGCATCCCAAGCCAAATTCAAGGACACCAAAAAGCCTAAGCTTGGGGATGCCCCGGGAAGGCATCCCCTCTTTCGTCTTCAATCCATCGGTAACATTACTTGGAGCTATATTTTTATTCACCACATGATATGTGTTTTGCTTGGAGCGTCTTGTATCGTAGGAGTCTTTTTTTTGTGTGTCACAATCATCCTTGCTGCACACCTTTTTGAGAGAGAGAGACATGCACTCATCGTGATTTTGCTAGAATGCTCATAGTGCTTCACTTATATCTTTTGAGCTAGATACTTTTGCTCTTGTGCTTCACTTATATCTTTTGATCTAGACACTTTTGATCTTGTGCTTCACTTATATCTTTAGAGCACGGTGGTGCGTGATTTGGTAGTTGGCTTATCCTATGAAAGTAGTCCCAAATGTGATAGGTACCCAAAGAGGACACAAAAACCTCCATCTTCATGTGCATTGAATAGAAAGAGAAGTTTTGATTCCTCTCAATTAGTTTTGAGACGTGGATTCGGTAATATAAAGAGTTATGTTAGTAGGGTGTTGTGAATCTAGAAATACTTGTGTTGAAGTTAGTGATTCCCGTAGCATGCACGTATGGTGAATCGCTATGTTAGGAAGTCAGAGCATAATTGATCTATTGATTGTCATCCTTTGTGTTGAGGTCGGGATCGCGCGATGGTTAACACCTACCAACCCTTCCCCGCGGAGTATGCGTTTAGCACTTTGTTTCGATTACTAATAAAAACTTTCGCAACAAGTATGTGAGTTCTTCATGACTAATGTGAGTCCATGGTATAGATGCACTTTCACCTTCCATCATTGCTAGCCTCTCTAGTGCCGCGCAATTCTCGTCGGTGCACAAACCCACCAAATTCCTTCCTCAAAACAGCCACCATACCTACCTACTATGGCATTTTCATAGCCATTCCGAGATATATTGTCATGCAACTCCCACCGTTCCGTCTCATGACTTGCGCCGTCACTCTCATATTTCCATTGCATGATCGTAAGATAGCTAGCGAGATGTTTCAACGTCATACGCCATGCTAGATTATTACACATCCCGCTACACTACCGGCGGCATTTCCTATAGAGTCACCATCATTTTGAGCTGTGAGTAAATAAAAGTGTGATGATCATAATTATTAGAGCATTGTCCCATGTGAGGAAATAAAAAAAAAGAGGACAAAGAGCCCAAAAACAAAAAAAAGGAGAAAAAAAGAGGCCTAAGAGCCCAAATAAAAAAGAGAGAGAAAAAGAGAGAAGAGACAATGCTACTATCTTTTTCCACACTCGTGCTTCATGATAGCACCATGTTCTTCATGATTGAGAGCTTCTTTCTTTGTCACTACCATATGCTAGTGGTAATCTTCATTATATAACTTGGCTTGTACATTCTAATGATGGGCTTCCTCAAAATTGCCCTAGGTCTCCGTGAGCAAGCAAGTTGGATGCACACCCACTAGTTCTACTCTTGAACTTTCACATACTTATAGCTCTAGTGCATCTCTTATATGGCAATCCCTACTCATTCACATTGATATCTATTAATGGGCATCTCCATAGCCTTTTTGATACGCTTAGTCAATGTGACCATATCCTCCTTTTTTGTCTCACAACCACCACCACACTCTATTCCACCTATAGTGTTATATCCATGGCTCGCGCTCATGTATTGCGTGATAGTTATAAAAAGTTTGAGAAAGTAGGAGTGCAAAAACAATTACTTGGCCAATACTGGGGTTGTGCATGATTTACATTAGTTGTGTGAGGATGATGGATCATAGCCAGACTATATGATTTTGTACGGATAACTTTCTTTGGCCTTGTTATTTTGAAAGTCCATGATTACCTTGCTAGTTTGTTTGAAGTATTATTGTTTTCATGTCAATAGCAAACTATTGTTTCGAATCTTACGGATCTGAACATTCATGCCACGTGAAAGAAGTTACAAAGGACAACTATGCTAGGTAGCATTCCACATCAAAAATTCATTCTTTATCACTTCCCTACTCGAGGACGAGCAGGAGTTAAGCTTGGGGATGCTTCATACGTCTCCAACGTATCTATAATTTTTGATGGTTTCATGCTATTATCTTGTCAAACTTTGGATGTTTTGTGTGCATTTTATATATATATTTTGGGACTAACTATTTAACTCAGTGTCGAGTGCCAGTTCCTACTTTTTTCCATGTTTTTGACCCCTTTCAGAGGAGATTTTGAAACGGAGTCCAACCGGAAGAAAATCGCCGAAAAGATATTTTTTGGAACAGAAGAAGATCGGGAAGCTTGGGAGCCAAGGCAGGGGAGCCTCAGGGGCCCCACAAGCCCCCACACTACAAGAAATATGCTCATACATGACGTTCTTTAAGATGTCGTTGATGAATTCGTCATAAATCTATGACGATTTCCTCTGAGATTGTCGTAAGCCGTTTGAGGGGATCAAATCTACATATAAATTACGATGATGTGAGTCAAAAACGTCGTAACCGCATAAGATGAGATCGTCATAACTTTCACGACGATTATAAAAATACCGTAACATGTTCTAACTATGTTGACATGTCATTCGTGGGTCCATTCTATCCCACCTCATCCATGTATTGAATTGTTTTTTATACCACTTTTTTGTTGGGCTATTTTTTTCATCTTACTTTTATATTGGGCTGGTATTTTATCCTTCATGCTTGTTAATGGACTGGTTTGTGGTGTGTCATAATATTTTATATTATACATAATATATGGTCTAATATATTTTTAAATGAGTTGCTACATTTTTACAACAAAGGTTTGGTACGTTCTTTACAAAACCTATTTTCTCGCATTTCGAAAATAGAAAATGATTTTTTTGTGCAAACAAAATGTAAAATCTCTTTAACAACGTTGTTTGTCATACCAACATACACAAATGTGGACAATATTGGATGATTGTAACAAACTATAACAGGATAAAATATAAGAGAAACAAACAAACATTTTTTTATATAAGCTTAATTATGATTGATGGAATCTCCTATGGCATGGATCAATGACGTGTCAAACATCCATCCATCCGTATATCCATCCATCCGTCCATCCAACCCACCGGCCCACCAAACCCTAGGCTTCATTCCTTCCCCCGAATCCCAGATCCACCCAACCAGCCGGCGGCGGCCACCTCTCCCCTACCCCCACCCAACCTGCCGCGCCGATCTGATGGGCGCGTGGACGAGAAGGGGAACCTCCTCCTCGGCCGACGGGGATGGTGCGGCCGGCGGGCCTCCTCGACCCGACGACGCAGCGGCGCCCGGTCCTCGACCAGTGGCGCCCCTCCTTCCACCGGAGGTGGCAGCAGCGCCCGCTCTGGGCTCGCCTCCTGCTCTTGCTCCTCCTCGCCCTCGCCGGCTCCCCCGACACCTCCTCCCCGCCCTACTTCGCCGCACCCCCCATCCCCAGCCTTCGTCTCCAAGGTACGTACGAATACGAGCTTTCTAGGCATCGATCCAGTGGTTGATTACTCGATCCCGAACTGATCCTGTGGGATTCCCGGTCTAGATCCGCCTCCGATTTGCTCGGCGATAGCTTGTGTTGCTGTTGTCGTTATCGAAGGAGGAGGAGGGGGAGCCCTAGCCGCCTCCTAGGGCTAAGCCGCAGATGGGGGAGCCGAAGCAGAAGTGGACAGCAGAGGAGGAGGCGGCGCTCAAGGCCGGGATAGGCAAGCACAGGGCCAGGAAATGGTGCACCATACTCAAGGACCCCGAGTTCAGGAACATCCTGCGCTACCGCTCCAACGTTGACCTCAAGGTTTGTTTCCTGGGCCGCCAGACCCTGCCAGCTTTAGCCGCTGTATGTAGGCAGGGAATTCTGATGGTTGTTTGCCTGTGCGGGTGTGTGTTTGTCGGCCGTGATCGCAGGACAAGTACAGGAACATGAATGTCACTGTGAACGCGTCGGGCTCTCGCGACAAAGTGCGGACGATGGTGACGACAATGCCCACGGCTAAGAAGCCGAGGTCTACTCCGAAGCAGGAAAGCCACTCGACGGCGATCACCACCATCACCTCTGACGGTCATGATGACGTCGTCGACGTGAAGCCTATCATAAAGCCTATTGTAACATTTACTACAGGGAATAAATCGCTATCTAGGTAGGTGTCCCGTTTGATATGCCGGTTTGGAATGCTTGTTTTATGTCCTTTGTTCTACAAGTATCTTGAACAGAAACTTGCAAGGTTTTGACTGCTTTAATGTACCTCTGTGATGCCGTTCGTGCAGGCTAGAAAATATCATACTGGAGGCCGTGAAGACCTTGAATGAGCCTACACGGTCATACAAAACATCCGTTGCTAATTCTTCTGTTTATCGTGTACTTTATCACAATGAAATGATATATGATCCTTTATTATAAATACCAAATTTTGTAGTCTTCATGAATAAAAAGAATTACTCATTTACTTCGCTGATCACTTAATATATTTTTTTTACAATTATTGAGTCAGTGATGCAGAAAATTTTGTGACAACATAGACATGCAAAAATGATTTCATGATAACCAGTGGCTACAAAATCCCTTTCCATTGGGCAGAGTTCTACCTAATCTAGTTTGTTATGTAGATTGCACTGGTTCTTAACATATTTTTCTTGTCATGTAGGAACAATACTGGCCACGTGCTGATTTTGATCATGTACTGTCTGCAAAACTGAATGAGTTGACATCATCTTGGAAATTGATGAAGGCAGTAACATTTCTTTCAACCGTAACTACATTATCATATAGATTATAAAGCGGTAGAAAAAAGTGCCCTGATATAAATTAGCAAAAGTCACACCTGTTACCATTGTTGTAGCATATAAATTAAGTCTGATGAAGCTCAATTGAATTGAACTAGGATCTTTTCATATTTTATGTTTACATATTATGTATGGATTTATCATTATATGGATGACCGTGCTTGATATGTTGTGCTTCCCAAGCATTCACCCAATCAACACATGCGTGAGCACTCTCTGTTCCAAATAAATTGTTTGCCTGCTATTGGCATGTACTTATCTATTCTATTATAACTGCTTTCAGTGTCGTAACATATCTAATATAGTACAATACTTATCTAGTTAGTAAGATTCAAAATGTCATACTATATTTCAGAAAGATACTATTATACCTTTTGCTGGATCTCTTTGGTGCCAGTGATATCTTTTGTATGCATATTTTTTTGCCATGGTCCACCTGGAAATTGCTCAGTTATATATATTTCTAGTTGGAAATTTGTATGTGCACATAGATAGACTAGGTTACTCTTTTTAAGAGTATAAGCCATTTCCCTCGTCTGGCCTCTAGACTGCAACAGCATTTTCGCGGCCGCCGCGATTGTCGGACACGAATTTTTGGAGCCTCCTGTCATTTTTTCTCGGAGTAATACTCGGTGGCTTCGTCGTTTCGTTTGTAGATCCCATCTGGGGTAGAAATATTCGGTAGTTGCTGCGGTTTCTCATCCTCCGAGCCGCTCAAACCGTTGTCTCAGTTCGAGATCACCTCGGGTATTAACAGGACTAGATCGATTCTCCATCAGAGGGTAGCTCTGTTTTTTAACCAGAGTTGTACTGGATGCTCCTTTGATTTTCCATGTATCACTCCTTTGATTTCCACAAATCATTCTTCTTCTGCTAACTGGGAAATTAATATATGCTCTCTGCTTCTTATTACACTTGATTTCTTCAAACAAAGGATACGATCTGGGACTAACTTGGTAGTTCTTCATATGCTCAAATAATTTTCATTAACTTGTTGGTCATTTAGATTTGAGTACTTTGAAGACTTTAATGTTCATCTTTTTCTTTGTTGATACCAAAACTAATTCCTTGTTAAGAATTTTTGCCTTCCTTAGTGAAGGATACTGGTTACCAGCTTGGCATCGTATGCCCTATAGTATTATTGAGATTATGAAGTTTATATATTTACAGTGTACTGTTCTCCTATCTTTAGGAGATTGGAGAAAAACTATCATAAATCGGAGGCAGGTCGTTGCTTGGCAAAGAACTCGTACATGTTGTAAGAAAATCAGGGGAGGATCCAGCCATTCATGTGAAAATAACTTCTTATTTTGGTTTGTGTAAATGTGTACATTGTCGAACAAACATCTTAATTATAATGTAATGCATCTGTAGATAACTTACTCATGTAGCTATTTGCCGCTTACTTGCATTCAGGAATTAATTTGATTTCCTGTATTGGACGGTCATGTAATCACCTCTACTGTAGAAAGTATTGTCTTTGTTTGCATTCACAAAATGGTTGGATGTTCTGCTAGCATGTACTAGATGGTCATGTATTTGTGAATATATGCCTGCAAGTCCTGTCTTTGTTTTATGCAAGCAAATTGTCGATGCTCTGCTCTCGCCTGCCGCCTAGTTTCTATCTATATATCCTGGTTCGGTGATGAATAACTTATGCATGTGGTGTAGGGAGCATGGTAGAGTGACTAGTATATATAGCTGACCCTATCACTTTATTCTTTAGAGCTATGAATGATGTACACACCATTGTTTTGCTGTGGCCGAAAATTCCTCATCTCTGAATAAATGAAATGAATCCCCTTTTCCCGTATCGTCTCTGTTGGTGCAGCGTCCAGAGGAGGTGGAGCAGCGGGCCAACATCCATCTTCACCTCCCACCTAGCGGCTGGACCGCCCCTTGCAGCGAACATGGTGAGCCCAACTACCCCCTGATCTGAATATAACCTGCACTTTCTACGTTTTGGTTGAAGTCTGGTTCAGTTTGTACGTTTCTTTACTTTAGTTCACCTGCACCTTCTGTTCTCCTGTTCTGTACTTTAGTTGCCTTTGGCATTAACTGCAGAGTTGGCAATGCAATGCTCTAATTGCCAGTCGAAATGGTAGATCAACTTTAAGACTTAATAAACCATACTAAACAAATTTATCACAATATGTGGATTCTTATAGTGATTTGTAGCTGTTGGACATGATTAAGGATAGCTCGAGCATTAATTTTTTACGAGCATTAATTTATGCTCTGAATGTGTGCCACCCAAAAAAAAGTTCCTTCACAAATAATTCAACCATGACATAAGTGTGCCAGTTCGCTGTTTTCGTAAGATACATTTAAGAAGAAAGTGTATTTTTCAGTTTGCTATTTTAGAATGTATGTGTCAGTTCGCTGTTTTAGAATTTGTAGGTGTCAGTTCACTGTTTTTCTAAGTTCAAGGCTCACGGTAATCTTCTTGTTAAAATGTATTTTTCTAAGATCAAAGCTCACGGCAATGTTCTTACACCCTGGTTTGCACCTGGTTATCACACTAATGTGGAGTAGCTCTTTTTGTATTATCTTACATGTCTGCTAATTATTGTGTCATTGACTCCTGCTTTTGTCAGTTCTTAAATTCCTCCAGTAAAGCGAAAATACCAAAAAGATATTGAGTTTGGTTGTCTGCATTTTCTTTGTCCAGAATTTCCTGGAACAATCTTAGATAGTTTGAAGTTTAATTTTCTGTTTCTATGACCTGTTTAGGTTGGACTAATTATACTCCAGAATTTATATCTCGGGATTTTAACATCATCTTCAGGAACATAGTGGCAGCTCTCTTCATTCTTATAGATTTGCTACCATCTGTATTATAATGCTTTTTTATTTGAAACCATAATTTTGTTGTTGTTATAGTGCTTCAAAGGATACATGCTAGACAATGGACGAATGAGCAGACCATCCTCGAGCAGAGACTGCTCTCAACAACATCCTTCCATGTGTGGACGCGAGTACAACCAACCGAACCATAGAAGCAAGTGATGCTTGTGATTTGCTTCTAGCCTTATCCTGGAAGCAAGTGAAACTTTGTTTGTAGTAGTGTCAGTTTACTAGTTTATCAGCCATGTTGGTGTTGGTGTTAAAGTGTAGTGAAACTTTGTTTGTAGTAGTGTCAGTTTACTAGTTTATCAGCCATGTTGGTGTTGGTGCTAAAAGTGTGTATTTTGATTGTGCAAACCTGAGAGATGTATTATGTGATGTTATATGATGGATGATTTTAATTCGACTTGGAGCTTTCTTGATTTGAATATGAAATAGTGCTGCATTTAATATTGGACAAATAATTGGTTGAAAAGGCCCAATAAATAGAAATGAAACCAAGTTCTGGAAAAAAAAATTTGAATAAAAAAATGAAAAAGGCTAAAACTGAAACTGGATCAAATGTATTTGGGCATGAAAAGGCCAGGGCCCAAATAAGAATGATAAAAAAAATTGAAAAAAAAATACTAAAGTGGCTGTAAATAGGCCAAGGCCCAAAAAGAAGCCCAATAAGAAAAGTCCCAAAAAATAAAACGAGCCCATGTTATCAATTGAAATGGGTTGGGCTGATTTCAGCCATGACGTTTTGATTTCGTCGTAATTTTGCCACGTAGGACTGGGTTTGATTGTCAGCGATGATTTAAGATCGTCGTAAAGGTTACGACGATCCAGGAATCGTCGTGAAGTTACGACAATTTTGACCAAAACGTCGTTGCTGTTCATTTCTGACGCTCCGTTTTCGACGCTTGGTTTTTCGTCGTGCGATCGTCGTAAATGAAAAACCGTGACGATGTAGCGACGAAAAAATAGCGTCTTGTACTAGCATATTCCTTGTACTGCCACCCCGCGGCTAGGGGGAGGCCGCGCCATCCAGGCTTTTGGGCCCCCTGGACGCCCTTTTCCCTAGGTCTTTCGCCTATATATTCCCATAAATTCCAGAAAAAATCAAGAGATCATCGAAAGTACTTTTCCGCCGCCGTAAGCTTCTGTCTCCGCAAGATCCCATTTGGGGCACGTTCTGGTGCCCTGCCGGAGGGGAGATTCGAATACGGAGGGCTTCTTCATCAACACCATGACCTCTTCGATGATGCGTGAGTAGTTCACCATAGACCTACGGGTCCATAGCTAGTAACTAGATGGCTTCTTCTCTCTCTTGGATCTTCAATACAAAGTTCTCCATGATCTTCATGGAGATCTATCCGATGTAATCTTCTTTTGCGGTGTGTTTATCGAGATCCAATGAATTGTGGATTTATGATCAGATTATCTATGAATCTTATTTGAGTTTCTTCTGATCTCTCTTATGCATGATTTCATATCCTTGTAATTCTCTTCGAGTTGTGGGTTTTGTCTGGCCAACTAGATCTATGATTCTTGGAATGGGACAAGTGCTTGGTTTTGGGTTCATACCGTGCGGTGACCTCACCCAGTGACAGAAGGGGTAGCGAGGCACGCATCGTGTTGTTGCCATAGGGTAAAAAGATGGGGTTTTCATCATTGGTTTGAGATTATCCCTCTACATCATGTCATCTTGCTTAAAGCGTTACTCTGTTCGTCATGAACTCAATACACTAGATGCATGCTGGATAGCGGTCGATGTGTGGAGTAATAGTAGTAGATGCACAAAGTATCAGTCTACTTGTCTCGAACGTGATGCCTATATGTATGATCAATGCCTTAGATATCGTCATGACTTTGCGCGGTTCTATCAATTGCTCGACAGTAATTTGTTCACCCACCGTAATACTTGCTATTTTGAGAGAAGCCTCTAGTGAACACTATGGCCCCCAGGGTCTACTCCACACCATATTTTCAGCCTTACACTTTTTACTTCGTTGCACTTTCCGCCTTCAGAACTCACTTTGCAAACAATCTTGAAGGGATTGATGACCCCTTTGAAGCGTTGGGTGCAAGCTTGTTTGTGTTTCCACAGGTACTCTGGACTTGACGAGACCCTCCTTCTGGATCGATACCTTGCTTCTCAAATTGAGGGAAATACTTACTGCTCATGTGTTGCATCACCCTTTCCTCTTCAAGGAAAAAACCAACGCAAGCCCAGCCTCCGTCAATGTGTCAATTTCTGGCGCTGTTGTATGTGGGATAGCAATCATCAACATTTGCTTCTTCGATGGGGGCGACGTCATCTCGCACTAACGAATTCTCTTCCTCACCGCGTTGTCTGCTATCTCCCTCCATGCCAGGTGGAGGTAATTGGGTAGGTGGGGTGGTGTTCATACCTTTTTGATGAGTTGTCGTTGGTGTGCTACCGGGCGCCTCGACACGAAGGTGAGTCTTCAGCCAAGGCAAGAACCAGTTCTTGCATGCACCAATCAGTTGAGAGGTCTCGTCATCACCGGCTGGTGCAGGAAGAGCCAAATCCTTGAAGCCCGCTTTGACACTGGCCACACAAACTTTGAAGACGCCATGGGGCATCTGCCTGTTGTGGATCATGCGGTCCTTCGGCTTGATTATCGTTGCCTTTCCCACGTCCACCTTCTGGCCGTTGATATCTTACAGTACGGTGCACGGGGTTTCGTCGGCCTCCGAAGACATGACTACGACATTAGACATACGAAAGGCAACTGAAACAGAGGACTATATAGATATGCTTGTGACTAGTGTATGACGTGTAATTACCGTGATGGTTTCGAGCTCAGCCAAAGACGAAGCCCCGCCGAGCACGCCAGAGACGGAGGACGGGCTGCTATGAAACGGAGCGAGACCAAGTACGGGAGCATTTGTGGTTGCGTCAGCATGCTCTGGTGGTGCGATGTTCGCCGAATTGCTCCCGACAAAGCTGACTAGTGGAAAGTCCTCTCTCCGTGCTTCTGGATTCCTCGTCACATACTCAAAAACTGTCGGAACCAATTGGCCCAAGGAAGATGCCACAATTGCGTTAACCTTATCATCGACTACCTTGGTCAACTCTTCTTTGGTCTGATCGACCGCCCGCATGACCTTCTCGTCGATGGTCAGTTGAGTATGCTCCCGTCTCTTCTTTCTTTCCTCCGGCCTCTCGTGGTAGCATTTATTCCACGAGGCGCCATCTCCGACGTTGTGCACACGTACACCCGACGGAGGTTTGTCCACCTGAACATTTTTCAGTATGTTCAAGGCCCGGTTGAACGGGTTGTCCCACTTGGGCCTCGCGGACAACTGAGACGACTCGTCGCTTTCGGCTGCCTTTTGGTGCTGCTCTTTCTGCAAAAGGAACGTGGATGGTTTACAAATGTGACAAAACTCGTTGTCGAATTAATTAGAAGCTAATTAATATAATTAAGGTGGTAATACAAAAATTACCAATAGTCTCATGAACTCCCTCGTGTTAGGGTCCGTGGAAAAGATCTTCTTGACAGGGTCCCACTTGTGCGTGGCCCTGATCCAATCACGCTCCCGCGGGTCGGTGAACTCTGCCAAGGGGTCTAGAATTCCGTGACTTTCACGTTCGGCGTCCTCCTTGGCCCTTGTGCTCCTCTTCCCCTCGTAACCACGCCTTCCGAGGCGGTGGGCAGGCATGTTCCTGGCTTGGATCCCCTTCATTTTCTCCGACTTTTGCTGGGCTGCTTTTGTAGCGCAAGTATCTTTAAATTTTTCAATGTCCTCTTTCATTATTGACGCATTGTCAGCATGAATCTTGGACCACGGTTCATTCTTCAGAATGGCTTTTTTCACCCGTACTTTCCAGGCAGCCAAGGCGTTGGTGAACGTCACCATTGCCTTGTTGTTTATCTTTGTCATGTTTTTGTCCTTCCACGGATATTCTACCTTATCATTCTGGCCAGGGAACAAGAACATGTTGTGCAACTTCGTTAGGAGCGTTTGCTCCATATGTGGTATGTGCTTCAACTTTTCGTCGTTGGTGTTGGCGGTTTCCTTGAGGATTCATCCTAGTTGATTGTCGTAGCACTTGCGTGCTTTCTCCGGCTCCGTTGGCTCTAATTTCGTGGGGTGCATCACCATGACCATGATTTGTCCGGTGCCGAGCTCATTTGTTTTTCTTGCCCTCTTCGTCTTTGGTCCTTCACCGACTAAGTCAGCATCCTCGCCGGACTTAGGGGTTGTGTCGGAGCCGGTGCCGGTGCCTCTGTCGGTGGCGGTGCCAGCGTCGGTGTCGGGGTTGGTCTCACTGTCACCCTGCGTCCCCGGGTTGCATTAGTCCAGGTATTTGAAATATGCATCTGCTTCCTGAAAATGTTCATCTTCGGCGCGACCAAAAACCCCGACTTGGTCGTGGCTAGACATATTAATTTCCTACGAGTATTTAGTTATAATAGTTTAATTCTAGGCCGAATAACATGAATAATAAAAAGGGACCTATTATAATAGTTCATGTCATTTATAACAGAATTAACCTAAATAATTCTAAAACGAAATCAACCTAAATAATTCTAAAAACAGATTTAACCTAAAAAATATAATTCCCTTTCCTTCCTCCTCTTCTTCCTCTCCTTCCTCTTCTACTTCTCTTCTGTTTCTTCTACTTCTCCTTTTCTTCCATTTTCCTCTACTTCTCCTCTTCATTCCCTTGTCCGGCAATTCCAGGGCACTCCATATGTCCTAGTTTGTAGCACTAGTCATGCCGAAATTCACGAAAAAATTCGGCATAACCTTTGCGAAAAGTGGACATACGGACCGTCTGAAATTTGCCGGAACGGAAATGAATCAACATTCCGGCAAAACATTGGCCACTCAGATATAGCAACAATGAACAAGTACAACTGAAAACCATATATGCAAATCATATCACTGTCATTTATGCTTGACATGCTCCTCAAAAATCATATACTCCTAACATACATATTGTAGATTTTTTCCCTAGACATATACTTCTAACATACATACTCAAAAATCATATACTCAAAAATCATATACTCGTAACATACTGATGTCTACTACGCAACCTTCTCCTTGTAGACGTTGTTGGGCCTCCAAGTGCAGAGGGTTGTAGGACAGTAGCAATTTTCCCTCAAGTGGGTGACCTAAGGTTTATCAATCCGCGGGAGGTGTAGGATGAAGATGGTCTCTCTCAAGCAACCCTGCAACCAAATAACAAAGAGTCTCTTGTGTCCCCAACACACCTAATACAATGATAAGTTGTATAGGTGCACTAGTTCGGCGAAGAGATGGTGATACAAGTGCAATATGGATGGTAGATATAGGTTTTTGTAATCTGAAATTACAAAAACAGCAAGGTAACAAATGGTAAAAGTGAGCATGAACGGTATTGCAATGCGTGGAAACAAGGCCTAGGGTTCATACTTTCACTGGTGAAGTTCTCTCAACCATGATAACATAGTTGGATCATATAACTATCCCTCAACATGCAACAAAGAGTCACTCCAAAGTCACTAATAGCGGGGAACAAACGAAGAGATTATTGTCGGGTACGAAACCACCACAAAGTTATTCTTTCTGATCGATCTATTCAAGAGTCCGTAGTAAAATAACACGAAGCTATTCTTTCCGTTCGATCCATCATAGAGTTTGTACTAGAATAACACCTTAAGATTCATATAAACAAGACCCTAATGTCACCTAGATACTCCATTGTCACCTCAAGTATCCGTGGGCATGATTATACGATATGCATCACATAATCTCAGAATCATCTATTCAACCAACACATAGAACTTCAAAGAGTGCCCCAAAGTTTCTACCAGAGAGTCAAAACGTGTGCCAACCCCTGTGCATAGGTTCCCAATGTCACGAACCCGCAAGTTGATCACCAAAACATACATCAAGTACTCACATGAATCCACGTGTGCCAACCCATATGCATAGGTTCCCAATTGTCACAAACCCGCAAGTTGATCACAAAAGATAGACACGTGCAAGACATACATCAAGTGTTCTCAAAGACTCAATCTGATAAGATAACTCCAAAGGGGAAACTCAATTCATTACAAGAAGGAGAGGGGGAAGAACATCATAAGATACAACTATAATAGCAAAGCCCATGGTACATCGAGATCAAGACATCTCAAGAACACAAGAGAGAGAGATCAAACACATAGCTATTGGTACATACCCTCAGCCCCGAGGGAGAACTACTCCCTCCTCGTCATGGAGATCGCCGGGATGATGAAGATGGCCACCGGAGATGGATTCCCCCTCCGGCAGGGTGCCGGAACGGGCTCCAGATTGGTTTTTGGTGGCTACAGAGGCTTGCGGCTGCGGAACTCCCGATCTAGGTTTCTTTCTGGGGGTTTCTGAATTTATAGGAATTTATGGCGGTGGAATTGCGTCAGTTGGGCCCACGAGGAGGTCACAAGCCTGCGCGCCACCACCGAGGGGGGTGGCCGCGTGAGGGCTTGTTACTCCCTCATGGCCCATCTGGCCTTCTCCCAAAGCTTCGGGGGTCTCTTTTGGTCCAAAAAAATCATCGTAAAGTTTCATTCCATTTGGACTCCGTCTGAAAATGGGCCAAAAACACAGAAAAAACAGAAACTCGCACTTGGCACCGAGTTAATAGGTTAGTCCCAAAAAGATATAAAATAACATATTCATGCATATAAAACATCCAAAGTTGACAAGATAATAGCATGGAACCATCGAAAATTATAGATACGTTGGAGACGTATCAAGCATCCCCAAGCTTAACTCCTGCTCGTCCTCGAGTAGGGAGGTGATAAAGAATGAGTTTTTGATGTTGCATGCTACCTAGCATAGTTGTCCTTTGTAACTTCTCTCACGTGACATGAATGTTCAGATCCGTTAGATTCAAAACAATAGTGTGCTATTGACGTGGAAACAATAATAACTCAAGCAAACTAGCAAGGTAATCCTGAACTTTCAAAATAACAAGGCCAAAAGAAAGTTATCCCTACAAAAGCATATAGTTTGGCTATGCTCTATCATCATTGCACAACGAATTTAAATCATGCACAACCCCAGTATTGGCCAAGTAATTGTTTCACACCTTTACTTTCTCGAGCCTTTTCAACTCTCACGCAATACATGAGCGTGGGCCATGGTTATAGCACTATAGATGGTGTGGAGAGTGGTGGAGGTTGCAAGACAAAAAGGAGAAGATAGTCACATTAAGTAGGCATATCAATGACCTGTGGAGATGCTCATCAATAGATATCAATGTGAATGAGTAGGGATTGCCATACAAACGATGCACTAGAGCTAAGAGTATGTGAAAGCTCTTAAAGAAAACTGGTGGGTGTGCATCCAACTTGCTTGCTCACGAAGACCTATGGCAATTTTGAGGAAGCCTATCATTAGAATATACAAGCCAAGTTATATAATGAAAATTTCCCACTAGCTATATGCTGGTGACAAAACGAGAGACTCTCAATCATGAAGATCATGGTGCTTAATATGCACAAGTGTGGAAAAGTGGTAGCATTGTCCCTTCTCTCATTTTTTTATATAATTTTTTTGGTGGGGTCTTTGGCTTCTTTTTTTTGGTGGGCATATTTGGCCTCTTTTATTTCCTCACATGGGACAATGCTCCATCAATGATGATCATCACACTTTCAACTCAAAACTTAGAGCAATGATGACTCTATCTGAAATGCCTTCGGTAGTGTACCGTGACAATGATCTAGCATGGCATAGACATTAATGGAAACATCATGCTAGCTATCTTACGATCATGAAATGGCAATGTAGATGTGGTGGCACATGTCATGGTGGTAGTTTCATGGCAATATATCTCGGAAAGACTTCGAAAAAGCCATAGTAGGTAGGTATGGTGGCTATTTTGAGGGAGGCTAATGGTGGGTTTTGTGCGCCGGCGAAAGTTGCACGGCACTAAGAAGATAGTGATGGTGGAAGGTGAAAGTGCATCTAAACCATGGACTCAACATTAGTCATGAAGAACTCATATACTTGTTGCAAAAGTTTTATTAGTAATCGAAACAAAGCATTCAACGCATACTCCTAGGGGAAGGGTTGGTAGGTATAAACCATCGCGCGATCCCGACCGCCACACAAAGGATGACAATCAAAAGACTAATCATGCTCAGACTTCATCACATAGCGGTTCACCATACGTGCATGCTACGGGAATCACTAACTTCAACACAAGTATTTCTAGATCCACAACACCTTACTAGCATAACTTCAATATTACCACAACCATATCTCAAAACTAATTGAGAGGAATCAAACTTCTCTAACTATTCAATGCACATGAAGGTGGAAGTTTTCATATCCATTTGGATAACTACCCCTTTTGAGACTACTTTCAAAGCATAGATCAACTACCAAGCCACGCACCGCTGCGCTCTAAAATATATAAATGAAGCACATAGAGCAAAAGTATCTAGCTCAAAAGATATAAGTGAAGCACATGTGAGCTGAATTGTCTACCAAAGGATATAAGTGAAGCTCGACAAAATCACGGTGAGTGCATGTCTATCTCTCTAGGTTTGCAGCAAGGAAGATTGTGACACAACAAACAAACAAAAAGACTCCTATGATACAAGACGCTCCAAGCAAAACACATAACATGTGGTGAATAAAAATATAGCCCCAAGTAACGTTACCGATGGATCGAAGACGAAAGAGGGGATGCCTTCCCGGGGCATCCACAAGCTTAGGCTTTTACGACATCCTTGAATCTCTTGGGGTGCCTTGGGCATCCCCAAGCTTGAGCTCTTGCCACTCTCTATCTCTTTTTCTAGAAGAACTTCACCCAAAACTTGAAAACTTCACAACACGAAACTTAAACAGAAACTCGTGATAACAATAGTATGAGAAAGCAAACGACCACTTCCTTAGGTACTGTAGCAAACTTAAATTCTACTTATGCTGATGTTGGGTTACTGTATTTTCAATCTTCCATGGCTAATACCCCCCGATACTATCCATAGTTTCATCAAAATAAGCAACCAACACAACAAAAACAGAATCTGTTGACAGCAGGCCAGTCTGTAGAAATCTGTATATTTCGTATACCTCTGGTATTTAAAAAATTCTGAAACATTTCGACAGTCTGAAGAATTTGCGTAGAAATCAGCAGCGAAAAGAATCAACTCAAAATCTCTTACAGAACAAAAATTAAAATTCTTTTCGTGAGCAGAAAGTTTTTGTCTTTTCCAGCATGACCAAACGATCATCCCCAAGACTAATCATAACGGTTTTGCTTGGCACAAACGCAAAAAGAAACACAAAAGACACAATCATAACAGAATTATGATGGTGTGGAGAAAAAAACAGGAAGTAAAAAAGAAAAGAAAAATGTATTCATTGGGTTGCCTCCCAACAAGCGCTATCGTTTAAAGCCCTTAGCTAGGCATTGATTTAAATGATGCTCACATAAAATGTAAGGATTGAAACACAACGAGAGCATCATGGAGCAAACGGCTAGCACATTTAAGTCTAACCCACTTCCTATGCATAGGGATTTTGTGATCAAACAATTTATTGGAGCAAGAATCAACTAGCATAGGAAGGCAAAACAAGCATAGCTTCAAATATTTCAACATATGGAGAGGAAGCTTGATACTATTGCAATAAGTAGAAGCATATGATCCTCTCTCATAGTATTTTTCAGTAGCATCATGAATGAATTCAACAATATAACCAGCACCTAAAGCATTCTTTTCATGATCTACAAGCATAGAAATTTTACTACTCTCCACAATGAAAAAGCAAGGTTTAGCAAAGGGGTTCTCGAGAGTATGACAAGTTTTATCATCCCTATTCTTTAAAACATAAGTATCCTCACAATAATCATCATAGATAGGGGGCATGCTTTCATCAAAATAATTTTGATCATTCAAAGTGGAAGATCATTTTCATCAAATATAGCATCCCCAAGCTTGTGGATTTGCATATCATTAGCATCATGGGTATTCAAAGAATTCATGTTAAGAACATTGAAATCATGCTCATCATTCACATAATCTATGCCAAGCATTCTATATAATTCTTCTTTCAGCACTTGAGCACAATTTTCCTTCCGATCATGCTCACGAAAGATATTGAAAAGATGGAGCATATGAGGCATCCTCAATTCCAATTTTTTTTGTAGTTTTCTAGCGAAAGAACAAGAAACAAAAAGATTCGATTGCAAGATCTAAAGATATACGTTCAAGCGCTAACCTCCCCGGCAACGGCGCCAGAAAAGAGCTTGATGTCTACTACGCAACCTTCTCCTTGTAGACGTTGTTGGGCCTCCAAGTGCAGAGGGTTGTAGGACAGTAGCAATTTTCCCTCAAGTGGGTGACCTAAGGTTTATCAATCCGCGGGAGGCGTAGGATGAAGATGGTATCTCTCAAGCAACCCTGCAAGCAAATAACAATGAGTCTCTTGTGTCCCCAACACACCTAATACAATGATAAGTTGTATAGGTGCACTAGTTCGGCGAAGAGATGGTGATACAAGTGCAATATGGATGGTAGATATAGGTTTTTGTAATCTGAAATTACAAAAACAGCAAGGTAACAAATGGTAAAAGTGAGCATGAACGGTATTGCAATGTGTGGAAACAAGGCCTAGGGTTCATACTTTCACTGGTGAAGTTCTCTCAACAATGATAACATAGTTGGATCATATAACTATCCCTCAACATGCAACAAAGAGTCACTCCAAAGTCACTAATAGCGGGGAACTAACGAAGAGATTATTGTCGGGTACGAAACCACCACAAAGTTATTCTCACTGTCACCCTGCGTCCCCGGGTTGCATTAGTCCACGTATTTGAAATATGCATCTGCTTCCTGAAAATGGTCATCTTCGGCGCAACCAAAAACCCCGGCTTCGTCGTGGCTAGACATATTAATTTCCTACGAGTATTTAGTTATAATAGTTTAATTCTAGGCCGAATAACATGAATAATAAAAAGGGACCTATTATAATAGTTCATGTCATTTATAAACAGAATTAACCTAAATAATTCTAAAACGAAATCAACCTAAATAATTCTAAAAACAGAATTAACCTAAAAAATATAATTCCCTTTCCTTCCTCCTCTTCTTCCTCTCCTTCCTCTTCTACTTCTCTTCTGTTTCTTCTACTTCTCTTTTTCTTCCATTTTCCTCTACTTCTCCTCTTCATTCCCTTGTCCGGCAATTCCAGGGCACTCCATATGTCCTAGTTTGTAGCACTAGTCATGCCGAAATTCACGAAAAAATTCGGCATAACCTTTGCGAAAAGTGGACATATGGAGCGTCTGAAATTTGCCGGAACAGAAATGAATCAACATTCCGGCAAAACATTGGCCACTCAGATATTGCAACAATGAACAAGTACAACTGAAAACCATATATGCAAATCATATCACTGTCATTTATGCTTGACATGCTCCTCAAAAATCATATACTCCTAACATACATATTGTAGATTTTTTCCCTAGACATATACTTCTAACATACATACTCAAAAATCATATACTCAAAAATCATATACTCGTAACATACTGATGTCTACTACGCAACCTTCTCCTTGTATATGTAGTTGGGCCTCCAAGTACAGAGGGTTGTAGGACAGTAGCAATTTTCCCTCAAGTGGGTGACCTAAGGTTTATCAATCCGCGGGAGGCGTAGGATGAAGATGGTCTCTCTCAAGCAACTCTGCAACCAAATAACAAAGATTCTCTTGTGTCCCCAACACACCTAATATAATGATAAGTTGTATAGGTGCACTATTTCGGCGAAGAGATGGTGATACAAGTGCAATATGGATGGTAGATATAGGTTTTTGTAATCTGAAATTACAAAAACAGCAAGGTAACAAATGGTAAAAGTGAGCACGAACGGTATTGCCATGCGTGGAAACAAGGCCTAGGGTTCATACTTTCACTAGTGAAGTTCTCTGAACAATGATAACATAATTGGTTCATATAACTATCCCTCAACATGCAACAAAGAGTCACTCTAAAGTCACTAATAGCGGGGAACAAACGAAGAGATTATTGTCGGGTATGAAACCACCACAAAGTTATTCTTTCTGATCGATCTATTCAAGAGTCCGTAGTAAAATAACATGAAGCTATTCTTTCCGTTCGATCCATCATCGAGTTCGTACTAGAATAACACCTTAAGATACATATAAACCAACACCCTAATGTCACCTAGATACTCCATTGTCACCACAAGTATCCGTGGGCATGATTATACGATATGCATCATGTAATCTCAGAATCATCTATTCAACCAACACATAGAAGTACAAAGAGTGCCCCAAAGTTTCTACCAGAGAGCCAAAACGTGTGCCAACCCCTGTGCATAGGTTCCCAATGTCACGAACCCGCAAGTTGATCACCAAAACATACATCAAGTACTCACATCACTAGTGGGGACGGGGCCTTTAGCCCCGGCCCGTAAGGGGCTTTAGTCCCGGTTTACCAACTGGGACTAAAGGGGCGGGACTAAAGTCCTAACCCTTAGTCCCGGCCCTGTTACAAGCCGGGTCTAAAGGTGCTCCACGTGGGCGCCTCGTAGCGCCCCACGGGCAGGACCTTTAGTCCCGGTTCGTTACACGGGCCGGGACTAAAGAGTTTCAGATTTTGCATATTTTCGGGTTTTTTTAATGAAATTATTTTTGGGTTTTAGGGTTTTAGGGTTTAGGTGTTCGGGAGATTAACGTGATGCCTCGTTTGGTGTTCGGGAATTAGTTTTCATATAATTTAAATAGAAATAATTATGCATATATATATAAGGTTAACTTATCTTATAAGCGAGCATATATATACAATTATATGGAGATCTGAATTATCGGGACTAGAGCCCGTCTATTTGATTACATGGACGAACATCAGTAATGGCCCCTAGCTATGCTAAATCGTCATTTGTCATCTATAGCTTCCGTCCTCAAAAAGGTCGCAAGCTCCTCTGCAACAGCAATCGCGTGTTGCTCTGGTAGGACCTTCGTCGTCATGGCTATGTGCTATATAAGAAGAGGAGATGAATATGAATATCAATCATGATAACAAAGAATGAGGGTAAAAATAGAGGTGTGAATGTTCATTGCTTACGTCGAATCTGTGATCCTTGTGCTCACAGGTAAACATGTGAATGGTCTCGCAAACATAGTATCCACATAGATGCGTTCCCCGTGGCTGCTGGTCGCACTTTACGAGAATAGAATATATATAATCAAAATAATAATCTAGCATCATAAATGTATTGAAAATAGAAGTATATCATACTACTACTTACCTGAGCCGCTCTAAAGGTCAACTTCTCATGCTCGATACCGGGAGTCACGCACTTGAACTGCTTCCAAACCCTGCCCGACAAGGATAATGATTTGCTAAGTTTTTCATTAATTGATATATCAGAAAATCATTGAAAGAGACCGATAGAGCGCAAGAATGATTGAAATTACCCTTGGAGCATGTCCTGCAGGCTTTGGAACTGTTCCAAGGGTCTCGATAATGGGTCGAAGGCATCAACTCTTCCCTTATCAATTTGAATGTCCAACAGAATCCAATGGAAGCTGCACATGTATATATATATATATATATATATATGTGTGTGTGTGTGTGTGTGTGTGTGTGTGTGTGTGTGTGTGTGTGTGTCAGTAACTTATCAATTACACTTATAAGCGAATGGACACAACAGAGTAAAGACCCTCACCTGAAGTTGTATGGAAACAGTATGTGGTCACATAAATTTTGATTTGTTAGAAACCTTAGAAGGTTTTCCTCCGTCTCCTTGGGATAATTAGTTAGCGTCGCTATATATATTTTATCTGGGTCAATACACCCAATATTTAGGATGCTCTTACTTTTACAATCCAGAATCTTCATTCTGCATAATAGAGTACAAGTTATATATAGACAATGAATTGAAATAACTAAACAAGTTATATGTAGACAACGAATTGAAAAACTTACAGACAATAGCAACTCATAAGCGATTTGTCGAGGGCGTCGCCATTGTACATCTGGAAGAGTTCATCAAAGTCGATATGGATTTGTTCGGGGCGGCCGTAGTACTCCTGTGGGACACTCAGCACGATCATCGTTCTCCCATTCTTTGATTCACTTAAGTACCATTGATGCAAGTAACGCATATTTGTTGGGAGATCATCTTTGCTGACCAAAGGCTCACCCATGACAAACTGTGTCTTAGGGGCTACCACAGCCTTGGGTATCTTGTCGTCTTGGGAAGACAACAATTCTTCAACCGAGACACCACATGCAGCCGCCAACTCCTTTGCTCTTTCTAAAGCTAGCCCCTGCACCGGAGGGGGAACATTCTCGGTTAACACCTTGAGGGGTGGGATCGACTGTTTGGCCTATTGTCCAAGCTGAGGAACGTCTCATTTTTTCTTGCTTGTAGTTGAACTTGATTTGCTCCCACTTGCACTTGCACGTGATCTGCTCTTTTTCACTTCCTTCTGCAATGTGCGTGTATAGTCATCAGGCTTAAATTGTAAGTCATAAGGTCTGATAGGAAAATTAGCATGACGTACCTTTGGGAGGGGCGACCGTTTGCGCTTTGGGGTGCTCTGTGACTTAGGAATCGTGTTGGGGAACGTCGCATGGGCAACAAAAATTTTCCTACGCGCACGAAGACCTATCATGGTGATGTCCATCTACGAGAGGGGATGTGTGATCTAAGTACCCTTGTAGACCGTACAGCAGAAGCGTTAGTGAACGCGGTTGATGTAGTGGAACGTCCTCACGTCCCTCGATCCGCCCCGCGAACTATCTCGCGATCAGTCCCACGATCTAGCGCCGAACGGACGGCACCTCCGCGTTCAGCACACATACAGATCGATGATGATCTGGGCCTTCTTGATCCGGCAAGAGAGACGGAGAGGTAGAATAGTTCTCCGGCAGCGTGACGGCGCTCCGGAGGTTGGTGATGATCTTGTCTCAGCAGGGCTCCGCCCGAGCTCCGCAGAAACACGATCTAGAGGTAAAACCGTGGAGATATGTGGTCGGGCTGCCATGGCAAAGTTGTCTCAAATCATCCCTAAAACCCCACTATATATAGGAGGGAGGCGGGAGCCTTGCCTTGGGGTCCAAGGACCCCCAAGGGGTTCGGCCGAGCCAAGGGGGGAAGGTCTCCCCTCCCAAACCGAGTCCTACTTGGTTTGGAAGGTGGAGTCCTTCTTCCCCTTCCCACCTCCTTCTTTTTTTTCTCTTTGATTTTTCTTCCAATGCGCATAGGGCTCTTTTGGGCTGTCCCACCAGCCCACTAAGGGCTGGTGCGGCACCCCCAATGCCTATGGGCTTCCCCAGGGTGGGTTGCCCCCCCCCCCCCCCCGGTGAACTCCCGGAACCCATTCGCCATTCCCGATACATTCCCGGTAACTCCAAAAACCCATTCGTTTCCGGACCATTCCGGAAACCCTCGTGACGTCCGTGATCTCATCCGGGACTCCGAACAACATTCGGTAACCAACCATATAACTCAAATACACATAAAACAACGTCGAACCTTAAGTGTGCAGACCCTGCGGGTTCGAGAACTATGTAGACATGACCCGAGAGACTCCTCGGTCAATATCCAATAGCGGGACCTGGATGCCCATATTGGATCCTACATATTCTACGAAGATCTTATCGTTTGAACCTCAGTGCCAAGGATTCATATAATCCCGTATGTCATTCCCTTTGTCCTTCGGTATGTTACTTGCCCGAGATTCGATCGTCAGTATCCGCATACCTATTTCAATCTCGTTTATCGGCAAGTCTGTTTACTTGTTCCGTAATACAAGATCCCGCAACTTACACTAAGTCACATTGCTTGCAAGGCTTGTGTGTGATGTTGTATTACCGAGTGGGCCCCGAGATACCTCTCCGTCACACGGAGTGACAAATCCCAGTCTTGATCCATACTAACTCAACGAACACCTTCGGAGATACCTGTAGAGCATCTTTATAGTCACCCAGTTACGTTGCGACGTTTGATACACACAAAGTATTCCTCCGGTGTTAGTGAGTTATATGATCTCATGGTCATAGGAACAAATACTTGACACGCAGAAAACAGTAGCAATAAAATGACACGATCAACATGCTACGTCTATTAGTTTGGGTCTAGTCCATCTCGTGATTCACCTAATGACGTGATCCAGTTATCAAGCAACAACACCTTGTTCATAATCAGAAGACACTGACTATCCTTGATCAACTGGCTAGCCAACTAGAGGCTTGCTAGGGACAGTGTTTTGTCTATGTATCCACACATGTATATAAGTCTTCATTCAATACAATTATAGCATGGATAATAAACGATTATCTTGATACAGGAATTATAATAATAACTATATTTATTATTGCCTCCAGGGCATAATTCCAACAGTCTCCCACTTGCACTAGAGTCAATAATCTAGCCCTCACATCATCATGCGAATTACATTGTAATAAATCTAACACCCATACAGTTCTGGTGTTGATCATGCTTTGCCCGTGGAAGAGGTTTAGTCAGCGAGTCTGCTACATTCAGATCCGTGTGCACTTTGCATATATTTACGTCCTCCCCTTCGACGTCGTCGCGGATGAGGTTGAAGCGTTGTTTGATGTGTCTGGACTTCTTGTGAAACCGTGGTTCCTTTGCAAGGGCAATGGCACACGTGTTGTCACAGAACAAGGTTATTGGATACAGTGCGCTTGGCACCACTCCAAGATCCGTCATGAACTGCTTCATCCAGACACCCTCCTTAGCCGCCTCCAAGGCAGCCATGTACTCCGCTTCACATGTAGAATCTGCTACGACGCTCTGCTTGGAACTGCGCCAGCTTACCGCACCCCCATTAAGAATAAATACGTACCCAGTTTGCGACTTAGAGTAGTCCGGATCTGTGTCAAAGCTTGCATCGACGTAACCTTTTACGGCGAGCTCTTCGTCACCTCCATACACGAGAAACATCTCCTTAGTCCTTTTCAGGTACTTCAGGATATTCTTGACCGCCGTCCAGTGATCCACTCCTGGATTACTCTGGAACCTACCTGCCATACTTATGGCCAGGCTAACATCCGGTCTAGTGCACAGCATTGCATACATGATAGAACCTATGGCTGAAGCATAGGGGACGGAGCGCATATGCTCTCTATCCTCATCAGTTGCTGGGCACTGAGTCTTACTCAATCTCGTACCTTGTAAAACTGGCAAGAACCCTTTCTTGGACTGTTCCATTTTGAACCTCTTCAAAACTTTATCAAGGTATGTCCTTTGTGAAAGTCCTATGAGGCGTTTTGATCTATCCCTGTAGATCTTAATGCCTAGAATGTAAGCAGCTTCTCCTAGGTCCTTCATAGAGAAACTTTTATTCAAGTAATCCTTTATGCTCTCCAAGAACTCTACGTTGTCTCCAATCAGCAATATGTCATCCACATATAATATTAGAAACGCCACAGAGCTCCCACTCACTTTCTTGTAAATACAAGATTCTCCAACCACTTGCACTAGTAGAAAACAGGGCATTGAGCCAACCACATTGGACCCGGATTGGATATAAACCGGTTCTAAAGGGTCTGTCCGCTGGGCCCCCTCCCTGCAGCAAACGGCCACAAGGCCTTTAGAACCGGTTTGTAACACAAACCGGTCCTAAAGGTTTTTGGACCGTTTGCTGCAGGGAGGGGGCCCAGTGGACAGACCTTTTAGAACCGGTTTGTATCACAAACCGGTGCTAAAGGTTTTCTCATTTTTGCAGCAACTGCGGGGCCCGCTGTCAGACCCTTTTGAACCGGTTATTAACACAAACCGGTCCTAAAGCCCTCCTCTGCTTCCTCCCCGAGCACCCCTATATTCCACCCCGAGCTCAACTCCATTTTTTCCAGCTCGAGCTCAACTCCATTTTTGCTCTCTCCTTCCTCTTGGGATCTCTAATCCATCCCCATTTTTCTCCACCATTTGTCAAGATTGTTGGCACCCATCGGTCCTACGGTTAGCATCAACATTCCCTCTTCCGGCATTGCAAGTTTTGCTCATTTTCTTGCTCATTTCATTTTTGTTGTGCTAGCTAGGTGTTTGATGAAATGCCTAAGCTAGAGAGACTTCATCATTTGTTATGTATACATATGCAATTTGAGCTCAAATTTAATTATGATTTGTGGTTTTTTTTAGTGTCGCGCGCCTTGTCCCCTTCCTCACCGCCGTCGATCGCCCCGTCACCGACACAACCTTGGTGAGCCTATTGTTTTTATTTACCAAAACAAATTTTGATTTGTATGATTACATATTTACTTGTATATAATTTTCTTATTGTGTAAGATTTTTTTTATATGTATAGCGCCATGGTTTTGATATCCGTCCCCGTTGGTCCTCGTCTAGTCTATGATTCGGATGTGGTATATTATCTTTTATAACTACATATTTTCATTTCCTGATTATATGACAATTAATTATGCCGACCAACTTGACATAGATATTTTTATCTAGGAGGTAGTGGAACCAGAAATGCCAATCGACCCTATTGTTGAGAAGTTACACTTAGTTGAACAAGAAAATGTTGGCCTGAAAGAAAGATTGAAAAAAACTGAAGAAAGGTTGGAAAAAACTGAAAGAGAGAAGATGACCTTGGAAAAGGTTCTTGCCGGTGTCGTCGATTGTCACAAGAGCGAGATGGACGCAATGCGCCTGAAGATTAGAAAGATTAGAAAATATGCAATTAGTAAAGAGGCTTGGTATCATTATGCCGTCGGGTCAATTGTTACCTTTGTTGCGATTTTGATCGCATTTGTTGTTGTTTTTAAATGCATTAATTAGAGAGAGTTTTTATGGTTGGTTTGAGTGTGTATTTTTATGAGAACTATATATGTATGGTCACTACGCTACTTTGGTTTTAACGTGTGATGAACTTTTTGTATTAATTAATTAATTTAGTCATGATGATTTAGCATAATGGTTTTTGATAAATTTATATAATGCAGATGAACCGGCAATGGATGTACAGTGATCGACGTCGTCCCGAATTCCTTAATGGCATGCATAGTTTTCTCAATGTGGCTGAGAAAAACAGGCAGAATGGATTTATTTTTTGTCCATGTAAAAAATGCCAGAATAAGAGGAATTTCCCTAACTCAAGAACCATACACACCCACCTGTTGCAAGAAGGCTTCATGCCCAGTTATTTTTGTTGGACCAAGCACGGAGAAAGAGGGGTTGTAATGGAAGACAATGAAGAAGAAGAGGATAATGATAACTATCCTATGTTCGGTGAACACGGTGATACTGAAATGGGGGAAGACGAGCCTGAACTTGAGGACATTGTTGATGAGTCTGATGATGATCTTCGTCAGGTCATTCGTGAAGAACAGATAAACTGCGGAAGTGAAAACGAGAGGTTGAAGTTGGAGCGCATGTTAGAAGATCACAAAAAATTGTTGTACCCAAATTGCGAAGATGGCCAGAAAAAGCCGGGCACCACCCTGGAATTGCTGCAATGGAAGGCAGAGAATGGAATATCTGACAAGGGATTTAAAAAGCTGCTGAAAATAATGAAGAAGATGCTTCCAAGAGATAACGTGATGCCCTGCAGTACGTACGAAGCAAAGAAGGTTGTCTGCCCTCTAGGATTGGAAGTGCATAAGATACATGCATGCATCAATGACTGCATCCTCTACCGCGGTCAGCACGAGAATTTAAATGCCTGCCCGGTATGCGGTGCATTTCGGTATAAGATCAGGCGAGGTGACCCTGGTGATGTTGAGGGCGACGATCGCCCCAGGAAGAGGGTTCCTGCCAAGGTGATGTGGCATGCTCCTATAATACCACGGTTGAAACGTTTGTTCCGAAACAAAGAGCATGCCAAGTTGCTGCGATGGCACAAAGAAGACCGTAAGGAAGACGATATGCTGAGACAACCCGCTGATGGGTCGCAGTGGAGAAACATCGACGATAAGTACGAGGACTTTGCACGTGACCCAAGAAACTTAAGGTTTGGTCTAAGTACAGATGGCCTGAATCCGTTTGGGGAGCAGAGTAGCAGTCATAGCACCTGGCCCGTGACTCTATGTATCTATAACCTTCCTCCTTGGTTATGCATGAAGCGTAAGTTCATTATGATGCAAGTGCTTATCCCAGGCCCGTCGCAACCCGGCAACAACATTGATGTGTACCTGAGGCCACTGGTTGATGAACTTTTAGAGTTGTGGGCTGATGAAGGTGTACGTGTGTGGGACGAGTACAAACAGCAGGAATTTGACCTACGAGGGTTGCTGTTTGTAACCATCAATGATTGGCCTGCTCTTAGTAACATCTCAGGACAGTCAAACAAGGGATACAGCGCATGCACACACTGTTTAGGCGAGACTGAAAGTATACATATAGGCAAGAATGTGTACCCGGGGCATCGTCGATTTCTTCCAGACAGGCATCCCGTAAGAAAGAAAGGAAAGCATTTCAAAGATGAGGCAGATACACGGAGGAAGCCAACCCTCCCTAAAGGTACTGATATATATGACATGGTCAAAGATATAAAAGTAATCTTTGGTAAGGGTCCTGGCGCACAATCTGTTATGAATGACGCCGACAACCACGTAGCCATGTGGAAGAAGAAATCTATATTCTGGGAACTACCCTATTGGAAATTCCTAGAGGTTCGCTCTGCGATCGACGTGATGCACGTGACGAAAAATATTTGCGTGAACCTGCTAAACTTATTGGGCGTGCATGGGAAGAAGTCGAGAGATACACCAAAAGCACGGCTGCACCACCAACGTATGCACAAACGAGACGACCTGATGAATCCAGAGAATTTCAAAGGTCCTGCCAGCTACGCTCTTACCAAGGAAGAGAAGGAGATCTTTTTCCAAGTCCTGAGCAGTATCAAGGTCCCGTCTGGCTACTCGTGGAACATAAATGGAATACTAAACCTGGAAGAGAAAAAGTTCCAAAACCTAAAGTCTCATGACTGCCACGTGATCATGACCCAGTTACTTCCGATTGCATTGAGGGGGCTTCTGCCAGAAAACGTGCGAGTACCCATTGTGAAGCTATGTGCATTCCTCAATGCAATTTCTCAAAAGGCAATCGATCCAGCAACTCTACCAAGTTTACAGAAGGACGTGGTCCAATGTCTTGTCAGCTTCGAGTTGGTGTTCCCACCAACCTTCTTCAATATTATGACGCACCTCATAGTTCACCTAGTCCAAGAGATTTCCGTTCTCGGTCCTGTATTCTTACACAATATGTTCCCCTTTGAGAGGTTCACGGGAGTCTTGAAGAATTATGTTAAAAACCGTGCTAGGCCAGAAGGAAGCATGGTCAAGGGCTATGGAACAAAGGAGGTCATTGAGTTTTGTGTTGACTTTATTCCTGACCTGAACCCGATCGGTGTTCCTCAGTCGCGCCATGAGGGGAGACTGCATGGAAAAGGCACGCTAGGAAAGAAATCAACAACATGTATGGACGAGCAATCTTTCACTCAAGCACACTACACAGTTCTAGTTAATTCCAGCTTGGCGGCTCCATATATCCAGGAACACAAGGATATTTTACGCTCGGAATACCCGGAGCAACCTGAAGATTTCATTGCTAAAGAACACGAGAAGACTTTCGGCGGTTGGTTGCAAAGACGTCTCATTAATGACAACATTGTTGAAGATGAGCTATACTTGTTGGCCAAGCAACCATCTTCGACTGTATTGACCTTTAAAGGGTACGAGATAAATGGTAACACATTTTACACCGCAGACCAAGATAAAAAGAGCACCAACCAAAACAGTGGCGTCCGATTTGATGCAAAAGACGACAACGGGCAAAGGGTCACATACTATGGTTACATAGAGCAGATATGGGAACTTGACTACGGACCTTCCTTTAAGGTCCCTTTGTTCTGGTGCAAATGGTTCAACCTGTCAGGCGTGAAGGTAGACCCGAAGTACGGAATGACAACAGTGGATCAGAAGAATCTTGGGTACGGCAATGATCAATTCATCCTAGCCAATGATGTGGCTCAGGTTTTCTATGTGAAGGACATGTCTAGCAGACCGAGAAAAAGAAAAGATAAGGAAGCGAATACATCAGACGATGAGCCAAGGCGCCACATAGTTCTTTCAGGGAAAAGAAACATCGTGGGAGTCGAGGACAAGACAGACATGTCAGAAGATTACAATAAATTTGATGAAATTCCTCCCTTCAAAGTCAAAGATGATCCAAGCATCCCGTTAAATGATGAAGATACTCCATGGTTACGACGCAATCAGAAGAAAGGCAAGAAGAAAAATAGATAGGGGGTGTTGTTGGTGATGTGTAATAATGTATTAAACCTTTTATGTAATTGTGTTGACCATTTTGATAAATATCAAAAATTTGACCAGTTTCCACTAAATTTGACCATTTTGATAAATATCGTTTTTATTTTTTTAAGTGTTAAAATGACATTTAGACAATTTGTAAATAAATGTAAAAGAAAACAAAAAAGGGAAACAAAAAAGAAAAATAAAAGAAGAAACGGGAAAAAGAAAAAGGAAACAAAAAATATCTTTATATTTTCAAATTAGTTTGATAAATATCTTATTTTTATTTTTTTATTGTTTTAAATGACATTAGGACAATTTTTACACAAAATATCAGAAAATATGAATATGTTTTTATAAATATTTGATTTTACAAAAGCTTTTTGAGTCTACTTTCATTTTATAAATAAATGTAAAAGAAAACAGAAAAGGGAAACAAAAAAGAAAAATAAAAGAAGAAACAGGAAAAAGAAAAAGGAAACAAAAAGAAAAAGAAAACAGGAAACAGAAAAAAGGAAAAAAGAAAAAGGAAAAAAACCTTTAGGACCGGTTTGTAACAACAACCGGTCCTAAAGGTGGGTACGCTTCGCGCCCAATTTTTGGACCTTTAGTACCGGTTTGTGTTAACAACCGGTGCTAAAGGGTCTTTAGGACCGGTTGTCAACACCAACCGGTGCTAAAGGCTCCTAGACCTCTCTGGGCCGCCAACTTCTCGCCTTCCCGCACGTCTTCTCTCCTCGCCGCCTCTCTCCTCCCCTTCTCTCCTCGCCGACTCGACCTCCTCGCCGCCTCCTTGCCGCCCCACGCCGCCTCCTCGCCGCCCGCCGTCGCTTCCTCGCCACCGTCGCCTCGTCGCCGCCTCCTCGCCGCCTCGCAGCCTCCTCGCCTCGTCACCGCCTCCTCGCGGCCTCCTCGCGCCGCCTCCTCGCCGCCTCCTCGCGGCCTCCTCGCGACGCCTCCTCGCCGTCGTATGTCGCCTCCTCGCCGCCGTACGTCGCCTCCTCGCCGCCTCCTCGCCGCCCCACTTCATCTTCTTCTCCCACGGTATATCGTCCATATTGTTGTAGTTCCTATTTTCGTATATCCTACTTTTGTATATCCATATTGTTGTATATCATATTGTTGTATCATATTTTTCATATATCATATATCCATATTGTTGTATCATATATCCTATTTTCGTATATCCATATTGTTGTATATCATATATCCATATTGTTGTATATCCTATTTTAGAGCCTTATCATATTGTTGTATATCCATATTGTTGTAGTTCCTATTTTTAGCCTTAGACTTTATTCTTACCGTTTTATCGATGGAGATCGGAAAGTCCTATGATTGTATAAATGAGGTGACGTTTCTAAAAAAAACACCCAAGCATTTGTGCCAGAACTGCGGTGAAGAAATCTGTGTCACACAATATAACTGTGTTGGCCAAGGGACCCTTTCCTCATGTCCCCCCGACCTCTCACTAGTTTTGCTGGGGAAAGTTTCCGACGATTCCGACGATTCCGTAAAACTTTCCGACGATTCCGTAAAACTTTCCGACGATTACGACTCCGACGATTCCGTAAAACTTTTCCGTAAACTTTCCGGTTCCGTAAAACTTTTCCGTAAATAATTTTGCTAAGTTAAATTCTTGTTACTAGCAGGTGTTGAGCTATGGATCCCCAAGAACCACATGATCAGCACGCCGATCAGCTCGCGGGAATGGGTGAGGCGGAGAAGGAAAGATACATGTGCCAGATGATTTTTGAAGATTCAACGGCCATATATCATGATGACGACGGTGGACATGCGTTTAGCAATCAATTTTTGACCGACTCCGGTGACGGAGCTGAGAATATAGAAGATGTAGTAGATGCAGAAGTGCCCTTCGGAACAAACTCTGCCAATGTATATCTCAAGTCACTGTTGACGCAACAATTAATTTGTATTGCACTTACTAACGAATCATTATTTTCCCATTTAGGCGCCCTCCGGAACAGCTAGCGCAAGTACTGAGACAAAGTCGAAACGAGGCCCGGCCGCAAGGTTGAAAGATACTGCAAGGTACTCGATCGATAAAGTTGTTGCTGATGGCAAACCACTGGAACCCCCAGAAACTTATCGCAAATTTGTAAATCAGTGCGGAGTTGTTGTAAGAGACCTGGTCCCGATCAACTTAATAGAATGGAATAAGCCGAAGACCGGCGCCAACATTGGAGCTACTTATGTCGATGACAGATTGAAAAGAGTGCTTTGCGACACGGTCTGGCTAAATTTCAGCGTAGCGGAAGATAAGAAGAAGAAAGTCGAGGAGTGGGCTTTGAAGAAGATGGCCACACAATTCCAGAGGTGGAAGAACGACTTGTGGAAGAAATATAAGGACGAAGATCCAGTTTTCACTGGGCACCTAGTGAAGATAAGAGACGCTTGGCCTGATTTTAAGGTGTACAAGAAATCGGGTGTCTTTACATCCCGATCAGCCACAAATACGGAGATTGCGAAGAAGAACAAATATCACCATATTTTGGGGTCAGGTAGCTACATGACTGCCCTGCCTAGGTGGCGACGCTATGAAGATGCGCTTCTGAAAAGAAATATCATTCCACAGACACATGACTGGCCCGATAGGTCCAAGTTCTGGTTGTTCGCACATGGGGCATCGTTGGACGCTGAGACTGGGATGATTGTTGCGGAGGGACCATGGTCGGAAAAAATAACACAAGTCGTATCAGATCTAGAGAAGGCAATAGAAGCTGTTCGAAAAGGAACTTTTGTTCCCGATAGAGAGAACGACGAGTTGACGAAGGCACTCGGGAACCCCGAAAAGTGGGGACGAACACGAGGCTTGGGAGCCACTACCCCGTGGAACCAAGGGTTTTCGGCGGACCTTGGCACTTACAGAAGCCGTGGTAGAAGCAAGAGGAAGGCGCTGGAACGGATATCGACATTAGAAGAAAAGGTGGCGTTTCTCTTGAAGAAAGGGGGACACCCTGTACCTGACACTGAAGAGGAGGAAGAAGATCCTGCACCTGACGCTGATCAGCAGCAATTAGAAGACGGTCCTGTAGCAGATGCCGTCCCATCTCAGCATAGAAGCAGCGTGGGTTCCACGCAGCTGCAGCTAGAAGACGGTCCTGCAGTCGAACCGTCGGTGCCTCACTACCCCGTGGATGATGTCACGGAGAAGACAAACTGTGAGATACATATGCCAATGGGGAACATATCCTTCATGGTGGCGTCAGGCTATGCTTTACCGAATCAACCTGGAGCAACCTACCATGGTGGTCAGATTTCAGCATCCCATGCTCGTGTCGGGTTGTCAACAATTACGCCGGGATGCCAGTCAATTGAGCTTGATATTCCTGGAGGTGAAGGCGAGAAGACACTGGGAGAAATGGAGCTTGGTATCATCTTGTGGAAGAAGAAACACATCGTGTTTCCTAACGCGGCGCCAAGGCCACCGACTCCTCCAGGTACAAATGCACCACCTCCAACAATTACTGAATGTTGCACCACATGTATGCCTATTTTTAATAGTTTTTTCACTTTCGTACAAAGAATGCACGACCTCCAAGTCCACCCCCCAACGCACCTCCAAGTCCACCCCACAACGAAGATAGGGAGCCCGAGGCCGAGAGTCCATCGCCCGTGCACTCCAGTGAGCCGACGGATGCGCCCACTACGGGTACGGCAAAGCGGAAGCTGCAGTTCAGAAGAAACGGGACTCCTCCCAAGAAGAGAGAAAGGAAACCCAATAAAATCAAGACTCCCCCGATGTTACCAGGCCTGATGACTCCGGAGGAACTAGACGAGGCCGTGAAAGCCAAAAACAAAGCATGGTTCGCACGGTTTCCCCTGAAGCCCCCTCCAGACATCTGGAAGGAAACTCTGAAGAACGTACCAAAGTGGAAAATTGAGCGCACCATCGACAACTTATATTATCCAGAACCGCCTCCACCGCCGCCCCTTTCAGACTATCAACGGTTCATTGAAAAGATGCACACCGCACAGATGAAGCAGGCGGAGCAGATGAAGCAGGCGGAGCAGACGAAATGCGGGAAACAAGTTCCCCAGCTCGGACAACAAGAAACACAGTCAATTGCCCCGCTCAAGGTGTTATCTGACCAGGCTTCAGTGTCCGGTCCACGCATGGGCGACGTAGGTTACGCTATTGCTGATGTGGTATATAAATATAAGCCCGAGCACCCTCTGGTCGAAAATCCTAGTGCTCTAACAACCCAACTATGGAATTTACATGTTTGGTACTTGGAGGGCGCAAGGCAAAAGAGAGACTGTGTCATGGCGGCAGTTCAGGATCAACACTACTTCGGAGAGTACGGTGTGGAGGTTGGGTTCGATGATTTTCTCCAGATGTATAATCAACGTGCCCTCGACAGAGCTATCGTCAGCTGCTACTGTTTGTAAGTGATTTATTTGTGTAATTTAATTATTTAGTTAAGCTCGCGTTCATTGCCCGTATAATTATCACTCACGAGACATTCTTTTTGTACGCTACTATGCATAATGAAGATTCGTGAATGCAGGCTGGCAGGAATCTGGGACTTTGGGTTCATTGACCCGTATTCGTTTCATCAAGAGACAATAGAAAAGTTCAACAAGGATACACCGGATGATTTGCTAAGGTTTTTGAAGCGACAAAGTACCAAAAAAGAAATACTTTGGCCCTACGGATTCAAGTGAGTGTTACTGCCTTGTACACATTCCATTTTGCTTACCTGATGTTAAGTGTAATTGATGAGTATGCATGACTGCGTGTGTACACGTGCGCAGGTCCCACTTCATATTGTTCATCATTAGAATCGATCAAGGACAAGTTGAAGTCTGGGACCCGTTAACCTGGGACGCTGACAAATGGAAGAGCGCGCGTCAGATGCTTCAAAGGTATATATATATATCGGCCTCTTTCGTTCATCGGCCTCTTTTTCGTTCATTTCCTGATATCAAGTAAGTAATAATTAACTCTTGTATTCATTTTTCTTTGTCGGCCAGGGTTTGGCAAATGTTCATCAAGGAAGAACCCGGTACATGGGCAGACAAGCTCCACTTTCAGATTAACAAAGTAAGTAGTACTACGTACCCTGGTTTCAATACCATTACCATTCTCTTGATTATTATTAATTTGACTGAATTATGTTCTCGTATATAGGGCGTCCCGCAACAACCACAGGGCACTGATTATTGTGGATACTACGTTTGCGAGTACATTCACAGGATTATCAATGAGAAATCCCGTACTTCCATAAATCTAGAGGTACGTAACCGGATCTTCACAACTTTATTTATGTTGCCATCAATTATGTTTAGTTTTGTTCATAACTTAATTGTTTTCATCTACTTCTTTTAAAGCTGCAACGAAAGCGGGCGATGCTCAGACCAATCCAACGTTGCAAGGCAGTTGCAGAGGAATTTGCAGGATTTCTCCTCACGCAAGTCATAGATGAAGGCGGAGAATTTTTCCATCCTATGAACCAATAGCCAGCTCCCTTCTCTATGCAAGTATACAGCTATAGGAAACGAACTTCAAATTATGTAATGATAATCGATCCAGTACTTCGTGTTACATGTATATATGTACTTTTATTTGGTGCATCAACATTTAACCGCAAACACGGAATCGGAAACACTTAACCGCAAACACGGAATCGGTGTTTCCGGATACGTGTTTCCGATTACGTGTTTCCGATTCCGTGTTCGTAAAAAACGGAACACGGACACACGGAATCGGAAACACGGAATCGGAAAGACGTAAACGGAAATACGGAACCGGAAACACATAAACGAAAACCCTGAAAATACGGAACACGGAAACACCGAAATACGGAATCGGAACCCTGAAAAGAAAAGGAAAAAAAAGAAAAACAAAATCATTAGGACCGGTTGGTGTTACCAACCGGTTCTAAAGGTCCTCCGCCTGCGCGCACTCTTCGGCGCCCACGTGGAGGCCTTTAGCGCCGGTTTGTAAGAGACCGGTGCTAAAGGGGGGGCCTTTAGTCCCGGATACGTAGCACCGGATGTGTATCCGGGTCCAAAGGCCCTTACCAACCGGTTCTAATACCCCTTTCTCCACTAGTGTTGTATAAACCCAAATGCTTTGATCACCTCATCAAAGCGTTTGCTCCAACTCCGAGATGCTTGCACCAGTCCATAAATGGATCGCTGGAGCTTGCACACCTTGTTAGCATTCTTAGGATCGACAAAACCTTCGGGTTGCATCATATACAACTCTTCCTTAAGGAAACCGTTAAGGAACGCCGTTTTGACATCCATCTGCCAGATTTCATAATCGAAAAATGCAGCTATTGCTAACATGATTCTGACAGACTTTAAGCATCGCTACGGGTGAGAATGTCTCATCGTAGTCAACTCCTTGAACTTGTGAAAAACCCTTTGCCACTAGTTGAGCTTTATAAACGGTTACATTGCCGTCAGCGTCCGTCTTCCTCTTAAAGATCCATCTGTTCTGAATAGCCTTGCGGCCTTCAGGTAGTACCTCCAAAGTCCACACTTTGTTCTCATATATGGATCCTATCTCGGACTTCATGGCTTCTAGCCATTTGTTGGAATCTGGGCCCACCATTGCTTCTTCATAATTCGCAGGTTCATTGTTGTCTAACAACATGATTGACAAGACGGGATTACCGTACCACTCTGGAGCAGCACGTGGTCTCGTCGACCTGCGTGGTTCGACAGAAACTTGAACCGGAGTTTCATGATCATCATCATTAACTTCCTCCTCAACCGGCGTCGCAACAACAGAGATTTCCCCTTGCCCTGCGCCACCATCCAGAGGGATGAGAGGTTCGACAACCTCGTCAAGTTCTATCTTCCTCCCACTCAATTCTCTCGAGAGAAACTCCTTCTCGAGAAAAGCTCCGTTTTTAGCAACAAACACTTTGCCCTCGGATTTGAGATAGAATTTGTACCCAACTGTCTCTTTTGGGTAACCTATGAAGATGCACTTTTCCGCTTTGGGTTCCAGCTTTTCAGGCTGAAGCTTTTTGACATAAGCATCACATCCCCAAACTTTAAGAAACGACAACTTTGGCCTTTTGCCATACCACAGTTCGTATGGTGTCGTCTCAACGGATTTTGATGGTGCCCTATTTAAAGTGAATGCAGCTGTTTCTAATGCATAACCCCAAAATGATAATGGCAAATCGGTAAGAGACATCATAGATTGCACCATCTCTAATAAAGTACGATTACGACGTTCGGACACACCATTACGCTGTGGTGTTCCAGGCGGTGTCAATTGTGAAACAATTCCACATTGTCTTAAGTGAGCACCAAACTCGAAACTCAGATATTCACCCCCACGATCAGACCGTAGGAACTTGATCTTCTTGCTACGATGATTTTCAACTTCACTCTGAAATTTCTTGACCTTTTCAAATGTTTCAGACTTGTGCTTCATTAAGTAGACATAACCATATCTACTCAAATCGTCAGTGAAGGTGAGAAAATAACGATATCCGCCGCGTGCCTCTACGCTCATCGGACCACACACATTGGTATGTATGATTTCCAACAAGTCACTTGCACGCTCCATTGTTCCGGAGAACGGAGTTTTAGTCATCTTGCCCATGAGGCATGGTTCGCACGTGTCAAGTGAATCAAAGTCAAGTGACTCCAAAAGTCCATCGGCATGGAGTTTCTTCATGCCCTTTACACCAATATGACCTAAGCGGCAGTGCCACAAAAATATGGCGCTATCATTGTTAACTCTAACTCTTTTGGTCTCAATGTTATGTATGTGTGTATCACTATCAAGATTCAATATGAACAATCCTCTCACATTGGGTGCATGACCATAAAAGATGTTACTCATAGAAATAGAACAACCATTATTCTCTGACTTAAAAGAGTAACCGTCTCGCAATAAACAAGATCCAGATATAATGTTCATGCTCAACGTAGGCACTAAATAACAATGATTCAAGTTCATAACTAATCCTGATGGTAACTGAAGTGAAACTGTGCCGACGGCGATTGCATCAACCTTGGAACCATTTCCTACGCGCATCGTCACTTCATCTTTTGTCAGCCTTCGTCTATTCCGCAGTTCCTGTTTCGAGTTGCAAATATGAGAAACAGAACCGGTATCGAATACCCAGGGACTACTACGAGAGCCGGTTAAGTACACATCAATAACATGTATATCAAATATAACTGATTTTTCTTTGGCCGCCTTCTTATCTGCCAGATACTTGGGGCAATTGCGCTTCCAGTGACCCATACCCTTGCAATAGTAACACTCTGTTTCAGGCTTAGGTCCAGCTTTGGGTTTCTTCGTCGGATTGGCAACAGGCTTGCCACTCTTCTTTGAATTACCCTTCTTGCCTTTGTCGTTTCTCTTGAAACTAGTGGTCTTATTCACCATCAACACTTGATGCTCTTTACGGAGTTCAGACTCTATGACTTTCAGCATCGCAAATAAATCGCCGGGAGACTTGTTCATCCCTTGCATGTTGTAGTTCAACACAAAGCCTTTATAGCTTGGCGGCAGTGATTGAAGGATTCTGTCAGTGATAGCTTCTTGCGGGAGTTCAATCCCCAGCTCAGCTAGACGGTTTGAGTACCCAGACATTTTGAGCACATGTTCACTGACAGACGAGTTCTCCTCCATCTTGCAAGCATAGAATTTATGGGAGGTCTCATACCTCTCGATCCGGGCGTTCTTCTGAAAGATAAACTTCAACTCCTGGAACATCTCAAATGCTCCATGACGCTCAAAGCGACGTTGAAGTCCCGGTTCTAAGCCATACAAGACTGCACATTGAACTACTGAGTAGTCCTCCTTACGTGCTAACCAAGCGTTCTTAACATCCTGATCAGCCGTAGCGGGTGGTTCATCTCCTAGCGCAGCACTAAGGACATAATCCTTCTTCCCAGCTTGTAAGATTAGCTTAAGATTACGAGCCCAGTCTACAAAGTTGCTTCCATCATCTTTGAACTTAGCTTTCTCTAGGAACGTATTAAAATTCAGGGTGACTGTCGCATGAGCCATGATCTACAACACAAATGTATTCAAAGTGGACTTAGACTATGTTCAAGATAATTAGAGTTTAACTTAATCAAATTACTCGCTAAACTCCCACTCAAAAAGTACATCTCTCTAGTCATTTGAGTGGTTCATGATCCACTTACACTAGCTCAAGTCCGATCATCACGTGAGTTGAGCATAGTTTCAGTGGTAAGCATCCCCATGCTAATCATATCATCTATATGATTCATGATCGATCTTTCGGTCTCATGTGTTCCGAGGCCATGTCTGCACATGCTAGGCTCATCAAGCTTAACCCGAGTGTTCCGCGTGCGCAACTGTTTTGCACCCGTTGTATGTGAACGTTGAGTCTATCACACCCGATCATCACGTGGTGTCTCGAAACGACGAACTGTAGCAACGGTGCACAGTCGGGGAGAACACAATTTCGTCTTGAAATTTTAGTGAGAGATCACCTCATAATGCTACCGTCGTTCTAAGCAAAATAAGGTGCATAAAAGGATTAACATCACATGCAATTCATAAGTGACATGATATGGCCATCATCACGTGCTCCTTGATCTCCATCACCAAAGCACCGGCACGATCTTCTTGTCACCGGCGCCACACCATGATCTCCATCAACGTGTCGCCATCGGGGTTGTCGTGCTACTCATGTTATTACTACTAAAGCTACTTCCTAGCAAAATAGTAAGCGCATCTGGAAGCACAAACGTTAGTTATAAAGACAACCCTATGGCTCCTGCCGGTTGTCGTACCATCGACGTGCAAGTCGATATTATCTATTACAACATGATCATCTCATACATCCAATATATCACATCACATCGTTGGCCATATCACATCACAAGCATACCCTGCAAAAACAAGTTAGACGTCCTCTAATTTTGTTGTTGCATGTTTTACGTGGTGACCATGGGTATCTAGTAGGATCGCATCTTACTTACGCAAACACCACAACGGAGATATATGAGTTGCTATTTAACCTCATCCAAGGACCTCCTCGGTCAATTCCGATTCAACTAAAGTTGGAGAAACTGACACCCGCCAATCATCTTTGAGCAACGGAGTTACTCGTAGCGATGAAACCAGTCTCTCGTAAGCGTACGAGTAATGTCGGTCCGAGCCGCTTCGATCCAACAATACCGCGGAATCAAGAAAAGACTAAGGAGGGCAGCAAAACGCACATCACCGCCCACAAAAACTTTTGTGTTCTACTCAAGAAGACATCTACGCATGAACCTAGCTCATGATGCCAGTGTCGGGGAACGTCGCATGGGAAACAAAAAATTTCCTACGCGCACGAAGACCTATCATGGTGATGTCCATCTACGAGAGGGGATGTGTGATCTACGTACCCTTGTATACCGTACATCAGAAGCGTTAGTGAACGCGGTTGATGTAGTGGAACATCCTCCCGCCCCTCGATCCGCCCCGCGAACTATCCCGCGATCAGTCCCACGATCTAGCGTCGAACGGACGGCACCTCCGCGTTCAGCACACGTACAGCTCGACGATGATCTCGGCCTTCTTGATCCAGCAAGAGAGACAGAGAGGTAGAAGAGTTCTCCGGCAGCGTGACGGCGCTCCGGAGGTTGGTGATGATCTTGTCTCAGCAGGGCTCCGCCCGAGCTCCGCAGAAACGCGATCTAGAGGTAAAACCATGGAGATATGTGGTCGGGCTGCCGTGGCAAAGTTGTCTCAAATCAGCCCTAAAACCCCACTATATATAGGAGGGAGGGGGAGCCTTGCCTTGGGGTCCAAGGACCCCCAAGGGGTTCGGCCGAGCCAAGGGGAGAAGGTCTCCCCTCCCAAACCGAGTCCTACTTGGTTTGGAAGGTGGAGTCCTTCTTCCCCTTCCCACCTGCTTCTTTTCTTTTCTTTTCTCTTTGATTTTTCTTCCAATGCGCATAGGGCTCTTTTGGGCTGTCCCACCAGTCCACTAAGGGCTGGTGCGGCACCCCCAATGCATATGGGCTTCCCCGGGGTGGGTTGCCTCCCCGGTGAACTCCCGGAACCCATTCGTCATTCCTGGTAACTCCGAAAACCTTCCGGTAATCAAATGAGGTCATCCTATATATCAATCTTCGTTTCCGGACCATTCTGGAAACCCTCGAGACGTCCGTGATCTCATCCAGGACTCTGAACAACATTTGGTAACCAACCATATAACTCAAATACACATAAAACAACGTCGAACCTTAAGTGTGCAGACCCTGCGGGTTCGAGAACTATGTAGACATGACCCGAGAGACTCCTCGGTCAATATCCAATAGCGGGACCTGGATGCCCATATTGGATCCTACATATTCTACGAAGATCTTATCGTTTGAACCTCAGTGCCAAGGATTCATATAATGCCGTATGTCATTCCCTTTGTCCTTCGGTATGTTACTTGCCCGAGATTCGATCGTCAGTATCAGCATACCTATTTCAATCTCGTTTATCGGCAAGTCTCTTTACTCGTTCCGTAATACAAGATCCCGCAACTTACACTAAGTCACATTGCTTGCAAGGCTTGTGTGTGATGTTGTATTACCGAGTGGGCCCCGAGATACCTCTCCGTCACACGGAGTGACAAATCCCAGTCTTGATCCATACTAACTCAACGAACACCTTCGGAGATACCTGTAGAGCATCTTTATAGTCACCCAGTTACGTTGCGACGTTTGATACACACAAAGTATTCCTCCGGTGTTAGTGAGTTATATGATCTCATGGTCATAGGAACAAATACTTGACATGCAGAAAACAGTAGCAATAAAATGACACGATCAACATGCTACGTCTATTAGTTTGGGTCTAGCCCATCACGTGATTCTCCTAATGACGTGATCCAGTTATCAAGCAACAACACCTTGTTCATAATCAGAAGACACTGACTATCGTTGATCAACTGGCTAGCCAACTAGAGGCTTGCTAGGGACAGTGTTTTGTCTATGTATCCACACATGTATATAAGTCTTCATTCAATACAATTATAGCATGGATAATAAACGATTATCTTGATACAGGAATTATAATAATAACTATATTTATTATTGTCTCTAGGGCATAATTCCAACAAATCATCGGCGGAGCGTTCTTGGTGGCACGCTCCCGCTTAGTATCCGGAGCGGGCGGCGGCGGAGACGGACGACCCAAGTCCGGCGGCGGTGATCGAGATGGACTCGTGTTGTGCTGGCCGACGTCATGTGGAGGGCTTGCACGTGATCTGCTCTTTTTCACTTCCTTCTGCAATGTGCGTGTATAGTCATCAGGCTTATGGTGTAAGTCATACTGTGATTGAAGGGTCGTGAAGTATTTTGCAAATGCTATTTGCTTCTAGGTGTATTCCGGGCGGGGCTCGGGTTCCTTCTTTTTCATCTGCGCATCATGATGTTCCTTTGCTATCCTGGCGTTTTCCTCGGGGGTACGATCATAAGATCTGATAGGAAGATTAGCATGACGTACCTTTGGGAGGGGCGACCGTTTGCGCTTTGGAGTGCTCTGTGGCTTAGGAATCATCGGCGGAGCGTTCTTGGTGGCACGCTCCCGCTTTGTATCCGTGGCAGGCTCAGGCTTTGTATCCGGAGCGGGCGGCGGCCGAGCGTTCTTGGTGGCATGCTCCCGCTTTGTATCCGTGGCAGGCTCAGGCTTTGTATCCGGAGCGTTCTTGGTGGCACGCTCCCGCTTAGTATCCGGAGCGGGCGGCGGCGGAGACGGACGACCCAAGTCCGGTGGCGGTGATCGAGATGGACTCGTGTTGTGCTGGCCGACGTCATATGGAGGGCTTGGAGGTAATGGAGGTGTAGGTGACCTGCGACGACTCGTTGGCGGTGTTGTCCTTGGGGCCGAGCATGGAAGCTTGATGTAGTTCTTGTCCCATAGGATGACTCCACCTAGTACTTCTCCGAGTGTCCTCTCATCTTCGGGTCCAGCTATGTCGAGCTCCATATCATTAAACCCCGTCATGATTTCATCCACCCCGACTTTAGCAAAGCCAGCTGGAATCTCACAGCCATGCCAGCGTGCATCAGGGCCAGAAGGTAAAGCTTGTCCGACTGCCACCTTCATGGATATGTTCTTGAATTTCTGATGGAGTTCACATGATGTTGACTCCTTGATTCCATCCACGGGGTAGCTGGGACCGCCCTCTATCATTCTTCGTTCATCGTCGGGCGGGGCCTCAGATTCAGCCACGCTGCTTTTCCGCTTAGATGGGGCGCCGGTAATATCAAGTGCAGGATCTTCCTGGCGCGGTACTCCTCTAAGCTCATCAATCTTCTTCTGTTGCTCATTAATCCTGGCAAGCAACTGGTTGAACTTGTCATTCTCCTCATCCTGCTGCCGCTTCTTTGCTCTCTCTCGACTTCTGTAAGTGTCTTGGTCTCTGGCAAACCCAAGCCACCACGGGTAAGATGGACCGAAGCCTCGTGTTCGTCCTACATGTTCGTCATTGCCGAGGACCAGTGTGAGCAAATCTTTATCTCTATCTGCAGTGAACTTTCTTTGTCCCTCCTTAATTTCTTTGACTATCATTTTCCAATTCTCCCTGGGTATCCTAAGATTGTCATTGCAGATGAGGTGCCCTGTTGTTTCGTCGTACGACCCACCATGCGCAAGGAACCAATTTCTTGCTCTCAATTCCCACTCATCACGGAGTGGTTCAGGTACGATGCCTTTATCTATCAGATCTTGCTCTTTCTTTTCCCACTTTGGGATAGCAGTCTCATAGCCCCCTAGCCCCAGCTTGTGGTGATATTTCTTCTTGTCGGCATTTATCTTGTTCTTTTCGGATAATGCCTGGGCATCTTCTGACTCCTTGTACTCTTGAAATTCCTTCCAGTGATTCGCCTGATTGGCTAGATACCCCTCGAATACTGGCACTTTCTTTGTCTTCAGATAGTTTTTCCATAGCTTCTTCTTCCAGCTACGGAACAGTTTGGCCATCTTGTTTAGAGTCCACTGCTTGACTTTGGCCCTCAGTTTGTCTGCGGCGTCTTCATTCTCACATTCTGGCAGGTTGAAATGTGACATGAGATCATTCCAAAGATTATCTTTGTACCTTTCGGCGACATAGTCACTATCGGCTGCCCCTTTGCGCTTGTTCCACTCCCGAACGTTGATCGGGACGTGATCCCTAACGAGAACTCCGCATTGCTTCTTGAATGTGTCAGCAGCATTCTTAGGAAGCTTGGGTTCGCCCATAGGCATTATCACCTCAAAGGTGTAATGCGTCCATGCATCCAACTTTCTAGTCGGGCCTCGTTTCGTAGATTTGCTCGATGTGGAGGCCTAAGATGGAGAAACATTCGTCAAATGAATGTATATGTATACAATATAGAGCTATCTCCAATAGTTTTCACATATTACAAGTGATTGTCGAACTTCATATGTATACCTCGCTGGACTTTATTATTTCTTAACCGGCTTCTCCACCGGCTTCTCCATCAGTGGAGCTATCACCTTCTCCGTCATTGGACCTATCTCCTGCCCCATCGGCTTCATCTTCGTGTCGCTCGACCTCCATTCCATATCCGGAGTCGTTTAGATATGACCTCGGAGATTCAGCTGGTTCAACGTCGGGGCCGTCTTTGATTATATCTTCGAGAAGTTCTTCCTCTTCGAGGTTCCTGATATGTGGATCCATAGTTCTGCAAAAAACGGACATTTGATTAACTAATAAACTAACAAACTATATAAGAGGGGTTGGAAACTTCGAAGGCTCGTTTTATATAGGAGGACCTTTAGTCCCGGGTCTTGGCTAGAACCTAAACTCTAAAAATACCAGCCGGGCGGAGCCAAGTCCCGGACACTTAAGCATATACAATAGCAAAATTAAACTAGTTCTATTAATTTTCTAGCTAAAAATAAACTATTAACTCTTAAGCATATACAATAGCAAAATTAAACTATTAACACTTAAGCATATACAATAGCAAAATTAAGCAATAATCTAAGAAACACTATTAACACTTAAGCATATACACTATACAATAGCAAAATTAAATGACAAAAAAAAGATTTCTTCTTCTTGTAACCTTAAACTATTTTTTCCTCTTCTTCTATTTCTCCTCTTCTTCTATTTCTCCTCTTCTTCTACTTCTACTTCTCCTCTTCTTCTACTACTTCTCCTCTCCTCTTCTTATATTTTTCCTCTTCTTCTCCTCTCCTCCTCTTCTTATTATCCTTTTTCTTCTTTTCTTCTCCTCCCCTTCTTATTCTCCTTTTTCTTCCTTTCTTCTCCTTTTTCTTCCTTTCTTCCCTTTTTCTTCTTTTCTTCTCCTTTTTCTTCTTTTCTTCTCCTTTTTCTTCTTCCTTTCTTCTCCTTTTTCTTGCTTTCTTCTCCTTTTTCTTCCTTTCTTCTCCTTTTTCTTCCTTTCTTCCCTTTTTCTTCTTTTCTTCTCCTTCCCTTTTTCTTCCTTGATTCTCCTTTTTCTTCCTTTCTTCTCCTTTTTCTTCTTTTCTTCTCCTTTTTTTCCTTTCTTCTCCTTTTTCTTCCTTTCTTCTATGTTTCTTCCTTTCTTCTCCTTTTTCTTCCTTTCTTCTCCTTTTTCTTCTTTTCTTCTCCTTTTTCTTCCTTTCTTCTCCTTTTTCTTCTTTTCTTCTCCTTTTTCTTCCTTTCTTCTCCTTTTTCTTCCTTTCTTCTCCTTTTTCTTCTTTGCTTGTGCTGGCCGGAGTGTTGGGGAGGAGGGGGCGTGGGGCTTACCGGACGGAGGTGTCGACGGCGCGCGGCGAGGAGGACGGGGCGGCGCGCGGCGAGCAGGACGGGGCGGCGCGCGGCGAGGAGGGCGGCGCGTGGCGAGGAGGACGGCGGCGGCGAGCAGGACGACGGCGACGGCGAGGAGGACGGCAAGAAGCGGCGAGCAGGACGGCGGGCAGCCTGACGGCGTCGTCGAGTTCGTCGCTTGCTGCGCCGGGCAGGAGAACGAGAGGAAGAAGAAGAGAAATGGACGATTTGGGTTCGAAATTTTCTAACTCCCGCTTATACAGATGGATCTTTAGTCCCGGTTCGGGGCTCGATCCGGGAGTAAAGACCCCTTTAGTCCCGGGTGGCGCCCCGACCCGGGACTAAAGGCCCTTTTTCGGGCAGACCAGAAGGCGGGAAGCAGGGGCCTTTAGTCCCGGGGCGTGGCAAGAACCGGGACTAAAGGTTGTCTTTAGTCCCGGGTGGAGCCACGACCCAGGACTAAAGGCCCTTTTTCGGCAGACCAGAAGGCGGGAAGCAGGTGCCTTTAGTCCCGGGGCGTGGCAAGAACCGGGACTAAAGTGTTGCCAATATAAACCCTCGCCCCTGCCCACCATATCCCCTATTTTTTGGTTGTTGAAGTGTGACCATGCCATGCTCTTGCCACTCTAGTTCATGCACATGACGTGTTCGATGAAATGCCCGAGCCACTCTACTTAAGCTTTCTCCTATCCAAGCTCGACCTCCAAGCTCCATTTTCCTTAATATTTGTCTAGGTTTGGTCGTGCACCAACTGCGAGCACCACCGTGGTGAGCCTCTTGTTCTTATCTTCTTTTTAAAATCAAAAAAATCTTACTTGTATGATTTAGATACATACTTGTATAAATTACTCACTTTCATTATTTTTTGTTATTATACAGTGCGATGGTTTTGGTATCCGCCTCCGTCGGCCCTCGTCCTGTCTATGATTCGGATGTGGTATATATTATATTTTATAACTATTTGTTTTATTTAGTGTTTATGACAATTATGACGACCAATGTGACATATATTTTTTTAATCTAGGAGGTATGTGAACCGGAAATTCCAACCCACATAAAAATTCTTGTCGAGAAGTTAAATTTGGTTGAAAAAGAAAACAAATACTTGAAGAAAAAATTGAAAATAATTGAGGATAAGAATATGGAACTGGAGTTGCATGTCACCGATGTCATCGATGATCGCAAGATGAAGATCGATGCGATGCGGTTGAAGATGGATGCAATGCGATTGAAGATGGATGAAATGCGCTTGAAGATTAGGAATATTAGAAAATATGTCATTGATAAAGAGGCTTGGTATCATTATGCTCTTGGGTCAATTGTTACCTTAGTTGCGATTTTGATCGCGTTTGTTGTTGCATTTAAATGTTTTACATAGTTGTATGTTGTTTTATGAGAGAACTTTATGTATTTATTTTTTGCAATAATAACATTTGATCACTACTGTTCTTTGGCTTTAATGTGATCATGAACTTGTATTAATTTGGTCATATGTTCTGCAATGGTTTTTTGATATATTTAATTTCATAATAGAGATGAATCGCATATGTTCTGCAATGGTTTTTTAAATGATAATATTTAATTTCATAATATGGTTTTTTGAACTCCATACTTTTTGTGTGTTCAACAATTTCTGACTTCATTTGGATGCACTTCCTGTACAAAACGGACAATCTCTCTTGAAGTATCAGGGTTTCGAACGAGAACTCATCTCTTACAAAGGGATTTCATTTTTGTGAACTTATTTGAACTCCATACTTTTTGTGTGTTCAAAATGCACCATTCAAAGGCACATCACAAAATTTCAACAATTTCTGACTTCATTTGGTATATTTCGTGCATTTACTTATTTTTTTTGAGCTAGTTGACCCTGAAATTGAAAAGCACTACAAATGAACTCTGAAAATTTTGAAAGTTGGCATGCTATCATAATTTCACCCACATAGCATGTGTTAAAAAGTTGAGAGGGCTACGACAAAAACTGGATGCACTTCGTATACAAAACAGACAATCTCTCTCGAAGTATCAGGGTTTCGAACGAGAACTCATCTCTTACAAAGGGATTTCATTTTTTTGAACTTATTTGAACTCCATACTTTTTGTGTGTTCAAAATGCACCGTTCAAAGGCACATCACAAAATTTCAACAATTTCTGACTTCATTTGGTATATTTCGTGCACTTACTTTTTTTTGAGCTAGTTGACCCTGAAATTGAAAAGCACTACAAATGAACTCTGAAAATGTTGAAAGTTGGCATGCTATCATCATTTCACCCACATAGCATGTGTTAAAAAGTTGAGAGGGCTACGACAAAAACTGGATGCACTTCGTGTACAAAACGGACAATCTCTCTCGAAGTATCAGGATTTCGAACGAGAACTCATCTCTTACAAAGGGATTTCATTTTTTTGAACTTATTTGAACTCCATACTTTTTGTGTGTGCAAAATGCACCATCAAAGGCACATCAGAAAATTTCAACAATTTCTGACTTCATTTGGTATATTTCGTGCATTTAATTATTTTTTTGAGCTAGTTGACCCGGAAATTGAAAAGCACTACAAATGAACTCTGAAAATGTTGAAAGTTAGCATGCTATCATCATTTCATCCACATAGCATGTGTTAAAAAGTTGAGAGGGCTACGACAAAAACTGGATGCACTTCGTGTACAAAACGGACAATCTCTCTCGAAGTATCAGGGTCTCGAACGAGAACTCATCTCTTACATGGATACTATGAAAATGAAAAGTGTTTGAAATTTAGTACATTCCATACATGCATTACATAAAAGGTTTAATACATTATTACATTATTGCACCAATATTCCTATCTATTATTTCTGTTTTCTTCTGGGTCGTAGCCATGGAGAATCTTCATCATTCAATAGGATGCTTGGGTCAGTTTGCACTTTGAAGGGCGGAATTTCATGAAACTTATTATAATCTTCTGACATGTCTGTCTTGTCATCTACTCCCACGATGTTTCTTTTCCCTGAAAGAACTATGTGGTGTTTTGGCTCATCGGACGATATCTTCTTTTGCTGATCTTTTTCTCGTTAATGTAGACATGTCCTTCACATAGAAAACCTGAGTGACATCATTGGCTAGGACAGATGGTTCGTCCATGTACGCAAGATTGTTGAGATCCACTGTTGTCATGCCGTACTTTTGGTCTACAACTACCCCGCCTCCTGTCAGCTTCACCCATTTGCACCGAAATAAAGGGATCTTAAAAGTAGGTCCATAGTCAAGTTCCCATATCTCCTCTATGTACCCGTAATATGTTTCCAAACAGTGCCCATTCTCGTCTGTTGCATCAAAGCGGACACCGCTATTTTGGTTGGTGCTCTTTTTATCTTGGGCAACCGTGTAAAATGTATTCCCATTTATCTCATACCCTTGGAAAGTACATATAGTAGAGATGGTGGCCTGGCCAAACAGTACAACTCATCTCCAATGGTGTCGTCATTCATGAGATGTGTCTACAACCAACTGCCGAAAGTCTTCTCGTGTTCCCCTTTAATCCAAGAGTCAGCCTTCCCCGGGTATTCGGAGCATAGAATATTCTTGTGTCTCACGACATACGGAGCCACCACGGTGGAATTGTGTAGAACTGTGTAGCGTGCTTGAGAGAAAGAATGCCCGTCCATACATACTTTTGCTTTCCTTAGTGTGCCTTTTCCTGTCAGCCTACCCTCATACCGAGATTCAGGAACACCAATCGGCTTAAGGTCAGGAAGAAAGTCCACACAAAACTCAATGACCTCCTCTGTTCCATAGCCCTTGGAGATGCTTCCTTCTGGCCTAGCGCGGTTATGAACATATTTCTTTAAGACTCCCATGAACCTCTAGAAGGGGAACATATTGTGTAGAAACACAGGACCGAGAATTCTAATCTCTTCGACTAGGTGAACTAGGAGCTGTGTCATTATATTGAAGAAGGATGGCGGTAACAACAACTCAAAGCTGACCAGACATTGGACCACATCAATCTGTAACCCTGATAGACTTTCTCGATCGATTACCTTCTGAGAAATTGCATTGAGGAATGCACATACCTTCACAATTGCCAGGCGAACATTTTCCGGTAGAATTCCCCTCAATGCAACCAGAAGCAATTGCGTCATAAGCACGTGGCAATCATGAGACTTTAGGTTTTGGAATTTTTTGTCTTTCATATTTACGATTCCCTTTATATTCGACGAGAAGCCAGTCGGGACCTTGATACTGAAAAGGACTTCAAAGAAGATTTCCTTCTCTTCCTTAGTAAGAGCGTAGCTGGCACGCCCTTGAAACTGTCCTGGATGCATGCCATCTCTTCCTTTATGACGTTCCTGGTCCTCCCGTGCTTCCGGTGTATCTTTTGACTTCCCATACAAGCCCAGGAATCCTAGAATATTCACGCAGAGATTCTTCGTCAAGTGCATCACGTCGATTGCCGAGCGGACCTCATGGACTTCCAAGTAGGGTAGCTCCCAAAATATAGATTTTTTCTTCCACATGGGTACGCGCTTATCAGGGCCGTTAGGAACAGGTTGGCTGCCAGGACCCTTTCCAAAGATTACTTTTAAATCTTTGACCATATCAAATACTTCAGCACCAGTACGGATGACAAGCTTCCCCCGGGGTTCTGCCTTGCCATTGAAATGCTTGCCTTTTTTCTTTAAGGGATGCTTGGGCAGAAGAAAACGACGATTGTACGGACACACATTCTTCCTACAGTTGTCGAGATATATACTTTCTGTCTGATCCAAACAGTGCGTGCATGCATTGTATCCCTTGTTTGACTGTCCTGAAATGTTACTAAGAGCAGGCCAATTATTGATGGTTACGAAAAGCAATGCTCGAAGGTCAAATTCCTCTTGTTTGTGCTCGTCCCACACACGTACACCTGGTTCGGCCCACAGCTATAAAAGTTCATCAACTAATGGCCTTAGGTACACATCAATATCGTTGCCGGGTTGCTTTGGACCTTGTATAAGCACTGGCATCATAATGAACTTCCGCTTCATGCACAACCAAGGAGGAAGGTTGTAGATACATAGGGTAACGGGCCAGTTGCTGTGACTGCAACTCTCCTCCCCAAAAGGATTCATGCCATCTGTACTTAGACCTAACCATAAGTTCCTTGCGTCAGCTGCAAATCTCGGGAAATCTCTCTCGATTTTTCTCCACTGCCGACCATCAGTGGTGTGCCTCAACTTATCGTCTTTCATACGATCTTCCATGTGCCATCGCAACAACTTCGCATGATCTTTATTTCTGAACAGACGTTTCAACCATGGTATTATAGGACCATACCACATCACCTTGGCAGGAACCCTCTTCCTGGGTGGCTCGCCCTCAATATCACCAGGGTCATCTTTTTTGATCTTATACCGCAATGCAGTGCATACCGGGCATTTATCCATATTCTCGTACTTCTCACCGCGGTAGAGGATGCAGTCATTAGGGCATGCATGTATCTTCTGCACGTCTAATCCTAGAGGGCAGACAAGCTTCTTTGCTTCGTACGTGCTGGCGGGCAATTCATTCTTTCTTGGAAGCATCCTCTTCATCAGTACCAGCAACTTTTCGAATGACGAGTCAGTCACACCGGTCTCTGCCTTCCACTTCAGCAATTCCAGTGTGCTACCCAGCTTCTTCTGGCCATCTTCACAAGTTGGGTACAACAATTTGTTGTGGTCCTGTAACATCTGCTCGAACTGCAACCTCTCCTTTTCTGTGTCGCAACCTCGCCGTGCATCAGAAATGACCCGGCCAAGATCATCAGCCGGCTCATCTGGTTCCCGTTCTTCATCTTGATCTTCTTCTTCATTGTCTTCCATTGCGGTATCAGCATACTCAGGGAACATAGATCGGTAGTTGTCATCATCGTTCTCTTCTTCTTCATCATCGTCTTCCATCATAACCCCTCTTTCTCCGTGCTTGGTCCAAACATTATAGCCCGACATAAAACCGGACCGAAGCAGGTGGCTCTGAATGACTCTTGAGGAAGTGTAATCCTTCTCATTCCGAGATTCAACACATGGACAAAACATATAGCCACCACCATGCTTGTTCGCATCGGCTGCATCTCGAAAAGAATGCACGCCTTCTCTGTAAGCGGCTGTGCGTCGATCACCGTACATCCATGGATGGCTCATCTGTGTTATACGACAGTATATCAAATACAATCACGATCCTAAAAATTAGTACCGCACGGTCTAAACGAGGAAATATAGTTGCTAACCTTTTAGAATAAGTAAAAATAAAGAGGAAGAGGTTTAAGCGTGGCTCAGGCATCTCGTATCGTAGTTGTGTTCGGTGAACTGAAGCGACATCGCTCTAACACACATTTCAACAAACACCTCTAGTGCATCAAAAAAGTGGAGAGCAAGCACCCACCCACAATCCTTCATCCAATAAAAATGCAAGGAAGAGGGGAGAGGGGGGTTGTGCTATATATAGGCAGAGGACTTTAGTCCCGGTTTGAGACACGAACCGGGACTAAAGGTGGCGCACATGCGGGCTGCCCACCGCGTAGCCCTTTAGTCCCGGTTTGGGACACGAACCGGGACTAAAGGTTCCTTACGGGCCGGGACTAAAGCGTCGAGGGAGGCATTGGGAATTGGGGCGACGTGGCCGGGCCTTTAGTCCCGGCCCAGAGGCAGGCCGGGACTAAAGGGTCCAGGCCAAAGGCCCGTTTTCCACTAGTGCATGAATCCACGTGTGCCAACCCATATGCATAGCTAGGTTCCCAATTTTCACAAACCCGCAAGTTGATCACAGCAGATAGACACCTGCAAGACATACATCAAGTGTTGTGAAAGACTCAATCCGATAAGATAACTGCAAAGGGGAAACTCAATTCATTACAAGAAGGAGAGGGGGAAGAACATCATAAGATCCAACTATAGTAGCAAAGCCCATGGTACATCGAGATCAAGACATCTCAAGAACACGAGAGAGAGAGATCAAACACATAGCTCCTGGTACATACCCTCACCCCCGAGGGAGAACTAATCCCTCCTCGTAATGGAGATCACCGGGATGATGAAGATGGCCACCGGAGATGGATTCCCCCTCCGTCACGGTGCCGGAACGGGCTCCGGATTGGTTTTTGGTGGCTACAGAGGCTTGCGGCGGCGGAACTCCCGATCTAGTTTTCTTTCTGGAGGTTTCTGAATTTATAGGAATTTATGGCGGTGGAATTGTGTTAGTTGGGCCCACGAGTAGGTCACAAGCATGCGCGCCACCACCGGGGGGTGGCGGCGTGAGGGCTGGTGACTCCCTCGTGGCCCATCTGGCCTTCTCCCAAAGCTTCGGGAGTCTCTTTTGGTCCAAAAAAATCATCGTAAAGTTTCATTCCATTCGGACTCCGTCTGAAAATGGGCCAAAAACACGGAAAAAACAGAAAGCAGCACTTGGCACTGAGTTAATAGGTTAGTCCCAAAAAAGATATAAAATAGCATATTCATGCATATAAAACATCCAAAGTTGACAAGATAATAGCATGGAACCATCGAAAATTATAGATACGTTGGAGACGTATCAAGCATCCCCAAGCTCCTCATGCTCTCTCTTGCCCGGAGTGATCCGCGAGCTCGAGGCGCCCGTGGACGAGCTTCGAGCGATAGAGGAGCTAGAGGAGGCGCGGCGACGGACCACGAGCTCGCGCTCGTCATCATCGAGCTCACGGCGTTCGAAAGTCGGCGACGTCCGGCTCCCATAGTTGAGTCTCCCGGTCGGCGTCAGAGATGCTGCGGCGGTGGCACTCCCGTCATCCCCACCATGCATTTCCTATCTCGCGCCACACGCGCCAATTAACATGCATTTTTGTTAGCTCGCGCGTGTGGCATTCGTAAATGGGCCGGCCCATCTAGGCATCACTTGACAATTTTTTTAAAAGAATTCTATTTTTTTAAGTATCGATGATTTTTTTAAAATTTCTACGAATATTTTTTCAAATTGATAAACTTTTCTCTGAAAATCGATGAACCATTTTAACATAATAAAATTCTATGAGCTTTTTTGAAATTTGATGATCATCTTTTTGAAAATGGGTGATTTTTAATCAAAATTGTTGAACTTTTTAAGATTTATGAACTTTTTCCAGTTCAATGAACTTTTTTAAAAATACATGAACTTTTCATGAATTTCTATGAACTTTTTTCAAATTTAATGAACTTTTTAAAAAGTTGATTAAGTTTTTCCAAATCACATGAACTTTTTTTTCAATTTCAATTAACATTTTTTCAAACTGATGAACTATTTTCAAAATTGATGAACCTTCTTTAAAGATATGAACTTTTTTACAAATGGATTAACCTTTTTATTTAAACCTATTTTGATTTTATATTTTTATTTTCATAACAAATAGAAAAATTGGGCATTTTTTTCTTCTAGATCAACAAAAAACAAATCAGAAAAGAAAAACCTGGGGAGCACGCTAGTGGGCCGGCCCATGCCAGACGACGCTGTAGGCGCCAGACAATTAACGAGCGCCTACGGCGCTACATATAGCTTCCCTAAAACCACATAAATAGCGGTGTAGAGGGTCTTTTTTCGAGCCATGGTAAATTATTTATGGATCGGATCCGAGAGACGATGTTTGTTCTGATAAGAAAAACAGATCGAACCCGTATACTCATTGAAATTAAACAGGTTCGACCTTTTTACGAAGTCTGCTAGAGATGCTTTAAGAGTTTGCTATCATAATTTTGTTATTTTCTTTCCAACAATGTTCTATCATAATTTTGGCTTCGTCGCCTTACATCAACTTCAATTAAATACTTCCTCCGTACCACAATACTTGTTATTGGAGAGAACTAGTCTAGTTCTCTCCAACAACAAGTATTTAGAAACAAAGGGAGTATATGGTTAGAGCAACTCCAATAGGTCGGCGCATGCGCCGACCATGTTCGGCGGATCGAAAAAATTTCTACGCGTTGGACGCATGCGTCGATCCAAACATCAAATCGTACGTTCGGATCCGCTGGGCGGTTTCAAACGGACAAAAAGCGAACAAAGTCTTCATCTATTTGGATCAGTCGGTTGGACTTGTTCTTACGTGCGTTACAATGACAAAAACCGGGTGTTCGAACCTCCTTTTGATAGAAAAAGGTTAGGAATCTTCTTTATTTATTGGCGGGAATATGCGACCGCTTTGTTGCTATCCTGCTTATTTTCGGATGCAGAGGACCTAGTCAGTGTTCTCATCCATTTTTTGTTCCAAGCAGCGTTGTCTTTCATCTAATTATTGAAAGTACTTCTGTTCTCTGAATGTTGGTTAGATAGTCTCATGTAAAATATGCACACGCATTGCATTGCTAAAGAGGCACATGACATGATTGGCAGGACTTGACGATGCACATACGCACGCGGCCGGTGCAACCATTGACCAGTGACCTGTGACCGTTGATCGCGAAGAAAGCTTTTGACGCCTGACTGCACGTGAAGCATTCATGGCCTTGCCGTGCCGTGCGACCGTGCACGGGTTTCCATTGCCCAGCACAAGAGACGACAAGGTTGGCAACAGGGGAGAGGGAGGATGTGTGAGAATTCTCTCTCTCTCTCTCTCTCTTTGCACACACGATTGACATGCACACAGGAGTACTACCACGTTATTGTACATTTTGAGCATGGATTGCCTGGCCGCATTGGTGAACATGCACATGTTTTATTTTTTGGTAGACAGTGCATAAATGTTCTGAACAAGCATTGGTGCGGTGGCCAGAGCCCAGACGATGCATGCATTAGAGTGTGAATCGGTGCAAGTATGTTGTCGTATTGGCCTAGCACTACTCCAAAAGTTTAAATGCCCAGCATTTGCCTAGAATAGAGATGAGAGTAGTATGCCTCCGTGGTAGTATAGTACTCCCTCCGTTCTAAAATTCTTGTGTTAACTTTGTCTAGAAATGAATGTATCTAAATACTAAAACTTGATTAGATACATTCATATCTAAACAAATTTAATTAAGACAAGAATTTTAGGACAAAGGAAGTACTAACCATAGTGGGGAGTAAGAGCAACTCCCACCGCGCGCGTTTTGTCCGTTTAAATCGATCCCGTATTTGCTTTTTGAAATGGTTGACGTTTTGCGTTTAACGCTGTCATGCCATATTTTCAGAAGTGTGAAAAAAATGCAAGATAATTATTTGAAAATAAAAAGCGTTAATTAAATATTAATGTCGGCCTCAAAGGCCGCCTTGTAAGCTGCCCCCTCCGCCTCCTCATTGCATCGTTCTTCCTTCTCGCTTTCACGGAGGGCAGCCGCCAACGTCTCCTGGTAGGCGGCCTTCTGGTAGGTGAGGGTCTTGCCCTTCACTAGTAGAAAACAGGGCATTGAGCCAACCACATTGGACCCAGATTGGATATAAACCGGTTCTAAAGGGTCTGTCCGCTGGGCCCCCTCCCTGCAGCAAATGGCCGCAAGGCCTTTAGGACCGGTTTGTAACACAAACCGGTCCTAAAGGTTTTTGGACCGTTTGCTGCAGGGAGGGGGGCCCAGTGGACAGACCCTTTAGAACCGGTTTGTACACAAACCGGTGCTAATGGTTTTTTCATTTTTGCAGCAACTGCGGGGCCCCGCTGTCAGACTCTTTAGCACCGGTTTTTAACACAAACCGGTCCTAAAGCCCTCCCCTATATTCCACCCCGATCTCAGCTCCATTTTTTCCATCTCGAGCTCAACTCCATTTTTGCTCTCTCCTTCCTCTTGGGAGCTCTAATCCATCCCCATTTTTCTCCACCATTTGTCAAGATTGTTGGCACCCATCGGTCCTACGGTTAGCATCAACATTCCCTCTTCCGGCATTGCAAGTTTTGCTCGTTTTCTTGCTCATTTCATTTTTGTTGTGCTAGCTAGGTGTTTGATGAAATGCCTAAGCTAGAGAGAGTTCATCATTTGTTATGTATACATATGCAATTTGAGCTCAAATTTAATTATGACTTGTGGTTTTTTTTAGTGTCGCGCGCCTTGTCCCCTTCCTCACCGCCGTCGATCGCCCTGTCACCGACACAACCTTGGTGAGCCTATTGTTTTTATTTACCAAAACAAATTTTGATTTGTATGATTTACATATTTACTTGTATATAATTTTCTTATTGTGTAAGATTTTTTTTATATGTATAGCGCCATGGTTTTGATATCCGTCCCCGTTGGCCCTCGTCCAGTCTATGATTCGGATGTGGTATATTATCTTTTATAACTACATATTTTCATTTCCTGATTATATGACAATTAATTACGCCGACCAACTTGACATAGATATTTTTATCTAGGAGGTAGTGGAACCGGAAATGCCAATCGACCCTATTGTTGAGAAGTTACACTTAGTTGAACAAGAAAATGTTGGCCTGAAAGAAAGATTGAAAAAAACTGAAGAAAGGTTGGAAAAAACTGAAAGAGAGAAGATGACCTTGGAAAAGGTTCTTGCCGGTGTCGTCGATTGTCACAAGAGCGAGATGGACGCAATGCGCCTGAAGATTAGAAAGATTAAAAAATATGCAATTAGTAAAGAGGCTTGGTATCATTATGCCGTCGGGTCAATTGTTACCTTTGTTTCGATTTTGATCGCATTTGTTGTTGTTTTTAAATGCATTAATTAGAGAGATTTTTTATGGTTGGTTTCAGTGTGTATTTTCATGAGAACTATATATGTATGGTCACTACGCTACTTTGGTTTTAACGTGTGATGAACTTTTTGTATTAATTAATTAATTTAGTCATGATGATTTAGCATAATGGTTTTTGCTAAATTTATATAATGCAGATGAACCGGCAATGGATGTACAGTGATCGACGTCGTCCCGAATTCCTTAATGGCATGCATAGTTTTCTCAATGTGGCTGAGAAAAACAGGCAGAATGGATTTATTTTTTGTCCATGTAAAAAATACCAGAATAAGAGGAATTTCCCTAACTCAAGAACCATACACACACACTCCATGTTTGGTACTTGGAGGCCGCAAGGCAAAAGAGAGACTGTATCATGGCGGTAGTTCAGAATCAACACTACTTCGGAGAGTACGGTGTGGAGGTTGGGTTCAATGATTTTTTCCAGATGTACAATCAACGTGCCCTCGACAAAGCTATCGTCAGCTGCTACTGTTTGTAAGTGATTTATTTATGTAATTTAATTATTTAGTTAAGCTCGCGTTTATTGCCCGTATAATTATCACTCACGAGACATTCTTTTTGTACGCTACTATGCAGAATGAAGATTCGTGAATGCAGGCTGGCAGGAATCTGGGACTTTGGGTTCATTGACCCGTATTCATTTCATCAAGAGACAATAGAAAAGTTCAACAAGGATACACCGGATGATTTGCTAAGGTTTTTGAAGCGACAAAGTACCAAAAAAGAAATACTTTGGCCCTACGGATTCAAGTGAGTGTTACTGTCTTGTACACATTCCATTTTGCTTACCTGATGTTAAGTGTAATTGATGAGTATGCATGACTGCGTGTGTACACGTGCGCAGGTCCCACTTCATATTGTTCATCATTAGAATCGATCAAGGACAAGTTGAAGTCTGGGACCCGTTAACCTGGGACGCTGACACATGCAAGAGCGCGCGTCAGATGCTTCAAAGGTATATATATATATCGGCCTCTTTTGTTCATCGGCCTCTTTTTCGTTCATTTCCTGATATCAAGTAAGTAATAATTAACTCTTGTATTCATTTTTCTTTGTCGGCCAGGGTTTGGCAAATGTTCATCAAGGAAGAACCCGGTACATGGGCAGACAAGCTCCACTTTCAGATTAACAAAGTAAGTAGTACTACGTACCCTGGTTTCAATACCATTACCATTCTCTTGATTATTATTAATTTGACTGAATTATGTTCTCGTATATAGGGCGTCCCGCAACAACCACCGGGCACTGATTATTGTGGATACTACGTTTGCGAGTACATTCACAGGATTATTAATGAGAAATCCCGTACTTCCAGAAATCTAGAGGTACGTAACCGGATCTTCACAACTTTATTTATGTTGCCATCAATTATGTTTAGTTTTGTTCATAACTTAATTGTTTTCATCTACTTCTTTTAAAGCTGCAACGAAAGCGGGCGATGCTCAGACCAATCCAACGTTGCAAGGCAGTTGCAGAGGAATTGGCAGGATTTCTCCTCACGCAAGTCATAGATGAAGGCGGAGAATTTTTCCATCCTATGAACCAATAGCGAGCTCCCTTCTCTATGCAAGTATACAACTATAGGAAACGAACTTCAAATTATGTAATGATAATCGGTCGAGTACTTCGTGTTACATGTATATATGTACTTTTATTTGGTGCATCAACATTTAACCGCAAACACGGAATCGGAAACACTTAACTGCAAACACGTAATCGGTGTTTCCGGATACGTGTTTCCGATTACGTGTTTCCGATTCCGTGTTCGTCAAAAACGGAACACGGACACACGAAATCGGAAACACGGAATCAGAAAGACGTAAACGGAAATACGGAACCGGAAACACGTAAACGGAAACCCTGAAAATACGGAACACGGAAACACCGAAATACGGAATCGGAAACCCTGAAAAGAAAAGGAAAAAAAAGAAAAAAAAAAGCATTAGGACCGGTTGGTGTTACCAACCGGTTCTAAAGGTCCTCCGCCTGCGCGCACTCTTCGGCGCCCACGTGGAGGCCTTTAGCACCGGTTGATAAGAGACCGGTGCTAAAGGGGGGGGGGGGCTTTAGTCCCGGATACGTAGCACCGGATGTGTATCCGGGTCCAAAGGCCCTTACCAACCGGTTCTAATACCCCTTTCTCCACTAGTGCCTAGTTCTTGTCAGAGCTCGAGCCGGTGCTGGAGAAGAAATCCATGGTAGTGGCTAGGGTTTGTCGTCGGCGGGGGAGCAGCGGGGTGGCTAGATGGAGACGACTTCTGAAAGAGGATGAGACCCCCCCCTTCTCACACTCGAATTTAAAAAGTAAGCTTGCTGTTGTAGATGTGTGGGCCCGCGATGGGTGGTCGTCATTACTAAAGACGCGGGCGACAGTTGACCGACCGCCACGTGGGGGGGCGGGGCGGACAACGAGAGGACACGTCCATGCTCACGCATTTCAGGCTCAAATTTGAGCCTGAAAATGGGTCGAAGCTGACGCCGTTTGGGAATGAGTCGGTGTGTTGGGCCAACATTCCTGTTCACAGCAACCGAAATGGACACGCACGGACAAAATGGGTCACGCGGTTGGAGTTTCTCTAACTTACACAAACTTCAGACATCGACCCTAGAGGAACGTTTGTCAAGATTTTGTCCGGATGAAAAAAATGGACGGTCCTGGTTTAGTTCGTCCGCCTACTAAGGCACCCAACCGGAGGGTCGCACATCGCATTTTGTCCGGCTGGCATTAAAGAGAAAAAGGCTAGCAGACATGTAAAAACAACGAAATAAACTTAATTAAATAGTAAACCGTTTAAACAAATTCCTACCGTACATTAAATTTAACTTAAAACTTAAAAAATTAAGTAAACTAGCTGTTGCTGTCGTGGTCGTCCTTGATGCGATTGTCGTCCTCCTCGTCGTCGTCCCTGGTGAGGTAAATGTACGGGGTTGGCTGCTAGAGGTGGGCAAGCAGCCCCTGCGATGGTTGCATGGCCCGAGGCGCCTGCACGAGGGTACGGCGACCACGACTCGGCACCCACCAACGAGGGCGACACAGAGGCGTACTCTGGCATGTAGGGCACCGTGTTCGTTCAGGACCACATATGCCCCACCATTGCTACGAATTGTGGCTCGACGGCGGACACCTCCTCTTTAACCGCCTCTTCCTTGATGGCGGCGACCACCTACAACTCAGGGGAATGGCGATGTCACCCGCAACGAAGAGGGTAATCATCACCTTGATATCCTACCACTGGACCTCGTCATGGTCGTTGATGGACTCCTCCAGAACCCGTCGCGTGACCTCCTCCTCCTCGGCGATCATTGGAGGTGGTGGTGGAGGGGACAACTAGAAGGAAGGCGTCAGGGTGAGCCCTCGGATCCACGGATGATGACGTAGCTGGCTCGCTCGTGGCACACTCAGACCATGACCGACGTGTTGGAAATATGCGTCCGCCAACACGACGAAGTATGACTGCCCTTGCAGATCCTGCTTGTCGCCGAACCTGGTGTCCCATAGATGAGGGACAAAGTCGTACCCAGCGTCGTCGAGGAGGTCGAAGGGTAGGAAGGTGCAACATCACTTGATCTCATTGGGATGGGCTCGACCGCCGACTGGGACCGGTGGGATGGGCACGCGGTCCGCCGACAAGTGCTAATAGCTAGGGAGATGGATATCGCTCCACGGCAGCGACGTCCCCGTCTCCGAGTAACGCCGACAAATCTCGGCCTTCATGTATGGCTGGTTGCGAGGGTTGGTCGCCGGTGGGGTGATGGTGAACATCGTATTTGGTTGAGGGGATGGAGGGTTGGAGCGGCTGCGATGTGTAGAGGAGGACCTGGCCTCATGGTTGTGCTTTCCCCTGTGGTCATTGATCCAATGCCACCCCATGCCTGACGTGAGATCGAGCTGGAGAAAAGGAGGTGGAGCTTCTCCGGACGGTGGCTAGGGTTTGGCAGTGTCGGGTTTCGAGGAAGCACGTGTCGTCGGGAGTGGAAGTGTGGACTTCCGGATCATGGCTTCCATATTAAAAAAGACGAGGCATCATGCGACTTGGAGGCTGGCAGGTGGGGCCGTCCACACATGCAAAGTTAATTTTGGCGGTGGGAGGCATGTGGCCGCTCGCCACGCAAGCCCGAGGTGGACGAGAAGTGGGCGTGTGCGTGTTCGCTCGTTGTCGTATGGATGCAAAAGAGAAGTAAGTATGCTCCAGAAATGAGGCGGGTCGGACGTATAGTTTGCAGATGTGGTCGCGCGTTGGGTCGTGTCGTTTGTTCGTTTGGACCAAAACGGACACACTGAGACCAGATGGAGTGGTGCGTTGGAGTTGGCCTTAGACTAGTAACATGCATGCATATGTTAGTAGTCTATGTTACTATCTTTGTAGTGGGGAGTATTATGTGTTGTCATGCAACATTTCATTTGTTAGATTATAAACTCATCTTGTCTTGATATGTGTGAAGTTTACTCATAGTGTGAGTAACTATCTATATTACTCCCTCCGCAACGGTTTAGAAGGCACGGTTAAATTTATGTGCATTTCCACGATAGACAAGGTTTAAGGTGTACTACAATTACTTCTAACAGCTAATTAGTACTCTATTGTACTACTTCCACTAGTGGGGACAGGGCCTATAGTCCCGGCCCGTAAGGGGCTTTAGTCCCGGTTCACCAACCGGGACCAAAAAGGCGGGACTAAAGGCCTAACATTTAGTCCCGGCCCTGTTCCAAGCCGGGACCAAAGGTGCTCCACGTGGGCGCCTCGGAGCGCCCTCAGGGGCAGGCCCTTTAGTCCGGGGTCTTAACACGGACCGGGACTAAAGGATTCGTCTGTTTATTTTGTTTGTTTGACCCAAAAAGGTACTTTTTTATTTATTTTTCAAATTTTCTTTTTAAATATTCTTTGATTTGTTTTTATGTTTTATTTCAATTTTTAAATCTTTGATTTATTTGACAATTTAATCTCTAATCACCCATCCTCACTGCTCTAGCGTAGATTACTCATTTTAAATCGTCTAACTTCTCGGCCGGTCACCCATCCTTTCACTGCTTCAATCCGAGCACGCTTGACAATTCTATATGCATGTGTAGTGTGAATGTTGTTTTTCAGCCCATCTCACATCCAATCAATAACCACCTAGGTTTCAGATAATTTTAAAACACGCTTTCTAAACCATGACGGAGGGAGTATTCTATTTATCTCCTCATTAATTAGTTGTCCCATCATCTTTTTCTCAGGTGTTATCTATGTTACTCTATATATTACTCCCACTATTGTAGTTTAAAAGCATTATTTCCTGGTACATATTTTCCTCTTCTCTTCAAAAGCAAGGTTCATAGTCTTTTTGTCGGAGAAAAAAAGAAGCTCATGTTCATTTGTCCCAATTAGGGCATCTCCAAGGGCGGTTATGCAACGAAAACCCCCAAACATGTCCCCTAGACATCCATTATGCGGCAGGCCACCCAACCCTATCTTTCAAAGGCTCGCCCTTTTTTTCCTATACTCAAAATATTAAAAATAATCAGATATACCAATGCAACAATATTTCAAATAATAGCATCGCAATACAAACCTAAATTTCTGAAATAAAATAGTTCTTGAATTTAATTTATTCAGACACATGTTCTAATTGCCAAAATGAAACACCCATAAATGTTCAGTTAGTTCATTTTGTAGTTGTTCTTGGATTGCGAATTTGATGATTCATTTAGAGAAATTGCTCAATGCTGCGGGATTTTCTGTGGTATGTGGACATGTTCATGCATATGTTGAAACTCCATGAACTCCGCGTATGGGCATACTGCCCTTCCGATGGTTGTTCAATTAGATTCGACAACGGCACTATCCATTCTATCTTCTAATGAGTTGGATCGATCGGTATATGGGCATCTCATCTTAGAGAATAATAACCTGATGATAGGAAGGGAAGGGAGTTTGTTCTAATTTTTAGGGACCAGAATAGAGTAATAGATCGACTTGGCAAATCTTGGTAGAATGGATAATAGTATGGCTTGTTGGCTTCACAGAGGTCATCAATGTATAGCTGAACTTTTGTATGTGATGGTAGTATTTGAACGGATAATAGTATGGCTTGTTGGCTTCACAGGGGTGCATTTGTTACCATCGGTGTCTGTGATGGTAGTCCCTTTTCCTATCCTAGGGATGTTGACGGTAGGTTGTTATACCCTATCGCCACGAGGCTTAGTGGTAGAAATAAGGTTAAATTTCGAATTTTTATAAACGTAAGTCAAATCTCAATTTACTTAAAAAAGGTCAAAGCACAATATTTTCCCGCCCGTTGCCAGCTCTTCCCGGTATGCGCGTCACCCCCGTTGCCAACGGTTCTCTTCATGGAGACTGCCCCAAACTGTGGGCACAGGGCAAGGTAAAGTCTCTCGTCACACTTGAGTATGCACACAGGAGTAGTACTGTTGCACATTCTGAGCAAGCCATTGCCTAGCCGCATCGGTGAACACGTAGCACGAACGAAAGTGTGAATCGATGCAAGTACGTTGTCGTATTGGCCTACACTATGCTAGTGCTACTGGCCAAGCCTAACATAGTAGATGTGAGTAAATATGTCTCAGTGTTGTACTACCAAGCCTAACATAAATGTGAGTAAACATGTCTCAGTGTTTGTACCAAAAGCAGCATGGCATGGCCTGTGACCGTACACACAGAAGACGCCACAACCTATATATGGACAGCTACCACGTACTGTACTGGAGTTGTAGTAGATCGATGCAGCAGTAGTGACCGTGACCGCGGTACATCCACTTGAAATTTTCTGTCCGCCCCAGTGATCGACCCCTTGTCGTATACGCCCGGCTGGTACTTATCAGAAAAGGACAAGCCTGACCCACACCAATTGCTACGTGTACACCGTCCCATTACTCCAGCAGACACGTACCGGTAGTTGCTGAGAGTGAGAGCCATGTCAGCCAGTGGGAGGAGGGAGCAGTCTACTTTTTGTTTGCTACTCCCTCGTCTCAAAATAAATATTTTATTTTAATATAATTTTATATTTAAAGTTAATATAATACTCAAACATTTATTTTAAGATGAAGGGAGTACCATATATGTTCAGTTGAGTAATAGTAATGGCTCTTTTGAATGGAGGTTTATAATTCTTAGGAATTTTGTTGTGTAGGTTGTTTGACTGATAGGACTGAATTATATAGTAAATTCTTTCGAAGAATTTCCTTCTACTACTTCCGATGGGATTTCTTTCTACTCAAACCTTTAAAAAAATGTTTTACCAGTGATGCAATCAAACAACTCAAAATCGTGTAAGATTGAGATGAGAATGACAATTTAATCCTTTGTTTTCCTATTCCCACGCTTTTAGAACCCTAAATCTTTTTCCACCTCCCGCACGCGCCAGCGCTAGTCCGCTCCGCCTCCCGCAGGCGCCAGCGCTGGTTTGTGTCATCTCCGGTGACCTTAAGACCATGGGATGCGGTGGATACTGGTCATTGTTCGTGTGAGTTTTTATATGTGGTTTTGAGTTTTGTTAGGATTTGTGTCCTGCTTAAGAAGGCGAGACGACGGCGGTTCCTTAAAGATGGAATACAGTTCTCCCCGTCTAGCCTCCATTTTGGTGGTGCATCTAGCATCGTCTATGGGCGTCTGGAGGTGCGTCTTCGATGAACCTGTTCGTGCTGGATTTACTCGGATCTATTTGTCGTTCGTCTATGTTCGTGTGCCTTCAAATTGAAACCTTTCGATCAATGTTCCTCTTCATCGACGGCGGTTACTGTTGTGATGCGCTGGTCTTATGGGGCTATAGCACGACGACTTCCCGACTGTCTATTACAATAAGTTTTGTCCAACTCCAATGAAGGAGGGACAATGACGATGGCGCGCCTTCGACTCGCATCAGTGTTTGTAGTCGTTGCTAGGGGGTCTATGAAGTTGGATGTAATTTTTATTATTTTTTATGTTTGTTGTACTACCATGTTTGAAAATAGATTGGATGTTTTTTTTAAAAGGCGATAATACTGCAAATCTCTCAGCAAGACTCAAAAGAAAGGAAAATATAGAGGTACCTATCTTTTTGAAGGGCCCAAAATCAAGATATAAATCAGGTCCAAACCGCATCATCTTTTTTTTCGAAATAGACTTTCGCCCCGCTATATATAGCAACCACATGATACACCATGAAACCACTGCTGAAGAAAACAACACATCCACGCACAAAAGAAAAGAAAGAGAAAACAATGCCAACACCGACGGCTTAACGAAAACAATAATGATCCGCAATCGCTGCTTCTCCTACGGAATATTCCCACCACGATCCAAGCACCTTGATCCATCGCGTACCAAGCAACACCTTCAAGAAGGATAATGACGATGGCGACACTGTTGCCCGGACAGGTCCTAGGGTTTCCTCGCTCCAGGGCGTGGGGAGGAGGAACACCCGGCACCCTTCAGGAAGGAAGGGTGACACTCTCAAGCGTCACCGTGTCGTTATCTAAGGACAAGGATTTCTCCTGACCCCCAAACCACCACCTCCCGGACAATCAAAGGCGCTCCACCAAGCATGTCGTCCACCAACAAAGTCCAGCAGGGTCTTGCAGTCACCATCGTCCTCTCACCATGGCCGGGACCACCTCCGTTCGGACACGACGACGAGAGCACACCAAACCATTGGAACCGGAGGGCGGCAGGAATGCAGCCACCCGGAGGACGTCCTCCAATGCCATCGACGGGTGCCGATCGGACACAACAGCTGGGATACACCAAGCTAGATAGGCCCGGCCGAGCGCGGGCCAAGTCCCAGGCTCCTAAAGTTCCCACTGTCGTGCTGTTGTGCGTAGGCTGCCACCACCGCTACCCTCATGCAGCCCAAAAGCTCGGTCGGGCATGGACAAGCCCATGAAGCACCGAGCGTGGCGGTGTCAACGTTGTCATCCCTGCCGCGAGCCACGCCGCAGACGAACCAGAGGCAACGAGGCATGCCCGACTTGACCCAGATCGGGCCCGAGGGGCCCAAATTTGGGCCTGTAGGGGAGGAGCGCCGCCACCGCCGCCCAGCCACCAATGGTAGCACCACTGCCATCGAGACCACCCACGCCACACCAGGGGGAAGCCCCACCGCCGCGCCGGGCCACCGCCATCGAGACGCGCCACCACGCCCCAGGCTTCCCTGCGCCACCCGAGCCAGGAGGGTAAGGGCCGGAGGCCCTCCGCCATCGGGGATGTCCGACCAAGGGCCGACGCGGCGCACCGGGGACGGCGGAAGGAGGCAGTGAAGGGGGCGAGGGGGTGAGAGGCGGGGGCGCGGCCCGGCCATCGCGGGGGTGGAGCGGGTCGAGGGACGGGAGGGGAGGGGACGGGGCTCTGGGCGAGTGTTGCCGGCGGTGGCAGGGGAGGCAACACTAGTGGAAAACGGGCCTTTGGCCGGGACCCTTTAGTCCCGGCCTGCCTCTGGGCTGCCTCTGGGCCGGGACTAAAGGCCCGGCCACGTCGCCCCAATTCTCAATGCCTCCCTCGAGGCTTTAGTCCCGGCCGGTAAGGAGCCTTTAGTCCCGGTTCGTGTCCCAAACCGGGACTAAAGGGCTACGCGGTGGGCAGCCCGCATGTGCGCCACCTTTAGTCCCGGTTTGTGTCTCAAACCGGGACTAAAGTCCTCTGCCTATATATAGCACAACCCCCCTCTCCCCTCTTCCTTGCATTTTTCTTGGATGGAGGATTGTGGGTGGGTGCTAGCTCTCCACTTTTTTTGATGCACTAGAGGTGTTTGTTGAAATGTGTGTTAGAGCGATGCCGCTTTAGTTCACCAAACACAACTACGATATGAGATGCCTGAGCCACGCTTAAACCTCTTCCTCTTTATTTCTACTTATTCTAAAAGGTTAGCAACTATATTTCCTCGTTTAGACCGTGCGGTACTAATTTTTAGGATCGTGATTGTATTTGATATACTGTCGTATAACACAGATGAGCCATCCATGGATGTACAGTGATCGACGCACAACCGCTTACAGAGAAGGCGTGCATTCTTTTCGAGATGCAGCCGATGCGAACAAGCATGGTCGTGGCTATATGTTTTGTCCATGTGTTGAATGTCGGAATGAGAAGGATTACACTTCCTCAAGAGTCATTCAGAGCCACCTGCTTCAGTCCGGTTTTATGTCGGGCTATAATGTTTGGACCAAGCACGGAGAAAGAGGGGTTATGATGGAAGACGATGATGAAGAAGAAGAGAACGATGATGACAACTACCGATCTATGTTCCCTGAGTATGCTGATACCGCAATGGAAGACAATGAAGAAGAAGATTAGGATGAAGAACGGGAACCAGATGAGCCCGCTGATGATCTTGGCCGGGTCATTTCTGATGCAGGGCGAGGTTGCGACACAGAAAAGGAGAGGTTGCAATTCGAGCAGATGTTACAGGACCACAACAAATTGTTGTACGCAACTTGTGAAGATGGCCAAAAGAAGCTGGGTAGCACACTGGAATTGCTGAAGTGGAAGGCAGAGACCGGTGTGACTGACTCGTCATTCGAAAAGTTGCTGGTACTGATGAAGAAGATGCTTCCAAGAAAGAACGAATTTCCCGCCAGCACGTATGAAGCAAAGAAGCTTGTCTGCCCTCTAGGATTAGACGTGCAGAAGATACATGCATGCCCTAATGACTGCATCCTCTACCGCGGTGAGAAGTACGAGAATATGGATAAATGCCCGGTATGCACTGCATTGCGGTATAAGATAAGAAAAGATGACCCTGGTGATATTGAGGGCGAGCCACCCAGGAAGAGGGTTCCTGCCAAGGTGATGTGGTATGCTCCTATAATACCACGGTTGAAACGTCTGTTCAGAATAAAATATCATGCGAAGTTGTTGCGATGGCACATGGAAGATCGTATGAAAGACGATAAGTTGAGGCACACCTCTGATGGTCGGCAGTGGAGAAAAATCGAGAGAGAGTTCCCGAGATTTGCAGCTGATGCAAGGAACTTATGATTAGGTCTGAGTACAGATGGCATGAATCCTTTTGGGGAGCAAAGCTGCAGTCACAGCACCTGGCCCGTTACTCTATGTATCTACAACCTTCCTCCTTGGTTGTGCAGGAAGCGGAAGTTCATTATGATGCCAGTGCTTATCCAAGGTCCAAAGCAACCCGGCAACGATATTGATGTGTACCTAAGGCCATTAGTTGATGAACTTTTACAGCTGTGGGCCGAACCAGGTGTACGTGTGTGGGACGAGCACAAACAAGAGGAATTTGACCTTCGAGCGTTGCTTTTCGTAACCATCAATGATTGGCCTGCTCTTAGTAACATTTCAGGACAGTCAAACAAGGGATACAATGCATGCACGCACTGTTTGGATCAGACAGAAAGTATATATCTGGACAAATGTAGGAAGAATGTGTATCCGTACAATCATCGTTTTCTTCCGCCCAAGCATCCCTTAAAGAAAAAAGGCAAGCATTTCACTGGCAAGGCAGAACCCCGGGGGAAGCCTGTCATCCGTACTGGTGCTGAAGTATTTGATATGGTCAAAGATTTAAAAGTAATCTTTGGAAAGGGTCCTGGCAGCCAACCTGTTCCTAACGGCCCTGATAAGCGCGTACCCATGTGGAAGAAGAAATCTATATTTTGGGAGCTACCCTACTGGGAAGTCCATAAGGTCCGCTCGGCAATCGACGTGATGCACCTGACGAAGAATCTCTGCGTGAATATTCTAGGCTTCCTGGGCTTGTATGGGAAGTCAAAAGATACACCGGAAGCACGGGAGGACCAGGAACGTCATAAAGGAAGAGATGGCATGCATCCAGGGCAGTTTCAAGGGCGTGCCAGCTACGCTCTTACTAAAGAAGAGAAGGAAATCTTCTTTGAAGTCCTTTTCATTATCAAGGTCCCGACTGGCTTCTCGTCGAATATAAAGGGAATCGTAAATATGAAAGACAAAAAATTCCAAAACCTAAAGTCTCATGACTGCCACGTGCTTATGACGCAATTGCTTCCGGTTGCATTGAGGGGAATTCTACCGGAAAATGTTCGCCTGGCAATTGTGAAGGTATGTGCATTCCTCAATGCAATTTCTCAGAAGGTAATCGATCGAGAAAGTCTATCACGGTTACAGATTGATGTGGTCCAATGTCTGGTCAGCTTTGAGTTGTTGTTCCCGCCATCCTTCTTCAATATAATGACACACCTCCTAGTTCACCTAGTCGAAGAGATTAGAATTCTCGGTCCTGTGTTTCTACACAATATGTTCCCCTTCAAGAGGTTCATGGGAGTCTTAAAGAAATATGTTCGTAACCGTGCTAGGCCAGAAGGAAGCATCTCCAAGGGCTATGGAACAGAGGAGGTCATTGAGTTTTGTGTGGACTTTCTTCCTGACCTTAAGCCGATTGGTGTTCCTGAATCTCGGTATGAGGGTAGGCTGACAGGAAAAGGCACACTAGGAAGGAAAGAAAAAGTATGTATGGACGGGCAATCTTTCTCTCAAGCACACTACACAGTTCTACACAATTCCACCGTGGTGGCTCCGTATATCGTGAGACACAAGAATATTCTACGCTCCGAAAACCCGGGGAAGGCTGACTCTTGGATTAAAGGGGAACACGAGAAGACTTTCGGCAGTTGGTTGCAGACACATCTCATGAATGACGACACCGTTGGAGATGAGCTGTACTGTTTGGCCAGGCCACCATCTTCGACTATATGTACTTTCCAAGGGTATGAGATAAATGGGAATACATTTTACACGGTTGCCCAAGATAAAAAGAGCACCAACCAAAATAGTGGTGTCCGCTTTGATGCAACAGACGAGAATGAGCACTGTTTGGAAACATATTACGGGTACATAGAGGAGATATGGGAACTTGACTATGGACCTACTTTTAAGATCCCTTTGTTTCGGTGCAAATGGGTGAAGCTGACACGAGGCGGGGTAGTTGTAGACCAAAAGTTTGGCATGACAACGTGGATCTCAACAATCTTGCGTACATGGACGAACCATTTGTCCTAGCCAATGATGTCGCTCAGGTTTTCTATGTGAAGGACATGTCTACAAAAACGAGAAAAAGAAATCAGCAAAAGAAGATATCGTCCGATGAGCCAAAACGCCACATAGTTCTTTCAGGGAAAAGAAACATCGTGGGAGTAGATGACAAGACAGACATGTCAGAAGATTATAATAAGTTTCATGAAATTCCCCCCTTCAAAGTGAAAACTGACCCAAGCATCCTACTGAATGATGAAGATTCTCCATGGCTACGACCCAGAAGAAAACAGAAATAATAGATAGGAATATTGGTGCAATAATGTAATAATGTATTAAACCTTTTATGTAATGCATGTATGGAATGTACTAAATTTCAAACACTTTTCATTTTCATAGTATCCATGTAAGAGATGAGTTCTCGTTCGAAACCCTGATACTTCGAGAGAGATTGTCTGTTTTGTACACGAAGTGCATCCAGTTTTTGTCGTAGCCCTCTCAACATTTTAACACATGCTATGTGGGTGAAATGATGATAGCATGCCAACTTTCAACATTTTCAGAGTTCATTTGTAGCGCTTTTTAATTTCAGGGTCAATTAGCTCAAAAAATAAGTAAATGCACAAAATATACCAAATGAAGTCAGAAATTGTTGAAATTTTGTGATGTGCCTTTGAATGATGCATTTTGAACACACAAAAAGTATGTAGTTAAAATAAGTTCAAAAAAATGAAATCCCTTTGTAAGAGATGAGTTCTCGTTCGAAACCCTGATACTTCGAGAGAGATTGTCCGTTTTGTACACGAAGTGCATCCAGTTTTTGTCGTAGCCCTCTCAACTTTTTAACACATGCTATGTGGGTGAAATGATGATAGCATGCCAACTTTCAACATTTTCAAAGTTCATTTGTAGTGCTTTTCAATTTCAGGGTCAACTAGCTCAAAAAAAAAAGTAAATGCACGAAATATACCAAATGAAGTCAAAAAGTATGGAGTTCAAAAAACCATATTATGAAATTAAATATTATCATTGGCGATTCATCTCTATTATGAAATTTAATATATCAAAAAACCATTGCAGAACATATGACCAAATTAATACAAGTTCATCATCACATTAAAGCCAAAGAACAGTAGTGATCAAATGTTATTATTGCGAAAAATAAATACATAAAGTTCTCTCATAAAACAACATACAACTATGTAAAACATTTAAATGCAACAACAAACGCGATCAAAATCGCAACTAAGGTATCAATTGACCCAACAGCATAATGATACCAAGCCTCTTTATCAATGGCATATTTTCTAATATTCCTAATCTTCAAGCGTATTTCATCCATCTTCAAGCGCATTGCATCCATCTTCAACCGCATCGCATCGATCTTCATCTTGCGATCATCAATGACATCGGCGACATGCAACTCCAGTTCCATATTCTTATCCTCAATTATTTTCAATTTTTTTCTTCAAGTATTTGTTTTCTTTTTGAACCAAATTTTACTTCTCGACAAGAATTTTTATGTGGGTTGGAATTTCCGGTTCACATACCTCCTAGATTAAAAAAAAATGTCACGTTGGTCGCCATAATTGTCATAAACACTAAATAAAACAAATAGTTATAAAAGATAATATATACCACATCCGAATCATATACAGGACAAGGGGCGACGGAGGCGGATACCAAAACATCGCACTATATAATAACAAAAAATAATGAAAGTGAGTAATTTATACAAGTATGTATCTAAATCATACAAGTAAGATTTTTTTTCTTTTAAAAAGAAGATAAGAACAAGAGGCTTAGCACGGTGGTGGTCGCGACGAGATCGGCACGGGGCGATCGACAATGGTGAGGACGGGCATGGGACGACACCCTACGCATGTGCAGACTCTAAGAAGTTAATTTGAGCATTTGAAATGAGCTACACTAGCAGTGACAAATGAAAGGATGAAGTAGCTAACCTTTTAAAACACTTGCGCAGTTGGTGCACGGCCAAACCTAGACAAATATTAAGGAAAGTGGAGCTTGGAGGTCGAGCTTGGAGAGGAAAAAGCTTAAGTAGAGTGGCTCGGGCATTTCATCGAACACGTCATGTGCATGAACTAGAGTGGCAAGAGCATGGCATGGTCACACTTCAACAACCAAAAAACAGAGGATATGGAGGGCAGGGGCGAGGGTTTATATAGGCAACACTTTAGTCCCGGTTCTTGCCACGCCCCGGGACTAAAGGACCCTGCTTCCCGCCTTCTGGTCTGCCGAAAAAGAGCCTTTAGTCCCGGGTCGTGGCTCCACCCGGGACTAAAGGGGTGTCTTTAGTCCCGGTTCGAGCCACGACCCGGGACTAAAGGCCCTTTTTCGGCAGACCAAAAGGCGGGAAGTAGGGGCCTTTAGTCCCGGGGCGTGGCTCCACCCGGGACTAAAGGGGTCTTTAGTCCCGGATCGAGCCCCGAACCGGGACTAAAGATCCACCTGTATAAGCGGGAGTTAGAAAATTTTGAACCCAAATCGTCCATTTCTCTTCTTCTTCCTCTCGTTCTCCTGCCCGGCGCGGCACAGCGACGAACTCGACGACGCCGTCAGGCTGCCCGCCGTCCTGCTCGCCGCCGCCTGCCGTCGCCGTCGTCCTGCTCGTCGCCGTCGTCCTCCTCGCCGCGCGCCGTCGACACCTCCGGTCGGTGAGCCCCCCGCCCCCTCCTCCCCAACACTCCGGCCAGTAGAAGAAAAGAAGAAAAAGGAGAAGAAAAGAAGAAAAAGGAGAATAAAGGAAGAAAAAGGAGAAGAAAAGAAGAAAAAGGAGAAGAAAGAAAGAAAAAGGAGAAGAAAGGAAGAAAAAGGAGAAGAAAGGAAGAAAAAGGGAAGGAGAAGAAAAGAAGAAAAAGGAGAAGAAAGGAAGAAAAAGGGAAGAAAGGAAGAAAAAGGAGAAGAAAGGAAGAAAAAGGGAAGAAAAGAAGAAAAAGATTTTTCTGGTCATTTAATTCCTATTGTTATTAGGTTTGTGCTAGATTATTAGGGTTAGTAATATGTAGAATTAGGAAAAAGGAAAATAAGAAGAGGAGGAGAAGAAAAGAAGAAAAAGGAGAATAAGAAGAGGAGGAGAGGAGAAGAAGAGGAAAAATAGAAGAAGAGGAGAGGAGAAGTAGTAGAAGAAGAGGAGAAGTAGAAGTAGAAGAAGAAGTAGAAGAAGAGGAGAAATAGAAGAAGAGGAAAAATTAGTTTAGGGTTACAAGAAGAAGAAATATTTTTTTTGTCATTTAATTTTGCTATCGTATAGTGTATATGCTTAAGTGTTAATAGTGTTTCTTAGATTATTGCTTAATTTTGCTATTGTATATGCTTAAGTGTTAATAGTTTAATTTTGCTATTGTATATGCTTAAGTGTTAATAGTTTATTTTTAGCAAGAAAATTAATAGAACTAGTCTAATTTTGCTATTTTATATGCTTAAGTGTCCGGGACTGGGCTCCGCCTGGCTGGTATTTTAGAGTTTAGGTTCTAGCCAAGACCCGGGACTAAAGGTCCTTCTATATAAAACGACACTTCGAAGTTTCCAACCCCTCTTATATAGTTTCTTAGTTTATTAGTTAATCAAATGTCCGTTTTTTGCAGAACTATGGATCCACATATCAGGAACCTCGAAGAGGAAGAACTTCTCGAAGATATAATCAAAGACGGCCCCGACGTTGAACCAGCTGAATCTCCGTCGTCATATCTAAACGACTCCGGATATGGAATGGAGGTCGAGCGACACGAAGATGAAGCCGATGGGGCAGGAGATTGGTCCAATGACGGAGAAGGTGATAGCTTCACTGATGGAGAAGCCGGTGGAGAAGCCGGTGAAGAAATAATAAAGTCCGGCGAGGTATACATATGAAGTTCGACAATCACTTGTAATATGTGAAAAATATTGGAGATAGCTCTATACTGTATACATATACATTCATTTGACGAATGTTTCTCCCTCTTAGGCCTCCACATCGAGCAAAGCTACGAAACGAGGCCCGACTAGAAAGTTGGATGCACGGACGCATTACACCTTTGAGGTGACATTGCCTACGGGCGAACCCAAGCTTCCTAAGAATGTTGCTGACACATTCAAGAAGCAATGCGGAGTTCTCGTTAGGGATCACGTCCCGATCAGCGTTCGGGAGTGGAACAAGCGCAAAGGGGCAGCCGATAGTGACTATGTCACCGAAAGGTACAAAGATAATCTTTGGAATGATCTCATGTCACATTTCAACCTGCCAGAATGTGAGAATGAAGACGCCGCAGACAAATTGAGGGCCAAAGTCAAGCAGTGGACTCTAAAAAAGATGGCCGAACTGTTCCGTAGCTGGAAGAAGAAGCTATGGAAAAACTATTTGAAGACAAAGAAAGTGCCAGTATTCGAGGGGTATCTAGCCAAGCAGGCGAATCACTGGAAGGCATTTCAAGAGTACAAGGAGTCAGAAGATGCCCAGGCATTATCAGAAAAGAACAAGATAAATGCCGACAAGAAGAAATATCACCACAAGCTGGGGCCAGGGGGCTATGAGACTGCCATCCCAAAGTGGGATAAGAAAGAGCAAGATCTGCTAGATAAAGGCATCATACCTGAACCACTCCGTGATGAGTGGGAATTGAGAGCAAGAAATTGGTTCCTTGCGCATGGCGGGTCGTACGACGAAAAAACAGGGGACCTCATCTGCAGTGACGGTCTTAGGATACCCAGGGAGAATTGGAAAAGGATAGTGAAAGAAATTAAGGAGGGAAAAAGAAAGTTCACTGCAGATAGAGAGAAAGATTTGCTCACACTGGTCCTCGGCAATGATGAACATGGAGGACGAACGCGAGGCTTCGGTCCTTCTTACCCGTGGTGGCTTGGGATTGCCAGAGACCAAGACACTTACAGAAGCCGAGAGAGAGCAAAGAAGCGGCAGCAGGATGAGGAGAATGACAAGTTCAACCAGTTGCTTGCCAGGATTAACGAGCAACAGAAGCAGATTGATGAGCTTAGCGGAGTAGCGCGCCAGGAAGATCCTGCACTTGATATTACCGGCGCCCCATCTAAGCGGAAAAGCAGCATGGCTGAATCTGAGGCCCCGCCCGACGATGCACGAAGAATGATAGAGGGCGGTCCCGGCTACACCGTGGATGGAATCAAGGAGTCAACATCATGTGAAATCCAACAGAAATTCAAGAACATATCCATGAAGGTGGCCGTCGGACAAGCTTTACCTTCTGGCCCTGATGCACGCTGGCATGGCCGTGAGATTCCAGCTGGCTTTGCTAAAGTCGGGGTGGATGAAATCCTGACGGGGTTTCATGATATGGAGCTCGACATAGCTGGACCCGAAGATGAGAGGACACTCGGAGAAGTACTGGGTGGAGTCATCCTATGGGACAAGAACTACATCAAGCTTCCAGGCTCGGCCCCAAGGACAACACCGCCTCCGAGTCGTCGCAGGTCACCTACACCTCCATTACCTCCAAGCCCTCCACATGACGTCGGCCAGCACAACACGAGTCCATCTCGATCACCGCCGCCCGCTCCGGATACTAAGCGGGAGCGTGCCACCAAGAACGCTCCGCCGACGATTCCTAAGCCACGGAGCCCCCCAAAGCGCAAACGGTCGCCCCTCCCAAAGGTACGTCATGCTAATCTTCCTATCAGACCTTATGATCGTACCCCCGAGGAAAACGCCAGGATAGCAAAGGAACATCATGATGCGTAGATGAAAAAGAAGGAACCCGAGCCCCGCCCGGAATACACCGAGAAGCAAATAGCATTTGCAAAATACTTCACGACCCTTCCATCACAGTATGACTTACACCATAAGCCTGATGACTATACACGCACATTGCAGAGGGAAGTGAAAAAGAGCAGATCACGTGCAAGTGCAAGTGGGAGCAAATCAAGTTCAACTACAAGCAAGAAAAAATCAGACGTTCCTCAGCTTGGACAACAGGCCAAACAGTCGATCCCACCCCTCAAGGTGTTAACCGAGAATGTTCCCCCTCCGGTGCAGGGGCTAGCTTTTGAAATAGCAAAGGAGTTGGCGGCTGAATGTGGTGTCTCGGTTGAAGATTTGCTGGCTTCCCAAGACGACAGGATACCCAAGGCTGTGGTAGCCCCTAAGCCACAGTTTGTCATGGGTGAGCCTTTGCTCAGCAAAGATGATCTCCCAACAAATATGCGTTACTTGCATCAATGGTACTTAAGTGAATCAAAGAATGGGAGAACGATGATCGTGCTGAGTGTCCCACGGGAGTACTACGGCCGCCCCGAACAAATCCATATCGACTTTGATGAACTCTTCCAGATGTACAATGGTGACGCCCTCGACAAATCGCTTATGAGTTGCTATTGTCTGTAAGTTTTTCAATTCGTTGTCTACATATAACTTGTTTAGTTATTTCAATTCATTGTCTATATATAACTTGTACTCTATTATGCAGAATGAAGATTCTGGATTGTAAAAGTAAGAACATCCTAAATATTGGGTTTATTGACCCAGATAAAATACATATAGCGATGCTAACTGATTATCCCAAGGAGACGGAGGAAAACCTTCTAAGGTTTCTAACAGATCAAAATTTCTGTGACCACATACTGTTTCCATACAACTTCAGGTGAGGGTCTTTATGTCCATTCACTTATAAGTGTAATTGATAAGTTACTGACACACACACACACACAGGTATATATATATATATATATATATATATATATATATATATATATATATATATATATACATACATACATGTGCAGCTTTCATTGGATTCTGTTGGACATTCAAATTGATAAGGGAAGAGTTGATGCCTTCGACCCATTATCGAGACCCTTGGAACAGTTCCAAAGCCTGCAGGACATGCTCCAAGGGTAATTTCAATCATTCTTGCGCTCTATCGGTCTCTTTCGATGATTTTCTGATATATCAATTAATGAAAAACTTAGCAAATCATTATCCTTGTCGGGCAGGGTTTGGAAGCGGTTCAAGTGCGTGACTCCCGATAACTTTCCTGAGAAGCTGACCTTTAGAGCGGCTCAGGTAAGTAGTAGTATGATATACTTCTATTTTCAATACATTTATGATGCTAGATTATTATTTTGATTATATATATTCTATTCTCGTAAAGTGCGACCAGCAGCCACGGGGAACGCATCTATGCGGATACTATGTTTGCGAGACCATTCGCACGTTTACCTCTGAGCACAAGGATCACAGATTCGATGTAAGCAATGAACATTCACACCTCTATTTTTACCCGTCATTCTTTGTTATCATGATTGATATTCATATTCATCTCCTCTTCTTATATAGCACACGGCCATGACGACGAAGGTCCTACCAGAGCAACGCGTGATTGCTGTTGCAGAGGAGCTTGCGACCTTTCTGAGGACGGAAGCTATAGATGACAAAGGACTATTTAGTGTAGCTAGGGGCCATTACTGATGTTCGTCCATGTAATCGAATAGACGGGCTCTAGTCCCGATAATTCAGATCTTCATATAATTGTATATATATGCTCGCTTGTAAGAAACGTTAACCTTATATATATATGCATAATTATTTCTATTTAAATTATAAGAAAACTAATTCCCGAACACCAAACGAGGCATCACGTTAACCTCCCGAACACCTAAACCCTAAAACCCTAAAACCCAAAAATAATTTCATTAAAAAAAATCCAAAAATAAGCAAAATCTGAAACACTTTAGTCCCGGCCCGTGTAACGAACCGGGACTAAAGGTCATGCCCCTGGGGCGCAGCGCCCACGTGGAGCACCTTTAGTCCCGGCTTGTAACAGGGCCGAGACTAAAGGTTAGGCCTTTAGTCCCGCCCCTTTAGTCCCTGTTGATGAACCGGGACTAAAGCCCCTTACGGACCGGGGCTAAAGGCCCCGTCCCCACTAATGCAAGATGACCACCGCGCCATAGCCAGCTCCAGATGGAGCCAAAAATGGTTTGGTGGACTCCAAGCGTAAGCATATCTGCCTCCTATAATGCTTCCAGGTTAGGAGGAAGAAGATGAGCTAGCACCGATGAGTTGCGGACGTTGATGCTCCAATAGGCCACCCTTTGGCTAGAAGATGCATCAGAGATGCATCGAAGACCACAAGAGTGTTCTAGTTCCTTTCCGGTCGCCGATATATACGTGAGCTCCTTCCTAGTCGCCAGGATCTCGAGCTCAACCTCCTCGCTTCTGCAACTCCATCACGACGTCCACCAAATTTGTTGATGAAGAGAAGGCCCTGACCTAGCGAGCTTATTCAGGGAGACACCAGTTTTGCTTCCTTTTGTTGCACCTCCTCCATTGTGTACCGTAAACTATAGGAAGGCCACTCATAGTAACCGCGCACAACTCAAATACGACGATGGCATACTCCCACTCCAACATAACAATATATGCCCTAAGAGCATCTAAAGTCGGACCCCTTAAATGTCTACGGACGCATCCGCGGATACGAACCGATCTCGCCTCAGATAATTTATTCTAGATCCGAACATCTCATATTAAGATCCTCAAATCCATACAAAAACATACAAGATATGAAACCTATGTACTACGTACAACCTATATACTCCTCTTCGAACATGTCGATGATCTCCATGCCCTCCGACGGATAAAAGGCCGCCTGCCGCAGCTCCGACCCCTTCGGTGCCTCCGACACCTCCAACTGCTCCGTTGCAGCCTCCTCAAGCTCAATCTCCGTGTCCAGCTCGTCGAAGAGGGCGTCGGCCTCCGCCTGCCTCTGTCGGATGAGCCGGCGGTTGGCCTTCACCCCGGCCTCATCCCGGATGGAATCGAGGATGGCATGCTGCTCCGTCATCTCCTTCAATTGGGCAACGACTAACGCCGCCTCCGCCTCCGCCATGCTCAAGCCGGCAACCTCCTCTTCCATGGCCTCCGACTGCTCCTCTGCTGCTACTTGTCCTATTCCTCCTCCTCCTCCTTTTCCTCCTCCTCCTCTTCCTCCTCCTCCGTCTCCGGCGAGTCCAGGTGGCAGCAGAGAGAAGGAGGAGGCGGATGAGCTCGGGCTGGGGCCGCCGGCCGGCCAAAATAGCCGACCCTGACTTCGGACGGGGAGCCGGAGCGGCGTCACGCAGCGTTCACACCGTGCCGACAGTCGAGGCACCCGTTGCACCGTCGGGTTTCCCGACGAGTCTGTGTGGGGCCAAACCATCAGTCTGATGTGACGGGCATGTCTAGGCCTCCCATGTCCACCCCATATTTGAGCTGAAAATGAGGGGTGTCGTTTAACCCGGACGTTTAAGGAGGATTTGAGGGATCCGGATGTACATGCTCTAAAGATCTAAAGACAATATTCCGGCTAGATCTAATATGTACACATCTTCCCCGTGCTCCTTTCGCATTCTTCTTCGGTTAGCGGAGCAGATAGGGCATTAGGTCGGCCCTGCACATAACTGACTCTCAACTGGCCGATACCCCTAGACGAGAAGAGATAAAAAGCCAAAAAAAAACATTAACCTATGATCCAAACGGGGCCCAAATTATGGCACCTTCAAAATGCAATATTCTTTAGAAAATCATGTGTACAACGACATAATTTTATGCTAACTATAGTGGAAGCTAATATGATTCCATACTAAAATTTTGATGCAGTAAAAAATATGTAGACCACAGTTGCACAATTCTCCCATCTTTGCGAACCCGAACCGGAACATGTACCATTTTGTTAGAACAACACTAATTAACAAGATAACTGCAGATGCGACTATAACAAACGCAAGATCCCGCAGCTAGTTCCGGCGGCGAGTTGGGGAGGCGTGGCTGCCGGAAGAAAACCGAGCTTCGACGCTCTAGGGCATTGTTTTATAGTAGCTGTTGGACAGAAGACACAGGTGGAGCGGCATTGCATTTGAAGTGGAAACAAATGAGGCCTATTGGCAGGTTGTCTCATGTCCTAATCTATATGGATGTTGCAAGTGAAAGGATGCCAAAATATTTCACCGTTTGAAACTGGGATATATATTTCATTCTACGTATATGCCTTTTTATTTTGTGTCACTTGTAGCCTCTGTGTGACATAAGAGGGTCCAAGTGGCATCTAGCTTTTCTAACACTAGGCATTTGCTCTATTATTGATGCTGCATTGCGGGTCCTGCATACAAGATCCTAGCAAGATCTGTGTAGACTTAAGCTTAACTGAATGCAATGTTGAGTCAGTACAATGAACCTACCTTGTAGTTCCTACTCATGCAAGTTGGCTGCTGTTATTGCATATCGATGCTGCAAGTTGCCTATAGCTAAATAGAAAATTAAAGTGGGCGTACACTTTTAGTATGAATTGATCCCGATCCTCTCCTTGAAAAACTATACATACTACCTCCCTTTGGGTTTATAAGTCTTAAACGCAAAAATCTTACAAACCAAGGTAGATGCTGAGTGGTGGAATAATTTTTGTAGTTTGCAAAAATACTCAATTAGTGTGCTCGTTTTCCTAAAAAATATGCTTATCAATGCACTAATTACAATGCATGCATGCGTGACAAATGAATGATAGTGAACTTTTACATGCACTAGTCAATTTTATCTTAGAGGGTGCTTGGATCCAAGGGATTTATTTTAGTCTGACTAAAAATAGTCTCTTTACAAGGCTAAAGTTCCAAGCACCCCTGACTAAAAATGGGCTAAAACTAGTCTTGAGACTAAATTTTTTAGTCAGGGGTACCCCTACTAAAATATGGATTAGTCATCTCTCTCCTCATTTAACTCCTCTTCTTTAACACAGACGAGTTCTGGATTGAAGGGTTTGAAGGATAATAAATGCTCATTAACTTGATTTTAGTCTCTTTAGTATTTGAATCCAAGCATGGGTGAGGCTAGCAAGTTTTAGTCCCACTACTTTTAGTCATGGGACTTAAAACATATCCAAGCACCCTCTTAGTCTTTGCATGCAATGATTTAATTCACCTTGAAATCTGTGGTGGGGAACAATCAAATTGAAACATAACATGGGAAAACTAAAATTTTAAGATAAGCCCTATAAACTGAAAGAGAGGAATACCAGTTGTGTAGTGGTATTTAATTTTGCTTGATAGTCTGCAATCATGTCATGCCCATCTAGTAATGGGTACCAACTCTACCATATTGTCTCCTGTATAACTCAGACTGTCTGTTGAGACATTTTGGACCCTTGAATCTTAACAATCTTCAGATCACATGATTGACACATACACCCACCATTCCTCAATATAAGCCTTTTAGATATTTTAATATGAACTACATACAGAGTAAAATAAGTGAATTTACACACTAAAATATGTCCATATACATTCGTATATAATTCATATTAAAATCTCTAAAAGGTCTTAAATGGAGGGACTATATTGGAATAAAGCAGAGATGGGACATCTATTTAAAACAACAAAAATGAAGGCTATCTAAGTATGTATATACAAAGAAAAATACTTGTAATTTGTGTGCTCAGTTTCCGTGTGCATCAAAGATCCTCAAAAACCATATTTGTGTGCAAAACATGATTGACCATACTTGTGCATCAAATATCCTAAAAAATACAGCATAGAAATATGATAAATGTGCATGTAAAATACCAAAAATTAATCAGTTCTCAAGTATAACTAACATTGTGGCTATCATAAAATGTACGTTGATTTGTTTTTCATTTTCGCAAGCGAACATATTATAACATGAGTACACCCATGACTTCACTGCATTAATTTTAATTTATAGTGTGTGTAAATTAAACTTCATGGATGCACTTATTAAAAATAAATAAGAAAATGACGTTTTAATCAGCACGGTGGGCTCCTTATGCAAAGAATGCTAGCTTTTAATCAGAGGTAGAAGCTTTCATATATTGATGTGAAATACTTCTATCAGAAATTTAAGCGAGACTCTTATGAAATAAGTACATACAAATAACTGATCTAGCTAGGTTCTGCTTAATACCCTTTGTTGTAGTCTCTGTTAGAAAAAGTTATTTGCATGAAAAGCATTTGTAGGAAACCACTAGTTCGCATAACATGTTTTAAAGAATATACTTACATTCACAGAAAAAGCATATATACATACCTCTTGGATACCGGGTAGGTATTTTTCTTACAAAACATGATAAAGCAATGGAGAAGTTTAGCGATGTGCACGAACAAATCTAGTCAACTACAACAAAATCCAAGACCAACAAGTATTCAAATCAAATATATTACTTCTTACTTGTACGCATGCAAACATAGATGGCATTCAATCTTTTCCACTTCAAACAGATCTCCAATGGCTCAGGTTTAGGTAGCCATCAATATACTTCTCCGCAGACATACATATGCTGTTTACACTAAAACAAGTCTGGTCAATTACAATATGGTGAGACGGTTACATAACTCAAAGCTTAGAAAAAACCTTAGTGACCATTATTATATAGTATATTCATAGTCTAGTAAAGTTTCTGATCATTTTGAAGAAGTGCATTAAACTGATGTACTATAAGGATTTCAACAAACAAACTGAGACAATACAATACAGGAACAACATGCTAGGTTGAGTGTGCAAACCACCCGGCGACGGCTGAATTCACCTCGGCAACAGCTACGCCAGGGGTAACACTCGATGTAACATTATACAGGAAAAAGGATTAATACTTTGATAAAAGATAAAAATTAATTTATAGGTACATATAAATTAGTGCACCCCTCTTCGGTATATGAAATACCCCCCCCCCCCCCCCCTCTTCGTAACTAAGTGACGCTGTTTTAGTTCAAACTTGAACTAAGACAACATCACTTGTTTTGGAACGGTGGTAATGCTAATGTAAGGACGATGAATTCGAAGCAAGTAGCGAGAGGGAGATGTACAACTATATAGTGCAACAGAGATCCACACTCAAGCAAGATATAGCAATATATGCCAACAATGAACGCAAATGGAGATAAATGGCAAATTTAGCCATGTAAGTGTAACACAGTCCATGGCCAGCAACCAATTTCAATTATTTGTCATATCAAGATCCCAGCGCACATAATTTTCCATGCATGTATGCGAAATAATGGTTTAGCAAAGGTTTCTTATTGCTTGCTAGCTTACTTAGTTCCTGAGGGATCAATTGTACTAGTGAACAAAATCTTGATGCTAACAAACAGGAAACACATCTCTTAATTAGATGGCAGAATGGAATTTTAATTTATTGATGTGCCAGGATGGTAGTACATATACATAGATATATGCAACAACATCTTAGGATTATTATGATCTCTCTAGCTAGAATCCTAGTGGTGTACTGTACACACATAATTACATACAACTCATTTTGCAATCGGACATAAGAACGAGTTCTACGCAAAATTCAGGAACAAAATTACTCTAATCCACAAACAGATCAACATATACTATCATGTAACAACCAGAACAAGAGGGAGGAGAACCGGAGAGGAATATAGAGCTGTATGTGCAGATGCTATAAGACGAAGGCACCTAGGGCTGGAGAGTGCTGGCTGTGTGCCACGCATTGCCTCTTGAACAACTCCTGCTCCACCGGCGCCGCTCGCCCCCTCTTCTCTCCGGCGATGTCGACGCCGAACAGCCTCACAACACGGACTTGTTCTCCTTTTGTTGGCTCTGACACTGGCGGCGACGCTGTTGCGGCGCCGCGGTCATCGGCGGGGCAGCTCGTCATCGTCTTGTTCTTCTTGCAGTCGATGAAGAACTGCTTCTCCTGACCGTACGCCGAGCAGGAGAACACGATGGAGTCGCCGGCACCGAGGCCCTTCTCCCGAACGAAGCGGCTCCATCCCTTGGTGAGCACGTAGCTCTGGCTGCTGTTCCAATACGAGTACCGGAACCTCCACACTTTCCCCTCGCCATCCTCGAAGTTGAGAAGCACCCCCTTGCCGGTGGTCGTTGTCGTCTCCGGCGTGCGTTTCAGGGGGAAGTGCTTCTCGGCGTGCTGCTTCGGCACAACGAGGCGGTTGAGCTTGCCCACGTCGCTCGGGGTCACGGCCTTCTCGAAAAGGGGCTCCCGCGCCCACGACGGCGTCGGCTGCGCGCGCGCCCCCATGCCGCGGCCGCGCCGCAGGCCCTGGCGGAGCTCGTCGGTGTAGGTGTGCTTCCGGAGCATGTCGACGATCTCGGCCTTGGAGTGTGCCGCCAGGAAGGCGAGCTCCGCCTCGGCGGCCGCGCACGGGAAGTTGGTGGCGGCCTCGCGGCCCCGGTACCGGAGCGCGGCCACGTCGTAGGCGCGCGCCGCAGAGTCTTCGTCCGGGAACGTGCCGAGCCAGACGCGGGCGTGGCGCTCGTAGATCTGGGCGCCCCACCGCCCGTTGGGCTGCGGCACCACGCCCTTGAACCGCGACGACGTCGACTGCGCCGATGCCGACCGCGAGGTCGCCGACTCGTCGGCGATGGAAACAGGTAGGCTCGGCGCAGTCGGCGGCCGTCCGCCCACGCCTGACTCCGTCGTCGCCGTGGACGCGGCTCCGGAAGAGTACTGGGAGGAGTGTTCCCCCGTTGAGCTCAGGATCTCCACCCCCATGGCTAGTTGCTTTTCTGCGGTTTCTTGGCCTGTGTTTCTCTGGAGTGTGTGTCTCTGTGCTTGTGTGGGCTTTGCTGCTAGCTAAGCTGAGCCAGGTACATATGCAAATAATGATGTGCTGTTTTTCTTGTGTTGTGTGTGTGTTTACAGGTTAAAATCGATGAGATGGTATTCTAGCTAGGGTTGGGGACAATATGATGAGGTGGTTGATGTGGGGTGTGTGCACATGTGTTGGCGGTATATATATAGATATTGTGGTGTTTCTATTTTGGATGCATCTAAATGTGTACATGTATTTTGTGGAAGTGGAGTAATATGCTGGAACATACTAGGAGTATATAGTTAGTAGTTTGTGGTTAATTTGAAGTGATGGTGGAGATTTTCATGTTTGCACCCTCCAAAAGCTCAATATTACATGTGGTTTTCTGGCGTGTAGGAAGTGAGAACTGGCTATTATTTTATTTTAGCAACTTGGTTGCTGATGTATTGCTTTACGAATTCAATGTACCTGTGCATGTAGTACAATGTCCAAACCCACAGATGTGTAAACTGGCTTGGAGATATGCATGAAGAACATACTTTTGGTACATATATAATGTGTTGTTTTGTTTAAATTCTCACACATAATGCCCTGTTAGAAAAATAATATGTTGTCGAACAACGGTCATATTTGACCACGTAACCCTGTAAAATTATTTGGACACTTAGACACAAATTGCACTATAAATTTCTTACAATAATAATTTTGTGCAACCCAAAAGAAAATGTTTGCAAATCCGAAATAGTAGTTTCACAATTGTTATGTATTTATTATTTATGTGCAAATTCATACAGATTTTGTTAGTCATAGTCACTCATTCAAGAATGTGCAAAACCTATATATCGTATATTTTAGTAAACAATGAGTAGTTTTGTTCATTTTCCTTCCTTCTTTTTAGTCATGCACTTTGTTCTTTCTTACCAGGGCTTTCCTTTGATCTTCCTGGTCTGGAATCAACATGCTTTCACACCTTCATACCGTCAACAAATCAAACAATATTGACTTTTCTTAAATAAAACAATTTTCGAAATACATACTCTCGGTGGACTAATTTAGTTCTTGCAATATCGTTACTCTTTGTAATATTCTCAGTTTTGGAAATTACTAATTAAATTATTAAATTATTACTTTCTTGATTTCCCATACATTTTTATTTTAGGTGAAGTGTCATATTATCTCCTCTATTATAGTTTCGGAAAAAGGGTATTAGGTTGCACACCAAAAAAGACACGCACGACGAACTGCAAATGCATTGTCCCTTACGATTTAACACTTCAATTTTTTGAAAAGAAAATATTCTAAATAATAAATGAAAACTAGAATTAAATAAAATTTATACAATATTTCATCAATATAAGTCAGCTTTGATGCATATAAAATTACTTTTTCATGGTAAAGATAGAAATCATAATTAAATTACTTGGTCAACCCGTTCATGTCTTGTTGATTTGGATTTGACAATATTAGATACAATCCCTTCACCTGTCTAGGGATTATGCACCATTGCACTATGATTAATTGAGCCTAATCTAACTCTAAAAAATATTAGTGGTTACACATAGTTTGATTCTTGGATGGAGTTTTAATCAGTAAACCAAATCAGTCGATGTAAATGGCAAAACTCTAGGCATCTTTTTCCTTATTTGGTACTTAAATGGGTATCACGAACACCTAAAGAAAACTAGGAGCCTTACTAGTTACTCCATCTGTAAACTAATACTCCCTCCGTCCCAAAATTCTTGTCTTAGCTTTGTTTAGAAATGGATGTATCCAAATACTAAAACTTGACTAGATACATTCATATCTAAACAAATCTAAGACAAGAATTTTAGGACGGAGGGAGTATAAAACATCAGACTACGTCTATCTAAAACATCTTATAGTAATTTAGAAAGGTAGTAATTTATTTGATAGTTGTTCATTTTCCTCACCTAGGATTTGTCTGCATAATATAATTAGATGGTAACAGTCTTTACAAAGATAAAACGCGGGGCTATATATGCGACCCCTTTTGATGTGCACGTGTATGAAGAACGTCAAGGCCGGGTGTCGTCATTGAAGAATAGGTATGCATGTAACGTCACCCTTTTTCTTGAGTTTGATTGCCAACCTTTTATAGGCAACTAATTGTTGGCAATTTGACAGGAAAGTGATGGACTAAGTTGCGAACACTTCTGCTTAGGGTACACGAGGTAATAAAAACACGTGGACCCAAAACTTGTGAAATGTTAGGCAAATGTTACTGTTGTTAACAGTATGTTAGAGGGACGCTTCTTTAATTTATCAAAAAAGAAGAAGAGGGAAGCCTTATTTCCATGTGGTCAATGTTGGATTTGGCGAGTTAATAAAGTGGAGATAGGCCCACTAACTGAATTAACTAATTATTAGGTGATTATAAGAGAGAAGAAGGTTCTTAGAAAGATAGATGGTTGGTGCGCCGAGGATTTGGAACACCAAAGTCTAGTAAAGTCTTTGGCTGTATATGCATGACCAGGTGACCTTACGTCTCTGTGCATAGCCTTTACTAATCAAGTTTGATAAGATAATTTTTCAAAAAAGAACTTTGATATGGATAATAATAGTTACCGATACAAAGATTAAAATCAAATAGCGAACCAACTTGTGGTTGGAAGATTAGAAGGACAATGGTATCCACAGTCCATCAGTGTTAAGTCTTGATGCTTATATTATTTTTGAATTTATTTCAGGTGTTAAAAAAAGATTGGAATCATGACACTATTATTTATTTTCAAGAAACACCGAGTTAAGTGAAGAAGCACACACTAGCTTATTTTGATTTCTGAAATGATGATAACTCCAGGCCTCCACATCAAGCGATGCACAAAACAATTATATTAAATTATTTAAACAGCCTCGATAAAACAAATACATGCATCAACCCAAAGACAATCACAGTCCCTACACCTGCCCTGACCTCGCATGAGCACACACTACATATTCTGGCGGCCTCATCAAGCTGCCCGCTGACAAGATGAGAGCACCAACCGTTCTAACAGACCATTTGCACGCACGACGTGCACATGCTCTAGAATCAGCGTCCGTCATCTTTCATCGTCGCACCTTTAGAAGCAATCAACGTATTCACCTTGCCTGGCCATTCTGTCATCGACGCCAGCACGATGCCAGACAACATCACCACATGCGCGCCTCCATCAATAAACATCCGTCACCAAGGATACGATGCTTCACACCGCTGAGACCCGTCGTCGTCGCCGTTGCGGTAGATGCAACACCGTTCCTCCTATTGTCCCTTCCAGCCAACGCCTGCACCATGACGGTGCCCCCAAGAGGAAGACCGTCACCAAAGATCCTGTCGTCACCAGATCTGGGAGACCTAGATCAAGGGTCTTCCACGGAGCAGCCGGAACCAGCTGACGACGAATGCAACCAACTATGCCTTCAACAAGGAAATGATGCCCAAGATGCTGCCATCGTTCGTCATGACTACTAGCTTACTTAACATCTATAAGCCTGCAAAAAGAAAAACTTAATGCCTACAGGTATGGAGCTTCAGAATATACGAAGGCACCACAAGTCGCCTTTGACATAGATGGAAACATCAATTGCCATTCAAAGAATATCTCGCTTTGTGCAAACCTAGATTCTCAAGTCAGATTGGCAATATTATGCACTCTTTGGAGCTATCGAATAGTGTCAGTATTTCTTTAGTTGAGTGCCGGTGCTGTACAAGTCCTAGGACGGTGTCTACTAAATTCTACTCCCTCCGTTCCTAAATATAAGTCTTTTAAAATATTTTACTAGAAATCTACATACGAAACAAAATGAGTGAATCTACATTATAAAGTATGTCCATATACATCCGTATGTAGTCCACTAATAATATCTTTTTAAAGACTTATATTTAGGAACGGAGGAAGTACGTTGTATATGCAAATATGACCAGGTGACCTTACGTTTCTATGCATAGCCTTTATTAACCTGATTTGATATATATAACAATACTTACCGATCGATATAAAGATTGGAATCAACTAGATTGACACTGTTTTCTTTTTAAGAAACACCAGTTAAGCGTAAATGCAAACCACCACTAGAAATTCGAAATGCGATCTGGTCTCTGGTGGAGCTTTGATGATCCAGGTTGTAGTTGTAGTAGTTGTAGTTGTGGTGTAAAAATTTGGAGGATGATGTTCTGCTTCTGAGTTTGGCTGCGTGGTACTTGTAGTAAGAGTTCGAGTAGATTGTCTTCCAAGACAATATGTTTTTTTTAATATGAAATCAGAAAGGGAGGCCTCTGTTTTGCTTTAAAAAAACATGACCACCAGATCTAGAAGCACACTGCACATATTAGTTCAACATCTACATAAGACTACAATCACAAAGCTTTAAGGTTGGCAAAGTCAACACAGACAAAACGCTTGGCATGGATGAAAACATCGGTTTCCATGAAAAGAATATTGCGACTTGAGCAAACCTAGATTTCTGAAGTCAGATTGGCAGTATTATGCACTCTTTGGAGCCATTGATGAATAGTCTGAGTATTTGCTAGTTCAATGCCGGTGCTGCACAAGTCCGACGACGATGTCTAGACGTCGGAACTATTGAGCAGTAGGAGAATTTGCCAGTTGAATGCCGGTGCTGAGCGAGTCATACGAGGATGTCTACATGGAGAGTCTGATTTGTTCAAGTATGTACACATATATTTCCACGTGTCATTTTCGTATCAGACCGAGCTTAGAGATAACACCGAATACTTCCTCGGTTTGAAAATAAGTGTCTCTCATATAATTTTGTACTAACTCAGTTACACTTACTTTAAGACGGATGAGAGTATGATTTTAAAACAAGTAGTATATGGGATTTTCAGAAAATATGGATGGACAAGAAGGCCCCCGCATTTTCCAGTGGTTGGAGATCTGAATTTGCGGCGGCGTCTAGGAGTTTTGTCCCTCTCCGTCCGGGTGAGGAGGCAAGTGTGTGCGCCTAACATTTGATAGCCGAGCCCGAGCAGCAAGCAAGGTGGTGGGCAAGTGGGGTGAGGTGACAGGCCAGAGAGCTCCCCTAGATCCCAGCCAAGTCCATTGCATTTGCATGCACTCCCCTCCCCTGCAGTAAAAGCATCCGGACCCATACATACATCTCTCCTTTTGGCGTCTCCCGTCGACTTTTCCTGTTGCTGCTATTTTTTGATGCTTATCGCCTCCCTGCGTCCCGTCGCCTTCATGCATGTGTCCGTGTCGTGTACCAAGATATCATGTGCCCACACGCCATCACCACCCTACTGATCGATGATATTGCCGACCACGAGTTAATTACCTCCACCGCTAAGCTAAGCTTCCAATTCGTGGCTGGAACCTTCCACCCAACTTGTGCTCTAAATTAACTAGCTTCCGGGGCAGGCTACAAGCTTTGGGACAAATGAAGCAGGCTACAAACTTTCGGGGTAAAACAGTGGTGCGAGGAACCTTACGCTGTGTTTGGATGTAGACATTTAAGACCTTGGTATTGTATTGGCTCCTACCTAACGGCATCTCCGGCCGTTCGATTTCTAAAGGACGTTTGTCGCACGAAAATAACGTCTCTTGGGATGCCGTCGACGAAATTTTTGATGGGGAAGGGATAAAAAAGCTCAATTTCGACGAAATTTACTTAATTTTAGACGAAATCTAGGCGGTTTTATTCATATTTATATAAATTAAAAAGCATACATAAAAACATAAAAAAAAAAACTATGTCGTCCTTGCCGCCCTGAGCCTATTTCATGCCGAGGAGGTTGTAGAAGACGGTGTAGTCATCGTCGTTGTCGTCGCTCGGTGGCTCGTCCTTCACACCGCCATGCTTGCAGCAGCTCTGACCTAGATCGTCGCTGCGGACGGGCTTGGGCGCGGTCGCCTCATCGTCGCTGTCATAGAGGACGATGGCACCACCCTCATCGCGGCAGCGGTGACGTTCGGCGATTTCCTTCAGAGCGCGGTGCTGACGCTTCATCTCCTCCCTGACATAGTCACCGCGCAACAAGGAGAGGTCGGCGGCCATCTTCACGTGCTCCTTCTTGACCACAGGCGTCGCCGGCTCCTTCTTCGGCTTGATCAGGCGAAGGTGGCCGCGGGGAGGGGAAGGATCGCAGCTGCCCTCGTTTATGACGAGGTTCCCGTCGCGGGTGCATCGGCAGAGCGACGTCTCATGCGGCTTGGGCTTGACGGCGACGAGCGATGTCGCCACACTGGGGGAGCGGGAGTCGGAGGAAGACGACGCCATTCGCCTCGGCGCCGGGTACTCCAGCGGCGGCTCGTCGCCTCGCTCATTGTGCTCCAGGACTGCATGAAGTTTGCGCCCGGGGACGCCCCACCATTGACGGTGGCCGTCGGAGTTGTGGCAACCCCTCGGTGCCGGGGCGTCATTGGTCGACACCAGTTGGTCGGCTTGGCAGTGCTAGAACTATGCCGCCAAAGGGCGTAGTTGTCGGGAGCGTACCTTGGCTGCTCACGCGCGTGCTCCGGCAAGGACGCCCGAATGCGAACAATGTGGGTGGGGCGTTCCCGTCGGAGGGCGACGGGGGAATGTCGGGCATCGGCGGGTAGTTCGCCTCCTTGAGCATTCGCGCCTCCCACTCGTGCACCCACCGCCGTCCGAAGCCATTGGTCGTCACTCCGTCGTCGGGGAAGCTTTCAGCCATGGCCTCAGGGGAGTTTTTCGTCGCTGGAGGTGAGAGAGATGGGGAGATGGGATTGGGTGGCAAGTGTGTGTCAGGCGGCGGCGAGGCTCGACTTTTATAGCAGGGATAATGCGGGAGCGGTGTGTTCGTGTGGCGGGAAAGGGTGGGACACGCGGCGGCTCGCCATCACTACATCGCCAAACCGTAAAACCCAACCGGAGTAGGAGCCGAGGCGATCAGGACGACGAAGGCTCTCGACGACATACAACCTCTCACTCGACGGATCCACATGGGAGGGATTTGGCGCAGTTTGTTTTGGCGCCAAATTCCTTTCCCCTAACGCCCCTATCGCCCCCAGCGCGCTGGGTTCGGCCTATGTCCGCCGTCGCAAATTTTGATCCTAACCGGCGAAATTTGAGCTCTTGGGACGCGAATGGGCCATTTTTTAGTGCTGGTGATAAAAAAGGCGCCTGGGGGGCATGTTGGGGTGGGGGTGGGGGCTGGAGATGCAGTAATATTCCAAGGCATTGATATCGAGCTGCAGTGCCATACTTTATGTTTGGTTGTTTTTGTATTAGGCACTAGGAATTCAAGGGAAGGACCAATAAATCGTGTTTGGATGGAGAGAGTGTAGAATTGGACATTGTGAAATGTATGGACAGTATAATAATTGCTTGTACAAGTTTGGAAATGAAATGTGATCATCATGCCATATTTTTTTTACCGGACAGTGTAGGGTAAACCCACATAGCCTTGAACACTTTATTCATGAGAAGTTTACAAAATATACAAGGTTATAATGAATAACCCAAAAGAAAGGGAAAATAACCTAGTCTAAAAAAGGAAAAGAGTACATTAAGGGGGTAGGAAGGTTACCCAACGCACAAGGTTGTCTTTAAACCTAGGCTTAATCCTAAAAGAAAGCAGAGAATCATCATGAATGAAAGACTTCCTCTAGTGATTAAAGCTAGGCGTAACATGCCTAAACACTTGGCATTTCTAATCAGCCAGATGTTCCATTAAGCAGTGAACACTATTTCAGAAAAAAGGGCTGGTTGAAGTCTCTCCTAGGGTTGACATCAATTTCAGACATGTTGTTTCCCTCAAACCAATCAATCTGAAGATAACTCCATACACGTTGACTGAAAAGATAGTTGAAGAAAAGGTGATCCCTCCCCCTGATCAACAAATGATAGAGAACACAATAGACACCATCACTAGTAGAAAAGAGGGTTTTGGTCCACCTGATGAAATCCCATTAGTCCCGGTTCACTTACGAACCGGGACCTATGGGGGCATTGGTCCCGGTTCGTGAGGCGAGAGCACCGGCCGGGCCTCGTGGGCCATTGGTCCCGGTTCGTCTGGCCCCTTTGGTCCCGGTTCCACACACGAACCGGGACGAATGTGTCTCGCTCCTGGCCCACAACAATTGGTCCCAGTTTTTGGCTGGAACCGGGACCAAATGTTGTCCTTCACTCCCGGTTCCGTCCATAAACCGGGACCAATGCTTGACCTATATATACCACCCGACCACGAGTAGGGCAGTGCACTGCTTTGTTTTTTTTGGATGGCCGTGGGAGAGCTTTCTGGTGATCTAGCTCACCTCCTATGCACATGAGGTGTTCGATGAAATGTCCAAGCCACACTTAAGCTTTCTCCTCTCGAAGTTCCTTTTCCAAGCTCCATTTTCCTCTAGTTTTCTATAGCTTTGGCGGTCCATCCGTGTCCTGTCCCCGTCCTCACGGTCGTCGATCGCCCGCGCCCATCTCGGCGTCGGCACCACCGTGGTTAGTCTCTTCTTCTTATCTTCTTTCTAAAAGAAAAAAGTTCTTACTTGTATGATTTATATAGATACTTGTGTAATTTTCTTACTTCTATTATTGTTTGTTATTATATAGTGCGATGGTTTTGGTATCCGCCTCCGTCGGCCCTCGTCCTGACTATGATTCAGATGTGGTATATATTATCTTTTATAACTATTTATTTTATTTAGTGTTTAATACAATTATGACGACCAACATGACATATATTTTTTAATCTAGGAGGTATGTGAACTGGAAATTCCAACCAACATAAAAATTCTTGTCGAGAAGTTAAATTCCAGCTTTGGGTTTCTTCGTCGGATTGGCAACAGGCTTGCCGCTCTTCTTTGAATTACCCTTCTTGTCTTTACCGTTTCTCTTGAAACTAGTGGTCTTATTCACCATCAACACTTGATGTTCTTTACGGAGTTCAGACTCTGCGACTTTCAGCATCGCAAACAACTCGCCGGGTGACTTGTTCATCCCTTGCATGTTGTAGTTCAACACAAAGCCTTTATAGCTCGGCGGCAGTGATTGAAGGATTCTGTCGGTGATAGCCTCTTGCGGGAGTTCAATCCCCAGCTCAGCTAGACGGTTTGAGTACCCAGACATTTTGAGCACATGTTCACTGACAGACTAGTTCTCCTCCATTTTGCAAGCATAGAATTTATCGGAGGTCTCATACCTCTCGATCCGGGCGTTCTTCTGAAAGATGAACTTCAACTCCTGGAACATCTCAAATGCTCCATGACGCTCAAGGCGACGTTGAAGTCCCGGTTCTAAGCCATACAAAACTGCACATTGAACTAATGAGTAGTCCTCCTTACGTGCTAACCAAGCGTTCTTAACATCCTGATCAGCCGTAGCGGGTGGTTCATCTCCTAGCGCAACATTAATGACATAATCCTTCTTCCCAGCTTGTAAGATTAGCTTAAGATTACGAGCCCAGTCTACAAAGTTGCTTCCATCATCTTTCAACTTAGCTTTCTCTAGGAACGTATTAAAATTCAGGGTGACAGTCGCGTGAGCCATGATCTACAACACAAATATATTCAAAGTGGACTTAGACTATGTTCAAGATAATTAGAGTTTAACTTAATCAAATTATTTGCTAAACTCCCACTCAAAAAGTACATCTCTCTAGTCATTTGAGTGGTTCATGATCCACTTACACTAGCTCAAGTCTGATGATCACGTGAGTTGAGTATAGTTTCAGTGGTAAGCATCCGTATGCTAATCATATCATCTATATGATTCATGATCGACCTTTCGGTCTCATGTGTTCCGAGGCCATGTCTGCACATGCTAGGCTCGTCAAGCTTAACCCGAGTGTTCCGCGTGCGCAACTGTTTTGCACCCGTTGTATGTGAACGTTGAGTCTATCACACCCGATCATCACGTGGTGTCTCGAAACGACGAACTGTAGCAACGGTGCACAGTCGGGGAGAACACAATTTCGTCTTGAAATTTTAGTGAGAGATCACCTCATAATGCTACCATCATTCTAAGCAAAATAAGGTGCATAAAAGGATTAACATCACATGCAATTCATAAGTGACATGATATGGCCATCATCACGTGCTTCTTGATCTCCATCACCAAAGCACCGGCACGATCTTCTTGTCACCAGCGCCACACCATGATCTCCATCAACGAGTTGCCATTGGGGTTGTCATGCTACTCATGCTATTACTACTAAAGCTACATCCTAGCAAAATAGTAAACGCATCTACAAGCACAAACGTTAGTATAAAGACATCCCTATGGCTCCTGCCGGTTGCCGTACCATCGACGTGCAAGTCGATATTTTCTATTACAACATGATCATCTCATACATCCAATATATCACATCACATCGTTGACCATATCACATCACAAGCATACCCTGCAAAAACAAGTTAGACGTCCTCTAATTTTGTTGTTGCATGTTTTACGTGGTGACCATGGGTATCTAGTAGGATCGCATCTTACTTACGCAAACACCACAACGGAGATATATGAGTTGCTATTTAACCTCATCCAAGGACCTCCTCGGTCAAATCTGATTCAACTAAAGTTGGAGAAACCGACACTTGCCAGTCATCTTTGAGCAACGGGGTTACTCGTAGCGATGAAACCAGTCTCTCGTAAGCGTACGAGTAATGTCGGTCCAAGCCGCTTCAATCCAACAATACCGCGGAATCAAGAAAAGACTAAGGAGGGCAGCAAAACGCAAATCACCGCCCACAAAAACTTTTGTGTTCTACTCGAGAAGACATCTACGCATGAACCTTGCTCATGATGCCACTGTTGGGGAACGTCGCATGGGAAACAAAAAATTTCCTACGCGCACGAAGACCTATCATGGTGATGTCCATCTACGAGAGGGGATGAGTGATCTAGGTACCCTTGTAGACCGTACAGCAGAAGCGTTAGTGAACGCGGTTGATGTAGTGGAACGTCCTCACGTCCCTCGATCCGCCCCGCGAACAATCCCGCGATCAGTCCCACGATCTAGTACCGAACGGACGGCACCTCCGCGTTCAGCACACGTACAGCTCGACGATGGTCTCGGCCTTCTTGATCCAGCAAGAGAGATGGAGAGGTAGAAGAGTTCTCCGGCAGCGTGACGGCGCTCCGGAGGTTGGTGATGACCTTGTCTCAGCAGGGCTCCGCCCGAGCTCCGCAAAAACGCGATCTAGAGGAAAAACCGTGGAGGTATGTGGTCGGGCTGCCGTGGAAAAGTCGTCTCAAATCAGCCCTAAAACCTCCGTATATATAGGTGGGAGGGAGGGGACCTTGCCTTGGGGCTCAAGGAGCCCCAAGGGGGTCGGCCGAGTCCAAGGGGGAAGGCTCCCCCCCCAAACCGAGTTGAACTTGGTTTGGTGGGTGGGAGTCCTTCCTTCCCTTCCCACCTCCTCCTTTTTTTTTCTTTTCTCTTTGATTTCCTTTCCTAGGCGCATAGGGCCCTTTTGGGCTGCCCCACCAGCCCACTAAGGGCTGTTGCACCACCCTCAAGGCCTATGGGCTTCCCCGGGGTGGGTTGCCCCCCCGGTGAACTCCCGGAACCCATTCGTCATTCCCGGTAACTCCGAAAACCTTCCGGTAATCAAATGAGGTCATCCTATATATCAATCTTCGTTTCCGGACCATTCCGGAAACCCTCGTGACGTCCGTGATCTCATCCGGGACTCCGAAAAACATTCGGTAACCAACCATATAACTCAAATACGCATAAAACAACGTCGAACCTTAAGTGTGCAGACCCTGCGGGTTCGAGAACTATGTAGACATGACCCGAGAGACTCCTCGCTCAATATCCAATAGCGGGACCTGGATGCCCATATTGGATCCTACATATTCTACGAAGATCTTATCGTTTGAACCTCAGTGCCAAGGATTCATATAATCCCATATGTCATTCCCTTTGTCCTTCGGTATGTTACTTGCCCGAGATTCGATCGTCAGTATCCGCATACCTATTTCAATCTCGTTCACCGGCAAGTCTCTTTACTCGTTCCGTAATACAAGATCCCACAACTTACAATAAGTTACATTGCTTGCAAGGCTTGTGTGTGATGTTGTATTACCGAGTGGGCCCCGAGATACCTCTCCGTCACACGGAGTGACAAATCCCAGTCTTGATCCATACTAACTCAACTAACACCTTCGGAGATACCTGTAGAGCATCTTTATAGTCACCCAGTTACGTTGCGACGTTTGATACACACAAAGCATTCCTCCGGTGTCAATGAGTTATATGATCTCATGGTCATAGGAATAAATACTTGACACGCAGAAAACAGTAGCAACAAAATGACACGATCAACATGCTACGTCTATTAGTTTGGGTCTAGTCCATCACGTGATTCTCCTAATGACGTGATCCAGTTATCAAGCGACAACACTTTGTTCATAATCAGAAGACACTGACTATCTTTGATCAACTGGCTAGCCAACTAGAGGCTTGCTAGGGACGGTGTTTTGTCTATGTATCCACACATGTAAATGAGTCTTCATTCAATACAATTATAGCATGGATAATAAACGATTATCTTGATACAGGAATTATAATAATAACTATATTTATTACTGCCTCTAGGGCATAATTCCAACAATTATTATATTTCCTTGTTCATGATAATATTTACTATCCATGCTAGAATTGTATTGATTGGAAACTCAAATACATCTGTGGATACATAGACAACACGCTGTCCCTAGTGAGCTTCTAATGGACTAGCTCGTTGATCAAAGATGGTCAAGGTTCTCTGACCATAGACAAGAGTTGTCATTTGACAATGGGATCACATCATTAGGAGAATGATGTGATGGACAAGACCCAAACTGTGAACGTAGCATGTGACCGTCTTAGTTTATTGCTACTATTTTCTGCATGTCAACTATCTGTTCCTATGACCATGAGATCATGCAACTCCCGGACACCAGAGGAATGCCTTGTGTGTATCAAACGTCACAACGTAACTGGGTGACTATAAAGGTGCTCGAGGTCCCACTCGATAATACAACATCACAAGAAGCTTGCAAGAAATGTGACTAATGAGTTAGTCACGAGATCTTGTATTACGGAACAAGTAAAGAGACTTGACGATAACGAGATTGAACTATGTACAGAGATACCGACGATCAAATCTCGTCCAAGTAACATACCGAGAGACAAAGGTAATAGTATACGAGATTGATTGAATCGTTGAGATCGTGGTTCGACCGATAAATATCTTCGTAGAATATGTAGGAGCCAATATGGACACCCAGGTCCTGCTATTGGTTATTGGCCGGAGAGTGTCTCGGTCATGTGTGCATAGTTCTTGAATCCGCAGGGTCTGCACACTTAAGGTTTGGTGACAATTTGGTATTAATGAGTTATGTGTGGTAGTAACCGAAAGTTGTTCGGAGTCCTTAATGAGATCCCGAACATCACGAGGAGCTCTGAAATTGTCCGGAAGCAAATATTTATATATGGGAAGTTATATTTTGGCTACGGGAAAACTTTTGGGTTTTTCCGGTATTGTATCGGGAAGCTTCTAGAAGGTTCCTGAAACTTCCGAAGGAGTCCGGAAGTCCACCAAGGGTTCCACCACATCCCAAGGGTTTTCATGGGCTGAGGGGCGATGTTGTGGCCTTATTGGGCCAATCGCACATGTCCCTCAAGGCCCATGCAGTTGGGAAAGGTGGAAAGTCCACCTTTGTATAGAAGGGAAGGAAGGGGACTAGGATTCCATCTCCTCCCCCTTGGCTGCGCCCTAGGGCTTGGAGAGGCTGTTACCCACGCCCCTCCACCTATATATAGAGAGGAGGGGCGTCCCAATAGCTCACACGAAGCCCTTGGCGCCCCTCTCTCTCCCTAGATCGTTTTCTCCTCCGTTTGCACTTTCGGTAGCGCTAGGCGTAGCCCTGCCGGGATAGCACCACCACAACCGCCACCATGCCATCGTGTTACTGGTGAACTCATCCACTACTCCGCCCTTGCTCGCTGGATCGAGGAGGCGGAGACGTCATCTAGTTGTACGTGTGCTGAACCCGGAGGTGTCGTCCGTTCGGCACTCGATCGGGAGTTCATGGCACGGATCGTGTCTGGATCGCGAAGACGTACCACTACATCAACCATGTTCTTTAATGCTTGCACTTAGCAATCTAAAAGGGTATGTGGATCTGATCTTTCCGATCGTAGATGCTCATCACCATTTATAGATCTTGTATGCGCGTAGGAATTTTTTGTTTCCCATGCAACGTTCCCCAACAGTTGTATCAGAGCTAGGTATATGCGTAGATGACATCTCGAGTAGAACACAAAGGAGTTTGTGGGTGTTGATATTCAGATTGCTTGTCTCCTTAGTATTTTCTTGATTCAACGATATTGTTGGATGAAGCGGCCCGGACCAACATTACTCGTACGATTACGAGAGACCGGTCTCATTGACTAACATGCAACTTGTTGCATAAAGATGGCTGGCGGTTGTCTATTTCTCCTACTTTAGTTGAATCGTATTTGAGAGAGGCGGTCCTTGGAGAATGTTAAATAGCAACTTGTGTATCACCATTGTGGTTTTGCGTAAGTAAGATGCGATCATGCTAGATACCCATAGCATGCACGCCAAACATGCAACAACAAATTAGAGGACGTCTAACTTGTTTTTGCATGGTATGTTGTGGTATGATATGGCCAAAGACATGATACGATATATTTGATGTATGAGATGATCATGTTATAGTAGTTAAATATTGACTTGTACGTCGATGCTAGGGCAACCAGCAGGAGCCATAGGGTTGTCTTTAATTATTTTGCGCCTCGTGATGCTTTGCTTTATCGCTAGTTCAGTAGCTTTAGTAGTAACAACATAGTTGGCGCGACAACCTTGATGGAAGCACAATGATGGAGATAATGATGATGGAGATCATGGTGTGGCGCCGGTGATGATAGAGATCATGCCGGTGCTTTGGTGATGGAGATCAAAAGCACAAGATGATGGCCATATCATGTCACTTATGATTTGCATGTGACATTAATGCTTTTATGCACCTTGTTTTTCTTAGTTTGACGGTAGCATTATAAGGTGATCCCTCACTAAAATTTCAAGATAAAATTATGTTCTCCCTGAGTGTGCACCATTGCGACAGTTCGTCATTTCGAGACACCACATGATGATCGGGTGTGATAGACTCTATGTTCACATACAAGGGGTGCAAGACAATTTTGCACACGCGGAACACTCGGGTTAAACTTGATGAGCCTAGCATGTACAGACATGGCCTCAGAACACAAGAGACCGAAAGGTCGAACAAGATTCATATAGTAGATATGATCAACATAGAGATGTTCACCATTGAAGCCAACTCAACTCACGTGATGATCGGACTTGAGTTGTTGAATTTGGATCATGTGTCACTCGAATGACTAGAGCGATGTCAATTTGAGTGGGAGTTCTTAAGTAATATGATTAATTGAACTCATTATCATGAACATCATCAAAATGTCTTTGCAAATTATGTTGTAGATGATTAGCTTGCGCTGTAGCTCCACTCATTTTGATATGTTCCTAGAGAAAACTAAGTTGAAAGATTATAGTAGAAATTATGTGGACTGGGTCCGTAAACTGAGGATTGTCCTCAGTATTTCACAGAAGTATTATGTCCTTATGCACCGCTCAGTGTGCTACTCCCCACGAGTGTCGTCTGTGGACGTTGCGAACATCTGACATACACGTTTTTGAGGACTACATGATAGTTCAGTGTGTCATGCTTTGCAGCTTAGAATTGAGGCTCCCATGACATTTTGAATGTCATGGAGCATATGAGATGTTCCAAGAGCTGAAATTAGGATTTTAGGCTCGTGCCCATGTTGAGAGGTATGAGACCTCCGGCAAGATTCTTGTCCTACAAACTAAGGGAGAAAAGCTCAATCGTGGAGCATGTGCTGAGACTGTCTGGGTAATACAATCGCTTGAATCGAGTGGGAGTTGATCTTCCATATAAGATAGTGATTGACATAGTTCTCCAAAGTCACTGCCACCAAGCTACTGGAGCTTGGTGATGAACTATAGCATATCACGGATGCACAAGATGATCCCTGAGTTATTCATGATGTTTGACATCGCGAAAGTAGAAATCAAGTAGGAGAATCAATTGTTGATAGTTAGTAAAACCACTAGTTTCAAGAAGGGAAAGGGCAAGAAGCGGTACTTCATGAATGGAAAGCTAGTTGCCGCTCTAGTAAAGAAACTCAAGGTTGAACCCAAACTCGAGACTAAGTGCTTCTGTTATGAGGGGAAGGGTCACTGAAGCGGAACTACCCTAGGTACTTGGTGGATAAGAAGGCTCGCAAAGTCGACAAAAGTATATTGGTACGTGATATTGATGTGTATCTTGCTAGTACTCGTAGTAGCACCGGAGTATTAGATACCGGTTCAGTTGCCAAGTCTTAGTAACTTGAAATTATAGCTACAGAATAAAGAGATACTAGCAAGGGTGAGGTGATGATGTGTGTTGGAAGTAACTCTAAAGGTTGATGTGATCAAAAATCACACGCTCCCTCTACCATCGGGATTAGTGTTGAATATAAATAATTGTTATTTGGTGTTTGCGTAAAGCATATACATGATTAGATTATGTTTATTGCAATATGGTTATTCATTTAAAGAGAATAATGGTTACACTGCTTACTTGAATAATACCTTCAATGGTCATGCACCTAAAATGAATGGTTTATTGAATCTCGATCGTAGTGATACACATGTTTATAATATTGATGCCAAAAGATACAAAGTAGTAGTGATAGTACCACTTACTTGTGGCACTTCCGCTTGAGTCATATTGGTATAAAACACATGAAGAAGCTCCATGCCGATGGATCTTTGGACTCACTCGTTTTTGAATCGTTTGAGACATGCGAACCATGCCTATTGGTGTAGACGCATGAATAAACTCCATGTAGATGGATTGTTTGGACTCACTTGATTTTGAATCACTTGAGACATGCAAATCATGCCACATGGGCAAGATGACTGAAGGCCTCGTTTTTCCAGTGAGATCGAACGATCAAGTGACTTGCTGGAAATAAGACATTTTGGTGTATGTTGTCCAATGAGTGTTGAGGCACGCAGTGGATATCGTTATGTTATTACTTCACTAATGATTTGAGTAGATACATGTGTATTTGCTTGATGAATCACAAGTCTGAAATATTGAAAAGTTCAAGCAATTTGAGAGTGAAGTTGAAGATCGTCGTGACAAGAGGATAATATGTCTACGATGTGATCGTCGAGGTGAATATATATATCTGAGTTTCGAGTTTGGTATACATTTAAGACAATGTGAAAATTGTTTCACAACTCATTCCACCTGGAACACCATAGTGTGATGGTGTGACCGAACGTCATAGGTGCGCCCTATTGGATATGGTGCATACTATGATGTCTCTTATCAAATTACCACTATCATTTTGGGGTTATCCATTAGAGACAACCACATTCACTTAAGTAGGGCACCATGTAATTCCATTGAGATGACACTGTATAAACTATGGTTTGGAGAAACCTAAGTTGTCATTTCTTAAAAGTTTGGGTCTACAATGTTTATGTCAAAAGGCTTCATCCTGATAAGCTCGAACCCAAAGCGGATAAATGCATCTTAATAGGATACCCAAAACAGTTGGGTATATCTTCTATCTGAGATCCGAAAGCAAAGTGTTTGTCTCAATAAATGGGTCCTTTCTCTAGAAAGAGTTTCTCTCGAAAGAATTGAGTGGGAGGATGGTGGAAACTTGATGAGGTTATTGAACCGTCACTTCAACCAATGAGTAGCAGGGCGCAGGAAGATGTTCCTGTGGCGCTTACACTAGTTGAAGTGGAAAGCTGATGATGGTGATCATGAAGCTTTGGATCAAGTTAGTACCAAACATCGTAGGTCGACAAGGAAACATACTGCTCGAGAGTAGTACGATAATCCCGTCTTGGAGGTCATGTTGCTGGATGACAATGAACCTACGAGCTATGGAGAAACAATGGTGGGCCCGAATTCCAATGAATGGGTGAAGGCCATGAAATCGTAGATAGGATCCATGTATGAAAACAAAGTGTAGACTTTGGAAGAATTACTTGATGGTCATAAGGCTATTAAGTAGAAGTGGATCTTTAAAAGGAAGACAAACGATGATGGTGAATGTCACCATTTAGAAAGATCGACTTGTTGCAAAGAGGTTTCCGACAAGTTCAAGGAGTTGACTACGATGAGACTTTCTCACCCGTAGCAATGCTAAAGTCTGTTGGAATTATTTTATCAATTGCTGCATTTTGAATTATGAAATCTTACAGGTTGATGTCAAAACATTGTTTCCTCGAAGGTTTCCTTGAGGAAAGGTTGTCTATGATACAACCAAAAGGTTTTGTCGATCCTAAGGATGCTGCCAAGTATGCAGGCTCCAGCAATCCTTCTATGGACTAGAGCAAGCATCTCAGAGTTGGAATATACTCATTGATAATATGATCAAAGTTTTTGGGTTTATAAAAGGTTTATGATAAACTTGTATTTCCAAGAAAGTGAGTGGGAGCACTATAGAATTTCTGATAAGTATATGTGGTTGACATATTGTTGATCAGAAATAATGTAGAATTTCAGGAAAGCATAAAGAGTTGTTTGAAAGGAGTTTTCCAAAGGAAAACCTCGATTGAGCTACTTGAACATTGAGCATGAAGATCTATGGAGATAGAAAAATGCTTGATATAACTTTTAATGAATACATACCTTGACAAGATTCTGAAGGAGTTCAAAATGGATCAGTAAAAGAAGGAGTTCTTGACTGTATTGTAAGATGTGAATTTGAGTAAGGCTCAAAACCCGACTACGGTAGAAGAAAGAGAAAGGACGAAGGTCGTCCCGTATGCCTTAGCCATAGGCTCTATATATGCCATGTTGTGTACCGCACCTAATGTGTGCCTTGCCATGAGTCTGTCAAGGGGTACAAATAGTGATCCAGGATCGAATCACTGAACAACGGTCAAATTTATCCTTAGGGAATAGTGGACTAAGGATTTTTTTTCTCGATTATGGAGGTGATAAAAGAGTTTGTCGTAAAGGGTTACGTCGATGCAAGATTTGACACTAATCCAGATAACTCTGAGTAGTAAACCGGATTCATATAGTGGAGTAGTCGTTCGGAATTGTTCCAAGTGAAACATGGTAGAAGCATCTATAGTATGAGATAGAGATTTGTAAAAGTACAAACGGATCTGAATGTTTCAGACCCGTTGACTAAACACTTTTCTCACAAGCAAGACATGATCAAACCCCGAAACTGTATTAGTGTTAGATTCATTACAATCACATAGTGATGTGAACTAGATTATTGACTCTAGTGCAAGAGGGAGACTGTTGGAAATATGCGCTAGAGGCAATAATAAATTGGTTATTATTATATTTACTTGTCCATGATAATCTTTTAATATCCATGCTAGCATTGTATTGATTGGAAACTCAAATACATGTGTGGATACATAGACAACACATTGTCCCTAGTGAGCCTCTAATGGACTAGCTCGTTGATCAAAGATGGTCAAGGTTCCCTGACCATAGACAAGAGTTGTCGTTTGATAACGGGATCACATCATTAGGAGAATTATGTGATGGACAAGACCCAAACTATGAACGTAGAATGTGATAGTCTCAGTTTATTGCTACCATTTTCTTCATGTCAAGTATCTGTTCCTATGACCATGAGATCGTGTAACTCCTGGACATCGGAGGAATGCCTTGTGTGTATTAAACGTCACAACATAACTGGGTGACTATAAAGGTGCTCTATAGGTATCTGCAAGGGTGTCTGTTGGGTTGGCGTGAATCGAGAGTGTGATTTGTCACTCTGTATGACACAGAGGTATCTCTAGGGCCCACTCTATATTAAAACATCACAAGAAGCTTGCAAGCAATGTGACTAATAAGTTAGTCACGAGATATTGTATTACGGAACGAGTAAAGAGACTTGTCGGTAATGAGATTGAACTAGGTATAGATATACCGACGATCGAATCTTGGGAAGTAACATACGATAGAAAAAGGGAATAGTATACGGGATTGGTTGAATCCTTGACATCGTGGTTCGACCGATAAATATCTTCTTAGAATATGTAGGAGCCATTATAGATATCCAGGTCCCACTATTGGTTATTGTCCGGAGAGTGTTCGGTCATGTGTGCATAGTTCTCGAACCCGCAGGGTCTGCACACTTAAGGTTTGGTGACGATTTGGTATTAATGAGTTATGTGTGGTAGTAACCGAAAGTTGTTCAGAGTCCCAGATGAGATCTCATACGTCACGAGGAGCTGCGGAATGGTCCATAGGTAAATATTTATATATGGGAAGTCATATTTTGGCTATTGGAAAAGTTTCGGGTTTTTCCGGTATTATACCGGAAGCTTCTAGAAGGTTCCGGAAACTTCCAGAGGAGTCTGGAAGTCCACCAAGGGTTCCATCATGTTCCAAGGGTTTGCATGGGCTGATGGGAGACGTCGTAGCCTTATTGGGCCAAGTGCTCAAGTCCCTCAAGGCCCATGCAGTTGGGAAAGGTGGAAAGTCCACCTTTGTATGGAAGGGAAGGAAGGGGACTAGGATTCCACCTCCTCCCCCTTGGCCGCGCCCTAGGGCTTGGAGTGGCTATTCCTGTTGGAATTATGCCCTAGAGGCAATGATAAATAAGTTATTATTATAATTCTTGTATCAAGATAATCGTTTATTATCCATGCTATAGTTGTATTGAATGAAGACTTAGATACATGTGTGGATACATAGACAAAACACTGTCCCTAGCAAGCCTCTAGTTGGCTGGCCAATTGATCAAGGATAGCGAGGGTCTTCTGACTATGTGCAAGGTGTTGTTGCTTGATAACTGGATCACATCATTGGGAGAATCATGTGATGGACTAGACCCAAACTAATAGACGTAGCATGTTGATCGTGTCATTTTGTTGCTACTATTTTCTGCATGTCAAGTATTTATTCCTACGACCATGAGATCATATAACTCACTGACACCGGAGGAATGATTTGTGTGTATCAAACGTCACAACGTAACTGGGTGGCTATAAAGATGCTCTACAGGTATCTCCGAAGGTGTCCGTTGAGTTAGTATGGATCGAGACTGGGATTTGTGACTCCGTGTGATGGAGAGGTATCTAGGGGCCCACTCGGTAATACAACATCACACACAAGCCTTGCAAGCAATGTGACTTAGTGTAAGTTCCGGGATCTTGTATTACGGAACTAGTAAAGAGACTTGCCGGTAAACGAGATTGAAATAGGTATGCGGATACTGACGATCGAATCTCGGGCAAGTAATATACAGAAGGACAAAGGGAATGACATACGGGATTATATGAATCCTTGGCACTGAGGTTCAAACGATAAGATCTTCGTAGAATATGTTGGATCCAATATGGGCATCGAGGTCCCACTATTGGATATTGACCGAGGAGTCCCTCGGGTCATGTTTACATAGTTCTCGAACCCGCAGGGTCTGCACACTTAAGGTTCGACGTTGTTTTATGCGTATTTGAGTTATATGGTTGGTTAGCGAATGTCGTTTGGTGTCCCGTATGAGATCACGGACGTCACGAGGGTTTCCGGAATGGTCCGGAGACGAAGATTGATATATAGGATGACCTCATTTGATTACCGGAAGGTTTTCGGAATTACCGGGAATGTACCGGGAATGATGAATGGGTTCCGGATGTTCACCGGGGGGGGGGGGGGGCAGCTGATGACCCACAAATATAGGGGGTCAATCATAGTCCTTTCGATAAGTAAGAGTGTCGAACCCAACGAGGAGCAGAAGGCTCTGATAAGCGTTTTCAGCAAGGTAATAACTGCAAGCACTGAAAGTAGCGGTAACAAGTGATTGTGTAGCGAGGTTAAACGTAGCAAGCAAAGAGTAACAAGTAACAAGTAGTAGAAATTGTGCAGCAAGTGGCCCAATCCCTTTTTTAGCAAGGGACAAGCCTGAACAAAGTCTTATAGGAGGAAAAACGCTCCCGAGGACATACGGGAATTTCTGTCATGCTAGTTTCATCATGTTCATATGATTCGCGTTCGTTACTTTGATAATTTGATATGTGGGTGGACCGGCGCTTGGGTACTGCCCTTACTTGGACAAGCATCCCACTTATGATTAACCTCTCTCGCAAGCATCCGCAACTACAAAAGAAGAATTAAGACAAAGTCTAACCATAGCATTAAACTAGTGGATCCAAATCAGCCCCTCACGAAGCAACGCATAGACTAGGGTTTAAGCTTCTGTCACTCCAGCAACCCATCATCTACTTACTACTTCCCAATGCCTTCCTCTAGGCCCAAATATGGTGAAGTGTTATGTAGTCGACGTTCACATAACACCACTAGAGGAAAAACAACATACAACGTATCAAAATACCGAACGAATATCAAATTCACATGACTATTATCAGCATGACTTATCCCATGTCCTCAGGAACAAAAGTAGCTACTCACAAGATATAATCATAATCATGACCAAAGGTGTAATGAATAGCATCAAGGATCTGAACATAAACTCTTCCACCACATAATCCAACTAGCATCAACTACAAATAGTAATCAACACTACTAGCAACCTTACAAGTACCAATCGGAGTTGCGAGACGAAGATTGGTTACAAGAGATGAACTAGGGATTGGAGAGGAGATGGTGCTGATGAAGATGTTGATGAAGATGCCTCCCCTCCGACGAGAGGAGTGTTGGTGATGATGATGGCGACGATTCCCCCCTCCGGGAGGGCAATTTCCCTGGCAGGATCGTCCTGCCGGAGCTCTAGATTGGATCTGCTCAAGTTCCGCCTCGTGGCGGCGGCGAGACCACGAAAAAGCTCCCTCTTGATTTTTTCCAGACCAGGACGCTTCATATAGCAAAAGAGGGGGGCTAGTGGGCCTTCAGGCAGCCCACAAGCCTGCCCTGCGCCACCAGGGGGGTGGTGGCGGTGGACAAGCTTGTGGGGCCCTGGTGCCCCCCCTCCGGTTGTTCTTTCGCCCAATATTTTTAATATAATCCAGAAAAAATCCACGTAAATTTTCAGGGCATTTGGAGATGTGCAGAATAGTGGACTAGGATTTGCTCCTTTTCCAGTCCAGAATTCCAGCTGCCTGAATTCTCCCTCTTCAAATAATCCTTGCAAAATAAGACAGAAAAGGCATAAATATGGTACCACAAGTAATATAACAGCCCAAAAAGCAATAAATATCAACAAGAAAGTATGATGCAAAATGGACGTATCAACTCCCCCAAGCTTAGACCTCGCTTGTCCTCAAGCGAAAACCAAGTTCCGTAAACATGTCTACATGTTGAGGAACGTAGGTGTCGATAAAACATAATACGACCATGAGGGCATCATGATCACACATAGAACAGCAATACATCATAAAGATTCTTATGGGATAGTGACAATTCCTTCACAAAGGAAAGCATGAAGCAAAAACCTTACCGAGAAGTAACCAACAATAGTCCATAGTCAATGAAGCAATTGCAATTTATCACAACATCAGAAAGAGTCAAATAAGAGCTTGTAAGGCAAACCCACATACTCAATCATCTCTTTTGTTTTCCACAATTGTTACAACTCACGTAGTACTCATGGTGTCAAAGTTTCAGCTGGACACAGAGGAAGATAGGGGCTTATAGTTTTGCCTCCCAACCATTTACCTCAAGGGTAAAGTCAACAACAATAAAGCATAAGTACTCAGCTCCAAGTTGATATATGAATATAGATCTTTCCCAAGCATGTGACGGTAGCCAAGACAAAGGCAAAAAGGGAATTGGTGAAGATCACCATGACTCTTACAAGGGTAAAAAGTAAAGGTCCAAGATAGGCCCTTCGCAGAGGGAAGCCGAGGTTGTCATGCGGTTTTGAGGTTTGAATGCGTGTCCTCTTAGTGCGGAGGAACGTCACTTTATATTGCCTCCTGTGATAAAGAACTTTATTATGCAGTATGTCGTTTTTATGTCTTCCTCATCACAGGTTCGTACAAAGCTTATTTTCCACACACTAATAGATCATACATATTAGAGAGAAATTTTTTATTGCTTGCACCGATGACAACTTACTTGAAGGATCTTATTCAATCCATAGGTAGGTATGGTGGACTCTCATGGCAAAGCTAGGTTGGAGGTTTATGTATGCACAAGTAGTATCTCTACTTGGTGCGGGAATTTTGACTAATATGAGGTGGAAGCAATCGTCACATGCTAAGGGATCTCTAATCATATAACAATGTTTGGAACCAAGCAAACACAATTCATTATGTTGTCTTCCTTGTCCAACATCTACTCCTAGGCATGTAATAGTTTGGTGAGTTCTCACAATTGTAAAAAGTGTCTAAGACGATATATTTATATGTGAACCTCTCTTTCCTTATTACTTCTTATTAATTGCAGCAATGACTGAGGTCTGTGTTGATTTATTCTCAACAAGTTTCAATCATCATACGTGTCATAAGTGAAGTTATCACTTTCCATAAGATCGTCTCATGATCTTTCATGCTATCGTTCTTTTCATACTTTTGATCATGGCACAAGCAAAGCCCTTGACTAAGACACTCTTTATTATCTAGCTCGTAAGCTTGAATACATCGGGGGAGAGACAAAAGCAAAAGACTCAAACTAAAAACTAAAGACTTATTCCTCTCAAAGAAGGAATAAAAACTGAAAAGGAAAGAACTAAAACAAAGGTAAAAGCAAAAGATATAAAGGTGATACGATACCAGGGCAAGTCCCCCAAGCTTGGCAGAAGCCAGGGGGATTGCCCATATCAATGCTTAGTTCTCTTCCTTTGGTGGTGATGGTGTTGTTGTTGGAGCAGTCTTGAGCTTGTCTAATTTCCACTTGAGCAAAAAGTTCTGCTCCTTCAGATCGTCATTTTCCTCCTCAAGCTTCAACACTCTAAGGAAAAGTTCCTGCTTACTCTCCTGCAAGAAACGAGAGGGGATAAATATGGTCTTAGGCTTCCTCCTGGAGTTGGGGACGCTTGACTTCTTGAACTCCACATGGGTGTTTGCAGGTTGAGGTAGAGGAGCCTCCTCTTCATCGGAACTCGTTTGTTCCTTCCCTTTGGGCTCATAGTCCTCTTCCTCATCAGTGGTCCAGCCGTATGGTTCCAAGTCCCCATTAATCCTATAGTTAGCACGATCATCATCCACATAGATCTCTTCTTCTGAATCTTGAGAAGACATCTTGACCTAAATCTGCAGCAGACAGCAAGCTCGAAAGGAAAACAAAGGAAAACTGCATGATACGGAGATCAAAACCTTCGGCCGACTATATATTGATTTTTTATCTGGGCCAGAAGGAGTCCTCCGCAAGAAAACGGAGTCCGGGAGGCACACGAGGTCCCCACAAGCTTGCCCACCGCCACCAGGGGGGTGGTGGCGGAGTGGGCCCTTGTGGCTGCCTCGTTCGCTCTCCGGACTGCTTTTTATTTTTCTAATTTTCCAAAAATTCCAAAACTGAGGAAATTTCCTATTGGAAAAGTATCGTAGTCCAATTTCTTACCGAAAGAGATACATCTTCGTTTTCAAGGTCTGAAACAGGCTGATAAACATCCCTTATGTACTCCTCTAGAGTTATGACATTGATGATATTGGTCTCAACATTTATGGGAGTACCAGAGATGTAATGCTTGATTCTTTCCCCATTTACCACTCTAGGAAAATTTCCTTCCGTGTTATTCATTTAGATGGCACCGGAACGATATACTTCCTCGACAACATAGGGACCATCCCATTTAGAGAGAAGCTTGCCTGCAAAGAATCTCAAAAGAGAATTGTATATCAAGACATAATCACCTACATTCAACTCTCGTTTTTGTATCCATTTGTCGTGCCATCTCTTAACCTTTTCCTTGAACAACCTGGCATTCTCATATGCCTGATCTCTGCATTCATCTAACGAGCTGATATCAAACAACCGCATCTCACCGGCAAGTTTGAAATCAAAGCTGAGCTCTTTGATTGCCCAATAAGCTTTGTGTTCCAGCTCAAGAGGTAAATGACAGGCCTTAGCGTAAACCATTTTATATGATGACATGCCCATGGGATTCTCATAAGCAGTCCTATAAGCCCATAGTGCATCGTCAAGTTTGCTAGATCAGTTCTTTCGAGATCTGTTGACGGTCTTTTGTAGGATCAACTTGATCTCCCTATTACTCAACTCAACTTGACCACTAGACTGAGGATTATAAGGAGATGCAACTCTATGGTTGACATCATACTTAGCTAGCATCTTACGGAAAACACCATGAATGAAGTGGGAACCTCCATTAGTCATCAAGTATCTAGGGACTCCAAATCTTGGGAATATGACTTCTTTAAGCATCTTAGTAGAGGTGTGGTGATCAGCATTTTTAGGGGGGATAGCTTCTACCCACTTAGTAACGTAATCCACAGCAACTAAGATGTGAGTGTACCATTGGAACTCGGGAAGGGTCCCATATAATCAAAGCCCCAGACATCAAATGGTTCAATGACAAGTGAATAGTTCATAGGCATCTCTTGACGCTTACTGATGTTCCCTATCCTTTGGCATTCGTCACAAGACAAGACAAACTTACGGGCATCCTTGAAGAGAGTGGGCCAGTAGAAACCTGATTGCAATACCTTATGGCAGTTCTATCTCCAACATGGTGTCCTTCGTAGGCTTCGAAATAACACTTCTGCAGGATCTGTCCCTGTTCATGTTCAGGCACACAACGTCTAATAACACCATCTACTCCTTCCTTATAAAGGTGAGGATCAGTCCAAAAGTAGTGTCTCAAATCAAAGAAGAATTTCTTCTTTTGTTGATAGGTGAAATTAGGTGGTATGTATTTGGTTATGATATAGTTTGCATAATCGGCATACCACGGTGCACTAAGTGAAGTGCGGATGACATTTAATTGCTCTTCAGGAAAGTTGTCATCAATTGGTAGTGGGTCATCGAGGACATTCTCTAGCCTAGACAAGTTATCTTCTACAGGGTTATCAGCACCCTTTCGGTCCACGACGTGCAAATCAAATTCCTGTAGCAGGAGAACCCATCTGATCAGCCTAGGCTTAGCGTCCTTCTTCTCCACGAGGTACTTAATAGCAGCATGATCAGAGTGAATAGTGACTTTGGAGTCAACTATGTAAGATCTGAACTTTTCACATGCAAACACGACTGCTAAAAATTCCTTCTCCATAGTGGCATAGTTTCTTTGGGCACTATCTAGAGTTTTACTAGCGTAGTGAATGACATTCAACTTCTTGTCAACTCTTTGTCCTAGAATAGCACCAACAGCGTAATCACTAGCGTCACACATGATTTCAAAGGGCAAGTTCTAGTCAGGTGGTTGAACGATAGGTGCGGTTATCAAAGCCTTCTTAAGTATTTCAAAGGCTTCCTCAGAATCCTCATCACAAACAAAAGGAACATCCTTCTCCAAGAGGTTAGTAAGAGGCCTAGAAATCATAGAGAAGTCTTTAATGAACCTTCTATAGAAACCAACATGACCTAAGAAACTTCGTATACCTCTGATATCTGTGGGGCAAGGCATTTTCTCAATTGCATCAACCTTAGCCTTATCAACTTCAATGCCTCTTTCAGAGATTTTGTGTCCTAAGACGATACCTTCATTAACCATAAAGTGGCACTTCTCCCAATTCAAGACGAGGTTGGTTTCTTCGCATCTCTGTAAGACTCGATCAAGGTTGTTGAGGCAATCATCAAAGGAAGACCCGTAAACGGAGAAGTCATCCATGAAAGCCTCGACAATCTTTTCACAAAAGTCAGAGAATATAGCCATCATACATCTTTGGAAGGTGGCACGTGCATTGCATAAGTCAAAAGGCATACGTCTATAGGCAAAGGTACCGAAAGGGCAGGTGAAAGTGGTTTTCTCTTGATCAGATTGTGCAACAGGTATTTGCGAGAAACCTGAATAACCGTCTAGAAAGAAAAAGTGTGTGTGTTTGGATAGCCTTTCTAGCATTTGGTCAATGAACGGCAAAGGATAATGATCTTTCCTGGTTGCCTTGTTCAGTTTCCGGAAGTCTATCACCATTCTATAGCCCGTAATAATCCTTTGTGGGATTAGTTCATCCTTATCATTTGGAACGACGGTGATACCTCCCTTCTTAGGTACACAATGTACTAGAATTACCCAATCACTATGAGCAACATGATAAATGATCCCTGCTTCCAGAAGCTTTAATATTTCTTTTCTAACGACCTCTTTCATATTAGGATTTAATCTCCTTTGATGATCAGCAACTGGTTTAAAGTCCGGATCGGTTTTAATCTTGTGTTGACAGGGAGTAGGACTAATACCCTTAAGATCATCAAGAGTATATCCAATAGCAGCGCGGTGCTTCCTCAGAGTTTTTAGTAACTTCTTCTCTTCGCGCTCTCAGAGGAGAGCACTAACAATGACAGGATATATCTCCTTCTCATCAAGATAGGCATACTTAAGAGTATCAGGCAACTGTTTAAGCTCGAACACAGGATCACCCTTTGGTGGGGGAGGATCCCCAAGCAGTTCAACAAGCAGATTATTCTTGAGAATAGGATATTGTTCTAAGACAATTTTATCTATCTCATCTATCTCCTCCATATGCATATCATTTTCATGCTCAAGCAGATATTGCTCTAAAGGATCCGTAGGAGGTACGGCAATAGAGGCAAGACAAATGATTTCATCTCTACCAGACGACTCTCTTTCATGGGGTTGTCTTCCAAACTTGGAGAAGTTAAATTCATGAGACACACCCTCGAAACTTACTATGACAGTCTGCTTAATGCAATCAATGTGAGCATTGACAGTGTTGAGAAAGGGTCTACCAAATATGATGGGACAAAAGCTATCTTGTGCAGTACCAAGGACGAGGAAATCAGTAGGATACTTCGTCTTACCACACAAGACTTCTACGTCTCTCACAATTCCCACAGGGCAGATAGTGCCTCTATTAGCTAGCGTAATAGTGACATCAATGGGTTCTAACTCAGTAGGTGCAATCTCATCTTTGATTTCATCATATAGAGAACGGGGTATTGCACTAACACTAGCTCCCATATCACATAAACCATGGTAACAGTGATCTCCTATCTTAATAGAAACAACGGGCAGACCAACTACAGGTCCGTGTTTGTCTTTCGCGTAAGGTTTAGCAATTCTAGCGGAGTCCTCACATAATTTGATAACATGCCCATCTATGTCTTCAGGTAAGAGATCTTTGATAATAGCAACACTAGGTTCAACTCTAATCTCTTCAGGGGGTGCAAGTGGTCTAATGTAACCCCTACGTATCATAGTTGGAGCTTTAGAATAATCCTTCATCCTAGTAGGGTATGGTGGTTTCTGAGTGTAAGCACAAGGAACAAGAGGATCACTAAAAGCTATGATTTTCTCCTCAACTAGATTGGTTTTGGCTATGTTCCTTTCTACAGGAGGATGATATTTAAACCACTTCTCTTTGGGAAGATCAACATGAGCAGCAAAAGATTCACATAGAGAAGCTACTATCTCAGAGTCAAGTCCATACTTAGCGCTAAAATCTCTAGAAGTGTTTGTCTCAACAAAAGATTTAACGCAATCAAACTTGAAATTCATACCTGACTCCTTACCTTCCTCCAACTCCCAATCTTCAGAGTTGCGTTTGATTCTCTCCAATAAATTCCACTTGTGATCAATATCCTTCTTCATAAAAGAACCGACACAAGAAGTGTCAAGCATGGTACGATCTTCATGAGAAAGCCGAGCATAAAAGTTTTGAGTGATGATTTCTCTTGAGAGCTCATGATTAGGGCATGAATATAGCATTGATTTAAGCCTCCCCCAAGCTTGAGCTATGCTTTCCCTGTCACGAGGCCAAAAGTTATAAATAAAGTTCCGATCATGATGTACTAAGTGCATAGGATAGAACTTTTGATGAAATTCCAATTTCAACCAATTGTAGCCCCATGATTCAGCATCATCACATAGCCTATACCATGTCAACACCTTATCCTTCAAAGATAAAGGAAATACTTTCTTCTTTACCTCATCCTCGGGCAAACCTGCAAACTTAAAAAAACCACAAACTTCATCTACATAGATTAGATGAAAGTCTGGATGTGAAGATCCATCTCCTGTAAAAGGATTAGCCAGCAATTTCTCAAGCATACCCAAAGGAATTTCTTAAAAGATATTTTAAGTAGGTACCTCAGGTTGAGGAGCAACTCCTCGTGCTTCCGTTCGTGGTGAGGATACCCCGAACAAACTCCTCAAAGGAAGAGTTTCCATAGTGACAAGTGACAATAAATTTCAGCATAGTATATAAATGTTTCCTTACCAATTTCCACTTACCAAAGGAGCTTCACTCCCCGACAATGGCGCCAGAAAAGAGTCTTGATGACCCACAAGTATAGGGGATCAATCGTAGTCCTTTTGATAAGTAAGAGTGTCGAACCCAACGAGGAGCAGAAGGCTCTGATAAGCGGTTTTCAGCAAGGTAATAACTGCAAGCACTGAAAGTAGCGGTAACAAGTGATTGTGTAGCGAGGTGAAACGTACCAAGCAAAGTGTAACAAGTAACAAGTAGTAGAAACAGTGCAGCAAGTGGCCCAATCCCTTTTGTAGCATGGGACAAGCCTGAACAAAGTATTATTGGAGGAAAAACGCTCCCGAGGACACACGGGAATTTCTGTCATGCTAGTTTCATCATGTTCATATGATTCACGTTCGTTACTTTGATAGTTTGATATATGGGTGGACCGGCGCTTGGGTACTGCCCTTACTTGGACAAGCATCCCACTTATGATTAACCTCTCTCGCAAGCATCCGCAACTACAAAAGAAGAATTAAGACAAAGTCTAACCATAGCAATAAACTAGTGGATCCAAATCAGCCCCTCACGAAGCAAGGCATAGACTGGGGTTTAAGCTTCTGTCACTCCAGCAACCCATCATCAACTTACTACTTCCCAATGCCTTCCTGTAGGCCCAAATATGGTGAAGTGTTATGTAGTCGACGTTCACATAACACCACTAGAGGAAAAACAACATACAACATATCAAAATACCGAACGAATATCAAATTCACATGACTATTATCAGCATGACTTATCCCATGTCATGAGGAACAAAAGTAACTACTCACAAGACATAATCATAATCATGACGAGAGGTGTAATGAATAGCATCAAGGATCTGAACATAAACTCTTCCACCAAATAATCCAACTAGCATCAACTACAAAGAGTAATCAACACTACTAGCAACCTTACAAGTACCAATCGGAGTTGCGAGATGAAGATTGGTTACAAGAGATGAACTAGGGATTGGAGAGGAGATGGTGCTGATGAAGATGTTGATGAAGATGCCTCCCCTCCGACGAGAGGAGTGTTGGTGATGGCGATGGCGACGATTCCCCCCTCCGGGAGGGAAATATCCCCGGCAGGATCGTCCTGCCGGAGCTCTAGATTGGATCTGCTCAAGTTCCGCCTCGTGGCAGCAGCGAAACTACGAAGAAGCTCCCTCTTGATTTTTTCCAGACCTGGACGCTTCATATAGCAAAAGAGGGGGGCTAATGGGCCTTCAGGCAGCCCACAAGCCTGCCCTGCGCCACTAGGGGGGTGGTGGCAGTGGGCAAGCTTGTGGGGCCCTGGTGACCCACCTCCGATAGTTCTTTCGCCCAGTATTTTTAATATAATCCAGAAAAAATCCTCGAAAATTTTCAGGGCATTTGGAGATGTGCAGATTAGTGGACTAGGATTTTCTCCTTTTCCAGTCGAGAATTCTAGCTGCCTGAATTCTCCCTCTTCTAATAATCCTTACAAAATAAGAGAGAAAAGGCATAATATGGTACCACAAGTAATATAACAGCCCAAAAAGCAATAAATATCAACATGAAAGCATGATGCAAAATGGACGTATCAGCAGCCTTCCCCGGGGAAGCCCAGAGGCCTTAGGGGTGCCGCACCAGCCCTTAGTGGGCTGGTGGGCAAGCACAGAGAGGCCCGTGCGTAGGGAGATAGAAAATCAAAGGAGAAAAAAGGGGAAGTGGGAAGGAAGGGAAGGACTCCACCTTCCAATCCTAGTTGGACTAGGATTGGAGGAGGACTCCTCTTCCCCCCATCGGCCGAACCCCTTGGGGATCCTTGAGCCCCAAGGCATGGCCCCTCCCCTCCCCCCTATATATACGGAGGTTTTAGGGCTGATTTGAGACAACTTTTCCACGGCAGCCCGACCACATACCTCCAAGGTTTTTCCTCTAGATCGCATTTCTGCGGAGCTCGGGCGGAGCCGTGCTGAGATTAGATCACCACCAACCTCCGGAGCACCATCACGCTGTCGGAGAACTCATCTACCTCTCCATATCTGTTGCTAGATCAGGAAGGCCGAGATCATTGTCGAGCTGTACGTGTGCTGAACGAGGAGGTGCCGTCCGTTCGGCACTAGATCGGAGCGGATCGTGGGACGGATCGCGGGACGGTTCGTGGGACGGTTCACGGGGCGGAACGAGGGACGTGAGGACGTTCCACTACATCAACCGCGTTTACTAACGCTTCTGCTGTGCGGTCTACAAGGGTACGTAGATCTGAAATGCCCCTCGTAGATGAACATCACCATGATAGGTCTTCGTGCTCGTAGGAAATTTTTTGTTTCCCATGCGACGTTCACCAACAATTCCCCATGCCCCTCCACCTATATATAGAGAGGAGGGGCTGCCCCAAGAGCATACACAAAGCCCTTGGCGCCCCTCTCTCTCCCTAGATTGTTTTCTCCTCCGTTTGAAGTTTCGGTAGCGCTAGGCGTAGCCCTGTCGTGATAGCACGACCACAACCACCACCATGCCATCGTGTTGCCAGAGAACTCATCTAGTACTCCGCCCTCACTCGCCGGATCGAGGAGGCGGAGACGTCTTCGAGCTGTACGTGTGATGAATGCGGAGGTGTCGTCCGTTCGGCACTCGATCGGTAGTTCATGGCACGGATCGTGATTGGATCGCGAAGACGTACGAGTACATCAACTGCCACTACAAGAAAGATGCTCATACATGACGTTTTTAAGACATCGTTGATGAATTCGTCATAAATCTATGATGATTTCAGCCGAGATTGTCGTAAACCGTTTGAGGGGATCAAATCTACATATAAATTACGAGGATGTGAGTCAAAAACGTCGTAACCGCATAAGATGAGATCGTCATAACTTTTACGACGATTATAAAAATGTCGTAATATGTTCTAACTATGTTGACATGTCACTCGTGGGTCCATTCTATGTCACGCGCCAAACCCGCCTAGTTTGTGAAGCAACCTACTATTCTGTCATTCCAAAAATTCTCGAAAAATTCTCATAAATACTTTGAATCATATATTACTCAAATATGTGAAAACCCTTCCTTCCATAGTTCAAAAATAATTCAAAAATGTTCATTTTCCTATTCTGTTCAGAATAGCACTTTGTGAAGGAAGTGTTATTTCTATTTATTTGATCACCCTCATATTTTTTGGGCACTCTTTCCTATCCAAATCGTTGCCTCATGAAAACTTTCAGAACCATTTTCCTTGTAAATCTTTCTCAACAAATTTCTAAAGTTTGCGTTCAGCTAACAACTTTGTGAAGGAAGTACTACATAGGAATATCCTGATGAGTTGAATTTTTTCCACATCTTTTATGCGCCCAAAACATAGCTCTCCACAAAATTTTAGCCCCATATAACATTCCATGTGAGCTCATCATCCAATCTTTGTTTCTGGTAATATTTGTATTTTATGAAGCAACTGCATTTTATATTGCTTTATAGTTGATGAAAATTCACCACGCGATGAAACTGACCATATAACCTGACTCCACCAAATTTTAGCTCATTTAATTCAGCCAATTTCCCTCATTATTTTTCCCAATATTCTGTTCAGTTGATAGCACTACTAGAATCCAGAAATTTGCCGTCTGCTTGGCCTTTGCTGTCAGCTCACACATGGCAAAGGTACTCTTTGCCGTCAGCTGCCACAGTGCTGACGGCAAAGAGGTGGCAGATGGAAAAAGATTATTTTGCCGTCGGCCACTTCTTTGCCGTCCGCTGGCCGACGGCAAAGAAGCCCTAAGCGGACGGCAAAGGGAGGCAGACGGCAAAGCCCCGCCACACAACGGCCGAAACGTCACCCCACACACCCCTCCCCTTTGCCGTCCGCCTGGGAGCGCGGCGGACGGCAAAGGTGTCGGCGGCCCACCAACCCAACCACCCACCTGGTGCCTCCCCCCCGGGACATTTGCCGTCGGCCTTGGGGGCCTTTGCCGTCAGCCTAGGAGCGCGGCGGACGGCAAAGGGCCGGCAGCCTAGCCACGTCCACAGCGCACCCCCGCCCCCCTTCCAACCTTTCCCATGTAGCCCCCCTCCAACCCCCACCGCCTACCGACGTCCCGCGCCGCCGCTGCCCCGCGCCGACGCCTGCCCCGCGCCGCCGCCTGCCTCGCGCCGCTCCTCCTCCCTGCCCCGCGCCGTCGCCTGCCCCGCGCCGCTCCTCCTCCCTGCCCCGCGCCGCCGCCTGCCCCGCGTCGCCCGTCCTCCGTGCGCCGCCGACTCCCCTGTCGCCTGCCCCTCCCGGCGCCGCCCCTCCTACACCGCCCAACCTGGGCCGTCCCTCCTCCCTGCGGCACCCCTCCTCCCTGCCCCTCCTCCCTGCGCCGCCCCTCCTCCCTGCACCGCCCTTCCAAGATAGGTAAATTTATTTCTGTTTTTTTTGTTTTTTTCTCTTTTGTCATTTTTAGGTTCATGGTAATTAGTTTGTTAGGTTATACTATATATGCTAATTGTTTATGATAAAATTAATGACACGAGGATGATAACATTAGTTGTCAAGCATGATGTGTTTTTTTGGTTTTGTTTCTATTTAATGGTATTTGTAGTTTGAAAACGCCGATGTGTTCTGTGTCACACATGTGTTCTTATAGTACCTCTTCATCGGAATGGCTAAAAACAATATTTTTTTTGACTCGGGAGTACTGATGATGTGTTTCAAGAAAAAAGTGGTGTCATTAGAAAAGAAAAAGGTTTAGGGTTGAGCACATTATTCTATCTTCAAAGATCGACCCGGTACCCTCCCAAAAAAAGATCGACCCGGTCCAGCTGATTCATGAGCACAGCGACGTGGGAAGCACTATGTTGTGGTGTGTGTGCTTCCACCGGACAAAACAATGAAAATTTGAAACATGGACGCGGCGCCGAACCAGGCGTTGACGGTGGAGGCGGCGGCCGTGCTCTCCCCGAGCGGGCCGGTCAGGTAGCTGATGAAGTTGGAGGAGATGCCGTAGTATGCGAACCCCCGACCCCTCGACCCCCGACGCCACTGACCCCTGACCCCCGACGCCACTAACCCTCGACCCCCTACCCCGACCGTGACGCCACTGACCCCCAACTCCCGAGCCCGGACACCTCTTTGGCCTCTTGTTGACCGAAAAGACCCCAACCCCCGACGCTAGTGACCCTCAACCCCCGACAACACTCACCCTCGACCCCCGACCCCCGACCCCAACCCCCGACGCCACTGACCCCCGATCCCCGACGCCCGACGCCACTGACCCTCGACCCCCGACAACACTCACCCTCGACCCCCGACCCCTACCCCGACCCCCGACGCCACTGACCCCCGACCCCCGACTCCCGACGCCACTAACCCTCGACCCCCGACCCCCGACCCCCGACAACACTCACCCTCGACCCCCGACCCCCTACCCCGACCCCCGACGCCACTGACCCCCGACCCCCGACGCCCGACGCCACTGACCCTCGACTCCCGACCCCCGACCCCCGATAACACTCACCCTCGACCCCCGACCCCCTACCCCGATCCCCGACGCCACTGACCCCCAACCCCCGAGCCCCGACACCTCTTCGGCCTCTTGTTGACCGAAAAGACCCCAATCCCCGACGCCAGTGACCTTCGACCCCCGATGACACTGACCCACATAGTTATGAGTTAGGTCATATAGCTATGTTAATTATAAAAACATCATATTTGTGTTGATTGGGTGAATTTCAATGTGCAGTTGTTCGACGACCTCCACGTGCGTTGGACGAGCTCCGCCCTTGCGTTGTTGGTGAGCACAAATGACTTCTCCTCCTACCCACTTAATTTGCTCTGTCCCGGTTTTCGTGCCGATGAAACTTGCTAGCTATAGGTTTATTCAATCAAGAGTATGCGTGACCAGTATGCGTCTCCCATTCGAAAGGGCGACATCTATAAATATGCATTTCTTTGCATATTTATAACCGCCATCCTTTCGAATTGTCCAAGATTATCCATGGACAGCCCGAGTATGTGTAGATTGGGTTTGTTTTCCCGTATGCTGTGCTCCGGATCTGATGCGGAATTTCGTCAGTGCCTCCCCTGTTGTTCTCCGAGTACACATCCTCTCTGCTTATTGCCGAGACGTGTATCAGGAGAACAGCGGGGAGGTGCTGTCGAAATTCTGCGTCGCATCTGGAGCAGAGCATGGGAAAACGAACCCAGTCTACACATACTCGGGTGGGATTAGGACCTATCTTTACCTATTAGCGTGTAGGTTGCATGGACGTAATAAAACTGACAAACTTGATTAGCGTATGAATATAGATGATGAATTATATATTTATTTCTTGTGCCCCCATAGGTAGCTAGGCAACATGAGTGATCGTGCTTGGATGTACACTGGTCACCCTAGTCAGAAAGACATGACCCATGAATGGTTATCAAAAACCAGGGGGTTTGTGAGAGCCGCATTTGCAAATGGCCAGCATAAAACATGGTGCCCCTGTCCTAACTGCGACAACTGGAAAAAGCACACAGAGTTTGAAATGGGTAAACACCTGCAGAAGTGGGGTTTTACGCCTAATTATACGATGTGGACTTTTCATGGAGAGTCTGACCAACGTGCTAGAGCTGAGGTGATTCGTCGTCGCACCGACGAGCATGGTACCGGGATTGAAGACATGGTGCAAGACTTTGATGATGCTCGTGATTCGGGCGATGAGATGGAGGAATCTGCAAAGGCCTTCTATGAAATGCTGGAGTCTTCAAAACGACCTCTCCACGAGCAGACTGAGCTTTGTCAGCTGGATGCCATCGCGCAAGTAATGGCTCTGAAGGCTCAATTCAACCTAGGCAGAGAATGCTACGACGCAATGATGACGATATTTGGACGCTTTCTACCCAAAGGCCATGTACTGCCTGCAAACCTGTACCAGTCAGAGAAAATCCTCCGTGTACTTAAGATGCCCTATGAGAAGATACATGCCTGTGAGAATGGATGTGCCTTATTTAGGCTTGAGTATGCGGCCTTGAACTATTGCCCCATTTGCAATTCTTCAAGGTATATTGTGGTAGACAACGGCATGGGTGAGAAGAATCAGACCAAAATCCCCATTAGTGTTCTTCGATATCTGCCAATCGTACCAAGACTTCAACGTCTTTTCATGGTCGAAGAGACGGCCAGACAGATGACATGGCACAAATTGGGCAGAAGAACCGAACTAGATGCGGATGGGAACAAGATGCTGGTACACACTTCAGATGGTTTTGCGTGGAGGCACTTCAATGCATTACATAAGGATAAATCGGAAGATCCAAGGCAACCTAGAGTTGCCATCAGCACGGATGGGTTCAATGTGTATGGTATGAAGGCAGCACAATACAGTTGTTGGCCTGTATTTGTCATTCCACTAAATTTGCCACCCGGAGAGATTATGAAAAGAAAGAACATTTTCCTGACGTTGATAATTCCAGGGCCCAACTATCCGGGGAAGAATATGAATGTGTACATGCAGCCGCTTAAGGATGAGTTGCAAGAAGCCTGGGATAATGGGATCAAGACCTACGACGCGGCTACCAAAACAAATTTCAAAATGCATGTGTGGTACATGTACTCGATGCATGATTATCCGGCGTTTGCGCTATTCGCTGGCTGGTGTGTGCATGGAAGGTTCCCGTGCACCACATGCAAGGCAGCTGTTCAGTTCCGTTGGCTGCAGGCTGGTCGCAAGTATTCTTGCTTCGACATGCATAGACAATTCCTGGATCCTGACCATAAGTTCAGAAAAGACAAGAAGAATTTCATCAAAGGTAGAGTTGTCAAAAACACTGCACCAGCTGCGTTGACAGGCCAACAGACCCTTGATCAGTTAAACGCTCTTGAGCCTGATCCTTGGCGTCCAGGATACTTCAAAGGGTATAATACGGAACACGCCTGGACTCACAAGTCATGCTTATGGGATCTCCCTTACTTCAAAGACCTCCTTTGCCCACACAACATTGATGTGATGCACACTGAAAAGAATATTGCGGAGGCCATTTTTGGTACATTGTTCGGCATAGAGGGGAAGTCAAAAGATAATCCTAAGGCTAGAATCGACCTGGAGGCTCTATGTGATAGACCGTTGCAAAACTTGCGACAACGGAAAGGAAAGCAAAGCATAGCGAAGCCAAAAGCATGGTTCAATCTTGAAAGGCCAGCTATGAGGGAAATGCTATTGTGGGTGAAAATGCGGTTGATGTTCCCCGATGGGTATGCTGCGAATCTAAAGAGGGGAGCGAGTCTTGAGAAATTGAAAATATTTGGGCTCAAGAGTCATGATTGGCACATATGGATTGAGCGGGTAATGCCGGTGATGTTGCATGGCTTTATCCCTGAGGATGAATGGCTAGTACTGGCAGAGCTGAGCTATTTCTTCCGTTCTCTTTGTGCGAAAGAACTATCGCCTGGCGTGCTAGATGAAATGGAAGAGTTGGCGCCGGAGTTGATCTGCAAATTAGAAAAGATCTTTCCACCGGGCTTCTTTAATCCAATGCAACATTTGATTTTGCATCTCCCGACCGAGGCAAGAATGGGGGGGCCCGTTCAAAATCGATGGTGCTACTCAACTGAGAGGATGCAGAAGACGCTTCGAGCTAAGTGTAAAAATAAACGTAGAATTGAAGCATCGATGGCCGAGGCATTCATTACTGAGGAGGCGGCAAACTTCGTGACAGCACACTACGAAGCCAAAAATCATCATTTGCATAACCCGAAGCCTCGGTACAATAATGGCGATCGAGAAAAAGTTCGATCCAACCTCAGGCTATTCAAAGGTAAGCTCGCACCATCCGGTGCTTCGAAAGGGAAATCGTTGGATGTCGAAGAATGGCGGACCATTTCATTGTATATCTTCACCAACCTAACAGAAGTGCGGCCGTATATCGAGTAAGTTCTCGGTAATTTATTGTTCCGCAACTTCTAATTGCTTTGAACTACTCTTATTCCTGGATATTTGATATAGTCGATACGTCGCCGAATTCTCGGATGGAGCGGTCATCGAAAAGGATTCCGTCGAAGAGTATGAGCTTCTCGCAAAGCATGGAGGCGACTATCCTGGTTTCATCTCTTGGTTCAAACAAAGGGTAATTAATTACCATTAAGGGCCCATTTGATTTATTGGTCTAATTTGCGGCTAATGCATCCATTCTTTCGTATTAAACTTGTAGGCTGATGCAGAGTCTATGGACGCCGAGTTGAGACAAGTCGCTAATGGTTTTGACTATAAGGTCCGTTCATTTGACAAATACAACATCAACGGGTATCACTTTCGTACCTTTGGCAAAGAGCTATCTATGCCCGACCTAAAGACTACAAATTGTTCTGTCTCTGCTATCGGCGAAGGAGACACCGAGTATTATTGAAGGGTTGAAGCAATTTATGAACTTCTATTCTATGGTGAAAACCCACCGACCGTCGTAGTCTTCAAATGTTATTGGTTTGAGCTGAGGGAGACTAGAAGGACTCATGAACATATAGGACTAGTCGAAATCAACCAAAACACCCACTTACATGTTCCCGATGTCTATATTACGGCTCAACAGGCGACACAAGTTTTCTATCTACCGTGGGCCTGCCAAACTGATCTAAATCTCAAAGGTTGGGATGTCGTTTATGATGTGCCACCACATTTTAGACCACCTACCCTCAATGAAGAGGATTACGAACCTCACATTAACCCAGACACATATGAAGGAGAATTCTTCCAAGAAACACGTATGTCCAAGAAACGTTTCAAGAACCGCTCTACTTCACCCCACAACATTGAGGTAGACAGGGACAGTGAATCCGTCTTAACCCCTGAGCCCGAACAGGAAGAGCTGGAAGAAGAAGAGGTTACTGCTGCGGATGACCTGTCACTTCTTGACCGATTACATAATGGTGGCCTTCCACATGTTCTTCTAGATAGTGATGATGATGATGCATTTATTGATGATAGTGATGATCATGATGCATTTATTGACCCCGAAGCATATATAGACGAGGACGATTGTTATTAGTTCATGTCAGGTATTCAACTATTATACTATATATAAATTTTGAGTTCATGTTAGGTATTCAATTTTTATTAGTCATGTTGGTATTTATGTTGTACTAATTTCATTTACTCTTTGTCATGACAGGTGTTGAAAGATGGTGGGAAAGGGTCGAAAGCACGCCACGGCTGCTTCTTCGTCGGCGGGTGATGGGATGGGTACTTCCATTCCTGCCTCGCCTCTTCGGAGAGTGTTGCTCTCTACTATGCACGGAGCGCCCCCGTGAGAGGAGGTCGACCACCCGCGAAGCCGAGAGGCACTAAAGGTACACGTTGTATTCATGTTGGTATTTATGTTGTACTCATGTTGTATGCATATTGGTATTTATATACATTTTATTACTCATGTTGGTATTTATGTTGTACTAAAGGTACACGTGGCCGCGGGAGAGGTAGGGCTACACGGTCTCCGCCACCACCCCAAGCTGATTCACCTGAGCACAGGAGGACTTCTAGGGTGGATTCGTCTGAGGTGGAGGCTACACGGCCTCCGGTTAACGAGCCTCGGGTCGACGAGCCTCAGGTCGACGAGCCTTCAACCCACGAGACTCGTGTCCCAGAGGCTTCCTTCCAGACGACTGCGGAGCACAGCAGGGATGAGGGTACGTCCCAAGAGACCCAGTGGGATACCTGGCCTGAGCCAACTGGCCATGCTGGTAGCGACGAGGAGCTGGGTGAGGGGCATACCGTCTACCAGCGTGGTAGTTCGGGGCTCCCGCTCATGCCAGCGACCCCCGACCAGAGGTGGTCGATTAGGCCAAATGGGGACAAGTAAGTTAATTTACTCTTATTTAACCTTTTGCCTTCGCGTTTTCTCAAATATCTAATGTTTTGGCTTCAATTTTTCATACTGTAGGGGTTGGATTGTTGCCAAGGGTGTCCGCAAGCCCAACAGCGTCCTTGGTGTTCTTTGCCGTCAAAACTTCCCAGGGTTTGTTACGTTGCCCGGTCGGGAGCGAGAAGTAGGGATGACCTGGGAGCACTACTTGGGTGCCCCGGCCCCGCCGGAGGTGGAGATCGACGGTGTTTTGTGTGACACAAGGGCGGACATGGTGATCCGAAAGTTCTGGGTAATTTCTCTTTCACACAATTATAAATTAACCATAGCTATTTATTGTACTAATCGGTGTTGTCTCGTTTGCAGACCTTCTACAGGTGTGAGGAGGGATACGAGGACGACGCAGCAAAGGTTATCGAAACCGAATGTCGCCGCCTACTTCAAAACTTTCGGCACGAGGCTCGGGTGCAGGCTGTTCGAGACTACTATGCCACGCGGCGTATTAGGATTGATAAGGCGAAGTGCCGTGATGCTAAGATGGAGAAGGAGAATTACATGAAGGTAATTACATATTATTAAGGCTTTGTAGTTAGTTTCCTTGATTTGGTTCTTACACACTCAAATTTCTCTTTATTAACTTAGGTGCCCCCGAGATGGTGTGTGGATAAGATGGATTGTTGGGAGGCCTTGGTGGATCAGTGGTGCTCCGAAACGTGGGAGACCAGCCACAACAACGCCAAGGAGAGGCGTGGAAAAATGGTTGGCGTGCCACACCATCAAGGGAGCGTCAACTTAATCCAATTTGGCGAGAACTGGGTATGTGGTTTGCTTCATGCCTCATGCAATTCATTCTTAATGCTATCTTAAGCCCTTTACCAATACAATTTTCTGCTCTCTCTCTTTTAGGCGCGTCACAATAAGACGGAGGCGCCACAGATGTACGACCTGTATGCGATGGCCCATACTGCCTCGTACAAGAAGGTCAAGGCATTCTCTGAGTCTGACCTCGAGCATCCAGAAAACTTCACCAACATCTCCTCCCACGACAAGCTCGTGAAGTACAGAGATCACGGGAAGGCGAGGAAAGGGGAGGACTTTAACCCGAGCGAGGGGCCTATTGATCCAGAGCTGGTGATGATAGCTGGCAACGGGAGGCCCCATGGCTCGATCGCCATTGGAGACGGCCTTATACGTTGTCCTAGCACTCTCCGGCAGATAAAGGCACGCCAAACGAGCTCTTGTCCGGAGATAACACGTCGTCCACGGCCAGTCGAGCTCGCCATCGAGGTTAGTTTAATGGACTCAACTATCTTTCCGCATTATGTTGTGCGTTGGAACCAATATGATTACATTGCTAACAATGAGTTGTGTTGCAGGCTGCTATTCAGAAAGAGAGAGCGGCAATGCAGGCGGCTATGGCGGAGAAGGATAAGGAAATTAGGGAGCTGGAGGAGAGGACGACTGAATTGGTGGAGGCGGAGAGGGCACGGAATGAAGCGTCTACCAGGGCCATATACGAGCTCTTCGTGGTAAGTTTCTTCTTCATGTTATTTAAAATCTTGCATTTGAATGTCCGTTTCATTAATAAATAAAAAGTTTGACCTTTCGAAACCAAATGTACAGTCTATGTGCGAGAAGAACGACCAAGTCCCTCCGCCGATGCTAGTCATTAACATGGCGGGGACGGTGAGTTTCATTTCAGTGGAGTGATCTTAAGAGTGTCCTCATGCTAACTACACATTGCAAACGACGTTTGGTGCAGAATATGTCCCGAAACGCATCGCACGACCCTTCTACAGTCGAGCCTTCTCCAGGGCAGCCATCTCCAGGTGAAACAAGCCAGAGCCACCGTGCTTCACCCTAACTTAGGTATGTTATTTCTAGTGTTTTAATAAAAAATAGCTAGACTTCCATCTAATGACATAATTAGCTTAGTTAGCTCCAAAATAGCTAGACTTCCATCTAATGACATAATTAGCTTAGTTAGCTCCAAAATGGCCTATTTAATAAAAAATGACCTATACTTAGCTCCAAAATGGCCTTCTTCCTCCTTCTCCTTCTCCTTCTTCTTCTCCTTCTCCTTCTTCTTTTCTTCTTCTTCTCCTCTTCCTTCTTCTTCTCCTCCTCCTCCTCCTCCTTATTTTACTTCTTCTTCTCTATCTATTCTTCGACGTAGCTTAGACTCCTCCAAGAAAGGCTAAATTGGCTAATTATCCTACGAAATGACATAATTAGCTTAGTTAGCTCCAAAATGGCCTATTTAATAAGAAATGACCTATACTTAGCTAATTATCCTCGAAATGACATAATTAGCTCCAAAAAGGCATTCTTAGCCAATTTAGCCCGAAGAAGGGGACAAGAAGAGAAAAAGAGGAAAAATGAAAGGAAGGAAGAGGAAAAATGAGGAGAAGAAGAAGGAGGAGAGGGAGGAGGAGAAGAAGAAGGAGAAGAAGGAGAAGAAGAAGGAGAAGGAGAAGGAGCTCCTCCTTCTCCTTCTTCATCCTCCTTCTTCCTCCTTCTCCTTCTTCTTCTTCTTCTCCTTCTCCTTCTTCTTTTCTTCTTCTTCTCCTCTTCCTTCTTCTTCTCCTCCTCCTCCTCCTCCTTATTTTACTTCTTCTTCTCTATCTCTTCTTCTACGTAGCTTAGACTCATCCAAGAAAGGCTAAATTGGCTAATTATCCTACGAAATGACATAATTAGCTTAGTTAGCTCCAAAATGGCCTATTTAATAAGAAATGACCTATACTTAGCTAATTATCCTCGAAATGACATAATTAGCTCCAAAAAGGCATTCTTAGCCAATTTAGCCCGAAGAAGGGGACAAGAAGAGAAAAAGAGGAAATATGAAAGGAAGGAAGAGGAAAAATGAGGAGAAGAAGAAGGAGGAGAGGGAGGAGGAGAAGAAGAAGGAGAAGGAGAAGGAGCTCCTCCTTCTCCTTCTTCTTCCTCCTTCTTCCTCCTTCTCCTTCTCCTTCTTCTTCTCCTTCTCCTTCTTTTTTCTTCTTCTTCTCCTCTTCCTTCTTCTTCTCCACCTCCTCCTCCTCCTCCTTATTTTACTTCTTCTTCTCTATCTCTTCTTCTACGTAGCTTAGACTCCTCCAAGAAAGGCTAAATTGGCTACTTATCCTACGAAATGACATAATTAGCTTAGTTAGCTCCAAAATGGCCTATTTAATAAGAAATGACCTATACTTAGCTAATTATCCTCGAAATGACATAATTAGCTCCAAAAAGGCATTCTTAGACAATTTAGCCCGAAGAAGGGGACAAGAAGAGAAAAAGAGGAAAAATGAAAGGAAGGAAGAGGAAAAATGAGGAGAAGAAGAAGGAGGAGAGGGAGGAGGAGAAGAAGAAGGAGAAGAAGGAGGAGAGGGAGAAGGAACTTCTTCCTCCTTCTTCCTCCTTCTCCTTCTCCTTCTTCTTCTCCTTCTCCTTCTTCTTTTCTTCTTCTTCTCCTCTTCCTTCTTCTTCTCCTCCACCTCCTCCTCCTCCTTATTTTACTTCTTCTTCTCTATCTCTTCTTCTACGTAGCTTAGACTCCTCCAAGAAAGGCTAAATTGGCTAATTATCCTACGAAATGACATAATTAGCTTAGTTAGCTCCAAAATGGCCTATTTAATAAGAAATGACCTATACTTAGCTAATTATCCTCGAAATGACATAATTAGCTCCAAAAAGGCATTCTTAGCCAATTTAGCCCGAAGAAGGGGACAAGAAGAGAAAAAGAGGAAAAATGAAAGAAAGGAAGAGGAAAAATGAGGAGAAGAAGAAGGAGGAGAGGGAGGAGGAAAAGAAGAAGGAGAAGAAGGAGAAGAAGAAGGAGAAGGAGAAGGAGCTCCTCCTTCTCCTTCTTCGTCCTCCTTCTTCCTCCTTCTCCTTCTCCTTCTTCTTCTCCTTCTCCTTCTTCTTTTCTTCTTCTTCTCCTCTTCCTTCTTCTTCTCCTCCTCCTCCTCCTCCTTATTTTACTTCTTCTTCTCTATCTCTTCTTCTACGTAGCTTAGACTCATCCAAGAAAGGCTAAATTGGCTACTTATCCTACGAAATGACATAATTAGCTTAGTTAGCTCCAAAATGGCCTATTTAATAAGAAATGACCTATACTTAGCTAATTATCCTCGAAATGACATAATTAGCTCCAAAAAGGCATTCTTAGCCAATTTAGCCCGAAGAAGGGGACAAGAAGAGAAAAAGAGGAAAAATGAAAGGAAGGAAGAGGAAAAATGAGGAGAAGAAGAAGGAGGAGAGGGAGGAGGAGAAGAAGAAGGAGAAGAAGGAGGAGAGGGAGAAGGAACTTCTTCCTCCTTCTTCCTCCTTCTCCTTCTCCTTCTTCTTCTCCTTCTCCTTCTTCTTTTCTTCTTCTTCTTCTCTTCCTTCTTCTTCTCCTCCACCTCCTCCTCCTCCTTATTTTACTTCTTCTTCTCTATCTCTTCTTCTACGTAGCTTAGACTCCTCCAAGAAAGGCTAAATTGGCTAATTATCCTACGAAATGACATAATTAGCTTAGTTAGCTCCAAAATGGCCTATTTAATAAGAAATGACCTATACTTAGCTAATTATCCTCGAAATGACATAATTAGCTCCAAAAAGGCATTCTTAGCCAATTTAGCCCGAAGAAGGGGACAAGAAGAGAAAAAGAGGAAAAATGAAAGGAAGGAAGAGGAAAAATGAGGAGAAGAAGAAGGAGGAGAGGGAGGAGGAGAAGAAGAAGGAGAAGAAGGAGAAGAAGAAGGAGAAGGAGAAGGAGCTCCTCCTTCTCCTTCTTCGTCCTCCTTCTTCCTCCTTCTCCTTCTCCTTCTTCTTCTCCTTCTCCTTCTTCTTTTCTTCTTCTTCTCCTCTTCCTTCTTCTTCTCCTCCTCCTCCTCCTCCTTATTTTACTTCTTCTTCTCTATCTCTTCTTCTACGTAGCTTAGACTCATCCAAGAAAGGCTAAATTGGCTAATTATCCTACGAAATGACATAATTAGCTTAGTTAGCTCCAAAATGGCCTATTTAATAAGAAATGACCTATACTTAGCTAATTATCCTCGAAATGACATAATTAGCTCCAAAAAGGCATTCTTAGCCAATTTAGCCCGAAGAAGGGGACAAGAAGAGAAAAAGAGGAAAAATGAAAGGAAGGAAGAGGAAAAATGAGGAGAAGAAGAAGGAGGAGAGGGAGGAGGAGAAGAAGAAGGAGAAGGAGAAGGAGCTCCTTCTCCTTCTTCTTCCTCCTTCTTCCTCCTTCTCCTTCTTCTTCTTCTTCTCCTTCTCCTTCTTCTTTTCTTCTTCTTCTCCTCTTCCTTCTTCTTCTCCTCCTCCTCCTCCTTATTTTACTTCTTCTTCTCTATCTCTTCTTCTACGTAGCTTAGACTCATCCAAGAAAGGCTAAATTGGCTAATTATCCTACGAAATGACATAATTAGCTTAGTTAGCTCCAAAATGGCCTATTTAATAAGAAATGACCTATACTTAGCTAATTATCCTCGAAATGACATAATTAGCTCCAAAAAGGCATTCTTAGCCAATTTAGCCCGAAGAAGGGGACAAGAAGAGAAAAAGAGGAAATATGAAAGGAAGGAAGAGGAAAAATGAGGAGAAGAAGAAGGAGGAGAGGGAGGAGGAGAAGAAGAAGGAGAAGGAGAAGGAGCTCCTCCTTCTCCTTCTTCTTCCTCCTTCTTCCTCCTTCTCCTTCTCCTTCTTCTTCTCCTTCTCCTTCTTTTTTCTTCTTCTTCTCCTCTTCCTTCTTCTTCTCCTCCTCCTCCTCCTCCTCCTTATTTTACTTCTTCTCCTCTATCTCTTCTTCTACGTAGCTTAGACTCCTCCAAGAAAGGCTAAATTGGCTACTTATCCTACGAAATGACATAATTAGCTTAGTTAGCTCCAAAATGGCCTATTTAATAAGAAATGACCTATACTTAGCTAATTATCCTCGAAATGACATAATTAGCTCCAAAAAGGCATTCTTAGCCAATTTAGCCCGAAGAAGGGGACAAGAAGAGAAAAAGAGGAAAAATGAAAGGAAGGAAGAGGAAAAATGAGGAGAAGAAGAAGGAGGAGAGGGAGGAGGAGAAGAAGAAGGAGAAAAAGGAGGAGAGGGAGAAGGAACTTCTTCCTCCTTCTTCCTCCTTCTCCTTCTCCTTCTTCTTCTCCTTCTCCTTCTTCTTTTCTTCTTCTTCTCCTCTTCCTTCTTCTTCTCCTCCACCTCCTCCTCCTCCTTATTTTACTTCTTCTTCTCTATCTCTTCATCTACGTAGCTTAGACTCCTCCAAGAAAGGCTAAATTGGCTAATTATCCTACGAAATGACATAATTAGCTTAGTTAGCTCCAAAATGGCCTATTTAATAAGAAATGACCTATACTTAGCTAATTATCCTCGAAATGACATAATTAGCTCCAAAAAGGCATTCTTAGCCAATTTAGCCCGAAGAAGGGGACAAGAAGAGAAAAAGAGGAAAAATGAAAGGAAGGAAGAGGAAAAATGAGGAGAAGAAGAAGGAGGAGAGGGAGGAGGAGAAGAAGAAGGAGAAGAAGGAGAAGAAGAAGGAGAAGGAGAAGGAGCTCCTCCTTCTCCTTCTTCTTCCTCCTTCTTCCTCCTTCTCCTTCTCCTTCTTCTTCTCCTTCTCCTTCTTCTTTTCTTCTTCTTCTCCTCTTCCTTCTTCTCCTCCTCCTCCTCCTCCTCCTTAGTTTACTTCTTCTTCTCTATCTCTTCTTCTACGTAGCTTAGACTCATCCAAGAAAGGCTAAATTGGCTAATTATCCTACGAAATGACATAATTAGCGTAGTTAGCTCCAAAATGGCCTATTTAATAAGAAATGACCTATACTTAGCTAATTATCCTCGAAATGACATAATTAGCTCCAAAAAGGCATTCTTAGCCAATTTAGCCCGAAGAAGGGGACAAGAAGAGAAAAAGAGGAAAAATGAAAGGAAGGAAGAGCAAAAATGAGGAGAAGAAGAAGGAGGAGAGGGAGGAGGAGAAGAAGAAGGAGAAGAAGGAGAAGAAGGAGAAGAAGAAGGAGAAAGAGAAGGAGCTCCTCCTTCTCCTTCTTCTTCCTCCTTCTTCCTCCTTCTCCTTCTTCTTCTTCTTCTCCTTCTCCTTCTTCTTTTCTTCTTCTTCTCCTCTTCCTTCTTCTTCTCCTCCTCCTCCTCCTCCTCCTTATTTTACTTCTTCTCCTCTATCTCTTCTTCTACGTAGCTTAGACTCATCCAAGAAAGGCTAAATTGGCTAATTATCCTACGAAATGACATAATTAGCTTAGTTAGCTCCAAAATGGCCTATTTAATAAGAAATGACCTATACTTAGCTAATTATCCTCGAAATGACATAATTAGCTCCAAAAAGGCATTCTTAGCCAATTTAGCCCGAAGAAGGGGACAAGAAGAGAAAAAGAGGAAAAATGAAAGGAAGGAAGAGGAAAAATGAGGAGAAGAAGAAGGAGGAGAGGGAGGAGGAGAAGAAGAAGGAGAAGAAGGAGAAGAAGAAGGAGAAGGAGAAGGAGCTCCTCCTTCTCCTTCTTTGTCCTCCTTCTTCCTCCTTCTCCTTCTCCTTCTTCTTCTCCTTCTCCTTCTTCTTTTCTTCTTCTTCTCCTCTTCCTTCTTCTCCTCCTCCTCCTCCTCCTCCTCCTTATTTTACTTCTTCTTCTCTATCTCTTCTTCTACGTAGCTTAGACTCATCCAAGAAAGGCTAAATTGGCTAATTATCCTACGAAATGACATAATTAGCTTAGTTAGCTCCAAAATGGCCTATTTAATAAGAAATGACCTATACTTAGCTAATTATCCTCGAAATGACATAATTAGCTCCAAAAAGGCATTCTTAGCCAATTTAGCCCGAAGAAGGGGACAAGAAGAGAAAGAGAGGAAATATGAAAGGAAGGAAGAGGAAAAATGAGGAGAAGAAGAAGGAGGAGAGGGAGGAGGAGAAGAAGAAGGAGAAGGAGAAGGAGCTCCTCCTTCTCCTTCTTCTTCCTCCTTCTTCCTCCTTCTCCTTCTCCTTCTTCTTCTCCTTCTCCTTCTTTTTTCTTCTTCTTCTCCTCTTCCTTCTTCTTCTCCTCCTCCTCCTCCTCCTCCTCCTTATTTTACTTCTTCTTCTCTATCTCTTCTTCTACGTAGCTTAGACTCCTCCAAGAAAGGCTAAATTGGCTACTTATCCTACGAAATGACATAATTAGCTTAGTTAGCTCCAAAATGGCCTATTTAATAAGAAATGACCTATACTTAGCTAATTATCCTCGAAATGACATAATTAGCTCCAAAAAGGCATTCTTAGCCAATTTAGCCCGAAGAAGGGGACAAGAAGAGAAAAAGAGGAAAAATGAAAGGAAGGAAGAGGAAAAATGAGGAGAAGAAGAAGGAGGAGAGGGAGGAGGAGAAGAAGAAGGAGAAGAAGGAGGAGAGGGAGAAGGAACTTCTTCCTCCTTCTTCCTCCCTCTCCTTCTCCTTCTTCTTCTCCTTCTCCTTCTTCTTTTCTTCTTCTTCTCCTCTTCCTTCTTCTTCTCCTCCACCTCCTCCTCCTCCTTATTTTACTTCTTCTTCTCTATCTCTTCTTCTACGTAGCTTAGACTCCTCCAAGAAAGGCTAAATTGGCTAATTATCCTACGAAATGACATAATTAGCTTAGTTAGCTCCAAAATGGCCTATTTAATAAGAAATGACCTATACTTAGCTAATTATCCTCGAAATGACATAATTAGCTCCAAAAAGGCATTCTTAGCCAATTTAGCCCGAAGAAGGGGACAAGAAGAGAAAAAGAGGAAAAATGAAAGGAAGGAAGAGGAAAAATGAGGAGAAGAAGAAGGAGGAGAGGGAGGAGGAGAAGAAGAAGGAGAAGAAGGAGAAGAAGAAGGAGAAGGAGAAGGAGCTCCTCCTTCTCCTTCTTCGTCCTCCTTCTTCCTCCTTCTCCTTCTCCTTCTTCTTCTCCTTCTCCTTCTTCTTTTCTTCTTCTTCTCCTCTTCCTTCTTCTTCTCCTCCTCCTCCTCCTCCTCCTTATTTTACTTCTTCTTCTCTATCTCTTCTTCTACGTAGCTTAGACTCATCCAAGAAAGGCTAAATTGGCTAATTATCCTACGAAATGACATAATTAGCTTAGTTAGCTCCAAAATGGCCTATTTAATAAGAAATGACCTATACTTAGCTAATTATCCTCGAAATGACATAATTAGCTCCAAAAAGGCATTCTTAGCCAATTTAGCCCGAAGAAGGGGACAAGAAGAGAAAAAGAGGAAAAATGAAAGGAAGGAAGAGGAAAAATGAGGAGAAGAAGGAGGAGAGGGAGGAGGAGAAGAAGAAGGAGAAGAAGGAGAAGAAGAAGGAGAAGGAGAAGGAGCTCCTCCTTCTCCTTCTTCTTCCTCCTTCTTCCTCCTTCTCCTTCATCTTCTTCTTCTCCTTCTCCTTCTTCTTTTCTTCTTCTTCTCCTCTTCCTTCTTCTTCTCCTCCTCCTCCTCCTACTTATTTTACTTCTTCTTCTCTATCTCTTCTTCTACGTAGCTTAGACTCATCCAAGAAAGGCTAAATTGGCTAATTATCCTACGAAATGACATAATTAGCTTAGTTAGCTCCAAAATGGCCTATTTAATAAGAAATGACCTATACTTAGCTAATTATCCTCGAAATGACATAATTAGCTCCAAAAAGGCATTCTTAGCCAATTTAGCCCGAAGAAGGGGACAAGAAGAGAAAAAGAGGAAATATGAAAGGAAGGAAGAGGAAAAATGAGGAGAAGAAGAAGGAGGAGAGGGAGGAGGAGAAGAAGAAGGAGAAGGAGAAGGAGCTCCTCCTTCTCCTTCTTCTTCCTACTTCTTCCTCCTTCTCCTTCTCCTTCTTCTTCTCCTTCTCCTTCTTTTTTCTTCTTCTTCTCCTCTTCCTTCTTCTTCTCCTCCTCCTCCTCCTCCTCCTTATTTTACTTCTTCTCCTCTATCTCTTCTTCTACGTAGCTTAGACTCCTCCAAGAAAGGCTAAATTGGCTACTTATCCTACGAAATGACATAATTAGCTTAGTTAGCTCCAAAATGGCCTATTTAATAAGAAATGACCTATACTTAGCTAATTATCCTCGAAATGACATAATTAGCTCCAAAAAGGCATTCTTAGCCAATTTAGCCCGAAGAAGGGGACAAGAAGAGAAAAAGAGGAAAAATGAAAGGAAGGAAGAGGAAAACTGAGGAGAAGAAGAAGGAGGAGAGGGAGGAGGAGAATAAGAAGGAGAAGAAGGAGGAGAGGGAGAAGGAACTTCTTCCTCCTTCTTCCTCCTTCTCCTTCTCCTTCTTCTTCTCCTTCTCCTTCTTCTTTTCTTCTTCTTCTCCTCTTCCTTCTTCTTCTCCTCCACCTCCTCCTCCTCCTTATTTTACTTCTTCTTCTCTATCTCTTCTTCTACGTAGCTTAGACTCCTCCAAGAAAGGCTAAATTGGCTAATTATCCTACGAAATGACATAATTAGCTTAGTTAGCTCCAAAATGGCCTATTTAATAAGAAATGACCTATACTTAGCTAATTATCCTCGAAATGACATAATTAGCTCCAAAAAGGCATTCTTAGCCAATTTAGCCCGAAGAAGGGGACAAGAAGAGAAAAAGAGGAAAAATGAAAGGAAGGAAGAGGAAAAATGAGGAGAAGAAGAAGGAGGAGAGGGAGGAGGAGAAGAAGAAGGAGAAGAAGAAGGAGAAGGAGAAGGAGCTCCTCCTTCTCCTTCTTCGTCCTCCTTCTTCCTCCTTCTCCTTCTCCTTCTTCTTCTCCTTCTCCTTCTTCTTTTCTTCTTCTTCTCCTCTTCCTTCTTCTTCTCCTCCTCCTCCTCCTCCTTATTTTACTTCTTCTTCTCTATCTCTTCTTCTACGTAGCTTAGACTCATCCAAGAAAGGCTAAATTGGCTAATTATCCTACGAAATGACATAATTAGCTTAGTTAGCTCCAAAATGGCCTATTTAATAAGAAATGACCTATACTTAGCTAATTATCCTCGAAATGACATAATTAGCTCCAAAAAGGCATTCTTAGCCAATTTAGCCCGAAGAAGGGGACAAGAAGAGAAAAAGAGGAAAAATGAAAGGAAGGAAGAGGAAAAATGAGGAGAAGAAGAAGGAGGAGAGGGAGGAGGAGAAGAAGAAGGAGAAGAAGGAGAAGAAGAAGGAGAAGGAGAAGGAGCTCCTCCTTCTCCTTCTTCTTCCTCCTTCTTCCTCCTTCTCCTTCTTCTTCTTCTTCTCCTTCTCCTTCTTCTTTTCTTCTTCTTCTCCTCTTCCTTCTTCTTCTCCTCCTCCTCCTCCTCCACCTTATTTTACTTCTTCTCCTCTATCTCTTCTTCTACGTAGCTTAGACTCATCCAAGAAAGGCTAAATTGGCTAATTATCCTACGAAATGACATAATTAGCTTAGTTAGCTCCAAAATGGCCTATTTAATAAGAAATGACCTATACTTAGCTAATTATCCTCGAAATGACATAATTAGCTCCAAAAAGGCATTCTTAGCCAATTTAGCCCGAAGAAGGGGACAAGAAGAGAAAAAGAGGAAAAATGAAAGGAAGGAAGAGGAAAAATGAGGAGAAGAAGAAGGAGGAGAGGGAGGAGGAGAAGAAGAAGGAGAAGAAGGAGAAGAAGAAGGAGAAGGAGAAGGAGCTCCTCCTTCTCCTTCTTCTTCCTCCTTCTTCCTCCTTCTCCTTCTTCTTCTTCTTCTCCTTCTCCTTCTTCTTTTCTTCTTCTTCTCCTCTTCCTTCTTCTTCTCCTCCTCCTCCTCCTCCTTATTTTACTTCTTCTTCTCTATCTCTTCTTCTACGTAGCTTAGACTCATCCAAGAAAGGCTAAATTGGCTAATTATCCTACGAAATGACATAATTAGCTTAGTTAGCTCCAAAATGGCCTATTTAATAAGAAATGACCTATACTTAGCTAATTATCCTCGAAATGACATAATTAGCTCCAAAAAGGCATTCTTAGCCAATTTAGCCCGAAGAAGGGGACAAGAAGAGAAAAAGAGGAAATATGAAAGGAAGGAAGAGGAAAAATGAGGAGAAGAAGAAGGAGGAGAGGGAGGAGGAGAAGAAGAAGGAGAAGGAGAAGGAGCTCCTCCTTCTCCTCCTTCTTCCTCCTTCTTCCTCCTTCTCCTTCTCCTTCTTCTTCTCCTTCTCCTTCTTTTTTCTTCTTCTTCTCCTCTTCCTTCTTCTTATCCTCCTCCTCCTCCTCCTCCTTATTTTACTTCTTCTTCTCTATCTCTTCTTCTACGTAGCTTAGACTCCTCCAAGAAAGGCTAAATTGGCTACTTATCATACGAAATGACATAATTAGCTTAGTTAGCTCCAAAATGGCCTATTTAATAAGAAATGACCTATACTTAGCTAATTATCCTCGAAATGACATAATTAGCTCCTAAAAGGCATTCTTAGCCAATTTAGCCCGAAGAAGGGGACAAGAAGAGAAAAAGAGGAAAAATGAAAGGAAGGAAGAGGAAAAATGAGGAGAAGAAGGAGGAGAGGGAGGAGGAGAAGAAGAAGGAGAAGAAGGAGGAGAGGGAGAAGGAACTTCTTCCTCCTTCTTCCTCCTTCTCCTTCTCCTTCTTCTTCTCCTTCTCCTTCTTCTTTTCTTCTTCTTCTCCTCTTCCTTCTTCTTCTCCTCCACCTCCTCCTCCTCCTTATTTTACTTCTTCTTCTTCTCTATCTCTTCTTCTACGTAGCTTAGACTCCTCCAAGAAAGGCTAAATTGGCTAATTATCCTACGAAATGACATAATTAGCTTAGTTAGCTCCAAAATGGCCTATTTAATAAGAAATGACCTATAGTTAGCTAATTATCCTCGAAATGACATAATTAGCTCCAAAAAGGCATTCTTAGCCAATTTAGCTCGAATAAGGGGACAAGAAGAGAAAAAGAGGAAAAATGAAAGGAAGGAAGAGGAAAAATGAGGAGAAGAAGAAGGAGGAGAGGGAGGAGGAGAAGAAGAAGGAGAAGAAGGAGAAGAAGAAGGAGAAGGAGAAGGAGCTCCTCCTTCTCCTTCTTCTTCCTCCTTCTTCCTCCTTCTCCTTCTCCTTCTTCTTCTCCTTCTCCTTCTTCTTTTCTTCTTCTTCTCCTCTTCCTTCTTCTTCTCCTCCTCCTCCTCCTCCTCCTTATTTTACTTCTTCTTCTCTATCTCTTCTTCTACGTAGCTTAGACTCATCCAAGAAAGGCTAAATTGGCTAATTATCCTACAAAATGACATAATTAGCTTAGTTAGCTCCAAAATGGCCTATTTAATAAGAAATGACCTATACTTAGCTAATTATCCTCGAAAGGACATAATTAGCTCCAAAAAGGCATTCTTAGCCAATTTAGCCCGAAGAAGGGGACAAGAAGAGAAAAAGAGGAAAAATGAAAGGAAGGAAGAGGAAAAATGAGGAGAAGAAGAAGGAGGAGAGGGAGGACGAGAAGAAGAAGGAGAAGAAGGAGAAGAAGAAGGAGAAGGAGAAGGAGCTCCTCCTTATCCTTCTTCTTCCTCCTTCTTCCTCCTTCTCCTTCTCCTTCTTCTTCTCCTTCTCCTTCTTCTTTTCTTCTTCTTCTCCTCTTCCTTCTTCTTCTCCTCCTCCTCCTCGTCCTTATTATACTTCTTCTTCTCCATCTCTTCTTCTACGTAGCTTAGACTCATCCAAGAAAGGCTAAATTGGCTAATTATGCTATGAAATGACATAATTAGCTTAGTTAGCTCCAAAATGGCCTATTTAATAAGAAATGACCTATACTTAGCTAATTATCCTCGAAATGACATAATTAGCTCCAAAAAGGCAATCTTAGCCAATTTAGCCCGAAGAAGGGGACAAGAAGAGAAAAAGAGGAAAAATGAAAGGAAGGAAGAGGAAAAATGAGGAGAAGAAGAAGGAGGAGAGGGAGGAGGAGAAGAAGAAGGAGAAGGAGAAGGAGCTCCTCCTTCTCCTTCTTCTTCCTCCTTCTTCCTCCTTCTCCTTCTCCTTCTTCTTCTCCTTCTCCTTCTTTTTTCTTCTTCTTCTCCTCTTCCTTCTTCTTCTCCTCCTCCTCCTCCTCCTCCTTATTTTACTTCTTATTCTCTATCTCTTCTTCTACGTAGTTTAGACTCCTCCAAGAAAGGCTAAATTGGCTAATTATCCTACGAAATGACATAATTAGCTTAGTTAGCTCCAAAATGGCCTATTTAATACGAAATGATCTATACTTGTCTAATTATCCTCGAAATGACATAATTAGCTCCAAAAAGGCATTCTTAGCCAATTTAGCCCGAAGAAGGGGACAAGAAGAGAAAAAGAGGAAAAATGAAAGGAAGGAAGAGGAAAAATGAGGAGAAGAAGAAGGAGGAGAGGGAGGAGGAGAAGAAGAAGGAGAAGAAGGAGGAGAGGGAGAAGGAACTTCTTCCTCCTCCTTCTCCTTCTCCTTCTTCTTCTCCTTCTCCTTCTTCTTTACTTCTTCTTCTCCTCTTCCTCCTTCTTCTCCTCCACCTCCTCCTCCTCCTTATTTTACTTCTTCTTCTCTATCTCTTCTTCTACGTAGCTTAGACTCCTCCAAGAAAGGCTAAATTGGCTAATTATCCTACGAAATGACATAATTAGCTTAGTTAACTCCAAAATGGCCTATTTAATAAGAAATGACCTATACTTGGCTAATTATCCTCGAAATGACATAATTAGCTCCAAAAAGGCATTCTTAGCCAATTTAGACCGAAGAAGGGGACAAGAAGAGAAAAAGAGGAAAAATGAAAGGAAGGAAGAGGAAAAATGAGGAGAAGAAGGAGGAGAGGGAGGAGGAGAAGAAGAAGGAGAAGAAGGAGAAGAAGAAGGAGAAGGAGAAGGAGCTCCTCCTTCTCCTTCTTATTCCTCCTTCTTCCTCCTTCTCCTTCTCCTTCTTCTTCTCCTTCTCCTTCTTCTTTTCTTCTTCTTCTCCTCTTCCTTCTTCTTCTCCTCTTCCTTCTTCTTCTCCTCCTCCTCCTCCTCCTCCTTATTTTACTTCTTCCTCTCTATCTCTTCTTCTACGTAGCTTAGACTCATCCAAGAAAGGCTAAATTGGCTAATTATCCTACGAAATGACATAATTAGCGTAGTTAGCTCCAAAATGGCCTATTTAATAAGAAATGACCTATACTTAGCTAATTATCCTCGAAATGACATAATTAGCTCCAAAAAGGCATTCTTAGCCAATTTAGCCCGAAGAAGGGGACAAGAAGAGAAAAAGAGGAAAAATGAAAGGAAGGAACAGGAAAAATGAGGAGAAGAAGAACGAGGAGAGGGAGGAGGAGAAGAAGAAGGAGAAGGAGAAGGAGCTCCTCCTTCTCCTTCTTCTTCCTCCTTCTTCCTCCTTCTCCTTCTCCTTCTACTTCTCCTTCTCCTTCTCCTTCTTCTTTTCTTCTTCTTCTCCTCTTCCTTCTTCTTCTCCTCCTCCTCCTCCTCCTCCTTAGTTTACTTCTTCTTCTCTATCTCTTCTTCTACGTAGCTTAGACTCATCCAAGAAAGGCTAAATTGGCTAATTATCCTACGAAATGACATAATTAGCGTAGTTAGCTCCAAAATGGCCTATTTAATAAGAAATGACCTATACTTAGCTAATTCTCCTCGAAATGACATAATTAGCTCCAAAAAGGCATTCTTAGCCAATTTAGCCCGAAGAAGGGGACAAGAAGAGAAAAAGAGGAAAAATGAAAGGAAGGAAGAGCAAAAATGAGGAGAAGAAGAAGGAGGAGAGGGAGGAGGAGAAGAAGAAGGAGAAGAAGGAGAAGAAGGAGAAGAAGAAGGAGAAGGAGAAGGAGCTCCTCCTTCTCCTTCTTCTTCCTCCTTCTTCCTCCTTCTCCTTCTTCTTCTTCTTCTCCTTCTCCTTCTTCTTTTCTTCTTCTTCTCCTCTTCCTTCTTCTTCTCCTCCTCCTCCTCCTCCTCCTTATTTTACTTCTTCTCCTCTATCTCTTCTTCTACGTAGCTTAGACTCATCCAAGAAAGGCTAAATTGGCTAATTATCCTACGAAATGACATAATTAGCTTAGTTAGCTCCAAAATGGCCTATTTAATAAGAAATGACCTATACTTAGCTAATTATCCTCGAAATGACATAATTAGCTCCAAAAAGGCATTCTTAGCCAATTTAGCCCGAAGAAGGGGACAAGAAGAGAAAAAGAGGAAAAATGAAAGGAAGGAAGAGGAAAAATGAGGAGAAGAAGAAGGAGGAGAGGGAGGAGGAGAAGAAGAAGGAGAAGAAGGAGAAGAAGAAGGAGAAGGAGAAGGAGCTCCTCCTTCTCCTTCTTCGTCCTCCTTCTTCCTCCTTCTCCTTCTCCTTCTTCTTCTCCTTCTCCTTCTTCTTTTCTTCTTCTTCTCCTCTTCCTTCTTCTTCTCCTCCTCCTCCTCCTCCTCCTTATTTTACTTCTTCTTCTCTATCTCTTCTTCTACGTAGCTTAGACTCATCCAAGAAAGGCTAAATTGGCTAATTATCCTACGAAATGACATAATTAGCTTAGTTAGCTCCAAAATGGCCTATTTAATAAGAAATGACCTATACTTAGCTAATTATCCTCGAAATGACATAATTAGCTCCAAAAAGGCATTCTTAGCCAATTTAGCCCGAAGAAGGGGACAAGAAGAGAAAGAGAGGAAATATGAAAGGAAGGAAGAGGAAAAATGAGGAGAAGAAGAAGGAGGAGAGGGAGGAGGAGAAGAAGAAGGAGAAGGAGAAGGAGCTCCTCCTTCTCCTTCTTCTTCCTCCTTCTTCCTCCTTCTCCTTCTCCTTCTTCTTCTCCTTCTCCTTCTTTTTTCTTCTTCTTCTCCTCTTCCTTCTTCTTCTCCTCCTCCTCCTCCTCCTCCTCCTTATTTTACTTCTTCTTCTCTATCTCTTCTTCTACGTAGCTTAGACTCCTCCAAGAAAGGCTAAATTGGCTACTTATCCTACGAAATGACATAATTAGCTTAGTTAGCTCCAAAATGGCCTATTTAATAAGAAATGACCTATACTTAGCTAATTATCCTCGAAATGACATAATTAGCTCCAAAAAGGCATTCTTAGCCAATTTAGCCCGAAGAAGGGGACAAGAAGAGAAAAAGAGGAAAAATGAAAGGAAGGAAGAGGAAAAATGAGGAGAAGAAGAAGGAGGAGAGGGAGGAGGAGAAGAAGAAGGAGAAGAAGGAGGAGAGGGAGAAGGAACTTCTTCCTCCTTCTTCCTCCCTCTCCTTCTCCTTCTTCTTCTCCTTCTCCTTCTTCTTTTCTTCTTCTTCTCCTATTCCTTCTTCTTCTCCTCCACCTCCTCCTCCTCCTTATTTTACTTCTTCTTCTCTATCTCTTCTTCTACGTAGCTTAGACTCCTCCAAGAAAGGCTAAATTGGCTAATTATCCTACGAAATGACATAATTAGCTTAGTTAGCTCCAAAATGGCCTATTTAATAAGAAATGACCTATACTTAGCTAATTATCCTCGAAATGACATAATTAGCTCCAAAAAGGCATTCTTAGCCAATTTAGCCCGAAGAAGGGGACAAGAAGAGAAAAAGAGGAAAAATGAAAGGAAGGAAGAGGAAAAATGAGGAGAAGAAGAAGGAGGAGAGGGAGGAGGAGAAGAAGAAGGAGAAGAAGGAGAAGAAGAAGGAGAAGGAGAAGGAGCTCCTCCTTCTCCTTCTTCGTCCTCCTTCTTCCTCCTTCTCCTTCTCCTTCTTCTTCTCCTTCTCCTTCTTCTTTTCTTCTTCTTCTCCTCTTCCTTCTTCTTCTCCTCCTCCTCCTCCTCCTCCTTATTTTACTTCTTCTTCTCTATCTCTTCTTCTACGTAGCTTAGACTCATCCAAGAAAGGCTAAATTGGCTAATTATCCTACGAAATGACATAATTAGCTTAGTTAGCTCCAAAATGGCCTATTTAATAAGAAATGACCTATACTTAGCTAATTATCCTCGAAATGACATAATTAGCTCCAAAAAGGCATTCTTAGCCAATTTAGCCCGAAGAAGGGGACAAGAAGAGAAAAAGAGGAAAAATGAAAGGAAGGAAGAGGAAAAATGAGGAGAAGAAGGAGGAGAGGGAGGAGGAGAAGAAGAAGGAGAAGAAGGAGAAGAAGAAGGAGAAGGAGAAGGAGCTCCTCCTTCTCCTTCTTCTTCCTCCTTCTTCCTCCTTCTCCTTCATCTTCTTCTTCTCCTTCTCCTTCTTCTTTTCTTCTTCTTCTCCTCTTCCTTCTTCTTCTCCTCCTCCTCCTCCTACTTATTTTAATTCTTCTTCTCTATCTCTTCTTCTACGTAGCTTAGACTCATCCAAGAAAGGCTAAATTGGCTAATTATCCTACGAAATGACATAATTAGCTTAGTTAGCTCCAAAATGGCCTATTTAATAAGAAATGACCTATACTTAGCTAATTATCCTCGAAATGACATAATTAGCTCCAAAAAGGCATTCTTAGCCAATTTAGCCCGAAGAAGGGGACAAGAAGAGAAAAAGAGGAAATATGAAAGGAAGGAAGAGGAAAAATGAGGAGAAGAAGAAGGAGGAGAGGGAGGAGGAGAAGAAGGAGAAGGAGAAGGAGCTCCTCCTTCTCCTTCTTCTTCCTACTTCTTCCTCCTTCTCCTTCTCCTTCTTCTTCTCCTTCTCCTTCTTTTTTCTTCTTCTTCTCCTCTTCCTTCTTCTTCTCCTCCTCCTCCTCCTCCTCCTTATTTTACTTCTTCTCCTCTATCTCTTCTTCTACGTAGCTTAGACTCCTCCAAGAAAGGCTAAATTGGCTACTTATCCTACGAAATGACATAATTAGCTTAGTTAGCTCCAAAATGGCCTATTTAATACGAAATGACCTATACTTAGCTAATTATCCTCGAAATGACATAATTAGCTCCAAAAAGGCATTCTTAGCCAATTTAGCCCGAAGAAGGGGACAAGAAGAGAAAAAGAGGAAAAATGAAAGGAAGGAAGAGGAAAAATGAGGAGAAGAAGAAGGAGGAGAGGGAGGAGGAGAAGAAGAAGGAGAAGAAGGAGGAGAGGGAGAAGGAACTTCTTCCTCCTCCTTCTCCTTCTCCTTCTTCTTCTCCTTCTCCTTCTTCTTTACTTCTTCTTCTCCTCTTCCTCCTTCTTCTCCTCCACCTCCTCCTCCTCCTTATTTTACTTCTTCTTCTCTATCTCTTCTTCTACGTAGCTTAGACTCCTCCAAGAAAGGCTAAATTGGCTAATTATCCTACGAAATGACATAATTAGCTTAGTTAACTCCAAAATGGCCTATTTAATAAGAAATGACCTATACTTGGCTAATTATCCTCGAAATGACATAATTAGCTCCAAAAAGGCATTCTTAGCCAATTTAGACCGAAGAAGGGGACAAGAAGAGAAAAAGAGGAAAAATGAAAGGAAGGAAGAGGAAAAATGAGGAGAAGAAGGAGGAGAGGGAGGAGGAGAAGAAGAAGGAGAAGAAGGAGAAGAAGAAGGAGAAGGAGAAGGAGCTCCTCCTTCTCCTTCTTATTCCTCCTTCTTCCTCCTTCTCCTTCTCCTTCTTCTTCTCCTTCTCCTTCTTCTTTTCTTCTTCTTCTCCTCTTCCTTCTTCTTCTCCTCTTCCTTCTTCTTCTCCTCCTCCTCCTCCTCCTCCTTATTTTACTTCTTCCTCTCTATCTCTTCTTCTACGTAGCTTAGACTCATCCAAGAAAGGCTAAATTGGCTAATTATCCTACGAAATGACATAATTAGCGTAGTTAGCTCCAAAATGGCCTATTTAATAAGAAATGACCTATACTTAGCTAATTATCCTCGAAATGACATAATTAGCTCCAAAAAGGCATTCTTAGCCAATTTAGCCCGAAGAAGGGGACAAGAAGAGAAAAAGAGGAAAAATGAAAGGAAGGAACAGGAAAAATGAGGAGAAGAAGAACGAGGAGAGGGAGGAGGAGAAGAAGAAGGAGAAGGAGAAGGAGCTCCTCCTTCTCCTTCTTCTTCCTCCTTCTTCCTCCTTCTCCTTCTCCTTCTACTTCTCCTTCTCCTTCTCCTTCTTCTTTTCTTCTTCTTCTCCTCTTCCTTCTTCTTCTCCTCCTCCTCCTCCTCCTCCTTAGTTTACTTCTTCTTCTCTATCTCTTCTTCTACGTAGCTTAGACTCATCCAAGAAAGGCTAAATTGGCTAATTATCCTACGAAATGACATAATTAGCGTAGTTAGCTCCAAAATGGCCTATTTAATAAGAAATGACCTATACTTAGCTAATTCTCCTCGAAATGACATAATTAGCTCCAAAAAGGCATTCTTAGCCAATTTAGCCCGAAGAAGGGGACAAGAAGAGAAAAAGAGGAAAAATGAAAGGAAGGAAGAGCAAAAATGAGGAGAAGAAGAAGGAGGAGAGGGAGGAGGAGAAGAAGAAGGAGAAGAAGGAGAAGAAGGAGAAGAAGAAGGAGAAGGAGAAGGAGCTCCTCCTTCTCCTTCTTCTTCCTCCTTCTTCCTCCTTCTCCTTCTTCTTCTTCTTCTCCTTCTCCTTCTTCTTTTCTTCTTCTTCTCCTCTTCCTTCTTCTTCTCCTCCTCCTCCTCCTCCTCCTTATTTTACTTCTTCTCCTCTATCTCTTCTTCTACGTAGCTTAGACTCATCCAAGAAAGGCTAAATTGGCTAATTATCCTACGAAATGACATAATTAGCTTAGTTAGCTCCAAAATGGCCTATTTAATAAGAAATGACCTATACTTAGCTAATTATCCTCGAAATGACATAATTAGCTCCAAAAAGGCATTCTTAGCCAATTTAGCCCGAAGAAGGGGACAAGAAGAGAAAAAGAGGAAAAATGAAAGGAAGGAAGAGGAAAAATGAGGAGAAGAAGAAGGAGGAGAGGGAGGAGGAGAAGAAGAAGGAGAAGAAGGAGAAGAAGAAGGAGAAGGAGAAGGAGCTCCTCCTTCTCCTTCTTCGTCCTCCTTCTTCCTCCTTCTCCTTCTCCTTCTTCTTCTCCTTCTCCTTCTTCTTTTCTTCTTCTTCTCCTCTTCCTTCTTCTTCTCCTCCTCCTCCTCCTCCTCCTTATTTTACTTCTTCTTCTCTATCTCTTCTTCTACGTAGCTTAGACTCATCCAAGAAAGGCTAAATTGGCTAATTATCCTACGAAATGACATAATTAGCTTAGTTAGCTCCAAAATGGCCTATTTAATAAGAAATGACCTATACTTAGCTAATTATCCTCGAAATGACATAATTAGCTCCAAAAAGGCATTCTTAGCCAATTTAGCCCGAAGAAGGGGACAAGAAGAGAAAGAGAGGAAATATGAAAGGAAGGAAGAGGAAAAATGAGGAGAAGAAGAAGGAGGAGAGGGAGGACGAGAAGAAGAAGGAGAAGGAGAAGGAGCTCCTCCTTCTCCTTCTTCTTCCTCCTTCTTCCTCCTTCTCCTTCTCCTTCTTCTTCTCCTTCTCCTTCTTTTTTCTTCTTCTTCTCCTCTTCCTTCTTCTTCTCCTCCTCCTCCTCCTCCTCCTCCTTATTTTGCTTCTTCTTCTCTATCTCTTCTTCTACGTAGCTTAGACTCCTCCAAGAAAGGCTAAATTGGCTACTTATCCTACGAAATGACATAATTAGCTTAGTTAGCTCCAAAATGGCCTATTTAATAAGAAATGACCTATACTTAGCTAATTATCCTCGAAATGACATAATTAGCTCCAAAAAGGCATTCTTAGCCAATTTAGCCCGAAGAAGGGGACAAGAAGAGAAAAAGAGGAAAAATGAAAGGAAGGAAGAGGAAAAATGAGGAGAAGAAGAAGGAGGAGAGGGAGGAGGAGAAGAAGAAGGAGAAGAAGGAGGAGAGGGAGAAGGAACTTCTTCCTCCTTCTTCCTCCCTCTCCTTCTCCTTCTTCTTCTCCTTCTCCTTCTTCTTTTCTTCTTCTTCTCCTATTCCTTCTTCTTCTCCTCCACCTCCTCCTCCTCCTTATTTTACTTCTTCTTCTCTATCTCTTCTTCTACGTAGCTTAGACTCCTCCAAGAAAGGCTAAATTGGCTAATTATCCTACGAAATGACATAATTAGCTTAGTTAGCTCCAAAATGGCCTATTTAATAAGAAATGACCTATACTTAGCTAATTATCCTCGAAATGACATAATTAGCTCCAAAAAGGCATTCTTAGCCAATTTAGCCCGAAGAAGGGGACAAGAAGAGAAAAAGAGGAAAAATGAAAGGAAGGAAGAGGAAAAATGAGGAGAAGAAGAAGGAGGAGAGGGAGGAGGAGAAGAAGAAGGAGAAGAAGGAGAAGAAGAAGGAGAAGGAGAAGGAGCTCCTCCTTCTCCTTCTTCGTCCTCCTTCTTCCTCCTTCTCCTTCTCCTTCTTCTTCTCCTTCTCCTTCTTCTTTTCTTCTTCTTCTCCTCTTCCTTCTTCTTCTCCTCCTCCTCCTCCTCCTCCTTATTTTACTTCTTCTTCTCTATCTCTTCTTCTACGTAGCTTAGACTCATCCAAGAAAGGCTAAATTGGCTAATTATCCTACGAAATGACATAATTAGCTTAGTTAGCTCCAAAATGGCCTATTTAATAAGAAATGACCTATACTTAGCTAATTATCCTCGAAATGACATAATTAGCTCCAAAAAGGCATTCTTAGCCAATTTAGCCCGAAGAAGGGGACAAGAAGAGAAAAAGAGGAAAAATGAAAGGAAGGAAGAGGAAAAATGAGGAGAAGAAGGAGGAGAGGGAGGAGGAGAAGAAGAAGGAGAAGAAGGAGAAGAAGAAGGAGAAGGAGAAGGAGCTCCTCCTTCTCCTTCTTCTTCCTCCTTCTTCCTCCTTCTCCTTCATCTTCTTCTTCTCCTTCTCCTTCTTCTTTTCTTCTTCTTCTCCTCTTCCTTCTTCTTCTCCTCCTCCTCCTCCTACTTATTTTACTTCTTCTTCTCTATCTCTTCTTCTACGTAGCTTAGACTCATCCAAGAAAGGCTAAATTGGCTAATTATCCTACGAAATGACATAATTAGCTTAGTTAGCTCCAAAATGGCCTATTTAATAAGAAATGACCTATACTTAGCTAATTATCCTCGAAATGACATAATTAGCTCCAAAAAGGCATTCTTAGCCAATTTAGCCCGAAGAAGGGGACAAGAAGAGAAAAAGAGGAAATATGAAAGGAAGGAAGAGGAAAAATGAGGAGAAGAAGAAGGAGGAGAGGGAGGAGGAGAAGAAGGAGAAGGAGAAGGAGCTCCTCCTTCTCCTTCTTCTTCCTACTTCTTCCTCCTTCTCCTTCTCCTTCTTCTTCTCCTTCTCCTTCTTTTTTCTTCTTCTTCTCCTCTTCCTTCTTCTTCTCCTCCTCCTCCTCCTCCTCCTTATTTTACTTCTTCTCCTCTATCTCTTCTTCTACGTAGCTTAGACTCCTCCAAGAAAGGCTAAATTGGCTACTTATCCTACGAAATGACATAATTAGCTTAGTTAGCTCCAAAATGGCCTATTTAATAAGAAATGACCTATACTTAGCTAATTATCCTCGAAATGACATAATTAGCTCCAAAAAGGCATTCTTAGCCAATTTAGCCCGAAGAAGGGGACAAGAAGAGAAAAAGAGGAAAAATGAAAGGAAGGAAGAGGAAAAATGAGGAGAAGAAGAAGGAGGAGAGGGAGGAGGAGAATAAGAAGGAGAAGAAGGAGGAGAGGGAGAAGGAACTTCTTCCTCCTTCTTCCTCCTTCTCCTTCTCCTTCTTCTTCTCCTTCTCCTTCTTCTTTTCTTCTTCTTCTCCTCTTCCTTCTTCTTCTCCTCCACCTCCTCCTCCTCCTTATTTTACTTCTTCTTCTCTATCTCTTCTTCTACGTAGCTTAGACTCCTCCAAGAAAGGCTAAATTGGCTAATTATCCTACGAAATGACATAATTAGCTTAGTTAGCTCCAAAATGGCCTATTTAATAAGAAATGACCTATACTTAGCTAATTATCCTCGAAATGACATAATTAGCTCCAAAAAGGCATTCTTAGCCAATTTAGCCCGAAGAAGGGGACAAGAAGAGAAAAAGAGGAAAAATGAAAGGAAGGAAGAGGAAAAATGAGGAGAAGAAGAAGGAGGAGAGGGAGGAGGAGAAGAACAAGGAGAAGAAGAAGGAGAAGGAGAAGGAGCTCCTCCTTCTCCTTCTTCGTCCTCCTTCTTCCTCCTTCTCCTTCTCCTTCTTCTTCTCCTTCTCCTTCTTCTTTTCTTCTTCTTCTCCTCTTCCTTCTTCTTCTCCTCCTCCTCCTCCTCCTTATTTTACTTCTTCTTCTCTATCTCTTCTTCTACGTAGCTTAGACTCATCCAAGAAAGGCTAAATTGGCTAATTATCCTACGAAATGACATAATTAGCTTAGTTAGCTCCAAAATGGCCTATTTAATAAGAAATGACCTATACTTAGCTAATTATCCTCGAAATGACATAATTAGCTCCAAAAAGGCATTCTTAGCCAATTTAGCCCGAAGAAGGGGACAAGAAGAGAAAAAGAGGAAAAATGAAAGGAAGGAAGAGGAAAAATGAGGAGAAGAAGAAGGAGGAGAGGGAGGAGGAGAATAAGAAGGAGAAGAAGGAGGAGAGGGAGAAGGAACTTCTTCCTCCTTCTTCCTCCTTCTCCTTCTCCTTCTTCTTCTCCTTCTCCTTCTTCTTTTCTTCTTCTTCTCCTCTTCCTTCTTCTTCTCCTCCACCTCCTCCTCCTCCTTATTTTACTTCTTCTTCTCTATCTCTTCTTCTACGTAGCTTAGACTCCTCCAAGAAAGGCTAAATTGGCTAATTATCCTACGAAATGACATAATTAGCTTAGTTAGCTCCAAAATGGCCTATTTAATAAGAAATGACCTATACTTAGCTAATTATCCTCGAAATGACATAATTAGCTCCAAAAAGGCATTCTTAGCCAATTTAGCCCGAAGAAGGGGACAAGAAGAGAAAAAGAGGAAAAATGAAAGGAAGGAAGAGGAAAAATGAGGAGAAGAAGAAGGAGGAGAGGGAGGAGGAGAAGAACAAGGAGAAGAAGAAGGAGAAGGAGAAGGAGCTCCTCCTTCTCCTTCTTCGTCCTCCTTCTTCCTCCTTCTCCTTCTCCTTCTTCTTCTCCTTCTCCTTCTTCTTTTCTTCTTCTTCTCCTCTTCCTTCTTCTTCTCCTCCTCCTCCTCCTCCTTATTTTACTTCTTCTTCTCTATCTCTTCTTCTACGTAGCTTAGACTCATCCAAGAAAGGCTAAATTGGCTAATTATCCTACGAAATGACATAATTAGCTTAGTTAGCTCCAAAATGGCCTATTTAATAAGAAATGACCTATACTTAGCTAATTATCCTCGAAATGACATAATTAGCTCCAAAAAGGCATTCTTAGCCAATTTAGCCCGAAGAAGGGGACAAGAAGAGAAAAAGAGGAAAAATGAAAGGAAGGAAGAGGAAAAATGAGGAGAAGAAGAAGGAGGAGAGGGAGGAGGAGAAGAAGAAGGAGAAGAAGGAGAAGAAGAAGGAGAAGGAGAAGGAGCTCCTCCTTCTCCTTCTTCGTCCTCCTTCTTCCTCCTTCTCCTTCTCCTTCTTCTTCTCCTTCTCCTTCTTCTTTTCTTCTTCTTCTCCTCTTCCTTCTTCTTCTCCTCCTCCTCCTCCTCCTCCTTATTTTACTTCTTCTTCTCTATCTCTTCTTCTACGTAGCTTAGACTCATCCAAGAAAGGCTAAATTGGCTAATTATCCTACGAAATGACATAATTAGCTTAGTTAGCTCCAAAATGGCCTATTTAATAAGAAATGACCTATACTTAGCTAATTATCCTCGAAATGACATAATTAGCTCCAAAAAGGCATTCTTAGCCAATTTAGCCCGAAGAAGGGGACAAGAAGAGAAAAAGAGGAAAAATGAAAGGAAGGAAGAGGAAAAATGAGGAGAAGAAGGAGGAGAGGGAGGAGGAGAAGAAGAAGGAGAAGAAGGAGAAGAAGAAGGAGAAGGAGAAGGAGCTCCTCCTTCTCCTTCTTCTTCCTCCTTCTTCCTCCTTCTCCTTCATCTTCTTCTTCTCCTTCTCCTTCTTCTTTTCTTCTTCTTCTCCTCTTCCTTCTTCTTCTCCTCCTCCTCCTCCTACTTATTTTACTTCTTCTTCTCTATCTCTTCTTCTACGTAGCTTAGACTCATCCAAGAAAGGCTAAATTGGCTAATTATCCTACGAAATGACATAATTAGCTTAGTTAGCTCCAAAATGGCCTATTTAATAAGAAATGACCTATACTTAGCTAATTATCCTCGAAATGACATAATTAGCTCCAAAAAGGCATTCTTAGCCAATTTAGCCCGAAGAAGGGGACAAGAAGAGAAAAAGAGGAAATATGAAAGGAAGGAAGAGGAAAAATGAGGAGAAGAAGAAGGAGGAGAGGGAGGAGGAGAAGAAGGAGAAGGAGAAGGAGCTCCTCCTTCTCCTTCTTCTTCCTACTTCTTCCTCCTTCTCCTTCTCCTTCTTCTTCTCCTTCTCCTTCTTTTTTCTTCTTCTTCTCCTCTTCCTTCTTCTTCTCCTCCTCCTCCTCCTCCTCCTTATTTTACTTCTTCTCCTCTATCTCTTCTTCTACGTAGCTTAGACTCCTCCAAGAAAGGCTAAATTGGCTACTTATCCTACGAAATGACATAATTAGCTTAGTTAGCTCCAAAATGGCCTATTTAATAAGAAATGACCTATACTTAGCTAATTATCCTCGAAATGACATAATTAGCTCCAAAAAGGCATTCTTAGCCAATTTAGCCCGAAGAAGGGGACAAGAAGAGAAAAAGAGGAAAAATGAAAGGAAGGAAGAGGAAAAATGAGGAGAAGAAGAAGGAGGAGAGGGAGGAGGAGAATAAGAAGGAGAAGAAGGAGGAGAGGGAGAAGGAACTTCTTCCTCCTTCTTCCTCCTTCTCCTTCTCCTTCTTCTTCTCCTTCTCCTTCTTCTTTTCTTCTTATTCTCCTCTTCCTTCTTCTTCTCCTCCACCTCCTCCTCCTCCTTATTTTACTTCTTCTTCTCTATCTCTTCTTCTACGTAGCTTAGACTCCTCCAAGAAAGGCTAAATTGGCTAATTATCCTACGAAATGACATAATTAGCTTAGTTAGCTCCAAAATGGCCTATTTAATAAGAAATGACCTATACTTAGCTAATTATCCTCGAAATGACATAATTAGCTCCAAAAAGGCATTCTTAGCCAATTTAGCCCGAAGAAGGGGACAAGAAGAGAAAAAGAGGAAAAATGAAAGGAAGGAAGAGGAAAAATGAGGAGAAGAAGAAGGAGGAGAGGGAGGAGGAGAAGAACAAGGAGAAGAAGAAGGAGAAGGAGAAGGAGCTCCTCCTTCTCCTTCTTCGTCCTCCTTCTTCCTCCTTCTCCTTCTCCTTCTTCTTCTCCTTCTCCTTCTTCTTTTCTTCTTCTTCTCCTCTTCCTTCTTCTTCTCCTCCTCCTCCTCCTCCTCCTTATTTTACTTCTTCTTCTCTATCTCTTCTTCTACGTAGCTTAGACTCATCCAAGAAAGGCTAAATTGGCTAATTATCCTACGAAATGACATAATTAGCTTAGTTAGCTCCAAAATGGCCTATTTAATAAGAAATGACCTATACTTAGCTAATTATCCTCGAAATGACATAATTAGCTCCAAAAAGGCATTCTTAGCCAATTTAGCCCGAAGAAGGGGACAAGAAGAGAAAAAGAGGAAAAATGAAAGGAAGGAAGAGGAAAAATGAGGAGAAGAAGAAGGAGAAGAAGAAGGAGAAGGAGAAGGAGCTCCACCTTCTCCTTCTTCCTCCTTCTCCTTCTTCTTCTTCTTCTCCTTCTCCTTCTTCTTTTCTTCTTCTTCTCCTCTTCCTTCTTCTTCTCCTCCTCCTCCTCCTCCACCTTATTTTACTTCTTCTCCTCTATCTCTTCTTCTACGTAGCTTAGACTCATCCAAGAAAGGCTAAATTGGCTAATTATCCTACGAAATGACATAATTAGCTTAGTTAGCTCCAAAATGGCCTATTTAATAAGAAATGACCTATACTTAGCTAATTATCCTCGAAATGACATAATTAGCTCCAAAAAGGCATTCTTAGCCAATTTAGCCCGAAGAAGGGGACAAGAAGAGAAAAAGAGGAAAAATGAAAGGAAGGAAGAGGAAAAATGAGGAGAAGAAGAAGGAGGAGAGGGAGGAGAAGGAGAAGGAGCTCCACCTTCTCCTTCTTCTTCCTCCTTCTTCCTCCTTCTCCTTCTTCTTCTTCTTCTCCTTCTCCTTCTTCTTTTCTTCTTCTTCTCCTCTTCCTTCTTCTTCTCCTCCTCCTCCTCCTCCACCTTATTTTACTTCTTCTCCTCTATCTCTTCTTCTACGTAGCTTAGACTCATCCAAGAAAGGCTAAATTGGCTAATTATCCTACGAAATGACATAATTAGCTTAGTTAGCTCCAAAATGGCCTATTTAATAAGAAATGACCTATACTTAGCTAATTATCCTCGAAATGACATAATTAGCTCCAAAAAGGCATTCTTAGCCAATTTAGCCCGAAGAAGGGGACAAGAAGAGAAAAAGAGGAAAAATGAAAGGAAGGAAGAGGAAAAATGAGGAGAAGAAGAAGGAGGAGAGGGAGGAGGAGAAGAAGGAGAAGGAGAAGGAGCTCCTCCTTCTCCTTCTTCTTCCTACTTCTTCCTCCTTCTCCTTCTCCTTCTTCTTCTCCTTCTCCTTCTTTTTTCTTCTTCTTCTCCTCTTCCTTCTTCTTCTCCTCCTCCTCCTCCTCCTCCTTATTTTACTTCTTCTCCTCTATCTCTTCTTCTACGTAGCTTAGACTCCTCCAAGAAAGGCTAAATTGGCTACTTATCCTACGAAATGACATAATTAGCTTAGTTAGCTCCAAAATGGCCTATTTAATAAGAAATGACCTATACTTAGCTAATTATCCTCGAAATGACATAATTAGCTCCAAAAAGGCATTCTTAGCCAATTTAGCCCGAAGAAGGGGACAAGAAGAGAAAAAGAGGAAATATGAAAGGAAGGAAGAGGAAAAATGAGGAGAAGAAGAAGGAGGAGAGGGAGGAGGAGAAGAAGAAGGAGAAGGAGAAGGAGCTCCTCCTTCTCCTCCTTCTTCCTCCTTCTTCCTCCTTCTCCTTCTCCTTCTTCTTCTCCTTCTCCTTCTTTTTTCTTCTTCTTCTCCTCTTCCTTCTTCTTATCCTCCTCCTCCTCCTCCTCCTTATTTTACTTCTTCTTCTCTATCTCTTCTTCTACGTAGCTTAGACTCCTCCAAGAAAGGCTAAATTGGCTACTTATCCTACGAAATGACATAATTAGCTTAGTTAGCTCCAAAATGGCCTATTTAATAAGAAATGACCTATACTTAGCTAATTATCCTCGAAATGACATAATTAGCTCCAAAAAGGCATTCTTAGCCAATTTAGCCCGAAGAAGGGGACAAGAAGAGAAAAAGAGGAAAAATGAAAGGAAGGAAGAGGAAAAATGAGGAGAAGAAGGAGGAGAGGGAGGAGGAGAAGAAGAAGGAGAAGAAGGAGGAGAGGGAGAAGGAACTTCTTCCTCCTTCTTCCTCCTTCTCCTTCTCCTTCTTCTTCTCCTTCTCCTTCTTCTTTTCTTCTTCTTCTCCTCTTCCTTCTTCTTCTCCTCCACCTCCTCCTCCTCCTTATTTTACTTCTTCTTCTTCTCTATCTCTTCTTCTACGTAGCTTAGACTCCTCCAAGAAAGGCTAAATTGGCTAATTATCCTACGAAATGACATAATTAGCTTAGTTAGCTCCAAAATGGCCTATTTAATAAGAAATGACCTATAGTTAGCTAATTATCCTCGAAATGACATAATTAGCTCCAAAAAGGCATTCTTAGCCAATTTAGCTCGAATAAGGGGACAAGAAGAGAAAAAGAGGAAAAATGAAAGGAAGGAAGAGGAAAAATGAGGAGAAGAAGAAGGAGGAGAGGGAGGAGGAGAAGAAGAAGGAGAAGAAGGAGAAGAAGAAGGAGAAGGAGAAGGAGCTCCTCCTTCTCCTTCTTCTTCCTCCTTCTTCCTCCTTCTCCTTCTCCTTCTTCTTCTCCTTCTCCTTCTTCTTTTCTTCTTCTTCTCCTCTTCCTTCTTCTTCTCCTCCTCCTCCTCCTCCTCCTTATTTTACTTCTTCTTCTCTATCTCTTCTTCTACGTAGCTTAGACTCATCCAAGAAAGGCTAAATTGGCTAATTATCCTACAAAATGACATAATTAGCTTAGTTAGCTCCAAAATGGTCTATTTAATAAGAAATGACCTATACTTAGCTAATTATCCTCGAAAGGACATAATTAGCTCCAAAAAGGCATTCTTAGCCAATTTAGCCCGAAGAAGGGGACAAGAAGAGAAAAAGAGGAAAAATGAAAGGAAGGAAGAGGAAAAATGAGGAGAAGAAGAAGGAGGAGAGGGAGGACGAGAAGAAGAAGGAGAAGAAGGAGAAGAAGAAGGAGAAGGAGAAGGAGCTCCTCCTTATCCTTCTTCTTCCTCCTTCTTCCTCCTTCTCCTTCTCCTTCTTCTTCTCCTTCTCCTTCTTCTTTTCTTCTTCTTCTCCTCTTCCTTCTTCTTCTCCTCCTCCTCCTCGTCCTTATTATACTTCTTCTTCTCCATCTCTTCTTCTACGTAGCTTAGACTCATCCAAGAAAGGCTAAATTGGCTAATTATGCTATGAAATGACATAATTAGCTTAGTTAGCTCCAAAATGGCCTATTTAATAAGAAATGACCTATACTTAGCTAATTATCCTCGAAATGACATAATTAGCTCCAAAAAGGCAATCTTAGCCAATTTAGCCCGAAGAAGGGGACAAGAAGAGAAAAAGAGGAAAAATGAAAGGAAGGAAGAGGAAAAATGAGGAGAAGAAGAAGGAGGAGAGGGAGGAGGAGAAGAAGAAGGAGAAGGAGAAGGAGCTCCTCCTTCTCCTTCTTCTTCCTCCTTCTTCCTCCTTCTCCTTCTCCTTCTTCTTCTCCTTCTCCTTCTTTTTTCTTCTTCTTCTCCTCTTCCTTCTTCTTCTCCTCCTCCTCCTCCTCCTCCTTATTTTACTTCTTATTCTCTATCTCTTCTTCTACGTAGTTTAGACTCCTCCAAGAAAGGCTAAATTGGCTAATTATCCTACGAAATGACATAATTAGCTTAGTTAGCTCCAAAATGGCCTATTTAATACGAAATGATCTATACTTGGCTAATTATCCTCGAAATGACATAATTAGCTCCAAAAAGGCATTCTTAGCCAATTTAGCCCGAAGAAGGGGACAAGAAGAGAAAAAGAGGAAAAATGAAAGGAAGGAAGAGGAAAAATGAGGAGAAGAAGAAGGAGGAGAGGGAGGAGGAGAAGAAGAAGGAGAAGAAGGAGGAGAGGGAGAAGGAACTTCTTCCTCCTCCTTCTCCTTCTCCTTCTTCTTCTCCTTCTCCTTCTTCTTTACTTCTTCTTCTCCTCTTCCTCCTTCTTCTCCTCCACCTCCTCCTCCTCCTTATTTTACTTCTTCTTCTCTATCTCTTCTTCTACGTAGCTTAGACTCCTCCAAGAAAGGCTAAATTGGCTAATTATCCTACGAAATGATATAATTAGCTTAGTTAACTCCAAAATGGCCTATTTAATAAGAAATGACCTATACTTGGCTAATTATCCTCAAAATGACATAATTAGCTCCAAAAAGGCATTCTTAGCCAATTTAGACCGAAGAAGGGGACAAGAAGAGAAAAAGAGGAAAAATGAAAGGAAGGAAGAGGAAAAATGAGGAGAAGAAGGAGGAGAGGGAGGAGGAGAAGAAGAAGGAGAAGAAGGAGAAGAAGAAGGAGAAGGAGAAGGAGCTCCTCCTTCTCCTTCTTATTCCTCCTTCTTCCTCCTTCTCCTTCTCCTTCTTCTTCTCCTTCTCCTTCTTCTTTTCTTCTTCTTCTCCTCTTCCTTCTTCTTCTCCTCTTCCTTCTTCTTCTGCTCCTCCTCCTCCTCCTCCTTATTTTACTTCTTCCTCTCTATCTCTTCTTCTACGTAGCTTAGACTCATCCAAGAAAGGCTAAATTGGCTAATTATCCTACGAAATGACATAATTAGTGTAGTTAGCTCCAAAATGGCCTATTTAATAAGAAATGACCTATACTTAGCTAATTATCCTCGAAATGACATAATTAGCTCCAAAAAGGCATTCTTAGCCAATTTAGCCCGAAGAAGGGGACAAGAAGAGAAAAAGAGGAAAAATGAAAGGAAGGAACAGGAAAAATGAGGAGAAGAAGAACGAGGAGAGGGAGGAGGAGAAGAAGAAGGAGAAGGAGAAGGAGCTCCTCCTTCTCCTTCTTCTTCCTCCTTCTTCCTCCTTCTCCTTCTCCTTCTTCTTCTCCTTCTCCTTCTCCTTCTTCTTTTCTTCTTCTTCTCCTCTTCCTTCTTCTTCTCCTCCTCCTCCTCCTCCTCCTTATTTTACTTCTTCTTCTCTATCTCTTCTTCTACGTAGCTTAGACTTATCCAAGAAAGGCTAAATTGGCTAATTATCCTACGAAATGACATAATTAGCTTAGTTAGCTCCAAAATGGCCTATTTAATAAGAAATGACCTATACTTAGCTAATTATCCTCGAAATGACATAATTAGCTCCAAAAAGGCATTCTTAGCCAATTTAGCCCGAAGAAGGGGACAAGAAGAGAAAAAGAGGAAATATGAAAGGAAGGAAGAGGAAAAATGAGGAGAAGAAGAAGGAGGAGAGGGAGGAGGAGAAGAAGAAGGAGAAGGAGAAGGAGCTCCTCCTTCTCCTTCTTCTTCCTCCTTCTTCCTCCTTCTCCTTCTCCTTCTTCTTCTCCTTCTCCTTCTTTTTTCTTCTTCTTCTCCTCTTCCTTCTTCTTATCCTCCTCCTCCTCCTCCTCCTTATTTTACTTCTTCTTCTCTATCTCTTCTTCTACATAGCTTAGACTCCTCCAAGAAAGGCTAAATTGGCTACTTATCCTACGAAATGACATAATTAGCTTAGTTAGCTCCAAAATGGCCTATTTAATAAGAAATGACCTATACTTAGCTAATTATCCTCGAAATGACATAATTAGCTCCAAAAAGGCATTCTTAGCCAATTTAGCCCGAAGAAGGGGACAAGAAGAGAAAAAGAGGAAAAATGAAAGGAAGGAAGAGGAAAAATGAGGAGAAGAAGGAGGAGAGGGAGGAGGAGAAGAAGAAGGAGAAGAAGGAGGAGAGGGAGAAGGAACTTCTTCCTCCTTCTTCCTCCTTCTCCTTCTCCTTCTTCTTCTCCTTCTACTTCTTCTTTTCTTCTTCTTCTCCTCTTCCTTCTTCTTCTCCTCCACCTCCTCCTCCTCCTTATTTTACTTCTTCTTCTTCTCTATCTCTTCTTCTACGTAGCTTAGACTCCTCCAAGAAAGGCTAAATTGGCTAATTATCCTACGAAATGACATAATTAGCTTAGTTAGCTCCAAAATGGCCTATTTAATAAGAAATGACCTATAGTTAGCTAATTATCCTCGAAATGACATAATTAGCTCCAAAAAGGCATTCTTAGCCAATTTAGCTCGAATAAGGGGACAAGAAGAGAAAAAGAGGAAAAATGAAAGGAAGGAAGAGGAAAAATGAGGAGAAGAAGAAGGAGGAGAGGGAGGAGGAGAAGAAGAAGGAGAAGAAGGAGAAGAAGAAGGAGAAGGAGAAGGAGCTCCTCCTTCTCCTTCTTCTTCCTCCTTCTTCCTCCTTCTCCTTCTCCTTCTTCTTCTCCTTCTCCTTCTTCTTTTCTTCTTCTTCTCCTCTTCCTTCTTCTTCTCCTCCTCCTCCTCCTCCTCCTTATTTTACTTCTTCTTCTCTATCTCTTCTTCTACGTAGCTTAGACTCATCCAAGAAAGGCTAAATTGGCTAATTATCCTACAAAATGACATAATTAGCTTAGTTAGCTCCAAAATGGCCTATTTAATAAGAAATGACCTATACTTAGCTAATTATCCTCGAAAGGACATAATTAGCTCCAAAAAGGCATTCTTAGCCAATTTAGCCCGAAGAAGGGGACAAGAAGAGAAAAAGAGGAAAAATGAAAGGAAGGAAGAGGAAAAATGAGGAGAAGAAGAAGGAGGAGAGGGAGGACGAGAAGAAGAAGGAGAAGAAGGAGAAGAAGAAGGAGAAGGAGAAGGAGCTCCTCCTTATCCTTCTTCTTCCTCCTTCTTCCTCCTTCTCCTTCTCCTTCTTCTTCTCCTTCTCCTTCTTCTTTTCTTCTTCTTCTCCTCTTCCTTCTTCTTCTCCTCCTCCTCCTCGTCCTTATTATACTTCTTCTTCTCCATCTCTTCTTCTACGTAGCTTAGACTCATCCAAGAAAGGCTAAATTGGCTAATTATCCTATGAAATGACATAATTAGCTTAGTTAGCTCCAAAATGGCCTATTTAATAAGAAATGACCTATACTTAGCTAATTATCCTCGAAATGACATAATTAGCTCCAAAAAGGCATTCTTAGCCAATTTAGCCCGAAGAAGGGGACAAGAAGAGAAAAAAAGGAAAAATGAAAGGAAGGAAGAGGAAAAATGAGGAGAAGAAGAAGGAGGAGAGGGAGGAGGAGAAGAAGAAGGAGAAGGAGAAGGAGCTCCTCCTTCTCCTTCTTCTTCCTCCTTCTTCATCCTTCTCCTTCTCCTTCTTCTTCTCCTTCTCCTTCTTTTTTCTTCTTCTTCTCCTCTTCCTTCTTCTTCTCCTCCTCCTCCTCCTCCTCCTTATTTTACTTCTTCTTCTCTATCTCTTCTTCTACGTAGCTTAGACTCCTCCAAGAAAGGCTAAATTGGCTAATTATCCTACGAAATGACATAATTAGCTTAGTTAGCTCCAAAATGGCCTATTTAATACGAAATGATCTATACTTGGCTAATTATCCTCGAAATGACATAATTAGCTCCAAAAAGGCATTCTTAGCCAATTTAGCCCGAAGAAGGGGACAAGAAGAGAAAAAGAGGAAAAATGAAAGGAAGGAAGAGGAAAAATGAGGAGAAGAAGAAGGAGGAGAGGGAGGAGGAGAAGAAGAAGGAGAAGAAGGAGGAGAGGGAGAAGGAACTTCTTCCTCCTCCTTCTCCTTCTCCTTCTTCTTCTCCTTCTCCTTCTTCTTTACTTCTTCTTCTCCTCTTCCTCCTTCTTCTCCTCCACCTCCTCCTCCTCCTTATTTTACTTCTTCTTCTCTATCTCTTCTTCTACGTAGCTTAGACTCCTCCAAGAAAGGCTAAATTGGCTAATTATCCTACGAAATGACATAATTAGCTTAGTTAGCTCCAAAATGGCCTATTTAATAAGAAATGACCTATACTTGGCTAATTATCCTCGAAATGACATAATTAGCTCCAAAAAGGCATTCTTAGCCAATTTAGCCCGAAGAAGGGGACAAGAAGAGAAAAAGAGGAAAAATGAAAGGAAGGAAGAGGAAAAATGAGGAGAAGAAGGAGGAGAGGGAGGAGGAGAAGAAGAAGGAGAAGAAGGAGAAGAAGAAGGAGAAGGAGAAGGAGCTCCTCCTTCTCCTTCTTATTCCTCCTTCTTCCTCCTTCTCCTTCTCCTTCTTCTTCTCCTTCTCCTTCTTCTTTTCTTCTTCTTCTCCTCTTCCTTCTTCTTCTCCTCTTCCTTCTTCTTCTCCTCCTCCTCCTCCTCCTCCTTATTTTACTTCTTCCTCTCTATCTCTTCTTCTACGTAGCTTAGACTCATCCAAGAAAGGCTAAATTGGCTAATTATCCTACGAAATGACATAATTAGCGTAGTTAGCTCCAAAATGGCCTATTTAATAAGAAATGACCTATACTTAGCTAATTATCCTCGAAATGACATAATTAGCTCCAAAAAGGCATTCTTAGCCAATTTAGCCCGAAGAAGGGGACAAGAAGAGAAAAAGAGGAAAAATGAAAGGAAGGAACAGGAAAAATGAGGAGAAGAAGAAGGAGGAGAGGGAGGAGGAGAAGAAGAAGGAGAAGGAGAAGGAGCTCCTCCTTCTCCTTCTTCTTCCTCCTTCTTCCTCCTTCTCCTTCTCCTTCTTCTTCTCCTTCTCCTTCTTCTTTTCTTCTTCTTCTCCTCTTCCTTCTTCTTCTCCTCCACCTCCTCTTCCTCCTTATTTTACTTCTTCTTCTCTATCTCTTCTTGTACGTAGCTTACACTCCTCCAAGAAAGGCTAAATTGGCTAATTATCCTACGAAATGACATAATTAGCTTAGTTAGCTCCAAAATGGCCTATTTAAGGAAGAAATGACCTGTACTTAGCTAATTATCCTCGAAATGACATAATTAGCTCCAAAAAGGCATTCTTAGCCAATTTACCCGAAGAAGGGTTCAAGAAGAGAAAAAGAGGAAAATGAAAGGAAGGAAGAGGAAAAAGGGATAAGAAGAAGAAGGAGAAGAATGAGAAGAAGAAGGAGAAGAAGGAGAAGGAGCTCCCGCTCCTTCTCCTTCTTCTTCTCCTTCTTCTCCTTCTTCTTCTTCTCCTCTTCTTTCTCCTTCTTCTCCTCCTCCTCCTCCTCCTCCTTTTTCTTCTTCTTCTCCTCTTCCTTCTCCTTCTCCTCCTCCTCCTCCTTCTTTTACTTCTTCTTCTCTTTCTCTTCTCCTATAGTTAGCTAGGGTTCCACCTAAATGACATAATTAGCTGAGTTAGCTCCTAAATGGTCTATACTTACCTAATTTCTATCCGAAATAACCTATATATACACTACTTCATCTAGTATTATTTTTCTAACTTTCTTATTTGTCATTTTGCAGAGTACCTTCACTTCACGGGAAGCTTGGTTGATGCAATGCTTGAAGCTGATTTCTTGTACCATGGGTTGTATTGAAACTATTGTAGTATATGAATATATGAAACTTTGTATGCACGTGGATGAAACTGGTGTAATATATGGTTTGGTACGGATGTAACTTGCATAATATGTATGCACTATGGATGAGAGTTATTTTAATACGGTTATGAGTACGGAAAGAAATTTATTTATGTCAAATATATATATATATATTCTGATTATTGTTAAAAATGCTGGATATAACAAAAAATAAATAAAAAAGGGGCTGGTTCCCCTCTTTGCCGTCTGCCAACACATGGCAAAGGGGGGAAGGCAGATGGCAAAGGGGGAATCTGCCCCCTCTCTCTCCCCCTTTGCCGTCAGCCCCCACATGGCAAAGGAGGGAAGGCACATGGCAAAGGGGGAATCTACCCCCTCTCTCTCCCCTCTTTGCCGTCTGCCCCCACATGGTAAAGGGGGCAAGGCACATGGCAAAGGGGGAATCTACCCCCTCTCTCTCCCCTCTTTGCCGTCTGCCCCCACATGGCAAAGGGGGGGAGGCAGACGACAAAGGGGGAATCTACCCCCTCTCTCTCCCCTCTTTGCCGTCTGCCCCTCATGGCAAAGGGGGGAAGGCAGACGGCAAAGGGGGAATCTGCCCCTCTCTCTCTCCCCTCTTTGCCGTCAGCCCCGTCATGACAAAGAGGGTATGGCAGACGGCAAAGAGAGGAGGCCTGCCGTTAACACTTAACGGGGACGTTGCAATATATGTCGTCCCATTTATTTTGCCGTCTGCCCCCTCATGGCAAAGATTCTTTGCCGTCCGCTTTGTGAAGGCAGACGACAAAGAGCCTCTTCACCGGATTTTTTTTTACCGTCTACTTTGCCATGAGGGGGCAGACGGCAAAGCCTTTGCCGTCCGTGGTTGCCCCCTTTGCCGTCCGCCTTGGCAGATGGCAAATTTCTGGATTTCAGTAGTGTAGCATTGTGAAGGAAGTACAATTTTTGTTTATCCAAAATTTATGAAATTTTACAGTGCCTTAACATACCCAAATTATCATCCTCCTCCAAATTTCAGCTCAATCCAATCATCTATGTGAGCCCAGTTTCAATTACCATTTTCTGTCCAGATTGACACATTGTGAAGGAAATGGCACTTTGACATGTCCAAATGGTATAATTTTTTTACAGTGCCTTCATATGCCCAAATTAACATCATACACCAAATTTCAGCTCAATCCATTCAACCATTTGATCGGAGCTTCAACATCCATATTTCTGCATAGTGTGTTACTTTGCAAGGCAAGTGCCACCTAGGTTCATTCATTTGAGCTAAAAATTTGCCAAGAGAGTCTCCGTAGTAGATGATCATCCTTAGTCAAAATTTAGGCCAATTATCTATGTGCATTACCCGCACCGCTAACCAAACACTTGGCTCGTAATTCATGTTTGAGCTTAGTTCAGTCTCCTCGTGAGATTCTTATATTGTATTCTTCTTACTAACACCTACCGAGAGATTTTCCAAGCCACCAGACCTGCCTATTCCACCTAGAACGCGTGGCAACGCAACGGTCAGGCGGTGACCATGCGGTTGGCATGCAGGTTCACGCGCTCTAGAGTTGGGGCCCTCGACCACCATCCAAACCTTCACGTCAAGCCACCACACCATGTATTTATGATTAAATAGATATTCATATACCTATAAATTATTTTTTGGAAAAATAAAGGCAAACTATAATGCAGCTACAGTTAAAATTTAACCCGCTTCCAACCGAATCGACATAAATTTGTCTTTTTCACGAGAGTTGGATAAAAGCTTTTAACACCCAAACATTTTGTCAATTGTACATTAAATATGGCCTAGTCTTTTAGAAAAATGATTTGGTCCAATTTTGGAATAAATGTATGGTAGGTCCTTCACAAAAAAACTCATTTTGGGTGCTCGAAAAATGGAAAATGGATTTTCCGTCCAAAGAAAATGAGAACTTCCTTAATAAACATTTTTTTCATTCCAATATGCACCCTTATGCATAATATGAGATCGTTTCAACAAACTATGTCATGAATGTAGCCATAAGATTGATCATTTGGCTTGAAAGCCATGAATCTTCACACATGATAGCCCATTTCTAAGAACACTTTTTAAAAATAATTGTCGTATTACAAGTTGATTATTTTTCCTGGTAACTTTGTCACATATAATGACACAATGCAATAGTTGTCCAATTTTTTGATTTTTTTGATTTTTTTCATGCCCATTTCAAAATGCGGTCAAAACATCGGGTATGACCATTCCTACCTAGTGGTTGAATCTTGAAAATATTTTGGTGTTTCTCTGATTAAATAGATATTTTTGTACCTAGAAATGATTTTTGGGAAAAATAAATAGAAAAGTATAATGTAGCTGCAGTTCAAATTTGACCCGCTTCCACCTGATTCAACGAAAATTCTCCTTTTTCACGAGAGGTGGATAAAAGTCTTTAACACCCAACCATTTTGTCAATTGTACATTAAATATGTCCTAGTATTTTAGAAAAATGATTTGGTCCAATTTTACAACAATTATATGGTAGGTCCTTCACAAAAAAAAACTCATTCTGCAACTAAGATTATGTTTTCTTGTGCATTTCTGCCGAATGTTGCAATTGTGCGACATTTCATAAGTGCACCTTTCCCGTCGAATGTTGCAGTTTCCTGAAATTTCATGATTGCATTTTTTGCTCATCTGCTATGTATTTTGCTCCCCAACACAAATTTATCCTCCAGAGAATGCTTGCTGGAATCTACTCCACCCGTTCCACAATATAAGATGTTTTACTATAGGACGGATGGAGTACATAGCAAAGATATGAGAATGACAGCTGGTATGATAGTGTTTGCTTGTTAATCTATTGATGATCCAACTCTTCACTCCAATGCACCCCGTCGAAAACGCTGTTACTCTTTCTGTAACTAATACTCCCTCCGTTTCAAAATAATTGTCTTAAGTTTAGTACAATTTTATACTAGAGCCAGTATAAAGTTGATACAGTTATTTTGGGACGGAGGGAGTATAAGAGTGTTTAGATCACTACTTTAGTTATCTATAAAAGCTCTTATATTAGTTTATACAAGGAGTACTAATTATTATGTAAAGTAAAAGATAATATTCTCCATCAGATATGCATTTTTTTCACCGTGTCACCTAAAAAATTGACCTGGATATTTGTTATTGACAAAAAGACTTTGAAAATTCATCTGTAATTTTTAAAAATAATACACGTTTTTAGGCAAAAAAAACAAATTCGTGAGATAAAAGGAAGCAAGCCAAATGTATAATCACCTGGGCCAGTCCATTCATTACGGGGGCCCAAGGAGCACTGTCAGCTCATCTCACTACAAAAGCCGACTAGGGTTTAGAGGCGCCGCAGATAAGAGCCCTCGCCCCTCCCTCTCTTCCCGCTCGCGCCGCCACTCACACCCCTCCCGTCCCTCCTCTCCTTCCCGGCGCCACCCGGACGCTCGAGTCCCCGACCAACCATGGAAGCAACGGCCGGAGAACCCCCGCGGGCGTTGTCCCAGAAGGAGCAGGACACACAGGTGATGCTCGCCGCCGACATCTACCTCGGCACCAAGAACTGCGACTTCTAGATGGATTGATACGCCAACAAGCGTCGCTCCGACGGTACGTGCACGCTCGGAACCCTCTTCATCCCGCCGTTCGCCTGCGTTGCCTAGGTTCAATCGTCGTCTCCATGGATCTAGCCTTTCCCTCTGTACTAGTTAGGGTGTCGATCTGCTCTGGATCGTGATGCTTATCGGTGTAGCTGTCGCAAAGTGATGATGCTTCTGTCCTTCTTTGAGACGAACTGTGGAGTCTGATGCGTCTATTCCTTGTTTGTGGTTCCTAGGCATCTACATCATCAACATGGGCAAAGACATGGGAGAAGCTCCAGCTCGCGGCGAGGGTCATCGTCGCCATGGAGAACCCGCATGACATCATCGTCCAGTCCGCCAGCACCTACGACCAGCGCGCCGTCCTCAAGTTCGCGCAGCACACTGATACGTCCATTTTGCATCATGCTTTCATGTTGATATTTATTACTTTTTGGGCAGTTATATTATTGTGGTACCATATTTGTGCCTTTTCTCTCTTATTTTGCAAGGATTATTTGAAGAGGGAGAATTCAGGCAGCTAGAATTCTCGACAGGAAAAGAAGCAAATCCTAGTCAACTATTCTGCACATCTCCAAATGCCCTGAAAATTTACGTGGATTTTTTCTGGAATATATTAAAAATACTGGGCGAAAGAACTACTGGAGGGGGGCCACCAGGGCCCCACGAGCCCCCACTCCGTCACCACCCCCTCGTTGCGGTGGGCAAGCTTGTGGGCTGCCTGAAGGCCCACTAGCCCCCTCTTTTGCTATATGAAGCATCCTGACCGGGAAAAAATCATACGAGAACTTTTTTGTGGTATCGTCGCCGCCACGAGGTGGAACATGAGCAGATCCAATCTAGAGCTCCAGCAGGACGATCCTGCCGGGGAAATTTCCCTCCCGGAGGGAGGAATCGTCGCCATCGTCATCACCAACACTCCTCTCGTCGAAGGGGAGGCATCTTCATCAACATCTTCATCAGCACCATCTCCTCTCCAATCCCTAGTTCATCTCTTGTAATCAATCTTCGTCTCGCGACTCCGATTGGTACTTGTAAGGTTGATAGTAGTGTTGATTACTCTTTGTAGTTGATGCTTGTTGGATTACTTGGTGGGAGAGTTTATGTTAAGATCCTTGATGCTATTCATTACACCTCTGGTCATGATTATGATTATGTCTTGTGAGTAGTTACTTTTGTTCCTGAGGACATGGGATAAGTCATGCTGATAATAGTCATGTGAATTTGATATTCGTTCGGTATTTTGATATGATGTATGTTGTTTTTCCTCTAGTGGTGTTATGTGAACGTCGACTACATAACACTTCACCATATTTGGGCCTAGAGGAAGGCATTGGGAAGTAGTAAGAAGATGATGGGTTGCTGGAGTGACAGAAGCTTAAACCCCAATTTATGCGCTGCTTCATGAGGGGTTGATTTGGATCCACTAGTTTAATGCTATGGTTAGACTTTGTCTTAATTCTTCTTTTGTAGTTGCGGATGCTTGCGAGAGAGGTTAATCATAAGTGGGATGCTTGTCCAAGTAAGGGCAGTACCCAAGTGTCGGTCCACCCACATATTAAACTATCAAAGTAACAAACGCGAATCATGTGAACATGATGAAACTAGCATGACAGAAATTCCCATGTGTCCTCGGGAGCATTTTTGCTCCTATAAGACTTTGTTCAGGCTTATCCCTTGCTAAAAAAGGGATTGGGCCACTTGCTGCACCATTTCTACTACTTTTTACTTGTTACTCTTTGCTTTCTACGTTTCACCTCGCTACACAATCACTTGTTACCGCTACTTTCAGTGCTTGCAGTTATTACCTTGCTGAAATCCATCTATGAGAGCCTTCTGCTCCTCGTTGGGTTCGACACTCTTACTTATCGAAAGGACTACGATTGATCCCCTATACTTGTGGGTCATCAAGACTCTTTTCTGGCGCCGTTGCCGGGGAGTGAAGCGCCTTTGGTAAGTGGAAATTGTTAAGGAAACATTTTTATACTGTGCTGAAATATATTGTCACTTGTCACTGTGGAAACTCTTCCTTTGAGGAGTTTGTTTGGGGTATGTTCACCACGAACGGAAGCACGAGGAGTTGCTCCTCAACCTGAGGAACCCACTGAAAATATCTTTTATGAAATTCCTTTGGGTATGCTTGAGAAACTGCTGGCTAATCCTTTTAGAGGAGATGGATCTTCACATCCAGACTTTCATCTAATCTATGTAGATGAAGTTTGTGGTTTATTTAAGTTTGCAGGTTTGCCCGAGGATGAGGTAAAGAAGAAAGTCTTTCCTTTATCTTTGAAGGATAAAGTGTTGACATGGTATAGGCTATGTGATGATGCTGGATCATGGGTCTACAATCGGTTGAAATTGGAATTTCATCAAAAGTTCTATCTATGCATTTAGTACATCGTGATCGGAACTTTATTTACAACTTTTGGCCTCGTGGCAGGGAAAGCATAGCTCAAGATTGGGGGAGGCTTAAATCAATGCTATATTCATGCCCCAATCATGAGCTCTCGAGAGAAATCATCACTCAAAACTTTTATGCTCGGCTTTCTCATGAAGATCGTACCATGCTTGACACTTCTTGTGCCGATTATTTTATGACGAAGGATATTGATCACAAGTGGAATTTATTGGAGAGAATCAAATGCAACTCTGAAGATTGGGAGCTGGAGGAAAGTAAGGAGTCAGGTATGAATTTCCAATTTGATTGCGTTAAATCTTTTGTTGAGACAAACACTTCTAGAGATTTTAGCGCTAAGTATGGACTTGAGTCTGAGATAGTAGCTTCTCTATGTGAATATTTTGCTGCTCATGTTGATCTTCCCAAAGAGAAGTGGTTTAAATATCATCCTCCTGTAGAAAGAAACATAGCCAAAACCAATCTAGTTGAGGAGAAAATCATAGCTTTTAGTGATCCTGCTGTTCCTTGTGCTTACACTAAGAAACCACCATACCCTGCTAGAATGAAGGATTATTCTAAAGCTCCAACTGTGATACGTAGGGGTTATATTAGACCACTTGCACCCCCTGAGGAGATTAGAGTTTAACCTAGTGTTGCTATTATCAAAGATCTCTTAGCCGAAGACATAGACGGGCATGCTATTAAATTCTGTGTGGACTCTGCTAGAATTGCTAAACCTCACGTGAAAGACAAGCACGAACCTGTAGTTGGCCTTCCCGTTGTTTCTGTTAAGATAGGAGATCACTGTTACCATGGTTTATGTGATATGGGAGCTAGTGTTAGTGCAATACCCCGTTCTCTCTATGATGAAATCAAAGATGAGATTGCACATGCTGAGATAGAACCCATTGATGTCACTATCACGCTAGCTAATAGAGACACTATCTGCCCTTTGGGAATTGTGAGAGACGTAGAAGTCCTGTGTGGTAAGACGAAGTATCCTACTGATTTCTGCATCCTTGGTACTGCACAAGATAGCTTTTGTCCCATCATATTTGGTTGACCCTTTCTCAACACTGTCAATGCTCGCATTGATTGCATTAAGCAGACTGTCACAGTAAGTTTCGAGGGTGTGTCTCATGAATTTAACTTCTCCAATTTTGGAAGACAACCCCATGAACGAGAGTCGTCTGGTAGAGATGAAATCATTGCTCTTGCCTCTATTGCCGTACCTCCTACGGATCCTTTAGAGAAATATCTGCTTGAGCATGAAAATGATATGCATATGGAGGAGAGAGATGAGATAGACAAAATTGTCTTAGAACAACATCCTATTCTCAAGAATAATCTACCTGTTGAACTGCTTGGGGATCCTCCCCCACCAAAGGGGGATCCTGTGTTCGAGCTTAAACAGTTGCCTCATACTCTTAAGTATGCCTATCTTGATGAGAAGGAGATATATCCTGTCATTATTAGTGCTCTCCTCTCAGAGCGTGAAGAGAAGAAGTTACTAAAAACTCTGAGGAAGCACCGCGCTGCTATTGGATATACTCTTGATGATCTTAAGGGTATTAGTCCTACTCTACGTCAGCACAAGATTAAAACTGATCCCGTTTTTAAACCAGTTGCTGATCATCAAAGGAGATTAAATCCTAAGATGAAAGGGGTCGTTAGAAAAGAAATATTAAAGCTTCTGGAAGCAGGAATCATTTATCATGTTGCTCATAGTGATTGGGTAAGTCTAGTACATTGTGTACCTAAGAAGGGAGGTATCACCGTCGTTCCTAATGATAAGGATGAACTAATCCCACAATGGATTAGTACCGGCTATAGAATGGTGATGGACTTCTGGAAACTGAACAAGGCAACCAGGTAAGGTCATTATCCTTTGCCGTTCATCGACCAAATGCTAGAAAGGTTATCAAAACGCACACACTTTTGCTTTCTAGACGGTTATTCAGGTTTCTCGCAAATACCTGTTGCACAATCTGATCAAGAGAAAACCACTTTCACCTGCCCTTTCGGTACCTTTTCCTATAGACGTATGACTTTTGGCTTATGTAATGCACCCGCCACCTTCCAAAGATGTATGATGGCTATATTCTATGACTTTTGTGAAAATATTGTCGAGGCTTTCATGGATGACTTCTCCGTTTACGGGTCTTCCTTTGATGATTGCCTCAACAACCTTGATCGAGTCTTACAGAGATGCGAAGAAACCAACCTTGTCTTGAATTGGGAGAAGTGCCACTTTATGGTTAATGGAGGTATCGTCTTAGGACGCAAAATCTCTGGAAGAGGCATTGAAGTTGATAAGGCTAAGGTTGATGCAATTGAGAAAATGCCTTGCCCCACAGATATCAGAGGTATACGAAGTTTTCTAGGTCATGTTGGTTTCTATAGAAGGTTCATTAAAGACTTCTCTAAGATTACTAGGCCTCTTACCAACCTCTTGCAGAAGGATGTTCCTTTTGTTTTTGATGAGGATTGTGAGGAAGCCTTTGAAATACTTAAGAAGGCTTTGATAACTGCACCTATTGTTCAACCACCCGACTGGAACTTGCCCTTTGAAATCATGTGTGACGCTAGTGATTGTGTTGTCGGTGCTGTTCTAGGACAAAGAGTTGACAAGAAGTTGAATGTCATTCACTACGCTAGTAAAACTCTAGACAGTGCCCAAAGAAACTATGCCGCTACGGAGAAGGAATTTTTAGCAGTCGTGTTTGCATGTGAAAAATTCAGATCTTATATAGTTGACTCCAAAGTCACTATTCACTCTGATCATGCTGCTATTAAGTACCTTATGCAGAAGAAGGACGCTAAGCCTAGGCTGATCAGATGGGTTCTCCTGCTACAGGAATTTGATTTGCACATCGTTGACCGAAAGGGAGCTGATAACCCTGTAGCAGATAACTTGTCTAGGCTAGAGAATGTCCTTGCTGACCCACTACCAATTGATGACAACTTTCCTGATGAGCAATTAAATGTCATCCGCACTTCACTTAGTGCATCATCGTATGCCGATTATGCAAACTATATCGTAGCCAAATACATACCACCCAATTTCACCTATCAACGAAAGAGGAAATTCTTCGTTGATTTGAGACACTACTTCTGGGCTGATCCTCACCTTTATAAGGAAGGAGTGGATGGTGTTATTAGACGTTGTGTGCCTAAACATGAACAGGGATATATCCTGCAGAAGTGTCATTCCGAAGCCTACGGAGGACACCATGTTGGAGATAGAACTGCCCATAAGGTATTGCAATCAGGTTTCTACTGGCCCACTCTCTTCAAGGATGCCCGTAAGTTTGTCTTGTCTTGTGACGAATGCCAAAGGATAGGGACCATCAGTAAGCGTCAAGAGATGCCTATGAACTATTCACTTGTCATTGAACCATTTGATGTCTGGGGCTTTGATTATATGGGACCCTTCCCGAGTTCCAATGGGTACACTCACATCTTAGTTGCTGTGGATTACGTTACTAAGTGGGTAGAAGCGATCCCCCCTAAAAATGCTGATCACCACACCTCTACTAAGATGCTTAAAGAAGTCATATTCCCAAGATTTGGAGTCCCTAGATACTTGATGACTAATGGAGGTTCCCACTTCATTCATGGTGTTTTCCGTAAGATGCTAGCTAAGTATGATGTCAACCATAGAGTTGCATCTCCTTATAATCCTCAGTCTAGTGGTCAAGTTGAGTTGAGTAATAGGGAGATCAAGTTGATCCTACAAAAGACCGTCAATAGATCTCGAATGAACTGGTCTAGCAAACTTGACGATGCATTATGGGCTTATAGGACTGCTTATAAGAATCCCATGGGCATGTCATCATATAAAATGGTTTATGCTAAGGCCTGTCATTTACCTCTTGAGCTGGAACACAAAGCTTATTGGGCAATCAAAGAGCTCAACTTTGATTTCAAACTTGCCGGTGAGATGCGGTTGTTTGATATCAGCTCGTTAGATGAATGCAGAGATCAGGCATATGAGAATGCCAGGTTGTTCAAGGAAAAGGTTAAGAGACGGCACGACAAATGGATACAAAAACGAGAGTTGAATGTAGGTGATTATGTCTTGATATACAATTCTCTTTTGAGATTCTTTGCAGGCAAGCTTCTCTCTAAATGGGAAGGTACCTATGTTGTCGAGGAAGTATATCGTTCCGGTGCCATCAAAATCAATGACACGGAAGGAAATTTTCCTAGAGTGGTAAATGGGCGAAGAATCAAGCATTACATCTCTGGTACTCCCATAAATGTTGAGGCCAATATCATCAATGTCATAACTCCAGAGGAGTACATAAGGGATGTTTATCACCCTGTTTCAGACCTTGAAAACGAAGATGTATGTGTTTCGGCAAGAAACTGGACTCTCATACTTTTCCAATAGGAAATTTCCTCAGTTTTGGAATTTTTGGAAAATTAGAAAAATAAAAAGCAGTCCGGAGAGCAAACGAGGAAGCCACAAGGGCCCACTCCGCCACCACCAACTCTGGTGGCGGTGGGCAAGCTTATGGGCACCTCGTGTGCCTCCCGGACTCCATTTTCTTGCGGAGAACTCCTTCTGGCCCAGAAAAAAACAATATATAGTCGCCCGAAGGTTTTGATCTCCGTATCGCGCAGTTTTCCTCTGTTTTCGTTTCGAGCTTGTTTCTGCCGCAGATCTAGATCATCATGGCTTCGCCAAACGCTCCTAAGGACAACATCTTCGAGAAGGTCATCAATCCCTACCTCACAGAAGTGCTGAAACATCCTCAATCTATCAAGATGAGCTAGGGGATGTTGCACATCCGTGATGTTGATGGGCCTAAGAAGACCAGAAGCATGGAGACGAGGCTCGAAGCAATGGAGCAACAAGTCTTCAAGTGCGAAGGGATGGTGGAGCGTGGACTCAACGCCAACCACACAATGATCACGGAGTTCACTAGGAATCACAAGATGGATGCCATTGATATTGGGAAACACCTCTCCAGGATCTACGATCGGGTTGACCAACTTCAGGGTCAGATCTATGACCTGCAGAATCAAAACTGTGAGTATGAGTACAGATTTAAATTAATAAGGTTGGCTGCAGATTTGACGATTTCGGTGACTCGTTCATCCTGCCATGATGGAGCACCTGTGCCTTGGAAGACGGAGGATCAGACTACTCCGACAACACCACCACCACCACCAAAGGAAGGCAACTAAGCATTTGTATGGGCAATCCCCTTGGCTTCTGTCAAGCTTGGGGGAGTTGCCCTGGTATCCTATCACCTTTATATCTTTTTCTTTTACCTTTGTTTTAGTTCTTTCCTTTTCAGTTTTTATTTCTTCTTTTAGAGGAATAAGTCTTTAGCTTTCAGTTTGAGTCTTTTGCTTTTGTCTCTTCCCCGATGTATTCGAGCTTACGCGCTATATAATAAAGAGTGTCTTAGTCAAAGGTTTTTGATGTGTGCCATGATCAAAAGTATGAAAAGAACGATAGCATGAAAGATCATGAGACGATCTTATGGAAAGTGATAACTTCACTTATGACAAGTATGATGATTGAAACTTGTTGAGAATAAATCAACATAGACCTCAGTCATTGTTGCAAATAATAAGAAGTAATAAGGAAAGAGAGGTTCACATATAAATATATCATCTTATACACTTTTTACAATTGTGAGCACTCACCAAACTATTACATGCCTAGGAGTAGATGTTGGACAAGGAAGATAACATAATGAATTGTGTTTGCTTGGTTCCAAACAATGTTATATGATTAGAGATCCCTTAGCATGTGACGATTGCTTCCACCTCGTATTAGCCAAAACTCCCGCACCAAGTAGAGATACTACTTGTGCATCCATAAACCTCCAACCAGTTTGGCCATGAGAGTCCACCATACCTACCTATGGATTGAATAAGATCCTTCAAGTAAGTTGTCATCGGTGCAAGCAATAAAAATTGCTCTCTAATATGTATGATCTATTAGTGTGGAAAATAAGCTTTGTACGAACCTGTGATGAGGAAGACATAAAAGCGACAGACTGCATAACAAAGTTCTTTATCACAGGAGGCAATATAAAGTGACATTCCTCCGCACTAAGAGGGCACGCATTCAAACCTCAAAAGCGCATGACAACCCCTGCTTCCCTCTGCGAAGGGCCTATCTTGTACCTTTACTTTTTACCCTTGTAAGAGTCATGGTGATCATCACAAATTCCCTTTTTTCCTTTGTCTTGGCTACCGTCACATGCTTGGGAAAGATCTATATTCATATATCAACTTGGAGTTGAGTACTCATGCTTTATTATTGCTGACTTTACCATTGAGGTAAACCGTTGGGAGGCAAAACTATAAGCCCCTATCTTCCTCTGTGTTCAGCTGAAACTTTGACACCATAAGTACCACGTGGGTTATAACAATTGTGGAAAACAAAAGAGATGATTGAGTATGTGGGTTTTCCTTACAAGCTCTTATTTGACTCTTTCTGATGTTGTGATAAATTGCAATTGTTTCAATGACTATGGACTATTGTTGATTACTTCTCGGTAAGGTTTTTGCTTCATGCTTTGCTTTGTGAAGGAATTGTTACTTTCCCATAAGAATATTTATGATATATTGTTGTTCTGTGTGTGATCATGATGCCCTCATGTCCGTATTATGTTTTATCGACACCTTCGTCCCCAAACATGTGGACATGTTTATGGAACTTGGTTTTCGCTTGAGGACAAGTGAGGTCTAAGCTTGGGGGAGTTGATACGTCCATTTTGCATCATGCTTTCATGTTGATATTTATTGCTTTTTGGGCTGTTATATTACTTGTGGTACCATATTTCTGCCTTTTCTCTCTTATTTTTCAAGGATTATTTGAAGAGGGAGAATTCAGGCAGCTGGAATTCTGGACTGGAAAAGGAGCAAATCCTAGTCCACTATTCTGCACATCTCCAAATGCCCTAAAACTTTAGGTGGATTTTTTCTGGAATATATGAAAAATACTGGGCGAAAGAACTACCGGAAGGGCCACCAGGGCCCCACAAGCCCCCACTCCGCCACCACTCCCTGGTGGCGGTGGGCAAGCTTGTGGGCTGCCTGAAGGCCCACTAGACCCCTCTTTTGCTATATGAAGCGTCCTGAGTTGGAAAAAAAATCGTACGAGAGCTTTTTCGTGGTTTCGCCGCCGCCACGAGGCGGAACTTGAGCAGATCCAATCTAGAGCTCCGGCAGGACGATCTTGTCGGGGAAATTTCCCTCCCGGAGGGGGGAATCGTTGCTATCGTCATCACCAACAGTCCTCTCGTCGGAGGGGAGGCATCTTCATCAACATCTTCATCAACACCATCTCCTCTCCAATCCCTTGTTCATCTCCTGTAATCAATCTTCGTCTCGCGACTCCGATTGGTACTTGTGAGGTTGCTAGTAGTGTTGATTACTCTTGGTAGTTGATGCTTGTTGGATTACTTGGTGGGAGAGTTTATGTTCAGATCCTTGATGCTATTCATTACACCTCTGGTCATGATTATGATTATGTCTTGTGAGTAGTTACTTTTGTTCATGAGGACATGGGATAAGTCATGCTGATAATAGTCATGTGAATTTGATATTCGTTCGGTATTTTGATATGATGTATGTTGTTTTTCCTCTAGTGGTGTTATGTGAATGTCGACTACATAACACATCACCATATTTGTGCCTAGAGGAAGGCATTGGGAAGTAGTAAGTAGATGATGGGTTCCTGGAGTGACAGAACCTTAAATCCCAGTTTATGCGCTGCTTCGTGAGGGGCTGATTTGGATCCACTAGTTTAATGCTATGGTTAGACTTTGTGTTAATTCTTCTTTTGTAGTTGCGGATGCTTGCGAGAGAGGTTAATCATAAGTGGGATGCTTTTCCAAGTAAGGGTAGTACCCACGCGCCGGTCCACCCACATATAAAACTATCATAGTAACAAACGCGAATCATGTGAACATGATGAAACTAGCATGACAGAAATTCCCGTGTGTCCTCGGGAGCCACTTGCTGCACCATTGCTACTACTTGTTACTTGTTACTCTTTGCTTGCTACGTTTCACCTTGCTACACAATCACTTGTTACCGCTACTTTCAGTGCTTGCAGTTATTACCTTGCTGAAATCCATCTATCAGAGCCTTCTGCTCCTCGTTGGGTTCGACACTCTTACTTATCGAAAGGACTACACTCTTACTTGTGGGTCATCACACACCGGCGCCAGCGGTATCGCCGGCAGGCACACCCCTGGTACCTTCATCAACCAGATACAGACCTCCTTCAGCGAGCCCATATGGCTACTTGGAAAATTATCAGACACTGTACTTGTAATGTTATATCGACTTGCTAGATCATACTAAATGGTATGAGGTAGTTTTTAATCAGCCATAGAGTAGTTTTTGGTCAGCCACAGATGAATACCTGTGAGGGAAATGATAAATTCAACCTGTTTCCATAGATAGTTGTGATCCAGTCTTTCTTTCCAGTAGCAGTCAGTACCCTGTGTCTCATCCTTCCATGACATTTCCTGCTCTTCACCATCCAACAGCCTTTGGTATAGATAGAAATTTCAGACTCATCACGTGATCATTTGCTTATCTGATGGTTAGTTGCTGCTTTGTGTTTGTTGTGGTGATTGTCTGCTGTTTGTTTCTCTGTGATTCTGTTGAAATTTTACATAGTGAATTTTTTTTCTGTTACCTGTACTGAAACATTTTATAATGAATGTGTCTTTGTGTTTCCACAAGATAGAACTACCATCAGAACTGGGATGGAAGATCATTAGTTACTCTTACATTGTAAAATTTCTATATTTTGCTGATGATAACGACTGGGAGTTCTTTCAGATTTGCTTCTATCATGCATAGTAAAACTTTCATTCAGCTTATGTAGATGACGCATGGGTACTGCAGTAAATACATTACCTATAAACTAAACTATTTATTTAGTAATTCTAATTTTGGTCTAACGATCGATCACTTGTTGAGGCTATACTGAACCATAAATACATTACCTGAATGACGTCTTAACATTTGTTTCTTGATTTTTCGATTTGTTAATCTCCAGTTTTATGTTGTTGTTTCGTTTGCAAGCCTTAATAAATGTATTAATTAACAAAAGCAAAGAAGCCTCAAAGCAGATGTAAGTAACTACATATATGGATCAAATAGCCAAAATGGAAATGACCAGCATGTCAACACACACCAAAATGCAAAGATTTTGGATTGAACTGTTGCTTTTCTATCAACTGCTATCACTATGTAGTTAATTAAATATAAACCAATAGATGCACAAAATAATGCTCTAGATTGTAACTTTTGACAGCATGACCATGACCACACCAACTGACCTTTCAATTAAAGCAATCGCGGGTTGTTTTGTTATGCATATATATCTTCACTTGCTCAATACTAAGTAACAACGATTCATTATGCATTGCATAACCTTTGTGTACTTCAAAATCCTATTGATGCCTTGAGTGGGAGGGAACTGTCTTGTTTGTGTTAGTAAGATGTAACTTAAAATGTTCCATCCTCAGGTGGTCAGCTAGAACTCAAGGAGCTGGAACTGCAATTCGTGTTCAACAGAGTCTTTTATATTCAAATTTCCCAATGCGGCCCGGAAGCAGAAGAGGACGAGAACTATCGCCAAGCAAGCTACCGTAAGTGTCCTTAGTTATTTCAGGTGTTGTATGTCTGCCTATTCCTTCAAAATATATGTGTTTTGGTTGTTATTTACACGACGTTCTGCCTTCTCTCATAATAGACATTATGTCTTAAATTTTTGATACTTGCATATGTACTGACTAACATGTTCTGATCAGGATTGAGGATCATGCTAGCGAGGTTAGCAATAGTGAAGGCTCTGTAACTATGGGTCTGTCAGAATTCACTGCCCTAGCGCTGAATGACATATCTTCTAAACTTCAGTCGACCTATTGGTATGATCATAACTATATCTCTGTATTAACATGGATATGATCTGTTGAAATGGATACTTATTATGACCCACAACACTCTTTCTTATGTTTTGCACATCATTGGATATGTTTATTCAACATCAACTTTGAATATTATTTACATACACTTAAATGGCAGGAAGGTGAACATTAGAACAACCATTAGTTGTGTGGACTTTTATTGTTGTAGATCCAATGTGTGTTATGATACAGGCAACACCGAGAGTGAGTGAGAAACTGTGGTGGAGAATCCCGGAGAAGAATCAGTTTTTGATTTGTACGTCTGCTTCCTATTTGTTTCACACACTCTCAAACCCACACAAAGGGCTACTACTAGCAGAGAGGCTTTATTGATATCTTATATACACACACGGGACTACTACTAGCACTAAGTCTTTATTGATATCTTACACACACACACACACACAACAGTAGCACCTGAAGCTTAGCTGAGTCACTCAGTCCCCTATTTCTGTTGGAGCCGAATCACTCAGCTCCTCTATTTCTATTGGAGTTGAATCACTCAGCTCCTCTCTGTGTGTGCGTGTTTTTTCACAACATGCACAAACACACAGGGTGTTTTTGGTGACTTGCTGCCTCACAGAGCCAGAGCCATTTCTCTTATTGATGCACTACATGCTTCTCTTTGGTGCTGCCATTGATGCAGCTGGCTGGGCTTTCCTCCTTATTATAGCTGAAAGGAACTAGTAGAGAACCACTTTAATTAGTGGCTTTCTTAAGGCCTAAGACTTCTTAACTTGACCCACTCACTTCTAGCCTAAGACAAAGACTTGACTCATTGACTAACTGCAGCATGACAAACTACAACAAGGATTGTAACTAACAACAAGAAATCTCAAAGCACTGAAACTTTACGTGTTTATACACAGATTAAATAGGCAAAAAGAAAAGAAGAGTAGCAGAGCTGCACTTCATTAGTAGAAGTGCAACATGACAAATGTGAATTCTATGAATTATACTAATATCGACATTCTAATATATGGTTTAATTACTATCACTATTTGTCTACTTAGACATTGATGCATAAAGCACAAAATAATGATGTAGGTTGTAATAGCACCAGCAAATAAGCAGCCAAACAAGTATTTATGTTCATTTACAGTAATTTTTCTTTGTTTTGCCTCGGTGGGATACATTCACTAGTGCAGTAGAACAAACTTATTTATTACATGCTGTAAACTATATGGGGCATGCTTTTGTTCAGGGATAAGGAGCTGCAAGAATTGGAGGATTACTCTTGCAAGAGAATACGTGTGAAACTATAAGTGAAGGGCTGGATAAGATTTTAGCTGTTGAGCATTCCACTCTAGCTACTAAGTATGCCAATATATCTGCTGCTGAGTGCTGCGGCAACAAGAGTCCTTCCCTCCCGCTTAAGAATTCTTCTTGTTACTTCTCTGATTTGCGTTGGTTTTTCCCTTGAAGAGGAAAGGGTGATGCAGCACAGGAGCAGTAAGTATTTCCCTCAGTTTGAGAACCAAGGTATCAATCCAAAAGGAGGGCCTCGTCAAGTCCAAAGTACCTGCGCAAACACAAACAAGCTTGCACCCAACGCTTCAAAGGGGTTGTCAATCCCTTCAAGATTGTTTGCAAAAGTGAGATCTGAAGGCGGAAAATGAACGAAGTGAAAAGTGTAAAGCTGAAAATATGGTGTGGAGTAAACCCTGGGGTCCATAGTGTTCACTAGAGGCTTCTCTCAAAATTGCAAATATCACGGTGGGTGAACAAATTACTGTCGAGCAATTGATAGAACCGCGCGAAGTTGTGACGATATCTAAGGCAGTGATCTAGCATATAGGCATCACGTCCGAGACAAGTAGATCGATACTTTCTGCATCTACAACTATTACTCCACACATCGACCGCTATCCAGCATGCATCTAGTGTATTGAGTTCATGACGAATAGAGTAACGCTTTAAGCAAGGTGACATGATGTAGAGGGATAATCTCAAACCAATGATGAAAACCCAATCTTTTTACCCTTGATGGCAACAACACGATACGTTCCTCCCTACCCCTTCTGTCACTGGGTGAGGTCACCGCACGGTATGAACCCAAAACCAAGCACTTCTCCCATGGCAAGAATCATAGATCTAGTTGGCCAAAGAAAACCCACAACTCGAAGGGAATTAGAAGGATATGAAATCATGCATAAGGGATCTCAGAGGAAACTCAAATAAGATTCATAGATAATCTGATCATAAATCCACAATTCATCGGATCTCGACAAACACACCGCAAAAGAAGATTACATCAGGTAGATCTCCATGAAGATCATGGAGAACATTCTATTGAAGATCCAAGAGAGAGAAAAAGCGATCTAGTTACTAGCTATGGACCCGTAGGTCTATGGTGAACTACTCACGCATCATCGGAGAGGTCATGGTGTTGATGGAGAAGCCTTCCGTGTCCGAATCCCCCCTCCAGCAGGTCACCAGGACGAGCCCCAGATGGGATCTTGCGGAGACAAAAGCTTGCGGTGGCGGAAAAGTGATTACGATGCTCCCCTGATTTTTTTGGAATATTTTGGAATTTATAGGCGCAAGATCTAGGTCAGGGGACCTCCAGGGGGCCCACAAGCCTGCATGGCGCGCCCCCCGGCCGCGGGGTGGGGGCTTGTGGGGCCCCTGGGGCTCTTCTGGCTTGGCCCCCAAGCTCCCCGATCTACTTCCGTTCCAGAAAAAATATTTTCGGGGATTTTCTTCCGTTTGGACTCCGTTTAAAAATCTCCTCTGAAAGGGGTCAAAAACATGGAAAAAACAGGAACTGGCACTTGGCACTAAGATAATAAGTTAGTCCCAGAAAATAAATAAAAGGCATGCAAAACATCCCAAGTTTGACAAGATAATAGCATGAAACCATCAAAAATTATAGATACGTTGGAGACATATCAAGCATCCCCAAGCTTAACTCCTGCTCGTCCTCGAGTAAGGATGTGGAATGCTACCTAGCATAGTTGCCTTTGCAACTTCTTTCACGTGGCATGCATATTCAGATCCGTACGATTCGAAACAATAGTTTGCTATTGACATGAAAACAGTAATACTTCGAGCAAACTAGCAAAGTAATCATGAACTTTCAAAATAACAAGGCCAATGAAAGTTATCCCTACAAAATCATATAGTCTCGCTATGCTCCATCATCCTCACACAACTAATGTAAATCATGCACAACCCCGGAATTGGCCAAGCAATTGTTTTCACACTCTTACTTTCTCCAACTTTTTATAACTATCACGCAATACATGAGCGCGTGCCATGGATATAGCACTATGGTGGAATAGAGTGTGGTGGTGGTTTTGAGACAAAAAGGAGGAGATGGTCACACTGACTCGGCGTATCAATAGGCTATGGAGATGCCCATTAATAGATATCAATGTGAGTGAGTAGGGATTGCCATACAAGAGATGCACTAGAGCTATAAATATGTGAAATCTCAAGGGAAAACTAGTGGGTGTGCATCCAACTTGCTTGCTCACGAAGACCTAGGGCAATTTTGAGGAAGCCCATCATTGGAATATACAAGCCAAGTTATAAAACGAATATTCCCACTAGCATATGGTAGTGACAAAGCAAGAAGCTCTCAATCATGAAGAACATGGTGCTATTATGAAGCACAAGTGTGGAAAAAGATAGTAGCATTGTCCCTTCTCTCTTTTTCTCTCATTTTTTTTATTTGGGATCTCAGGCCTCTTTTTTTTCTTTTTTCTTTTTTTTTGTTTTTGGGCTCTTTGGCCTCTTTTTTTTATTTACTCACATGGGACAATGATGTAATAATGATGATCATCACACTTTTAGTTACTCAAAGCTCAAAAATCAAAATGGTGATGACTCCATAGGAAATGCCTCTGGCAGTGCACCGGGATGTGCAACGATCTAGTATGATCATGCAATGGCAATACGAGAGTGACGACACAAGTCATGAGACGGAACGGTGGTGGTTGTATGGCAATATATCTCGGAATGGCTATGAAAATGCCATAGTAGGTAGGTATGGTGGCTGTTTTGAGGAAGGAATTTGGTGGGTTTGAGTACCGGCAAGAATTGCGCGGCACTAGAGAGGCTAGCAAAGGTGGAAGGTGAAAGTGCATCTATACCATGGGCTCAACATTAGTCATAAAGAACTCACATACTTGTTGCAAAAGTTTTTATTAGTAATCGAAACAAAGTGCTAAACACATACTCCGAGGGGAAGGGTTGGTAGGTGTAAACCATCGTGCGATCCCGACCTCAACACAAAGGATGACAATCAATAGATCAATTATGCTCCAACTTCCTAACATAGCGGTTCACCATACGTGCATGCTACGGGAATCACTAACTTCAACACAAGTATTTCTAGATTCACAACACCCTACTAACATAACTTTTAATATTACCGAATCTGTGTCTCAAAACTAATTGAGAGGAATCGAAACTTCTCTTTCTATTCAATGCACATGAAGATGGAGATTTTTGCATCCTCTTGGGTACCTAGCACATGGGACTTCTTTCATAGCATAAGCCAACTACCAAATCACGCACCGTCGTGCTCTAAAGATATAAGTGAAGCACAAGAGCAAAAGTATCTAGCTCAAAAGATATAAGTGAAGCACTAGAGCAAAAGCATCTAGCTCAAAAGATATAAGTGAAGCACTAGAGCAAAAGTATCTAGCTCAAAAGATATAAGTGAAGCACAATTAGCATTCTAGCAAAATCATGATGAGTGCATGTCTCTCTCTCTCAAAAAGGTGTGCAGCAAGGATGATTGTGGCACAACAAAAAGAAAAGACTCCTATGATACAAGACGCTCCAAACAAAACACATATCATGTGGTGAATAAAAATATAGCTCCAAGTAATGTTACCGATGGATTGAAGACGAAAGAGGGGATGCCTTCCCGGAGCATCCCCAAGCTTAGGCTTTTTGGTGTCCTTGAATTTGGCTTGGGAGACTTGGGCATCCCCAAGCTTGAGCTCTTTCCACTCCTTATCTCTTTGTCCATGAGAACATCACCGAAAACTTGAAAACTTCACAAAACAAAACTTAAACAGAAACTTGTGATATATAACATTAGTAAAAGAAAACAAACTACCACTTCTTTTGGTACTGTACCAAACTTGAATTCTATCCATATTGATGATGGACTACTGTATTCTCACTTTTCCATGGCTAGTACCCCCCCGATACTAACCATAGTTTCATCAAAACAAGCAACCAACTGAACAAAAGAAGAATCTGTCAAAAACAAAGCAGTCTGTAGCAATCTGTATACTTCGTATACTTCTGTTACCTCAAAAAATCTGAAACATTACGACGGTCTGGGGAAAAAGCCTATCAATCAGCATAAAAAATAATCAACTCAAAACCTCTTTCTGAATAAAAATTAAAAATCATCTCGTGAGCGAAAAGTTTCTGTCTTTTTCCAGCAAGATCAAACAACCATTACCAAGATCAATCATAAAGGTTTTGCTTGGCTCAAACACAAGAAGAAACAGAAAAAACACAATCACAACAGAATTATGAAAGTGTGGAAGCAACAAAACAGAAAGAAAAGATAAATTCATTGGGTTGCCTCCCAACAAGCGCTATTGTTTAACGCTCTTAGCTAGGCATAGTAGCGATAGAATCACGTATCATCGTCTTTGGTGCTCAAACCATAAGTAGCCCTCATCATGGATTCATAATGCAATCTTATTTTCTTTCTAGGAAAGTGTTCCATGCCCTTCCTTAAAGTAAATAGAAATCTAATATTCCCTTCCTTCATATCGATGATAGCACCGATAGTCCTTAGGAAAGGTCTAACATGAATAATAGGGCATGTAGGATTGCAATCAATATCAAGCACAATGAAATCCACGGGTACATAGTGCCTATTTGCAATAATAAGAACATCATTGATCCTTCACATGGGTTTCTTGATAGTAGAATCAGCAAGATGCAAATTAAGAGAACACTCTTCAATCTCATTAAAACCCAGAATATCACATAAAGACTTTGGAATCGCAGAAACACTAGCACCCAAATCACACAAAGCATTGCACTCATAGTTTTTGATTTTGATATTGATGGTAGGTTCCCACTCATCATGAAGCTTTCTAGGTTTAGATACTTCCAATTCAAGTTTCTCTTCAAGAGCTTTTATCATACGTTCGACGATATGATCGGTAAAGGCTTTGTTTTGGCTATAAGTGTGCAGAGAGTTTAACATGGATTGCATCAAAGAAATGCATTCAATCAAGGAGCAACTATCATAATTGAATTCCTTGAAATCCAAAGTAGTAATTTCATTACTACTCAAGGTTTTAATATCTTCTACTCCAATTTCAATGCTTTTAGCATCAAGATAGATGGACTCCAAATCATTGGGGCACTTTTCAACCAAAGTGGATTCATATCCAGCCCCATAATTATTAGGTTTGAAACAAGAAAACAAAGATTCAATGGGAGTCACTAGTGGGGACAGGGCCTATAGCCCCGGCCCGTAAGGGGCTTTAGTCCCGGTTCACCAACCGGGACTAAAGGGGCGGGACTAAAGGCCTAACCTTTAGACCCGGCCCTGTTACAAGCCGGGACTAAAGGTGCTCCACATGGGCGCCTCGTAGCGCCCCATGGGCAGGACCTTTAGTCCCGGTTCGTTACACGGGCCGGGACTAAAGATTTTCAGATTTTGCTGGTTTTGGGTTTTTTTGAATGAAATTATTTTTGGGTTTTAGGGTTTTAGGGTTTAGGTGTTCGGGAGATTAACGTGATGCCTCGTTTGGTTTTCGGGAATTAGTTTTCATATAATTTAAAAATAAATAATTATGCGTATATATATAAGATTAACTTATCTTACAAGCGAGCATATATATACAATTATATGCAGATCTGAATTATCGGGACTAGAGCCCGTCTATTCGATTACATGGACGAACATCAGTAATGGCCCCTAGCTACACTAAATCGTCCTTTGTCATCTATAGCTTCCGTCCTCAGAAATCCCGCAAGCTCCTCTGCAACAGCAATCGCGCGTTGCTCTCGTAGGACCTTCGTCCTCATGGCCGTGTGCTATATAAGAAGAGGAGATGAATATGAATATCAATCATGATAACAAAGAATGACGGGTAAAAATAGAGGTGTGAATGTTCATTGCTTACGTCGAATCTGTGATCCTTGAGCTCAGAGGTAAACGTGCGAATGGTCTCGCAAACATAGTATCCGCATAGATGCGTTCCCCGTGGCTGCTGGTCGCACTTTACGAGAATAGAATATATATAATCAAAATAATAATCTAGCATCATAAATATATTGAAAATTAATAGAAGTATATCATACTACTACTTACCTGAGCCGCTCTAAAGGTCAGCTTCTCAAGAAAGTTACCGGGAGTCACGCACTTGAACCGCTTCCAAACCCTGCCCGACAAGGATAATGATTTGCTAAGTTTTTCATTAATTGATATATCAAAAAATCATCAAAAGAGACCGATAGAGTGCAAGAATGATTAAAATTACCCTTGGAGCATGTCCTGCAGGCTTTGGAACTGTTCCAAGGGTCTCAATAATGGGTCGAAGGCATCAATTCTTCCCTTATCAATTTGAATGTCCAACAGAATCCAATGGAAGATGCACATGTGTGTGTGTGTGTGTGTGTGTGTGTGTGTGTGTGTGTGTGTGTGTGTGTGTATATATCTCTCTGTGTGTGTGTGTGTGTGTGTGTGTGTGTGTCAGTAACTTATCAATTACACTTATAAGTGAATGGACACAACAGAGTAAAGACCCTCACTTGAAGTTGTATGGAAACAGTATGTGGTCACGGAAATTTTGATCTGTTAGAAACCTTAGAAGGTTTTCCTCCGTCTCCTTGGGATAATTAGTTAGCGTCGCTATATGTATTTTATCTGGGTCAATAAACCCAATATTTATGATGCTCTTACTTTTACAATCCAGAATCTTCATTCTGCATAATAGAGTACAAGTTATATATAGACAATGAATTAAAATAACTAAACAAGTTATATGTAGACAACGAATTGAAAAACTTACAGACAATAGCAACTCATAAGCGATTTGTCGAGGGCGTCGCCATTGTACATCTGGAAGAGTTCATCAAAGTCGATATGGATTTCTTCGGGGCGGCCGTAGTACTCCCGTGGCACACTCAACACGATCATCGTTCTCCCCTTTTTTGATTCACTTAAGTACCATGTATGCAAGTAACGCATATTTGTTCGGAGATCATCTTTGCTGACCAAAGGCTCACCCATGACAAACTTTGGCTTAGGGGCTACCACAGCCTTGGGTATCTTGTCGTCTTGGGAAGACATCAATTCTTCAACCGAGATACCACATTGAGCCGCCAACTCCTTTGCTCTTTCTAAAGCTAGCCCCTCAACCGGAGGGGGAACATTCTCGGTTAACACCTTGAGGGGTGGGATCGACTGTTTGGCCTGTTGTCCAAGCTGAGGAACGTCTGGTTTTTTCTTGCTTGTATTTGAACTGCTCTTTTTCACTTCCTTCTGCAATGTGCGTGTATAGTCATAAGGCTTATGGTGTAAGTCATAAGGTCTGATAGGAAGATTAGTAGACGTACCTTTTGGAGGGGCGATCGTTTGCGCTTTGGGGTGCTCTGTGGCTTAGGAATCATCGGTGGAGCGTTCTTGGTGGCACGCTCCCGCTTAGTATCCGGAGCGGGCGGCGGCGGAGACGGACGACCCAAGTCCGGCGGCGGTGATCGAGATCTTCTCTTTTGCACTTCCTTATGCAATGTGCGTGTATAGTCATCAGGCTTATGGTATAAGTCATACTTTGATGGAAGGGTCGTGAAGTATTTTGCAAATGCTATTTGCTTCTAGGTGTATTCCGGGCGGGGCTCGGGTTCCTTCTTTTTCATCTGCGCATCATGATGTTCCTTTGCTATCCTGGCGTTTTCCTCGGGCTCAGGATTTGCAAAAGGAAGTGCATTCTCAGGCTTTATATCCGTAGCAGGCTCAGGCTTTGTATCCGGAGCGGGCGGCGGCGTTGCGTTCTTGGTGGAACGCTCCCGCTTTCTATCCGTGGCAGGCTCAGGCTTTGTATCCGGAGCGGGCGGCGGCGGAGCGTTCTTGGTGGCACACTCCCACTTTGTATCCGTGGCAGGCTCAGGCTTTATATCCGGAGCGAGCGGCGGCGTTGCGTTCTTGGTGGCACGCTCCCGCTTTGTATCTGTTGTAGGCTCAGGGTTTGTATCCAGAGCGGGCGGCGGCAGAGCGTTCTTGGTGGCACGCTCCCGCTTTGTATCCGTGGCAGGCTCAGGGTTTGTATCCGGAGCGGGCGGCGGCGGAGCGTTCTTGGTGGCACGCTCCCGCTTTGTATCCGTGGCAGGCTCAGGGTTTGTATCCGGAGCGGGCAGTGGCGGAGCGTTCTTGGTGGCACGCTCCCGCTTTGCATCCGTGGCAGGCTCAGGGTTTGTATCCGGAGCGGGCAGCGGCGGAGACGGACGACCCAAGTCCGGCGGCGGTGATCGAGATGGACTCGTGTTGTGCTGGCCGACGTCATGTGGAGGGCTTGGAGGTAATGGAGGTGTAGGTGACCTGTGACGACTCGGAGGCGGTGTTGTCCTTGGGGCCGAGCCTGGAAGCTTGATGTAGTTCTTGTCCCATAGGATGACTCCACCCAGTACTTCTCCGAGTGTCCTCTCATCTTCGGGTCCAGCTATGTCGAGCTCCATACCATTAAACCCCGTCATGATTTCATCCACCCCGACTTTAGCAAAGCCAGCTGGAATCTCACGGCCATGCCAGCGTGCATTAGGGCCAGAAGGTAAAGCTTGTCCGACGGCCACCTTCATGGATATGTTCTTGAATTTCTAATGAAGTTCACATGATGTTGAATCCTTGATTCCATCCACGGGGTAGCCGGGACCGCCCTCTATCATTCTTCGTTCATCGGCGGGCGGGGCCTCAGATTCAGCCACGCTGCTTTTCCGCTTAGATGGGGCGCCGATAATATCAAGTGCAGGATATTCCTGGCGCGGTACTCCTCTAAGCTCATCAATCTGCTTCTGTTGCTCGTTAATCCTGGCAAGCAACTGGTTGAACTTGTCATTCTCCTCATCCTGCTGCTGCTTCTTTGCTCTCTCTCGGCTTCTGTAAGTGTCTTGGTCACTGGCAAACCCAAGCCACCACGGGTAAGATGGACCGAAGCCTCGAGTTCGTCCTCCATGTTCGTCATTGCCGAGGACCAGTGTGAGCAAATCTTTATCTCTATCTGCAGTGAACTTTCTTTGTCCCTCCTTAATTTCTTTCACTATCCTTTTCCAATTCTCCCTGGGTATCCTAAGATTGTCATTGCAGATGAGGTCCCCTGTTTTTTCGTCGTACGACCCACCATGCGCAAGGAACCAATTTCTTGCTCTCAATTCCCACTCATCACGGAGTGGTTCAGGTATGATGCCTTTATCTATCAGATCTTGCCCTTTCTTTTCCCACTTTGGGATGGCAGTCTCATAGCCCCCTGGCCCCAGCTTGTGGTGATATTTCTTCTTGTCGGCATTTATCTTGTTCTTTTCTGATAATGCCTGGGCATCTTCTGACTCCTTGTACTCTTGAAATTCCTTCCAGTGATTCGCCTGCTTGGCTAGATACCCCTTGAATACTCACACTTTCTTTGTCTTCAGATAGTTTTTCCATAGCTTCTTCTTCCAGCTACGGAACAGTTCGGCCATCTTCTTTAGAGTCCACTGCTTGACTTTGGCCCTCAGTTTGTCTGCGGCGTCTTCATTCTCACATTCTGGCAGGTTGAAATGTGACATGAGATCATTCCAAAGATTATCTTTGTACCTTTCGGCGACATAGTCACTATCGGCTGCCCCTTTGCGCTTGTTCCACTCCCGAACGCTGATCGGGACGTGATCCCTAACGAGAACTCCGCATTGCTTCTTGAATGTGTCAGCAGCATTCTTAGGAAGCTTGGGTTCACCCGTAGGCATTATCACCTCAAAGGTGTAATGCGTCCGTGCATCCAACTTTCTAGTCGGGCTCGTTTCGTAGATTTGCTCCATGTGGAGGCCTAAGAGGGAGAAACATTCGTCAAATGAATGTATATGTATACAATATAGAGCTATCTCCAATATTTTTCACATATTACAAGTGATTTTTGAACTTCATATGTATACCTCGCCGGACATTATTATTTCTTCACCGGCTTCTCCACCGGCTTCTCCATCAGTGGAGCTATCACCTTCTCCATCATTGGACCTATCTCCTGCCCCATCGGCTCCATCTTCATGTCACTCGACCTCCATTCCATATCCGGAGTCGTTTAGATATGACGTCGGAGATTCAGCTGGTTCAACGTCGGGGCCGTCTTTGATTATATCTTCAAGAAGTTCTTCCTCTTCGAGGTTCCTGATATGTGGATCCATAGTTCTGCAAAAAACGAACATTTGATTAACTAATAAACTAACAAACTATATAAGAGGGGTTGGAAACTTCGAAGGCTCGTTTTATGTAGGAGGACCTTTAGTCCCGGGTCTTGGCTAGAACCTAAACTCTAAAATACCAGCCGGCGGAGCCCAGTCCCGGACACTTAAGCATATACAATAGCAAAATTAAACTAGTTCTATTAATTTTCTTGCTAAAAATAAACTATTAACACTTAAGCACATACAATAGAAAAATTAAACTATTAACACTTAAGCATATACAATAGCAAAATTAAGCAATAATCTAAGAAACACTATTAACACTTAAGCATATACACTATACAATAGCAAAATTAAATGACAAAAAATTAGTTCTTCTTCTTGTAACCCTAAACTAATTTTTCCTCTTCTTCTATTTGTCCTCTTCTTCTACTTCTTCTTCTACTTCTTCTTCTACTTCTACTTCTCCTCTTCTTCTACTACTTCTCCTCTCCTCTTCTTCTATTTTTCCTCTTCTTCTCCTCTCCTCCTCTTCTTATTCTCCTTTTTCTTCTTTTCTTCTCCTCCTCTTCTTATTCTCCTTTTTCTTCCTTTCTTCTCCTTTTTCTTCTTTTCTTCTCCTTTTTCTTCTTTTCTTCTCCTTCCCTTTTTCTTCCTTTCTTCTCCTTTTTCTTCCTTTCTTCTCCTTTTTTCCTTTCTTCTCCTTTTTCTTCCTTTCTTCTATTTTTCTTCCGTTCTTCTCCTTTTTCTTCCTTTCTTCTCCTTTTTCTTCTTTTCTTCTCCTTTTTCTTCCTTTCTTCTCCTTTTTCTTCTTTTCTTCTCTTTTTTCTTCCTTTCTTCTCCTTTTTCTTCCTTTCTTCTTCTTTTTCTTCTTTGCTTGTGCTGGCCGGAGTGTTGGGGAGGAGGGGGTGTGGGGCTTACCGGCCGGAGGTGTCGACGGCGCGCGACGAGGAGGACGGGGGCGAGCGGCGAGGAGGACGGCGGCGCGCGGTGAGGAGGACGGGGCGGCGCGCGGCGAGGAGGGCGGCATGCGGCGAGGAGGACGACGGCGGCGAGCAGGACGACGGCGACGGCGAGGAGGACGGCAGGCGGCGGCGAGCAGGACGGCGGGCAGCCTGACGGCGTCGTCGAGTTCGTCGCTTGCCGCGCCGGGCAGGAGAACGAGAGGAAGAAGAAGAGAAATGGACGATTTGGGTTCGAAATTTTCTAACTCCCTCTTATACAGGTGGATCTTTAGTCCCGGTTCGTGGCTCGATCCGGGACTAAAGACCCTTTAGTCCCGGGTGGAGCCACGAACCAGGACTAAAGGCCCTTTTTCGGCTGACCAGAAGGCGGGAAGCAAGGGCCTTTAGTCCCGGGGCGTGGCTCGAACCGGGACTAAAGACACCCCTTTAGTCCCGGGTGGAGCCACGACCTGGGACTAAAGGCCCTTTTTCGGCTGACCCGAAGGCGGGAAGCAGGGGCCTTTAGTCCCGGGGAGTGGAAAGAACCGGGACTAAAGTTTTGCCTATATAAACCCTCGCCCCTGCCCACCATATCCCCTGTTTTTTGGTTGTTGAAGTGTGACCATGCCATGCTCTTGCCACTCTAGTTCATGCACATGACGTGTTCGATGAAATGCCCGAGCCACTCTACTTAAGCTTTCTCCTCTCCAAGCTCGACCTCCAAGCTCCATTTTCCTTAATATTTGTCTAGGTTTGGCGTGCACCAACTGCGAGCACCACCGTGGTGAGCCTCTTGTTCTTATCTTCTTTTTAAAATTAAAAAAATCTTACTTGTATGATTTACGTACATACTTGTATAAATTACTCACTTTCATTATTTTTTGTTATTATATAGTGCGATGGTTTTGGTATCCGCCTCCGTCGGCCCTCGTCCTGTCTATGATTCGGATGTGGTATATATTATCTTTTATAACTATTTGTTTTATTTAGTGTTTATGACAATTATGACATATATTTTTTTAATCTAGGAGGTATGTGAACCGGAAATTCCAACCCACATAAAAATTCTTGTCGAGAAGTTAAATTTGGTTGAAAAAGAAAACAAATACTTGAAGAAAAAATTGAAAATAATTGAGGATAAGAATATGGAACTAGAGTTGCATGTCGCCGATGTCATCGATGCTCGCAAGATGAAGATCGATGCGATGCGGTTGAAGATGGATGCAATGCGCTTGAAGATGGATGAAATGCGCTTGAAGATTAGGAATATTAGAAATTATGCCATTGATAAAGAGCCTTGGTATCATTATGTTGTTGGGCAATTGATACCTTAGTTGCAATTTTGATCGCGTTTGTTGTTGCATTTAAATGTTTTACATAGTTGTATGTTGTTTTATGAGAGAACTTTATGTATTTATTTTTTGCAATAATAACATTTGATCACTACTGTTCTTTGGCTTTAATGTGATGATGAACTTGTATTAATTTGGTCATATGTTCTGCAATGGTTTTTTGATATATTTGATTTCATAATAGAGATGAATCGCCAATGATAATATTTAATTTCATAATATGGTTTTTTGAACTCCATACTTTTTGACTTCATTTGGTATATTTCGTGGATTTACTAATTTTTTTGAGCTAGTTGACCCTGATATTGAAAAGCACTACAAATGAACTCTGAAAATGTTGAAAGTTGGCATGGTATCATCATTTCACCCACATAGCATGTGTTAAAAAGTTGAGAGGGCTACGACAAAAACCGGATGCACTTCGTGTACAAAACGGACAATCTCTCTCGAAGTAACACGGTTTCGAACGATAACTCATCTCTTACAAAGGGATTTCATTTTTATGAACTTATTTGAACTCCATACTTTTTGTGTGTTCAAAATGCACCATTCAAAGGCACAGCACAAAATTTCAACAATTTCTGACTTCATTTGGTATATTTCGTGGATTTACTTATTTTTTTTGAGCTAGTTGACCCTGATATTGAAAAGCACTACAAATGAACTCTGAAAATGTTGAAAGTTGGCATGCTATCATCATTTCGCCCACATAGCATGTGTTAAAAAGTTGAGAGGGCTACGACAAAAAATGGATGCACTTCGTGTACAAAACGGACAATCTCTCTCGAAGTATCAGGGTTTCGAACGAGAACTCATCTCTTACAAAGGGATTTCATTTTTGTGAACTTATTTGAACTCCATACTTTTTGTGTGTTCAAAATGGACCATTCAAAGGCACAGCACAAAATTTCAACAATTTTTGACTTCATTTGGTATATTTCGTGGATTTACTTATTTGTTTTGAGCTAGTTGACCCTGAAATTGAAAAGCACTACAAATGAACTCTGAAAATGTTGAAAGTTGGCATGCTATCATCATTTCACCCACATAGCATGTGTTAAAAAGTTGAGAGGGCTACGACAAAAAATGGATGCACTTCGTGTACAAAACGGACAATCTCTCTCGAAGTATCAGGGTTTCGAACGAGAACTCATCTCTAACAAAGGGATTTCATTTTTGTGAACTTATTTGAACTCCATACTTTTTGTGTGTTCAAAATGCACCATTCAAAGGCACAACACAAAATTTCAACAATTTCTGACTTCATTTCGTATATTTCGTGGATTTACTTTTTTTTTTGAGCTAGTTGACCCTGAAATTGAAAAGCACTACAAATGAACTCTCAAAATGTTGAAAGTTGGCATGCTATTTATCATTTCACCTACATAGCATGTGCTAAAAAGTTGAGAGGGCTACGACAAAAATTGGATGCACTTCGTGTACAAAACAGACAATCTCTCTCGAAGTATCAGGGTTTCAAACGAGAACTCATCTCTTACATGGATAATATGAAAATGAAAAGTGTTTGAAATTTAGTACGTTCCATACATGCATTACATAAAAGGTTTAATACATTATTACATTATTGCACCAATATTCCTATCTATTATTTCTGTTTTCTTCTGGGTCGTAGCCATGGAGAATCTTCATCATTCAGTAGGATGCTTGGGTCAGTTTTCACTTTGAAGGGCGGAATTTCATGAAACTTATTATAATCTTCTGACATGTCTGTCTTGTCATCTACTCCCACGTTGTTTCTTTTCCCTGAAAGAAATATGTGGTGTTTTGGCTCATCGGATGATATCTTATTTTGCTGATTTCTTTTTCTCGTTAATGTAGACATGTCCTTCACATAGAAAACCTGAGCGACATCATTGGCTAGTACAAATGGTTCGTCTATGTACGCAAAATTGTTAAGATCCACTGTTGTCATGCCGTACTTTTGGTCGACAACTAACCCGCCTCCTGTCAGCTTCACCCATTTGCACGGAAATAAAGGGATCATAAAAGTAGGTCCATATTCAAGTTCCCATATCTCCTCTATGTACCCGTAATATGTTTCCAAACAGTGCCCATTCTCGTCTGTTGCATCAAAGCGGACACCACTATTTTGGTTGGTGCTCTTTTTATCTTGGGCAACCATGTAAATGTATTCCCATTTATCTCATACCCTTGGAAAGTACTTATAGTCGAAGATGGTGGCCTGGACAAACAGTACAGCTCATCTCCAACGGTGTCATCATTCATGAGATGTGTCTGCAACCAACTGCCGAAAGTCTTCTCGTGTTCCCCTTTAATCCAAGAGTCAGCCTTCCCCGGGTTTTCGGAGCGTAGATTATTCTTGTGTCTCATGATATACGGAGCCACCACGGTGGAATTGTGTAGAACTGTGTAGTGTGCTTGAGAGAAAGAATGCCCGTCCATACATACTTTTGCTTTCCTTCCTGGTGTGCCTTTTCCTGTCAGCCTACCCTCATACCGAGATTCAGGAACACCAATCGGCTTAAGGTCAGGAAGAAAGTCCACAAAAAACTCAATGACTTCCTCTGTTCCATAGCCCTTGGAGATGCTTCCTTCTGGCCTAGCACGGTTACGAACATATTTCTTTAAGACTCCCATGAACCTCTCGAAGGGGAACATATTGTGTAGAAACACAGGACCGAGAATTCTAATCTCTTCGACTAGGTGAACTAGGAGGTGTGTCATTATATTGAAGAAGGATGGCGGGAACAACAACTCAAAGCTGACCAGACATTGCACCACATCAATCTGTAATCCTGATAGACTTTCTCGATCGATTACCTTCTGAGAAATTGCATTGAGGAATGCACATACCTTCACAATTGCCAGGCGAACATTTTCCGGTAGAATTCCCCTCAATGTAACCGGAAGCAATTGCGTCATAAGCACGTGGCAGTCATGAGACTTTAGGTTTTGGAATTTTTTGTCTTCCATATTTACGATTCCCTTTATATTCGACGAGAAGCCAGTCGGGACCTTGATACTGAAAAGGACTTCAAAGAAGATTTCCTTCTCTTCCTTAGTAAGAGCGTAGCTGGCACGCCCTTGAAACTACCCTGGATGCATGCCATCTCTTCCTTTATGACGTTCCTGGTCCTCCCGTGCTTCCGGTGTATCTTTTGACTTCCCATACAAGCCCAGGAAGCCTAGAATATTCACGCAGAGATTCTTCGTCAGGTGCATCACGTCGATTGCCGAGCGGACCTCATGGACTTCCCAGTAGGGTAGCTCCCAAATATGGATTTCTTCTTCCACATGGGTACGCGCTTATCAGGGCCGTTAGGAACAGGTTGGCTGCCAGGACCCTTTCCAAAGATTACTTTTAAATCTTTGACCATATCAAATACTTCAGCACCAGTACGGATGACAGGCTTCCCCAGGGTTCTGCCTTGCCATTGAAATGCTTTCCTTTTTTCTTTAAGGGATGCTTGGGCGGAAGAAAACAACGATTGTACGGATACACATTCTTCCTACAGTTGTCGAGATATATACTTTCTGTCTGATCCAAACAGTGCGTGCATGCATTGTATCCCTTGTTTGACTGTCCTGAAATGTTACTAAGAGCAGGCCAATCATTGATGGTTACGAAAATCAACGCTCGAAGGTCAAATTCCTCTTGTTTGTGCTCGTCCCACACACGTACACCTGGTTCGGCCCACAGCTGTAAAAGTTCATCAACTAATGGCCTTAGGTACACATCAATATCGTTGCCGGGTTGCTTTTGACCTTGTATAAGCATTGGCATCATAATGAACTTCCGCTTCATGCACAACCAAGGAGGAAGGTTGTAGATACATAGAGTAACGGGCCAGGTGCTGTGACTGCAACTCTGCTCCCCAAAAGGATTCATGCCATCTGTACTCAGACCTAACCATAAGTTCCTCGCGTCAGCTGCAAATCTCGGGAACCCTCTCTCGATTTTTCTCCACTGCCGACCATCAGCGGTGTGCCTCAACTTATCGTCTTTCATACGATCTTCCATGTGCCATCGCAACAACTTTGCATGATCTTTATTTCTGAACAGACGTTTCAACCGTGGTATTATAGGAGCATACCACATCACCTTGGCAGGAACCCTCTTCCTGGGTGGCTCGCCCTCAATATCACCAGGGTCATCTTTTCTGATCTTATACTGCAATGCAGTGCATACCGGGCATTTATCCATATTCTCGTACTTCTCACCGCGGTAGAGGATGCAGTCATTAGGGCATGCATGTATCTTCTGCACGTCTAATCCTAGAGGGCAGACAAGCTTCTTTGCTTCGTACGTGCTGGCGGGCAATTCGTTATTTCTTCGAAGCATCTTCTTCATCAGTACCAGCAACATTTCGAATGACGAGTCAGTCACACCGGTCTCTGCCTTCCACTTCAGCAATTCCAGTGTGCTACCCAGCTTCTTCTGGCCATCTTCACAAGTTGGGTACAACAATTTGTTGTGGTCCTGTAACATCTGCCCGAACTGCAACCTCTCCTTTTCTGTGTCGCAACCTCGCCGTGCATCAGAAATGACCCGGCCAAGATCATCAGCGGGCTCATCTGGTTCCCGTTCTTCATCCTGATCTTCTTCTTCATTGTCTTCCATTGCGGTATCAGCATACTCAGGGAACATAGATCGGTAGTTGTCATCATCATTCTCTTCTTCTTCATCGTCGTCTTCCATCATAACCCCTCTTTCTCCGTGCTTGGTCCAAACATTATAGCCCGACATAAAACCAGACCGAAGCAGGTGGCTCTGAATGACTCTTGAGGAAGTGTACTCCTTCTCATTCCGACATTCAACACATGGACAAAACATATAGCGACCACCATGCTTGTTCGCATCGGCTGCATCTCGAAAAGAATGCACACCTTCTCTGTAAGCGGCTGTGCGTCGATCACCGTACATCCATGGATGGCTCATCTCTGCGTTATACGACAGTATATCAAATACAATCACGATCCTAAAAATTAGTACCGCACGGTGTAAACGAGGAAATATAGTTGCTAACCTTTTAGAATAAGTCGAAATAAAGAGGAAGAGGTTTAAGCGTGGCTCGGGCATCTCATATCGTAGTTGTGTTCGGTGAACTGAAGCAGCATCGCTCTAACACACATTTCAACAAACACCTCTAGTGCATCAAAAAAAGTGGAGAGCAAGCACCCACCCACAATCCTCCATCCAAGAAAAATGCAACGAAGAGGGGAGAGTGGGGTTGTGCTATATATAGGCAGAGGACTTTAGTCCCGGTTTGAGACACAAATCGGGACTAAAGGTGGCGCACATGCGGGCTGCCCACCGCGTAGCCCTTTAGTCCCGGCTTGGGACACGAACCGGGACTAAAGGCTCCTTACGGGCCAGGACTAAAGCCTCGAGGGAGGATATGAGAATTGGGGCGACGTGGCCGGGCCTTTAGTCCCGGCCCAGAGGCAGGCCGGGACTAAAGGGTCCAGGCCAAAGGCCCGTTTTCTACTAGTGAGTCACAGCAAGCACTTTAAGATGTTCGTGATTCTCATCACGAGAACATGCCTTTTTAAGCCATTCATGTCTACCACGAATTTGGGCAGTTCTTTCCTGGCTCTCAATCATGGAAACGCGCATAGCTTTAAAGTTTCATACATGTTGATTTTGGGAGGAGCACATCTAACTTTCAAAGCATCAACATCACAAGAAATCCTATCAACGCTCTTGGCCAAATCGTCAATTTTGAGTAGTTTTTCCTCTATGGACGCATTAAAATCTTTTGAGAGTAGATGAACTTTTTGATATTACTCTCTAGATCAGAGGGTAATCTATTGTAATTCCCATGGGTATTGTTATAGGAGTTGCCAAAGTTATTAGAGGAGTTACTAGGAAAAGGCCTAGGAACATAGTTTCCTCTAAAAGCGTTGTTGTTGCCAAAGTTATTCCTACCAACAAAATTAACGTCCAAGCTAGCGTTGCTACTCTCAATCAAAGAAGACAAAGGCAAATCTACTAGCAACCAAATTCATCAACTCATCCATCTTAGCACTCAACGAGTTAATTTCTTCTATAGCGTGTACCTTCTTACTAGTAGGTGACCTTTCAGTGTGCCACTGAGAGTAGTTCGTCATGATGTTGTCCAAGAGCTTTGTGGCTTCTCCTAACGTGATTTCCATGAACGTTCCACCTGAGGCGGAGTCCAAGATATTTATAGGAGCGGAATTCAAGCCAGCGTAAAAGATTTGAATAATCATCCAAAGGCTCAAGCCATGAGCGGGACAATTTCTAATCATTAATTTCATTCTCTCCCAAGCTTGGGCAACATGCTCATGATCAAGTTGCTTGAAATTCTTGATATCATTACGAAGAGAGATGATCTTAGCCGGCGGAAAATACTTGGATATATAAGCATCCTTGCACTTATCCCAAGAATCGATACTATTTTTGGGCAAAGAAGAAAACCAAGTTTTTGCCCGATCTCGCAACGAGAAAGGAAAAAAGCTTCAATTTAATCACGTCATTATCCACATATTTTTTCTTTTGCATGTCGCAAAGATCAATGAAGGTATTGAGATGGGATGCGACATCTTCACTAAGCAGGCCAGAGAATTGCTCTTTCATAACAAGATTCAGCAAAGCCGCATTGATTTCATATGACTCCGCACTAGTGGCGGGAGCAATCGGAGTACTAATAAAATCATTATTATTAGTATTCGAGAAGTCACAAAGCTTGGTGTTTTCGTTCATGGTGACTTCAGCAAGCAAGCAAGCAAACGAGCAAACAAGAAGCGTGCGAGAAAAAGGGCGAACGAAAAGGCGAACAAAAAAAGGCAAGTTGGTGAAGTGGGGGAGAGGAAAACGAGAGGCAACTGGCAAACAAAGTAAATGCAAGAGATGAGTTTGCGACACTTACTTGGATGACTTCTTGACTTGATCTTCCTCCCTGGCAACGGCGCCAGAAATTCTTCTGCTGCGGCAACAAGAGTCCTTCCCCGGCGCTTAGGAATTCTTCTTGTTAGTTCTCTGATTTGCGTTGGTTTTTCCCTTGAAGAGGAAATGGTGATGCAGCATAGGAGCAGTAAGTATTTAACTCAGTTTGATAACCAAGGTATCAATCCAGAAGGAGGGCCTCGTCATGTCCAAAGTACCTGCGCAAACACAAACAAGCTTGCACCCAACGCTTCAAAGGGGTTGTCAATCCCTTCAAGATTGTTTGCAAAAGTGAGATATGAAGGCGGAAAGTGCAACAAAGTGAAAAGTGTAAAGCTGAAATTATGTTGTCGAGTAGACCCTGGGGGCCATAGTATTCACTAGAGGCTTCTCTCAAAATAGAAAATATCACGGTGGGTGAGCAAATTACTGTCGAGCAATTGATAGAACCGCGCAAAGTTATGACGATATCTTAGGCAATGATCTAGCATATAGGCATCACGTCCGAGACAAGTAGACCGATACTTTCTTCATCTACTACTATTACTCCACACATCGACCGCTATCCAGCATGCATCTAGTGTATTGAGTTCATGACGAACAGAGTAACGCTTTAAGCAAGGTGACATTACATAGAGGGATAATCTCAAACCAATGATGAAAACCCCATCTTTTTACCCTTGATGGCAACAACATTATACGTGCCTCGCTACCCCTTCTGTCACTGGGTGAGGTCTTCGCACGGTATGAACCCAAAACCAAGCACTTCTCCCATGGCAAGAATCATAGATCTAGTTGGCCAAACAAAACCCACAACTCGAAGAGAATTACAAGGATGTGAAATCATGCATAAGAGAGATCAGAAGAAACTCAAATAAGATTCATAGATAATCTGATCATAAATCCACAATTCCTCGGATCTCTACAAACACACCGCAAAAGAAGATTACATCGGATAGATCTCCATGAAGATCATGGAGAACTTTGTATTGAAGATCCAAGAGAGAGAAGAAGCCATCTAGTTACTAGCTATGGACCCGTAGGTCTATGGTGAACTACTCACGCATCATCAGAGAGGTCATGGTGTTGATGGAGAAGCCTTCCCTGTCCGAATTCCCCCACCGACAAGGCACCAGGACGTGCCCCAGATGGGATCTTGCGAAGAAAGAAGCATGCGGCGGCGGAAAAGTGATTATGATGCTCCCCTGATTTTTTTTGGGAATATTTGGGAATTTATAGGTGCAAGATCTAGGTCAGGGGACCTCCAGGGGGCCCACAAGCCTGCATGGCGCGACCCCCCTGGCCGTGGGGTGGGGGCTTGTGGGGCCCCTGGGGCTCTTCTGGCTTGGCCCCCAAGCTCTTCCAGAAAAAATATTTTCGGGGATTTTCTTACGTTTGGACTCCGTTTCAAAATCTCCTCTGAAAGGGGTCAAAAACATGGAAAAAACAGGAACTGGCACTTGACACTGAGTTAATAAGTTAGTCCCAGAAAATAAATAAAATGCATTCAAAACATCCCAAGTTTGACAAGATAATAGCATGAAACCATAAAAAATTATAGATACGTTGGAGACGTATCACCGAGCGTGCTGATATGACCGCTCGGTCTTCCTAATTTAGGAAGAGGTTGCGTCCCCTATGGTGGCTGTCCATGCCAGCTGATTCAGAAACCCAGTTACTTCAGGCAATAGAGAAAGCTTCGAGGAATGACCCATCGCGGCAGTGTTTGCTACGCCGACAACCAAGGTAAACCGTCCTCTCTCTTGCAGGTACCTGGCATTGATTTAGTTTTTATCTAAGCGCCAAAGTTGAAAATTTATGAATATGGATCTGAGTATATATTTCCTTGCTTTATAACGAGGAACTGTATCTTGTATAGTCATGCAGATGGAAAATGAGGTTTTCTTTAAGAACTTTCAACGATTTAATGTTTGGGTTTGCATAGAATAAAAGAGTAAATCACACTGCAGGCGTGGTCATGCCTTCCTAAACCCAGGAACTGTAGATTCATACCACTAATGCTATTTAAGTGGGTTATTGTAAGCTCAAACTGCGTGATCCTGGATCTGACTGACAACTAGTCGACTGTTGAGGTTGCCTGTTGACCGTTGCTAGCACTTACCCCCCCCCACCCTCATAACATGCAGGGTTATAAATTATACTATCACCCTTGTGTGATGGATATATTTTGTGATTTCAAGTTACTAATGTGTGCTTTGGTGTAATATTATGGTCTAATGTTTTTTGTTTTGTTTCTTTTTCTGTTGCTAGGAAAGTGGTTAGAAGATGTCGATGATGCCTACTTGGGACATTCAAATCAACACAACATAAAATTTTCTGAACCTATGTCTCATAGGAGAGTGGAACGAACTTCATTGTTAGCACATGTGCCATTGTTCTATTGTGTAATTATGTCCGTTCTTGCTATATTCTTGTGTAAGGAAATGTATTGATGAGATGAGTTATTGTGTTATGTAAACCTGGGAGATGTATTATGTGATGTTATATGATGGATGATTTTAATTCGACTTGGAGTTTTCTTGATTTGAATATGAAATAGTGTTGGATTTAATATTGGACAAATAATTGGTTTGAAAAAGCCCAACAAATAGAAATGAAACCAAGTTCTGAAAGAAAAAGTTGCTGAATTAAAAAATGAAAAAAAGCCAAAACTGAAACTGGATCAAATGTATTTGGGCATTAAAAGGCCAGGACCCAAATTATAATGATTCAAAAAAATTCGAAAATAATAATACTAAAGTGGCTGTAAATAGGCTAAGGCCCAAAAAGAACCCCAATAAGAAAAAGCCCCAAAAAACAAAACCAGCCCATGTCATCAGTTGAAATGGGTTGGGCTGATTTGAACCATGACGTTTTGATTTCGTCGTAATTTTGCCACGTAGGACTGCCACATAGGACTGGGTTTGATTGCCAACGACGATTTAGGATCGTCGTAAAGGTTACGACAATCCAGGAATCGTCTTAAAAGTTACGACGATTTTGATCAAAACGTCGCTGTTGTTCATTTTTGACGCTCCGTTTTCGACGCTTGGTATTTCGTCGTGAGATCGTTGTAAATTAAAGACCGTGAGGATGTAGCGACAAAAAAATAGCATCGTGTATTAGCATATTCCTTGCAGTGTGCGTTTTTAATGCTTCCGCTTAGCGATCTACAAGAGTATGCTGATCCGATCTCTCCTCTTGTAGATGCTCATCACCATGGATAGATCTTGTATGTGCGTAGGAAATTTTTTGTTTCCCATGCAACGTTCCCCAACAAAAAGTTCATTATATGATTGTTCGGATAATGGTAAATGAAACCAAGTGGATAAACCCAATCACTATGAGCAACATGATAAATAATACCCGCTTCAAGGAGCTTTAGTATTTCTTTTCTTACTACCTCTTTCATCTTAGGATTTAATCTCCTTTGATGATCAACAACTGGTTTGAAATCAGGATCAGTTTTAATCTCGTGCTGGCATAGAGTGGGACTAATGCCCTTAAGATCATCAAGAGTATATCCAATAGCAGCACAGTGCTTCCTGAGAATTTTTAGTAACTTCTTTTCTTCATGCTCTCAGAGGCTAGCACTAATTATAAGAGGATATATCTCCTTTTCATCAAGATAAGCATACTTAAGAGTATCAGGAAACTATTTAAGCTCGAACACAGGATCACCCTTTGGTGGGGGTGGATCCCCAAGCAGTTCAACAGACAGATTATTCTTAAGGATGGGATATTGTTCTAAGACAAGTCTATCTATCTCATCCCTTTCATCCATATGCATATCATTTTCATGCTCAAGCAAGTATTGATCTAAGGGATCAGTAGGAGGTACGGCAATAGAAGCTCAGGAAATAGTTTCATCCTTACTAGGCAACTCTTTATCATGAGGTTGTCTACCAAACTTGGAGAAATTGAACTCATGTGATACACCTTCAAAGCCAACTGTGACAGTTTGCTTCTCACAGTCAATATGAGCATTGACGGTATTGAGAAAAGGTCTGCCAAATATGATGGGACAAAAGCTATCTTGTGCGGTAGCAAGAACGAGGAAATCAGCAGGATACTTCGTTTTACCACACAAGACTTCAACATCCCTAACAATTCCCACAGGGCAGATGGTATCTCTATTGGCAAGATGAATAGTGACATCAATAGGCTCTATCTCAACAGGTGCAATCCCGTCTTTGATTTCATCGTATAAGGATTGAGGTATTGCACTAAACCTAGCACCCACGTCACATAAACCATGATAACAATGATCTCCTATCTTAACAGAAACAACAGGCATGCCAACGACAGGCCTATGTTTGTCTCTAGCGTGAGGTTTAGCAATTCTAGCAGCATCTTCACAGAAGTGAATATTATGTCCCTCAACATCGTCTGACAGCAGATCTTTGATAATAGCAATGCTAGGTTCAACTCTAATTTGCTCAGGGGGTGTAGGTGTTCTAATGTAGCCGCTACGTATCACAGTTGAAGCTTTAGAATCTTCCTTTATCCTAAGAGGGAAAGGTGGTTTCTCAATGTAAGCACTAGGAACAACAGGATCATTATAGGCAATGACTCTCTCTTCAACTGGATTGGGTTTAACTACATTGACTTCTAAAGGAGGATGAAATTTGAACCACTTCTCTTTGGGGAGATCAATATAAGCAGCAAATGATTCACACAATGAAGCTACTATCTCAGAGTCAAGTCCATACTTAGCGCTAAAGTCACAAAAACTATTTGTCTCAACAAAGAATTTAACGCAATCAAACGTGAAACTCATACCTGACTCCTTACCTTCTTCGAGCTCCCAGTCTTCAGAGTTGCGTTTAATTCTCTCCAATAAATTCCATTTGAAGTCTATATCTATCTTCATAAAAGAACCGGTACAAGAAGTGTCAAGCATGGTGCAATCATCATGAGAAAGCCGAGCATATAAGTTCTGAATGATAATTTCTCTCGAGAGCTCATGGTTGGGGCATGAATGTAACATTGATTTAAGCCTCCCCCAACCTTGAGCGATGCTTTGTCTGTCACGAGGCCAAAAATTATAAATATAATTCTGATCATGATGTACTAAATGCATAGGATAAAACTTTTGTTGAAATTCCAATTTCAACCGATTGTAGTCCCATGATCCAGTATCATCACATAGCCTATACCATGTCAATGCTTTATCCTTCAAAGATAAAGGAAAGACCTTCTTCTTGCACTCATCCTCGGGCAAACCTGTAAGCTTAAATAAACCAGAAACTTCATCTACATAGATTAGATGCAAGTCTGGATGTGATGTTCCATCTCCTCTAAAAGGATTAGCCAGCAGTTTCTCAAGCATACCCGAAGAAAATTCAACGCAAATATTTTCAGTAGGTGCAGCAGGTTGAGGAGCAACTCTTTGTTCTTCCGTTCGAGGCGAGGATACCCCGAACAAGCCCCTCAAAGGATTAGTATCCATAGCGACAGGTGACAATAAATTTCAGCACACTATATGAATGTTTCCTTACCAAGTTCCACTAACCAAAGCCGCTTCACTCCCCGGCAACGGCGTGAGAAAAGAGTCTTGATGACCCACAAGTATAGGGGATCAATCGTAGTCCTATCGGTAAGTAAGAGTGTCAAAACCAACGAGGAGCAGAAGGATCTGACAAGTGGTTTTTAGCAAGGAAGTATCTGCAAGCACTGAAATTATCGATAACAAGTGATTGTGTGGTGAGATGATTCATAGCAAGCAACAAGTAACAAAAGTAGCAATGGTGCACAAAAGTGGCCCAATTCCTTTTGTAGCAAGGGACAAGCCTGGACAAATTCTTATAGTAGGAAAAACGATCCCGAGGACACACGGAAATTTCTGTCATGCTAGTTTTCATCATCTTCATATGATTCGCGTTCGTGGCTTCGATAGTTTGATATGTGGGTGGACCGGCGCTTGGATACTGCCCTTACTTGGACAAGCATCCCACTTATGATTAACCCCTCTCGCAAGCATCCGCAACTACGAAAGAAGAATTAAGACAAAGTCTAACCATAGCATTAAACTAGTGGATCCAAATCAGCCCCTTACGAAGCAACGCATAAACTAGGGTTTAAGCTTCTGTCACTCTAGCAACCCATCATCTACTTACTACTTCCCAATGCCTTCCTCTAGGCCCAAATAATGGTGAAGTGTTATGTAGTCGACTTTCACATAACACCACTAGAGGAAAAACAACATGCAACACATGAAAATACCGAACGGATACCAAATTCACATGACTATTATTAGCATGACTTATCCCATGTCCTCAGGAACAAAAGTAACTACTCACAAAGCATAATCATATTCATGACCAGAGAGGTAATGAGTAGCATCAAGGATCTGAACATAAACTCTTGCACCAAGTAATCCAACTAGCATCAACTACGAAGAGTAATCAACACTACTAGCAACCTTACAAGCACCAATCGGAGTCGTGAGATGGAGATTGGTTACAAGTGATGAACTAGGGTTTGGAGATGAGATGGTGCTGATGAAGATGTTGATGGTGATGAGTCCCCTCTGATGAGAGGAGTGTTGGTGATGACGATGGTGACGATTTCCCCCTCCGGGAGGGAAGTTTCCCTAGCAGGATCGTCCTGCCGGAGCTCTAGATTGGTTCTGCTCAAGTTCCGCCTCGTGGCGGCGGTGAATCCACGAAAAAGCTCCTCCTTGATTTTTTTTCGTGGACGAAACCCTTCATATAGCAGAAGAGGGGGGCCAATCGGCCAGCAGGTTGCCCACAAGCCCCCTAGGCGTGGCCAGGGGGGTGGCCGCGCCTAGCAGGCTTGTGGCCACCTGCTGGCGCCCCTCTGGCGCTTCTTCGCCCCAGTATTTTTTATAAAGCCGGAAAAAAATCCTCGTTGATTTTTACGGCGTTTGGAGTTGCGCGGAATAGGTATCTCAAACTTGCTCCACTTTCAGGTCAGAATTCCAGCTGCCGGCATTCTCCCTCTTCATGTAAACCTTGCAAAATAAGAGAGAAAAGGCATAAGAATTGTACCGTGTAGTGAAATAACAGCCCAAGAAGCGATAAATATCAACATGAAACATGATGCAAAATGGACGTATCAACTCCCCCAGGCTTAGACCCCGCTTGTCCTCAAGCGAAAGCCTAGCTCAATAAATATGTCCACATGTTTTGGGAGAGAGGTGTACACAAAACAAGATACGAACATGCATGCATCTTGATCATGATCAGAACAGCAATACCAACATATAATCTCTCATGCTAAAGTGATAATTCCTTCACAAAGTAAAGCATGGATCAAGAACCTTACCGAGAAGTAAAAACCGATAGCCTTTTGTCATGGAAGCAATTGCAATTTATCACAAGATTAGAAAGAGTCAAATAAGAGCTTGTAAAGCAAATCGACATACTCAATCATCCTTTCATTCTCTACAATTGCTACAACTCACGTGGTACTCATGAGATCAAAGTTTCAGTTAGACACAGAGAAAGATAGGGGCTTATAGTTTTGCTCGCCAACTGCTTACCTCAAGGGTAATGTCAACAATAATAATTCATGAATACTCACCTCCAAGTTGACATATGAGTATAGATCTTTCCCTAGCATATGACGTTAGCCAAGATAAAGACGATATAAGGAATTGGTGAAGATCACCATGACTCTCTCAAGGGCAAAGAGTAAAGGTACAAGATAGGCCCTTCGCAGAGGTAAGCAGAGGTTGTCATGAGCTTTTGAGGTTTGGATGCGTGTCCTCTTAGTGCAGAGGAATATCACTTTATATTGCCTCCTATGACAAAGACCTTTATTATGCAGTCTGTCGCTTTTATGTCTTCCTTATCACAGGTTCGTACAAAGCTTATTTTCCACACACTAATAGATCGTACATATTAGGGAGCAATTTTTATTGCTTGCACCAATGACAACTTACTTGAGGGATCTTAATCAATCCATAGGTAGGTATGGTGGACTCTCATGGCAAAACTAGGTTGAAGGTTTGTGGATCCACAAGTAGTATCTCAACTTGGTGCGGGAGTTTTGGCTAATATGAGGTGGAAGCAATGGTCACATGCTAAGGGATCTCTAATCATATAACATTGTTTAGAACCAAGCAAACACAATTCATTATGTTGTCTTCCTTGTCCAACATCTACTGCTAGGCATGCAATAGTTTAGTGAGTGTTCACAGTCATAGATGGTGTCCAAGATGATATATTTATATGTCAACCTCTCCTTCTTTATCACTTCCTATTAATTGCAACCATGACCAAGGTCTATGTTTTCCTACCATCAACAAGTTTCAATCATCATTCTTCTTATATGTGAAGCCATCACTTCCCATAAGATCATTACAGCATGATCTTTCATGCTTTTGTTCTTTTCTCAATCTATTGATCAAGGAAAGAGGCAAATCCCTCAACTAAGACACTCTTTATTATATGGCTCACGAGCTCGAATACATCGGGGTGACCCAAAGCAAAACTCAAGACTAAAACACTAAGACTTTTAATCTACTAGAGAAAGAGAAAACAAAAAAGGAAAACTAAAACAAAGGTAAAGGCAAAAGATGTGATGGTGATATGATACCGTCGCAACTCCCGCAAGCTTGGCACAAGCCAAGGGGATTTCCCATACCCATGTTTAGTTGTCTTCCTTTGGTGGTGATGGTGGAGTTGTTTTGTCCTTTGATTCCAAGAGGGCCATCAATCTTTGATTTATACCTTGGAGATCTGTGATATGTTTCTCCAGCAAAACAACTTCACGAGTGAGATAAGTATTGCGAGCACGAGTTGTTTCACAAAACCTCAAAAGTACAATCAAGGATGGAGATAACAAGTGGAGGTAGGGTTGGAGGAAATCCACTTCTTCAACTTCTTCCTTGTTGAACGCAGATTGTGGTTCATCCCACGCCTTATTCTTCTCTTTAGTTTTGCCCTTGGTTTCTTTAGGTAGCCTTTACTTGGCCTCCATGTCCTCCATCCTTTTCAGATCAACATGTACTTCTCCATAGACTTCAGGGATATTGTTCTCCCCCACAGATTCTTGGGACGACATCTTGACCTAAATCAGCGGCAGGAAACAGGCTCGAAACGAAAACAGAGAGAATCTGCATGATACAGGGGCCAGACCAAATGGGAGAATATATATTGATTTTTTCCAGACCAGAAGGAGTACTCCGCACGAAAACAGAGTCCGGGAGGTGCACGAGGTGGCCACAAGCCCCCCAGGCGCGGTCAGGGGGTGGGCCCATGCCTGGCAGGCTTGTCGCCTCCTCGTGCACTTTCCGGACTATTTCCAATTTTTGTATTTTTTCAAATATTCCAAACGGGGAAAATGTCCTACTAGAAAAGTTTTGGAGTCTGTTTTCTTACCAAATCACATACCTCTTCGTTTTTGGAGTCTGAAACAGGCTGATCAATGTCACTTAGGTATTCTTCCGGAGTTATGGTATTGATAATATTGCTTTCAACAGTTATGGGAGTACCTGAGATATGATGCTTGATTCTCCGCCCATTTACAACTCTCGGACAATTACCTTCCGTGTTGTTGATCTTGATAGCACCGGAACTATATACTTCCTCAACAACATAGGGACCTTCGCATTTAGAGAGAAGCTTGCCTGCAAAGAATCTTAAACGAGAGTTATATAGCAAGACATAATCACCTACATTGAACTCGTGCTTTTGTATCCTCTTATCATGCCACCTCTTAAACTTTTCTTTGAACAACTTGGCATTCTCATATGCCTGAGTTCTCCATTCATCAAGCGAGCTAATATCAAATAACCTCTTATCACCAGCAAGTTTGAAATCAAAGTTGAGCTCTTTGATTGCCCAATAAGCTTTATGCTCTAGCTCAAGAGGTAAATGACATGCTTTACCGTACACCATTTTGTACGGAGACATGCCCATGGGATTCTTATAGGCAGTTCTATAAGCCCACAATGCATCATCGAGCTTCTTAGACCAATTATTTCTAGACCTGTTGACAGTCTTTTGTAGAATTAGTTTAATCTCTCTACTGCTTAGCTCTACTTGACCACTGGACTGAGGGTGATAGGGAGACGCAATTCTATGGTTGAGATCGTACTTAGCAAGCGTTTTACGGAAAGCACCATGAATGACGTGTGAACCACCTTCAGTCATTAGATATCTAGGGACTCCAAATCTAGGGAAAATAACCTCTTTAAGCATCCTGATAGAAGTGTTGTGATCAGCACTACTAGTGGGGATAGCTTCTACCCACTTAGTGACATAATCATAGCAACTAGGATATGAGTATACCCGTTGGATTTTGGAAAAGGTCCCATATAATCAAAGCCCCAGACATCAAATGGTACAATGACAAGTGAATAGTTCATAGGCATTTCCTGACGTTTACCGATATTACCTATTCTTTGACATTCGTCACAAGATAAGACCAACTGACGAGCATCCTTGAAGAGAGTGGGCCAATAGAAACCTCATTGCAATACCTTGTGTGTAGTTCAATCTCCCGCATGGTGTCCTCCGTAGGCCTCGGAGTGACACTTGTCCCTGTTCTTGTTCAGGTACACAACATCTAATAACACCATCTACTCCTTCCTTATAAAGGTGAGGATCATCCCAAAAGTAATGTCTTAAGTCAAAGAAGAATTTCTTCTTTTGCTGGTATGTGAAACTAGGTGGTATATATTTGGCAACGATATAGTTTGCATAATCAGCATACCACGGTGCACTACGTGAAGCATTGATGACATTCAATTGCTCATCAGGAAATCTATCATCAATAGATTGTGGGTCATCAAGAACGTTCTCCATCCTAGACAAGTTATCTGCTACCGGGTTATCAACACCCTTCCTGTCGACAACGTGCAAATCAAATTCTTGTATTTGTCTCAACAAAGGATTTAACGCAATCAAAGGTGAAATTCATACCTGACTCCTTACCTTCTTCAAGCTCCCAGTCTTGAGAGTTGAGTTTAATTCTCTCCAATAAATTCCATTTGAAGTCAATATCTCTCTTCATAAAAGAACCGGTACAAGAAGGGTCAAGCATGGTGCGATCATCATGAGAAAGCCGAGCATATAAGTTCTGAATGTTAATTTCTCTCGAGAGCTCATGGTTGGGGCATGAATATAACATTGATTTAAGCCTCCCCAAGCTTGAGCGATGCTTTCTCTGTCACTAGGCCAAAAATTATAAATATAATTCCGTTCACGATGTACTAAATGCATAGGATACAATTTTTGTTGAAATTCCAATTTCAACCGATTGTAGTCCCATGATCCAGTATCATCACATAGCCTATACCATGTCAACGCCTTATCCTTCAAAGATAAAGGAAAGACCTTCTTCTTGACCTCATCCTCGGGCAAACCTGCAAGCTTAAATAAAACACAAACTTCATCTACATAGATTAGATGCAAGTCTGGATGAGATGTTCCATCTCGTGTAAAAGGATTAGCGAGCAGTTTCTCAAGCATACCCGAAGGAAATTCAAAGCAAATATTTTCAGTAGGCGCAGCAGGTTGAGGAGCAACTCTTTGTGTTTCCGTTCGAGGTGAAGATACGCCGAACAAGCCCCTCAAAGGATTAGTATCCATAGTGACAGGTGACAATAAATTTCAGCACACTATATGAATGTTTCCTTACCAAGTTCCACTTACCAAAGGCGCTTCACTCCCCGACAACGGTGCCAGAAAGGAGTCTTGATGACCCACAAGTATAGGGGATCAATCGTAGTCCTTTCGATAATTAAGAGTGTCGAACCCAACGAGGAGCAGAAGGATCTGACAAGTGGTTTTCAGAAACGAAGTATCTGCAAGCACTGAAATTATCGGTAACAAGTGATTGTGTGGTGAGATGATTCGTAGAAAGCAACATGTAACAAAAGTAGCAACGGTGCAGCAAAGTGGCCCAATCCCTTTTGTAGCAAGGGACAAGCCTGTACAAACTCTTATAGGAGGAAAAACGCTCCCGAGAACACACGGGAATTTCTGTCATGCTAGTTTTCATCATGTTCATATGATTCGCGTTTGTTACTTTGATAGTTTGATATGTGGGTGGACCGGTGCTATACGAAGGGTTTCGTGCAGGAAAAAATCAAGGAGGGCCTTTTTCATGGATTCGCCGCCGCCACGAGGGGCCACGCCTAGGGGGCTTGTGGGCCAGCAGGTTGGCCACAAGCCCCCTAGGCGCGGCCAGGGGGGTGGCCGCGCCTAGCAGGCTTGTGGACACCTGCTGGCGCCCCTCTGGCGCTTCTTCGGCCCAGTATTTTTTATAAATCAGGAAAAAAAATCCTCGTTGATTTTTACGGTGTTTGGAGTTGCGCAGAATAGGTATCTCAAACTTGCTCAACTTTCAGGCCAGAATTCCAGCTGCCGGCATTCTCCCTCTTCATGAAAACCTTGCAAAATAAGAGAGAAAAGGCATAAGAATTGTACCGTGAAGTGAAATAACAGCCCAAGACGCGATAAATATCAACATGAAAACGTGATGCAAAATGGACGTATCAGACCACTCCATGGTAATATGAATTTCAAATGAGATGCACCCAAGGAACATCAACTTTGTTGAAAAATTTGTGCACATGTTTAAGCAGGAGGGCCACATTCTGAATTCTAGGATTCAAAATTCCTAGTGCACCCTTATTTTTGGGCCTACAAATAAGATCCCAAGCAGCCAAAGAGGGAGCAAGCTCTTGCGTGTTCTTTCTCCATAAACACTGCCTTTGGATTCTTTGCAAATGCTTTAGGATTCCATAGATGATGAGCAAACTGCAAAGGAAAAAGATAGGCAAGCATTATGAAGCAGAGTTTTGGTATTGCAGCCTACCCCCTTGAGCCAGAAAATAAGAACTAGTAATCATTCTCCTTTCCATACAATCAACCAAAGGCATAAGATCCACCATTCTTGGTTTTGTGGTGCGCACTCGAAGCCCCAAGTAAGTAAATGACATTTTTCCAACCTGACAGCCAAAAATATCAACCAATCTACTAGTCTCCTCCTGAGACACATTGATAGGGATCATAGATGACTGATGGTAATTAACATCAAGGCCCGTGGGTTGAGGAAAAACAAGCAGCATATTCTTTAGAGCTAACAACTGACTCTCCTTAGCAGGAACAATAATCAGTGTGTCATCAACATATTGAATAATGGGATAATCCTGATCATGACAAGGTATGGGTAATTGAAGCTCTTGAGCAAGCATGTCATTAACCACTGATTGTAAGGGTCAGCATTCAGAACAAAAAGCAAAGGAGAAACTCGGTCCCCTTGCCTCACTCCCTTTTTGCAATGAAACTGTTTGCCAGGTACTCCATTCAGCAACACACAGGAGGCACCGGTGGTCACCAGTTGATCCATTTCTGATTAAAGCCTTTGAACTTCATGATCTAAAAAATAACACAGTGCTCAATGGAGTCAAAAGCTTTCTCAAAGTCTAGCTTAAGGATAAAAATGGGCCTTTTGGAAATTATGGCATTGGTGTAAATACTCCAAAGTCCAACCAATACAATCCTGAATAGTCCTGGATTTAATGAACCCAACATTTTTATGAATGCAATCCATGATGACTTTTTGAAACCTATTTACAACATTTTCTGAGAGGAACTTTACCCCCCCCCCCCCCCCCCCGCTACTAGAAAAAGGCTTATCCCCAATATCACTATTGGTGGCGCACCACGATGGTGGTGCGCCACTGCTATATAGCAGTGGCGCACCTGGGCGTGGTGCGCCATTACTAACGTCACACACACACAAACACACACACCCCTCTGGATCGCCTTTTAGGTTTTAAACTAAAATAGAAGAAAGTGATAAAAGATTCAAAAAAATAGATGCACATGTGTTATGTGTTCTAGTTGTTAGGAAAATTAACAAACATGATAAAAGATTCAAAAAAATTCAAAAAAAATAAAATGGCCCTAACTTTTGCATACGACCTCCGATGAAAAAGTTGTTAGGAACCCGTTGAAGATTTTTAGAATCCCCAAAAACCTAACAGAAAAAAAGTTATGATGCTTTTAAGATCTGGAGGCAAAAAAAAAGTAATGGCGCACCACGCCTAGGTGCGCCACTACTATGTAGCATAGCAATGGCGCACCACTGCAAGGTGCGCCACTGCTATTTTCCCGCCTTCGCAATTCAAAAAAAATAACAATGGCATACCAGTGCAAGGTGCGGCACTGCTAAGTTGGGCTAAGAGGGCCGGCCAGCCACTTACACCTTCATTCTTCTCCTCCTCTCCTCCACTCCATCTCCACCCCTCCTCTCCGGCGACCTCCTCCTCCTCACGGTGCTCCTCCTCCGGTGAACTCCTCCTTAAGGTGCTCCTCCTCCAGCGACCTCCTCCTCACGGTGCTCCTCCTCCGGTGACCTCCTCCTCGTGGTGCTCCTCCTCCGGCGACCTCCTCCTCCCTCCTATCCTCGTCACGGTGCTCCTCCTCCGGCGACCTCCTCCTCCCTCCTCTCCTCCTCACGGTGCTCCTCCTTCCTCTCCTGCTGACGGTCCTCCTCCTCTTCGGCGACCTCCTCCTCCCTCCTCTCCTCCTCACGGTCTCTCCTCACTCCTCCTCTACTTCCGGCCACATGTGTAGCCCCCCTAGCACAAAGAACGTACCAGATCCAGGTCGAGAATAATATTTGAAAAAAAATTCAAGCAACAAAAAAGAGCAAAAAAACAAGCCAAAAAAATGACCCAGATCTAGATCCAGATCCAAATTCAAAATTCAAAAATAGCAATGGCGCACAGTGGGGGTTAGACGGTGCGCCACTACTATTTTCCCGCCTTCAAAAAAAAAGGTTACCAGTGGCGCGCCAGAGGTGCGCAATTGCTATTTGTTACTAGTAATGGCGCACTACAAGGTGTGCCACTGTTACCTGCAATACTAATGGCGCACCTCTGGTGCGCCATTAGTATTTGTTACTAGTGGCGTGGTAATAATGGTGCACCTATAGTGCGCCATTAATAGCAAAAAGTGGTGCGCCCCTAATAGCCTTTTTTCTAGTAGTGCCCATTCCAGTAAGAGAGATTTTCTTGTAATCCCCTACTCCCCTAGGAGCCAACTTTTTGGGGATCAAAGTAATATACGATGAAATCGGATTTGAGAGCTGGGCTTTTCCTTCATAGAACTGCTGCGCAAGAGCATCAAAGTTCTTACAAATAATTGACCAACACTTCTTGAAGAATAAACCATTAAATCCATCGTGTCCAGGAGCCTTATCGACAGGCATATGTTTCACAACCTCATTAATCTCATCAGAAGAGAAAGGCTTTTTCAGTGCACCTAGGATCTCCACAGGTTTGAGGAAGGTTTGCAGATTAAACCACGTGTTAATTCCCCTAGATGTTCCCATTCTTCCTTTAAAAGCTGACCATATGATTCCATCCATCTGACTGTGCTAAAAAATAATAGATCCATCCTTCTGAACCTCTTAGTAGCCATGTTATTAAAGAACTTGGAGTTTTCCTCAGCCACTTTAATGTACCTTATGGTACATCTTTTCTTCTAGTACAAAAAATGTAGATGTAAAATGTGTTCCACATGAAAATTCCTGTCTGACTACAAGCCTCAACTCCTCCATGTTATCCAAAATAATTACCACCTTATTACACTTATCAATCAGAAGTTTGAGCTTTGAAATCCCGAGCTTCCACTTCTTAAGATCATTTTTGAGTGTTTTCTATTTATCTGCAATGAAAACAGAAATATGAGTTTTCCTAGAGGGCTTGTCCTATGACTGCTTGACACATTCATAAAAAACCTCCATATTGACCCAAAAAATTTCAAACTTAAATATATTCAACTTTGGAATATTGGTTCTAATGACAACCACACATGGAACATCGTGTGATGCAGTTCTGGCTAAAGGGAGCACCTTAGAAAAAGGATAATATGAGATGTAATTGATTGAGGTAAAAAAATCTAACTGCTCTAAAAGTGGAACAGCCCGCATATTAAACCAGGTGAAAGATCTGCCTTTTCAAAGGTAGTTCAAGCAGCCCAAGGTGACCAATAATCTCATTAAAAATAAAGATATCATTGAGATCTCCCCCTGGTTGGTTTTTATGTTCAATGGACTCGATGAAATAGAAATCTCCCAGCAGCAACCAGTTTGCATCAATAGGGATATTTAAGTGATATAACCAATTAACAAAATTATCCCTAGGTTCCCATTGACAAGGACTATACACAGATACAAGAGTACACAGATCATTATTGTGTCTGGAGGTGAAGTTAACAACCACAACAAAAGGTTTAACCTCTTGATACGTCTCCATCGTATCTATAATTTTTAATTGTTTCATGTCTATGATATTCATGTTCATGGTGATATATGTCTTACTCATGCTTGCACTCAATGTTAGTTAATCTCAATGCATTTTGATGACTGTTGTCGCTCTCTAATTGGTCGCTTCCCAGTCTTTTGCTAGCCTTTACTTGTACTAAGCGGGAATACTGCTTGTGCATCCACCTCCATAAACCCAAAGTTGTTCCAGATGAGTCCACCATACCTACCTATATGCGGTATCTACCTGCCGTTCCAAGTAAATTTGCATGTGCCACTCTCTAAATCTTTAAGAAATAATCTGTTTTGCATGCCCGAACCGCTCATGTGGTGACAGGGGGCTATCAGTATCTTCCATGCTAGGCGTGTTATCCTCGATATGTGTTTATTCACTATCATTCACGAGAAAGGGGCCGGTAAGTGGAATGCCCAGTTCCATGATCAAATCGAAAAGATAATTGCAAACAAAACTCCCCCAGGATTGATGTTGGTATGGACGGCACCCGAGGATTTAGCTAGCCGTGGAGTGTGATTGATTGGTGGTGGGGGGTCAAAACTTTACTTTTCTGTTTGGGAACCGCCTATAGCATGTTTAGCGTGGAAGATGATGAGAATTCTTAGTCATTGCGTTGACAATGAAAGCATGCCACCCAAAATTATTATCTCTGTTTTCAAAGCTTGAGCTCTGGCACCTCTGCAAATCAATGCTTCCCTTTGCGAAGGGTCTGTCTATTTATGTTCCTGTTGAGTCATCCTCCTCTTGTAAAAGCACCAATTTGAGAGCACCTCTGTCGTTTTTATTCTTTGCTTTTAACTGTGCTGAGTATGATTGTGACTGGATCTTCATTGCCATGAACTATAATGTTTAGTCAGCCCTTCGTCTTTAAAGGTGCTCTGCATTTATGTTTTGCAGTCTCAGAAAGATCTAGCGAGATACCATCTGTTCGTACTGCTTCATGATTGTTTTGATTGAAGTGTTGATGTTTGAGACTTATTATTATTTGCTCGCTAGTTGATTATGCCATTGATATGAGTTTACCGTGAGACCTAGATGTCATTTGCTTATGTGGTTTGCTTGTGATCTTGCTGAATTTCTGGTTATGAGTTTGACATAGTTGCAACAACAAGATCAAACAGAGTTCGTCAATGTTTTTCTTTTGTCTCTTTCAGTTTGTCAACTGAATTGCTTGAGGACAAGCAAGGCTTTAAGCTTGGGGGAGTTGATACGTCTCCGTCGTATCTACTTTTCCGAACTCTTTTGCCCTTGTTTTGGACTCCAATTTGCATGATTTGAATGGAACTAACCCGGACTAACGTTGTTTTCAGCAGAATTGCCATGGTGTTGTTTTTGTGCAGAAATAAAAGTTCTCGGAATGACCTAAAAAATTACGGAGAATTTTTCTGGAATTAATGAAAAATACTGGCGCAAGAATCAGCGGGAGAGGTGGAGCCCTGAGCCCACAAGCCCAACAGGCGCCTCCCTGGCCGCGCCTGGCAGGCTTGTGGGGCCCACAACGCTCCACCGCCTCCAACCTCAGCTCTATATAGTCCGTTTCGGCCGGAAAAAAATCAGGGAGAAGGATTCAACGCGTTTTTACGATACGGAGGCGCCGCCACCTCCTGTTCTTCATATGGAGGGCAGATTCGGAGTCCGTTCTGGGCTTTGGAGAGGGGAGATCGTCGCCATCGTCATCATCAACCTTCCTCCATGGCCAATGTCATGATGCTCTTCACCGTTCGTGAGTAATCTCATCGTAGGCTTGCTGGACGGTGATGGGTTGGATGAGATCTATCATGTAATCGAGTTAGTTTTGACGGGGATTGATCCCTAGTATCCACAATGTTCTGAGATTGATGTTGCTACTACTTTGCCATGCTTAATGCTTGTCACTAGGGCCCGAGTGCCATGATTTCAGATCTGAACCTATTATGTTGTCGCCAATATATGTGTGTTTTAGATCCTATCTTGCAAGTTGTAGTCACCTACTATGTGTTATGACCCGGCAACCCCGGAGTGACAATAGCCGGAACCACTCCCGGAGATGACCATAGTATGAGGAGTTCATGTATTCACCAAGTGTTAATGCGTTGGTCCGGTTCTTTATTCAAAGGAGAACCTTAATATCCCGTAGTTTCCATTAGGACCCCCTGCCACGGGAGGGATGGACAATAGATGTCATGCAAGTTCTTTTCCCTAAGCACGTATGACTACATACGGAATACATGCCTACATTAGATTGACGAACATGAGCTAGTTACATATCTCTCCGTGTTATAACTGTTACATGATGAATAGCATCCGGCATAATCATCCATCACCGATCCAATGCCTACGAGTCTTTTACTACTTGTCCTTGCTACATTACTTTGCCGCTAATGTTGTTACTTTGCTGCTACTGGTTACTTTTGCTACTGCTGCGATCATACTACCTTGCTACTGATACTTTACTGCAGACACTAAATCTTTCAGGTGTGATTGAATTGACAACTCAACTGCTAATACTTGAGAATATTCTTTCGCTTCCCCTTGAGTCGAATCAATAAATTTGGGTTGAATACTCTACCCTCGAAGACTGTTGTGATCCCCTATACTTGTGGGTTATCAACGCCTCAGCTGCTACCTTCTCCGCCTCGCGCTCGGACTGCTCAATGGCAATCCGTAGCGCCTGCGCGTTCTTCCGCAGGAGACGTCGCACGTCCATCTCTGCGGTCGTAAGCGATCAACGGTAGACCTATTCGAGGAGCCTGTCGTCCTCGTCGGGCTTCGGCTCCATCCCGTGGCGGGCGACGCCTCCGACCTCTCCCTTTGTCGTTGCCGCTCGCGACGGGCGACGCACGCCTCTGATTACGGCGTGCGTGTCCGGGCCGACGCGGCATGCACAAGCACCCATTACTTCCCACGTGGGGGAGCAGCAGCCGACGAGGCCAAGGGACGGTGCAGGGGAGGCATGGATTGTGCAGGCCGCCTGCCGGTGCTACGCACGGGCCGGGAGGGGCCAGCCCCGGTGTTCGTGCTGTGCCGGAGGGGAAGAGGCAAGGCTGTCGATCTGGAGCTGCCCCTGATCTTCACCTTGGACCGCTCGAAGGCGATGCAGAGGACAAGCTCATACTCTGCATCCAGGTCGTCATCGGAGTGGCTGTCGGAGATCGACGTTTTGTTGGATTCAATCGGAGTCGATGCGGGGAGAGGAGAGGACACATAGAAAGAGAAGAGTGAGTGAGCTAGGGGTTCGAAGCGATGAGCGACATGCGGAATTTTATGGGACAGCCGTGGGGTCATGGATGGGCCGGGCCTGTCAGACGGACGTGCCCGGACTCCCCTATGTCCGCCTCATATTTGAACTAGATATGAGAGGTGTCCGTCAGCCTGATCGTTTTTAATGACCAGTACTGATTGAGCGGTTTGTCCGGACGTTTGACAAGGATATAGCGGGTCCGACAATAGATGCTCTCAGAGGCCTAAAATGAAAAATAGGTTCCTTTTAGAAAATTAGGTTCCTTTTAGTTTCTTCCGTACACGTCGGCGCCTCTTGCAACTTGTTTGTTCTCGCGAAATTATGTGCCGGCTGTGTGTCTCTGTGTCTCTCTGCTTGTAACTTGTACATTCTAGCGAAAGTATGTGTCGTCTCTCTCGGTCTGCTCTCCCCTCTCTCTTCTATTGCCTGAAACAATTGTTGAATGTATTGCAAAATACATTTGTGAGAAACAATTATAGGTTGGTGTGGCTAGCAGAACTGTTGTATCTCCAGCCTATTATGAATCCTACTTTGAAAACACTTGCTCGCTTTCTCGTGGAATTTCAACAAAATGTTTAAAACATATTAAAACATTTTTGGATGGGAAAGTTACATCAATTCCGTGTAAATTTGTAGTATTGCATAACAGAAGTAAATTTTAACGATAACCGCTCTGTAATCAATGACATATTATTTAGGGTTCACTTTTAACCATTTCAAAGTTTTAAGATTAAACACAGACTCTTTGGCAAAAATTGCAAGGCGGAAAATTGGATTTTCTTCAGTTAATTTATATGTACATTCCTACTTGAAATTTGGTAGCTTCGAATCAACTCCATGACGTACCAATCCATGTAAGGTTTAATTGCTAGATGGCTTAAAAAACTTTAATACCACGTGTTAAAACGTTCGGATAATCATGCAAAATATTTCAAGTGGAGGACTGGTCCAAATATGGACGAAAGAACGATGACTTGTTCACTTGAATGCATTCTGTTTTTATATATATTCCCGTTGCATAGAAGATGGACGATAAACTTCTAGATATAATACTACTATCGACTGATTCCTTCGCACGTGCAACAGTTTTATATTGTGCATTTAATTTTAGATTTTTATGAGAAGTTAAATTACTCTACATGCATGCATCTGCATGCATAGCCCTTCACTTTAATGCAATTAGTTATTTTCCAGTCCTGTCAAAATTTCCATGCCGTCACGCTCGTGTCCAAGTCAAGGCGTTCTGAATCGCCAGCCTTTCTTTGTGCTTATAATATTTTTGGAATCCTCTATCATGCATGCATGCAGCCAATCAACGGCGGCTAGCCATTCACAACGTTTTTAGCACGTACAATACATTTATATACATATAAATTTAGATACAATATGTGTTGGATTAGCTTTCAAAAGATAAGGATATATATGCACACTTTGGTATGCTGTGTTGGTACTCATGTGTAGTACTAACTTTTATCAGGGTCGAAAACGGTACTAATTCATGGCAAACATGTTATTCTGTTAATGATAACGGTAATAGCTTAGTTATCACCATTTTCAATTTCAAACGTGGATTTCTTTAATATTTCATTTTAGCGGAATATGACGTATAAAAGTATGTACAGCCGGACCCCTCAAACCCTCTTCAAACACCCAGGCAGGCCGGCCGGTCATTGTTCAATCACAAACATTCGATCCACACGGATCTCTCAAACTAGCCTCAAACGCTGAGGCTGACCCGCACCCTCATTTCCAGCTCAAATATGGGGCGGATAAGAGGGAGCCCGGGCGCGCTCGCACACTCTCCCGCAACGTCGGACCCGACAGCCCGACACTTGCCTCAAATTGCACCAAATCCCGAAACCCTTCCTCCTCCTCCTGCCGCCCCCAACATTTCACGTGCCCGACCCCTCACCTTACGGCACCCTTGCTCTCCATCCGCATCACCTGTACCGGTTCGCCGTCGTGCTGTCTTCGACCCTGTCCCCGATCACCGCAACAGAGACAGATTCCGTCTTGTTCGTCGGTGGCCTTCCTCCGCTTCGTCTTGCAAACCGGAGAAACATCACCCGTAAGTTGTGTCGTCATCGACAGCGACACACGGAGTTGGCCGCATAGGTACATGCGGGCGTCGTCGATGAGATGTCTCCCCCGGCGCGCCAGGCTCCCCTCACCCCATCCATGCAAGCGCTGGCGCGGATTGTGTTGTCCTGCACCATCGGACCGGGGAGGAGGAGGGTGAGAAGGCCGGCTAGACCCTTCTAGAGAGCTTTCCGGCCACGCAGCAGCCATCAGTCCATGAGTGTGAGTCCCCGCAGCTCGTTTGGGAGCGGGTGAGCACGGACAACCTCACCGCCTGGGCTGCACTCGGCATGTTCGACGAAATGTCTCAACAAGATCGGGTATGTTTGCTCATGTCCGATCTAATGATTAATGTTTTGTATATTTCACTAGTTCGCACAAGATGATTGCTTGCAAACCATGAACGTGTAGGAGACATACTTGGCAAGTATGATGAATGAGAATGAAGATCCGACCCATGTGGAATATGAAATGGAGCAGATGGCGCATTTTTGATTGGGGCAACATCCGATCCCAATCCTACCAAGAAGAAGACGAAGGGCAAGACGACGAAAGCAAGAGAGCTTGATTTCTCAAGATATGAGGACATCTTGCTGGACAAATCTTTGTTAAACACAACATTGGATCCAATAAGTGGCACTAAGCAAAAGGGGAGCATGTATTGGGCCAACATTTGGATGGACAATCATGAACGAAAGGTGTATGTGGAGCCCCTTCCTATCGTGAGCACCTGGATTGTGGCATCACTCCAGCATCGATGGTGGATCATTTAAACAGAAGTAAACAAGTACGTCGGTTACTACTCACAAGTGACCAAAGAGTCTCAAAGTGGGATGGGAGTGGCAACTCATGTAAGTTGGATTGCCATATCTTATTATCATTTCGTTATGTTGCACTTCAAAAAATACGTCAACTTGCAACCATCAATATTGGTCACTAAATGGTTATTGTTTTCCATTTGTGACCTTATTATGACAAAAATTGTTGGTCAAAAGCTGACCATCTCTAAAGAATCTTAACAACCTTTTTTTCGAAATGGTCGTAGGCGGTTACGACCAGAATAAAAGGTCGTAGACTCTACGACCAATTGTCTTGGTCGCTAGTTATCTGCCACACCATGTCGGATACATAGTGACGAGATGGCGTGCAAAATTTTGACCAAATGAATTTGGTCGTAGATAGAATCAGCCCGGTCTAGCTCGATGGTTTAGATGGGATGAGCCTATTAATTTAGCCTTTTTAATCTGTACTTTCCCTATTAATTTTTGCTAGCTACATGGGCCTAACCAAGCAATTCGGCCTTTTTAATTTCTGTGTGATGGCCTTTTAACAACATATTTCTTTTTGCTATATTTCTGGGTCGTTTCTTTGCTGGGCAAAGGCCTTCTCACGTTTTTCCCTCATAAATAATTCTCCAATATAGTTTGAGCTACACTGAAATAATTGATCTAGTCTGATGTTTTTAGGCCGTTGACATTACTATACATCATAACACAATCTATCTTCGACTCCGATACATTTCCAAAGCAACATGAAAAATTATAGGAGCTCAAACTATAACATTACAACCATTCACTCCATGAGTGCATGTCTTTACATTGCACGAACCAGCAAGTGTCAAGCAAAACTATTCTACAACAAGAAAATAAAAACATAAATTTAGATTATAATAAATAACAAAAGTCCTTATTGTTCGCCACCAACTTTTGAAAAGAACATTCACCTGGCAGTAGAATGATCAAGCATGAGAAACTATACAATAGCAAAAAAAAGTTGAAACAATGCAAAATAATAAGAGTATGTTCATGTACATAATTGCACTACATACACTAGATAAGTACAACGTGTTAACCATGTTAGATCATTCTGTCCTTATAAGATCATACATGCAATACCATAAAAGAATTCACCATGGTATAAAATATCAAACAACTAAGATTTCATCTTTGAAGGATGCAATCTATGCGATGGGGAAACGGCTAGCAAGCTCGGCATAACATAATTTTTACCTTCACCAATGCATATATACGAATAAAGATAGGCGCTTCGAGTAGAGGGGAAACGACTAGCAAGCTCGTAATAACAAAATGTTGAAAGTGCAGCAACTATTCTAGCTATGAGGAATAAAACTTCCAATGCTGGACCAGCATGTTCCCTCGCAACTGTCCCGACAAGAACATATACTCCACCTCCAATTGTCGAACCAAACCCTCGTTGATAATGGAAGGGCTCATCAACAATATTTAATACAGTACATCATAAAAAAATCCTCACAAGCACTCCATGTACTCAGAAAAAAACTTCATTAAATCTATGGCTTTGAGGATTAATTAACACTAACATCAAGGTGGTTAGAAACACTAGCACATGCATACATACCACTAAGCAGGAGCAGAGCGTAAGGTAAGAGAGTGACATGGTCTAACAAAACAAGTGCATACTACCAAGAATAACAGAACCTTCTCGAGTTTACCTACCAGGAAGCATGTGGCTTAGGAAACAAGTTGGCACTGCCAATTAGCCTCAGGAAATCCATCCACACTCAGCTGACGCCTCTCTCTCTCTCTCTCTCTCTCTTGATTGCATTGTACATGAAGTGTATGTCTAGATCATGGACCCCTTTCTCCCTCTATATTTTGATGGAATTGGAAGAATTCTAAATTGAATTTTCAAAAATATGGAAGTTCATGGGATCGTCTTGAAAGGAGATTGCATGTAATACCAAACATGCACCAGATCCATAGGATTAAAACGAAGGCAATCACAAAAACAATTACATGTAGTCGCCACAGCGCAAGGTGGTGCAGAACAGGTCGTCGTCATCCTCATGGTTGGCGTCGCCGCCCTTGTGGGTGGGTTCATCCTATTGGTTGTCATCGCCGTCGAGATCCTCGCCCTCTCATCCTTGTCCTACTACTGCTCCGAATCGAAGCACACATGCATCATACATACATACAAGATCAAATATGCTTGGAAATAAATAGATCCAAAGTGCAACTATCCTATTATATACATGACATCATAAGGAACGAGAGTTATATCACAAGTATTCCTACACAAGAACATGTAGTCTAGAGGCATCAAGCACTAAACCAAACCTCATCACACTCACACACCTAGTTTGGTTTTACAACAAGCAGCATAGAAATGAACTAGGCTACAACAGAGCAAACCGATTCCTTGAAAAGAAAAGCGAATGGCTGAACATTATGGATCATAAACCAATTATTTGTGTTTGAGAACCACAACGAGTAGTAAATGGTCGAAACAAACCATGCGAAATTAGTCTGGATATAAAAAACTAACAAAGATAATATCTAGTACCATTGGCTAGAGGGGTGTATATGAGCGAGAATAAAAGCAACCAATTTCAGAATACAACATGTTGATCAATTCAGCAGCTCTCTCATTCACGCAACATATTGGAGAGTAGTGATCTTGTACGTTTAGAACTTGAGCCCCACAAACATGCATGTATCTAAATTTAGAAACATGAATAGCTCACGGATAGTCACCGCCTTCGACTATGGTCTTAGATGTCTCTATCGACTCCCATCCTTCAAAGAAAGAATTGCTGGAGAACTTTGCAAAGGGATCGTCTTGTATGATGGAGCACGAGCAGGCATTGACGAACATGACACATTAACCTCCTTGAGAGCATTAATATGTAGCAAAAAGACTTATAAGAAAATAACTTGAGATAAAGCTAGCAAATGCATTGTAAGATGAAGGTTTCTTATTGAACTGCCCGTTTACATCTGTTTGGGAGCAATCGAGTAGCCATAACATGTGAAATGAGCTTATAAAGGTAAGCCTGACCATTTTCTATCAAGGTAACAGGCAGGGTTAACTCTGAAAACCTCAATCTACCAACATAAATGGGATTTGGGGAAGTTATATTCCTAGGGTTGGTGAATTCGAGCCAACTCAAGGGCTCCAACCCGATCCACTAGGCAATTCGTGGACCACATCAGCCAAATCGATGACAAGGCCAGCGAAGCATAGTAACTAGGAATGCACCGAGGAAATGTGCATGGGAGGAACGCAAAAACCCAGACGCGATGGGTGGAAAAGGATGAAGGTATGGGCACGGGGAAGGGAAGGCGGAGGGGAGGGGAGGAGCACCTATGCGGCAATCGGCCCGCTTCAGCCAGGAGACGGTGATGCGCGGGCTAGAGATGAGCATCATGGACTCCGCCTCGGCCTCCTACGGCACCAGCACGGGGTTTGGCACGGTGTTGGTCTGGTGTTGTAGGCCGGCAACACTTTCTTAGGTGAGTTGACGTGAGGTGGGGTGAGGAAGAGAGTGTTGGCATGGAGCAGTTCTTCGCGACCTCCGTCAAGGCCCAGGTCGAAGAAACCCTGTGTGAGCGTGGCGGATCTAGGGTTGCCATAGCATCCAAGCTTGATCTCCCTTTCCCTTCTCTTCTACAAAGAGGAGGGGAGGGTAGGGGATGGGAGAGGGTGGGGTGGCGACTCTTGGGAGATGGCGAAGGCCATGGCCGCCGGGGGTGTGTGGGTGGGACGGGCACGAGGTCGGTGGTGGGTGGCGGTGGCGATGTGGGAGGCGAGGGACTGGAATCGGGTGCTGGGTCTGGGTGGGTTTCACGTGTGAGAGAGTGGGGTTTGCTGCGGTGGGTTGGATGGATGGAAAGACGCATGGATTATGTATGGATGGGCAGATGTTTGTCATGTCATCAATCCATGCCACAACTCATTCCTACAATCAGAATTAAGCTTATGTAGTATTTTTATTGTTTCTCTTATATTTTTTACCCACTTATTCCGAATAAACATTTGACATGTCACCCTTTTATAGTTTGTTAAAATGAGCCAATATTGTGCAAATGTTGATTTGAGGGGCTTTCATGTTATTTGGAGACACATTAAAAATCATATTTTGACCGCATTTTAAAATAGACGTGAAAAATAAAATAAAATAAAAAACATACGCATTGGATCATTATATGTGACCAAGTTACGAGGAGAAATAATAAGCTTGTAATATGGGAATTATTTTACAAAAGTGTTCTCACAAATGAGCCATCATGTGTGAAGATTCATGGTTTAGAGCCAAATGATCAATCTTATGGCCACATTCATGGCATAGTTTGTTAAAATGGTCTCATGTTATGCACAAAGGTGCATCTTCGAATGACAAACAATGTTGCCTAAGGAAGTTTTAATTTTCTTTAAATGAAAAATTCATTTCCCATTTTTTGAGTGTCCAAAATGAGCTTTTTTGTGAAGGACCCACCAAATATTTGTTGCAAGATTGGACCGAATACATTTCATAAAATACTATGACATATATAACGTACAATTGACCAAATGGTTGTGTATCAAAGGTTTTGATCCACCTCTCTTAAAAAAGTCAAATTTCCGCCAATTTAGTTGGAAGTGGATCAAATTTGAACTGCACCTGCCTAAGAGTTTGCTCTTCATTTTTTCCAAAAACCATTTCTAGGTACCTAAGTATCTATTTAATAACAGAAACATCAAAAAAATTCCAAGATTTAGCCATGAGCTAGGAACGGTCGTTCCCGCTGTTTTTGACCGCGTTTTGAAATGAGCATGAAAAATTCAAAACAAATAAAAAATTGGAAAACCTTGGCATTGTGTGAAGATTATATATGACCAAGTTATAAGGAAAAATAATAAACTTGTAATACGAAAATTATTTAAAAAAATGTTGTTAGAAATGAGATATCATGTGTGAACATTCATGGCTTTCAAGTCAAATAATCAATCTTATCGCCACAGTCATGACATAATTTGTTCAAATGATCTAGTATTGTGCTAAACGGTGCATTTTGGAATGGAAAACTTTGTTGCCTAAGGATTTTTTTCATTTTCTTTGAAAGAAAAATTAATTATCCATTTTTACTGCCCAAAATGAGTTTTTTGGTGAAGGACCTACCATATATTTGTTGCAAAATTGGACCAAATCATTTTTATAAAATACTAGTCCATATTTAATGTATAATTGACCAAATGGTTGGGTGTAAAAAGATTTTATCCACCTCTCGTGAAAAAGATAAATTTCCATCGATTCAAGTGGAAGCGGGTCAAATTTGAACTGCGGCTACCTTATAGTTTGTTTTTTTATTTTTTCCAAAAATAGTTTTTAGGTACAAAAGTATCTACTTAGTCACAAAGACGCTAAAAAATTTCCAAGATTGAACCACTAGCTATGAACGGTCATACCGAGTGTTTTGACCGTATTTTCAAACGGGCATGAAAATTTTAAAAACAAATCAAAAAATCAGAAAAACTTCGCATTGTGTCATTAAATGTGACCAATTTACGAGGAAAAATAATAAAACTTGTAATATGATAATTATTTTAAAAACATATTTCATAAATGAGCTATCATTTGCGAAGGTTCATGACTTTCAAGATAAATGATCAATCTTATGGCTACATTCATCGCATAATTTGTTCAAATGATGTAATATTGTGCAAAAGGGTGTATTTTGGAATGGCAAACAATGTTGCATAAGGAAGTTGTTGTTTCTTTGGACACAAAATTCATTTTCCATTTTTTGAGTGCCCAAAATAAGTTTTTTTGTGAGACCTACCATATATTTGTTGCAAAATTGGACCAAATCATTTTTAGGAAATACTAGGCCATATTTAATGTACAATTATCCAAAATGTTGGGTTTCAAAAGGTTTTATCCACCTCTCATGAAAGACAAAATTTTTTGTAGATTTAGGTGGAAGGGGGTCAAATTTGAACTTCAACTACATTATAGTTTGCTCATTATTTTTCCAAAAATTCATTTGTAGGTACATAAGTCTTGTGGAAACACGTAAATGTTTGGATAGTGTGGGAGGGCCCCAACTCGAGAGCGCGTAAACGAGTAAGCCATCCGTGCGGTCATCGCATGACTGTGGTTTTGCCACGTGTTCTGGGCGGCTTAGTCATGTCTTGTGGGTTGGTCACTCCCCCAATAGGTGTTAGAAAGAACGATACAACATAAGAATCTCACGAGGAGACTGATCTAAGCTCAAACAGGAATTAGCAGCCAAGTGTGTGATTAGCAGTGGGAGAAATTCACATGGCCAAAGGATGTGAGTTTTGGATGAGGATGATCATCTACTAAGGAAACTATCTTGGTAAATTTTCAGCTCAAATGGAGGAGCCTAGGTGGCACTTTGTTTGCAAAGTACCACAATGTGCAGAAATATGGATGCTGAAGCTAGGCTCAAATAAATGAATGGATTGAGCTGAAATTTGGTGGAGGATGGTCATTTGGTCATAGAAAAGCATTGTAAAAATTTGATACCATTTGGACATGCCAAAGTGGCACTTACTTCACAGTGCTCTTCTTTGGACAAAAACTTGAATAATTATTGAGAGGAATTGGGTGGATGAAATGAGCTCAAATTTTGTGGAGGTAAGTTTTACAAGTAGGAACATGCGCTAGTAAATTGTGAGCAATATTTAAGTAATATCAATTATATTTGCGTCACAAACTGAAAATATGACCAGAATAAAAGATTGGATGATGAGCTCACATGGATTCTTAGATAGAGCTCAAATTTTGTGAAGAGTGAAGATCTGGGCATATGGAATATTTGGAAAAATCTTAGATCATTTGGATAAACCTAGCTAGTACTTCCCCGAAAAAGCTTCTCTCTCGGTAGAAACTTTGAAAATTTGCTGAGGAAGATTTAATAGGCAAACAGAGCTGAATATTGGCATGTGGTAATTATTTCAATATGCAAGATCAAGTTTGCCGGCAATAGGAGGGGACTAGATAGCACTTGCTTTGGAATGTACCAATCAGGACAAAAAATAGAAATTGAGGTTGTGCTCACATAAATGATTGGGTTGAGCTACAATTTGGATGAGGATGCTAATTTGCGCATATGAAGGCACTGTAAAAATTTCGTTCCATTTAGATAAATAGAAATGGAACTTACTTCACAATGCTCTCTACTTAAGAGAAGATTGGGAAAATATTGAGGGAAATTGGATAAAGTAAATGAGCTAAAATTTGGTCGAGGGAGGTTATATGGTATGGGTCATGTCCTCGTAAGTTTTTATCAATTATAAAGCAATGTAAAAGGTAGTTGCTTCACAAATTGAAAATATTACCCGAAATAAATATTCGATGGTGAGCTCACATGGATTCTTAGATGGGGCTCAAAAAATTTGGAGAGCTAGGATTTAGGCATATAGAAAAGTAGGCAAAAATTCAGCTCATTAGGATATTCCTCGCTAGTACTTCCTTTACAAAGCTTCTAGCACAACATAAACTTTGGACATTTGCTGAGAAATATTTACTTGGCAAATAGAGATGTATTTTTTCATGAGGCAATGATTTGGATAGGAAAGAGTTCCCAAATATTTTTAGGGTAATTAAGAAATTATAAATAGCACTTCCTTCAGAAAGTTCTATTCTGAACAGAATACGAAAATTAATATTTTTGAATTGTTTTTGAACTAGGGAAGGAATGGCTTAGACATATTTGAGGAATATATGATCCAAAGAATTTATGAGAATTTTTGCGGAATTTTTGGAATTATAGAAATGTAGGTTGCTTCATAGCCTAGGGCAAAAATTGAGACATGGACGACACATAGGCAAAACTGATGAGGTGGCGCCTAGTCATAGCAATGCACCACAATTTACATGACTATAACCATCTATATTGGTCATGATCCTCTAGAAATAAGGCTGGGGACTAGTGTTGTGTGCTTTCCGACCATTTCGTGTAAGGGAATTACGACCTTTGTGGCCAAATTGGTCGTTATGGTTTAGCGTTAGGAGCCCCCCGAATAGGTTACCACCAATTGGTCTCAAATGGTCGTAGATTGACGACTATTTCTTCGAGGGTCAGTGCTAGAAAGTTACAAGTTGACATATTTCTTGTAGTGTTGGTGTTTTTTTTTAATTTTTGGGCTCATACTTGTGTTGTATGCTAGGCGGCGGTGGCGAACACTTTGTATCACGAGACAAAGAAGAGACCATTTGCTTTTAGACATTATTGGCCCTTATTGGATCGCAAGCCAAAGAGGCAACAAGTTCTGGCCGGCCTCAAGGCCGAAAAGAAGAGAAATGATGGCTCAACCTCCCACTAATCCATTGGGTTGGGCGATAATGACGACGAAGGGAGAGCAAAGTGGGAGAAGGCAAGGATGTCCTTTGACGCCGCTGCTACAAAAATGTCGTCCACATGGACGGGCATTTTCCGTCAAGGGAGAGCAAAAAAGACGAGATGTTCAAGCTTATGCTGGACACACAAAGGGAAATGATGGAGTGGGATCGGATGAGGGCACAGAGGCGTCTTGAAATTGAGATGGAGAAGATCGAGTTGGAGAAGCAAGAGGCGTCAAACAAAAGGGAACTCTAGAAGGCCAAGACATTTGGAGACATTAAGCTCAAGAAGGAGAGGTTGCAACTCTCACCCAACGTGAAGGTTGGAAAATACCATGATCGCGGATGAATCCACTTTGGATCAACATGCCAAAAAATGGCTTGTGGACAGGAAGAAGGAGATCAATGACCGTAGAGCATTGGAGGTGGCAACGGCTGCAATCATTGCCATGATGCAGACGGAGGAGGAAGCTTCGATGCAGGAAGGGATGGATGCCCAGGTAGAGTAGGACGCATGGACAAAATCATCAGGACAGTGACCCGACGTCACTTGTCGGTCGGACATTGATTTCATTTTGGCTTGTCCGTTTGGTTGAACTATGCTATCATTTGCATTTGTTTAACACTGTTGAATTCACACAATTTTTATCAGATGATCGACGTGCATGACTTTGTTTGACTTTGGGAGTTCGGATTTGAACTATGTGAATGCATGGAGCAAAATAAGAAGGACCGTCCGGTTGCGTTCGTGGGCATGTACAGGACCAGATTTACCATGTCGGGTTGTAGATGCTCTAATGAGACCCATAGCGCTCCGTGAAGAACCATAAACAACCTTTGCAATATTCTCATGTGTTACTTTCTCATAAAGATACTCAAGGACTCATTCTTGGCACAATGGTGCTACGAGCGTGTCGTCTAGCCCGCTACCTCGTAGAACCTCCTAAAATTTCCCTTCGCAGTTGGGCCAGCCCTGTCATCATGTGCCTTTGTATTGGTCTCCAACCGCTGACTTTTTCACTCTTTTGACCTTCTCACCAAACCTAAGAAAAAAAAATGAAATTGTTCGAAAACTATTTCAGAATATGACCCTTTTGGTAACGTCACAAGCCGTGGCGTGTCGTATCTATTTAGAAATGCCGAGATGTACTGCGTTGCTAGCCTGGTCGAGATGTTACATGGCAGGATAAAAACGCCGAGCTATATTGCATTGCTGGAAACGCCAAAGGGCACGATGTTGCTGCCCAAAAATGAAACACCATTGCTAGTGGCATTGCAAATAGCTTGTTCACATTTGGCAATTATTTATGAATGGGAGCAACGCATTATCGATCGACGTTTCTAAATCAAGATGAAACACCACGGCTTGTGACGTCATCAAAAGTCGTGAAATAGTTTTCGAGCGAGTTCATTTTGTGTTAAGGTTTGCTGAGAAGGGCAAAACAGTGAAAAAGTCCTCCAACCGCCATCACAAGGCTCTGCATGGAGGGTCATTGACTACCACCGCAGCGGCAGGTGATCTATGCATGCCGCGGATGCAAACTACTTTCTCCCTTCCTAAATATAAGTATTTTAAGATATTCCACTAGAAGACTACATACAGATGTATATAGACATATTTTAGAGTGTAAATTCACCCATTTTGGTTCGTATGTATTCCCCTAGTGAAATATCTAAAAAGACTTATATTTAGGAATGGAGGGAGTACAACATATGGTAGTGTTGTTGATGTGGTGTCCATGTAGAAGGGGGAGGAGGTCGTGTTAGAAGAGATAGGAGACAGAGTGGCCACTGATCGACGAGAGTGAGAGACCGATTGGAAGATAGCTTGGGTGAAGGGCTTGATAAAGAGGTGTTCAAAGGGTGGATTGTAAGATGGGATAAATCAAGAAGACCAATGGTTAGGGTTAGTATTTTATACCAGGTGACAATTGGGTGGGTATTTTAAAGCCCACATGGGCTAGACTTGGGCCAGAAACACCGGTGATGGCCATATGCTGGTCATTCTGAGTGCTCGAGTACATTAGTGATAGAACAAGCAATGTGATAGGTGTTTTGTCTATAACTAAGACTACATTAGTGGTAGCAAGGCACCATTGATGGCCTTGAATTAAAGACCGCCAGTTGTAACTTTTTGCGAAAATCGTTGGGTTTGTCCCATCTTCATTTATGGGCAACGGTGGAGCTACATGAAGTTCTAGGCGACCCTCCTCCCCCCCCCCCCCCAACTGGTTAGAAAAAGTATAGTCTTTGGCCAACAACTCCAACGCAGCGACCCAAATCGTCCGTCTACGTTTGTTTGGGTTGGCGCGGACAAAAGTGAAGCCCCAACATGTTGATCCAAACCCAAAAAACGTTCACTTCGCGTCTGTACACTACTAGAAAAAAGGTTGTTACTGGCGCACCTATTTTGGCTATTAATGGCGCACTTTAGGTGCGCCACTATTATCACGCCACTACTAATAAATTGTAATGGCGCACGCCTGGTGCGCCACTGTTAATCTACATAACAGTGGCGCACCACCTGATGCGCCATTACTATCCCAGACACTAATGACGCAGCTAAAGTGCGCCATTACTAGGCCCAGAAGTGCGGCACTGCTGTTACTCCAAGGGGCCATGTGTATCTTGTGCTCTGGGTTACTAATGGCGCACTTTTAGATAATGCGCCACTGGTGTGTTTATTTATGTGCGCCACTAAAGTGCAATATGGTGCGCCACTACTATGAATATTAGGAATTTGTTTTTTTGCTTTTCTGATATTTGCACAGGGTACAAAATACATTGCAGCACAGAATATAAACAGCACAACATATAAACAACAGATTTATCAAATACAATAGAAGATTAGTCTCCGTATACAATTCATCATATTAGTCTCCGAATTCGAAATACCGAACAAAGTTAGAACATTACAAGTCTCGAGACCGCGAGTAGCGAGTTTGTCATTACATTACAAGTCGATATCTAAGCTACCATCACATAGAAGAGGGTTGTGGTCACGATGAGCATCATCGCGATGAAACTGATCTTCATTCGGTTCCTCCTCCGCTCCCTCCTCTCTCCCGCTAGATAGCGCGTGTATCTAGCTTCCGCCTCCGCCCTAGTGGTGTACCCTTTGTAACTGTTACCGCTGAAATGGTGAACTTGTCTCCGACACTCCTCCCGGTCGTCGTAGACTCCGAGAACCTCTCCCTTGTACACGACATACGACGACATCTCTATGCACTAGACAAACAAAACGTTAGTAGCAATTCAAAGATAATCTATAAGCAATATATAAGTATCCATACATATAAACTGAGACAGATAATACATTAACAATTTGGGTAAGAGCAAGTATTATATAATACTAAAGTGCATTCCTCACAATTATAATTTTTATTTAACACCAGGGGATCATCATACAGCTGGATAGCAGAGAGATATGGCACATAATATTGGATCACGGAGTCACCGCCATTTAACACCTGGGGAACACCAGCCCCATAAGCATTCCACTCCCTGAAATACTCCCAGAGATCATCAAGGCAGAAGTAAGAATATGAATCCATGGCATCACCACTAAACCTGAGAATGGTTTCATACTTGAACCATACCCATTTATTTATCTATTAAAACCATACTTGAACCACACCCATTTAGTGTCATTTTTATCCCAACCAAAACCAAACCCACTATTTTTTCCATCCAAACCAATTTAAACCCAAAACATAACCATGGGTTTAAACCCAGTACATAACCATGGGTTTAGACCCAGTACATAACCATGGGTTTGCTTTAATGTACATATGATTGCATAAATTGACATGTTAAGAAATAAATAAGATAGAAAAGGCATAAGTGCATCTGCAACAGTTTAGAAACAAAGTAATCCTTGAGATATAGTCAACACACAGTAAGAGGCAAAAAGAACATGCCCATGGCTGATAAGCTCACTAACAAGTGTATTAAAACCAAATTGCTTAGCGAAAGCACAAGAAAACACTTCCGATTTTCATCTATTGTTTCCCCATAATACATAATTACATAATGCATTACAACATGCACGCGGATCAATGATACCCGTTCTCGGTCGTAGTTGATTATTGCATATAACCAATGCCTAGAAACCGGTTTGGACCCATAGTTTATAACCGCTAATAACCAAACCGTTTAAACCCATAACCAACTATACCCAACCTGGTTTCTCCATATACCCAAACCAAAACCAACTAAAAAAATCTTAGCCCAATAAAACCTGAACCAATCAAACCCAAAGTAAGCACCGAACCGTTAAACCCGGTTTTTTAATAACCATTCTCACGTTTGATCATCACTCCTCCGCATCCTCAAGCTTGTATGCAGCAGAACAAAACAAATTCATTGTGCGTAGACAAAAGAGGTCTAATAACTAAAAGCAGTCTAACTTTGACTAGAAATCCAAATTCATTGTGCGTAGACAAAACATGGGCCAATATCACTACATGATTTAATCCTTCAGAGAAACTAAGGACTTGTATATGGCAATTGGCACAGATAAATATTTCAAGGATATGCAGATTGCAATCAAAATCAAAGTACCTAAATAGTTACTATATCTAAGTTGCATCAAGCACAATTAGCAAAAAATCAAATGAAAAGCTTCCAAAGAGACTAACTGTGTCGATTTCATTCGCTAACACTAGGAGAGTAGTGCTGAAAGACAGGCTAAACCAACCAATATTGGTCGAATAAGCATTCCTTCAAGGCAAATTTCTACTAGGAAACATATTTTAGTAATCATTAGTTGGGGGCCATGGCGACAGAAGTTTCCTAAGAACTACCATTACGACCAAGCTGGAATTGAACAACGGTTGTTGCTCACCGTCCACGGCTACTACCATTAAGAACTTTCAATGGCCTAGAGCAACCAATAAATTCAAGCGAAATGCAGTCTGTATGGAGTAAACTACGAAATGTAGAAGTTAATCATGTTGTTTCTTTAGGATTAGGAAAGAAAGCCAAACCGAGTCCTAGTAGTATTAGGATTCCTAGTCCTAGTCTATTTTCATAGTACCTTGTGGACGTGTATAAAAGACACCCTAGGGGTGTTGATTGTAACACCAGAAAAACGAAAAACAATACAAAGCAAAGGCTCGACACGGGCCTTTAGCAGGGACAGTGCCAAGGCGAACAAGAACGATGACAAGGTGAAGAAGGGCGTCAAGTCAGCAACCAGTGGTGAAGGAACGAGCGGCGCCAACGTCCAGGCACATCGCAACATCCCCATCCAGTACCCGATGCTCACCGACGCCAACTACGGCGTGTGGGCGGTGAAGATGAAAATTATTCTCCAAATCTATCGAGTGTGGGAGGCAATCACGGACGACGACGTCGATGACGAGTCCGACGAAGGTGCCATGGCCGCTATAGCCCAGTCCGTGCCGGATTCCATGCTGATGACATTGGCGGAGTTCGAGACGGCAAGATAGGCGTGGAACGCACTCAAGGAGATGAGGATCGGAGAAGATCGCGTCACCAATGCTCGGGCACAAGTGCTGAAGCGCCAATTTCACAAGTTGCAGAAGTAGGAAACTGAATCGGTGAACGACTATGCCATGCGTCTTACTACTTTGGTGGGAGAGATCCGCGCTCTTGGTGCAAAGCTCGATGAGACCGAGATTGTGGAGAAATTTTTCAGTTCTGTGACTAATAAATTCACGTACATCATCGGCACGCTTGAGCAGCTTTACGACATCGACGACATGACCATAACGGAGGCAATCGGACGCTTGCGGACATGGGAAGCGAATGCTCGTGGCTTCGGAAATGCAAAGGAGGAGGTAGCGACCAACTCATGTACTCGCGCGCAGATTGGGAGGCCCCAAGTAGCAAAGGAAGACGTGATGGTGGCGAAGGCTCAAGCAACGTGAAGCACGACGGACAAATCGGAAAAGGCAAACGAAAAGGCAAGCCACAAGGTCGTGGTAAGGCGGACCAATCTAAAGGGCGGAAGCCATGGAACTTGGATTTATCTGAGGTTAAGTGCTATAACTGCAACGAGATGGGTCACTTAGCAAAGGATTGTCCGAAGCCTAACAAGCGGGAGATCAAGGCAAATTTGGCAAAGCAGGAAGACGAAGGTCCAGGTCTTCTGATGGCCGAAGTTTGTGATCTCGCTGAAATGGTGGTTGTGAAACCAACCCGGAAGGTGCTACTTCATGAGAAGAATGTGACACCTAAGTTATCCGGGGATCACAATGTGTCGTGGTATCTCGACACGGGTGCCAGTAACCACATGACGGGATGCAAGGAGAAATTTCTCGAGCTGGAATATGATGTTCAAGGCTCGGTCAAGTTCGGTGATGGTTCAGCTGTGGAGATTTGCGGTCAAGGATCTGTCCTCTTCGAGGGTCTCACAGGAGAACATCGCATACTCACCGGAGTGTACTACATCCCACGGCTTCGCAACAACATTATCTCTATTGGGAAGCTTGATGAGAATGGATGCAAGGTGAATATCGAGAACGGAGTGATGACGATCTTCGACAACCTCCGAAACGTGCTAGCTCGTGTTAATCGCACACGGAATAGGTTGTCAACCGGAGTGTTAGCTCGCCAAGAGTGATGATGATTCATGGTTATGGCATGCTAGATTTGGACACGTTAACTTCTACGCCGTGAAGAAGATGTCAAAGATGGAGATGGTATCCGGGATGCCATTTATCGACCATGTTGATCGAGTATGTGACGGGTGCTTGGTTGGAAAACAGCACCGCAGGCTGTTCGCTGCTCAATCTACCTATCGTGCAAGTGATGCACTCGAGCTGATCCATGGTGATCTATGTGGCCCTATCACCCCAGCAACTCACGCGGGAAAGAAGTATTTCTTCCTCGTGGTATACGACTACTCGAGATATATGTGGGTCATTCTCCTACGATCTAAAGATGAGGCGTTTGAAGCGTTCAAGAAGGTGAAGGCTGCAACGGAGATGGAACACAAGTTGAAGGTTCGCGCTCTACGAACAGATCGCAGCGGAGAATTTACGTCGAACGAATTCAATGATTACTGCGAGAAGATTGGCATAAAAAGGTTACTCACGGCACCTTACATGCCGCAGCAGAACGGGGTCATTGAAAGGCGCAATCGAACCGTCGTTGACATGGCAAGGAGTTTACTCAAGAGCAAGAACCTGTCGGGGACTTTTTGGGGAGAAGCTGTCTCGATGGCGGTCTATCTTCTCAACCGGGCTCCAATGAAGGCGGTGATCGACAAGACTCCGTATGAAGCAATTTACGGACTTAAGCCGAATGTGTCTCATCTACGGACGTTCGGGTGTGTGGCACATGTGAAGACGGCGGAGCCGCATCTCTCAAAGCTTGCCGATCGTCCAAGATGGTGTTCATCGGATACGAGAGGAGTTCTCGCACCAAAGCATACCGCTTCTACGATCCACAAACCAAGCGTCTACGGATTTCAGGCGACGTCGTGTTTGAAGAAAACCACGCGTGGAATTGGAGGGCCGCAGCCGACAAAGCTCCAAACAGTAAAATATTCATGGTTGAATTTCCAACTGATGATGATGCAGGGGACGATGTCCAAGTGGTTGATAAGACGCCCAACCAAGGTGACCACAATGGTAGCGATCATCATGGTGCCGACACCGACGACGACGTGCATAGGTCGCAAGGAGATAGCGAAAATGAAGCGCATGGCACGGGTGGAGATCTCGACAACAACATCGACAACGAGGTGCATAGTGACGATGACAATCTAGATGATGATCATGATCACGATGACTACGCCGACGACGCGGATGTCGATGACACGCCCGAGACTAAGCCATCTTCCTCAAGTGCATCAACATCGACATAATTTGTGTCACCTCCTTCGCAAGCCACACCGGATTCCTCGGGGCCTCGTCGCTACAAGACCCTTAAGAAAGTCTACAAGTACACAAAGCCAGTTACGCTCGAATACTCCGGACTATGTCTTTTCGGAGTTGAGGAGCCGGCGAACTTCGTAGAGGCGAGCAAAAGTCATAGTTGGACGCACGCCATGGATGAGGAGATGAAGGCGATTGAGAGCAATGCCACGTGGACTTTGGTAACCCGACCTCCAAACCAAAAGGCGATAGGTTTGAAGTGGGTTTACAAGTTAAAGAAGGACACGGAGGGTGCCATTGTGAAATACAAGGCAAGACTCGTTGCAAAGGGCTACGTACAACGTCAAGGAGTAGACTATGATGAGGTGTTTGCACCAGTTGCTCGAAACGAGACGGCGAGAGTGCTCCTAGCTTTGGCAGCACAAGAGGATTGGAAGGTTCATCATATGGATGTTAAATCCGCTTTCCTCAACGGCGATCTCACAGAAGAAGTGTACGTGGAACAACCCCTCGGCTACGAGAAGAAAGGCAAAGAAGGGAAAGTTTACAAGCTCAAGAAGGCACTTTACGGGTTGAACCAAGCGCCAAGAGCTTGGAACTCAAAGTTAGACCGGAGTTTGGTCTCGCTCGGGTTCAAGAGATGTCCCCTCGAGCACGCAGTCTATACAAAGAACTCCAAAGGCTCAAACCTGCTAGTTGGAGTTTATGTCGACGATCTGATTATCACCGGAGATAGCGTACAAGAAATTGAACGTTTCAAGGCGCAAATGAAGAACAAGTTTAGCATGAGCGATCTGGGATTACTCAGCTATTACTTGGGCATCGAAGTGAAGCAAAGCTCCGAAGATATTTCCCTATGTCAATCGGCTTATGCGGTCAAGTTATTGGAAAAGTGTGGCATGTCAGATTGCTACGAGACACAAGTTCCAATGGACCAACGTCACAAGTTGAGCAAGCGTAGCTCAAATCCGCCGGTGGACACCTCAATGTATCGAAGCGTTGTGGGCAGCCTAAGATATTTGATGCATACCCGACCTGACTTGGCTTATTCAGTCGGGATCATGAGTCGTTTCATGGAGAATCCGACAACCGAGCACATGAGCGCGGTCAATAAAATCTTGCGCTATGTGAAAGGCACCATTGATCTTGGTTGCACGCACAGAAAGGGAAAGGAAGGATTGATCCTTCGTGTATATTCAGATAGTGTCATGGCAGGTGATGTTGATGACCGAAAGAGCACAACGGGCATGGTTTTCTACCTTCGCCTGAATCCGATTAGGTGGAATTCTCAGAAGCAAAAGGTGGTGGCACTGTCTTCATGCGAAGCAGAATACATAGCGGCAAGCACGGCGACTTGTCAAGCAATGTGGCTGAGAAGACTCCTAGCTATTCTTGCAAAGCGGGAGGTCCAGAAGGTGTCACTGAAGATCGATAACCAAGCTGCAATCTCATTGCGCAAAAATCCGGTTCATCACGAAAGGAGCAAGCACATAGATACCCGGTTCCACCATATCCAGGAGTGCATTGAAGAAGGGTTGATCGAGGTTCAACATGTGAACACGAAAGACGAACTTGCCGATATTTTCACCAAGTCCCTCGGTCGACAGAAGTTCATCGAGATGAGGAGGAAAGTCGGAGTGCACTAAGTGAAGTCAAGCAACAAGATTAAGGAGGTGAATGTAGAAGTTAATCATGTTGTTTCTTTAGGATTAGGAAAGAAAGCCAAACCAAGTCCTAGTAGTATTAGGATTCCTAGTACTAGTCTATTTTCATAGTCCCTTGTGGACGTGTATAAAAGACACCCTAGGGGTGTTGATTGTAACACCAGAAAATGAAAAGCAATACAAAGCAAAGGCTCGACACGAGCCTTTAGCCATCAAATCCATCGATCAGTTTTATTCGTGTCGCTAGTTACGCAAGTTCCGTCAAGTAGCCGACAGAAGCAAGAATCGCGTAGGCACGCCTGTACAGCTTTATACGCACGTTCAAAAGCCAACAAAAATGCGGCATCAAACATATTCATCCATAATCCATCACTTTCCTTTGGAAAATGACGCATCGATCATCTAAATTAATACCATACAAATCTACACTTGATTATGTTAGCGGCTTACTTAATATGGGAATCTAAACAACTAGGTCTATCTCGACCATTCTCCACACACATGTAATCTCTAATATACAAGAGCACGCTTTTAGGCTTAGCCATGGAAGGATGGATACCTCGGGCATGTTCCGGACGGGCACGGATTGCGTGGTGGAGGCGAGGAACCTGTCGAGATTCCCGGCCTCCTCCTCCTCCATGGCGGCGGGCCCGGAGGACATGACATTCACTTCGGCCGCCGTGGACGACAACGAGGGCTTGGAGGAGGTGGAGGAGGAGGAGGAGGAATCCGCCCGGCCGTCGGCGTTGACGGACGCGGAGGTGACCGCGACGGCCGCCGCCGCCTTCCGCCTGGGGGAGGGCGACGGGGAGAGGGAGGGCGACGTCGGGGGCGACGGCTCTGCAGGCCCTGCTGCTGGTGCTGTTGGGTCTGGTGGCGGTGGGGAGGGTAGTCACTAGTAGAAAACAGGGCTACCGTTCGGCCCTGGCCGGCCCATTAGTCCCGGTTCTTCAAAAACCGGGACCAGTGGGGGGTATTAGACCCGGTTCGTGAGCCCAGGGGGCCGGCCGGGGCCTCGCGGGCATTGGTCCCGGTTCGTGTGGAACCATTTGTCCCGGTTCGAGCCACGAACCGGGACCAATAATCCTCGCTGCTGGCCCACAACCATTGGTCCCGGTTCGTGGCTTGAACCGGGACAGAAGGGTTGGCTTTAGTCCCGGTTCATGCCACGAACCGGGACAAATAAATTGCCCACATATACCCACCGTCGCGGCAGAGCACTCCATAGTGCTCTGTTTTTCTCAAGTCGGCGAGGGGAGGACATTTGGGTGGTCTAGTTCACCTCCTATGCACATGAGGTGTTCGATGAAATGCCCGAGACACACTAGTTAAGCTTTCTCCTCTCGAAACTCGACCTCCGAGCTCCATTTTCAACGAGATTTGTCTAGATTTAGCGGTCCGTCACGCCCCGTCCCCGCCCCGTCTTCACCGCCGTCGATCGCCCGCACCGATCACGTCGCCGGCACCACCGTGGTGAGCCTCTTGTTCTTATATTCTTTCTGAAAGAAAAAAATTCTGACTTCAGATAGATACTTGTGTAATTTTCTTACTTTTATTATTCCTTGTTATTATATAGTGCGATGGTTTTGGTATCTGCCCCGTCGGTCCTCATCCTGTCTATGATTCAGATGTGGTATATATTATCTTTTCATAACTATTTGGTTCATTTATTGTTTATAACAATTATGCCGACCAATGTGACATAGATTTTGTTTATCTAGGAGGTTGTTGAACCGGAAATTCCAACCGACCCTATTGTCGAGAGGTTAAATTTAGTTGAAGAAGAAAACAATTACTTGAAGGAAAAAATAAGAAAAATTGAGGAGGAGAAGATGATATTGGAGTTGCATGTTGCGGATGTCGTCGATGATCACAAGATCAAGATGGATGCAATGCGGTTGAAGATTAAAAATATTAGAAAATATGCCATTCATACCGAGACTTGGTATCATTATGAAGTTGGATCAGTTGTTACCTTGGTTGCGATTATGATCGCATTTGTTTTTTGCATTGAAATGTTTTACATAATTTCAATGTATGGTTTAATTAGATGCTCTCGAGAGCTATATGTTGTTCAATGAGAACTATGTATGTAATTTGGTTTTATTGCTCTAGAGAACTATGTATGTACTTTGGTTTCAGAGTTCATTTCAAATGCTTTTCAACTTCATGGTCTTACAGCTTTGAATGGTGCGTTTTGAACACAAAAAAACAAGGCAATTCAAATAAGTTCAGAAAAATTGAAATCCCTTTGTAACAGACGAGTTTCCGTATGAAACCCTGATACTTCGAAAGAGATTGTCCGTTTTGTAAACGAAGTGCATCCAGTTTTTGCCGTAAGCCTCTCTACTTTCTTGCACATGCTATGTGGGTGAAATGATGATACCATGCCAACTTGGAACCTTTTCAGAGTTCATTTCAAATGCTTTTCAATTTCATGGTCTTATAGCTCAAAATAATCAGTAAATGCATGAAAAATAACAAATGAAGTCAGAAAGGGTTGTAAATTGATGATGTGGTTTTGAATGGTGCATTTTGAACACGGAAAAACAAGGGGGTTCAAATAAGTTCAAAAAAATTGAAATCCCTTTGTAACAGACGAGTTTCCATATGAAACTCTGATACTTCGAAGGAGATTGTCTGTTTTGTACACGAAGTGCATCTAGTTTTTGCCGTAAGCCTCTCTACTTTCTTGCACATGCTATGTGGCTGAAATGATGATATCATGCCAACCTGGAACCTTTTCAGAGTTCATTTCAAATGCTTTTCATTTTGATGGTCTTATAGCTCAAAATAATCAGTAAATGCATGAAAAATAACAAATGAAGTCAGAAAGGGTTGTAAATTGATGATGTGGCTTTGAATGGTGCATTTTGAACATAGAAAAACAAGGGGGTTCAAATAAGTTCAAAAAAATTGAAATCCCTTTGTAACAGACGAGTTTCCGTATGAAACCCTGATACTTCGAAGGAGATTGTCTGTTTTGTACACGAAGTGCATCCAGTTTTTGCCGTAAGCTTCTCTACTTTCTTGCACATGCTATGTGGGTGAAATGATGATACCGTGCCAACTTGGAACCTTTTCAGAGTTTATTTCAAATGCTTTTCAATTTCATAGTCTTATAGCTCAAAATAATCAGTAAATGCATGAAAACTAACAAATGAAGTCAGAAAGGGTTGTAAATTGATGATGTGGCTTTGAATGGTGCATCTTGAACACATAAAAACAAGGGGGTACAAATAAGTTCAAAAAAATTAAAATCCTTTTGTAACAGACGAGTTTCCGTATGAAACCCTGATACTTCGAAGAAGATTGTCTGTTTTGTACACGAAGTGCATCTAGTTTTTGCCGTAAGCCTCTCGACTTTCTTGCACATGCTATGTGGGTGAAATGATGATACCATGCCAACTTGGAACCTTTTCTGATTTCATTTCAAATGCTTTTCAATTTCATGGTCTTATAGCTCAAAATAATCAGTAAATGCATGAAAAATAACAAATGAAGTCAGAAACAAAATAAAATAAAATAAATAAGTAATTTTAAACAAATTAATATAAACTTTAATAAAATAGATAAGTAGAAACAAAAAAAACTTTAATAACATAAATAAAATTTTTGAAACTAAAATTATCAAAGTATTTTCTGTTCAAAACATTATAACCAACTTCTAGTATTATTGAAACTAAAATTATATAAAATTCATGCAACTAAAATTATCAAAGTATTTTCTGTTCAAAATCATTAAAAGCAAAAAGAATTTTCATAAAGAACTTTTTTGTTAGAAACTTTAATAGCAAAAAGAATTATCATAAAATAAAATTAATAAGTAATTATAAACAAAATAAAATAAAATAAAATAAGTATTTTGCTGTAAGTAGAAACAAAAAAAATAAAGCAAAAAAGAAAACAAAAAAACTAGGAAAAAATAAAAAATTTGCCACCAACTCGGCCACCATGGCGTGAATACGACTAGAAACCCATCCATGGGCCAGGATTCAGACCCACAGTAGGCCCAGAAGGCCCATCAGGCAAAGAAGTAGCAAGTAGGCCCGTAAGACTGTAGTGGAGAGGAGCTCCAGAGAGGTGCGGCAGTGGGGCTTATAAACCACTGCGCGCCCCTCTCAACTAGCGAGGTGGGACTAAACTTTGGCCGCAACGCGGGCAGCACACGGGCCTTTGGTCCCGGTTAGTGGCACCAACCGGGACTAAAGGGGGGAATTGGTATCGGTTGATGCCACGAACCTGTACCAATGCCTTGGGTATATAAGAAACACTTAGAAGTTTCTTCAAAAATCACTTCTTCTCCACCCCGACGCCCCCACGCTGCTCCTCGTCGCCGTCGCCGTCGAGCCCTACCCCGACGCCGTCGCCCGACACCGTCGCCGCACGCCGCCCTGCCCCGACACCGTCGCTCGCGCCCTCGCCCGACGCCGTCACCACTCGCCGCCCTGCCCCGACGCGCGCTGCCCCGGCCCTGCCCCGACGCCATCGCCGTCGCCGCCCTGCCCCGACCCCGCGCCTCTGCCCCTCTTCACCTTGGTCTCGCGGCGCCCTCCCTGTTTTTTTAATATATGTGATAATTGTTTTTGTTCATATATACGATGATTTTTTTTATAGAATATGATGGTTTTTTTTCAGATTTTATGTATATGATTTTTTTATAGAATATGATGTTTTTGCTTTTTTATAAAAATGTATATATGTTTCTATGTTCTTTGTGTATATATGTTCATATATGCAAAAGTTAGATTTAGTACATTTTAGGTTAGTTTAATTTTTAGAAATTTTTTAAATATCTAGCTCGGAAAGGAAGAAGAAGAAAAAGAATGAGAGGAGAAAAAGGAAAATAAGAAGAGGAAGAAAGGAGAAGAAGAGGAGAGGAAGAAGAGGAGAAATAAATAAGAAGAGGAAAAAAGAAGAAAAAGAAGAGCAGAAGAAGAAAGGAATAGAGGAGAAAGAAGAAAAAAAATAGAAATTTCTATTTTTTTTCTTCTTTCTCGTCTATTCCTTTCTTCTTCTCCTTTTTTTTCTTCTTTTTTTTCTTCGATTGCTTTTCTTCTATTCTTTTCTTCTCCTCTTTTTATTTCTTATTTCGTCTTCTTTTTTTTATCGGGTATGTCGTTATCGATATACCCCCTCCCGATCGAACTTCAACACGAGGGGGGGGTACAAATATACCCCCTCCCCGATAACATTATTTTCCCATGTATATGTATGTCGCGTCGTTGTCGATATAACCCCCTCCCGGATAACTTCGACATGAGGGGCGGTCGATATATATACCCACTCTTGACCGTGATAACTTATACCACGGGAGCACCCCCCCCCTCGGCCCTCTCGCTCGACCAAAAATCTCGAGGACACCCAAACCGTAGAGAAAAAACGATGTTGGTCTCCTACCCCCTCCCGCCGCGCCCCTACCCGACAAACTCTCTCGAGGCCACCCAAATTTACCAAGTTAAAATAGCGTTGTCGTCGAGGCCACCCCAAACCCTTGAAGCGTTGTCGTCGAGGCCACCCCAAACCCTTGAAGCGTTGTCTAGGCCACCCCAAACCCTAGAGAAGCAGCATCGAGGCCGCTAACATGATTCCTTATTGTGATTAGCTAGCTAGTTCTACGTTTGCCACTAATATATATCCATTTGTACCATGTTTGAATAATAATTGACATGTTGTAAATATTTGGAGAAACTATGGATCACTCCCGAGATGAAGAAACACAAGCGATGTTGGGGGAAATAATCGCACAAGGAAGTGATGTCGTTGCGTCGTTTCTCTACAACACCGATGGTCACGAAGGACCGGGTGAAGAAGAGGGCTATGTTCATGATGGCTCCGCTGACCCATTAATGTCGGTACAAGTAGAGGGCTATGTTCATGATGGCTCCGGTGACCCAATGGAGGTACAAGAAGGAGACCGTGATGACGGCTCCGGTGACCGAACCGAGTCCGGCCAGGTATATATATTAGTTAAGCCCATGCTGACTAGTTAATTGATGCATTCATTGTTTTCATATGTACACATATTAATTAACTCTCGTCTTTCTTCTTTTTTCTCTAGCCCTCCGGATCAAGCTCAACTTCGGTAAAGAAACGAGGCCTGAAGAAAAAGTTGCGCTCGGATGAAAGGTTTGAGATCACAGCAATCGCGAGCGATGGCAAGCCGATTGAACCCATCCGGACAAGGGATGCATTTCGTGCTCAGTGCGGGGTTCTTGTTAGGGACAAGATCCCGATCAGTATCCAGCAATGGTTAAAGCCAAAGACGGAAGAACCTGAGGTGCCGACGTCTTATGTCTCTGATATGCAGAAATATGATCTTTGGACAACGCTTAAGGCAAATTTCACCCTACCGCCAGAGGAGGATCCACAGAAGTTAGTTAAAGAGGAATTGATCAAGTCTCATGCTCTTAGGAAGATGGCAGAACTATTCAGGAGGTCGAAGAATGAGCTGAAAACGTTTGTCGACAAAGAAGAGACACCATAATTCACCGGCTGGTTTGAGAAGATCAGAGATCAATGGCCCGCATTTGTGGCCCACAAGACATCAGAAAAGAGTAAGAAATGTCAGCGACAAACAAGAAAAATGTTGCGAAGAAGAAGCATCACCATCGCACGGGGTCAGGTGGTTACCTCAAAGCCCGACCTTTGTGGGACAAGGTTGAGAATGACCTGATTGCTAAAGGGGTCGAACCAGAGACATTGAGATGGCCACACCGTTGCCGGACTTGGTTCTTCGGGGTTGGCGGAACCTTGGACCTTGTATCAGGGAAGTGCGTTTGGACGGAAGAGCAACTGCGAATACCCGTCAGGAAGCTTCGGCACTATATCGCCGCAGCACAGGAAGGGACGTTCGTTCCAAACAGAGAGAAGGACGAGCTCACAATGGCCCTCGGGAATCTTGAGCACCCTGGACGGACACGAGGCACGCCAGGCTGCCTTCCGTGGAACGCTGGGTTTCCGGTCGCAGGGGATTACAAAACCCACGAGAAGAGGAAGAAAGTGGAGCATAGCCAACTGCAGGCGCTACACGAAAGGGTACAAGGGCTAGAGGAACGAGAAGCAGATCGCCGCAAACGACCTGCCGAAGATTCCCCTGAAGCTATCCCGCCATCTTAACGGAGAAGCAGCCTGGCTTCCACCGAGCAGACTCAGCAGCTGGAGTCTGTCTTCACGGGCTAACCCGTGGATGCTATCACAGAGTCTCAACATTGTCACCTTATGACGCGATGGATGACATTGAAAGTCAAGGCGGGTGTTGGCTCTGTTATACCTAATGAACCTGGCTCAACCTACCACGGCCAGCCGATTCCAGAAGGATATGCTAGGGTGATGGTGGATCAAATAACGGACGGATTTGAGGACCTTGAGCTTAAACATCCTACGGGTGAAGGGGAGATTCGGCTGGGTTCTTTTCTGAAGACTCCATCCTATGGCGGAAGGAGCTCATCAACCTTCTGAACTGGACGCCTCCACCTCCTCCTCCTCCGGCGAGTCAGGGCACGCCGCCTCCTCCTGCGCCTCCTCCGGCGAGTGATCAGGGCACTCAGCCTCCTTTTCCGGCGCGTGGCGGCACTCCGCCTCCTTCTCCGTCTGCGCCGGCGTGCCCGAGCAGCCATCTGCCTCCTCCTTCTGCGCCTCATCAACAAAGGCGGAAGAGACCCGCCGCCGCTCCGGCTCCTCCGGCGCGTCGTCCTTCTCCTCCGCCTCGTAATAAAGAAAAGACAGCCGCAACCGCTCCATCTGCTCCGGCATCTAGCAGTACAGCCAGAGGCAGGCAATACAGATACGGTCCTTCTCTAAAGACTCCAGAGAAGTTACCATACGAGAGGAGCCAGGAGGAAAACGCGAAGATCATGCAAGACAAAGTGACCAACTTCTTTGAAGGGGTCAAAGCAAAGAAAAATCCACCTCCGGAGGAGAAGATAGATCCGGTAAAAGCGAAGCGTACTCTGGCTGCTCTGACGAAACCACCAAAGTCTCCGGTGAAAGACAACTATGAGCGCATTCTTACAAAGTCATTTATCGAAGCGGAGCGGTCGGGAAGTACTGTCAGTGCTCAAAGGTTAGAAGAACGACGAGCTGGGAAAAAAGTTGCCCAGCTCGGCGAACAAGCGAACCAATCGTTGCCCCCGCTCCACATGTCTAGCGTCGTCGCGAATCATCTGGGCGGGATGGTGCCCGGTTATAACGATCTTGGAGATTACCTACCCGACGATGCATATTTTGATTTCTTGGAGGTGGACGAACACAGATACGTGTACGGGAAGCCTCTCGTCAAAGATGAAAAATCTCTAACAACGATGATGCGAAGATTCCATGATTGATATATGAAAACCTGCAGAGAGTCTGAGGGGAGGAATATTTTGACGCTCAGAGTTAAAGAGGAGCATGACCTCGTTGGAATTGATCTGTTGAATGTTCCATTTGAGGAGTTCTTCGAGTTTTTCAATCTAAAGGCCCTCGATAAGTTAATGATCACTTGCTACTGCCTGTAAGTAGTACTACTTCTGTCATTAAGTCTCTATATATAGGTCAGCTCTTTCATTGCATGTATCTTTAATTATTCTCACTATATTATGCAGATTGAAGATCGCCGAATTGAAGAAAAGACAAATCGGTGATATTGGGTTCATTAACACAAATCTCATAGATGCATATATGGTTAAATTTCAGGCCAATGATACCGAGGCCAAGCTGCTACAATTGTTTATATTAAATCGAAACAAAGCTATAATACTCTTCTCTTAGAACTTCGAGTGAGTGTTACTGTCTTGTGCATATTCGGTTTCCCTTATTAGTCGAGGTTATAGTAATGTAATTGATGAGTTATGCATGCGTGCGCAGGTTCCATTATATTCTCCTAGAGATTAAGCTTGAGTAGGGACTAGTAACTGTCTTAGACTCGAGACGAAAAGATCCCAAGAAGTACGCGAACATGACTGAAATTCTAGAGAAGTAAGTTAAATCTATCATTATCGCACCATATCGGCAACTTCAGTTTGTTCATTTCCTGATATCAAGTAATTGTTTTCTTTGTATGGCAGGGTTTGGACTAAATTCACCTAAAAAACTTCGGGACTGCCAAAGAAGCTGCAGTTTAGACACCTGAAAGTAAGTACTATAGTAGCATATATGTTCCGCGCATCTCCTAGTGATTCAAGCGCTAGTTTCATCAATACCATTTAGCATGCTTGCTAATTATCAGTTTGATTGACCTCTATTTCTTGTAAAGTGGTTGTGGCAGGAAGAAGGGACTAATTACTGTGGATACTACATTTGCGAGTCCATCCCCCACACGACCTGTGAGCGCGGCTACTCCAAGAAACAATATGAAGTGCGTAAATAATTATATTCACAATTTTTTTTTATTACCATCATTTGTGTTCAGTTTCATTTATTCATATATATGTATTGACCCCCTTCTTCAAATTAGATATTTCGGATGCGAGATGAACTCCTAGCACCAGATCGTATGCGAGGAATTCAAGAGGAATTGGCGGCATTCTTTCTTGACCACGTGATCGCTAAAGACGGAGAATACTATGTGGACCCTGATGCGTTCAATTATAATTAGGAGATTATATTGTAAAATATACTTATATTGTATATATGTAGCCCGTAGCGTCGGATAGATATACGAGAACTTGTTGTTCGACCAATCTCTTAGAGAAGGAGAGGTGGTCGATATCACTTCTCTTTGTATGCATCTGTTCATGACGATCTTCTGTTTACTTCATTTGCTTAACTAGCTAGCGTGTCTAGTCCTCTCTATACGTATAGTACGTAGCGTCGACCAAGCACGGAGATAAGAAAGGACACTTCTCTCTATTAATTACCATGCTAACACAATATATGAAACACCTAAATTAACCTCCCAAAACCCCCAAACCCTCCCCCCCCCTTTAAAAAAACAAAAACCCCAGCACCTGATATGCTGACGCGTGGATGCCTATTGGTCCCGGTTGGTGCCACCAACCGGGACCAAAGGGCCTCCTTCCTGGGCTCGCCGCACCGGCCACGTGGAGGCCCATCTGTCCCGGTTTATGCAAGAACCGGGACTAAAGGTTTAGGGCATTAGTACTGACACTTTAGTCCCAGTTCAAAAACCGGGACAAATGGCCCTCACGAACCGGGACAATTGGTCCTCTTTCTACTAGTGAGTAAAAGCGGTCTCCTTTGAGCTGGGTGCGCGTGGAGGCGGCGGGAGCGCCGGAGGAACCTGCCATCGTCTTCGCGGCGGCGAGGGCAATGATAGGGTTTGGAGGCGACCGGGGGGGATTTGGGACGACGGAATTGGGATGCTTAGGGTTAGGGTTTTGCTGGCCCTTTTAGCCCTCTCTATCTCGCTCGCTCGCTGGCTGCATTTGTTTTTCATATTACCAATGGCGCACCTCCTAAGAATGCGCCATTGGTAACCAGGGTTACTAATGGCGCACCTGGTGTGTGGTGCGTCATTAGTAGTTTTGAAAAAAAATGAAAAAAAAAATTGTTAGTACTTGCGCACCGTGGGTGTGGTATGCCATTACTAGTTAAAACTAGTAATGGCGCACTTTCCCCTGGTGCGCCACTGCTAAGTCTGGGAAGGGTGTGGGGTCAAGACAAAACTAGTAATGGCGCACCACACACCAGGTGCGCCATTAGTAATATGGCCATTAATGGCGCACCACATACATGGTGCGTTATTATTGTTCATATTCGCTATAGCAGTTTTTATAGTAGTGTGTACGGACCCATTTCTGTCACAAATTTGGGTCGCAGGCGGACATAAAGCAAACATTTTCTGTGTCTGCGTCGTCCGCCTATGTCCTGTGACACAAATCGAACATTTTCTGTGTCTGCGTCGTCCGCGTGTGTCGGGCAAATTTGTGAGTCATCCACCCACCCACCTCTCTTTATTGATTTAGGCCCTGTTTGTTTCAGAAGTCCCAGGACTTATTTTAGTCCCAACTAAAAATTTCCTAGTCCCTACCTGTTTGTTTCCACGGACTAAACAGGGAATAGAGGTCATTAAATGACATACAAAAAGACCATGTTCCCCTAGTAATATACTAGAAGTTGTTAAATGACATGCTAAAAGTAGGGGTAGTGTTGGAAAAAGTGTCAAAAAAGTTTCAAAAGACCCTCCCTTAGGGACTTCTTCCTTGAGTCCCAAATACCCCATTTTAGTCCCTAAAAGTCCCTCCTGTTTGTTTCACATGGGACTAAAAGGGACTTTTTTAGTCCGTACACCAAAAAGTCTCTCGAAACAAACACCCCCTTAATTCGCTAGCCCACCCTCACCCACCTCTCTTCTATTATTTTACTACCACAATGCTGTTGTTCACTTGCTTTCCGTTGGATGCATTGACTGACCCATTTAAAAAAGTGGACACGGATAGACGGACGGTTGATTCAAACGGATAAAAAACAAACAAAATCGCTATATGTTTGAGTGAACACGTTGGAGTTGCCTCGAAAATTGTTGTACTTCCTCCGTTCCTATATATAAGAAGTTTGACCAGGAGACTATATATGGATGTATATAGATATACCTTAGAGTATACATTTACTCATTTTGTTTTGTATGTAGCTTTGTAGTGAAATCTTAAAAAAAAACTTATTTTTAGAAAGGGGGGAGCATTTGACTTTGTCTCCTCTGAAATTTCATGTCTAGCACTGCCACTGCATCTAGGACCATATTGTCCACATGCACACCGCTACTTTTAGCATTCGGGCAACTAATTTGGTTGGTGCATCACATCCTACCCTACATATAGAGGCCCATACAGATACATACATAGATCAGGCAGTACTACTTATGGCATTTTCAGAGGAGAAACGCATTTGATATTTCAACAGTGGGCCGGGGCAAAAGCATGTGCAGGCGCACGCCAGAAGTGGTTCAGACGGAGCTATCTTTCTTCGGTCAAGTCCAGAGTATACGACAAGAAACATTTGCTGCTGCTCATAAAGGATGAATCCATTTGATCGATGGCCAGAGTGCTGGCTCGTAGAAAGCTGCAGCCTGCGACCAGCAAAGTATTTACTACTCTGGTCAGTGAGTGTGCTACTCGCATGGCGACGCTGCTGAAACGTTCGGACAAAGCATGCATGCATGCATGCATGTCTGCCCGCCACCATTGCCATTGGAAGCACTAACATTAAAGCACGTATTTCGGCCGGGCCTACCGACGCGCCGCTCAGCCAATTAGAAAATCTGGTCCAGGACAGAGCAGCCTATGAAATGCTATCCGTCTCTCACTCTCTCTACACTTCTTTTTGTCGTTTACTGCAGTCTTATGCTTCATCTGGTAGATGCATACTACTACTACCCGTGAGCTTCATGGGCCTTCTTGTTTGTTCAACACATTTTAACCCGCTTTGGTTTGTAGAAATTTTGTATGAATTCTATAGGATAGCATTTTCAAAGAAAAATTTCTTTGGAGACCATTCATTTATAGAATGGATTTTTATTTTATTGTTTTAGAGAAAAGACGATTGACCGACTTTATAGATAAAGCCACGAGTCACATAAGTTTACAGAAAACAGCTATAACCGACACGAAGGCCACCACAACAGAACTAGAGTACAAGAGACATAATCACGCACACATGCCAACACTAATAGATGAACTAGCAGTTTTTTTTAGTTGTATCGACCCAGTCGCTCACTAATTGATCTTTACGGTGCTTTCTCTATCAATTTGAGAAACTTTATCCATAGAGTAGTAGTATAGGCCATACTTTCTTCTTTTTTGATTCTCGTGAAGTGTCCTTCCTTCCTACAGCTGATAGGGAGAAATCGTTGTTTTTACGATCCCTATGTAGAAAGCCCTTTTTTCCAATATTTACTAGAAAATTTGATCCAAAAAGAAAACAAGGGATCTAGGTTGTGTTTGCTGTGAGGATATAGTGGCACGAGACGGGTTGATTCCGTCCGTAGTCCATCATTCCAATGTTTAGTTGAGGATGGAATCGGAACCGGGTGATCCTCAAAAAAGGAATATTCCATATATATTCTTCATCAAGCGATTCCATCAAATCGAAGGAATCACCTGGTTATTCTTCTCTTATTGATAGAAGAAAAAAGAAAACACCCTTGCTAATTGTTAAAACCAAAAGTACAATGAAAATGTTGCCGGAATTTATATAATATTTCGATAAAATAAAAAGGATAACCCCACAAGGTGAGTTAAGTCATATTCTTCTCATTTCATATGTCCAACCAAACACAAGAATGGAACGAACCCGTGACATTTTTTATCTTCAACCGAACACAAGAATGGAACCAACCCATTCCTTCAGAACGAGACCATGACATGCCATGCATTTTGGTTCTCAAACCAAACACACCCCTAGTGCCCGGTCGATTGAGCTCTCGGACATAAGGAGATTGCCTTAGCTTTGACATACAAGATCAGAATGTCAGTACCATCCTCGTCTCCACTCATAACCAGAGGCTTCCACTAGTAAAAAAAGGGCATTTTAGCCTCGGTTCGGTTGGGCCATTAGTCCCGGTTCGTGAACCGGGGGTAATGGCCTTCCACGTGGCGGGGCTGGGAGCGAGGGGGGAGGGGTATTAGTCCCGGTTCGTATTACGAACCGGGGCTATTTCATCGCTGTTTTTTTGATCAATTTTTGGGTTTTGGGTTTTGCACTAAATTGGATGGGCTATTTTGCTGCCCCCTATTTTCCCATTTATTTGTTACATATATATTGCACATGGTCACGAATATATTACACCATCTCATCCGTCGTGCTTTGTCGAACATATTTACAAAATGTAGAGACAAGTTACATGCACATATATGCATCTTTTTTACACTATATCATTTCATATCATTTCCATCGAATGGAATAGTATTCTAATCGATCATCTAACAACTCATCATCATCTTAATCACATACCAAGTTATCATATGATACACATAAAATAAAACAGAGAAACATCATAATATATAGTCATCATATGCATGCATCCTAATCGATCATGTCAAGTAATAATATAGACCAGAATAACTTGTCTCTCATAAGACCTAGTCCTCGCTCTTAGATATAATGTCATAAAACAGAATAACACATATGTCTCCATGATGAATCACAGAGATCCAACGGTCTCCAACTTGTGGCTTGCGAACCTTCTTTATTTCTCTTCATGCTACAATTTGGAGCCTTTTATCTTGATTTGAGGTTACTCAGTATGGAGGATCGAACTCAGCCCTCAGCGGGCTTCTAGTTTTCATTTGACCTTCTGGGAGCATCATCAGAGGCACTACATCATGTGCCAGTTGCTGTTGAAGAACATAATAATAACCTAGTTAGCAATGTAATCAACACCACTTATGCAATAGTAGAGCAATGTCATCCGGCCTCAACCTATGCACTAGTGGCATGTAAAATGTATAATTTTGACCAATTCCAAAATTATACGGGAAGGTATCCCTAGAAACCAGAACACCAACAACAAGAAGTGAAGAAGAGCATCCTTCTCCTCCCAAGTTAGATGTGATCCATACGTGTAGTGTGTCGTGTCAATTAATTTCCGTAATTTAGTCGAAGCAACGAAATAATCTGTAAATTATAACTTAACAAATTTAGTATATGGATGAACTCCAACTATTTCTAAATATAAATTTAAATTACTTGACAAATATGATTGAGAAACTCACATGGAGGTAAAATAGGAAGCATATCATCGACAACCACCCAAATGTCGATGTTGTCTGGCATATTATCTTCAGGACGAAGATCGAAGGTGATTTCCATACCCTCCTGAAATCCATATGCCTTACAAAGATCTTCCCACTTTGGGCACCCAGATTCTGTTTTAAAAACTGAATTAAATACTTTGATATCAAATGTGTGACCATGTATAGTCCTCAGGTTAGCGCTCCTCATCTCAATTCTCTCGTGGTCTTCGAAACCGAGCCTCTCCAACACATATCTTCTTGCATGGTAAGGGATGAACATATCTCCATTCGCGTCAAGCTTCATGCTGAAGAACCTACCGTCTCGCAAGTGAGGTGTGTCGCACATACCCCGACAGTCGCGGCAATATTCACACTCCTAATATTCATCGTCATACATTTCCTATTTTAATGTGGTAAATGTGTGTAAACAACAATCGTGACACTATATATATCAAAAGAATTGAACATATATATATATATATATATATATATATATATATATATATATATATATATATATGTAGGCCACTCCGACATTCCGACAAAACTTAGCATAATTTAGCAAGCAAAATGAGAAACTAACTATTGTTTTATGCATTATATTAACACGAACAAAATTTGTAGGTTGGTGAAATATGTATGTGCCATTTTTCCTCTCCAAAGTTTAAATAAGTTGTTTGAAACCATTGGTTGTCTAATTCAAACCTAATGTGCCTACTTACATGAAATTTACAAACATGATTTTTTTGCATTCTTTCTAGTTAGCCCATCAAAATACCTTCAACAAACATATATATCTTGATTTTCTTATTAACATATGCATCTCAATTTCCATTATTTCAATTTGTTCTAGCTTGAACCGATGGCCCTAAAATCTAAATGGCAGCAGCCTTGGGGTGCCTAGAGCGGGAGTGGTGGGGGCGGCGGCGCCTTGAGGGAGTGGGCTTACCGGAGCTGGATGGGGAGCGAGGGGGCCGGCAGGCTTACCGGAGCGGGAGAGGGGAAGGGGCTTACCGCGGGAGGGGAGGGGGCCGACGGCGACGGCGAGGGATGCGCCGGCGACGACGATGACATTGACGGCGAGGAAGGCGGCGGCGGGAATGGCGTCGGCGTCAGGGAAGAGTCTGCATCGAGGGTTCGTCCGCGTCGCGCGCGAGAGGAGGAAGAAGATGAAAACCGCGATTTGGACATCACAAATTTCCAACTACCACTTATATAGGCGGAGCTTTGGTCCCGGGTCGTGGCTTGAACCGGGACTAAAGACCACCTTTAGTCCCGGGCCGAGCCATGACCCGGGACTAAAGACCCCTTTTCGGCAGGCGGAGTGGCGGGAAATGAGGGTCTTTAGTCCCGGGTCGTGGCCCGACCCGGGACTAAAGGTGGTCTTTAGTCCCAATTTGAGCCAAGAATCGGGACTAAAGACCTTGGGCTGGCGGCATCCAAATTTTAGTCCCACCTCGCTTGTCGAGAGGAGCCGCGACTGGTTTATAAGCCCCGCTGCCCCAACCGTGTCGAGCTCCTCTCTAAAGCAGGCTTACGGGCCTAAACGCATTGTAAATTTAAAAATTGAAAATATATGTGAAATTCTAGACAAAATTCAAACTAAATTCAAAGTGAGGTCACTTTAAATTTAGGTTGAATTTTCTCTGTAAATTCTCATATATTTTCAATTTTTTTCCATTATTTTTGTTTTGTTCTTTGCTTTTTTTTCTACTTAGAGCTAAATATTTAGTTTTCAAATTTGAATTCTATAAAATTTCTGAATAACTTTACTTTCATTTTTTGATATTAAAGAATTTTTTTCTCTTCTATTTTAGTTTTCTATTAAAGATTTTAACCAAAAAACTTTATGAAAATTATTTTGAGTTGACTTTTTTTTCTTTTTAGTTAATGTTTTACTTGATTCTTTTTAACAAATAAACACTTTGATAATTTTCATTGATTATTTTTAATTCATTCATTTTAGTTAATGTTTTAGTTGATTCTTTTTAGGTGACTCTTTTTTGTTTTCTATTAAATATTTTCATAAATTTTCAACAATTTCTAACTTCATTTGGTATTTTTCATGCATTTACTTATTTTTTTAGCTAGTTGACCCTCAAATTGAAAAGTACTACAAATGAACTCTGAAAATGTTCAAAGTTGGCATGGTATCATCATTTCAACCACATAGCATGTTCTAAAAAGTGGAGAGGGTTACGACAAAAACTGGATGCACTTCGTGTACAAAACGGACAATCTCTCTCGAAGTATCACGGTTTCGAACGAGAACTCATGTGTTATAAATGGATTTCATTTTTTCAACTTATTTGAACTCGATACTTTTTGTGTGTTCAAAATGCATCATTCAAAAGCACATCACAAATGTACAACAATTTGTGACTTCATTTGGTATTTTTCGTGCATTTACTTTTTTTTTGAGCTAGTTCACCTTGAAATTGAAAAGCACGATAAATGAACTATGAAAATGTTCAAAGTTGGCATGGTATCATCATTTCACCCACATAGCATGTGCTAAAAAGTTGAGAGGGTTAGGACAAAAACTGATGCACTTCGTGGACAAAACAGACAATCTCTCTCGAAGTATCAGGGTTTCGAACGAGAACTCATCTGTTATAAAGACATTTCAATTTTGTGAACTTATTTGAACTCCATACTTTTATTGTGTTCAAAATGCACCATTCAAAGGCACATCACAAATTGGCATGGTATCATCATTTCACCCACCTCATTTTTTGACCGTCGATGATGGTGGCTACTCCTTCTTCCCCTAGTGCATAACAAATATCTAGCACAAGGAGAAGAAGGAGAAACGACCCCCACAACAACAGTCGTCATTCTTCTTCTCTCATATATGGTGGACACTCCCTCACGTGATTTTTCGACCGTCGATGATGGTGGCTACTCCTTCTTCCCCTAGTGCATAAGAAATATCTAGCACAAGGAGAAGAAGGAGAAGCGGCCCCCACAACAACAGTCGGCATTCTTCTTCTCTCATATATGGTGGACACTCCCTCACCTGATTTTTCGACCGTCGATGATGGTCGCTATTCCTTCTTCCCCTAATGCATAACAAATATCTAGCACAAGGAGAAGAAGGAAAAGCGACCCCCACAACAATAGTCGGCATTCTTCTTCTCTCGTATATGATGGACACTCCCTCACCTGATTTTTCGACCGTCGATGATAGTCGCTACTCCTTCTTGCCCTAGTGCATAACAAATATCTAGCACAAGGAGAAGAAGGAGAAGCGACCCCCACAACAAGAGTCGACATTCTTCTTCTCTCATATATGGTAGACACTCACTCACCTAATTTTTCGACCGTCGATGATGGTCGCTATTCCTTCTTCCCCTAATGCATAACAAATATCTAGCACAAGGAGAAGAAGGAAAAGAGACCCCCACAACAACAATCGACATTCTTCTTCTCTCATATATGGTGGACACTCCCTCACCTGATTTTTCGACCATCGATGATGGTCGCTACTCCTTCTTCCCCTAGTGCATAACAAATATCTAGCACAAGGAGAAGAAGGAGAAGGACCCCCACAACAATAGTCGGCATTCTTCTTCTCTCATATATGGTGGCTCGGGCATTTCATTGAACACCTCATGTGCATGAACTAGAGTGGCAAGAACATGGCATGCATGGTCACACCTCAACGCCCAAAAACACCGGAGAGAGTGGGCAGGGGCGAGGGTTTATATAGGAAACACTTTAGTCCCAGTTTTTATCTAAAACTGGGACTAATAGCCTACCCTCTAGTAACCGGGACTAATAGCCTGGCATTGGTCCCGGTTTTGGTTTGAACCGAGACTAATGGTCTTTCGGCCCTCGGCCGAAAGACCCTTTTTCTACTAGTGTTCCACTGCTGCATGAAGGCAAGTGATTCAAAAATAACGTCAGCTTCCTTACTCGGAAAACATGATCAATCGTGAATTTGTTACGAGTAGTCCAAAGGGCCCAAGCCATAGTAGCAAAACCAACCCAAAAAATATGTTTGAATTGGTCCAAAAGGTTGTTAGCGAGGGCTAACAAATGGGCAAAAGAGCAAGGGGGCAGTTCACTCCAAGCCAAGATCTAGCACAACTCCACATCACGATCGTAAAATCACAAGAAAAGAATAGGGGGAGAATGTTCATGGCTAGAGCAAAGAGAACACACGGAGGTAATCCTTCGGTAACGCTTCAAAATTTGATCAGAGGCAGAAGCTTGCTAGAATTTTTTATCTTTAGTGGGGTCTTAACTATCCACGTGGCCGAAAATCTATTGGTCACAGACCCCAAGAACATCTTACGATAAAGAGATGTCACCGAGAAGGTAGCCGAGAATAAAAGAGGCCAAGCAATGGAATCCCTCTCATTCGGGAGCTGCGAGAAAATGACAGCGAGATGGTGCCACAATCCCAAATCTGCGGGATCTAGGGAGCTCTGAAAGGCCAAATCCCAACCCAAGCAAGCCAGTTAGTGGATAGTAATATTAGGGTCACCGCAAAAGGAGAACAAAACATGAAAGGTGAAGCGTAGACACTACAGCACGCATCAGAATTCCCTACTGACATTTGTTGGCAATACAAGACTATTGCCGACCCACGGCCACACAAGAATATTTCTAACGGACAACGGCTCGGAAAAACTATGGATTGTGACCGGCCGTCGGTCGGGAATGCTACTAACATATGACATCGAATTATCGGTCGGGAATTATTATGGCCCGCAGACCATGGGTCAGCTAAGAACCCTGACCAACATTCTGATGCTATGGGCCTTTCATGCGCGAACAACAAATTTTTTAGCGCCAAAGCCGGCCCAGCCCGCGAAAATATTTCTCCAAAATCACAAGAAGGCCATGAGCCGCAAACACGCAGCCAAATCCTTAGGTTTCGTTCCCGACTTCGCTGCCCCCGCGTGTGTCGATCCCCTAGCCCGCTTCCGACCACCTCTGGTCAAACCCCACCCCGTACAACCGCCCCTCCCGTGATAGTTGATCTCCATGCCTCGCAGCACGTACCGTCGCCGATAGGGGCTACCTCTGGTCGACCCTCATCCCGTCCCACCGCCGCCCCTGTGCTGGTCGATCCCCATGCCTCGCCCCATCGCCCGCCGCCGAACAGGGCCAACTCTGGTCCACCACCTCCAGCGTTGCCAATGCTGCCACTCTAGCGCCCCCAACTCTGTCGACCCCGCATATGGCACTGCCTCCGCAGCGGCGCTGCTCCATGTAGTCTTGCTCCTCCGGCCGTCCAACTAGTGAGCATCAAGTGAACTCCCACCACGCTCTAGAGGAGCATACCCAGAGCACCAGTAAGTCCAGAAGCGAACATATTTCACGTCCTTAACCGTAAACTTGACATGGTCACGGAATATCTCTCTAATTTTAACAAGGGACAGAAAAATTGTTAGCCATGAGCAGGAGAGACAAGAAGGGGTCTAGAATTCAGGAAATATCTTCCTCTAAGGATGTGAAACGTGATAAAATCCTCAACCACATGGAGGATTCACCACCACCATTTGGCCAACAGAAAGATATTCATGATGGAAGTGTTAATGATACCCATACCACCATGACTTTTAGGACAACATATAATCTTCCACTTAACCATCCAATACTTTTTTTTGTTATCGACAGAGTTCTAGAAGAAACCACTATGTTTTTTGTGAAAACCCTCATGAATACCCTCTGGATGACGGTAGAATCCCATGAGACACATTGGTGAACTAGAAAGGCAAGAATTAGTTAGGATAACTTTCCAATCCACAAAATTATATCTACCTCTCAAAGGCATCACATTATTAGCCACTTTTGAAACTGTGTGGACAAAATCTTTCTTAATAATCTTTGAGCAGGAAAACAAAATCCCAAGACATTTATAAGTGAAGAAACCTAATTGGCAATTCAATTGATTAGTCACCCTAACCGCCTCCTCGAGGGGGACACTGAGCACAATCATCTTGGTCTTGGCTAAATTAATCTCGAGACTGAAAATAGATTCAAAGAAAAGAAGGAGGATTTTCTACTTGGCGATGCAAGTGTCATTATTCTCAACTAAAATGACAGTGCACTTTGCATATTTCAAAGGGTAACTCCAAGAGGAAGAAGATCAGTCATTACTGGAGTAATGTGTACTGCATTCGATGGCGAATCTAGAATGTCGATGGAGAGTCAACTAAACAGTTGAAAATAAGGTAAGAAATGGGATCCCCTTATCTGAAGCATCTACCATTGGCAAAGAAGGTACTACCACACCCATTAACTAACATGGTGGTATGACCACCAGAAACCAACTAAATAATATGGTGAACATACACCCCATACAAGCCTCTAGACAACAACACAACCCTAAGGAAGGACCATTTAACACAATCATATGATTTTTTGAAATCCAACTTAAGAATAAGAGCTTGTCTTTTATTGACCCTCAACTCATGAACAATCTCATGGAGACTAGCGATACCATCAAGAATAAATCTCCGTTTGATAAATGTATATTGCAAAGAAGAGATGACCCGGTGAGAAACAAGACAAGCACGAGAGGCAAAATCTTTGGAGGGAAATTTGGCAATATTATTAATAAGCGCAGTCACACAAAATTGAGTAATCGAGTTAGCCTCCTTCTCCTTTTGAATTAGAGAGAGAATCACGCAATTCAACATAGAAATGTTGACCGTGTCCAAACAAAAACCCTCGATGACCGCATCAACAAGATCCTTAAGTAGAGGCCAGAATGTCTTAAATAATACAATAGAAACACCGGTTGTGCCCAAGGAAAATTTTGGATTGAAGGAGGCAACAACCTCATCAATCTCAAAACAAGAAACACGAATAGCTAGAGACATGTCCTCATCCATGGTAACAAGAGGAACACTCCTTTATAAACCATGGCTTAAGGACAGAGGTCACGGGAGTTGGATAGCCACAAAATTAGAGAAATATGACACAAAATGGGCCATGATCACATTATCATCAAAGGACAATAACCCAACAATCACCATGGTGGAAATCAGACACCTAAGGTGCCTACCATTAGCTAGGGAAAAATATATTTAGTCACTGCATCCCCTTTCTCAATCTATTTCAAACGACCATGTTCAGGGAGTCCGGGATTCTAGGGTCCTCGGACGGCCGATTATTCAATACTAGGTTGGCCCATTGGGCCGCATTGAAGAACGGGCCCAATGACGGCCACTACCTTGGAAGGAATATCCCGAAGATTGGAGTGTACTTCAATCTTAGAAAGACTAGGTCGTCTCATCTATTCCTGATTATAATCGGTAACTTGTAAACCCTAGGTCCCCTGGTGTCTATATAAATCAGGGACCTTAATCCATATAGGGGAGGCTGAATCATCTAGGGTTTAGCACATACGATCTCGAGGTAGATCTACTCTGTAATCATCTTCATCAATACAATCAAGAAGGACGTAGGGTATTGCCTCCATAGGAGGGCACGAACCTAGGTAAACCAATGTCTCCCCCTTCTTACTACAACCCATCAATCCAAGGTCCACGGTTCGGGACCCCCTACCCGAGATCTGCCGATTTTGACACCGACATTGGTGCTTTCCTCGAGAGTTCCGTTGTAGGACCGCCAATAAGATCGATGGCTCACCTATTCGTCAACGACACAATAAGCAACGGATACATCTTTGTCCCCGGATAGGTTCACTCGTTTGGCAGCATTACTCTGTGCGCAAACCTAATCGGCCGTCTTGGCTAGATCGAAAGTTTCGTCCCCGATCAGCAAGAGAAGTCAAGGAGATTCGAACTCACAACCCATCCACGGACCGATTTGGTCCTCGCAAGAATCCCGGCTTCAGCCGATGAGATCAAAAACCCTCAAGCTTTAACTTCGGGTCCCACGTCCGGCCATATCCTCGGATCCCTCTCTTCCCAAGACTAGGCCCCTAGATAGGTCCTGACCTGGATGCCTCGATCCCAACAAACGGCTTTGACCGAACACGCCTCCCTCACAGCGGCCCCGAAGGTTAATTCTGAAAACCATCCGATGAGGTATCAAGACAAGCTCTTGGCGTTAAACGAGATGCTCGGCCAGATCCAGTCGTTGCCCATCTCAACCAGCTCAACCCGCTTACAGTACGGCTCGGAATATGGGGACTTTTATGGTCCACCCACCACCCACTTGGTTGTTGGAAATATCCCCTAGAGGCAATAATAAAATGGTTATTATCATATTTCCTTGTTCATGATAATCGTCTATCGTTCATGCTATAATTGTATTAACAGGAAACACTAATACATGTGTGAATGAATAGATCACAATGTATCCCTAGCAAGCCTCTAGTTAGCTAGCTCGTTAGTCAATAGATGATCATGGTTTCCTGATCATGGACATTGGATGTCATTGATAACGGGATCACATCATTGGGAGAATGATGTGGTGGACAAGACCCAATCCTAAGCCTAGCACTAGATCGTATTGTTCGTATGCTAATGCTTTTCTAATGTCAAGTATCTCTTCCTTCGACCGTGAGATTGTGCAACTCCCGGATACCGTAGGAGTGCTTTGGGTGTATCAAACGTCACAACGTAACTGGGTGACTATAAAGGTGCACTACGGGTACCTCCGAAAGTGTGTGTTGGGTTGGCACGAATCGAGATCGGGATTTGTCACTCCGTGTGACGGAGAGGTATCTCTGGGCCCACTCGGTAGAACATCATCATGAGCTCAATGTGACTAAGGAGTTAGTCACACGATGACATGCTACAGAACGAGTAAAGAGACTTACCGGCAATGAGATTGAACAAGGTATAGGTATACCGACGATCGAATCTCGGGCAAGTTCTATACCGACAGACAAAGGGAATCGTATACGGGATTGATTGAATCCTTGACATCGTGGTTCATCCGATGAGATCATCGTGGAGCTAGTGGGAGCCACCATGGGTATCCAGACCCCGCTGATGGTTATTGGCCAGAGAGGTGTCTCGGTCATGTCTGCCTGTCTCCCGAACCCGTAGAGTCTACACACTTAAGGTTCGATGACGCTAGGGTTATAGGGAATTGTTATACGAGATTACCGAAAGTTGTTCGGAGTCCCGGATGAGATCCCAGACGTCACGAGGAGCTCCGGAATGGTCCGGAGGTAAAGATTGATATATAGGACGGATGGTTTCGGACACCGGAAGTGTTTCGGGCATCACCGGTAATGTACCGGGACCACCGGGACCACCGGAGGTGGTCCCGGGGGACCACCGAAGGGGGGCTGCGACACCAAGAGGTAAGATGGGCTAAGTGGGGGTGGGAACCAGCCCCTAGTTGGGCTGGTGCGCCTCCCCACTCAGCCCATGGCGCAGGGGAAAGAAAAGGAGGGGGGAACCCTAACTTAGGTGGGCCTTAGGCCCACCAGAGGGGTGCGCCACCCCTCCCCCTTGCCCTGGCCGCCACCCCTCTCCCATCTAAGGGCTGCCGCACCCCTTAGGGGTGGGAACCCTAAGGGCTGCGCCCCCTCCCCCTTCCCCTATATATAGATGAGGTTCGGGGCTGTTTGAGACACGGTTTAATCTCTCTCTCTCGGCGCAGCCCTGTTCCTCTCCCTCCTCCTCTCTGCCGGCGCTTGGCGAAGCCCTGCCGGCAGACCTCGTCTCTCCACCAACACCACGCCGTCGTGTTGCTGGTCTTCTTCCCCAACCTCTCCCTCCTCCTTGCTGGATCAAGGTGCGGGAGACGTCACCGGGCTGCACGTGTGTTGAACGCGGAGGTGCCGTTGTTCGGCACTAGATCGGAATCGCTGCGAGTACGACTCCATCAACCGCGTTCTAGCAACGCTTCCGCTTAGCGATCTTCAAAGGTACGAAGATTCTCTCACCCCTCTCTCGTTGCTGGTCTCTCCATAGGAAGATCTGAACATGCGTAGGAAAATTTTTGAATTTATGCTACGTTACCCATCAGTGGCATCCGAGCCAGGTTTTCTATGCGTAGATTCCATGCACGAGTAGAACACAAAAGTTGTGGGCGATGGTTTGTCAATTTGCTTGCCGTTACTAGTCTTATTCTTTTCCGGCGGTATTGTGGGATGAAGCGGCCCGGACCGACCTTACACGTACGCTTACGTGAGACTGGTTCCACCGACACACATGCACATCGTGCATAAAGGTGGCTAGCGGGTGTCTGTCTCTCCTACTCTAGTCGGATTGGATTTTATGAAAAGGGTCCTTATGAAGGGTAAATAGCTTTGACATATCATCGTTGTGGCTGTCACGTAGGTAAGAAGGCGTTCTTGCTAGAAACCCAAATCAGCCACGTAAAACTTGCAACAACAATTAGAGGACGTCTAACTTGTTTTTGCAGGATTTGACATGTGATGTGATATGGCCAAAGTTGTGATGTTGCATGTATGATGTATGAGATGATCATGTTATTGTAATAGGTTTCACGACTTGCATGTCGATGAGTATGACAACCGGCAGGAGCCATAGGAGTTGTCTTAATTTATTGTATGAGATGCAACGCCTTGTGCTTGCTACTTTTACTTCATTGCTAACGGTTAGCCATAGTAGTAGTGATAGTAGTAGTTGGCGTGACGACTTCACGGAGACACGATGATGGAGATCATGATGATGGAGATCATGGTGTCACGCCGGTGACGATAATGATCATGCAATGCCTGAAGATGGAGATCGAAAGAGCAAAGATGATAATGGCCATATCATGTCACTATATGATTGCATTGTGATGTTTATCATGTTTTACATCTTATTGCTTAGAACGACGGTAGCATAATAAGATGATCCCTCCTAAAATTTCGAGAACGTATTCCCCTAAGTGTGCACCGTTGCGAAGGTTCGTTGTCTCGAAGCACCACGTGATGATCGGGTGTGATAGATTCTAACGTTCGCATACAACGGGTGTAAGCCAGATTTACACACGCGAAACACTTAGGTTGACTCGACGAGCTTAGCATGTACAGACATGACCTCGCATACAAGAGACCGAAAGGTCGAACATGAGTCGTATGGTTGAATACGATCAGCATGAAGTTGCTCACCATGGTGACTAGTCCGTCTCACGTGATGATCGGACACGGGTTAGTCGACATGGATCATGTATCACTTAGATGACTAGAGGGATGTCGATTTAAGTGGGAGTTCATACTTAATTTGATTAAATGAACTTAATTGTCATGAAATTAGTCTAAAAGTTGTCTTTATAAATATTGTAGATGTCCAACGTCAACCTCAACTTCAACGCATTCCTAGAGAAAAACAAGCTGAAAGATGATGGTAGCAACTATGCGGACTGGGTTCGCAACCTGAAGCTCATCCTTGAAGCAGCTAAAAAGGCTTATGTCCTTAATGCGCCGCTAGGTGACCCTCCCGCTCCCGCAGCAGCCCAGGACGTTCTAAATGTCTGGCAAGCGCGGAGTGATGACTACTCTCTGGTCAGGTGTGGCATGTTATACAGTTTAGAAACGGGGCTCCAAAGACGTTTTGAGCAACACGGGGTATATGAGATGTTCCAAGAGCTGAAGCTAGTTTTTCAAGCTCATGCCCGTGTCGAGAGATATGAAGTCTCCGACAAGTTCTTCAGCTGTAAGATGGAGGAGAACAGTTCTGTCAGTGAGCACATACTCAAAATGTCTGGGTTACACGGTCGTCTGACTTCACTTGGAGTCGAACATCCGGATGATGCTATCATTGACAGAATCCTCCAGTCTCTCCCACCAAGCTACAAAGGCTTTGTGCTTAACTACAACATGCAAGGGATGGAGAAAACCATTCCCGAGTTGTACTCGATGCTCAAGTCTGCAGAAGTAGAAATCAAGAAGGAGCATCAAGTGTTGATGGTCAACAAGACCACTAGTTTCAAGAAAGGCAGGGGTAAGAAGAACTTCAAGAAAGACGGCAAAGTTGTTGCCGCGCCCGGTAAGCCAGATACCGGGAGGAAGAAAAAGAACGGACCCAAGCCTGAGACTGAGTGCTTCTACTGCAAGGGAAAAGGTCACTGGAAGCGGAACTGCCCCAAATACTTAGCGGACAAGAAGGCCGGCAACGTTAAAGGTATATATGATATACATGTTATTGATGTGTACCTTACCAACGCTCGTAGTAGCTCCTGGGTATTTGATACCGGTGCTGTTGCTCACATTTGTAACTCAAAGCAGGAACTGCGGAATAAGCGGAGACTGGCCAAGGACGAGGTGACGATGCGCGTCGGGAATGGTTCGAAAGTCGATGTGATCGCCGTCGGCACGCTACCTCTACATCTACCGTCGGGATTAGTTTTAAACCTTAATAATTGTTATTTAGTACCAGCTTTAAGCATGAACATTGTATCAGGGTCTTGCTTAATGCGAGACGGCTACTCATTTAAGTCAGAGAATAATGGTTGTTCTATTTATATGAGTGATATGTTTTATGGTCATGCTCTGCTGGTGAATGGTTTATTCTTGATGAATCTCGATCGTGATGTTACACATATTCATAGTGTGAGTACCAAAAGATGCAAAGTTGATAATGATAGTCCCACATACTTGTGGCACTGCCGCCTTGGTCATATCGGCGTTAAGCGCATGAAGAAGCTCCATACTGATGGACTACTAGAGTCTCTTGACTTTGAATCATTTGACACATGCGAACCGTGCCTCATGGGCAAGATGACTAAGACTCCATTCTCAGGAATAATGGAGAGAGCCTCCGACTTATTGGAAATAATACATACTGATGTGTGTGGTCCAATGAACGTTGAAGCTCGCGGTGGTTATCGTTATGTTCTCACTCTCACCGATGATTTGAGTAGGTATGGGTATATCTACTTGATGAAGCACAAATCTGAGACGTTTGAAAAGTTCAAGGAATTTCAGAGTAAGGTTGAGAATCAACGTGACAGAAAAATAAAATGTCTACGATCTGATCGTGGAGGAGAATATTTGAGTCACGAGTTTGGCACACACCTAAGAAAGTGTGGAATCGTTTCACAACTAACGCCGCCTGGCACACCGCAGCGCAACGGAGTGTCTGAACGTCGTAATCGCACCTTATTAGATATGGTACGATCTATGATGTCTCTCACCGACTTACCGCTATCATTTTGGGGATATGCATTAGAAACTGCAGCATTCACTTTAAATAGGGCACCGTCTAAATCCGTTGAGACGACACCGTATGAACTGTGGTTTGGCAAGAAACCTAAGTTGTCGTTTCTTAAAGTTTGGGGCTGCGATGCTTATGTGAAGAAACTTCAACCAGAAAAGCTCGAACCCAAAGCGGAGAAATGCGTATTCATAGGACACCCTAAGGAAACAATTGGGTATACCTTCTATCTTAGATCCGAAGGTAAAACCTTTGTTGCCAAGAACGGATCCTTTCTAGAGAAAGAGTTTCTCTCGAAAGAAGTAAGTGGGAGGAAGGTAGAACTTGATGAGGTAATTACACCCCCTCTCGAACCGGAAAGTAGCGCAGTGCAAGAAGTTGTTCCTGTGGTGCCTACACCGACTGAAGAGGAAGTTAATGATGATGATCATGAAGCTTCGGATCAAGTTACTACTGAACCGCGAAGGTCCACAAGGGTACGCTCCGCACCAGAGTGGTACGGCAACCCTGTGATGGAAATCATGTTGTTAGACAACGGTGAACCTTCGAACTATGAAGAAGCGATGGCGGGCCCGGATTCCAACAAATGGCTTGAGGCCATGAAATCCGAGATAGGATGCATGTATGAGAACAAAGTATGGACTTTGGTGGACTTGCCCGATGACCGGCGAGCCATAGAAAATAAATGGATCTTCAAGAAGAAAACTGATGCAAACGGTAATGTAACCGTTTACAAAGCTCGACTTGTCGCAAAGGGTTTTCGACAAATTCAAGGAGTTGACTACGAAGAGACTTTCTCTCCCGTAGCGAAGCTGAAATCAGTCCGAATCATGTTAGCAATTGCCGCCTTTTATGATTATGAAATTTGGCAAATGGACGTCAAAACAGCATTCCTTAACGGGAATCTTAAGGAAGAGTTGTATATGATGCAACCAGAAGGTTTTGTCGACCCTAAGGGTGCTAACAAAGTATGCAAGCTCCAGCGCTCCATCTATGGGCTGGTGCAAGCATCTCGGAGTTGGAACATTCGCTTTAATGAGGTGATTAAAGCGTTTGGGTTCATACAGGTTTACGGAGAAGCCTGTCTGTACAAGAAAGTGAGTGGGAGCTCTGTAGCTTTCCTCGTACTATATGTGGATGACATATTATTGATGGGGAATGATATAGAGATGTTGGAGAGCATAAAGGCCTATTTGAACAAGAGTTTTTCAATGAAGGACCTTGGAGAAGCTGCATACATATTAGGCATCAAGATCTATAGAGATAGATCGAGACGCCTCATAGGTCTTTCGCAAAGTACATACCTTGACAAGATACTGAAGAAGTTCAATATGGAAAACTCAAAGAAAGGGTTCTTGCCAGTTTTGCAAGGTATGAGATTGAGTAAGACTCAGTCGCCGACCACGGCAGCAGATAGAGAGAAGATGAGTTATGTCCCCTACGCTTCAGCCGTGGGCTCTCTAATGTATGCCATGCTGTGTACCAGACCTGATATAAACCTTGCGATAAGCTTGGTAGGGAGGTACCAAAGTAATCCCGGTGCGGAACACTGGACAGCGGTCAAGAATATCCTTAAGTACCTGAAAAGGACTAAGGAAATGTTTCTCGTTTATGGAGGTGACGAAGAGCTCGTCGTAAAGGGTTACGTCGATGCTAGCTTCGACACAGATCCGGATGACTCTAAGTCACAAACCGGATACGTATATGTGTTGAATGGTGGGGCAGTGAGCTGGTGCAGCAGCAAGCAAGAAGTCGTGGCAGCATCTACATGTGAAGCGGAGTACATAGCTGCTTCAGAAGCGGCTCATGAAGGAATTTGGATGAAGGAGCTCATCACCGACCTTGGAGTGGTTCCAAGCGCGTCGGGTCCTATGACACTCTTCTGTGATAACACTGGAGCCATTGCCATAACCAAAGAGCCCAGGTTTCATCAGAAGACGAAGCACATCAAGCGCCGCTACAACTCCATCCAGGACCATGTCCAAACTGGAGTGATAGATATTTGTAAAGTACACACGGATCTGAATATTGCACACCCGTTGACTAAACCTCTTCCACGAGCAAAACATGATCACCACCATAATGCTATGGGTGTTCGATACATCACAATGTAACTAGATTATTGTCTCTAGTGCAAGTGGGAGACTGTTGGAAATATGCCCTAGAGGCAATAATAAAATGGTTATTATCATATTTCCTTGTTCATGATAATCGTCTATCGTTCATGCTATAATTGTATTAACAGGAAACACTAATACATGTGTGAATGAATAGATCACAATGTGTCCCTAGCAAGCCTCTAGTTAGCTAGCTCGTTAGTCAATAGATGATCATGGTTTCCTGATCATGGACATTGGATGTCATTGATAACGGGATCACATCATTGGGAGAATGATGTGGTGGACAAGACCCAATCCTAAGCCTAGCACTAGATCGTATTGTTCGTATGCTAATGCTTTTCTAATGTCAAGTATCTTTTCCTTCGACCGTGAGATTGTGCAACTCCCGGATACCGTAGGAGTGCTTTGGGTGTATCAAACGTCACAACGTAACTGGGTGACTATAAAGGTGCACTACGAGTACCTCCGAAAGTGTGTGTTGGGTTGGCACGAATCGAGATCGGGATTTGTCACTCCGTGTGACGGAGAGGTATCTCTGGGCCCACTCGGTAGAACATCATCATGAGCTCAATGTGACTAAGGAGTTAGTCACACGATGACGTGCTACAGAACGAGTAAAGAGACTTACCGGCAACGAGATTGAACAAGGTATAGGTATACCGACGATCGAATCTCGGGCAAGTTCTATACCGACAGACAAAGGGAATCGTATACGGGATTGATTGAATCCTTGACATCGTGGTTCATCCGATGAGATCATCGTGGAGCTAGTGGGAGCCACCATGGGTATCCAGACCCCGCTGATGGTTATTGGCCAGAGAGGTGTCTCGGTCATGTCTGCCTGTCTCCCGAACCCGTAGGGTCTACACACTTAAGGTTCGATGACGCTAGGGTTATAGGGAATTGTTATACGAGATTACCGAAAGTTGTTCGGAGTCCCGGATGAGATCCCGGACGTCACGAGGAGCTCCGGAATGGTCCGGAGGTAAAGATTGATATATAGGACGGATGGTTTCGGACACCGGAAGTGTTTCGGGCATCACCGGTAACGTACCGGGACCACCGGGACCACCGGAGGTGGTCCCGGGGGACCACCGAAGGGGGGCTGCGACCCCAAGAGGTAAGATGGGCTAAGTGGGGGTGGGAACCAGCCCCTAGTTGGGCTGGTGAGCCTCCCCACTCAGCCCATGGCGCAGGGGAAAGAAAAAGAGGGGGGAACCCTAACTTAGGTGGGCCTTAGGCCCACCAGAGGGGTGCGCCACCCCTCCCCCTTGCCCTGGCCGCCACCCCTCTCCCATCTAAGGGCTGCCGCACCCCTTAGGGGTGGGAACCCTAAGGGCTGCGCCCCCTCCCCCTTCCCCTATATATAGATGAGGTTCGGGGCTGTTTGAGACACGGTTTAATCTCTCTCTCTCGGCGCAGCCCTGTTCCTCTCCCTCCTCCTCTCTGCCGGCGCTTGGCGAAGCCCTGCCGGGAGACCTCGTCTCTCCACCAACACCATGCCGTCGTGTTGCTGGTCTTCTTCCCCAACCTCTCCCTCCTCCTTGCTGGATCAAGGTGCGGGAGACGTCACCGGGCTGCACGTGTGTTGAACGCGGAGGTGCCGTTGTTCGGCACTAGATCGGAATCGCTGCGAGTACGACTCCATCAACCGCGTTCTAGCAACGCTTCCGCTTAGCGATCTTCAAAGGTACGAAGATGCTCTCACCCCTCTCTCGTTGCTGGTCTCTCCATAGGAAGATCTGAACATGCGTAGGAAAATTTTTGAATTTATGCTACGTTACCCATCATTGGTTGCAACCTTCGAAGATTTAACTGACATATTAGCTCTGAGGAGCTTGAGGCCGAGGAACCCACTCCCTCAAATACAGGGCAATGGGCTGCAACGTCCACTTATGACGTCTAGATGGTGGACACACCCAGTAACAAGAGGGACCTCCCCCCGCAGCCAAACGATGACAAATCCAGGGAGGATAATTCAAAGCGCCGAAAGCAGCATAAGTGTGCTAAGCTAAACAAGGGAAAAGTCTCTGCGCAAGGCATTGGGAAAATAAAACCCCAAAGGACCACGGTAACCTCGGTATACAAGAACATCCGCTAGAGGATGCGGACCAACACGAGGAGCAGGACGACCCCGACGATATCAACAGGTCGAATGACGATGATTATCTCCCCCCCCCCCCGTTGTCGACTACCCGAAGGACGAAGACTTCAAAGTACCCGATGACCTTGGAGGTTAGGAAGAATTTTGGCAGCTACTCCTAGCTACTGCTCGAAGCCTAAAGGCAAAAGAGCGTCAACTCCAAGAGGAACAAGAATCTATAAATAGCAGGTGGACCAAGGTACTGGGCGCCGAAGAAGAACACGGCCTTGGATGGCTGGATCACAAGAAAAGTTACCCATGTTGCCGAGTGTTGCCATAATTCGATGAAAAGGCCCCAAAGCCCGCATCCCCCAAGCGCACAGATTACGACCATCTTGACCGCCCGCCTCGACGGCGGGACAGGGTGGCGTCGGACGTCGAATACTATCCGGGGCCTCCCTGTGGAAAGGTGAAGGAGAAAGCACACCCTCATGGCATAAACGACCTGCGATACAACCTGGATAAATAGATAGGCCGCAGAAGGTCCATTTATGGGTCCATAAGATACTCCCCAACTAGATGCGATGGAGAGCTACCTCGGGTCCCCTACTACGCGAGAGACCGAGATTCATACCGGACTCAACCCAGAACTGACCATCGGCACTAGATAGTCCGGACTAGAGGCGTCGCACACCCACTATGCTTCAGAGACGAAGTAATGGAGCATCAATTTCCGGAGGGATTCAAACCTGTCAACCTAGAATAGTACGACGGAACTACGGATCCTATCGTGTCGATAGAAGACTTCCTTCTCCACATTCACATGGTGAGAGGACAAGATATCCGTGCCATCAAATACTTGCCCCTCAAGTTAAAAGGGGTAGCACAACATTGGTTAAATAGCCTACCTGAGGACTCGATCAGAACCTGGGAAGAGCTCGAAGAAGTATTCCTGTCCAATTTCTAGGAGACCTACGTCCGACCCCCGGATTCGTCCGACCTAAGCAATGTCATCCAAAAGGCGAGTGAGTCGGACAGAGAGTTCTGGAAGCGGTTCTTAACGAAGAAAAACCAAATTGTGGATTGCGCGGACGCCGAACCAATAGCCTCTTAAGCGAGGAGCGGACATTACCAAAGATCAAAATAATAGCGTGAGGGAGTGTCCGCCAACATACACCACCATATCACTGTGAGAGATTGTGCACCATATACACCATGAGACATGATTGTTTTGCAAGGAAGCCTCGACACGCGGAAACTCAACCCATGCTGATTTTTCATATACTTCAATAGTTGTTGTCAATTTTTAGTCTTTGAATCATGAACACATGAAATGTCATCTGACAATGAGAGTATCCTTGAGTTTGATTATTGAGGCGAAGATAAGGGTGTGTGCGACCGCCAGCCTCACGTGCGAAATGACACATTCTTCATCGTCAAGCTGACGAGACTTTTGAAGTTTTTACGGTACGCAACGATGACCACTATTTTTGCGTCTTTGCTTTGTGTGTTTTTTCTTCAGAGTGTAATTTATGTTTTTTACAATTCGACTAGTGCATCCCCTGCCTTGCAAGGCTGTATGTCTAGGAGAAGCTCGGTTGCCAAGAAATGGAGAATATGGAGAGGAGGAGAGCTCACCTAAGGACTAAACATGGTTTCACATTTCTGGTTACACTATGCAATGCAATTAATCACTCACATTTTGGATGCTCAACTTGGGAAGCTCTAGGCAAGGCATATGGATTTTACGAGGATAAGGAAATAGTCTTTGATATTTGATACGTCTCAAACGTATCTATAATTTTTGATGATTTCACGCTGTTATCTTGTCTTCTTTGGATGTTTTATGTACCTTTTATATCTTTTTTGGTACTAACTTATTAATTTAGTGCCATGTGCCAGTTCCTGTCTTTTCCGTGTTTTTGACTCTTTTCAGATCTGATTTTGGAACGGAGTCCAAACGGAAGAAAAAACCCGAAATGATTTTTTCCCGAACGGAAGAAGACCAGGGGGCTTTTGGGCCAAGCCAGGTGGGCTCCAGGGAGCCCACAAGCTCCCACCACGCCACCAGTGGGGAGGCGGCGGTGGGCAGGTTTGTGGCCTCTCTTGCCGCCCCCTGACCTAGGTCTTTGGCCTATAAATTCCCAAATATTCCGCAAAAAATCGGTGGAGCCTCGAAAATACTTTTCCGCCGCCGCAAGCTTCCGTTTCCGCGAGATCTCATCTAGAGACCCTTACCGGCACCCTTCCGGAGGGGACTTTGGAGTTGGAGGGCTTCTTCATCATCATCATCACCCCTCCAATGACTCGTGAGTAGTTCACTTCAGACCTACGGGTGCGTAGTTAGTAGCTAGATGGCTTCTTCTCTCTCTTGGATCTTCAATACAAAGTTCTCCATGATCTTCATGGAGATCTATCCGATGTAATCTTCTTTGGAGGTGTGTTTGTCGAGATCCGATGAATTGTGGATTTGTGATCAGATTATCTATGATATATATTTGAGTCTTTGCTGATTTCTTATATGCATGATTTGATATCCTTGTAAGTCTCTCCGAGTCTTGGGTTTTGTTTGGCCAACTAGATCTTTGATTTTTGCAATTGGAGAAGTGCTTGGTTTTGGATTCTACCATGTGGTGACCTTCGCCAGTGATAGTAGGGGCAGCAAGGCACACATCAAGTAGTTGCCATCAAGGGTAAATAGATGGGGTTTTTATCGTTGGTTTGAGATTATCCCTCTACATTGTGTCATCTTGCTTAAGGCGTTACTCTGTTCTTATGGACTTAATACACTAGATGCATGCTGGATAGCGGTCGACGTGTGGAGTAATAGTAGTAGATGCAGAAAGTATCGGTCTACTTGTTTTGTACGTGATGCCTATAGATATAATCATTGCATAGATATTGTCACGACTTTGCGCGGTTCTATCAATTGCTCGACAGTAATTTGTTCACCCACCGTCTACTTGCTTTCATGAGAGAAGCCACTAGTAAACACTACCGCCCCGGGTCTATTCACATCCATCGTTTACACCTCCGCTTTTACTTTGCTTTGTTACTTTGGTGCTTTCAGTTCTCACTTGGCAAACAATCTATAAGGGATTGACAACCCCTTCATAGCGTTGGGTGCAAGCTTTTGTGTTTGTGCAGGATCTTGAGATACTCTTCCCCCGGATTGATACCTTGGTTCTCAAACTGAGGGAAATACTTACCGTCGCTGTGCTACATCACCCTTTCCGCTTCGAGGGAACACCAACGCAAGGCTCCAAGGCCACGAGGGAAATCCTTTGCATACTAGCCTAGGAAGTCCCTTAAGGTGTAGCCACAGCTGAAGGATTCCTCGTGCCGTCGACACAACTATGTATGGCTCCGTTGCAAGGGATACACAGCAAACATCTGGCGCCGTTGCCGGGGTGGAGAAAACAAGATCTATCCAAGTAGGTCTCACAAACTCTTCTCTTGCATTTAGTTTTGTTGCCAGTTGCCTCTCGTTTTCCTATCCCCCACTTCACATTTGCCGTTTTCATTCGCCTTTCGCCTTCGCCGTTTTCTTTTGCCTTTGCCGGTTTTCTTGCTTGCTTGTGTGCTTGTTTGGTTGTTGAAGTCATCATGTCTGAAAACACCAAACTTTGCGACTTCTCGAGCACTAATAATAATGATTTTATTAGTACTCCGATTGTTCCCGCCACTAGTGCGGAATCGTATGAAATCAACGCAGCTTTGCTGAATCTTGTTATGAAAGGGCAATTCTCTGGCCTTCCTAGTGAAGATGCCGCATCCCATCTCAATACCTTCATTGAGCTTTGTGATATGCAAAAGAAAAGAGATGTGTAAATGACGTGATTAAGTTGAAACTTTTTTCCTTTCTTGTTGCGAGATCGCGCAAAAACTTGGTTTTCTTGTTTGCCTAAAAATAGTATCGATTCTTGGGATAAGTGCAAAGATACTTACATATCCAAGTATTTTTCGCCGGCTAAGATCATCTCCTTACGTAACGATATCATGAATTTCAAGCAACTTGATCATGAACACGTTGCACAATCTTGGGAGAGGATGAAGCTTATGATTAGAAATTGTCCCGCTCATGGCTTGAGTTTGTGGATGATTATACAAATCTTTTACGCTGGCTTGAATTTCGCTTCTCGCAATATCTTGGACTGCGCCTCAGGTGGAACGTTCATGGAAATCATGTTAGGAGACGCTACAAAACTCCTAGACAATATCATGACCAACTACTCTCAGTGCCACACTGAAAGGTCGCCTGCTAGCAAAAAGGTGCACGATATAGAAGAGATTAACTCGCTTAGTGCTAAGATGGACGAGTTGATGAATTTGGTTGCTAGTAGAAACTCTACCGTAGATCCTAATGACATGCCACTATCTTCTTTGATTGAGAGTAGCAATGCTAGTTTGGACATGAATTTTGTTGGTAGGAACAATTTTGGCAACAACAATGCTTTTAGAGGAAACTATGTTCCTAGGCCTTTTCCTAGTAACTCCTCTAACAATTATGGCAATTCCTACGGCAACACTTATGGAAATCACAACAAATTACCCTCTGATCTAGAGAGTAATATCAAAGAGTTCATCAACTCTCAAAAGATTTTCAATGCGTCCATAGAGGAAAAACTACTCAAAATAGACGATTTGGCTAGGAGCGTTGATAGGATGTCTTGTGATATTGATGCTTTGAAAGTTAGATGCGCTCCTCCGAAGGTCAACTTGGATGAAACTTTGAAAGCTATGCGTATCTCCATGAATGAGAGCAAATAAAGAACCGCCCAAATTCGAGCTAGACATGAATGGTTTAAAAGGGTGCGTTCTAGTGATGCAAATCATGAAGATCTTAAAGTGCTTGGTGTGTCTCCTCTTGAATCTTTGTTTTTGCGTGTCAATCCTACTTATGGAGGGGCTGGATATGAATCCACTTTGGTTGAAAAATGCCCCAATGATTCGGAGTCCACCTATCTTGATGATAAAGGTGTGGAGAGTGGAGTAGAAGAAGTCAAAATTTTGGGTAGTAATGAAACTCCCACTTTGGATTTTAAGGAATTCAATTATGATAATTGCTCCTTGTTTGAATGCAATTCTTTGATGCAATCCATTGCAAACTCTCCACATGCTTATAGCCAAAGCAAAGCCTTTACAGCGCATATCGTAGATGCTATGATGAAATCAGTTGAATAGAAGCTCGAACTAGAAGTCTCTATACCTAGAAAACTTCATGATGAGTGGGAACTTACTATCAAAATCAAGATCAAAAACTACGAGTGCAATGCTTTGTGTGATTTGGGTGCTAGTGTTTCCGTGATTCCAAAGTCTTTATGTGATATTCTTGGTTTTCATGAGATTGAAGAGTGTTCTCTTAATTTGCATCTCGCGGATTCTACTGTCAAGAAACCCATGGGGAGGATCGATGATGTTCTTATTGTTGCAAATAAGAACTATGTACCCGTGGATTTCATTGTACTTGACATAGATTGCAATCCTTCATGTCCCAATATTCTTGGTAGACCTTTCCTAAGGACTATTGGTGCTATCATCGATATGAAGGAATGGAATATTAGATTTCAATTTCCTTTAAAGAAGTGCATGGAGCACTTTCCTAGAAAGAAAATAAGATTCCCTTATGAATCTACGATGAGGGCTACCTATGGTTTGAGCACCAAAGATGACTATACGTGATTTCATCACCTTTCGCCTAGCTAAGGGCGTTAAACAAAAGCGCTTGTTGGGAGGCAACCCAACAAATTTGTCCTTTTTCTTTCTGTTTTGTGTTTTCCGCACTTTCATAATTCTGTTATGATTGTGTTTTTGTGTTTCTTTTTGCGTTTGTGCCAAGCAAAACCATTATGATTGGTCTTGGGGATGATCGTTTGGTCATGCTGGAAAAGACAGAAACTTTATGCTCACGAAAAGAATTTTTGTTTTTTTCCTGTAAGAGATTTTGAGTTGATTCTTTTTGCTGCTGATTTCTACAAAATTCTTCAGACTTTCGTAAGGTTTCAGAAATTTTGAAGTACCAGAGGTATACGAAATATACAGTTTGCTATAGACTGGTCTCGTGTTAACAGATTCTGTTTTTGTTGTGTTGGTTGCTTATTTTGATGAAACTACGGATAGTATCGGGGGGTATTAGCCATGGAAGATTGAAAGTACAGTAACCCAACATCAGCACAAGTAGAATTTAAGTTTGCTAAAGTACCTAAGGAAGTGGTGGTTTGCTTTCTTGTACTAATGTTATCACGAGTTTCTGTTTAAGTTTCGTGTTGTGAAGTTTTCAAGTTTTGGGTGAAGTTCTTATGGACAAAGAGATAAGGAGTGGCAAGAGCTCAAGATTGGGGATGCCCAAGGCACCCCAAGAGATTAAAGGATGCCGTAAAAGCCTAAGCATGGGGATGCCCCGGGAAGGCATCCCCTCTCTCGTCTTCAATCCATCGGTAACGTTACTTGGGGCTATATTTTTATTCACCACATGTTATGTGTTTTTGCTTGGAGCGTCTTGTATCGTAGGAGTCTTTTATTTTTGTTGTGTCACAATCGTCCATGCTGCACACCTAGAGAGAGAGACATGCACACACCGTGATTTTGTCGAGCTTCACTTATATCCTTTGGTAGACAATTCAGCTCACATGTGCTTCACTTATATCTTTTGAGCTAGATACTTTTGCTCTATGTGCTTCACTTATATCTTTTAGAGCACAGCGGTGCGTGGCTTGGTAGTTGATCTATGATGTGAAAGTAGTCTCAAAAGGGGTAGTTATACAAAGGGATACGAAAACTTCCACCTTCATGTGCATTGAATAGTTAGAGAAGTTTGCTTCATCTCAATTAGTTTTGAGTAGTGGTTATGGTAATATTGAAGTCATGCTAGTAAGGTGTTGTGGATCTAGAAATACTTGTGTTGAAGTTAGTGATTCCCGTAGCATGCACGTATGGTGAACCGCTATGTGATGAAATCTGAGCATGATTAGTATATTGATTGTCATCCTTTGCGTGGCGGTCGGGATCGCGCGATGGTTTATACCTACCAACCCTTCCCCTAGGAGTATGTGTTGAATGCTTCGTTTCGATTACTAATAAAACTTTAGCAACAAGTATATGAGTTCTTCATGACTAATGTCGAGTCCATGGTTTAGATGCACTTTCACCTTCCACCATCACCATCTTCTTAGTGTCGTGCAACTTTCGCCGGTGCACAAAACCCACCATTAGCCTCCCTCAAAACAGCAACCATACCTACCTACTATGGCTTTTTCAAAGTTATTGCGAGATATATTGCCATGCAACTACCACCATGACATGTGCCACCACGTCTACATTGCCATTGCATGATCGTAAGATAGCTAGCATGATGTTTCCATTGATGTCTATGCCATGCTAGATCATTGCCACAGTACACTACCGAAGGCATTCCATATAGAGTCATCGTTACTCTAAGTTTTGAGTTGAAAGGGTGATGATCATCATTAATGGAGCATTTTCCCATGTGAGGAAATAAGAGATGCCAAAGAAGCCCACCAAAAAAAAGAGGCCAAAGAGACCACCAAATAAAAAAATGAGAGAAAAAGAGAGAAGGGACAATGCTACCACTTTTTCCACACTTGTGCATACTAAGCACCATGATCTTCATGATTGAGAGTCTCTCGTTTTGTCACCACCATATAGCTAGTGAGAAATTTTCATTATATAACTTGGCTTGTATATTCCAATGATAGGCTTCCTCAAAATTTCCTTAGGTCTTCGTGAGCAAGCAAGTTGGATGCACATGCACTAGTTTTCTTTAAGAGCTTTCACATACTCGTAGCTCTAGTGCATCATTTGTATGGTAATCCCTACTCATTGACATTGATATCTATTGATGAGCATCTCCACAGCTCATTGATATGCCAAGTTAATGTGACTATCTTCTCCTTTTTGTCTTGCGACCTCCACTACATTCCACACCATCTATAGTGCTATAACCATAGCTCACGCTCATGTATTGGGTGAGAGTTGAAAAGGTTTGAGAAAGTAAAGTTGTGAAACAATTATGGCCAATACCGGGGTTGTGCAATGATCATAGAGCATAGCCAGACTATATGCTTTTTTAGGGATAACTTTCTTTTGGCCTTGTTATTTTGAAAGTTCATGATTACTTTGCTAGTTTGCTTGAATTATTATTGTTTCCACGTCAATAGCAAACTATTGTTTTGAATCTAATGGATCTGAACATTCACGTCACATAAGAGGAATTACAAAGGACACCTATGCTAGGTAGCATGAAAGCATCAAAAATTCATTCTTATCACTTCCCTACTCGAGGATGAGCATGGGTTAAGCTTGGGGATGCTTGATACGTCTCAAACGTATCTATAATTTTTGATGCTTTCACGCTGTTATATTGTCTTCTTTGGATGTTTTATGTACCTTTTATATCTTTTTGGGACTAACTTATTAATTCAGTGCCAGTTCCTGTTTTTCCGTGTTTTTGACTGTTTTCAGATCTGATTTTGGAACGGAGTCCAAACGTTAGAAAACCCTGAAATGATTTTTTTCCCGAACGGAAGAAGACCAGGGGGCTTTTGGGCCAAGCCAAGTGGGCTCGAGGGAGCACACAAGCTCCCACCACGCCACCAGGGGGGAGGCAGCGGTGGGAAGGCTTTTAGCCTCCCTGGCTGCCCCCTGACCTAGGTCTTTGGCCTATAAATTCCCAAATATTCCGTAAAAAATCAGGGGAGCCTCGAAAATACTTTTCCGCCGCCGCAAGCTGCCGTTTCCGCGAGATCTCATCTAGAGACCCTTCCCGGCACCTTGCCGGAGGGGACTTTAGAGTTGGAGGGCTTCTTCATCATCATCATCGCCCCTCCAATGACTCGTGAGTAGTCCACTTCAAACCTACGGGTCCGTAGTTAGTAGCTAGATGGCTTGTTCTCTCTCTTGGATCTTCAATACAAAGTTCTCCATGATCTTCATGGAGATCTATCCGATGGAATCTTCTTTGGCGTTGTGTTTGTCGAGATCCGATGAATTCTGGATTTGTGATCAGATTATCTATGATATATATTTGAGTCTTTGCTGAATTCTTATATGCATCCTTGTAAGTCTCTCCGAGTCTTGGGTTTTGTTTGGCCAACTAGATCTTTGATTCTTGCAATGGGAGAAGTGCTTGGTTTTGGGTTCTACCATGTGGTGACCTTTCCGAGTGACAGTAGGGGCAGCAAGGCACACATCAAGTATTTGCCATCAACGTTAAAAAGATGGGGGTTTTATCATTGGTTTGAGATTATCCTCTACATCATGTCATCTTGCTTAAGGCGTTACTCTGTTCTTATGGACTTAATACACTAGATGCATGCTGGATAGCGGTCGACGTGTGGAGTAATAGTAGTAGATGCAGAAAGTATCGGTCTACTTGTTTTGGACGTGATGCCTATACATATAATCATTGCATAGATATCGTCACGACTTTGCGCCGTTCTATCAATTGCTCGATAGTAATTTGTTCACCCACCGTCTACTTGCTTTCATGAGAGAAGCCACTAGTAAACATTACGGCCCCCGGGTCTATTCACATCCATCGTTTACACCTCCACTTTTACTTTGCTTTGTTACTTTGTTGCTTTCGGTTCTCACTTGGCAAACAATCTATAAGGGATTGACAACCCCTTCATAGCGTTGGGTGCAAGCTTTTGTGTTTGTGCGGGATCTTGAGATACTCTTTCGCTGGATTGATACCTTGGTTCTCAAACTGAGGGAAATACTTACCGTCGCTGTGCTACATCACCCTTTCCGCTTCAAGGGAACACCAACGCAAGGCTCCAAGGCCACGGGGGAAATCCTTTGCATACTAGCCTAGGAAGTCCCTTAAGGCGTAGCTGCAACTGAAGGATTCCTGGTGCCGTCGACACAACTATTTCTGGCGCCGTTGCAAGGGATACACAGCAAACATCAATATTCGTCGTGAAGATGATATTGAAGGTAATATCATCATTCGGGTGGATGTCGATATGCTTTTAGTTTTACCTCCATGTGATTTTAACAACCATATTTTTAGGTGATTTGCATTGTTTATTTAAAATAGTTGGTGTTCATCCCTACTTAAATTTTTTTATTTTTAATTGACAGCTTATTTCTCTTATGCAAAAAAACTCAAAAGACAGTAGATGAGGTCTACTATAGTTCTCGCTCTGATCTAACTTGGTTGGACAAAACCCATTTGATCTCATTTATTGATGATGTTCATGATTATAAGAACAATTATGAAGATATTGGCAAATGTTATTCTGAATGCGTGCCACTAGTGCATGACTTGAACCCTAATAATTTCCATGTACATAGCTTGGTAAGATTGTTTTTTTACTTTTGAGTCATTAATTAGACCATCTTTCGCATACATAATTTTTTATAAAAACTAGATTGCTAACTACGTTATTATTATGTTCTTCAACAGAAATTCTCGCTATAGGTTGTTCCTAAACTGATGACTATAGAAGGTTGTCATTTGAATGTTACCAGGTTCCAGCCATGGTGGCCAATATTTTTCCGCAATGCATACTCGCTTTCTAGAAGGGATGGAAGCCTGAAACTTAAAGGATTTCAGAATTTCATGAAAAGCTACCGACAACCACTTGGCGGAGACGTGAAGGATATGCACATGCCACTTGTCGGAGATAGGTAGATCTCTATTCTTCACAATGGAGAGAGTGGAGCTTACTAATACGTCCATTTTACATCATGTTTTATTGCTGCTATTTATAAAGTTTTTGATCAATATAACACTTCATGGAGTATTTCTAATGCCTTTTCTCTTTTAATATGTAAGATTTACAAAAGGAGGGAGAATGCCGGTAGCTGGATTTATGGGCCTGAAAAAGGTACAACAGAGATACCTATTCTGCACATCTCCAAATGGGCGGAAAAAGTTATTTTACCCTAAAACTTTTATGGGGAGACTTTCGGGACGAGGCACCGCCGCCACGAGCTGGAACTAGAGCAGGAGCACTTTTGGTCTCCGGCGAGCAGATTCCGCAAGGGACACTTCCCTCCGGGAGGGGGAAATCGAAGCGTTCTTCACCACCAATAACCCTCTCATCATGGGTGAACCAATCTTCATCATCCCTATCAATAGCACCATCTCAAATCAAACCCTTGCTCATCTCTTATATTCAATCTTTGTGTCAGAATTTCAGATTGGTACCTGTGAGTGGCTTGTAGAATTGATTACGTATCGTAGTTGATGCTAATTGGTTTGCTCCTTGAGATATTAAATGTTCAGTCCTTTATGTTATTCAATACCCCTATGATCTTGAACACCATGATGATGACTGAGTAGTTACTTTTGTTCTTGAGGACATGGGAGAAGTCTTGTCATAAGTAATCATATGAATTTAGTATTTGTTTGATATTTTGATGATATGTATGTTGTGATTCTCTTAGTGGTGTCATGTGAACATCGAGTGCATCACACTTATGTTGGGGATCGTAGTAATTTCAAAAATTTCCTACGGCATACAAGGATCTATATATGGAGAAACCAGCAACGTGAGAGGTTGTAGAGCATCTTCATACCTTTGAAGATCGCCAAGCGGTAGTGTTACTATGAACGCGGTTGATGTGGTCGTACTCGCAGCGATTCAGATTGCGGTGGATTCCGATCTATGTGCCGAACTACGACACCTCCGCGTTCAACACACGTGCAGCCCGGTGACGTCTCCAACACCTTGAACCAGCAAGGAGGAAGGAGAGGTTGAGGGAGAGAGCTCCGGCAGCACGACAGCATGGTGGCGGTGGAGCTACGTGGTTCTCCGGCAGAGCTTCGCTAAGTTGTGCGGAGGACGAGGAGAGAGAGGGGTAGGGCTGCGCCGAGAGAGAGAGAGTTTTCGTGTCTCAAATCAGCCCCAACACCTTGGATATTTATTGGAGGGAGGGAGAGAGGGTGCGCACCCCTAGGGTTCCCTCCCTTGGGGTGGTGGCGGCCCTAGATGGCCAGGGAGGGCTGCGCCCTAGGTGGGCCTTGGGCCCCTCCTGTGCCCAGGGTTTGCCCCCTCCACCACTCCTTGCACCTTGGGCTGAGAGGGGAGGGCGCACCAACCCACTTTGGGCTGGTCCCCTTCCACCTTTTGGCCCATGAAGCCTCTTGGGGCTGGTGCCTGCTCCAGGTGGACCCCCGGAACCCTTCCGGTGGTCCCGGTACGTTACCGGTGATGTCCGAAACACTTCCGGTGACCAAAGTCTCACTTCCTATATATAAATATTTAAATCAGGACCATTCTGGAGCTCCTTGTGACATTTGGGACCTCATACGGGACTCCGAACAACCTTCGGTAACCACATACACTATTTCCCTTTAACCCTGGCGTCATCGAACCTTAAGTGTGTAGACCCTACGGGTTCGGGAGACATGCAGACATGACCGAGACATCTCTCCTGCCAATAACCAACAGCGGGGTCTGGATATCCATGTTGGTTCCTACATGTTCCACGAGGATCTCATTGGATGAACCACGATGTCAAGGATTCAATCAAATCTCGTATGCAATTCCCTTTGTCTATCGGTATGATACTTGCCCGAGATTCGACCGTCGGTATCCCTATTCCTTGTTCAATCTCATTACCGGCAAGTCTCTTTACTCGTTTTGTAACACATCATCCCGTGGCTAACCCCTTAGTCACACTGAGCTCAATATGATGATGGATTACCGAGTGGGCCCAGAGATACCTCTTCGTCACATGGAGTGACAAATCCCGGTCTCGATGCGTACAACTCAACACACAATTTCGGAGATACCCTTAGTGCACCTTTATAATCACCTAGTTATGTTGTGAATTTTGGTACACCCAAAACACTCCTATGGTATCCCGGGAGTTGCACAATCTCACGGTCTAAGAAAATGATACTTGACATTAGAAAAGCTTTAGCACACGAACAACACGATCTAGTGTTATGCTTAGGATTGGGTCTTGTCCATCACATCATTCCCTAATGATGTGTTCCCGTTATCAATGACATCCAATGTCCATGATCAAGAAACCATGATCATCTATTGATCAACGAGCTAGCTAACTAGAGGCTCACTAGGGACAAATTGTGATCTATATATTCACACATGTATTACGGTTTCTGGTTAATACAATTATAGCATGAATAATAGACAATTATCATGAACTGGAAATATAATAATAACAAATTTATTATTGCCTCTAGGGCATATTTCCAACCGTCTCCCAGCTGCACTAGAGTCAATAATCTAGTTACATTGTGATGAATCGAACACCCATAGAGTTCTGGTGCTGATCATGCTTTGCCCGTGGAAGAGGTTTAGTCAACGGGTCTGTGACATTCAAATCCGTATGTACTTTACAAATATCTATATCTCCATCCTGGATATATCCACGAATGGAGTTGAAGCGGCGCTTGATGTACGTGGTCTTCTTCTGAAACCTGGGCTCCTTTGCAATAGCAATAGCTCTAGTGTTGTCATAGAACAGAGTCATCGGGCCCGACGCACTTGGAATCACTCCTAGGTCAGTGATGAACTCCTTCATCCAGACTCCTTCCTATGTTGCTTCCGATGCAGCTATGTACTCCGCTTCACATGTAGATGCCGCCACTACGATTTGCTTGCAACTGCACCAGCTTACTGGCCCATTATTCAAAATATCCACGTATCCGGTGTGTGAGTTGGAGTCATCCGGATCTTTGTCAAAGCTATCATCGATGTAACCCTTTATGACGAGCTCTTCGGCACCTCCATAGACGAGAAACATATCTTTAGTCCTTTTCAGGTACTTTAGTATAGTCTTGACCATTGTCCAGTGATCCACTCCTGGATCACACTGGTACCTCCCTACCAAACTTATGGCAAGGTTCACATCAGGTCTGGTACACAGCATGGCAGACATAATAGAGCCTATGGCTGAAGCATAGGGGACGGTACTCATCTTTTCTCTATCTTCCCCCGTGGTCGGTTGTTGAGTCGCACTCAACCTCACACCTTGCAATACAGGAAAGAACCCCTTCTTAGCCTTCTCCATATTGAACTTCTTCAATATCTTGTCAAGGTATGTGCTTTGTGAAAGACCTATGAGGCGTCTCGATCTATCTCTATAGATCTTGATGCCTAATATGTAAGCAGCTTCTCCAAGGTCTTCCATTGAAGAACTCTTATTCAAATAGGCCTTGATGCTTTCGAGTAGTTCTATATCATTTCCCCTCAACAATATGTCATCCACATATAATATGAGAAATGCTACAGAGCTCCCACTTAATTTCTTGTAAATACAGGCTTCTCCATAAGTCTGTATAAACCCAAACACTTTGGTCACCTCATCAAAGAGAATGTTCCAACTCCAATATGCTTTCCCGAGCCCATAGATGGAGCGCTGGAGCTTGCATACCTTGTTAGCACTCCTAGGATCATCAAAACATTTCGGTTGTATCATATACAATTCTTCTTTAAGAAAGACGTTCAAGAATGCTATTTTGACATCCATTTGCCAGATTTCATAATCATAAAATGCAGCAATTGTTAACATGATTCAGACCGACTTCAGCATCGCTAAGGGTGAGAATGTCTCATCGTAGTCAATCCCTTGAACTTGTCGATAACCCTTAGCGACAAGTCGAGCCTTATAGATGGTCACATTACCATTCGTGTCAGTCTTCTTCCTGAAGATCCATTTATTTTCTATGGCTCGCCGATCATCGGGCAAGTCCACCAAAGTCCATACTTTGTTCTCATACATGGATCCTATCTCGGATTTCATGGACTCGAGCCATTTGTTGGAATCTGGGCCTGCCATTGCTTCTTCATAGTTCGAAGGTTCACTGTTGTCTAACAACATGATTTCCATGACAGGCTTGCCATACCACTCTGGTGCAGAATGTACCCTTGTCGACCTTCGAGATTCAATAGCAACTTGATCCGAAGTGTCATGATCATCATCATTAACTTCATCTCTAGCCGGTGCAGGCGCCTCACAAACATTTTCTTGTGCTGCGCTACTCTCCGGTTCGAGAGGAGGTACAATTACCTCATCATGTTCTATTTTCCTCCCACTTACTTGTTTCAAGAGAAACTCTTTCTCTAGAAAGGATCCGTTCTTACAAACAAAGATCTTGCCTTCAGATCTAAGATAGACGGTGTACCCAATAGTTTCCTTAGGGTATCCTATGAAGACGCATTTTTCCGCTTTGGGTTTGAGCTTCTGTGGTTGAAGTTTCTTCACGTAAGCAATGCAGCCGCAAACTTTAAGAAATGACACCTTAGGTTTCTTGCCAAACCATAATTCATACGGTGTCGTCTCAACGGATTTAGACGTTGCTCTATTTAAAGTGAATACGGCAGTTTCCAATGCATATCCCCAAAATGATAGCGGTAAATCGGTAAGAGACATCATAGATCACATCATATCCAATAAAGTGCGATTACGATGTTCACACATACCGTTACGCTGCGGTGTGCCAGGCGACATGAGTTGTGAAACAATTCCACATTTCCGTAGGTGTGTGCCAAACTCATGACTCAAATATTCTCCTCCATGATCAGATCGTAGAAAGTTTATTTTCTTGTCGCGTTGATTCTCCACCTCACTCTGAAATTCCTCGAAGTCTTCAAAGGTTTCAGACTTGTGTTTCATTAAGTAGACATACCCATATCTACTTAAATCATTAGTGAGGGTGAGAACATAACGATAACCACCGCGAGCTTCATTGCTCATTGGACCACATACATCAGTATGTATTATTTCCAATAGGTTAGTTGCTCGCTCCATTGTTCCGGAGAACGGAGTCTTGGTCATCTTGCCCATGAGGCACGGTTCGCATGTGTCAAATGATTCAAAATCATGTGACTCCAAAAGTCCATCTGTATGGAGTTTGTTCATGCGCTTTACGCCGATATGACCAAGGCAGTAGTGCCACAAGTATGTGGGACTATCATTATCAACCTTGCATCTTTTAGCACTCATACTATGAATATGTGTAACATCACGATTGAGATTCATTAGGAATAAACCATTAACCAGCGGGGAATTACCATAAAACATTCCACTCATATAAATAGAACAATCATTATTCTCAGATTTAAATGAGTAGCCATCTTGCATCAAGCGAGATCCCGATATAATGTTCATTCTCAAAGGTGGTACTGAATAACAATTATTATTGTTTATAACTAATCCCGAAGGTAGATGTAGAGGTAGCGTACCGACGGTGATCACATCGACCTTGGAACCATTCCCGGCGCGCATCGTCACCTCGTCGTTGGCCAGCCTACGCTTGTTCCACAGTTCCTGCTTAGAGTTGCAAATGTGAGCAACAACACCGGTATCAAATACCCAGGAGCTACTATGAGTAATGGTAAGGTACACATCAATAACAAGTATATCACATATACCTTTGACGTTGCCGGCCTTCTTGTCTGCTAAGTACTTGGGGCAATTCCGCATCTAGTGACCGATTCCCTTGCAGTAGTAGCACTAAGTCTCAGGCTTATGTTCTTTCTTTGACTTCTTCCTGGCAACTGGCTTACCGGGCATGGCAAAAGCTTTGCCGTATTTCTTGAAGTTCTTCTTACCCTTGCCTTTCTTGAAACTGGTGGTCTTATTGACCATCAACACTGGATGCTCTTTCTTGATTTCTACCTCTGCAGATTTCAGCATTGAATACAACTCGGGAACAGTCTTTTCCATCCCTTGCATGTTGTAATTCATCACAAAGCCTTTGTAGCTAGCTGGAAGCGACTGGAGGATTCTGTCAATGATCGCATCATCCGGAAGTTCAACTCCGAGTTGAGTCAGGCGGTTATGCAACCGAGACATTCTGAGTATGGGCTCACTAACAGAACTGTTCTCATCCATCTTACAGCTAAAGAACTTGTCGGAGACATCATATATCTTGACCCGGACATGAGCTTGAAAAACAAGTTTCAGCTCCTCGAACATCTCATATGCTCCGTGTTGCTCAAAACTCCTTTGGAACCCCGGTTCTAAACTGTAAAGCTTGCCGCATTCAACGAGAGAGTAGTCATCACTCCACGACTGCCATGCGTTCCTAATGTCCTAGGTTGCCGCGGGAACGGGAGGTTCAGCTAGCGTTGCATCAAGGACATATGCCTTCTTGGAAGCCATGAGGATGAGCTTCAAGTTACGAGCCGAGTCCGCATAGTTGCTCCCATCGTCTTTCAGCTCGGTTTTCTCTAGGAACGCGTTGAAGTTGAATGGGACATTTGCGTTGGCCATTGGATCTACAATATTTGTAAAGACAATTTTTTAGATTAAGTTCATGATAATTAAGTTCATCTAATAAAATTACTAATGAACTCCCACTTAGATCGACATCCCTCTAGTCATCCAAGTGTTACATGATCCACATCAACTAGCCCATGCACGATCATCACGTGTGTCGGACTAGTCATTAATGGTGAGCATCTCCATGCTGATCGTATCAGCCATACGACTCATGTTTGACCTTTCGGTCTCTCGTATTCGAGGCCATGTCTGTACATGCTAGGCTCGTCGAGTCAACCTAAATGTTTTGCATGTGTAAACTCGCTTACACCCGTTGTATGCAAACGTTAGAATCTATCACACTCGATCATCATGTGGTTCTTCGAGGCAACGAACCTTCGCAACGGTGCACACTTAGGGGAATACTTATCTCGAAATTTTTGATGAGGGGTCATCTTATATTTGCTACCGTCGTTCTAAGCAATAAGATGTATAACATGATAAACTTCACATGCAATCATATAGTGACATGATATGGCCAATATCATCTTGCTCCTTTGATCACCATCTTCGGGGCACCATGATCATCATGGTCACCGGCATGACACCATGATCTCCATCACTGTGTCTCCGTGGAGTCATCACGCCAACTATTACTTGTACTACTATAGGTAACCGTTTAGCGATAAAGTAAAGTAATCAACATGGCATTGCATCTCATACAATAAATTAAGACAACTCCTATGACTCCTGCCGGTTGTCATACTCATCGACATTCAAGTCGTGAATCCTATTACAAGAACATGATCAATCTCATACATCACATATGTAACATCACATCCTTTTGGCCATATCACATCACATAGCATACCCTACAAAAACAAGTTAAACGTCCTCTAATTGTTGTTGCAAGTTTTACGTGGCTGGTTTGGGTTTTTAGCAAGAACGCTTCTTACCTAAGTGACAGCCACAACGTTGATATGACGATGCTATTTACCCTTCACAAGGACCCTTTTCATCGAATCCAATTCGACTAAAGTGGGAGAGACAGACACCCGCTAGCCACCTTATGCACCAAGTGCATGTATGTCGGTGGAACCAATCTCACGTAAGCGTACGTGTAAGGTCTGTCCACGCCGCTTCATCCCACACTACTGCCAAAAAAATATAAGACTAGTAACGGCAAGCAAGTTGACAAATCAACGCCCACAACTTTTGTGTTCTACTCGTGCATAGAATCTACGCATAGAACCTTGGCTCGGATGCCACTGTTGGGGATCGTAGTAATTTCAAAAATTTCCTATGCCATACAAGGATCTATCTATGGAGAAACCAGCAAGGACAGAGGTTGTAGAGCATCTTTATACCTTTGAAGATCACTAAGCGGAAGCGTTACAATGAACGTGGTTGATGGAGTCATACTCGCAACGATTCAGATCGTGGTGGATTCTGATCTATGGGCCGAACTACGACACCTCCGCGTTCAACACACGTGCAGGTCGGTGACGTCTCCAACACCTTGAACCAGCAAGGAGGAAGGAGAGGTTGAGGGAGAGAGCTCCGGCAGCACGATGACATGGTGGCGGTGGAGCTACGTGGTTCTCCGGAAGAGCTTCGCTAAGTTGTGCGGAGGACGAGGAGAGAGAGAGGTAGGGCTGCGCCGAGAGAGAGAGTTTTCGTGTCTCAAATTAGCCCCAACACCTTGGATATTTATAGGAGGGCGGGAGAGAGGGTGCGCACCCCCTAGGTTTCCCTCCCTAGGGGTGGCGGCCGCCCTAGATGGCCAGGGAGGGTGGCGGCAGGGTGGAGAGGAGGGATGCGCCCTATGTGGGCCTTGGGACCCTCCCGCGCCTAGGGTTTGCCCCCTCCACCTCTCCTTGCGTCTTGGGATGAGAGGGGAGGGTGCACCAGCCCACTTTGGGGTGGTTCCCTTCTACCTTTTGGCCCATGAAGCCTCTTGGGGCTGGTGGCCCCTCCCAGTGGACCCCTGGAACCCTTCCGGTGGTCCCGGTACATTACCGGTGACGCCCGAAGCACTTCTGTGACCAAAATCTCACTTCCTATATATAAATATTTACCTCCGGCCATTTCAGATCTCCTCATTATGTCCGGCATCTCATTCGGGACTCTGGACAATCTTCGGTAACTACGTACACTATTTACCTATAACCCTGGCGTCATCGAACCTTTAGTGTGTAGATACTACGGGTTCGGGAGATATGTAGACATGACTGACACATCTCTCCGGCCAATAACCAACAGCAGGGTATGGATATGCATGTTGGTTCCCACATGTTCCACGATGATCGCATCGGATGAACCACGATGTCAAGGATTCAATCAATCCCATATGCAATTCCCTTTTATCTATCGGTATGATACTTGCCCGAGATTCGATCGTCGGTATCCATATACCTTGTTCAATCTCGTTACCGGCAAGTCTCTTTACTCATTCCATAACACCTCATCACGTGGCTAACCCCTTAGTCAGACTGAGCTCAATATGATGATGGATTACCGAGTGGGCCCAGAGATACCTCTCCGTCACACGGAGTGACAAATCCCGGTCTCGATTCGTACAACTCAACAGACACTTTCGGAGATACCAGTAGTGCACCAGTATAGTCAACCAGTTACGTTGTGACGTTTGGTACACCCAAAGCCCTCCTACGGTATCCGGGAGTTGCACAATCTCACGGTCTCAGGAAATCCTACTTGACATTAGAAAAGCTTTAGCAGACGAACAACACGATCTAGTGTTATGCTTAGGATTGGGTCTTGTCCATCACATCATTCCCCAATGATGTGATCCCATTATCAATGACATGCAATGTCCATGATCAGGAAACCATGATCGTCTTTTGATCAACGAGCTAGCCAACTAGAGGCTCACTAGGGACACATTGTGATCTATATATTCACACATGTTTTACGGTTTCTGGTTAATAAAATTATAGCATGAATAATAGACATTTATCATGAACTGGAAATATAATAATAACAAATTTATTATTGCCTCTAGGGCATATTTCCAGCAAATTAACCATTCATGGGCCTAAGGGAACTCATTGTGGAGTAGTAATTAGATCATGGGTTGCTAGAGTGATAGAATCTTAAACCCTAGTTTATGCGCTATTCCGTAAGGCCTTGGATCCAACCGCTTATTGCTCTGGTTAGTCTTTGTCTTAATTCTCTTTTCATAGTTGCGGATGCTAGCGAGAGGGGTTAATCATAAGTGGGAGGCTTGTTCATGTAATAATAGCGCCCAAGCACTGGTCCACCCACATGTTTACATCAAAATAGCGAATGCAAATCAAAAGAACATGGTGAAAGTGACTAGGTGAAATTCCCGTGTGTTCTCAAGAATGTTTGCATCACTATAAGTACTTGTTCCGGCCTCTCCTTTGCAGTGAAAAGGATTGAGCTATCTTGCTGCACTTCATTTACGTTTGTCCCTAGTTACTTTCTACAAATTATCTTGCTACCAAACTATCTGTTACCGCTTGTTTTAGTGCTTGCAGAAACTACCTTGCTAAACCACTTGTCATTTCCTTCTGCTCCTCGTTGGGTTCGATACTCTTACTTATCTAAAGGACTACAATTGATCCCCTATACTTGTAGTTCATCAAGACTCTTTTCTGGCACCGTTTCTTGGGAGTGAAGCGCCTTTGGTGAGTGGAAATTGGTAAGGAAATATTTTGTTACGTGCTGAAATTTATTGCTACTTGTCACTATGGAAAGTAATCTTTTGAGAGGCTTGTTCATGGTATCTTCACCTCAACCGAAAACCACTAGAGTTGGCTCTCCACCACCCACTAAAGCTACTGAAGATATTGCTGATGAAATTCCTACAGGTCTTATTGAGAAACTTTTAGCTAATCCTTATGCACGCAATGGAACTAAACATCCTAATATGCACTTAATTTATGTGGATGGGATATGTGGATTGTTTAAGCTTGCAGGTTTATCTGGAGACGGGGCTAAGAAGAAAGTGTTCCCTTTATCTTTGTAGGGAAAGGCGTTGACATGATATAGGCTATGTGATGATACTGACACATGGGATTGGAATTGTTTGAAACTTGAGTTCCACTAGAAATTTTACCCTATGCATTTGGTTCATCGTGATCGGAATTATATTTATAACTTCTATCCTCATGAAGGAGAAAGTATCGCTCAAGCTTGGGCGAGGCTCAAGTATATGCTTCATACATGCCCCAATCATGATCTCTCAAGGTAAATAATTCTTCAAAAAAATTATGCTCGACTTTTTCATAATGATCAAAATGTACTTGATTCTTCTTCAACTGGTTCTTTTATGAATAAGACTATTGAATTTAAATGCGATTGTCTTGAAAAGATTAAGTGCAACCATGAGAACTGGGAGATCGACAAAGGTAATGAGTCAGGTAGAAATCTTGAGCTTGATTGTGTTAAATCTTTTAGGGAAACAGATGCCTTTCAGAAATTTAGCACCAATTATGGACTTGACTATGAAATAGTAACCTCTTTTTGTGAATCTTTTGCTACTCATGTTGACCTTCCTAAGGAGAAGTGGTTTAAATACCATCCTCCTATAGCAATTAAGGAAAAACCTCGTGAGATTAAAGAAGAGAAAACTATTGTCTACAATGTTTATCTAGTTGTTCATACTACTTATTTTGAGAAACCACCTTTTCTTGTTAGAATTATAGAGCACTCTAAGGTTTCTTGGGTAGTTAGAAAAAGTTATGTTAGAACACCTACTCCTTCTGAGAAAAAATTAAGGTTGAACCTAGCATTGCTTTAGTTAAAGGTCTTTGAGTTGATGAATTGGATGAACATGTTATTTCCTTCTGTGATAATGCTTCTAGAATTGCTAGTCCTTATCTTGAGAATAAAATAGACCCGTAGCTGGCATGCTTCTACTTCTCAAACAATAGCGCCAGAAATTGACACGTTGACGGAGATTGGGCTTGCGTTGGATTTTCCCTTGAAGAGGAAAGGGTGATGCAGCACAGGAGCAGTAAGTATTACCCTCAGTTTGAGAACCAGGGTATCGATCCAGAAGGAGGGTCTCGTCAAGTCCAGAGTACCTGCGCAAACACAAACAAGCTTGCACCCAACGCTTCAAAGGGGCTGTCAATCCCTTCAAGATTGTTTGCAAAGTGAGATCAGAAGGCAGAAAGTGCAACGAAGTAAAAAGTGTATGGCTGAAAATATGGTGTGGAGTAGACCATGGGGGCCATAGTGTTCACTAGAGGCTTCTCCCAAAATAGCAAATATCACGGTGGGTGAACAAATTACTGTCGAGCAATTGATAGAACCGCGCAAAGTGATGACGATATCTAAGGCAATGATCTAGCATATAAGCATCACGTCCGAGACAAGTAGACCGATACTTTCTGCATCTAGTACTATTACTCCACACATCGACCGCTATCCAGCATACATCTAGTGTATTGAGTTCATGACGAACAGAGTAACGCTTTAAGCAAGATGACATGATGTAGAGGGATAATCTCAAACCAATGATGAAAACCCCATCTTTTTACCCTTGATGGCAACAACAAGATATGTGCCTCGCTACCCCTTCTGTCACTGGGTGAGGTTACCGCACGGGATGAACCCAAAACCAAGCACTTCTCCCATGGCAAGAATCATAGATCTAGTTGGCCAAACAAAACCCACAACTCGAAGAGAATTACAAGGATATGAAATCATGCATAAGAGAGATGAGAAGAAACTCAAATAAGATTCGTAGATAATCTGATCATAAATCCACAATTCATCGGCTCTCGACAAACACACCGCAAAATAAGATTACATCGGATAGATCTCCATGAAGATCATGGAGAACTTTGTATTGAAGATCCAAGAGAGAGAAGAAGCCATCTAGTTACTAGCTATGGACCCGTAGGTCTATGGTGAACTACTCATGCATCATCTGAGAGGTCATGGTGTTGATGGAGAAGCCTTCCGTGTCCGAATCCCCCCTCCGGCAGGGCGCCAAGACGTGCCCCAGATGGGATCTTGCGGAGACAGAAGCTTGCGGCGGTGGAAAAGTGATTACGTTGCTCCCCTGATTTTTTTGGGAATATTTGGGAATTTATAGGCGCAAGATCTAGGTCAGGAGACCTCCAGGGGCCCACAAGCTTGGATGGTGTGGCCCCCCTGGCCACGGGGTTTTCTTCCGTTTGGACTCCGTTTCAAAATCGCCTCTGAAAGGGGTCAAAAACATGGAAAAAACAGGAACTGGCACTTGGCACTGAATTAATAAGTTAGTCCGAGAAAATAAATAGAAGGCATGCAAAACATCCCAAGTTTAACAAGATAATAGCATGAAACCATCAAAAATTATAGATACGTTGGAGACGTATCACATGCGTGTTATTTCTGTTAAAATAAGAGATCATTGCAATAATGATTTATGTGATGTGGGTGTTAGCATAAGTGTTATTGTTTTACTTTATATCAAGAAGTCATGAATGATACTGCACCTGCAGAGATTGAGGGTATTGATGTCACTACTAAGTTGGCCGACAGAAATACTATTTCACCACTTGGTATTGTGAGAGATTTTCAAGTCTTATGTGGTAAGATCAAATACCCAATTGATTTTCTTGTTCTTGGTTCTACACAAGATAGCTTTTGTCCAATCATATTTGGTAGACCTTTCTTGAATACTGTTACTTCTCAAATTGATTGTGCTAAGAAGATTGTTAGTGTCAACTTCAGTGGTTTGTCTCATGAATTTAATTTCTATAAGTTTCGTAGAAAACCACATGATATAGAGTTACCTAGTAAAGATGAAATTGTTAGTGTTGCCGCTATTGCTATGCGTCCTACTGATCCTTTGGAACAATATTTGCTCGAGCATGAGAATGATTTGCATGTAAATGAAAGGAATGAAATAGATGAGGTTTTGTTTAAGCAGACACATATCCTTAAGAATAATTTGCCCGTTCAAACTTTGGGAGGTCCTGCTCCACCTAAGAGTGATCCTCTGTTTGAGTTGAAGCAATAGCGTCATACTCTGAAATATGCTTATCTTGATGAAAAGAAAATATAACCTGTTATTATCTGTGCTAACCTTTCAGAGCAGGAGGAAAAGAGATTATTAGAATTTCTAAGGAAGCACTCTGCCGCTATCGGATATACTCTCAATGATCTTAAGGGCATTAGGCCCACTCTATGTCAGCACGAGATTAATATGGAACTAGAGGCTAAACCCGTTGTTGACCACCAACGACATTTAAATCCGAAGATGAAGGATGTGGTAAGAACAAAAATATTAAAGCTTGTGAAAGCACGTATTATATACCCCATAGCTGATAGTAGATGGGTGAGTCTAGTTTATTATGTCCCTAAAAAAGGTGGTAGTACTGTTGTTCCTAATGATAAGAATGAACTTATACCTCACAGATGGTAACTCGTAATAGGATGGTGATAGATTTTTGAAAGTGGAATAAAGCTATTAGGAGAGATCACTACCCTTTACCTATTATGGATCAAATGTTAGAAAGGTTGTCTAAGCACGCACACTTTTGTTTCTTTAATGGTTATTCTGGTTTTTCTCAAATACCTGTTGCACAATCTGATCAAGAGAAAATCAACTTTACCTACCCTTTTGGAACTTTTGCTTATACATGTATGCCTTTTGGTTTATGCAATGCACGTGCTACTTTTCAAAGATGTATGAATGATATCTTCTATGATTTTTGTGAAAAGATTGTTGAGGTTTTCATGGATGATTTCTTCGTATACGAAACTTCTTTTGATGATTGCTTAAGCAACCGTGACCGATTTTGCAGAGATGTGAACAAACAAATCTTGTCTTGAATTGGGAGAACTGCCACTTTATGGTTAATGAAGGTACTATCTTGGCCCATGAAATTACTGAAAGAGGTATTGAGGTTGATAAAGGAAAAGTGGATGCTATTGAGAAGATACCATGCCCGAACGATATTAAAGGTATAAGAAGTTTCATTGGTCATGCTGGTTTCTATAGGAGATTTATTAAATACTTCTCTAAATTTTCTAGCCCCTCTTACCAATATTTTGCGAAAAGATGTTCATTTTTTTATGATGATTGTGTAGAAGCCTTTGAAACTCTTAAGTCAGCTTTCATTTCTGCACCTATTGTTCAGCCACCTGATTCGGATTTACCTTTTGAAATTATGTGTGATGCTAGTGATTATGCTGTTGGGGTTGTTCTAGGACAGAGGGTTGATAAGAAGTTGAATGTTATTCGTTATGCTAGTAAGACTGTGGACACTACCCAAAGGAATTATGCTACCACTGTAAAAGAGTTTCTAGCAGTTGTGTTTGCTTATGATAAGTTTAGATCTTATATTGTTGATTCCAAAGTTACTATTCACACTGATCATGCTGCTATTAAGTATCTTATGGAAAAGAAAGATGCTAAGCCTAGGCTTATTAGGTGGGTTCTTTTGCTGGAGGAGTTTGATCTTCATATCGTTGAGAGGAAAGGGGCTGAGAAGCCCGTGGCTGATAACTTGTCTAGATTGGAAAATTTGCTTCATGACCCACAACCTACTAATGATAGTTTTCCTGATGAGCAATTAGCTGCTATTAATTTTTATCGTAATACTCCTTGGTATGCAGAGTATGCTAATTATATTGTTGCTATGTTTATACCTCCTAGTTTTACTTACCAACAAAATAAAAAGTTTTTTATGATTTAAGACACTATTTGCGCGATGACCCACATCTTTGTAAAGAAGGTGTGGATGGTATTGCTAGACGTTGTGTACCTGACCATGAACAGGAACAATTTCTTCAGAACTGTCGCTCCAAAGCTTATGGAGGACACCATGCAGGAGATAGAACCGCACATAAGGTATTGCAATCCGATTTTTATTTTCCTATTCTCTTCAAGGATGCTTGTAAGTTTGTCTTATCTTGTGATGAGTGCCAAAGGATGTAATTTCATTAGATGCCAGAAATGCCTATGAATTAATCTCTCGTTATTAAATCATTTGATGTTTAGGGTTTTGATTATACGGGACCTTTTCCTAAGTCCGATGGGTATACTCAAATTCTTGTTGTTGTTGATTATGTCACAAAGTGGGTTGAGGCTATCCCCACTAGAAGTGTTGATCAAAATACTTCCATTAAAATGCTTAGGGAAGTAATCTTTCAAGGTTTGGAGTCCCTACATATATTATGACTGATGGTGGTTCACATTTTATGCATGCTGCTTTTCGTAAGATGCTTGCTAAATATGATGTTAATGATAGAACTGTGTCTCCCTATCATCCTCAATCTAGTTGACAAGTTGAATTGAGCTATATCGAGATAAAGTTGATTTTGCAAAAGACTATCAATATATCTAGAAAGAATTGGTCTAAGAAATTAGATGATGCTTTGTGGGCTTATAGAACTGCTTATAAGAATCCTATGGGTATGTCTCCTTATAAAATGGTTTATGGAAAAGCATGTCATTTACCTCTTGAATTGGAACATAAATCCTTTTGGGCTATTAAAGAACTTAACTATGACTTCAAGATTGCACGTGAAAAGGGTTATTTGACATTAGCTCACTTGATGAATGGAGAACCCAGAGCTGTGATAATGCCAAGTTGTTTAAAGAGGAAGTCAAACGATGGCATGACAAGAGGATCCAAAAGAGAGAATTCAAAGTGGGTTAATATGTTTTATTATATAATTCTCATCTTATGTTCTTTGCAGGTAAACTTCTCTCCAAATGGGAAGGGCCATATATTATCAAAGAAGTTTATCATTCCAGAGCCATAAAGATCAATAATGCCACGGGTATTAACCCGAAGGTCATAAATGGACAAAGGATCAAGAACTACATTTCAGGTACACCCATTAATGTTGAAACTAATATTATTGAGACTATTACATCGGAGGAACATATCAAGGAATCCTTCCGGAACACTCCAGAATACTGAAAAAGGAATAGGTACGTGATACGGTAAGTAAACGGACTCCAAAAATTCCGCAAAAATATATTCTGCCAGTTTTGGAATATTTAGAAAAATATAAAAATAAAAGGAAGCCGAGAGGGTCCACAAGGTGCCCACAGAGCACCCGAGCGACCCCTGGGGCGCGCCCTGATGCTGTGTGGGTCCCTGGTGCACCTTCCCGACTCCGTTTTCCTCCCGTTTTACTTGTTATGCAAGATAAACAATCTATATACTCCCCATATTGATTTGACCAGCGCATCGAGAGTTATCTTCTGTTCTTCTTTCTTGATGTTTTCTGGCAGGTCCAAAAATATGTCATCCCAAGAATCTGATGATGAGAGAGACATTTCACATTATCTTGCCAACTCAAAGCTCTATGGGGGTTTAGATCCCTATGGGTTGTTCTCAGATGAGGAACAAGAAGGCCAGGAGGAGGAAGCAAACCCGGATAAAGAAGAGATCCCTCTACCTCAGTCGGGAGAGATGCACGTGAAGTTCAAGAATTCGAGCCTCCTGAACACAAGGAGAAAACCCAAGGTCTTGTTTATCCTTTCTCATTTTCTACAGTAGAGAAAGCAAGAATTGTGCCAAAGGATATTGAAGCTCGAGCACGAAGTTGATGATCTTAGGGAACAAAATTTATGCTCAAGAGGAAACTCAACAAGCTCAAGGATCCTTCACCACCACCATCACTTAAGGAGGAAGCTTGATCATATGAGTATGGGCACTCCCCTAGGCTTGTGCCAAGCTTGGGCGAGGTGCCCCGGTATCGTATCACCATCACTCTTATTATCCTTACCTACTTTCAATTCGATCCTTAGTTATTTCGTGATCTAGTAGAATAAAAGTTTAGTCTGATCTATCTTTGAGTGCTAGTTTCTTTCCATCTATCTATGTAATCGTGTGTGAGTTATATAATAAAGATTAGTTTGAGTTTTGCTTCTTTACCCTTGTGCTCTAATGAAAAGCAATGAAATAATGAAAACAAAAAAGATCATATGCTAATCTTATGGTGAGTAATGACATCACATAAGGAAGAGTATAAGTGGTAAAATTTATTGAAGCTTGACAAACATAGCATTAGTCAATGATGCAATTCATGACAAAGTTAATAAGTAAGAGAAGATTCACATGAAAATATACTATCTTGGACATCTTTTATGATTGAGAGCACCTATTAAATATCATATACCAAACGGTTGATGTTGGACAAGGAAGACAATGTAATGAGTTTGGTTTGTTCATATTCACATAGAAGATAGATTGTCATGGATCCTCCAACAGGGGGTCCTTCACCAATAGCTTTGCTAGCTAAAAACTCCACACTAAGTAGGAATACTACTTGTGCATCCAAAACCCTTTAACCAAATACATGCCATAAGTGTCCACCATACCTACCTATGGATTGAGTAAGATCCTTCAAGTAAGTTGTCATAGGTGCAATAAAGGAATAAAAATTTCTCATAAATATGTATGATCTTTAATTGTAAGGGAAAATAAGCATGGTACGACCTTGTGATGGCAAAGAATAAAAGCGTCAGACTACATAATAAAATTTGCTATCATAAGGGGCAACATCACGTGACGTTCCTTTGCACTAAGAGTGAGTGCATCCAAAATTAAAAGCGCGTGACAACCTCTGCTTCCCTCTACGAAGGGCCTATCATTTATTTTATGCAAATGGACAAAGATTTCCCTTTGTTCCTTTTTATTTTATCCTTTGGCAATCATCATGTGGTGGTAAAAGGTCTAGGAACATATATGAAGTTGAATGTGGGTGGGCATGAGTTATTATTGTTGACATCACCCTTGAGGTGAATAAGTTGGGATTCCTATCTTCCTTTGTGTCCAGCTTAAACTTGATGCTCCATATGTATGTAGTGAGTGTTAGCAATCATGAAAGACTAAATGATAGTTGAGTCTGTGGACTTGCCAAAAGGTACATGTGACCCTTCCTGAAAGTACAATGAATTGCAATTGCATTGTTGACTCAGAACATAATTTGGTAGTTTTCAAGAAAGTTTATGCTTCATACTTCAATATTGTGGTGAATTGTTACTTTCTCATGATAAGTGTATGATGATATTTATTGCTGTTATGTTATTGTTCATGATGCTTCCATGTACGTATTTTATTTTTATCGACACCTCTCTCTCTAAGCATGTGAGCATGTTTTTCAGTTTCGGCTTTCACTTGATGACAAGCGAGGTCTAAGCTTGGGAGAGTTGATACGTTCATTTTGCATCATGTTTTATTGCTACTATTTATAAAGCTTTTGATTAATATAACAATTCATGGAGTATTTCTAATGCCTTTTCTCTCTTAATATGCAAGATTTACACAAGGACGGAGAATGCTGGCAGCTGGATTTCAAGGCCTGAAAAAGATACAGCAGAGCTACCTATTCTGCACATCTCCAAATGGGTTGAAATGTCACGAAGAATTAATTTGCAATATATAAAAAATACTGGGCGAAAGATCCACTAGAAGAGGCAATCCACGTGCCCACACAACACGAGGGCGCCCACCCTGGGCGCGCCTTGATTTTGTGTGGAGCCCCTGGCCCACCTCTGGCCTCCTCATTCTGGTATGTAAGTCACTTTACCCTAAAACATTTATGCAGATAGTTTCGGGACGAGGCGTCATCGCCACGAGGCGGAACTAGAGCAGGAGCACTTTTGCTCTCCGGCGGGCATATTCCGCCGGGGTCACTTCACTCCGGGAAGGGGAAATCGAAGCCTTCGTCATCACCAACAACCCTCTCATGGTGGGAGGACCAATCTTCATCATCACCATTGACAACACAATCTCATGTCAAACTCTTGTTCATCTCTTGTATTCAATCTTTGTGACAGAACTTCAGATTGGTACCTGTGATGGGCTTGTAGCGTTGATTACTTATTGTAGTTGATTCTAGTTGGCTTGCTTCTTGAGATATTAAATGTTCATATCCTTAATGTTATTCAATACCCCTTTGATCGACACCATGATGATGAGTGAGTAGTTACTTTTGTTCTTGAGGACATGGTAGATGTCTTGTCATAAGTAATCATATGAATTAGGTATTCGTTTGATATTTTGATGATATGTATGTTTTGATTCTTTTAGTGGTGTCATGTGAACATCGACTACATGACACTTCACCATTCATGGGATTAAGGGAACTCATTGTGGAGTAGTAATTAGATGATGGGTTGCTAGAGTGACAGAAGCTTGAACCCCAGTTTATGCGCTATTCTGTAAGGGACTGATTTGGATCCAACCGTTTATTGCTATGGTTGGACTTTGTCTTAATTCACTTTTTGTAGTTGAGGATTCTTGCAAGAGGGGGTAATCATAAGTGGGAGGATTTTCAAGTAAGAACAACACCCAAGCACTGGTCCACCCACATATCTAATCATCAAAGTAGCGAACACAAATCAAAAGAATATGGTGAAAGTGACTAGATGAAATTCCCGTGTGTCCTCAAGAAAGTTTTCATCACTATAAGTACTTGTTCCGGCCGGTCCTTTGAACTCAAAAGGATTGGGCTATCTTGCTTCACTTTATTTACACTTGCTCCTAGTTACTCGCTACAAATTATCGTGCTACCAAACTATCTGTTACCGCTTGTTTCAGTGCTTGCAGAAACTACCTTGCTGAAAACCACTTGTCATTTCCTTATGCTTCTCGTTGGGTTTGACACTCTTAATTATCGAAAGGACTACGATTGATCCCCTATACTTGTGGGTCATCACCTACCTTTTTACGCTATTTTACCCAGTAGTGAGTTGCAGGTTCTATCTAGGAGAGAATAATATACGCTAGCCAAGAGAGATGACCTTTTTTGGTTTATGGCATTATGTACTAATGATTAGATGATCAAGATGATGATAAATTCTTAGATGATTAAGTTGATGAGCAAGATGATGACAAGTTCTTAGATTTTTGAAAGGATGATGAGTTATTAGATTATTAAGAGGATGATAAGTTATATGACACATATTAGATTAAAGTGGATGGATGCAAGTGATGAAGTTGAATTAGAGGTAAATATGATGTTGCAATTCGCCACAAGCCTGTGTACCAATTCTGGAAAATCATATATATACCAAAACCCTACTGATGACCCACAAGTTTGGGGATCAATCGTAGTCCTTATAATAAGTAAGAGCGTAGAACACAACGAGGAGCAGAAGGAAATGATAAGTAGTTTTCAGCAAGGGATTATCTGCAAGTGCTATAAGTAACAATGACAGATAGTTTTGTAGCAAGATGATTCGTAACAAGTGACAAGTAACAATAGTAGCAAAGGTGCAGCAAGGTATCCCAATCCTTTTAATAGCAAAGGACAGGCCTGGAAGTTCTATTATATAAAGCAAGCGCTCCCGAGGAAACATGGGAATTTCTATCTAGTCATGTTCATCATATTAAGTTGATTCGCATTCGCTACTTTGATGATTTGATATGTGGGTGGACCGGTGCAAAGGTGATATTCTTACTTGAACTAACAACCTACTTATGATTACCCCTTCTTACAAGCATCTCCAACTACAAAAGAAGAATTATTAATAATCTAACCATTGCATGGAACATGTGGATCCAAATGAGCCCCTTATGAAGCAACACATAAATTGAGGTTTAAGCTTCTGTCACTCTCGCAACCACTACAAGAAATATGTCAACTAACGACCTTTTGTTAGTGACGCTGGAAGGAATGGTCATAATCTATGACCATTTGACATCACTTGGTCGTAAGTTGTCTGGAGGGGTCCTAGCACCAAAAACCAACGACCATTTTCATCAGAAAGGTCATCACTTGCTTACTGGAAAAGGTCATAAAGCGGACAACACCTGGCACTGCCTTATTTCTAGGTGATAATGACCAATATGAATGGTCGTTACTAAATAGTTCGAATGCACTAGGCTGGTGACCAGCGGTGGTGGTGCTGACGCCACGGCCACCACACCCATCGGCAGTTGTTGCTGTTGCTATTGCTATCTACATCAGAGAGGTGAATTGAGATGTTGCGTGTTGCTAACCAGTCGACCATAACATCCTGCCATAACATCAGTGAAGCAAAATAGAAGTAGCCATAACATCCTGCCATAACATCAAAAGTATAACACATTCCAACACAGTTCACAACAACCTGCCGATAACATTAGTGCGCAAAAGTACAACAGTTCACAACGACATCGATAAACCGAGGATCATGAAGGGTGACTAAATTGGACCTAGAGCCTTCAGGAGGGCTGCATGCTCTGCCCTGGTCTTGATGTCTTCAGCACTCCTCGATATACCGCGTGCATAAACATAAGGTGTTCATAAATCCCATCCCTGGGCTTTGGCTTTGTGTTGCAGTATGGGCATCTGAACATTCCCCTCCCGAAGTACGCCACCTTCCCCTTCTCCCTGATCTTTTGGGCTTCCTTCTCAATGAAGGACTCTTTGTTGCCATCCTCCACGTCATCTCCAGAGTTATACTGCACACACAAATTAATTGCGCACAAATTATGCATTCATATAGGCATTCTGGAGCCAGAACACACACTTCTGATTCAGAATGATGCAATGAACAAACATCAGATAATTCCCATTTCCCAAATTTTAATGAACAAACAAAGAAAAAGTCATGTACAGTAATCTAATTAAACAAACAACATTAAAACACTCTCTACATCAATTTCATTAAAAAGCCCACCAACATGCATTCATATAGTGCTTACGCTGAACTAAAATAGTTGGGATTACCTCATACGGTTCGTCGTCGTCGTAGTCAGAGTCATACGGGCTCTTGAACCCAGTCTTGGCGAGCTTCCTCTTCATGCCTGCAGCTTCCTTTTCCTACAATATAAGTAATACGATTAGTACAAACTATGTAACACATTATTCAAAAGGTCAAGCATTCAACAATGTGCTTCTAATTACATTCATAGTGCTGATGCATCAGCCACCCTATTCTCTGTACTGGGTCTATCCTTTGTGCATCTCACTTATACAATCTTTCGACCCTACAAAGATTTAAATGTCCTTTCAAAAAATCAAATTGTACTCTGTAACTATATGTTATGTATACACTTCTTTTGTCAGGACATGTGCTGGATGTCACAATGAAATTGGCCATGGACGTTTTCTTAGTTGCATGGGAGCTGTTTGGCATCCAGAGTGCTTTTGCTGCCATGCTTGTAATCAGCCAATATATGACTATGAGATAGCTCTTTGTTGTTTTGTGTACTAATTAAGCACTTGCATTGGTATTGACTTTACCAACAAAAACATGCAGTTCTCCATGTCAGGAAACCATCCATACCATAAAACTTGTTACAACGAGCGCTTTCATCCAAAATGTGATGTCTTCAAGCAATTTGTAAGTATCACTTCATTATCTTTCTTATCTATTTGCATAAGACGATTCTCTGTGTTCTGCATTTTATATAGCACAACATTGCACTATTGGGCTGCTCAGCCCCTGCCGTGCCCCGGTGAGGGGATAACCACAACAAATCTATCAACATATCCGGCACATAATAAAATCTAAGCACATGCAGCAATCAAGATTCCAATTCAAAACCTAACTCTTATTAAATCCTTACTAATAATCCCAACAAAATGCAAGAGAGGGGGCAGACCTAGGCAAAATTTAGGAATGGGTGTTCGTATATATCAAGCACATGACTTAGGTGAAATCTTTACTAATAAGGGAAAGATTCCGTTGATTCAAGCCAACAAAATGCAAAAGTTCGCCAACACATGCAAAAGCAGAGTGTTTTTTGCTCTCTGAATATATGCTAAATCTCCTGCTTATCAACGATAACTATGAAAGCAGGGGAAGGGAAGCATTACCACACCCACATGCACAAATCAAGATTGAAATTAAAGAAATCCAAGTCTCAATAAATCTATGTAGCATTCAAGCACGAATCAACTATAAAAAACCAGAAAACCCTATGTAAAAAACCCACCTCATCGTCGGCAGCATCGCTCGAGGTCGTGTCCTCCTGCTTCGGCACCTCCTTAAGATCCGCAGCGGCGACAGCGGTTGCGGTCGTTTCCTCCTGCTTCGGCACAGGCACCTCCTTTTCAAGTTCCGCAGCGGCAGGGACAGCGGTTGCGGTCGTGTCCTCCTGCTGCTTCGGCACCTCAAGAAGATGCGCAACGGCGACGGCGCGACGAGCGCCCTCCATTGGGTGTGGGAGACGAGGCGACTAGGGAGACGGTGCGACGAGGGAGACGAAGTGGGAGACGAGGGAGACAAGGCGACGAGGGAGACGAAGTGGCAGTTCCCTCTTTATACGATGTGACAGTTCCCTCTTTATACGATGTGACAGTACCTGTCTACCACGTGGCGTCCGAGACATGTTACAAAAAAACAAATGGCATAGACACCTTCAAAAAAACAAATGGCCCGTTCGAACCTGGTCGGCACGAACCGGTTCGATCGGTGTTTGTGTCTCGCTCGAACCTGGTCGACCGAGCCAGTCCACTCTGCTTGCGCTCTGCCCCCCTCGTCGCCGAAGCTCGTCGGCCGCCACCACCTCCGCCGCGCCATGGTTTACGAGGATGAGAGTAGCAACGACCTATCGAGCCTGGACATCAGCTCTTCCTCGGACGGCATGATGTACCGGGTATTTTGTAGAGCTAGGGTTAGGTTTAGGGTTTTGGTTTCTTCACATTGGGGATTTATCTCTATTTCTTGGTTCTTCTTTAGATCCCTCCTAGCATCGACGACGAAGACTACATGGGCATCGAGAATTCTGCACTGGATGTTTGCTTGGAGCATGGGCTGCCACCTGAGCGTGTGTGCTCAAACGGTTAGTTCTATCTTCTTTAGTGTTAGACATGCATGAAGTTGCTTCCGTTTTTTCTATCTGGCTCAAAAGATTCAGACTGTCAGTGTTTACTACATCACTGTCATTGTTTGTTTAGCTCAAATATTCAGACTGTCATTGTTTATTACAGCACCGTCATTGCTAGTTTAGCTAAAAGATTTTGGCTTGTTACAGCACTGTCATTGCTTGTTTATTACAGCACTGTCATTGCATGTTTATCACAGAATTCTGGCTTGTTATTTTCTAGTTATTTCGTATTGCTGAAGTACTGGTTATTTTGTATTGCAGCCACCTCAAAACTGTGGTTTTGTTGGTTGGGTAGACCAAGAGTGGCCTCCCACAATGCAAAATGCATTGTTAAAACTGTGGGAAATGTTGGAAGACAGCAAGAGTGCTAGGAGGGATGATAATTTGGAGAATTCGCTGAAAATTCACCACCTCACAGAGGAGAAAAGAAATCTTGATGCAAACTATGACAAACTAGTAGAAGATGTGAATCAACTGCTCAACCTTGCAGAAGCTCAAGGCGGCGTCATTAGGACCTAGAAGGCAAATCATTTGAAGGAGAAGGACAAACTTAATGATGAAATTTTGGTGCTCAACCTTCACATTGATGGTCTGAAGAAAGGAATTGAGAATCTGATTAAACGCAGGGATGAACTGAAGATCCAGATTGCTGATCAGTTGAAGGCATTGGAGAAGAACCAAGAGAAGTTGAAGATGATCAGGGACATTTTGGATGGATGAACTGATCAGATGAATATGAAGTCCACTATGCTATGGTTGATGTGTTGTTGTGTTGCTGTGTTGCTCTTTTGTACCAATGTTGTAATGCAAGATGATCAGAATCTCTATATTATGTATGATTAAGTGACTCCACTATGCTATGTTTGTAACTGTACTATGCTATTGTTGGTGTGTTGCTCTTTTGTAGCAATGTTGTAATGCAAGATGAGAAGAATCTCTTAATTATGTATGATTAAGTGACTTTAACTTTGTTCAACCCAAGTATCTTGATAGATTGGTTGATCTTACTGGTTGTATCTTATTTGTTCATAGATTGGTTTAAGTGACTTCTTATTTGTTGCAAATGTCTTTCAAGCCACACAAATGAGCTATCATGTGTGAAGATTCATGGCTTTCAAGCCACATGATCAATCTCATCGCCATATTCATGGCATAGTTTATTGAAATGGTTTCATATTTTGCATAATGGTGCATGTTGGAATGACAAACAATGTTGATTAAGGAAGTTTTCATCTTCCTTGTATGAAAAATTCATTTTTCATTTTTCAAGTGCCCGAAATGAGTTTTTTTGTGAAGGACCTACCATATATTTGTTTCAAAATTGGTCCAAATCATTTTTCTAACATACTAGGCCATATTTAATGTGCAATTGACAAAATTGTTGGGTGTCAAAAGCTTTTATCCATCTCTCGTGAAAAAGACAAATCTATGTCGAATCAGCTGGAAGCGGGTCAAATTTGAATTGCGGCTGCCTTATAATTTGCTCTTTATTTTTTCCAAAAATCATTTCTAGGTACACAAGTATCTATTTAATCATAGAAACACCAAAAGGTTTCCAAGATTCAACCACTAGGTAGGAACGGTCATGCCCGCCATTTCGACCGCACTTTGAAACGGACATGAAAAATTCAAACAAAATCAAAAAAATGGGAAACCTTTGCATTATGTGAACATATGTGATAAAGTTACCATGTAAAATAATAAACTTGTAATACGCCAATTATTTTTAAAAAGTGTTCACACAAATGAGTTATCATGAGTGAAGATTCATGGCTTTCAAGTCACATGATCAATCTCAAGGCCATATTCATGGCATAGTTTGTTGAAATTGTCTCATATTTTGCATAATGGTGCATGTTGGAATGAGAAACAATGTTGATTAAGGAAGTTTTCATCTTCCTTGTATGAAAAATTCATTTTTCATTTTTCAAGTACCCAAAATAAGTTTTTTTTTGTGAAGGACCTACCATATATTCGTTTGAAAATTGGTACAAATCATTTTTCTAACATACTACGCCATATTTAATGTACAATTGACAAAATGGTTGGGTGTCAAAAGCTTTTATCCATCTGTCGTGAAAAAGACAAATCTATGTCGAATCAGTTGAAAACGGGTCAAATTTGAACTGCGCTTGCCTTATAGTTTGCTCTTTATTTTTTCCAAAAATAATTTCTAGGTATACAAGTATCTATTTAATCATAGAAACACCAAAAGGTTTCCAAGATTCAACAACTAGGTAGGAACGGTCATGCCCGCCGTTTCGACCGCATTTTGAAACGGCCATCAAAAATTCAAAAAAATCAAAAAAATGGGAAACCTTTGCATTATGTCATAATATGTGATAAAGTTACCATGTAAAATAATAAACTTGTAATACGACAATTATTTTTAAAAAGTGTTCACACAAATGAGATATCATGTGTGAAGATTCATGGATTTCAAGCCATATGATCAATCTCATGGCCATATTCATGGCATAGTTTGTTGAAATGTTCTCATATGTTGCATAATGGTGCATGTTGGAATGACAAACAATGTTGATTAAGGATTTTTTTTTTCATCTTCCTTGTATGAAAAATTCATTTTTCATTTTTCAAGTGCCCGAAATGAGTTTTTTTGTGAAGGACCTACCATATATTTGTTTCAAAATTGGTACAAATCATTTTTCTAACATACTAGGCCATATTTAATGTACAATTGACAAAATGGTTGGGTGTCAAAAGCTTTTATCCATCTCTCGTGAAAAAGACAAATCTATGTCGAATCAGCTGGAAGCGGGTCAAATTTGAACTGCGGTTGCCTTATAGTTTGCTCTTTATTTTTTTCAAAAATCATTTCTAGGTACACAAGTATCTATTTAATCATAGAAACACCAAAAGGTTTCCAAGATTCAACCACTAGGTAGGAACGGTCATGCCCGCCGTTTCGACCGCATTATGAAACGGCCATGAAAAATTCAAAAAAACAAAAAAATGGAAAACCTTCGTGTCGCATCATCACACCAACTAGAAAAGATATATAAATTTGAGTACCGATGTCTTCTTGAACTATTCGGTATGATTTTAACCATTATTTCTACAATGTTTATAAAAAAGAAAAAAGAAAAAGTCTGCCTCCAAACCCCAAAAAACTAGTGAAAATTTTCCCTCCCACCCCACCAAAATTTCCCTCAACTCCCTCTCCCACTAGCACGCGGGACCCACCACTCCCTCTCCCACTCCCCTCTCCATTCCACTCCCCATTACCCACGCGGGATCCATTCCACTCCCCACTCCGCCGCCCCTCCCCTGCTCCCCGCCGCCCTGCCGCCCCTCCCGTGCTCCACGCCGCCCCTCCGTCCCTCTCCCCTCTCCCCGACGACGACTACATCGACGACGTCGACGGCTACATCTACATCGACGACGACTACATCGACAACGTCGACGGCTACATCTACATCGACGACGACGGCTACATCTACATCGACGTCGACGGCTACGACTACATCGACGACGACAGCGGGTACATCTACATAATCAATAGTCGACGATGATAGGTACCTCTCCCCTCGACCCATCTCCCATTGATAGATCCCCTCATGTGTTCTTCTAGTAGATCTTCTAGGGTTTGATAGATCCCCCGCATGTGTTCTTCTAGGGTTCATGGGGCTGGATCAATTGGGATGGTTCGGTACATTCATGGGTTTAGGGTTAGGGTTCATGGTGTTAGGGTTAGATTCATGGGGGTTAGGGTTGTAGTTGTCATGGGGCTGGATCAACGGGGCTGGATCATGGGGTCCTGCATTTGTGATGGGTAATAAATGGGGGTACATTCCCCACCTGGTCGATCTAGGGTTAGGATTCAGTTAATCTAGGAGCTCCTGGAGGTTCTTGTTCATGTTCATGGGATTTATTCCTAGTGGTTCGTTCTATCCCCCTCTGGTAGTCTGCTTGACTACTATGGCTTTCTTGCTTGCTAGCATACATGGTTAATTAGAGTTTCCATCAGCAATACTTGCTTCTATCAGTAGCACTTGGAGAAGAAGCTACTAGGGTTGGTATCAACAGTACTTGCTTGCTTGCTCCTCTTCAATTTTCTTCATTCCTTGCTTGTTTCTATCAGTAGCACTATGCTTGTTTCTATCAGTAGCACTTATTTTGCTTGCTTGCTTGTATTAGTAGCACTTATACACTTTGCTTGCTTGTATTAGTAGCACTTATGCACTTTGCTTGCTTGCTTGCACACTGCTTGCTTCTTTATTCACCAAATGTTGGGCAACCAGTTGCTATGAATGCATATGTTTGCCTCCATTAGGGATACAGTTGAGTAATTACTTTGCTTATAGATGATTGCAGGTACATGGATAAAATTGCAAGTTAAAACATAAAAGTAATTGTTGTAAATAGTTAATGCATTGCTTCACATATATAGTTTTCTTCAACTATCAGTTTAGTACATTACTACCTCCTGTTTCACATGTTTTTGTTGGAATTATGCCCTAGAGGCAATGATAAATAAGTTATTATTGTAATTCCTGTGTCAAGATAATCGTTTATTATCCATGCTATAATTGTATTGAATGAAGACTCGGATACATGTGTGGATACATAGACAAAACACTGTCCCTAGCAAGCCTCTAGTTGGCTAGCCAGTTGATCAAGGATAGTCAGGGACTTCTGACTATGTACAAGGTGTTGTTGCTTGATAACTAGATCACATCATTAGGAGAATCATGTGATGGACTAGACCCAAACTAATAGACGTAGCATGTTGATCGTGTCATTTTGTTGCTACTGTTTTCTGCGTGTCAAGTATTTATTCCTATGACCATGAGATCATATAACTCACTGACACCGGAGGAATACTTTGTGTGTATCAAACGTCACAACGTAACTGGGTGGCTATAAAGATGCTCTACAGGTATCTCCGAAGGTGTCCGTTGAGTTAGTATGGATCAAGACTGGGATTTGTCACTCTGTGTGACGGAGAGGTATCTCGGGGCCCACTCGGTAATACGACATCACACACAAGCCTTGCAAGAAATGTGACTTAGTGTAAGTTGCGGGATCTTGTATTACGGAACGAGTAAAGAGACTTGCCGGTAAACGAGATTGAAACAGGTATGCGGATACTGACGATCGAATCTCGGGCAAGTAACATACCGAAGGACAAAGGGAATGACATACGGGATTATATGAATCCTTGGCACTGAGGTTCAAACGATAAGATCTTCGTAGAATATGTAGGATCCAATATGGGCATCCAGGTCCCTCTATTGGATATTGACCGAGGAGTCCCTCGGGTCATGTCTACATAGTTCTCGAACCCGCAGGGTCTGCACACTTAAGGTTCGACGTTGTTTTATGCGTATTTGAGTTATATGGTTGGTTACCGGATGTTGTTCGGAGTCTCGGATGACATCACGGACGTCACGAGGGTTTCCGGAATGGTCCGGAGACGAAGATTGATATATAGGATGACCTCATTTGATTACCGGAAGGTTTTCGGAATTACCGGGAATGTACTGGGAATGACGAATGGGTTCCGGATGTTCACCGGGGGGGGGGCACCCCGGGGAAGCCCATAGGCCTTAGGGGTGCTGCACCAGCCCTTAGTGGGCTGGTGGGCAAGCCCAGAGAGGCCCCTGCGCAGGAGATAGAAAATCAAAGGAGAAAGGAAAAAAAGGGGAAGTGGGAAGGAAGGGAAGGACTCCACCTTCCAATCCTAGTTGGACTAGGATTGGAGGAGGACTCCTCCTCCCCCCCATCGGCCGAACCCTTGGGGCTCCTTGAGCCCCAAGGCAAGGCCCCTCCCCTCCCCCCTATATATACGAAGGTTTTAGGGCTGATTTGAGACAACTTTTCCACGACAGCCCGACCACATACCTCCACGGTTTTTCCTCTAGATCGCGTCTCTGCGGAGCTCGGGCGGAGCCCTGCTGAGATTAGATCACCACCAACCTCCGAAGCGTCGTCACGCTGTCGGTGAACTCATCTACCTCTCCGTCTCTCTTGCTGGATCAAGAAGGCTGAGATCATCGTCGAGTTGTACGTGTGCTGAACTTGGAGGTGCCGTCCGTTCGGCACTAGATCGGAGCGGGTCGTGGGACGGATCGCGGGAGGGTTCCTGGGATGGTTCGCGGGGCGGATCGAGGGACGTGAGGATGTTCCACTACATCAACCGCGTTTATTAACGCTTCTGCTGTGTGATCTACAAGGGTACGTAGATCTGAAATTCCCCTCGTAGATGAACATCACCATGATAGGTTTTCGTGCGCGTAGGAAATTTTTGTTTCCCATGCGACGTTTCCCAACAGTGGCATCATGAGCTAGGTTCACGCGTACATGTCTTCTCGAGTAGAACACGAAAGTTTTTTTGGTCGGTGATGTACGATTTGCAGCCCTCCTTTGTCTTTTCGTGATTCCGCGGTATTGTTGGATCGAAGCGGCTCGGACCGACATCACTCGTACGCTCACGAGAGACTGGTTTCATCGCTACGAGTAACTCCGTTGCTCATAGATGACTGGCGAGTGTCAGTTTCTCCAACTTTAGTTGAATCGGATTTGACCGAGGAGGTCCTTGGATGAGGTTAAATAGCAATTCATATGTCTCCGTTGTGGTGTTTGTGTAAGTAAGATGCGATCCTACTAGATACCCATGGTCACCACGTAAAACATGCAACAACAATTAGAGGACGTCTAACTTGTTTTTCAAGGGTATGCTTGTGATGTGATATGGCCAACAATGTGATGTGATATATTGGATGTATGAGATGATCATGTTGTAATAGTTAATATCGACTTGCACGTCGATGGTACGGAAACCGGCATGAGCCATAGGGTTGTCTTTAAACTAACGTTTGTGCTTGCAGATGCGTTTACTATATTGCTAGGATGTAGCTTTAGTAGTTATAGCATGAGTAGCACGACAACCCCGATGGCGACACGTTGATGAAGATCATGGTGTGGCGCCGGTGACAGAAGATCGTGCTGGTGCTTTGGTGATGGAGATCAAGAAGCACGTGATGATGGCCATATCATGTCACTTATGAATTGCATGTGATGTTAATCCTTTTATGCGCCTTATTTTGCTTAGAACGACGGTAGCATTATGAGGTGATCTCTCACTAAAATTTCAAGACGAAATTGTGTTCTCCCCGACTATGCACCGTTGCTACAGTTTGTCGTTTCGAGATAACCACGTGATGATCAGGTGTGATAGACTCAACGTTCACATACAACGGGTGCAAAATAGTTGCACACGCGGAACACTCAGGTTAAGCTTGACGAGCCTAGCATGTGCAGACATGGCCTCGGAACACATGAGACCGAAAGGTCGATCATGAATCATATAGTTGATATGATTAGCATAGGGATGCTTACCACTGAAACTATCCTCAACTCACGTGATGATCGGACTTGAGCTAGTGGAATTGGATCATGAACCCCTCAAATGACTAGACATATGTACTTTTTGAGTGGGAGTTTAGCAAGTAATTGTTTAGGAACGTCGTATGGGAAACAAAAATTTTCCTACACGCACGAAGACCTATCATGGTGATGTCCATCTACGAGAGGGGATTTCTGATCTACGTACCCTTGTAGATCGCACAGCAGAAGCGTTAAGAAACACGGTTGATGTAGTGGAACGTCCACGTCCCTCGATCCGCCCCAAGAACCGTGCCGCGATCCGCTCTGATCTAGTGCCGAACGGACGGCACCTCCGCGTTCAGCACACGTACAGCTCGACGATGATCTCGACCTTCTTGATCCAGCAAGAGAGACAGAGAGGTAGATGAGTTCTTCGGCAGCGTGATGGCGCTCCGGAGGATGGTGGTGATCTAATCTCAGCAGGGCTCCGCTCGAGCTCCGCAGAAACGCGGTCTAGAGGAAAAACCGTGGAGGTATGTGCTCCGGCTGCCATGGCAAAAGTTGTCTCAAATCAGCCCTAGTAGCTCCATATATATCGGAGGAGGGGAAGGGAGGCTTCCCTTGAGGCTCAAGGAGCCCCAAGGGCTGCGCCACCAAGGGGAGGAGGAGTCCTCCTCCAATCCTAGTAAAACTAGGATTGGAAGGTGGAGTCCTTCTCTTCCTTCCCACCTCCTTTGTTTCCTTTTCTCTTTGATTTTCTATCTATGGCGCATAGGGCATTCTTGGGCTGTCCCACCAGCCCACCAAGGGCTGGTGCGCCACCCCCAAGGCCTATGGGCTTCCCCGGGGTGGGCTGCCCCCCCCCCCCCCGGTGAACATCCGGAACCCATTCGTCATTCCCCGTACATTCCCGGTAACTTCGAAAACCTTCGGGTAATCAAATGAGGTCATCCTATATATCAATCTTCGTTTCCGGACCATTCCAGAAACACTCGTGACGTCCGTGATCTCATCCGGGACTCCGAACAACATTCGGCAACCAACCATATAACTCAAATAGGCATAAAACAACATCGAACCTTAAGTGTGCAGACCTTGCGGGTTCGAGAACTATGTAGACATGACCCGAGTGACTCCTCAGTCAATATCCAATAGCGGGATCTGGATGCCCATATTGGATCCTACATATTCTACGAAACCTTATCGTTTGAACCTCAGTGCCAAGGATTCATATAATCCCGTATGTCATTCCCTTTGTCCTTCGGTATGTTACTTGCCCGAGATTCGATCGTCAGTATCCGCATTCCTATTTCAATATCGTTTACCGGCAAGTCTCTTTACTCGTTCGGTAATACAAGATCCCGCAACTTACACTAAGTCACATTGCTTGCAAGGCTTGTGTGTGATGTTGTATTACCGAGTGGGCCCCGAGATACCTCTCCGTCATACGGAGTGACAAATCCCAGTCTCGGTCCATACTAACTCAATGAACACCTTCGGAGATACCTGTAGAGCATCTTTATAGTCACCCAGTTACGTTGCGACGTTTGATACACACAAAGCATTCCTCCGGTGTCAGTGAGTTATATGATCTCATGGTCATAGGAACAAATACTTGACACGCAGAAAACAGTAGCAACAAAATGACACGATCAACATGCTATGTCTATTAGTTTGGGTCTAGTCCATCACATGATTCTCCTAATGATGTGATCCCGTTATCAAGTGACAACACTTGCCTATGGTCAGCAAACCTTGACCATCTTTGATCAACGAGCTAGTCAACTAGAGGCTTACTAGGGACAGTATTTTGTCTATGTATCCACACATGCACTGTGTTTCCAATCAATACAATTATAGCATGGATAATAAACGATTATCATGAACAAAGAAATATAATAATAACTAATTTATTATTGCCTCTAGGGCATATTTCCAACAGTCTCCCACTTGCACTAGAGTCAATAATCTAGTTCACATCACCATGTGATTCCAACGAATCCAACACCCATATAGTTATGGGGTCTGATCACGTCTTGCTCGTGAGAGAGGTTTTAGTCAACGGTTCTGAAACTTTCATATCCGTGTGTTCTTTACAAATCTTTATCTCATCTTATAGATGCTTCTACTATGTGCTATTCGGAAATGCTCCAAATATCTACTCTACTATACGAATCCGTTTCACTACTCATAGTTATTCGGATTAGTGTCAAAGCTTGCATCGACGTAACCCTTTACGACGAACTCTTTAACCACCTCCATAATCGAGAAAAATTCCTTAGTCCATCAGTTACTAAGGATAAATTTTGACCGCTGCTAGTGATTCAATCATGGATCATTCTTTGTACCTCTCAACAGACTTTGAGTCAAGGCACACATCAGGTGCGGTACCCAGCATGGCATACTTCAGATTCTACGGCCAAGGCTTAGAAGGCGACCTTCGTCTATTCTCTTTATTCTGTCGGGGTCAGGTTTTGAGTCTAACTCAAATTCACACCTTACAAGGCAACCAAGAACTCCTTCTTTGCTGATCTATTTTGAACTCCTTCAAAAACTTGTCAAGGCATTCATCTTGTTAAAACTTCTATTAAGCGCTTTCGATCTATCTCCATAGATCTTTGATGCTCAACGTTCAAGTAGCGCAATCTAGGTATTCCTTTGAAAAACTCCTTTCAAACAACCTTGTATGCTTTACAGAAATTCTACATTACTTCTGAGCCACAATATGTTACCACATATACTTATTAGAAATTCTATAGTGCTCCCACTCACTTCTTTGGAAATACAAGTTTCTCATAAACCTTGTACAAACCAAAAATCTTTGATCATCTCATCAAAGTGTATATTCCAACTCCGAGATGCTTGCACCAGTCCATTGAAGGACCGCTGGAGCTTGCACACTTGCTAGTATCTTTAGGATCGACAAAACCTCCTGGTTGTATCACATACAATGTTTGCTCAAGGAAACCGTCGAGCAAACAGTGTTTTGGCATCCTATGTGCAATATTTCATAAATAATGCAGCAACTACAAACATAATTCTAACAGACTTTTAGCATCGCTACGAGTGAGAAAGTCTCATCATAGTCAACTGTTTGATCTTGTCGGAAACATCTTTGCGACAAGTCGAGCTTTTCTTAATGGTGACTTATCACCATCATCGTCTGTCTTCCTTTTAAAGATCCATTTTTTACTCAATAGTCCTATGACCATCAAGTAGTTCTTCCAAAGTCTACACTTTGTTTTTATACAAGGATCCTATCTCGGATTTCATGGCCTCCAGCCATTTGTCGGAATCCGGGCCCACCATTGCTTTCTTCATAACTCGTAGGTTCACTGTTGCTCGACAACATGACCTCCAAGACAGGGTTACCGTCCCACTCTGCAGTAGTACGCGACCTTGTCAACCTACGAGGTTTGTAGTAACTTGATCCGATGCTCAATGATCACCATCATCAGCTCTCACTTCAATTGGTGTAGGCGCCACAGGAACAACTTCCTGCGCCCTGCTACACACTGGTTGAAGTGATGGTTCAGTAACCTCATCAAGTTCTACCACCCTCCCACTCAATTCTTTCGAGAGAAACCTTTCCTCAAGAAAGGATCCGTTTCTAGAAACAAACACTTTGCTTTCGGATCTGAGATAGGAGATGTACCCAACTGTTTTGGATATCCTATGAAGATGCATTTATCCGCTTTGGGTTCGAGCTTATGAGACTGAAACTTTTTCACATAAGTGTTGAATCCCCAAACTTTCAAGAAACGACAGTTTAGATTTCTCTAAACCTCAGTCTATACTTTGTCATCTCAATGGAAATACGCGGTGCCCTATTTAAAGTGAATGTGGTTGTCTCTAATGCATAACCCATAAACGATAGTCGTAATTCGATAAGAGATATCATAGCATGCACCATACCAAATAGTGCGTGGCTATGACGTTCAGACACATCACCACACTATGATGTTCCAGGTGGCATAAACTGCGAACCAATTTCCACATTGTCTTAACTGCGTACCAAAACTCGTAACTCAGATATTCATTTCTATGATCATATCGTAGACAGTTTATCCTCTTGTTACGACGAACTTCACTCCTGAAACAGAATTGAACCTTTCAATATTTCAGACTTGTGATTCATTAAGTAAATACTCTTGTATCTGCTCAAATCGTCATTGAAGTAAGAACATAATGATATCCACTGCGTGCCTCAGCACCCATTGGACTGCATACATCAAAATGTATCACTTCCAACAAGTTACTATCTTGTTTCATCTCAATGAAAACAAGGCCTTGCTCATGTGGTATGATTTGCATGTCACTAGTGATTCAAAATCAAGTGAGTATAAAGATCCATCAGCATGGAGCCTCTTCATGCAATTTATACCAACATGACTCAAGCGGTAGTGCCACAAGTAAGTGGTACTATCATCATTACCTCGTATCTTTTGGCACCAATATCATGAACATGTGTAACACTACGATCGAGATTCAATAAACCATTGAAGGTTATTATTCAAGCAAATAGAGTAACCATTATTCTCTTTAAATGAATAATCGTATTGCAATAAACACGATCCAATCATGTTCATGCTTAACGCAAGCACCAAATAACAATTATTTAGGTTTAACACCAATCCCGATGGTAGAGGGAGCGTGCGATGTTTGATCATATCAACCTTGGAAACACTTCCAACACGTATCGTCACCTCGCCTTTAGCTAGTCTCCGTTTATGCCGTAGCTTTCATTTCGTGTTACTAATCACTTAGCAACCGAACCGGTATCCAATAGCCTCGTGCTACTAGGAGTACTAGTAAAGTACACATCAACATCATGTATATCAAATATACTTCTTTCGACTTTTGCCAGCCTTCTTATCTACCAAGTATCTAGACTTGCCTATGGTCAGGAAACCATGACCATCTTTGATCAACGAGCTAGTCAACTAGAGGATTACTAGGGACAGTGTTTTGTCTATGTATCCACACATGCACTGTGTTTCCAATCAATACAATTATAACATGGATAATAAACCATTATCATGAACAAAGAAATATAATAATAACTAATTTATTATTGCCTCTAGGGCATATTTCCAACAGTAATTTGATTAAGTTAAACTCTAATTATCTTGAACATAGTCTAAGTCCACTTTGAATATATTTGTGTTGTAGATCATGGCTCACGCGACAGTCACCCAGAATTTTAATACGTTCCTAGAGAAAGCTAAGTTGAAATATGATGGAAGCAACTTTGTAGACTGGGCTCGTAATCTTAAGTTGATCCTACAAGCTGGGAACAAGGATTATGTCCTTGATGCTGCGCTAGGAGATGAACCACCCGCTACGGCTGACCAAGATGTTAAGAACGCTTCGTTAACATGTAAGGAGGACTACTCAGTAGTTCAATGTGCAGTATTGTATGGCTTAGAACCGGGACTTCAACGTCGCTTTGAGTGTCATGGAGCATATGAGATGTTCCAGGAGTTGAAGTTTATCTTTCAGAAGAACGCCCGGATCGAGAGGTATGAGACCTCCGATAAATTCTATGCTTGCAAGATGGAGGACAATTCGTCTGTCAGTGAACACGTGCTCAAAATGTCTGGGTACTCAAACCGTCTAGCTGAGCTGGGGATTGAACTCCCGTAGGAGGCTATCACTGACAGAATTCTTCAATCACTGCCACCAAGCTATAAGGGCTTTGTGTTGAACTACAACATGCAAGGGATGAACAAGTCACCCGACGAGTTGTTCGCCATGCTGAAAGTCGCAGAGTCAGAACTCCGTAAAGAACATCAAGTGTTGATGGTGAATAAGACCACTAGTTTCAAGAGAAATGGCAAAGGAAAGAAGGGTAATTCAAAGAGGAGTGGCAAACCTGTTGCCAATCCGACGAAGAAACCCAAATTAGCTAGACCTAAGCCTGAAATAGAGTGCTATTATTGCAAGGGTATGTGTGACTGGAAGCGCAACTGCCCCAAGTATTTGGCTGATAAGAAGGCGGGCAAAGAAAAATCAGGTATATTTGATATACATGTTATTGATGTGTACTTAACCAGCTCTCGTAGTAGTGCCTGGGTATTCGATACCGGTTCTGTTGCTCATATTTGCAACTCGAAACAGGAACTGTGGAATAGGCGAAGGCTGGTGAAAGATGAAGTAGCGATGCGCGTGGGAAATTGTTCCAAGGTTGATGCAATCGCCGTCGGCACAGTTTCACTTCAGTTACCATCAGGATTAGTTATGAACTTAAATAATTGTTATTTAGTGCCTGCGTTGAGCATGAACATTATATCTAGATCTTGTTTATTGCGAGACGGTTACTCGTTTAAGTGAGAGAATAATGGTTGTTCTATTTCTATGAGTAATATCTTTTATGGTCATGCACCCAATGTGAGAGGATTGTTCATATTAAATCTTGATAGTGATAATACACATATACATAACATTGAGACCAAAAGAGTTAGAGTTAACATTGATAGCGCCATGTTTTTGTGGCACAGCCTCTTAGGTCATACTGGTGTAAAGCGCATGAAGAAACTCCATACCGATGGACTTTTCGAGTCACTTGACTTTGATTCACTTGACACGTGTGAACCATGCCTCATGGGCAAGATGACTAAAACTCCGTTCTACGGAACAATGGAGCGTGCAAGTGACTTGTTGGAAATCATACATACCGATGTGTGTGGTCCGATGAGCGTGGAGGCACGCGGCGGATATCGATATTTTATCACCTTCACTAACGATTTGAGTAGATATGGTTATGTCTACTTGATGAAACACAAGTCTGAAACATTTGAAAAGTTCAAGCAATTTCAGAGTGAAGTTGAAAATCATCGTCGGGGTGAATATCTGAGTTTCGAGTTTGGTGCTCACTTAAGACAATGTGGAATTGTTTCATAGTTGACACCGCCTAGAATACCACAGCGTAATGGTGTGTCCGAACGTCGTAATCGTACTTTATTAGAGATGGTGTGATCTATGATGTCTCTTACCGATTTGCCGTTATCATTTTGGGGTAATGCATTAGAAATAGCTGCAGTCACTTTAAATAGGGCACCATCAAAATCCGTTGAGACGACACCATACGAACTGTGGTATGGCAAAAGACCAAAGTTGTCGTTTCTTAAAGTTTGGGGATGTGATGCTTATGTCAAAAAGCTTCAGCCTAAAAATCTGGAACCCAAAGCGGAAAAGTGCATCTTCATAGGTTACCCGAAAGAGACAGTTGGGTACACCTTCTATCTCAAATCCGAGGGCAAAGTGTTTGTTGCTAAGAACGGAGCTTTTCTCGAGAAGGAGTTTCTCTCGAGAGAATTGAGTGGGAGGAAGATAGAACTTGATGAGGTTGTCGAACCTCTCATCCCTCTAGATGGTGGCGCAGGGCAAGGGGAAACCCTTGTCGTTGCGACGCCGGTTGAGGAGGAAGTTAATGATGATGATCATGAAACTCCGGATCAAGTTCCTGTCGAACCTCGCAGGTCGACGAGACCGCGTACTACTCCAGAGTGGTACGGTAATCCCGTCTTATCAATTATGTTGTTAGACAACAATGAGCGTGCGAATTATGAAGAAGCAATGGTGGGCCCGGGTTCCAACAAATGGCTGGAGGCCATGAAGTCCGAGATAGGATCTATGTATGAAAACAAAGTGTGGACTTTGGAAGTACTACCTGAAGGCCGCAAGGCTATTCAGAACAAATGGATCTTTAAGAAGAAGACGGACGCTGACGGTAATGTGACCGTTTATAAAGCTCGACTTGTGGCAAAGGGTTTTTCACAAGTTCAAGGAGTTGACTACGATGAGACGTTCTCACCCGTAGCGATGCTTAAGTCCATCAGAATCATGTTAGCAATAGCTGCATTTTTCGATTATGAAATCTGGCAGATGGATGTCAAAACGGCGTTCCTTAACGGTTTCCTCAAGGAAGAGTTGTATATGATGCAACCCGAAGGTTTTGTTGATCCTAAAAATGCTAACAAAGTGTGCAAGCTCTGACGATCCATTTATGGACTGGTGCAAGCATCTCGGAGTTGGAATAAACGCTTTGATGAGGTGATCAAACCATTTGGGTTTATACAAGTGGTTGGAGAATCTTGTATTTACAAGAAAGTGAGTGGGAGCTCTGGGGCGTTTCTAATATTATATGTGGATGACATATTGCTGATTGGAAACAACGTGGAGTTTTTGGAGAGCATAAAGGATTACTTGAATAAAAGTTTCTCTATGAAGGACCTAGGAGAAGATGCTTACATTCTAGGCATTAAGATCTATATGGATAGATCGAAACGCCTGATAGGACTTTCACAAAGTACATACCTTAATAAAGTTTTGAAGAGGTTCAAAATGGAATAGTCCAAGAAGGGGTTCTTGCCAGTTTTACAAGGTACGAGATTGAGTAAGACTCAGTGCCCAACAACTGATAAAGATAGAGAGCATATGAGCACCGTCCCCTATGCTTCATCCATAGGTTCTATCATGTATGCAATGCTGTGCACTAGACCAGACGTTAGCCTGGCCATAAGTATGGCAGGAAGGTTCCAGAGTAATCCAGGAGTAGATCACTGGACGGCGGTCAAGAATATCCTGAAGTACGTGAAAAGGACTAAGGATATGTTTCTCGTATATGGAGGTGACGAAGAGCTTGCCGTAAAAGGTTACGTCGATGCAAGCTTTGAAACAGATCCGGATGACTCTAAGTCGTAGACCGGATACGTATTTATTCTTAATGGGGGTGTGGTAAGCTGGTGCAGTTCCAAGCAAAGCGTCGTAGCTGATTCTACATGTGAAGCGGAGTACATGGCTGCCTCGGAGGTGGCTAAGGAGGGTGTGTGGATGAAGCAGTTCTGACGGATCTTGGAGTGGTGCCAAGCGCACTGAATCCAATAACCTTGTTTTGTGACAACACGGGTGCCATTGCCTTAGCAAAGGAACCACGGTTTCACAAGAAGACCAGACACATCAAACGACGCTTCAACCTCATCCGCGACTACGTCGAAGGGGAGAACGTAAATATATGCAAAGTGCACATGGATCTGAATGTAGCAGACCCGCTGACTAAACCTCTTCCACGGGCAAAGCATGATGAACACCAGAACTGTATGGGTGTTAGATTTATTACAATGTAATTCACATGGTGATGTGAGGGCTAGATTATTGACACTAGTGCAAGTGGGAGACTGTTGGAATTATGCCCTAGAGGCAATAATAAATAAGTTACTATTATAATTCCTGTGTCAATATAATCGTTTATTATCCATGCTATAATTGTATTGAATGAATACTTAGATACATGTGTGGATACATAGACAAAACACTGTCCCTAGCAAGCCTCTAGTTAGCTAGCCAGTTGATCAAGGATAGTCAGGGTCTTCTGACTATGTACAAGGTATTGTTGCTTGATAACGGGATCACATCATTAGGATAATCATGTGATGGACTAGACCCAAACTAATAGACGTAGCATGTTGATCGTGTCATTTTGTTGCTACTGTTTTCTGCATGTCAAGTATTTATTCCTATGACCATGAGATCATATAACTCACTCACGCCGGAGGAATACTTTGTGTGTATCAAACGTCACAACGTAATCACTCCGTGTGACGGAGAGGTATCTCGGGGCCCACTCGGTAATACAACATCACACACAAGCCTTGCAAGCAATGTGACTTCGTGTAAGTTGCGGGATCTTGTATTACGGAACGAGTAAAGAGACTTGCCGGTAAACGAGATTGAAATAGGTATGCGGATACTGACGATCGAATCTCGGGCAAGTAACATACCGAAGGACAAAGGGAATGACATACGGGATTATATGAATCCTTGGCACTGAGGTTCAAACGGTAAGATCGTCGTAGAATATGTAGGATCCAATATGGGCATCCAGGTCCCGCTATTGGATATTGACCGAGAAGTCCCTCGGGTCATGTCTACATAGTTCTCGAACCCGCAGGGTCTGCACACTTAAGGTTCGACGTTGTTTTATGCGTATTTGAGTTATATGGTTGGTTATTGAATGTTGTTCGGAGTCCCGGATGAGATCACGGACATCATGAGGGTTTCCGGAATGGTCCGGAGACAAAGATTGATATATAGGATGACCTCATTTGATTACCGGAAGGTTTTCGGAATTACCGGGAATGTACTGGGAATGACGAATGGGTTCCGGATGTTCACCGGGGGGGGGGGCAGCCCACCCCGGGGAAGCCCATAGGCCTTAGGGGTGCCGCACTAGAACTTAGTGGGCTGGTGGGCAAGCCCAGAGAGGCCCCTTCGCAGGATATAGAAAATCAAAGAAGAAAGGAAAAAAAGGGAAGTGGGAAGGAAGGGAAGGACTCCACCTTCCAATCCTAGTTGGACTAGGATTGGAGGAGGACTCCTCCTCCTCCCCCCATCGGCCGAACCCCTTGGGGCTCCTTGACCCCAAAGGCAAGGCCCCTCCCCTCCCCCCTATATATACGGAGGTTTTAGGGCTGATTTGAGACAACTTTTCCACGGCAGCCCGACCACATACCTCCACGGTTTTTCCTCTAGATCTCGTTTCTGCGGTGCTCGGGCAGAGCCCTGCTGAGATTAGATCACCACCAACCTTCGGAGCGCCGTCACGCTGCCGGAGAACTCATCTACCTCTCCGTCTCTCTTGCTGGATCAAGAAGGCCGAGATCATCGTCGAGCTGTACATGTGCTGAACGCGGAGGTGCCGTCCGTTCGGCACTAGATCGGAGCGGATCGTGGGACGGATCATGGGACGGTTCGTGGGGCGGATCGAGGGACGTGAGGACGTTCCACTGCATCAACCATGTTTATTAACGCTTCTGCTGTGCGATATACAAGGGTACATAGATCTGAAATTCCCCTCGTAGATGAACATCACCATGATAGGTTTTCGTGCGCGTAGGAAATTTTTTGTTTCCCATGCGACGTTTCCCAACAGTTTTAATACTGATGCATTGCTACACTTGTATGTGCATGCTAGTCCAAGTGCTTCAATTTAGTTTCTTGCTTCAACTGTCAGTTTAGTACTGATGCATTAACTGTATGTGCATTGCTACACGTGTATATGCATGTTGGTCCAAGTGTTTTACATGTATTAGTACTGATGCATTAACTACATCACTATATTGTTGATCCAACAAGTTTGCTAGCTTCACATGTATTACATGTATGTGCATGCTCGTCTAAATGCTTTCCTTTATTGATATAAGTGCATCATTTTACTTTCTCCCAGTTGTATCTGATTGTTGTTTATTCTATTTTGCAAGCACCACCTCAAGATCATCCATGTCAAGTATGACAAGGTCAAACCCAAGGCCTACCAATGGTATTTAAGTTGCTCCTTGTAGTTATACTGTCAGATTTATAAAATGTGTCTTAATATGCTAAGTGAAATGTAATATGCTAAGTAAAATATCTTGGAGGCTGGTGATGTAAAATACTGTGAGATTTTATTATGCAAATGTATTGTTGTAATCTGAATTAGCTGGCTTAGCTGTGTCTGTGTGCTGTTACTCTTCCTTAGCTGAATAAGTAGGATTAAATGATAATAAAATATCATAAGATATGTTTGGCACTCTGTCCATGCATTCCAACAATTAACCTATTAATTATGTTTACTTTGCCTTGCAAGGATGAGCATCCTCTCACCGAGTATGAAAAGGTTAGGGCTAGAAATATGATGAGGAACAATCAGATATTCCAGTCCCTTGGCATTGATGCAATAGCGCCAATGATTAGGAAAACAAATGATGTACAAGAAGGTACAACTAATGGGGTTCAAGAAGGTAGTGGAGTTATCAGTGATGACCCAGAGTACAATCCTAAGGAGGATGAAGTTGTAGTGCACAAGACTGTTAAGGTGCAAATTCTGTCTTGCTTGGAGGGTTCGGGTTCTTGTATGCTCTGTGTTTCCTTGTGCTCACATATTTATCTTGTGATCTAATTTTTTCTGTGCTATTTATACAACGCTCTGAAGACAGCCAGAATAAGAGGAAGAGCTCAGAAGCATCTGATGCAATGCCTCCAGGAAGGGTGATGGCCCCACCTCCAGGACAAACAAAGAGGATCCTGGAACCTGATGAACCTGATAGAGTCACAAGGAAGAAAGCAACTATGGCGGCTGTGACAGACCATCAGGAAAGTCCGCTGGGCATGGACTTTGAGAGCTCGGTGGAAATGCATGATGAGTTTTTGTGAAGCTGTGCACCTATGAAGTTGTCAATTATTTAAGTGATTGGTCATTCTGGTGATGAAACAATGTCTTGCTCTATTTGAACCTGTGAACCTGATGAAGTATTTTGTGAAGTTGTCAATTATTTAAGTTTTGTTTGGACCATTTTGTTTGGGCACTAAAGTTAGTTTGGACAGCAAAAAGGCCGAGGCCTAAACAAGAAATAGACTAAGAAGGCTTGAGCCTAAAAAGAGTAGGCCAAGGCCCAAATTAGGATTTGTCTAAAAAGGCTTGGGCCTATAAAAAGAGTAGGCCAAGGCCCAAACAAGAACTGGACTAAAAAGAGTAGGCCAAGGCCCAAAAGAAAAGTGGACTAATAAAAACCTGCTCAGTAAAAGATTCTATCCCAGAAAATAAAAAGGCCAAATTATTGGGCCCGGCCCATGTAGACAACCGGAATGGACCGGGCTCAATCTTATTTACGACCTTTTCATTTGGTTATCATTCTGCCACGTCAGCCTGCCACGGTGGCTCTGACGTGGTGCGGGTAGATTGCTAGTGACTAAATCATTTGGTCGTTAAACCTACGACCCTCTGTTTGGTCATAAAATCCTACGACCAATCCATAAAAAGGTCGTTATAGTTCACTAAAGACCCTCAACTTTAGACCTTCTGTTGTTGGTCATAAAAAGGTCACAAATGGAAATCAATGACCATTCAGTGACCAATATTGAAGGTCGTTAGTTGTAATATTTCTTGTAGTGAACCCATCATCTATTTTTTTACTCAAGAATGACTTCCCTTAGGCCATAACATGGTGAAGTGTCATGTAGTCCACGTTCACATGACAGCTCTAAGAGAAGTAACAACATTCATATCATCAAAATATCGAAGGAATACCATCTTCGTATGATTACTTATAGCAAGACTTCTTCCGTATCCTCAGGAACAATAACTACTACTCACACATCATCAACATGTTCAAGATCAGAGGTGTAATAATAATAATTAAGGATCTAAACATAATATCTTCCACCAATTAATCCAACAAGCATCAACTACAAGATGCAATCAACACAACTAGTAACCCAGAGGTACCAATATCAGGCTTGGAGACAGAGATTGAATACACGTGATGAACTAGGTTTGGAGATGAGACGGTTCTGGTGAAAATGTTGATGAAGATTGGTCCTCCCAAGAAATAGGAAGAGTTCCTAATGACGATGGCTCCGATTTCCCCCTCCCGGAGAGGAATTCCCCCGACAGAATCTCTTTGTTGGAGAGCAAAAGGGCCTTTGCCCAGCTTTTCTCCTTGAGACGGCGGTGCTTCATCGTGAAAGATAACTTATGATATTTTCTAGGTAAAACACACCATATATTTTTGGCCTAGAAATTCTCAAATATTCGAGAATAATTCTCCGTAAAGTTTTAGGTCATTTGGAGAAAGTTAGTTTTGCTTTTTTCTCGGTTTCTCGGTCCAGAATCCTAGTTTCCAGATATTTCCCTCTTAGTTATGTGCCTTGCATATTCAAAGATTAAAGTCATAATAATTGTGTGATAATAAAGGATAATGGACAGGATCATCACAAATATCAATAGTAATTCATTATGCAAAATCAGTGTATCAACTCCCCCAAGCTTAGACCTCGCTTGTCCTCAACCGGAAGCCAAGCTCGAAAATAATGAACACGTGATTTGAGAGCTAGGTGTCAGTAAAAATAGAATACGAACATGAGAGCATCATGAATATTAGCATTGCAGCAAGTATTTTATCATATAACTTCTCATAAACAAGTTACGATCCATTCACAACGATTCGAATATGAAGCATAAACTTTACACATAGTCAACAAGCCATATTCTCAGTTATTGGGGAAATCATAATTCAGAGGGGAGTCTGTGTAAGAGCTTTCATGTTGGCGAGCTCACATACTCAACTATCATTTAATCTTCCATGATTTCTCACGCTCAAGGCATATTTTTAGAGCTCATGTTTCCATAGGATTTTCCACTTGGACCCTAGGCCTTAATTACAAGCATTTATATAACGTTTTGTTCGTTGTTTTTAAATTTTCAAATTGAAAAAACCTATATGTACTATCCATACTACACTTGTATCACCATCTCTTCGTCGAACAAGTGCACCAATACAATTTTCCAATGTGTTGGGTGTGTTGGAACACAAGAGATTTGTTGTATTTGATTGCAGGTTTTTTTAGAGAGACCATCTTCATCCTACACCTCCCACGGATTGATAAACCTTAGGTCATCTACTTGAGGCAAAATTGATACTATCCTATAAAACTCTTCGCTTGGAGGCCCAACATAGTTTACAAGAATAAACTTGTGTAGTAGACACCAACCTATTTTTGACACCCTTGTCGCCGAGTGAGTTCTTGAAGGTATATATTTAGATCTCGGAATTGAATATTTTAGTTTCTTTTTGATTACTTGTTTGGTTTTGTAAAAGAAAACTACAAAAAATGGAATTGAGGTGGCCTCAAATTCTTTGTCTTTATAATGTCTTCCATGAAAATGATGCTTCAGAAAATTGTGCCAAAGTGATAGAAGAATTTAATAAAATGTTTGGCATTAAATCCTTGAATGATGAGCATGATAGCAATTTTGTTAGCATGAATTCTGTGAATATCCATGATTCTAATGATGTTATTTTTAGTACCCCAAGTTTTGATGAGAAAATTTATTATGGTACTAGCATGCCTTCTATTTATGATGATTATATTCGTGAAATTGGGGTTGGGAGAGTGTCAACTCTTGGTACTAATGATCCCACTATTTTGGATGGTGTTGAATCTTACTGGAGTAATGGTATAAGTGGATTTGGTGATGTCATGACTTTCTTTGGTGATTATTCCACTATTTTGGAAGAGGTTTCAATTGACCATGACAACAAAGTTGCTATCTATTTTGGAACTACGTGCAGATTGATTGGTCTCAAGGTGATGCTATGGATGTAGTCACCATCAATGCAAGGAGAGATTTTGCAAAGCCTTTCTTCTCGGAGGTGGTTTTCCTTGCTTGTTGGAATATTTGGCTTATTCAGAATGCAAAAGTCTTCAAGCATGAAAGTCCCAGGTTTAACAGATGGAGAGCAGCTTTTGTGCATGATATCTCTCTCAAGCAGTATAGACTCAAGTCAGCCTACAAAGGTGACCTTTTGAGATGGATCTCTTCCCTTCCTCCTTGAGTTCGGATCTGTACCAACATGTAAACATGTAATTTTATTTTTCTCTTGTTACCCCTTGTAAAACTTGTACTTTGTTTCCTTGCAATAAAATCTGAATTGCTTCGGGGGTTTTCTCTACAGTTCTGTGTCAAAAACATTTGCTATCTATGATCATTATGGTGATGACATGTATGATATAAAGAAAACTTATAACCATGAACCATGTCATCATGATTTTAATTTTAAATTGGATTATGCCAATCAAGTGTCTCGTGATATTTATTTTGTTTAACTTGCTCGCACTATTATTAATGAGCAGAAATGTTTTTATGCGGACAGTAACAAAACTTTTATGCTTATGCATCATGAAAAGAATGCTCTCTGTGATAGTTATATTGTTGAATTTCTTCATGGTGCTACTGAAAATTATTATGAGGGAGGAACATATGCTTGTAGGTATTGCAATAATATCAACTTTCCTCCCTATGTGTTCAAAGTTTTGAGGTTATGCTTGTTTTGCCTTCCTATGCAAGTATATTGTTCGTACAATAAACTATTTACTTGAAAAATTCATATGCATAGGAAGTGTGTTAAACTTTGATAAGTCTCCAGCGTATCTACTTTTTCGAATACTTTTTCTCTCGGTTTGACATCTAATTTGCATGATTTGAATCAAACTAACCCGGACTGACGCTATTTTCGGCAGAACTACCTTGGTGTTAATTTTGTGTAGAAATAAAAGTTCTTGGAATGGAACGAAACTTCTTGTGAATTATTTCTAGGATTTATGGTGAATTATGGAGTAAATAATTGGTGGAGAAACGTTGTCAAGGGGCCACAAGCCAACAACCCCCTCCCCCGAGGACAGGCCCTGATGGCTTGTGGGGTCCACGTGGCTCCTCCGATCCTAATTCCAGTCGTGTAAAATCAATTCAAAGAAAAATTAACAGAGAAGTTTTCATTGTGTTTTACGAGATGGAGCCACAACCACCTCCTGTTCTTCCTCCGGATGGCTGATCGGGGGTCCGTTTGGGGCTCCGGAGAAGGGGATTCGTCGTCATAGTCATCACAAACCCTTCTTCATCAACACCGCCATGATGCTCACCACTAGGTGTGAGTAATTCCTGTGTAGGCTTGTTGGATGGTGGTGAGATTGGATGACATATATCATGTAATCGAGTTAAGTTTGATATGGCTTGATCCCTAGTATCCACTATCTTCTAAGATTGGTGTTACTATGACTTTGTGATACGTCCATTTTACAACATGATTGCTTATTGATATTTGTGTTATTCTTGTCCATTATTCCCTATTATTATGTAATTCTTATGACTCTTCTCTCCTAATATGCAAGGTACATCACAAAGAGGAAAATCTGGAAACTTGAATTCTAGACCGACAAACCGCGAAAAACTGAGAAAAATAAAGTTGCTCCAAATGACCTAAAACATCACAGAGAATTTTTCTGGAATATTTGAGAATTACTAGGCAAAAAATATACCGGAGAGGGGACACTGGCTGGGCACAAGCCAACAGGGCGCCACCCAAGCCACGCTGTGTTGGCTTGTGGGGCCCCTGGTGGCCTCCCGACGCCCCTCTTCTCCTATATGGTTTCTTTTACCCTATAAAAAATCATAAGCCATCTTTAAGAATGAATCGTCGCCATATCGAGAAGGAAACCTGGGAAGAGGCCCTCTTGCTCTCGGGCAGAGAGATTCTGCGAGGGGAACTCACCTCCTGGAGGGGGTAATCGAAGCCATCGCCATCACCAACACTTCATCCTTCATGGCCGGACCAATCTTAATCAACATCTTCACCATCATCATCTCACCTCCAACCCTAGTTAATCGCTGTATTAAATCTTTGTCAAAAACCCTCTAATTGGTACATGTGGGTCACTACTTGTGTTGATGACATCTTGTAGTTGATGCTTGATGGATTACTTGGTGGAAGGTATTATGTTCAAATCCTTAATCACTATTGTCATACTGATGAGGTGTGAGTACTTACTATTGTTCCTGAGGACATGGTAGAAGTCTTGTTATAACTAATCGTATAAACTTCGCATTCGTTCGATACTTTTATGATATGTATTTTGTCACTTCCTGTAGTGGTGTCATGTGAACGTCGTCTACATGACACTTCACCATGCTATGGTACTAAAGGAATTCACTGTGGAGTAACAAGTAGATGATGGTTTACGAGAGTGAGAGAAGCTTAAACCCCAGTTTATGTGTTGCTTCATAGGGGGCTGATTTGGATCCACATGTTTCATGTTATGCTTAGATTTATCTTAATTCTTGTTTTGTAGTTGCAGATACTTGGGAGAGGGGGTAATCATAAGTAGGTTGTTAGTTCAAGTAAGAAAATAACCTGAGCAGCGGTCCACCCACATATCAAATCATCAAACTAGCGTATGTGAATCAACTAAATATGATGAACATGACTAGAGAGAAATTCCCATGTATCCTCGGGAGCGCTTGCCTTATATAAGTGTACTTTCAGGCATGTACTTTGCTACAAAAAGGTTCGGGATATCTTTCTGCACCTTTGCCACTATGTTACTTGTCACTTGTTACAAATTATCTTCCTACAAAACTATCTATCACTGTTACTTACAACACTTGCAGAGAATGCCTTGCTAAAAATTGATTATCATTTCCTTCTGCTCCCCGTTGGGTTCGACACTCTTACTTATTGAAAGGACTACGATTGATCACATATACTTTTCGGTCATCAATACTATTTTCTGGCGCCGTTGCCAGGGTGAAGCGCCTTTGGTAAGTGGAAATTGGTAAGGAAACATTTTTTTGGTATGTGCTGAAATTTACTACTCCTTATCACTATAAACGGTCACCCTTTGAGTGGTTTGCTCAGGGCATCTTTGCCTCGAACGGAAGTTGAGAAAATTGTTCCTTGACCTATTGAACCTACTGAAAATATTTATTATGATATTCCTTCGGGTATGGTATAGAAACTATTGGCTAATCTTTATAACGGTTCAACTCATCTAATTACCATTTGATATATGTCGATGAGATTTGTGCATTGTTTCAGATTTGTGGTCTACCCTGAGAGAAGGTTAAGAAGAAAACTTTCCCTTTATCTTTGGAGGGAAAATAACTTATGTTGTACAGGCTATTGGATGATATTAGATCATGGGATTGGAATCTCTTGAAGCTGGAATTTCATTAGAAGTTTTATCGTATGCATTTAATTCATCATAATTGGAATTTGATTTATAATTGTTTGTCTCGTGAATGATAAAGCATCGCTCAAGATTTGGGGAGGCTTAAATTTATGATGCACACTTGCCCCAACCATGAGCTCTCAAGATAATTGATTATACAAAGCTTTTATGCTCGGCTTTGTCACGATGATCAAACATTACTCGATTCTTGTGTTGTCGGTTCCTATATGACGGAGACTATTCAATTCAAATGGGATCTTATGGAAAGGATTAAAAAAACTCTGAAGATTGGTAATTTGGTGCTGGTAAAGAGCTAGGTATAAAGCTTAATGTTGATTGTGTTAAATCTTTCATGGAAACTTCTCCCTTTCAAGAGTTTAGCAGTAAATATGGCATTGACTCTTAGATAGTAGCTACTTCCTTGTAGGGACCCGACTCAAAACGAGTCAAGCCTCTGTGTTCTGTGCCATCCCTGGATCAGTATGGTGGCACACACAGTACATCAATGTATATATCAAAGTGCAATCACATGTAAATAACGTAAAACTGATATATATACCTCAAAATCTCAGCGGAAACAGTCAAAAGGAGTGGAGTCCCAATAAACACCAACGGCAGGTTGAGTGCGGACGGTAACCCTGAATCGTACTCTTACTCGTCGAAGAAAGTATTTGCAACATAAGATGTTGCAGCCATGTAGGTCAGCATATTGAATATGCCGGCAAGTCACAAAAGAGAGCGGTGAAAATATCATCTACACTATATGCATACATGGCAGGTGGGGCTATAGTTTAACTTTTGCGTAAAGCAATTTTTTTCCTACAACAAGAGAGAGGGTAAAAGCAAAATTTACTACATTGTAGGTTGTTAATGAGAAGGTTCCTCCAACCATTTCTCATACCCAAATTATCAATATTACCCACATCAATAAGTTAATGTTGTTGAGAATTCCTGATAGCTTCAGTTCCTTTGGCTCAAGTTGTCCATGACCGTGGACACGGCTAATCGATTAGGTTTAAGTACTCTGCAGAGTTTTGCACACATTCCCAACACGATTTGATCGCCTCTGTTGGATTCCTCGCACTTCAGGGTGTTTGAGAACCGGATGATCGAAACATGGTCTTCCAACGGGTTCCTCTAAGCCACTGTCCGTGCCCATCCAATCCTACCGTTCTTCTACATCTCGTAGCACCACCCGTCCAGAGTTACCACGATGTCCAACCAAGCCAAAGCCCATAATGACTTGTGGCTGTGCAGGTAAGCCTCGGGTCTTGAAGTATCCATCCCTCTGTTCGTGCTTGGGTGAAGCTTTCCGCAAGATGTCATGGCGCTTCCCCATGCATCCCTGGTCATCCATTGGCTTCCCCAGGGTACCATCTGAACCGTCCTTCACCCACAGGTATATTGCATCATGAGGTCTTGAAAGTCTTGAAGTCTACAGGTCTTGATTATTAAGTTCTCACAAGACTCATGATAAACACTCAACCAAACCCCGTCAACTAGAAGCATAGAAAAATAACGCCTTGGCCAAAGTAACAAGGGTTTAGGGGTGCCTATCACAATATACTACTCAAGACCCACAATTTCCAAGTACGTACTTTGCATGAAATGGGTGGAGAAAGTTGATCTAATGCAATAAAACTATAGGTAAATTATGATCAATGTGAACTTGCCTGGTAAGGTTGATGAAGATAAAGACCTTCTTGGAGGTACGGTTGCTTGTTCTCCCACCCCTTCTGCGCGGATGTGGCCGGTTCGTCCGCTCTGGAGGAATCCTTGATCTGTGATCGGATGATGGCGGTGCCTTGTATCGTATTCCCTCTCGGGCGCTTTGTCTTGGGAGCTTGGCGTCGGTGAGCGGGAACTGTGGATGGCGGTTGGTGGCGGGTGTGGCAGCCAAACTTTTGTGGTAACGATGATGGTGGAAGCGATGTCGGCGACGCGACAATGGTTGTGGTAGTGGGCTATTCTTTGGTGTGTCCACGGTTTCTCATCGACTTGTTTATTGCTATGGAGTTGATGTTGCGGCAGCGAGCCCCGCGGTATACGATGACTGGCTATAGACAACCCGTTCGACGATCTCTTGTGGCGCCAGCCGTACCTGGTTTTGTTCCTACATAGTTTTGGTGAGTATGGGAGTTGCGTTGTATGACCATAGGTCCGCGTGTCGTTGATAGTTTCTGTCTATAAAAATGTGCGGGTACGGTACACACATGAGTAAACTTGCCATCCTTACTTAAGGTTCAGACAATGGCATGCGTTCGAGTTTTCATGTTTCGGCGACACTGGTTTCAATGTGATATTTTTTTCGAACCAAAAGCAATAAAGATGATGAGGACCGATACCAACAATATACATGGTGATGTACCTCTGCTAGACACGTGCCGGACACGTGCGCGGTGCGCCCATTTATGTACCACGCATGCAGTTTTGCAGTGTCTGTCTGCGAGTGTGGATGTCGGCACCACTATCAGCATGCACTAACTACGAAGCTAGGGATTATTACATACCATGTTAGTCCTGATGATCCATACTAAGCACGCTCCGGGTTCACGTAGGCTCGACACGTAGCGGCAGTACACGCCAAACCAATAAAGACCATCCTTCAGGCCATCATGCAACCAAAGACGTACGTACATGTGTGGCTGTGGTCTGCCATAAACGACGGAGGACTGCCACTGTCACTGCCCGCTGCCGCACGCATAGAGATTGTCCACCACCCCGCCCGTACTTATCACCCCTCAGCAGGTAATTTCGTCGTCTTGTTTCGAACTGTAGGCTACATGTCTTGTCAACTTGTTTACTGCTACTGTTGGAGTGGATGGATGGAACAACGCGTGGTGCATCATCATGGTTAGCATCACGGAGAAAACAGGCCGACGCACAGAACAAAGCATTTTTATTTACGATAGAACGAAGCACTGTTGGCCATTCGTCTTTGAGTTGCTACGGAAGGTAGTAGTCGAAAATGCCAAACATTGACTGAGCTTCATGAAGATCTTTATTTGCAAATATCAACATTTGAAATTTTTAGTTTCACAAAATTATGAAAATAAATACACATATACCTAGATACATGTGCGTAAATTTTCAGGTCAAAATACATTAAAATGTGAGCTACACAGAAAAGACAAATCTGATGTTTTTTACCCTATGTACTCTTCATCTTTAAAGTCCATGATTTTTTGTTTTTTCCAGCTCACAATTCAAGGAATTTCATCCTGAATTTTTTCACATATATATTTTACATCCTTGCATATATGTGTATTTATTTTCAAAAAAAAACTGAAATTTATTAATTTTGAATTTCTCAAAATAAATAGTTCCATAGAACGCGGTCTCTAAAATGCCCTACTCAGGTAGTAGTCCTTTTCTTTAGCCCCCCAAAATTAAATCAAATGCGATTATTTTTCTTTATGGCTTTTTTCTAATAAAGAAAATATATTCATATCCAGATATCAGTTACGGTCTCTGTACCAACACGATCTCAAGAGCTACTCAAGTTATCCAGAACGTACACAACCAAATTGTTACAAAAAGGAAAAAAAAAGACCATTCACTAGTAGAAAACAAGGTTTTTGTCCAGCCAAAAAAAGGCTTTAGTCCCGGTTCTATTACGAACCGGGACCAATGGATGCTTTAGTCCCGGTTCATGAGGTCAGGGTGCCGGCTCGGTCGGGGTCCTGGTTCGTCTGATCCCTTTGATCCCGGTCCCAGACACGAACCGGGACCAATGGTGCTCGCTCCTCGCGCAACATCTTTAGTCCCGGTTGGTGGCTCTAACCGTGACTAAATGTTAGTCTTCTGTCCCGGTTGTGGCCACCAACCGGGACCAGAGAGATGCATATATATACCCTCGCCCTGCCCATCCTTTCCTCTGTTTTCTGGCTGAGGTGTGCATGCCATGCTCTTGTTGCCACACTTCTATTCATGCATATGAGGTGTTTGATGAAATGTCCGAGCCACACTTAAGCTTCTCCTCTCCAAGCTCGACCTGCAAGCTCAATTTTCCTCAAGATTTGTCTAGGTTTGACAGTGCACCAACTACACAAGTGTTCTAAAAGGTTAGCTACTTCATCCTTTCATCTTTCACTGTTAGTTTAGCTCATTTCAAATGCTCTAGAAGTAGAGTGGTTTGTGGGTTTTAGTGTAGGAGTTTATGTGGGAGTTCTTTTGATTTAGATGCAATTTTTGAGCTCAGATTAACTTCTTAGAGTCTGCACATGTGTACGGTGCCGTCCCGTGCCCGTCCTCACCGTCGTCGATCGCCCGCGTCGATCTCGTCGCCGGCACCACCGTTCTTTTTAAAAGAAAAAATTTCTTACTTGTATAATTAAGATAGAAACTTGTATAAATTACTTAATTTTATTATTATTCTTTTATTATATAGTGCGATGGTTTTGGTATCCGCCCACGTCGGCCCTTTCCCGGCCTATGATTCGGACGTGGTATATTTTCTTTTATAACTATTTGTTTCATTTAGTGTTTATGACAATTATGCGGACCAACGTGACATGGATGTTTTTATCTAGGATGTATGTGAACCGAAAATTTCAACCGACCCTCTTGTCGAGACGTTGAATTTAGTTGAAAAAGAAAGCAATTACTTGAAGAAAAACTTGAAAATAATTGAGGAGAAGAATATGAAACTAGAGTTGCATGTTGCCGATGTCGTCGACGATCACAAGATCAAGATGGATGCAATGCGCTTGAAGATGGATGCAATGCGCTTGAAGATTAGGAATACTAGAAAATATGCCATTGATAAAGAGGATTTGGAAAGGGTCCCGGCGGACAATCTGTTCCGAATGACGTTGAGGGACGTGCACCCATGTGGAAATATTTTGGGACCTACCCTATTGGAAAGACCTAGAGGTTCGCTCTACAATCGACGTAATGCACGTGACGAAGAATATTTCTGTAAACCTGCTAGGCTTCTTGGGCGTGTATGGGAAGAGAAAAGATACACCGGAGGCACGGGAGGACCAACAACTTGCTAAATGCGTTACTTCAACAACATGACATAAGGAAAATACTATTTCCTTACAACTTCGGATGAGTGTCGTTACTAGCTAGCTGTCTTCTGCACATTCTGTTTCGCTTACTCGAGGTTATAAGTGTAATTGATGAGTTATGCGTGCGCAAGTTTCACTTTGTTCTGCTAATCATTAGGGTTGACGATGGGGTAGTAATTGTCTTGGACTCGCTACGTAAAGACCCTCACACTTGGCGCCGGTTACTGAAATGCTCCAGAAGTATGTTCAATGATTATCAAACCATATTGACAACTTTCTTTCATTTCCTGATACCAAGTAATCGTTTTCTTTGTCGTGCAGGGTTTGGAAAAAGTTCATCAAGAAAGCTAAAGGTGAATGGAATAAGAAGCTGTGAATTTCCTTCTTCCAAGTAAGTAGTACTAGCTAGTTCCGCGCATCTGTCATTCATTCTATTTTCAATATCATTAGCATGCTTGATTATTATTTTGACTAAACTCTATTCTTGTAAAGTACTGCTTGAGGCAGGAATCCGGGAATAATTTATGTGGATTCTTCTTTTACGAGTGGATTCACCAGACGACCTGTGAGAAGGGCGAGTGTTTTAAAGAACTTGAAGTACGTAAACAATATTCACATATTTACTTTATTACCATCAACTGTGTTGAGTTTCATTCATATATATACTTATTGACCCCCTTTTTTAAATTAGATCGCGCGGAAGCGGGGCGCACTCCTAGAAACCGATCGCATACGAGTAACTCAAGAGGAGTTGGCGGGATTCTTTGTTGAGCATGTCATACCATCAGACGGGGAATACCATCTGGATTTCCATACCGATTTTGGTCGATAGATATTAGCTAGTTAGGGATCGCAAGAGTTGTTATATAGTGTATATATGCATGATCGTGTACTATATGTAGTAGCGTCGAGTTGTTCGACCAAGTACAAAGAAAGAGAGGTCACTTCTCACTATATATGTTCATGACGATCTTGTTTAATTAATGATTCCTTCATTTGCTTACTAGCTAGCGTCGAGTTCTCTCTAGATGTATAGTAGGTACCGTCTACGAAGCACGGGGAAAGAGAGGTCACTTCTCTCTATATGTTGTAGCTAGCTAACACAATATGAAACCCCTAATAAAATCCACCAAAACCCCCAACCCCCCCCCCCCCACCCCCTACCCACCCACCGGGACTAAAGCCTATTTTTCTACTAGTCAAACAAGATGAGATGTTTATAGTGGTATGGGCGATATACATATCTCGATTGTCGTGATAGTTCCGTCGTTCTAGGGGATATTTTTGGTGCTACGTACATGTCAGGACATAGTAGGTGTTTGTGATAGCTTCGTCAATCTTTATACTGTGTCCTCGTCAAAGAGAAAAATGTCCTTTATGCTATGTGAATCCAGGTTTTAGCCGTTGCCATGTGAGTTTGTATGTATTGTTTCGTGAATATACCGGGAAATTTGAATCTATTCGTAAGTCAATCATATCTTAATAGGGAACTTTTAAGGAAGAAATACACTTTTAAGTCTCAAAATGTATTAAAATGGCCAAGTGGCTAATCAAATTAACAGGACAAGTTACTGTAACTTGTACTGTTCCTTGTTTACTTTGTCATTTCTGCGGAGCTCGCATATGACCATGTTTCAGATTAAAATTTTACGTGCACATACTTGTATCTATACATAACGTGCATAGTTTTTGTATTTTTTTAAGTTTAGAATTGTATTTTTGGCTGTCTACATGCCATAGGGTTCAGATTGCCTTTGGTTCAGGAAACCTATGCATGTACGCACAATAATGGTGCTTCTAGTTTCAAACTTCATGGTGTGTGCACCTAAGCATATATACAAATTAGCTACCTAACGAGCTAGGGTGGCTAAAATATACTTGAGATGAAGCCTAGATGCGTGGAAGCAGGGTCTATATACCAAGATATCTCGCTAGTCAAGCACATAACTAAAGAGAAGAACATTGAGCAATTGATAAGTTCCTTACCCACATAGACGAGAACAGATGGTTAAATCTCATAGGTCAACCCCTCGCGTCGCCCCCGCCCTGGGCGACTCGGGGGCTCCCAAGCCCTAGGCGCCGCCGTCGCAATCTCACACTCCCCTCCTCGCCGTCGCCGGTAAAACACGTGTGGCAGACGGCGGCGGCGGGGGACTCCCTCTCCCGGCTCTCCTTCCTCCGCGGGCGGCGGATCTAGGTGGTTGACGGCGGTGGCTTGTGGCGATCGCGATCGGGCGCGAGGGGGCAGGCCTCGGCGAGCGGTGGCGGGGAGTGGGGCGCACGGCGGCGGCCCGCAGCAGGCGGTGGCGGGCGCTGGGCTAGCGGCGGTGCTCCGGCGGATGCAGGCGGTGGTGACCCCTGTACGCGGTCGGTGGATCCCTCTTTGGCCCGGACGGCGCGGGGGGTGGCGGGGGCTGCGGCGGTGGTCCTCGCTGGATGCTGGTGGCCATGGTGTTGCTTCTCGTCGACCCCGATCTATTCCGATCTGCAGCGGATCCGGCCTGAGATGGCTTCTTGCTGTTCTTGGTTGCTCGCCCTGCAGATCCGGTGGTTGGAAGCGTTCCGGGGGAGTCCCTTGGCCGGTGCAGCGGCCACTCCGAAGGCAGCGCCTTTGGGTGTTGTTCCCCTTGTTGGAGGCTTTGGAGAGGATCCCCTTCCTTCCACCCCTCCCAGGAGCTCAGGTGAAAACCTCAGATCCTCTTGGTCCAAGCGACGACGACACCGAGGTGGCGTGTTCCTTCCTGAAGGCGTTGCTCGGGGGCTGCTCAAGCGGTGGTGGAGGTGGCGGCTGTTCGATGTCGGCGCATTTTGGCCTGCTACATCTTGAAGGCTGTGACGTCGGCGGCACTCGTCTGGTGGAGCAACGGCATTGCTGTTTGCGTCATCAGGCTCTGGATGCTCCGGGGGAAACCCTAGATCTGGGTCTTCCTGGATCGGACGATGATGGCGTTTTATCGTCCTCCTTCCTAGGGGCATCGTTTTGGAGCAAGTGCTGGCTGGAGGAATGGTGGAGCGGTGCTTCATCTCACACATTGATGGCGGCGGATATCGGCGGTATGGCGCTGTGGGGACTCGGCATCCGATGCGTGGAGATAGACTCGCGCAGGAGGAGGTAGCTATGTGCCGTCATGGTGACGTCAATGGCAGAGTGGCTACACAAGGTAGAATCCTCAATATTTGCTCTGAAGACGGACCGGTGGAAGATGGCGGCGATAGCACACGAGTGCGTCAGATCGGTTTTGTGCCCTAGACCCGGTATGTGGCAAATGGCTTGGCCGGATCTGCCGGGGCTTCCGACTTTTGATGTTAGGCTTAGGTAAGTGATCTGGGTATGTGGCCCAGCTAGCACCCCTTCATCATATGAATAAGAGTAGCGAGAGATGTTGTGAAGATGGCGGATTCAGACTTATTGTTGTAATACTTTGTAAGGTCCTCGAAAATAATCAATAAAATGGCCGCATGCATATCCCTGATGCAGAGGCCGGGGGTCATCCTCCTTTTCTAAAAAAAACATAGACAAGAACAGATAGTATTTCATCCTGTTAGAAAATACAGGAATTGGGTAGTTGACATGTATGTTCCTTTTTTATTTCTTTGCATGTACATATTTACACTTCTTTTAATGGTAAAATTATCATACAACTATTGTTCTACGGTTTCGGGTTAAAAAAGAACCTTATCTATTGAGTAAGAGCATCTACAGCCGGAACATACAAATCCGCTACCTCGAACGTCCGCGAACGCGTCCGGTCAATGACCGAGTGTGTCCCTTATTTGTCAGTCCGCAGTTACACTCCTCATTTTCTTCCTCATATGTCTTCTCACTTGCACATGATTGAAGGAGAGGAAGAGAGGAAAAGAAAAAAAATGAATAAAGAAAAGATAAAGGTGGTCTGGGGTGGGATCGCGTCCTATGTGGTGGACTGACCGGGCACGTCCTGGTGCGTCCGCGAGCCCTCATATCCTCCCCATATTTAAGATGAATATGAGGGTCCGCGGACAGCCCGACCATATAGGGACGATATGAGGAGTCCAGTTTGGTCACTTTTTTCCTTCTACTTTCTGTCCGATCACTGATCGGACGCGTCCGCGAGCTTATGAGGGTTCATTAGAGGGATCCGGTTGTAGATGTTCTAATTGGATAATATTTTTAACATCCTTCATCAGGTCTAGTGCTCTTTTTGATGAATTGGTTGATGCATATCACTCAAACACAAGTCAGGAAAAGGAAAAAAGTGAAGTCAAAGTTTCATCACTCATAAACATATGGGGTTGAAATCAAAGTCACAAACCCTTTATATGGAAATATTGAAGTGCAAGGTTTGTCTGTATCTACGTTTTACTTATGGCCAGTTATTTTGGGCGGCTTAAAAAATAGGCTGTCTTTCTCCAGTTTAAAAACAAGCCGTCCTAAAAGTTGGTTTAGACATTCAAATTGATTATATCATAACTAGTTCAGAAGTGTCAATGAATGGGAGATCCTGCTTATGAGAAAATATGAGGCAGAGGTAGCTTATTTTTTGAGATGCCAAAGAACTGGCCCTCAGTATTTCTCATAAATAAAATTTTAAATGAGCTTTGTCATGATAATTTTACAAGATTCCAACAATCCCATTCTTATGATCCGCAGATAGAAGAAATGCTGGAGTTATTAAGTTTCTACAAAACGTTTTCAACATGTCCCTGTGCACAAAACATACGCACTCGTGCAAACGAACACCCTTGGTTGCCCTACGGAAATGGCAACGTTCTTTCAACTACTCTTGGTAGTGGTGACAAGTCACACCATGTCCTGCTGTCGATCTAACGATTGAACTGTTGGCCAGAAAGAAAAACACACGAACTTGGGGCGCCAGAGTATGTATGTAAGCACAGAATGCAGCTGATGAAAAGTCACGATACCTCACACACCCTTTGATATTTTTGAGAAGCATCCAATAATTGAATTGAATTAGGGGATCGGTCAGGAAGAGTCAAGATCTGAATTATTGCTGCGAGTGGGCAGGCAGGCAGGCGCACAGGCAGCTAGCAGCCAGCATACAGGGACCTTATAATGCCTGGCCATCATGTGTCAACAAGAAGCTAGAACAGCTAGCTACATACATCGGTCCCCTACCTGCATGCCCTGATGATACAAGTCCTGAGTATTCACATCTGTGTGTAGGAAGGAGACAAAAGAGTGTGTCCTTCTGCCGACAAATTCATGATTTTGACCCTTTTGCTAATTTTAGCCTCCCGTTTGTAATTTTTCCGGATCTGACTTTTTTTTCTACCGCCCTGGGCTGTGACGGTAGGCATACACACCCTACCCCCAAAGTGGTGGTAACGATCGGATCAATGCGGATGGTTCTTTCGGGTCTGTTGAGTCAAACGACTCTACCCCACTGTCTCTCGCGGTAGGATGTGCATGTCTAACGCCATAGCGGGTGGCGGTAGGAAAAAGTGTCAGATCTGAATTTTTTCGCAAACGGGTCCTATAGGGCTAAACTATGTAATAAGGGTCAAAACAGTGAAACCGTCATCCTTCTGCTCCTTAGCAGAACCCAAATGAGCCGAGTGAACAGTAAAACCAAACCAAAATCGAAAAAATTAAATAAAAAAATCTGAATTTTTGTGTGACAAACATTGACAAAAGTTTCAAGTGCTTGCAAAAATTTGTCATAGAATTGCATTCTTGTAAGTCGTGGCAAAAAATACAAATTCGGTGCTTCAAAATGCTTTTCAATGTAGCATTTTTATAGTACCGATTTTTTTCCGCGCCTTCTAAGAATGTACTTTCATGACGAAATTTCACTTGCATTTAAAACTTTTGTCAATGTTTGTAAGAAAATTATTTTTATTTTTATTTGTATGGTTTTACAGCTAATCTAAGTTCAATTGAGCTCGGCCTCTAAAATTCTGCGTCTACTTAACAGGGACATGTTTTTGCAAAAAAGTCATACAAACGTAAATTTTACTTTCAAGGACAGCAAACACCACCTATTAGAAGGATGTTAAAAAGCTAAGGCCAACTCCACGTACAACCTCAAACTGACTTTCGCTTTGCCTGGATTTCGTCGATGGGGAACGTTTCCCCCCGGCGCGCCGGCCGAATCGTTTGGTTGCAACTCGAATTCGTTGAATTTTTGCTACAACCGGCATTTTGGCTTTTGCTACAACCGTGTTATTTTTTGCTACAACCAGCATCATTTTTTGCTGCAACCGTTCACTGAAAAAGTTACATACACGTCACGTAGATTTTTGCTACAACCGACGTTTAACTTTTGCTACCACGCATCATCTTCTTCGTTTTTTTGCTACGATCATTAGATATTTTTTTTGCTATAATTAATTTTTTCGTTACAAGCGTTGCGAAAAATGCTGCATAGCGTTGAAAATTGTTACATGGAGATAAAAATGTTGCATTAAAAAATCTGACGGTCCACGTACAGATCGGGCGGTCAGCCTGCGACCGGCCTTAGCGCTCGCGCCGGCGCCTAGTACTCCCCTTGGTCGATTGGGTAGGGAAAACAGATGGCTGTGTGCGGTTTTGGTCGTCTATATACTAGTGCACCTACGAGCGACCGCATCGGAACTTGTCCAACTCTGAGTTTGAAAAAGAAGTCCACCGCACTTGTAAAAAGCACATATAAAACTTAATTAAACATGAACATAAACTTCGAACAGTTTAAACTTGCCCCACATTTAAACTTAAACTAATAAAAACATTAAGAAAAGATAGATTTGACGCTTTGGTGGAGTTGTCTTTACTACTACCTCTGTCACAGTTTATAAGACACGTGCGTGTATGTAGGTCGTCAATTTAACTTATATAAAATATATTTTTTAATATAAAAATTATAACATTTGAAAATAAAACATCTAAAGTTTTTAATGATATATTTTTTATAATATATGCATATCATTAAGTTGCTCAAATCGACGACCTAGATACACGTGCCGGACTTATAAACTGAGATGGAGGAAGTAGTAGAAAACAAGACTATACACTAGTAGAAAACAGAGCTTTCGTCGCATCTCGATTTACACATTAGTCCCGGTTTCATTACAAACCGGGACTAATGTTAGCATTAGTCTCGGTTCGAGCTGCAAGGGCGCCGGTCGGGCATTAGTCCCGGTTCGTGTCTCGAACCGGGACTAAAGGTTTTGGAGGCTTTAGTCCCGGTTCGTGTCTTACACCGGGACTAAAGGGTAGACCTTTAGTCCCAGTTCGAGACACGAACCAGGAATAAAGGGGTTCTGATTATTTTTCTTTTGGTTTTCCGTTTGTAGTTTCTGTTTTAAATTGCTCATATATTTTAGGATATTTGATGTTTTTGAGTGATTCTTTTTGCATTAGATTTAAAATTTTATCTAGTTTCTGTTTGTATCATTAGTTTTCAAATTTGAATGGTTTAAATTTGAATTTGGTCAAATTTGCTTCAAACCCATATTTTGAATAATTTGAGTTTACAAATAGTTTTTAATTCAATTTTTTTGCTCCTAGTCATGTGTTAGATTGTTGTCACAGTAAGATTTATTTGGTTATTTTTAGAATAATTTAAATTAGGATTTTAACTAAAATAATATTGTTTTGCTTATATGGTTGTTTCAGTCATTTAATTGTTGTTTTTCATTATTATTAGTTAGTTCTTTCTGTAGATTTTAACATGCTGTAGTATGCTGCATATTGAATGCACAAAAAGTCTATAGTTGAACTAATTTAAAAAAATGCCTTTGTAGCAGATGGGTTTTCGTCTGAAACCTTGATACTTCGAAGGAGATGATCCAGTTTGTAAACGAAGTGCATCCAGTTTTTGTCGTAGCCCTCTCAACTTTGTAGTACATGCCATGTGGGTGAAATGATGATACCATGACAAGTTTCAGCCTTTTCAGAGTTTATTTGTAGCGCTTTTCAATTTCAGGGTCATTTAGCTCAAAAACAATTATTAAATGCATGGAAAATAGAAAATGTGGTGAGAAAGGGTTGAAAATTTATGAGGTGGATTTGAATGATGCATATTGAACACACTAAAAGTATGGAGTTCAAATAAGTTCAAAAGAAGAAATCCCTTTGTAGGAGATGAGTTCTTGTTCGAAACCTTGATATTTCGAAAGAGATTGTCCGTTTTGTACACGAAGTGCATCCAGTTTTTGTCGTAGCAACTTTTTAGCACATGTTATGTGGGTGAAATGATGATACCATGCCAGGTTTCAACCTTTTCAGAGCTCATTTGTCGGGCTTTTCAATTTCAGGGTCATTTAGGTCAAAAATCATTAAATGCATGAAAAATAGCAAATGAAGTTATAAAGGGTTGAATTTTAGGATGTGGTTTTGAATGGTGCATATTGAATGCATAAAATGCACAAAAAGTCTGGAGTTGAAATAAGTAAAAAAATGAAATGGCTTTGTAGCAGATGGGTTTTCGTGTGAAACCTTGATACTTCGAAGGAGATGGTCCAGTTTGTACACGAAGTGCATCCAGTTTTTGCCGAACCCTCACAACTTTTTAGCACAAGCTATGTGGGTGAAATGATGATACCATGCCAAGTTTCAACATTTTTAGAGTTCATTATAGTGCTTTTCAATTTCAGGGTCATTTAGCTCAAAAACAAATCATTAAATGCATGAAAAATAGTAAATGAAGTTAGAAAGGGTTAACTCTGGCTTGGTTAACCTTAGATGTGACTCTGACGAGGACGGTGCTAACAGATGTAGTCGACGGGTATGATTGGACTCTTGGTTAAAGGGGGATTCTGAGATTTTCAAACTCTACCCCCTTGTGGACTGTCTTTTTTAGTTTTGTAGAAAATAAGCAAAAATGATAAATTCTTCAAAAAATAAAATCCTTTGAGATGTAGTTAGGTTTTAGTTTCTAGTTCGTATAGAAATTTTGAGATATGGATTTTGACCGTTTTTACAAAAAAAAGGAAAAAAATGTAAAACAGCCATAACTTTTGCATACGACGTAAAAAAAGTTTAATATATCAAAAAAGCCTAGGGAAAAATTGGGACTTGATTTCACCCGCCCGTTGAAGTTTTTTCAGATGCTCAAAATTCCAAATGTAAAAAAGTTATTTCAAAAAGAAGTTTTTTTTCCAAAAAAACAAGAAGAAATAATTTTATTTAAAGATAGTAGGTTATTTCATTGAAATTCACTATTATTATTACTTATTTTGTTTATTTTAATAATTGTTTTGAATTAAAAAAATTAAACCATGTGACATGACATCAAGACCTAAGGTTGTTTAGGATTGATAGCTTACTAATGTGAGGAAAACAACAAGTGCGGACTTGGCAACTAGGGGTGATAGAACCAGAAAGTTACGCGTGCTCGGGCTGAAGCAGTGAGAGGATGAGTGACCGACCGGGAAGTTAGACGATTTAGAATAAGTGCTCCACGGTGAAGCAGTGAGGATGGGAGATTTGAAAATTAGAATAAAATATAAAAACAAGTCAAAAATATTCAGAAAAAAATTAGAAAAAAAATTCTACCTTTTCGGGTCAAACAAAATAAACAGGTGGAGCCTTTAATCTTGGTTGGTAACACGAACCGGGACTAAAGGTCCTCCCTCCACACTCGCCCAAACAGCGCCACGTGGAGCCCTATTAGCTCCGGTCCGGGGCCGAACCGGGGCTAACATTAGTCCTGGTTCGTGAACCGGGACTAATGACCCAACCAAACCGGGGCTAAATGCCCTTTTTCTACTAGTGGTAGTCTCGGTTAGGAAGGGTCTTTCATCCCGGTTCAGCAATCGAGACTAATATTTAGAGACTAAAGCCACCACTCCCCCCTCTTTACTCTCGGTTGGCCACGAACCGAAACTAAAAGTCCCACCTCGTGGCAGATAGCGCCAGGGGCTAGGGACCTTTAGTCCCGGTAGGTGTCACCAATCGGGACGAGGGGTTTTGGGGTTTAAGATTTTTGGGTTTATGGTTTATTTTTTGTTTTCTATTTTTTTAATTTCAAACATATTTTACGCTACTACATATACTGTACACGTTATGCATATATAATAGAATTTCTCATACGACCGATCATATATATATATCATAGACTTTCTGGTACTACCATACGCATACACATACACACACACATACATATATACACACACAATTATATATATATGTAATTTCTCCTACAATTTGCAGATCAATACATGCAGGCATTAGCTGTAAAGGTATTCTCCATCGGGAGATATGAACTGCTTAACCAAAAATCCCGTAATTTCCTCTTGAAGTACTCGTATGTGGTCCCTTGGTAGGAGACTATCCCGCATCTCCCTCATCTTTAAGGAAGGAGATAAATATAAATATATTAGTTGTTTGTGTATATATTAGACCATGATAAAAAAATTGTGAATAGTGTTTACATACCGAACGATGTCTATCTTCTATGCGTCGTTCGGTCATAAAGCGAATGTTCTCGTAAACATATTATTGACATAAATTAGTCCCCTTTTCCTGCTTCATGCACTTTACGAGAATAGAATTCAATCAGATAATAATCAAGCATGATAATGGTATTGAAACTAGAATTCAAGAGATGCGCAGACGTAGCTAGTACTACTTAACTACCAGATTGGACCGTCGCCATTTAAGCTTTGGTTGCCATGCACCGGCTTCCTTTTTGATGAACTTTGTCCGAACCCTGCCCGACAAAGAAAATGAATAAATGAGTTGTTAATTACTTAATATTAGGAAATGAAATAAAGAGTGATAATGATTGAAATTACCTATCGAGCATCAAAATCAGGCTCTTGTATTCAATAGTGTCTTTACCTAGTGAGTCGAGTGTTTCAACTGTTCCCTCGTCAACTTTAATGATTACCAGGATCAAGTGGAAACTGCGAACACGTTTATATAAGCGGGCATGCAGAACTCATCAACTAAACTTAACATCGAGTAAGCAAATATAGAATTTGTAGTACAAGATAGTAACACTCACTTGAAGTTGTAAGGAAATAGTATTTCTATTCTAGTATTTGGTTCCATCAAAAACCTTAGGAAGTTATGCTTTGTGTCTTTTCCTTGGTTTTTTAACGTAATTTCATTAACGGTATTTGGGTTAATGAACCCAATGTCATAGACTTCATCTCTTTTGCATTCAGAAATCTTCATTCTGCGTAATAGCACACAAAAGAATCTAGTAAGAATAATTATAGGCAATGAACGTGCTAAGGTGGAGACTTAAATTACAGAAAGAAATCACTTACAAACAATACAGATAACGATAGTACAGTCGAGTGCGTCTTGATTGAATAACTGAAAACGTTCTAAAAAGTCAATCCATTAGTCCTTTGCATGGAAGTAATGCTCTTGCTGGACTTTCACCATGAGCCACTACGCCCGGCCTTTAATTGTCTCGGGTACCACTCATGCAACTTGTGCATTTGTGTTGATAGCAGCGGGACCTCCTCATATTTCAATTTTGTAGAAATGGGGACATGCTCGATGCCTAGGAGTTGATCAACACTGAGACCTCATTCTTTAGCAAGAGCTTCGGTTGTCTCCTTATCGGTACTCACCTTGAGAAGGGGGATCGATTGCACTGCTTGTTCTCCGAGCTGGGGAACAGTTTTCCCGCTTTTATTACTACCCATAAGGCTCGACTGTTGATGTTTCTTTACTTGAAATGACTTTCTAATAGAGTGTTCATAGTTGTCATGTAGCCTTGGCGTCGGGGTTGCTCTAGATTATGCAGAACGTGATCTATGGTTTCCACAAGTATTTTCTCCTTTGGCAGTTTTGGTGCGAAATGGGCCTTCACTTCCGCATCCACTACTAACCTGTTTTCCTCCTCGATCATGTCGTAAGCCAACTTGTTTTTGGTAGGAGGCTCGGTTTTCTTCTTAGGTGCTCCCTTCTGTTTTGGAGTCCGAGGATGCGGCAGAGATCGATATTGCAGACTCACACCGGGCTCCGCCTCGTGGTGGGGTATTGGAGTCGGCTCACGTGGCGGAGATCAATGTGGACTCACGCTAGGCTTCATGATATCAATGTTGGGTACTGGAGTCGGCTCGCGCGGTGGAGATCAACGTGGACTCAAGCTGCGCTCCATGATATCGGTGTGGGGTACTGGAGTCGGCTCACGGAGCGGAGATCGAGATGTATTGCTACTCGGGGGAGTCGGTGGCCTTGGCGCCGGGTTTGGAAACACGAGCATTCCTTTCTCCATAAAATGGCAGAATGTTCTTTTTATCGGGCTAGAACACCCCCATTGCAGCATCTTCTATTGCTTGAATTCAAGCGTTCGAGGCATCTTTAAGACTTTCCTTTTCAATAATATGCCATGTCTTTACGTCCGACTTCCCTCCATGCACATAAAACCAACTCATGCACCTGTGGGGCCAAGCCACTATTTTTGGAGTGACCCCTGCAGCAATCATCTTGACCTCGGATTCTTCCCACTTAGACAGGGAACTCTTGTAGCCACCTGGTCCGAGAACATGGTGAATCTTTTTTTTGTCATCACTTATCTTATTTTTTCTCGACCGTTCCTTTGCTTCTTCCGATTCCTTGAAATGCACAAATGCGTCCCACTGATCTTTTACCTTCTCTAGCGCTCAAGTGTATTTTGGAGTCTTCTTTCCTACATTGACGTACTCGGCTCATAATCTTTTCTTCCACATTTGTAATTGTATGGCCATCTTCTTAAGACCAAACTACTTGACTCTCGACCGCTCGTGATCTGTGAAACCCTCTGTTAGGTCAAAATGTGATATGAGTGTATCCCAAAGCAATTTTTTTGATCTTCTATCGATAAAACTAACTCGTCGATCTTCCCTTGGCTTATTCGATTATTGAATGGTGATCGGGATGTTGTCCCTAACAATAACTCCGCACTGAGCTATAAATTGCAGGCATTTTCTTCAGGACCAATCGGCAGGCCATCTGCTTTGACTTGATCGGTGTTGTACTTTATGCCATCAGGCAACCTTTTGGCTTCGCCTCGTACTACCCGTGTAGAAGATTTGCCCGATCCGGAGGGCTAAAATAATAAATATTCATTACACTAGTAGAAAACAGGGCATTGAGCCAACCACATTGGACCCGGATTGGATATAAACCGGTTCTAAATGGTCTGTCCGCTGGGCCCCCTCCCTGCAGCAAATGGCCGCAAGGCCTTTAGGACCGGTTTGTAACACAAACCAGTCCTAAAGGTTTTTGGACCGTTTGCTGCAGGGAGGGGGGCCCAGTGGACAGACCCTTTAGAACCGGTTTGTATCACAAACCGGTGCTAAAGGTTTTCTCATTTTTGCAGCAACTGCGGGGCCCCGCTGTCAGACCCTTTAGCATCGGTTTTTGACACAAACCGGTCCTAAAGCCCTCCTCTCCTTCCTCCCCGAGCACCCCTATATTCCACCCCATTTTTTCTAGCTCCATTTTTTCTAGCTCAAGCTCAACTCCATTTTTGCTCTCTCCTTCCTCTTGGGAGCTCTAATCCATCCCCATTTTTCTCCACCATTTGTCAAGATTGTTGGCACCCATCGGTCCTACGGTTAGCATCAACATTCCCTCTTCCGGTATTGCAAGTTTTGCTCGTTTTCTTGCTCATTTCATTTTTGTTGTGCTAGCTAGGTGTTTGATGAAATGACTAAGCTAGAGAGAGTTCATCATTTGTTATGTATACATATGCAATTTGAGCTCAAATTTAATTATGATTTGTGGTTTTTTTTAGTGTCGCGCGCCTTGTCCCCTTCCTCACCGCCGTCGATCGCCCCGTCACCGACACAACCTTGGTGAGCCTATTGTTTTTATTTACCAAAACAAATTTTGATTTGTATGATTTACATATTTACTTGTATATAATTTTCTTATTGTGTAAGATTTTTTTTATATGTATAGCGCCATGGTTTTGATATCCGTCCCCGTTGGCCCTCGTCCAGTCTATGATTCGGATGTGGTATATTATCTTTTATAACTACATATTTTCATTTCTTGATTATATGACAATTAATTACGCCGACCAACTTGACATAGATATTTTTATCTAGGAGGTAGTGGAACCGAAAATGCCAATCGACCCTATTGTTGAGAAGTTACACTTAGTTGAACAAGAAAATGTTGGCCTGAAAGAAAGATTGAAAAAAACTGAAGAAAGGTTGGAAAAAACTGAAAGAGAGAAGATGACCTTGGAAAAGGTTCTTGCCGGTGTCGTCGATGGTCACAAGAGCGAGATGGACGCAATGCGTGTGAAGATTAGAAAGATTAGAAAATATGCAGTTAGTAAAGAGGCTTGGTATCATTATGCCGTCGGGTCAATTGTTACCTTTGTTGCGATTTTGATCGCATTTGTTGCTGTTTTTAAATGCATTATTTAGAGAGAGTTTTTATGGTTGGTTTCAGTGTGTGTTTTTATGAGAACTATATATGTATGGTCACTACGCTACTTTGGTTTTAACGTGTGATGAAATTTTTGTATTAATTAATTAATTTAGTCATGATGATTTAGCATAATGGTTTTTGATAAATTTATATAATGCAGATGAACCGGCAATGGATGTACAGTGATCGACGTCGTCCGGAATTCCTTAATGGCATGCATAGTTTTCTCAATGTGGCTCAGAAAAACAGGCAGAATGGATTTATTTTTTGTCCATGTAAAAAATGCCAGAATAAGAGGAATTTCCCTAATTCAAGAACCATACACACCCACCTGTTGCAAGAAGGCTTCATGCCAAGTTATTTTTGTTGGACCAAGCACGGAGAAAGAGGGGTTGTAATGGAAGACAATGAAGAAGAAGAGGATAATGATAACTATCCTATGTTCGGTGAACACGGTGATACTGAAATGGGGGAAGACGAGCCTGAACTTGAGGACATTGTTGATGAGTCTGATGATGATCTTCGTCAGGTCATTCGTGAAGAACAGATAAACTGCGGAAGTGAAAACGAGAGGTTGAAGTTGGAGCGCATGTTAGAAGATCACAAAAAATTGTTGTACCCAAATTGCGAAGATGGCCAGAAAAAGCTGGGCACCACCCTGGAATTGCTGCAATGGAAGGCAGAGAATGGAATATCTGACAAGGGATTTGAAAAGCTGCTGAAAATAATGAAGAAGATGCTTCCAAGAGATAACGTGCTGCCCTGCAGTACGTACGAAGCAAAGAAGGTTGTCTGCCCTCTAGGATTGGAAGTGCATAAGATACATGCATGCATCAATGACTGCATCCTCTACCGCGGTCAGCACGAGAATTTAAATGCCTGCCCGGTATGCGGTGCATTTCGGTATAAGATCAGGCGAGATGACCTTGGTGATGTTGAGGGCGACGACCGCCCCAGGAAGAGGGTTCCTGCCAAGGTGATGTGGCATGCTCCTATAATACCACGGTTGAAACGTTTGTTCCAAAACAAAGAGCATGCCAAGTTGCTGCGATGGCACAAAGAAGACCGGAGGGAAGACGATATGCTGAGACAACCCGCTGATGGGTCGCAGTGGAGAAACATCGACGATAAGTACGAGGACTTTGCACGTGACCCAAGAAACTTAAGGTTTGGTCTAAGTACAGATGGCCTGAATCCGTTTGGGGAGCAGAGTAGCAGTCATAGCACCTGGCCCGTGACTCTATGTATCTATAACCTTCCTCCTTGGTTATGCATGAAGCGTAAGTTCATTATGATGCCAGTGCTTATCCCAGGCCCGTCGCAACCCGACAACAACATGATGTGTACCTGAGGCCACTGGTTGATGAACTTTTAGAGTTATGGGCTGACGAAGGTGTACGTGTGTGGGACGAGTACAAACAGGAGGAATTTGACCTACGAGGGTTGCTATTTGTAACCATCAATGATTTGCCCGCTCTTAGTAACATCTCAGGACAGTCAAACAAGGGATACAACGCATGCACACACTGTTTAGGCGAGACTGAAAGTATACATATAGGCAAGAATGTGTACCCGGGGCATCGTCGATTTCTTTCAGACAGGCATCCCGTAAGAAAGAAAGGAAAGCATTTCAAAGGCGAGGCAGATACACGGAGGAAGCCAACCCTCCCTAAAGGTACTGATATATATGACATGGTCAAAGATATAAAAGTAATCTTTGGTAAGGGTCCTGGCGCACAATCTGTTCCGAATGACGCCGACAACCACGTAGCCATGTGGAAGAAGAAATCTATATTCTGGGAACTACCCTATTGGAAATTCCTAGAGGTTCGCTCTGCGATCGACGTGATGCACGTGACGAAAAATATTTGCGTGAACCTGCTAAACTTATTGGGCGTGCATGGGAAGAAGTCGAGAGATACACCAAAAGCACGGCTGCACCACCAACGTATGCACGAACGAGACGACCTGATGAATCGAGAGAATTTCAAAGGTCCTGCCAGCTACGCTCTTACCAAGGAAGAGAAGGAGATCTTTTTCCAAGTCCTGAGCAGTATCAAGGTCCCGTCTGTCTACTCGTCGAACATAAAAGGAATACTAAACCTGGAAGAGAAAAAGTTCCAAAACCTAAAGTCTCATGACTGCCACGTGATCATGACCCAGTTACTTCCGATTGCATTGAGGGGGCTTCTGCCAGAAAACGTGCGAGTACCCATTGTGAAGCTATGTGCATTCCTCAACGCAATTTCTCAGAAGGCAATCGATCCAGCAACTCTACCAAGTTTACAGAAGGACGTGGTCCAATGTATTGTCAGCTTCGAGTTGGTGTTCCCACCAACCTTCTTCAATATTATGACGCACCTCATAGTTCACCTAGTCCAAGAGATTTCCATTCTCGGTCCTGTATTCTTACATAATATGTTCCCCATTGAGAGGTTCACGGGAGTCTTGAAGAATTATGTTAAAAACCGTGCTAGGCCAGAAGGAAGCATGGTCAAGGGCTATGGAACAGAGGAGGTCATTGAGTTTTGTGTTGACTTTATTCCTGACCTGAACCCGATCGGTGTTCCTCAGTCGCGCCATGAGGGGAGACTGCGTGGAAAAGGCACACTAGGAAAGAAATCAACAACATGTATGGACGAGCAATCCTTCACTCAAGCACACTACACAGTTCTAGTTAATTCCAGCTTGGCGGCTCCATATATCCAGGAACACAAGGATATTTTACACTCGGAATACCCGGAGCAACCTGAAGATTTCATTGCTAAAGAACACGCGAAGAATTTCGGCGGTTGGTTGCAAAGACGTCTCATTAATGACAACATTGTTGAAGATGAGCTATACTTGTTGGCCAAGCAACCATCTTCGACTGTATTGACCTTTAAAGGGTACGAGATAAATGGTAACACATTTTACACGCCAGACCAAGATAAAAAGAGCAACAACCAAAACAGTGGCGTCCGGTTTGATGCAAAAGACGACAACGGGCAAAGGGTCACATACTATGGTTACATAGAGCAGATATGGGAACTTGACTACGGACCTTCCTTTAAGGTCCCTTTGTTCTGGTGCAAATGGTTCAACCTGTTAGGCGTGAAGGTAGACCCGAAGTACGGAATGACAACAGTGGATCAGAAGAATCTTGGGTACGGCAATGATCAATTCGTCCTAGCCAATGATGTGGCTCAGGTTTTCTATGTGAAGGACATGTCTAGCAGACCGAGAAAAAGAAAAGATAAGGAAGCGAATACATCAGACGATGAGCCAAGGCGCCACATAGTTCTTTCAGGGAAAAGAAACATCGTGGGAGTCGAGGACAAGACAGACATGTCAGAAGATTACAATAAATTTGATGAAATTCCTCCCTTCAAAGTCAAAGATGATCCAAGCATCCCGTTAAATGATGAAGATAGTCCATGGTTACGGCGCAATCAGAAGAAAGGCAAGAAGAAAAATAGATAGGGGGTGTTGTTGGTGATGTGTAATAATGTATTAAACCTTTTATGTAATTGTGTTGACCATTTTGATAAATATTAAAAATTTGACCAGTTTCCACTAAATTTGACCATTTTGATAAATATCATTTTTATTTTTTAAGTGTTAAAATGACATTTTGATAATTTGTAAATAAATGTAAAAAAAACAGAAAAGGGAAACAAAAAAGAAAAATAAAAGAAGAAACAGGAAAAAGAAAAAGGAAACAAAAAGAAAAAGAAAACAGGAAACAGAAAAAAGGAAAAAAGAAAAATAAAAGAAGAAACAGGAAAAAGAAAAAGGAAACAAAAAGAAAAAGAAAACAGGAAACAGAAAAAGGAAAAAAGAAAAATAAAAGAAGAAACAAGAAAAAGAAAAAGGAAACAAAAAGAAAAAGAAAACAGGAAACAGAAAAAAGGAAAAAAGAAAAAGGAAAAAAACCTTTAGGACCGGTTTGTAACAACAACCGGTCCTAAAGGTGGGTTCGGTTCGCGCCCAATTTTTGGACCCTTTAGCACCGGTCTGTGTTAACAACCGGTGCTAAAGGGTCTTTAGCACCGGTTGTTGACACAGACCGGTGCTAAAGGGTCTATACCTCTACGGGGTCGCCAACTTCTCGCCTTCCCGCGCGTCTCTCCTCGCCTTCTCTCCTCGCCGACTCGGCCTCCTCGCGCCGCCTCGCCGGCCGACGATCCTCGACGCCGCCTCCTCGCCGCGCCGCCGCCTCCTCGCGCGCGCGGCCTCCTCGCGCCGCCTCGCCGGCCGACGATCCTCGGCGCCGCCTCCTCGCCACGCCGTCGCCTCCTCGCCGCGCCGACGCCTCCTCGCCGCGCCACCGCCTCCTCGCGCCGCCGCCTCCTCGCGCGCGCGGCCTCCTCGCGCCGCCTCGCCGGCCGACGATCCTCGGCGCCGCCTCCTCGCCGCGCCGTCGCCTCCTCGCCGCGCCGCCGCCTCCTCGCGCCGCCTCCTCGCCGCGCCGTCGCCTCCTCGCCGCGCCGCCGCCTCCTCGCGCCGCCGCCTCGCCGGCCGACGATCCTCGCCGCCTCCTCGCCGCGTCGTCGCCTCCTCGCGACGCCTCCTCGCCGCCTCCTCGCGCGCCGCCCCACGCCGCCTCCTCGCCGCCCCACTTCGTCTTCTTCACGTAAGGTATATCCGTATTTTCGTATATCCATATTGTTGTATGCTTGTAATTATAACCGTCGATATTAGTTTTTTTCCGGCCCGAATAGGACATCCTATAAAAAAAAGTTACGTGATCATGCATGTTCTCACGGCTCTCACGGCTAAAAAAAGTTACGGGATTTGTTCTATCGACGTACAAATCGTACCTTCTAGAGATGCTCTCACGGCTCGATTTGAAGCCGCCTTCATCATTTATGTCGCTAAAGCGAGGAAGACGATTCTAGTAGACTCACTTTTTCAGTCAACATTCGAAACTTTCCGACGTACAAATCCTATAGACGAAGTCGGTCAACATTCGTGCAACGTGAGGTCACTCCGACGATTCCGACGATTCCGTAAAACCCTAAACCGACGATTCCGACGATTCCGTAAAACCCTAAACCGACGATTCCGACGATTCCGTAAAACCCTAAACCGACGATTCCGATGATTTCGTAAAACTTTCCGACGATTACAATTCCGTAAAACTTTCCTACGATTCCGACGATTCCATAACCGCGGGGAAAGTTTCCGACGATTCCGACGATTCCGTAAAACTTTCCGACGATTCCGTAAAACTTTGCGACGATTACGACTCCGACGATTCCGTAAAATTTCCGGTTACGTAAAACTTTTCCGTAAATAATTTTGCTAAGTTAAATTCTTGTTACTAGCAGGTGTTGAGCTATGGATCCCCAAGAACCACATGATCAGCACGCCGATCAGCTCGCGGGAATGGGTGAGGCGGAGAAGGAAAGATACATGTGCCAGATGATTTTTGAAGATGCAACGGCCATATATCATGATGACGACGGTGGGCATGCGTTTAGCAATCAATTTTTGAACGACTCCGGTGACGGAGCTGAGAATATAGAAGATGTAGTAGATGCAGAAGTGCCCTCCGGAACAAACTCTGCCAATGTATATCTCAAGTCACTGTTGACGCAACAATTAATTTGTATTGCACTTACTAACGAATCATTATTTTCCCGTTTAGGTGCCCTCCGGAACACCTAGCGCAAGTACTGAGACAAAGTCGAAACGAGGCCTGGCCGCAAGGTTGAAAGATACTGCAAGGTACTCGATCGATAAAGTTGCTGCTGATGGCAAACCACTGGAACCCCCAGAAACGTATCGCAAATTTGTAAATCAGTGCGGAGTTGTTGTAAGAGACCTGGTCCCGATCAACTTAATAGAATGGAATAAGCCGAAGACCGGCGCCAACGTTGGAGCTACTTATGTCGATGACAGATTGAAAAGAGTGCTTTGCGACACGGTGTGGCTAAATTTCAGCGTAGCGGAAGATAAGAAGAAGAAAGTCGAGGAGTGGGCTTTGAAGAAGATGGCCACACAATTCCAGAGGTGGAAGAAAGACTTGTGGAAGAAATATAAGGACGAAGATCCATTTTTCACTGGGCACCTAGTGAAGATAAGAGACGCTTGGCCTGATTTTAAGGCGTACAAGAAATCGGGTGTCTTTACATCCCGATCAGCCACAAATACGGAGAATGCGAAGAAGAAGAAATATCACCATATTTTGGGGTCAGGTGGCTACATGACTGCCCTGCCTAGGTGGCGACGCTATGAAGATGCGCTTCTGAAAAGAAATATCATTCCACAGACACATGACTGGCCCGATAGGTCCAAGTTCTGGTTGTTCGCGCATGGGGCAACGTTGGACGCTGAGACTGGGATGATTGTTGCGGAGGGACCATGGTCGGAAAAAATAAGACAAGTCGTATCAGATCTAGAGAAGGCAATAGAAGCTGTTCGAAAAGGAACTTTTGTTCCCGATAGAGAGAACGACGAGTTGACGAAGGCACTCGGGAACCCCGAAAAGTGGGGACGAACACGAGGCTTTGGAGCCACTACCCCGTGGAACCAAGGGTTTCCGGCGGACCTTGGCACTTACAGAAGCCGTGGTAGAAGCAAGAGGAAGGCGCTGGAACGGATATCGACATTAGAAGAAAAGGTGGTGTTTCTCTTGAAGAAAGGGGGACACCCTGTACTTGACACTGAAGAGGAGGAAGAAGATCCTGCACCTGACGCTGATCAGCAGCAATTAGAAGACGATCCTGTAGCAGATGCCGTCCCATCTCAGCATAGAAGCGGCGTGGGTTCCACGCAGCTGCAGCTAGAAGACGGTCCTGCAGTTGAACCGTCGGCGCCTCACTACCCCGTGGATGATGTCACGGAGAAGACAAACTGTGAGATACATATGCCAATGGGGAACATATCCTTCATGGTGGCGTCAGGCTATGCTTTACCGAATCAACCTGGAGCAACCTACCATGGTGGTCAGATTCCAGCATCCCATGCTCGTGTCGGGTTGTCAACAATTACGCCGGGATGCCAGTCAATTGAGCTTGATATTCCTGGAGGTGAAGGCAAGAAGACACTGGGAGAAATGGAGCTTGGTATCATCTTGTGGAAGAAGAAACACATCGTGTTTCCTAACGCGGCGCCAAGGCCACCGACTCCTCCAGGTACCAATGCACCACCTGCAACAATTACTGAATGTTGCACCACATGTAAGCCTATTTTTAATAGTTTTTTCACTTTCGTACAGAGAATGCACGACCTCCAAGTCCACCCCCCAACGCACCTCCAAGTCCACCCCCAACGCACCTCCAAGTCCACCCCACAACGAAGATAGGGAGCCCGAGGCCGAGAGTCCATCGCCCGTGCACTCCAGTGAGCCGACGGATGCGCCCACTACGGGTACGGCAAAGCGGAAGCTGCAGTTCACAAGAAACGGGACTCCTCCCAAGAAGAGAGAAAGGAAACCCAATAAAGTCAAGACTCCCCCGAAGTTACCAGGCCTGATGACTCCGGAGGAACTAGACGAGGCCGTGAAAGCCAAAAACAAAGCATGGTTCGCACGGTTTCCCCTGAAGCCCCCCTCCAGACATCTGGAAGGAAACTCTGAAGAACGTACCAAAGTGGAAAATTGAGCGCACCATCGACAACTTATATTATCCTGAACCGCCGCCACCGCCGCCCCTTCCAGACTATGAACGGTACATTGAAAAGATGCACACCGCACAGATGAAGCAGGCGGAGCAGATGAAGCAGGCGGAGCAGACGAAATGCGGGAAACAAGTTCCCCAACTCGGAAAACAAGAAGCACAGTCAATTGCCCCGCTCAAGGTGTTATCTGACCAGGCTTCAGTGTCCAGTCCACGCATGGGCGACGTAGGTTACGCTATTGCTGATGTGGTATATAAATATAAGCCCGAGCACCCTCTGGTCAAAAATCCTAGTGCTCTAACAACCCAACTATGGAATTTACATGGTTGGTACTTGGAGGCCACAAGGCAAAAGAGAGACTGGATCATGGCGGCAGTTCAGGATCAACACTACTTCAGAGAGTACGGTGTGGAGGTTGGGTTCGATGATTTTTTCCACATGTACAATCAACGTGCCCTCGACAAAGCTATCGTCAGCTGCTACTGTTTGTAAGTGATTTATTTGTGTAATTTAATTATTTAGTTAAGCTCGCGTTCATTGCCCGTATAATTATCACTCACGAGACATTCTTTTTGTACGCTGCTATGCAGAATGAAGATTCGTGAATAAAGGCTGGCAGGAATCTGAGACTTTGGGTTCATTGACCCGTATTCGTTTCATCAAGAGACAATAGAAAAGTTCAACAAGGATACACCGGATGATTTGCTAAGGTTTTTGAAGCGACAAAGTACCAAAAAAGAAATACTTTGGCCCTACGGATTCAAGTGAGTGTTACTGTCTTGTACACATTCCATTTTGCTTACCTGATGTTAAGTGTAATTGATGAGTATGCATGACTGCGTGTGTACACGTGCGCAGGTCCCACTTCATATTGTTCATCATTAGAATCGATCAAGGACAAGTTGGAGTCTGGGACCCGTTAACCTGGGACGCTGACAAATGGAAGAGCGCGCGTCACATGCTTCAAAGGTATATATATATCGGCCTCTTTCGTTCACCGGCCTCTTTTTCGTTCATTTCCTGATATCAAGTAAGTAATAATTAACTCTTGTATTCATTTTTCTTTGTCGGCCAGGGTTTGGCAAATGTTCATCAAGGAAGAACCCGGTACATGGGCAGACAAGCTCCACTTTCAGATTAACAAAGTAAGTAGTACTACGTACCCAGGTTTCAATACCATTACCATTCTCTTGATTATTATTAATTTGACTGAATTATGTTCTCGTATATAGGGCGTCCCGCAACAACCACATGGCACTGATTATTGTGGATACTACGTTTGCGAGTACATTCACAGGATTATCAATGAGAAATCCCGTACTTCCAGAAATCTAGAGGTACGTAACCGGATCTTCACAACTTTATTTATGTTGCCATCAATTATGTTAGTTTTGTTCATAACTTAATTGTTTTCATCTACTTCTTTTAAAGCTGCAACGAAAGCGGGCGATGCTAAGACCAATCCAACGTTGCAAGGCAGTGCAGAGGAATTGGCAGGATTTCTCCTCACACAAGTCATAGATGAAGGCGGAGAATTTTTCCATCCTATGAACCAATAGCCAGCTCCCTTCTCTATGCAAGTATACAGCTATAGGAAACGAACTTCAAATTATGTAATGATAATCGGTCCAGTACTTCGTGTTACATGTATATATGTACTTTTATTTGGTGCATCAACATTTAACCGCAAACACGGAATCGGAAACACTTAACCGCAAACACGGAATCGGTGTTTCCAGATACGTGTTTCCGATTCCGTGTTCGTAAAAAACGGAACACGGACACACGGAATCGGAAACACGGAATCGGAAAGACGTAAACGGAAATACGGAACCGGAAACACGTAAACGAAAACCCTGAAAATACGGAACACGGAAACACCAAAATACGGAATCGGAAACCCTGAAAAGAAAAGGAAAAAAAAGAAAAAAAAGCATTAGGATCGGTTGGTGTTACCAACCGGTTCTAAAGGTCCTCCGCCTGCGCGCATTCTTCGGCGCCCACGTGGAGGCCTTTAGCACCGGCTTGTAAGAGACCGGTGCTAAAGGGGGGGGGCCTTTAGTCCCGGATACGTAGCACCGGATGTGTATCCGGGTCCAAAGGCCCTTACCAACCGGTTCTAATACCCCTTTCTCGACTAGTGTTAATATATGTAATGAGATCACAAAAGGCCTTATATAGGGATTGACTATTTGTCACCCTGGCTGAAGAATAGTTATTCTTCACCCACCTCTATTTTTACATCAATGCACTGTAATTTTCTGTTTCATAATTTTTCTCTGGTTTCATATGTAAAAAGAGGCCGTAAAAAATATATAGTCACCATAAAATATATTTTATGTCACGTAAAATTACAAACATAAAAACATAGTGTAAAATATACATGAAATGCGATTTTTCTGGTCTTATGACCTATATTTGAATTTTTTTACATCAAATTTTACGTAATGAATCAATATAAATGTAGCTATTGGTATTCAAAATGTAATTTATTTAGCTAGAACAGGGAATGTGTGTGTGTGTGTGTGTGTGTGGAGCATGGATTTGCTATCACCACTAGCGAGGGTGGTTGCTATATGAACCCTTTGTTTGCATCGAGATCCGAACTTTCTCGTAGATAAGGTTCCTATTTCTTGAATTTTGGATGATGTCAATTACCAAAGAGGAAGCCATGTGAGGGTCCTTTACAAAGCAGCGGACCAAAACAGCAACATATGACCTGTGATGGTAGGAGTATTCACTGAATGCACACATTCCCTGTTCTAGCATTGGCCTTTGAGTATGAACCGTTTTGGGTAAGCATGTGATATAAGTTTTGTTGTGTAGTTAACCACCTCCCTCTCTCTCTCACACACACACATACGCGTATCTGACAAGTGAACAGTGAAGTGTGGTCCAATTCATTTATATGAAGAAATAACAATTAACCACCGAATATATGGGGAATGAAAAAGAGAAATGAGAAGGGACCAGATCCCAACACATAACGTGCAACAGTGATTGCGGTCGCTCCACCGAAACTTTATATCTTCACTTTTTTCATATACCTCGTCGAACATTGATCATTGAATAACATTTCCTTCGTCATCATCGTTTGTGTGCCCTTCATCTCTTTGTTCTTCCTCAAATATTTCCTCACCGAAGTCGTTCAGATATTGTGTGTCGTCATCTACTACTTCATTCTCTGGGTTTTTGGAGCGTATCATTTTGAAGATGAGATCCTCTTGATCATGGTCGTATCTGCCGCTATTATCACCCCTAGCTTAACTAATAGAGAAGAAAGATAAACAATTTAGTATTCAAATTAGAATGCTTTCAATAAGAAAATTAGAATACATTCAATAAGCAAATGGTCCATAGCTTAACTAATACATCATGAATAATCAACTTAATGCATCGTCGAATATTATCACTAATACATCTTGAAATTTATCATATCATATCAGTAATACATCTCGAATATCTGTCGCTATCAAACGGATCACCGAAAGAGATGCCGCTTTACTGAGCCGCGGGCGATGGACACCCAAAGAGAAGGAACCATCACAGGATCATAGCTCGGGTGAGATCCTTGAAGAACCTGCCAGGTATTGGAGGACATGTCGTCCAACTCAAATATGTAGCGACGAACGTGCTCGTCCTCCTCCTTGACACGGCGACGCACCTCCTCCTCAGGGGTCGGCTGCCTCCGCACTATAGTGGCCCACGGGACCACCACCAAAGAAGCCCCGGGTCGATATTGAGACCCGGATTCCTCACCAACCTGCGCGCCCCGGAAGGTAGCACATCCTAGTGCCAGCCCGGCGAAACCCAGTCCCGGATATCTCCCCTCTCAAACAGGTTGTCGTTGCCGATACGATAACGAGGATGCGGGCCGGGAATCGTGGACTATATTGTAGATACTTATATTTAAAAAAGATGTATTTGAATTCCTAGCAACAACATCTATACCTACTAATATGTATTTCACCCCTCATTTAACTGAAATCACCAAAGTAATTCACTATTCCACAAATAAAGTCACTACAACATCAATATATACTAATAAAAAATAGGTATTATTTGTCTGTCATGCTATTTTATATAAAATCCGTTGATGTTTCACACATTAAACCTATATTACATATCACATGTTTTTAAAAATACTCATATCTTCTAAACCATAACTCCAAATTTAACATGTTATGTATGGAATTTGGTTAGAAAATATGTAGAATCTGAATATGATGTTATTTTATCTGTTAACCATTGAAAAATCCTCATGCAAGCCATGTTTAAATAGAAGACCCGGGGAATCTTAAATTGCGCTTTTGTACGCTAAGATCATATTTTGCTAGTACATACATACATATATACACATTGTTTACATATATAAGCATCTAAAAATGAAAAAAAAGAATAGGGAGGAGAGGCTCACCATCGGATCGTCGAGGCGTAGGGAGGTGAGGAGGACGCCGGAGATGGAGGTACCGCGCGCGGAGAATGGGCACGCGGAGGAGAGCGGCCGGCGGCAGCGACCGGAGAGGGAGAGCAGTCAGTGGGAGAAGACATCGAGGGCGCGGTCGGGCGGTGCATGGATGAGCAGCGCGTGGAGTAGAGTGGCCGATAGGAGAGCTGGCGGTGGCGACTTGAGATGGAGAGCGGTCGGCGGGAGTGAATGTCGAGCGACATGGTTGGGCAGCCTGACGTCGTTGCGAGAGCTGGCGGCGGCGGTCTCCTTTGTTTCGATGGAAATGGAGGGGAGGGAGAAGAGAACGGCTAAATACCAGGGGACCTTTATTCCCGGGTTGTATCACCAACCGGGACTAAACATCCTTTGTCTTGATTGGTATCAGCAACCGGGATTAAAGACCTCTTTTTCGGCGTCCCAAATTCCGCGCGGGAAGGGACCTTTAGTCCCGGTTGGTGATAACAACCGAGACTAAACATGGACTTTTTTTCTTTTGTTTTTTTAAATAGAACATTTTGTGTTTTATATTTTGAATAAACGTTAGAATATTTAGGGTTTTTGGGAGAATCTTTTTTCTTTAGGTCAAAAAAATTATAAACTTTGTGTTAGTGCAAGTAGTTTTAAAATTTGAATAGTTTAAATTTGAATTGTTTGAAATTTGTGTGAATCACTAGCTCGTGAATAGCTTTAGTTTAAAAATAGATTTTTTAGTGATTTTTTCCTACTGTTTAATATTTGTGTTAGTATGTTCAATTTGGGAATTTTGAGGAGTATGAATATATGAATGCCTCTCGGACTGTACCAAGATGTGAAATGATCTAGCGTAGCACAAACATAAAAAATGGACAAGCCATGGAAATATCATGCTAGCTATCTTACGATCATGCAAAGAAAAAATGACAATGAATGATCAAGTCATCAAAACGGAAGCGGTGGAAGTTGCATGCAAATATATCTCGAAAAGGCTATTGAAATGCCATAATACGTAGGTATGATGGATGCTTTTACGAAGATATCTTATCATATTATGGGGTTTGGATGCACCTGCGACCTTTGCACCATCTTTTGAGGTGAGAAAGGGTAATGCACGGTGTTAGAGCATATATCTCCATATGTGGTTTTGGTAATTGATGACAATTCCTATGGACTAATGGTTGCCTTAAGTTACATTTATAGGATTTGTCCATAGGCACTTCTTGAAGTCCATCTGTTGGCTTCAAGGAGTTTATATGATGACCAAGATGGTATTCAAGGTATTATCCAAAGAATGGTCATAGAGACACATGGTTGATCAAGATCTCAAACAAAGAGTAAATCAAGATGATCAACAGACAAAGCGTACAAGATGTACCGAGAGGGATCAAGTGATCCCATGGTACGGTAAGCATTGTGTCCATTACGTGTTTGTGTACTAACCCATGGTCTACGTGAGAGTTCTATGTGGGGGTTAGGCGTGTTTCCATGGGCTTGCGTCAAAGGGAAGATCTCATACAACCCATGGAGTATGACGTCAAGTTGTGATCGTAATCAAGATTGCGATGTGCAAGTTCAAGTGGATCAGCACGAAGATATCATGCTTGAAGCTTGCCGTCCATTGTGGTGGCAATGGACTTGTGAAGATATGCTGAAGAGTGGCTCATCCATAGTGAATATGGGGGAGCAATCAACTAGTCTTCATCAAGCCAACGCAATCAAGAAAGCTGGTCCATCTTGAGGAAGCCAAGATCATCATCATCTAGCTCAAGAGGATGAGGTGCAAGGAATAGGTTTGCCCTTGATAGGTTTTCTGTTTAGGATATATTGCTGTACTATCAAGGGGGCTCTCAAGTGAGTAGCTTGATCGTATCGTTCGTTGAGAGCTCAAACCATTTGCATCCTTGCGTCATATTTCTTGGTTCTTGTTTGGTGTTTCTCTTTGTGAGTTATAGTGCTTATGGTCATCTTCGTGACAAGCTCGAGTTCATCGAAAATGGAGTCCATATGCATCTACTATGATGTTTTTGTTGGAAATATGCCCTAGAGGCAATAATAAAATGGTTATTATCATATTTCCTTGTTCATGATAATCGTCTATCGTTCATGCTATAATTGTATTAACAGGAAACACTAATACATGTGTGAATGAATAGATCACAATGTGTCCCTAGCAAGCCTCTAGTTAGCTAGCTCGTTAGTCAATAGATGATCATGGTTTCCTGATCATGGACATTGGATGTCATTGATAACGGGATCACATCATTGGGAGAATGATGTGGTGGACAAGACCCAATCCTAAGCCTAGCACTAGATCGTATTGTTCGTATGCTAATGCTTTTCTAATGTCAAGTATCTTTTCCTTCGACCGTGAGATTGTGCAACTCCCGGATACCGTAGGAGTGCTTTGGGTGTATCAAACGTCACAACGTAACTGGGTGACTATAAAGGTGCACTACGGGTACCTCCGAAAGTGTGTGTTGGGTTGGCACGAATCGAGATCGGGATTTGTCACTCCGTGTGACGGAGAGGTATCTCTGGGCCCACTCGGTAGAACATCATCATGAGCTCAATGTGACTAAGGAGTTAGTCACACGATGACGTGCTACAGAACGAGTAAAGAGACTTACCGGCAACGAGATTGAACAAGGTATAGGTATACCGACGATCGAATCTCGGGCAAGTTCTATACCGACAGACAAAGGGAATCGTATACGGGATTGATTGAATCCTTGACATCGTGGTTCATACGATGAGATCATCGTGGAGCTAGCGGGAGCCACCATGGGTATCCAGACCCCACTGATGGTTATTGGCCAGAGAGGTGTCTCGGTCATGTCTGCCTGTCTCCCGAACCCGTAGGGTCTACACACTTAAGGTTCGATGACGCTAGGGTTATAGGGAATTGTTATACGAGATTACCGAAAGTTGTTCGGAGTCCCGGATGAGATCCCGGACGTCACGAGGAGCTCCGGAATGGTCTGGAGGTAAAGATTGATATATAGGACGGATGGTTTCGGACACCGGAAGTGTTTTGGGCATCACCGGTAACGTACCGGGACCACCGGGACCACCGGAGGTGGTCCCGGGGGACCACCGAAGGGGGGCTGCGACCCCAAGAGGTAATATGGGCTAAGTGGGGGTGGTAACCAGCCCCTAGTTGGGCTGGTGCGCCTCCCCACTCAGCCCATGGCGCAGGGGAAAGAAAAAGAGGGGGGAACCCTAACTTAGGTGGGCCTTAGGCCCACCAGAGGGGTGCGCCACCCCTCCCCCTTGCCCTGGCCGCCACCCCTCTCCCATCTAAGGGCTGCCGCACCCCTTAGGGGTGGGAACCCTAAGGGCTGCGCCCCCTCCCCCTTCCCCTATATATAGATGAGGTTCGGGGCTGTTTGAGACACGGTTTAATCTCTCTCTCTCGGCGCAGCCCTGTTCCTCTCCCTCCTCCTCTCTGCCGGCGCTTGGCGAAGCCCTGCCGGGAGACCTCGTCTCTCCACCAACACCACGCCGTCGTGTTGCTGGTCTTCTTCCCCAACCTCTCCCTCCTCCTTGCTGGATCAAGGTGCGGGAGACGTCACCGGGCTGCACGTGTGTTGAACGCGGAGGTGTCGTTGTTCGGCACTAGATCGGAATCGCTGCGAGTACGACTCCATCAACCGCGTTCTAGCAACGCTTCCGCTTAGCGATCTTCAAAGGTACGAAGATGCTCTTACCCCTCTCTCGTTGCTGGTCTCTCCATAGGAAGATCTGAACATGCGTAGGAAATTTTTTGAATTTATGCTACGTTACCCATCAGTGGCATCCGAGCCAGGTTTTCTATGCGTAGATTCCATGCACGAGTAGAACACAAAAGTTGTGGGCGATGGTTTGTCAATTTGCTTGCCGTTACTAGTCTTATTCTTTTCCGGCGGTATTGTGGGATGAAGCGGCCCGGACCGACCTTACACGTACGCTTACGTGAGACTGGTTCCACCGACAGACATGCACATCGTGCTTAAAGGTGGCTAGCGGGTGTCTGTCTCTCCTACTCTAGTCGGATTGGATTTGATGAAAAGGGTCCTTATGAAGGGTAAATAGATTTGGCATATCATCATTGTGGCTGTCACGTAGGTAAGAAGGCGTTCTTGCTAGAAACCCAAATCAGCCACGTAAAACTTGCAACAACAATTAGAGGACGTCTAACTTGTTTTTGCAGGGTTTGACATGTGATGTGATATGGCCAAAGTTGTGATGTTGCATGTATGATGTATGAGATGATCATGTTATTGTAATAGGTTTCACGACTTGCATGTCGATGAGTATGACAATCGGCAGGAGCCATAGGAGTTGTCTTAATTTATTGTATGAGATGCAACGCCTTGTGCTTGCTACTTTTACTTCATTGCTCACGGTTAGCCATAGTAGTAGTGATAGTAGTAGTTGGCGTGACGACTTCACGGAGACACGATGATGGAGATCATGATGATGGAGATCATGGTGTCACGCCGGTGACGATAATGATCATGCAATGCCTGAAGATGGAGATCGAAAGAGCAAAGATGATAATGGCCATATCATGTCACTATATGATTGCATTGTGATGTTTATCATGTTTTACATCTTATTGCTTAGAACGACGGTAGCATAATAAGATGATCCCTCCTAAAATTTCGAGAACGTATTCCCCTAAGTGTGCACCGTTGCGAAGGTTCGTTGTCTCGAAGCACCACGTGATGATCGGGTGTGATAGATTCTAACGTTCGCATACAACGGGTGTAAGCCAGATTTACACACGCGAAACACTTAGGTTGACTCGACGAGCTTAGCATGTACAGACATGACCTCGAATACAAGAGACCGAAAGGTCGAACATGAGTCGTATGGTTGAATACGATCAGCATGAAGTTGCTCACCATGGTGACTAGTCCGTCTCACGTGATGATCGGACACGGGTTAGTCGACATGGATCATGTATCACTTAGATGACTAGAGGGATGTCGATTTAAGTGGGAGTTCATACTTAATTTGATTAAATGAACTTAATTGTCATGAAATTAGTCTAAAAGTTGTCTTTATAAATATTGTAGATGTCCAACGTCAACCTCAACTTCAACGCATTCCTAGAGAAAAACAAGCTGAAAGATGACGGTAGCAACTATGCGGACTGGGTTCGCAACCTGAAGCTCATCCTTGAAGCAGCTAAAAAGGCTTATGTCCTTAATGTGCTGCTAGGTGACCCTCCCGCTCCCGCAGCAGCCCAGGACGTTCTAAACGTCTGGCAAGCGCGGAGTGATGACTACTCTCTGGTCAGGTGTGGCATGTTATACAGTTTAGAAACGGGGCTCCAAAGACGTTTTGAGCAACACGGGGCATATGAGATGTTCCAAGAGGTGAAGCTAGTTTTTCAAGCTCATGCCCGTGTCGAGAGATATGAAGTCTCCGACAAGTTCTTCAGCTGTAAGATGGAGGAGAACAGTTCTGTCAGTGAGCACATACTCAAAATGTCTGGGTTACACGGTCGTCTGACTTCACTTGGAGTCGAACTTCCGGATGATGCTATCATTGACAGAATCCTCCAGTCTCTCCCACCAAGCTACAAAGGCTTTGTGCTTAACTACAACATGCAAGGGATGGAGAAAACCATTCCCGAGTTGTACTCGATGCTCAAGTCTGCATAAGTAGAAATCAAGAAGGAGCATCAAGTGTTGATGGTCAACAAGACCACTAGTTTCAAGAAAGGCAGGGGTAAGAAGAACTTCAAGAAAGACGACAAAGTTGTTGCCGCGCCCGGTAAGCCAGATACCGGGAAGAAGAAAAAGAACGGACCCAAGCCTGAGACTGAGTGCTTCTACTGCAAGGGAAAAGGTCACTGGAAGCGGAACTGCCCCAAACACTTAGCGGACAAGAAGGCCGGCAACGTTAAAGGTATATATGATATACATGTTATTGATGTGTACCTTACCAACGCTCGTAGTAGCTCCTGGGTATTTGATACCGGTGCTGTTGCTCACATTTGCAACTCAAAGCAGGAACTGCGGAATAAGCGGAGACTGGCCAAGGACGAGGTGACGATGCGCGTCGGGAATGGTTCAAAAGTCGATGTGATCGCCGTCGGCACGCCACCTCTACATCTACCGTCGGGATTAGTTTTAAACCTTAATAATTGTTATTTAGTACTAGCTTTAAGCATGAACATTGTATCAGGGTCTTGCTTAATGCGAGACGGCTACTCATTTAAGTCAGAGAATAATGGTTGTTCTATTTATATGAGTGATATGTTTTATGGTCATGCTCCGCTGGTGAATGGTTTATTCTTGATGAATCTCGATCGTGATGTTACACATATTCATAGTGTGAGTACCAAAAGATGCAAAGTTGATAATGATAGTCCCACATACTTGTGGCACTGCCGCCTTGGTCATATCGGCGTTAAGCGCATGAAGAAGCTCCATACTGATGGACTACTAGAGTCTCTTGACTTTGAATCATTTGACACATGCGAACCGTGCCTCATGGGCAAGATGACTAAGACTCCATTCTCAGGAATAATGGAGAGAGCCTCCGACTTATTGGAAATAATACATACTGATGTGTGTGGTCCAATGAACGTTGAAGCTCGCGGTGGTTATCGTTATGTTCTCACTCTCACCGATGATTTGAGTAGGTATGGGTATATCTACTTGATGAAGCACAAATCTGAGACGTTTGAAAAGTTCAAGGAATTTCAGAGTGAGGTTGAGAATCAACGTGAAAGAAAAATAAAATGTCTACGATCTGATCGTGGAGGAAAATATTTGATTCACGAGTTTGGCACACACCTAAGAAAGTGTGGAATCGTTTCACAACTAACGCCGCCTGGCACACCGTAGCGCAACGGAGTGTCTGAACGTCGTAATCGCACCTTATTAGATATGGTACGATCTATGATGTCTCTCACCGACTTACCGCTATCATTTTGGGGATACGCATTAGAAACTGCAGCATTCACTTTAAATAGGGCACCGTCTAAATCCGTTGAGACGACACCGTATGAACTGTGCTTTGGCAAGAAACCTAAGTTGTCGTTTCTTAAAGTTTGGGGCTGCGATGCTTATGTGAAGAAACTTCAACCAGAAAAGCTCGAACCCAAAGCGGAGAAATGCGTATTCATAGGATACCCTAAGGAAACTATTGGGTATACCTTCTATCTTAGATCCGAAGGTAAAACCTTTGTTGCCAAGAACGGATCCTTTCTAGAGAAAGAGTTTCTCTCGAAAGAAGTAAGTGGGAGGAAGGTAGAACTTGATGAGGTAATTACACCCCCTCTCGAACCGGAAAGTAGCGCAGTGCAAGAAGTTGTTCCTGTGGTGCCTAGACCGACTGAAGAGGAAGTTAATGATGATGATCATGAAGCTTCGGATCAAGTTACTACTGAACCGCGAAGGTCCACAAGGGTACGCTCCGCACCAGAGTGGTACGGCAACCCTGTGATGGAAATCATGTTGTTAGACAACGGTGAACCTTCGAACTATGAAGAAGCGATGGCGGGCCCGGATTCCAACAAATGGCTTGAGGCCATGAAATCCGAGATAGGATCCATGTATGAGAACAAAGTATGGACTTTGGTGGACTTGCCCGATGACCGGCGAGCCATAGAAAATAAATGGATCTTCAAGAAGAAGACTGATGCAAACGGTAATGTAACCGTTTACAAAGCTCGACTTGTCGCAAAGGGTTTTCGACAAATTCAAGGAGTTGACTACGAAGAGACTTTCTCTCCCGTAGCGAAGCTGAAATCAGTCCGAATCATGTTAGCAATTGCCGCCTTTTATGATTATGAAATTTGGCAAATGGACGTCAAAACAGCATTCCTTAACCGGAATCTTAAGGAAGAGTTGTATATGATGCAACCAGAAGGTTTTGTCGACCCTAAGGGTGCTAACAAAGTATGCAAGCTCCAGCGCTCCATCTATGGGCTGGTGCAAGCATCTCGGAGTTGGAACATTCGCTTTAATGAGGTGATTAAAGCGTTTGGGTTCATACAGGTTTACGGAGAAGCCTGTCTGTACAAGAAAGTGAGTGGGAGCTCTGTAGCTTTCCTCGTACTATATGTGGATGATATATTATTGATGGGGAATGATATAGAGATGTTGGAGAGCATAAAGGCCTATTTGAACAAGAGTTTTTCAATGAAGGACCTTGGAGAAGCTGCATACATATTAGGCATCAAGATCTATAGAGATAGATCGAGACGCCTCATAGGTCTTTCGCAAAGTACATACCTTGACAAGATACTGAAGAAGTTCAATATGGAAAACTCAAAGAAAGGGTTCTTGCCAGTTTTGCAAGGTATGAGATTGAGTAAGACTCAGTCGCCGACCACGGCAGCAGATAGAGAGAAGATGAGTTCTGTCCCCTACGCTTCAGCCGTGGGCTCTCTAATGTATGCCATGCTGTGTACCGAGCCTTGATATAAACCTTGCGATAAGCTTGGTAGGGAGGTACCAAAGTAATCCTGGTGCGGAACACTGGACAGCGGTCAAGAATATCCTTAAATACCTGAAAAGGACTAAGGAAATGTTTCTCGTTTATGGAGGTGACGAAGAGCTCGTCGTAAAGGGTTACGTCGATGCTAGCTTCGACACAGATCCGGATGACTCTAAGTCACAAACCGGATACGTATATGTGTTGAATGGTGGGGCAGTGAGCTGGTGCAGCAGCAAGCAAGAAGTCGTGGCAGCATCTACATGTGAAGCGGAGTACATAGCTGCTTCAGAAGCGGCTCATGAAGGAATTTGGATGAAGGAGCTCATCACCGACCTTGGAGTGGTTCCAAGCGCGTCGGGTCCTATGACACTCTTCTGTGATAACACTGGAGCCATTGCCATAGCCAAAGAGCCCAGGTTTCACCGGAAGACGAAGCACATCAAGCGCCGCTACAACTCCATCCAGGACCATGTCCAAACTGGAGTGATAGATATTTGTAAAGTACACACGGATCTGAATATTGCAGACCCGTTGACTAAACCTCTTCCACGAGCAAAACATGATCAGCACCATAATGCTATGGGTGTTCGATACATCACAATGTAACTAGATTATTGTCTCTAGTGCAAGTGGGAGACTGTTGGAAATATGCCCTAGAGGCAATAATAAAATGGTTATTATCATATTTCCTTGTTCATGATAATCGTCTATCGTTCATGCTATAATTGTATTAACAGGAAATACTAATACATGTGTGAATGAATAGATCACAATGTGTCCCTAGAAAGCCTCTAGTTAGCTAGCTCGTTAGTCAATAGATGATCATGGTTTCCTGATCATGGACATTGGATGTCATTGATAACGGGATCACATCATTGGGAGAATGATGTGGTGGACAAGACCCAATCCTAAGCCTAGCACTAGATCGTATTGTTCGTATGCTAATGCTTTTCTAATGTCAAGTATCTTTTCCTTCGACCGTGAGATTGTGCAACTCCCGGATACCGTAGGAGTGCTTTGGGTGTATCAAACGTCACAACGTAACTGGGTGACTATAAAGGTGCACTACGGGTACCTCCGAAAGTGTGTGTTGGGTTGGCACGAATCGAGATCGGGATTTGTCACTCCGTGTGACGGAGAGGTATCTCTGGGCCCACTCGGTAGAACATCATCATGAGCTCAATGTGACTAAGGAGTTAGTCACACGATGACGTGCTACAGAACGAGTAAAGAGACTTACCGGCAACGAGATTGAACAAGGTATAGGTATACCGACGATCGAATCTCGGGCAAGTTCTATACCGACAGACAAAGCGAATCGTATACGGGATTGATTGAATCCTTGACATCGTGGTTCATCCGATGAGATCATCGTGGAGCTAGTGGGAGCCACCATGGGTATCCAGACCCCGCTGATGGTTATTGGCCAGAGAGGTGTCTCGGTCATGTCTGCCTGTCTCCCGAACCCGTAGGGTCTACACACTTAAGGTTCGATGACGCTAGGGTTATAGGGAATTGTTATACGAGATTACCGAAAGTTGTTCGGAGTCCCGTATGAGATCCCGGACGTCACGAGGAGCTCCCGAATGGTCCGGAGGTAAAGATTGATATATAGGACGGATGGTTTCGGACACCGGAAGTGTTTCGGGCATCACCGGTAACGTACCGGGACCACCGGGACCACCGGAGGTGGTCCCGGGGGACCACCGAAGGGGGGCTGCGACCCCAAGAGGTAAGATGGGCTAAGTGGGGGTGGGAACCAGCCCCTAGTTGGGCTGGTGCGCCTCCCCACTCAGCCCATGGCGCAGGGGAAAGAAAAAGAGGGGGGAACCCTAACTTAGGTGGGCCTTAGGCCCATCAGAGGGGTGCGCCACCCCTCCCCCTTGCCCTGGCCGCCACCCCTCTCCCATCTAAGGGCTGCCGCACCCCTTAGGGGTGGGAACCCTAAGGGCTGCGCCCCCTCCCCCTTCCCCTATATATAGATGAGGTTCGGGGCTGTTTGAGACACGGTTTAATCTCTCTCTCTCGGCGCAGCCCTGTTCCTCTCCCTCCTCCTCTCTGCCGGCGCTTGGCGAAGCCCTGCCGGGACACCTCGTCTCTCCACCAACACCACGCCGTCGTGTTGCTGGTCTTCTTCCCCAACCTCTCCCTCCTCCTTGCTGGATCAAGGTGCGGGAGACGTCACCGGGCTGCAGGTGTGTTGAACGCGGAGGTGCCGTTGTTCGGCACTAGATCGGAATCGCTGCGAGTACGACTCCATCAACCGCTTTCTAGCAACGCTTCCGCTTAGCGATCTTCAAAGGTACGAAGATGCTCTTACCCCTCTCTCGTTGCTGGTCTCTCCATAGGAAGATGTGAACATGCGTAGGAAATTTTTTGAATTTATGCTACGTTACCCATCAGTTTTCGATGTTGGAGTTTTTGCCGGTTCTTCATTCATAGAGGACTCAGATCTCTATATCATTGGCATTTTCTTATCTGCATGGTCTTAATATTTCCAACAAGCTTGGTTTGCTCTTGTCGTCCTGAATCCAACAAGCTTTGGTTAGCTCGATTCGGAGCTCGTATGCGAAAGTTATGGCTGTTTCAGTGGCGAGCGGTAGTACCGCTGGACCTAGCGGTAGTACCGCTAGATTTGGCGATAGTACTGTTGGCCCTAGCAGTAGTACCGCTAGAGCTGGCGGTAGTACCGTTGTCCCAGCAGTAGTACCGCCCCTGGCCGGCGGTTGTACCGCTCCAAGTTTTTAGTGCCGTCATCTTTGCGGTTGTACTGCGTCGGACATTTTTGCGAAGACTTTCTTGGCGGTGGTTGGCCCGGTAGTATCTTTGCGCTACCATGGGCTCAGCGGTAGTACCGATGCAGCCAGCAGTATTACCGCTGGAGGGTCAGCGGTAGTACCGCTGCAGCCAGCGGTAGTACCGCCGGAGGATCAGCGGTAGTACCGCTGGATCCAGCGGTAGTACCGCTGGGCTCGGGCTGTAAGTGGGGGTAACGGTCTGATTCCTTCTCCCACTATATAAAGTGGGTCTTCTTCCCCCTTGGCCTTATCTACCCGTTGAGCTCTTGTTCTACCTCCATTGTTGACATTCTTAGAGCTTGCTTACTCTCAATCCCTCCAAAGATTCTTGCTTGTTCTTGAGGGAAAAGAGAGAGGAGATCTAGATCCACATCTCCACCGACCCACTTTCTCCTCTATGTGAGGGGAACCCCTTGGATCTTGATCTTGGAGTTCTTTGTGAGCTCCTTGTTCTTCCTCTCATATTTCTCCATAGCTTTTGTTGTTGTGGAGGGATTTGAATGTGAGGGACTTGACCACTTCGCATGTTCTTGCCATTGCATTAGTTGCATCGGTTTGAGTTCTCCACGGTGATACATGGAAGTGAAGTTCGAGAAGCTTATTACCTTTGGTACTTAGTACCCTAGATATTGTTCTTCGCGGATGCTTTGGCGTCCTAGAAGCTTGGTGGTGTCTCGGAGCTCAATCATTGTGGTGTGAAGCTCCGGGCAAGCGTTGGGGTCTCCAATTAGGTTGTGGAGATTGCCCCGAGCAATTTCTACAGGTACCGGTAACCGCCCCCAAGGGTTGCCACGTGTACGGGTTCGGTGACCGCCCCCAAGGTTTGCCATTTGTACGGGTTCGGTGACCGCCCTCAAGGGTCCCTTAGTGTAATCACGGAATCTTGCATTGTGCCAGGGCGTGAGGAGATTACGGTGGCCTTAGTGGCATCTTGGGGAGCATTGTGCCTCCACACCGCTCCAACAGAGATTAGCATCCGCAAGGGTGTGAACTTCGCGATACATCATCGTCTCCGCGTACCTCGGTTATCTCTTACCCGAACCCTTTACTTATGCACTTTACTTTGTGATAGCCATATTGTCTCTTGTCATATATCTTGCTATCACTTAGTTGTTTATCTTGCTTAGCATAAGTTGTTGGTGCACATAGGTGAGCTTAGTTGTTTGAGGTTTTGTGCTTGACATATTAAATGTTAGTTTTATTCCGCATTTGTTCAAGCCTAAACCTTAATTATTTTAAAGCGCCTATTCACCCCCCTCTAGGCGACATCCACGTCCTTTCAATTGGTATCAGAGCTAGGTCTCTCTTTATTAGGTTTAACCACCTAGAGAGTAAGGATCTCGACTAGGGGTTTAGGATTCACTGACACTCTTAGTTTCGATGGCACAAATTTTGATGTTTGGGTAATACGCATGCTTAATCACTTTCGGGTCTTGGACCCAAATTTACAGCGAATTGTAGATATGGGTTTTTCTCCTCCAAAGGATTCTCAAAATATATCTTTAGAGGATGATAAAAACTCTTATCTCAATTGTCAAGCTTCTAATGTGCTTTTTGATGCTTTGAGCAATGTAGTTATATTTCAACTCATGCCATTCCGGGATGCTCATGAGTTGTGGAAAAAGCTTCAAGATAAATACGGTGTGTCCAAGATTTGCAGGGATGATTGTTCTCCCTCCACCTCCGGTCGTGTGGTCTTCTCAACTTCATCTACTTCACCTACATGTGGATTGCCACAAGGTAATGATATGGTGAGTAGTGGTCACCATTCCAATAATGAAAGTGGGTTTATTGTTGATGATCCTTTGGGCGTTAACACTTCGAGCACTCTAAATGTTAAACATGCTTGTGTTGCTAGTCCGTGCATATCATGTAAAAACTGCGTGTCTAAATCTCATGATGATATGCCTCCTATATCTTGTTGCCATGATAAAAATTTATATATTTCCTCGAGTTGTTGTGGTAACAATGTAGAGGAAATTCATCACTCCATGGAACAAGATGTGGCCTTGAATGGTGCTTCAAGGGATCCTACATCATCATCTATTGTGACTCACTTTTGCCTTATGGCTAAGGCTTCAAAGGTATCTCCTACTTTGAATTCCAATATATATCATGATGACAATGTTGATGATAATGGGGATGAGGATAATGATAAAGAGAGTGATAATATTGCATCCTTAAAAATTAAGGGTGAAATGATTTTTAAATCTCTTTATAAGAATAAACTTGCTTGTTCCAACTTCTTGGAAATCATGTCTATTGCCACTGAGTGCAAGAAATACATTGAGGAGTTGGAAGCTCATCTTGAGGAGCATGAGGCCACCATTGAGACAACGGAAGGTCATGAGCGTGATTACGCTAACGAGATCGCACAGCTATCGCAAGCTCTTGATAATGAACAAACCACCAAGGAATCTCTTGAGGAAACCTTTGCTCTAGAATTATCTAGATTAAAGGGATCCTATGATAGAGCTCTTGAGGTGGCTAATGATTTTAGAACTAAAAATGGTAAGCTTGAAGTTGCACATGCTAAACTCCTTGAGGACTATGAGAACCTCGAAAAATGGCTCAAGGGCTATTAAGAGCTCGCTCATCGAAATCACCGAGTCTCATGCTCAACTTGAAGCTTCATATGCTAAAGAGCTTGCCAAGATGCCTTCTCCTCTTATTGCTAATGATGATGCTTGTGCTACTAACTCTACTTCTTGTGAAGCATCCATTTTAAAGGAGAATGTTGAGCTAAGGGCTCAACTTGAGTTGCTATCTAGCAATTATGGGAAATTGGAAGAAAGTCATGTAATGCTCACAAGCTCCCATGATGATCTTCTAGCATCCCATAATGTGCTAAAATGAGCTCATGAGGCTATTACTACCAAGGTAACATCGAGTGAGCCTCATGTGGACATTAGCACTACTTCTAGTCAAAAAGCTATATTGCCAGGTGCTAGTCCTTGTAATTCATCTACTCATAATGTTGCTACATCTTGTGATGAATTACTTTCCATGCCTTGTTGCTCTAACAATGAAGCTTATACTTCCTATAGTACTTGTGTTGATACTAACCATGTAGAGGAAATCAAAGAGCTCAAGGCCCAAGTCACTTCCTTGAAGAAAGACTTCGAAAAGAGTCATGAAGGGATATCCACACTCAACAATGTCTTGTGTGGACAAAAATACCCGAATGATAAAAATGGACTTGGATTCAACGCCAACAAGAAGAAGAAGTCCAAAAGCTTCAAGAAGGAGGGCCAAGAACAAGTCAAGAATGTGGCCAAGATTATTTGCTTCAAGTGCAAAATTGAAGGGCACCATGTTAGATCTTGCCCACTAAAGAAGAAGCCCCAAAGTCACAAGCAACAAGGGAAGAGGCCACCAGTGCACTCACATACTCAACTACAAGTTGAAGAAAGGCCCCTTCCCAAGAAGACCCAAGCCAACACTCCTCATGTTGAGAAATCAACAGGGAAGAAATTAAAGGGTAGATGTTGCTACTTATGTCGTGAGAAGGGTCACTTCGCTTCTTCTTGCACGAGAGGTAATTTATCCAACCCAATCATTATTGATGATATCTATTCTCTTGGGAAGGATAAGGTTGGCAATGTGTTTGCCAAGTTTGTTGGTACTCAAAGTGGTGTCAAGAAAAGTACCATTTGGGTTGCCAAGCCTATTGTGACTAACCTCTTAGGACCCAACGTGGTTGGGGACCAACAAGCTCAAACTTGATCAATAGGTGAAGATGGAGGACATTAGAGACTTGGATACATAATGAAGAATTAAGGGGTCTTCATCATTCATATTATCTCAAGCCAAGTCATTTGGATTATCGAGTTTCTATCTTATATCCAATGTGCCTCCTTACGGTAACTTGTACTTAAACTATTTACATTGTTAGTTGCTTGCCCCTTTTGCATGTTGTGGTTTTGTACCTTGCATGTGTTTGTATATGTTGTGCTTCCAACTTGCTTATCTTAAGTACGCGAATATGTGTATGTTGGTTTGCATATCATGTACATGTGAGTCTTGTATTGAGCCTTATTGCATCTTGTTTGTATCTTTGATTGGCTCTTGTGAGAGATTAATGGATTATTTCATTATGGGGGAGTGATGTGCTTTGCACACCTCACGATCCTATAAATGTGTATACATGGGGAATACCACTTAGTATTGATATTTCAAGATTATCTAGTTTCTATGTGGTATGTCTTACTCATGAGAAATTCAAATTCTAAATGGTCCATTAATTATCTCTTGTTGGGTTTTCATTTGCCACTTGTTAATATTGTTGGGTTATCACATTATGGGGGAGTAATATGCTATGTGCATATTACAAGCCTAGAGAATGTGTACATTTGAGGTATTGCCACTTAGTGTTGATATTGTAAATTATCTTGTTCCTAGGTGGCATGTTTGCTCTACAAGTGTCATTTGCTTGCGTTTTATGGGTAAAGATGATCTTGGATATATTTGCGATCTACCAATGAGTATCATTTCCAAAATACTTCTTGTCCTTGACAATTGGTATTCCCATCATGTGGTAGGAATTGCTAATCATCCTTACATTGGATGTTGTGTTTCGTTTGTCTTCCTTGCCTCTTGTGGATCTATTTTAACTTGTCTAGTGTTCTTATAGATATAGAGAAAGTGATGATCTCATCTTGTGCATTTTTTATTTAAATGCAAATTCTATATAATGCACAACCCTTGGGGGAGCTATCCTATTTTCTTTAGAACACTCTCTTTATTCACCCATCATAAAATCTTTTGATCCCCATCATATGTTGATGGAAGGCAAGTATTGCTCTTTATGATGCTTTGTACCATCATGAAAATTTGTCGAGGGTTTGGTTTGTTGGAACCTAGCTCTCTTTTGGAAACTAGATACCTCGTGTCTGTTTTCCTTCAATTGGTATCTTGTTTCCTTTTTATTTGGCTTGTGTCAATGGATATCTCATTCCTTGTTGTATATTTTAATTGATATCCCTCAAGTGATAGTTTTTCATTTGCTATCTTATTATCACTTGATACCTTGTCTTTTGGTATCTTATCAACTATATGTTGATTGGATTCTTGAAAGCCTTTAGCATGCATATTTACTATATGTATTTCCTTTGGCATGCTTTCTTTCTTTGACCCAATATATAGGGGGAACTTCACCTTGTCATAAAATGGCTAACGTGTGCATGAAATTCAAATTCATATCTATATGCACATATGTATGTGGAGTTTGTCCTATGTATTGTTGGTTTTCTAACTCTTTGGTCCCAATGAGTTTGGGCACCATTTTGTTTGTTTTGATGTTCCAGGAACAATTTGAGATGCATTGGATGCTCGGCTCACCTATAAGGAAGGTGTTGAGGCCATGTGATTATTGGAGCCAAGTTAGGATGATCAAAGAACAACTATCTACAACATCAATCCAATGTTGTCTCGGTAACAAGTATCTACTTCATGCATTCTTTTCTTGCAAAGGCCCGTGTCTTTCCTTTGCAGGTTGCATCATGGCATGAATCTCTTGATTCGTTCTTGTAGTACTTGTTTCCTTTCTCAAAGCATCCTAACGATGATGTCTTATTACTAGTTGGGATGTCTTTGATGTTCGTATGTTGGAAGTTCATATTGTACAATAAGAAAATATTAGGCCATGTGCTATGCTTCCAAGCAAAAGATCTTGTTGATATATTTATGACTTCCTTTTGGATATCTAGTTTGTTCCTTCTTGTAACCATTTCGTGTGTACATTCTTCTTTGTGGATATATATCATCATGATTGTCTTCTACTTAGAATCTTTTACACATGAGAGAAGTTACATCTCTAATTGATATACTCTTTTCTTTTATGTCCACCGTTGCATTTCCTTTTTTCAGTTTTTGGTGGCTTCATGAAAGGATTTGTCTTGAGTGCGCATCTTATTTTCCTACATCTTGATGCACTCTTTGGCCGTGAAGATTATTTTTCCTCATGCCTGTCTTGATGAGGGTTTTGCCATTTCGATTTGTATCCCTCCTCTCTTGACAAGGTTCTTATTTCCTATCTTCACCATGGGTTGTCACAAGCGTTGGTTCTTATTTTGTTTATTAGTAAGCTTGTGAACCCATTTTCTAGTATGTGTGTGTGGGAATGATATGTCTTGCACTTTGTGTCTCATTTCATCAAGACTATGTTGATGAGTAATGTTCATCCTTATCTTAGTCTTCTCAAGTGCCTTGCCATGACTCACACACATTATTTTGGTTGAGCCTAATCTTAAGTTGCTTCTTTTACATGTTGCTCAACCACTTGTTTTGTGCAAGAGATTTGCTTATTGTCTCATCTTTCTTCTTGCACACGTTGTGTGTTTTTATTAATTTTGGGGGAGCAACGATCCTATTTTGTGCACTTGTATCATATACAAAAATCTCTTATTAGTGCACAAATCATGGGGAGCTTCTCTAGTTTTGATAAAACACTCCGTTGCTTTTATCATAATATCTTTTATTCATGTGGTTCGAAGGACCATATGATTGTTTGTTCCATCCGGTATCTTTTGATTGCTTGCCTCTATTTTGGTATGTCCTTGTGGCATACGATTCTTTTATTTGCAATTTTTGGGTCCTCAATATAGTTTGTTTTCCTCCAACTACTTATCATTGTATTTGTGTATTTCTTTGCACTCATTTGCTGAGAAGTACACACTTTTTGGAGGACCACCAAATATATTGGCTTTCTAAACTTTTCGTCCATTTTGGCAATCGATGCCAATGGGGGAGAAGTTTAGAGAGTTTACTTTGGATATGTTTAGAGGGGTTTTCTTTTATTGTGTAAGGATTTACATCTTGCACGCATGCATTATTGTTTTGTATGTGTGCGGTTGGTTATGCTTATTTCCTTATATAAGCTCTCTTGAAGTAGTTGTCATCAATTACCAAAATGGGGGAGATTGTTAGAGCATATATCTCCATATGTGGTTTTGGTAATTGATGACAATTCCTATGGACTAATGGTTGCCTTAAGTTACATTTATAGGATTTGTCCATAGGCACTTCTTGAAGTCCATCTGTTGGGTTCAAGGAGTTTATATGATGACCAAGATGGTATTCAAGGTATTATCCAAAGAATGGTCATCGAGACACATGGTTGATCAAGATCTCAAACAAAGAGTAAATCAAGATGATCAACACACAAAGCGTACAAGATGTACCGAGAGGGATCAAGTGATCCCATGGTACGGTAAGCATTGTCCATTACGTGTTTGTGTACTAACCCATGGTCTTCGTGAGAGTTCTATGTGGGGGTTAGGTGTGTTTCCATGGGCTTGGGTCAAAGGGAAGATCTCATAAAACTCATGGAGTATGACGTCAAGTTGTGATCGTCATCAAGATTGCGATGTGCAAGTTCAAGTGGATCAGCACGAAGATATCATGCTTGAAGCTTGCCGTCCATTCTGGTGGCAATGGACTTGTGAAGATATGCTGAAGAGTGGCTCACCCATAGTGAATATGGGGGAGCAATAAACTAGTCTTCATCAAGCCAACGCAATCAAGAAAGGTGGTCCATCTTGAGGATGCCAAGATCATCATCATCTAGCTCAAGAGGACGAGGTGCAAGGTATAGGTTTGCCCTTGATAGGTTTTTTGTTTAGGATAGATTGATGTACTATCAAGGGGGGCTCTCAAGTGAGTAGCTTGATCGTATCGTTCGTTGAGAGCCCAAACCATTTGCATCCTTGCATCATACTTCTTGGTTCTTGTTTTGTGTTTCTCTTTGTGAGTTTTAGAGCTTATGGGCATCTTCGTGACAAGCTCGAGTTCATCGAAAACGGAGTCCATATGCATCTACTATGATGTTTTCAATGTTGGAGTTTTTGCCGGTTCTTCATTCATAGAGGACTCACATCTCTATATCATTGGCATTTTCATATCTGCATCGTCTTAAGATTTCCAACAAGCTTGGGTTTGCTCTTGTCATCCTGAATCCAACAAGCTTGGGTTTGCTCGATTCGGAGCTCGTATGCGAAAGTTATGTCTGTTTCAGTGGCGAGCGGTAGTACCGCTGGACCTAGCGGTAGTACCGCTAGACCTAGCGGTAGTACCGCTACAGTTGGCGATAGTACCGCTGGCCCTAGCGGTAGTACCGCTAGAGCTGGCGGTAGTACCGCTGTCCCAACGGTAGTACCGCCCCTGGCTAGCGGTAGTACTGCTCCAAGTTTTTAGTGCCGTCATCTTTGCGGTTGTAGTGCGTCGGACATTTTTGCGAAGACTTTCTTGGCGGTGGTTTGCCCGGTAGTATCTTTGTGCTACCATGGGCTCAGCGGTAGTACCGCTGCAGCCAGCGGTGGTACCGCTGGAGGGTCAGTGGTAGTACCGCTGCAGCCAGCGGTAGTACCGCCGGAGGGTCACCGGTAGTACCGCTGGGCTCGGGCTGTAAGTGGGGGTAACGGTCTGATTCCTTCCCCCACTATATAAAGGGGGTCTTCTTCCCCCTTGGCCTTATCTATCCGTTGAGCTCTTGTTCTACCTCCATTGTTGACATTCTTAGAGCTTGCTTACTCTCAATCCCTCCAATGATTCTTGCTTGTTCTTGAGGGAAAAGAGAGGGGAGATCTAGATCCACATCTCCACCGATCACTTTCTCCTCTATGTGAGGAGAACCCCTTGGATCTTGATCTTGGAGTTCTTTGTGAGCTCCTTGTTATTCCTCTCATATTTCTCCATAGCTTTCGTTGTTGTGGAGGGATTTGAGTGTGAGGGACTTGACCACTTTGTGTGTTCTTGCCATTGCATTAGTTGCATCGGTTTGAGTTCCCACGGTGATACGTGGAAGTGAAGTTTGAGAAGCTTATTACCTTTGGTACTTAGTAGCGTAGATATCGTTCTTCGCGGCTGCTTTGGCGTCCTAGAAGCTTGGTGGTGTCTCGGATTTCAATCATTGTGGTGTGAAGCTCCGGGCAAGCGTCGGGGTCTCCAATTAGGTTGTGGAGATTGCCCCGAGCAATTTGTACGGGTACCGGTAACCGCCCCCAAGGGTTGCCACGTGTACGGGTTCGGTGACCGCCCCAAGGTTTGCCATTTGTACGGGTTCGGTGACCGCCCTCAAGGGTCCCTTAGTGGAATCATGGCATTTTTCATTGTGCGAGGGCGTGAGGAGATTACGGTGGCCTTAGTGGCATCTTGGGGAGCATTGTGCCTCCACACCGGTCCAACGGAGATTAGCATCCGCAAGGGTGTGAACTTCGGGATACATCATCGTCTCCGCATACCTCGGTTATCTCTTACCCGAACCCTTTACTTATGCACTTTACTTTGTGATAGCCATATTGTCTCTTGTCATATATCTTTCTATCACTTAGTTGTTTATCTTGCCTAGCATAAGTTGTTGGTGCACATAGGTGAGCTTAGTTGTTTGAGGTTTTGTGCTTCACATATTAAAAGTTAGTTTTGTTCTGCATTTGTTCAAGCCTAAACCTTAATTATTTTAAAGCGCCTATTCACCCCCCCTCTAGGTGACATCCACGTCCTTTCACACGGTACCGTAGAGGCCTGCAAATTGAGGAAAAGGTAAGAGTGCGAATTATCCATGGATTCACATTAGTCATAAAGAACTCACATATTTATTGAGAGATTTTATTAGATCTCTGAAGAAAAGCACTACCCGCATGCCCCGAGGGAGAAGGTTGGGAGGAGTTAACCGTCGTGCGACTCCGATTATAACAACACAAATGATTTCAATCAAAGATAAATTATTCTCCAACTTCATCGCATGACCAAAAACTATACGTGCATGCTTCGGGAATCACAAACCTTAACATCTATATTCTTACTAATCCACAATCATTAACTACTTCACCCACATATTATTATCTTAATGTCAAAAAGCTATTGCAGGGAGTAAACATATCATACTTAGTGATCTACAAGTTTCATGTAGGATTTTATGACTAACCATGTAAATGCCCAATTACTTTTGACTCTATAAATAGGTATAAGTGAAGCACCAGAGTTTAACTCTTTCTACAAAATGCCACGCTTTAATAAATATAAGTGAAGCAGAAGAGCATTCTACAAATAACAGTTTTCTATATGTAGAGAAAAATGCAATCCAAACTATTGGGGAACGTTGCATGGGAAACAAAAAAAATTCTACGCACACAGAAGACCTATCATCGTGATGATCATCTACGAGAGGGGAGATCAGATCCACATACCCTTGTATATCGCTAAGCCGGAAGCCTTAAGAAACGTTGTTGATGTAGTCGAACGTCTTCGTGATCCAATCACAATCCGTCCCACGAACTCCATCCTGATCTAGTACCGAACGGACGTCACCTCCGCATTCAGCACATGTACAACTCGGTGCAGATCGCGCCTTCTTGATCCAGCAAGAGGGGTGAAGAGGTAGATGAATTCTCTGGCAGCGCGACGACGTGACAGTGATGGTGGTGGAGATACTCCCACAGGGCTTCCCCGTGCCGGACTAATCTAGCTACACGGTGTCGAAGTTGTGGAGGGAGAGAGATCTGCACTTTAGATTGAGTGCCAAAAGCCTCTCTCACCTCCACTATATATATGTGGGAGGGAGGGGGAGCGCCCTAGGAAACCCCTAGGGTTTTAGACGGCGCAAGGGGAGAGGGAGGAGTCCTCCTCCAAGACCACTTGGAAGGAGGAGTCCTCCTTCCCCAAAACGGATTGTCCCCTCTCCTTACCTTTTCTTCCACTTCGACCGGCCTAGGGCATCTTGGGCTGGCCACCAGCGCACTATGGACATGTGCGCCACACTTGGGCCCCTTTTGGTCTTCTCCCGGGTGAGTGGCCCCTGGTAGAACTCCGGAACCTATTCGTCACTCCCTTCACTTTACCGGTAATGCGTGTAAACCTTCTGGAAGCCAAGTTGATACTTCCTATAAATATCAACCGTCTCCGGACCATTCCGGAAACCCTCGAGACGTCCGGGATCTCATCCGGGAGTCCAAACAACCTTCAGTTACCAACATCAATAATTCAGCTATACCAAAACATCACCGAACCTTAATTGTGGAGACCCTGCGGGTTCGAAAACTATGTAGACATGACCGAGACACTCTCCAGTCACTATCCAATAGCATGACCTGGTGTCATGGGAATGAAACTGACAATAGAGGTCTAGGGTATGAAAGGAGAGGGCAGACTTCAAGCTACGACAAGCTTGTTCGCAAGATGTATGAGTTCAGGCCCCTCTCGTGGGGGTAACAACCCTACGTCTCAGTGCTCGGGAGGTCTTGCAGTGTGGAATGTGTGTTACAGGGGGTGCGAACCCTTGTGCCAAAGGGGAGGGGTTGCTTATATAGAGTGCGCTGCCCCTCATCAATACTGGGTAACAAAGGGTTCAATGGAGTTTAAAAGCCTACGTCACTGATAACGTATGTAATTAATGTTACTTATGACGACCCGCCGAACGCTTGCCTGTTGGCCTCCGCGGAGTGGCTTCTGGTCTTCCGCGTCGACTGGCTTCTGGTTCTTCCGAATGAAAGTTGATTGTCGAGTGAAGGGGGAATCTTCGAGTCATTACTTACCGAGTGACTCAGACGCTATGGATATTCAGTCGGAGCCCCCCTTGTAATCTTCAAGTCTTTAATGAGGTGCCTTTAGGTAGGACATGTAGGTCAGGCCTATGGCCCTACCCTAGGTACATATCCCCATAATTAGCCCGCGAATGGATCGGGGTTTGAGGGAGGAGTGGTCGAGGCAAATTTTACCGAGGCATACAGATCTTGAACATGCTTCGAGGATTAGTAGAATTGTGCGCCGATTGAAGTCTTCGTCATTCACCCCGATCGATTTTACTGTGAAGTACGTCCGAGTGAATTTGAGCATTGAAGTTGATCCGAGTGACTGATAGGATCTTTGAGATGTGACGGATCACTTCGTCATGTCCGGATTTCACGGGATTCGAAATTTTGGTTAGTGCGCGAAGCGCATTGATGACGCAACAACGTGGGCAAGTGGGGTAGTGATACGTCCATTTTGCATCATGCTTTCATGTTGATATTTACTGCTTTTTGGGCTGTTGTTTGGATAGCTCTTGTCGTCCTGAATCCAACAAGCTTGGGTTTGCTCGATTCGGAGCTCGTATGCGAAAGTTATGGCTGTTTCAGTGGCGAGCGGTAGTACCGCTGGACCTAGCGGTAGTACCGCTAGACCTAGCAGTAGTACCGCTAGAGGTGGCGATAGTACCGCTGGCCCTAGCGGTAGTACCGCTAGAACTGGCGGTAGTATCGATGTCCCAGAGGTAGTACCGCTCCAAGTTTTTAGTGCCGTCATCTTTGCAGTTGTACTGCGTCGGACATTTTTGCGAAGACTTTCTTGGCGGTGGTTGGCCCGGTAGTATCTTTGCGCTACCATGGGCTCAGCTGTAGTACCGCTGCAGCCAGCGGTAGTACCGCTGGAGGGTCAGCGGTAGTACCGCTGCAGCCAGCGGTAGTACCGCTGGAGCCAGCGGTAGTATCACTGGGCTCGGGTTGTAAGTGGGGCTAACGGTCTGATTCCTTCCCCCACTATATAAAGGGGGTCTTCTTCCCCCTTGGCCTTATCTATCCGTTGATCTCTTGTTCTACCTCCATTGTTGCCATTCTTAGAGCTTGCTTACTCTCAATCCCTCCAATGATTCTTGCTTGTTCTTGAGGGAAAAGAGAGAGGAGATCTAGATCCACATTTCCACCGATCACTTTCTCCTCTATGTGAGGGGAACCCCTTGGATATTGATCTTGGAGTTCTTTGTGAGCTCCTTGTTCTTCCTCTCATATTTCTCCATAGATTTCGTTGTTGTGGAGGGATTTGAGTGTGAGGGACTTGACCACTTCGTGTGTTCTTGCCATTGCATTAGTTGCATCGGTTTGAGTTCCCACGGTGATACGTGGAAGTGAAGTTTGAGAAGCTTATTACCTTTGGTACTTAGTACCGTAGATATCGTTCTTCGCGGCTGCTTTGGCGTCCTAGAAGCTTGGTGGTGTCTTGGAGTTCAATCATTGTGGTGTGAAGCTCCGGGCAAGCGTCGGGGTCTCCAATTAGGTTGTGGAGATTGCCCCGAGCAATTTGTACGGGTACCGGTAACCGCCCCCAAGGGTTGCCACGTGTACGGGTTCGGTGACCGCCCCAAGGTTTGCCATTTGTACGGGTTCGGTGACCGCCCTCAAGGGTCCCTTAGTGGAATCATGGCATTTTTCATTGTGCAAGGGCGTGAGGAGATTACGGTGGCCTTAGTGGCATCTTGGGGAGCATTGTGCCTCCACACCGGTCCAACGGAGATTAGCATCCGCAAGGGTGTGAACTTCGGGATACATCATCGTCTCCGCATACCTCGGTTATCTCTTACCCGAACCCTTTACTTATGCACTTTACTTTGTGATAGCCATATTGTCTCTTGTCATATATCTTGCTATCACTTAGTTGTTTATCTTGCCTAGCATAAGTTGTTGGTGCACATAGGTGAGCTTAGTTGTTTGAGGTTTTGTGCTTCACATATTAAAAGTTAGTTTTGTTCCGCATTTGTTCAAGCCTAAACCTTAATTATTTTAAAGCGCCTATTCACCCCCCCTCTAGGTGACATCCACGTCCTTTCACACGGTACCGTAGAGGCCTGCAAATTGAGGAAAAGGTAAGAGTGCGAATTATCCATGGATTCACATTAGTCATAAATAACTCACATACTTATTAAGAGATTTTATTAGATCTCTCGAATAAAAGCACTACCCGCATGCCCCGAGGGAGAAGGTTGGGAGGAGTTAACCGTCGTGCGACTCCGATTATAACAACACAAATGATTTCAATCAAGGATAAATTATTCTCCAACTTCATCGCATAACCACAGACTATACGTGCATGCTTCGGGAATCACAAACCTTAACATCTATATTCTTACTAATCCACAATCATTAACTACTTCACCCACATATTATTATCTTAATGTCAAAATGGTATTGCAGGGAGTAAACATATCATACTCAGTGATCTACAAGTTTCATGTAGGATTTTATGACTAACCATGTAAAAGACCAATTACTTTTGACTTTATAAATAGGTATAAGTGAAGCACCAGAGTTTAACTCTTTCTACAAAATGCCATGCTTTAATAAATATAAGTGAAGCAGAAGAGCATTCTACAAATAACAGTTTTCTATATGTAGAGAAAAATGCAATCCAAACTATTGGGGAACGTTGCATGGGAAACAAAAAAAAAATCTACGCACACAAAAGACCTATCATCGTGATGATCATCTACGAGAGGGGAGATCAGATCCACATACCCTTGTATATCGCTAAGCCGGAAGCCTTAAGAAACGTTGTTGATGTAGTCGAACGTCTTCATGATCCAATCACAATCCGTCCCACGAACTCTATCCTGATCTAGTACCGAACGGACGTCACCTCCGCATTCAGCACACGTACAACTCGGTGCAGATCGCGCCTTCTTGATCCAGCAACAGGGGTGAAGAGGTAGATGAATTCTCTGGCAGCGCGACGGCGTGACAGTGATGGTGGTGGAGCTACTCTGGCAGGGCTTCGCCATGCCGGACTAATCTAGCTACACGGTGTCGAAGTTGTGGAGGGAGAGAGATCTGCACTTTAGATGGAGTGCCAAAAGCCTCTCTCACCTCCACTATATATAGGTGGGAGGGAGAGGGCAGCGCCATACGAAACCCCTAGGGTTTTAGCCGGCGCAAGGGGAGAGGGAGGAGTCCTCCTCCAAGACCACTTGGAAGGAGGAGTCCTCCTTCCCCAAATCGGATTGTCCCCTCTCCTTACCTTTTCTTCCACTTCGACCGGCCTAGGGCATCTTGGGCTGGCCACCAGCCCACTATGGACATGTGCGCCACCCTTGGGCCCCTTTTGGTCTTCTCCCGGGTGAGTGGCCCCCGGTAAAACTCCGGAACCTATTCGTCACTCCCGGTACTTTACCGGTAATGCGTGTAAACCTTCTGGAAGCCAAGTTGATACTTCCTATAAATATCAACCGTCTCCGGACCATTCCGGAAACCCTCGAGACGTCCGGGATCTCATTCGGGAATCCAAACAACCTTCGGTTACCAACATCAATAATTCATCTATACCGAAACATCACCGAACCTTAATTGTGCAGACCCTACGGGTTCGAAAACTATGTAGACATGACCGAGACACTCTCCAGTCAATATCCAATAGCACGACCTGGTGTCATGGGAATGAAACTGACAATAGAGGTGTAGGGTATGAAAGGAGAGGGCAGACTCCTAGCTACGTCAAGCTTGTTCGCAAGATGTATGAGTTCAGGCCCCTCTCGTGGAGGTAACAACCCTACGTATCAGTGCTCGGGAGGTCTTGCAGTGTGGAATGTGTGTTACAGGGGGTGCGAACCCTTGTGCCAAAGGGGAGGGTATGCTTATATAGAGTGTGTTGCCCCTCATCAATACTGGGTAACCAAGGGTTCAACGGAGTTTAAAAGCCTACGCCACTGATAACGTATGTAATTAATGTTACTTCTGACGACCCGCCGAACGCTTGCCTGTTGGCCTCCGCGGAGTGGCTTCTGGTCTTCCGCGTCGACTGGGTTCTGGTTCTTCCGAATGAAAGTTGATTGTCGAGTGAAGGGGGAATCTTCGAGTCATTACTTACCGAGTGACTCAGACGCTATGGCTATCCAGTCGAAGCCCTCCTTGTAATCTTCAAGTCTTTAATGAGGTGCCTTTAGGTAGGACATGTAGGTCAGGCCTATGGCCCTACCCTAGGTACATATCCCCATAATTAGCCCTCGAATGGATCGGGGTTCGATGGAGGAAGGGGTCGAGGCAAATTTTACCGAGGCATACAGATCTTGAACATGCTTCGAGGATTAGTAGAATTGTGCGCCGATTAAGTCTTCGTCATTCACCCCGATCGATTCTACTATGAAGTACGTCCGAGTGAATTTGAGCATTGAAGTTGATCCGAGTGACTGATAGGATCTTGAGATGTGACGGATCACTTCGTCATGTCCGGATTTCACGGGATTCGAAATTTTGGTTAGTGCGCGAAGCGCATTGATGACGCAACAACGTGGGCAAGTGGGGTAGTGATACGTCCATTTTGCATCATGCTTTCATGTTGATATTTATTGCTTTTTGGGATGTTATGTTACTTGTGGTACCATATTTATGCCTTTTCTCTCTTATTTTGCAAGGTTTATTTGAAGAGGGAGAATTCAGCGAGCTAGAATTCTGGACTGGAAAAGGAGCAAATCCTAGTACACTATGCTGCAGATGTCCAAATGCCTTGAAAAGTTACGTGGATTTTTTCCGGATTATACAAAAAATACTAGGCGAAAGAACTACCGGAGGGGGGCTGCCAGGGCGCCACAAGCCGTGACACCGCCACCCCCTGGTGGCGGAGTGGGGGCTTGTGGGCTCCCTGATAGCCCACTAGCCCCCCTCGTTTGTTATATGAAGCGTCCTGGTCCAGAAAAAAAATCAAGAGGGAGCTTTTTCGTGGTTTCGCCGCCGCCACGAGGCTGAACTTGAGCAGATCCAATCTAGAGCTCCGGCAGGACGATCCTGCCGGGGAAACTTCCCTCCCGGAGGGGGGAATCGTCGCCATCGTCACCACCAATACTCCTCTCGTTGGAGGGGAGGCATCTTCATCAACATCTTCGTCAGCACCGTCTCCTCTCCAATCCCTAGTTCGTCTCTTGTAACCAATCTTCGTCTCGCAACTCCTATTGGTACTTGTAAGGTTGTAGTAGTGTTGATTACTCTTTGTAGTTGATGCTAGTTCGATTACTTGGTGGAAGAGTTTATGTTCAGATCCTTGATGCTATTCATTACACCTCTGATCATGATTATGATTATGTCTTGTGAGTAGTTACTTTTGTTCCTGAGGACATGGGATAAGTCATGTTAATAATAGTCATGTGAATTTGATATTCGTTCGGTATTTTGATATACTGTATGTTGTCTTTTCCTCTAGTGGTGTTATGTGAACGTCGACTACATAACACTTCACCATAGTTGGGCCTAGAGGACGGCATTGGGAAGTAGTAAGTAGATGATGGGTTGGTGGAGTGACAGAAGCTTAAACCCCAGTCTGTGCGTTGCTTCGTGAGGGGCTGATTTGGATGCACTAGTTTAATGCTATAGTTAGACTTTGTCTTAATTCTTCTTTTGTAGTTGTGGATGCTTGCGAGAGAGGTTAATCATAAGTGGGATGCTTGTCCAAGTAAGGGCAGTACCCAAGCGCCGGTCCACCCACATATCAAACTATCAAAGTAACGAACGCGAATCATATGAACATGATGAAACTAGCATGACAGAAATTCCCGTGTGTCCTCGGGAGCGTTTTTCCTCCTATAAGACTTTGTTCAGGCTTGTCCCTTGCTACAAAAGGGATTGGGCCACTTGCTGCACCGTTGCTACTACTTGTTACTTGTTACTTTTTTCTCGCTACGTTTCACCTCACTACACCATCACTTGTTACCGCTACTTTCAGTGCTTGCAGTTATTACCTTGCTGAAATCCGCTTATCAGAGCCTTCTGCTCCTCGTTGGGTTCGACACTCTTACTTTCCGAAAGGACTACGATTGATCCCCTATACTTGTGGGTCATCAAGACTCTTTTCTAGCGCCGTTGCCTGGGAGTGAAGCGCCTTTAGTAAGTGGAAATTGGTAAGGAAACATTTTTATAATGTGCTGAAAGTTGTTGTAACTTGTCACTATGGAAACTGTTCCTTTGAGGAGTTTGTTCGAGGTATCTTCACCATGAACGGAAGCACGAGGATTTTCTCCTCAACCTGAGGTACCTACTGAAAATATCTTTTATGAAATTCCTTCGGGTATGCTTGAGAAACTGCTGGCTAATCCTTTTACAGGAGATGGATCTTCACATCCAGACTTGCATCTGATCTATGTAGATGAAGTTTGTGGTTTATTTAAGCTTGCAGGATTGCCCGAGGATGAGGTAAAGAAGAAAGTCTTTCCTTTATCTTTTAAGGATAAGGCGTTGACATGGTATAGGCTATGTGATGATACTGGATCATGGGGCTACAATCGGTTGAAATTGGAATTTCATCAAAAGTTCCATCCTATGCATTTAGTACATCGTGATCGGAACTTTATTTATAACTTTTGGCCTCGTGACAGGGAAAGCATAGCTCAACCTTGGGGGAGGCTTAAATCAATGCTATATTCATGCCCCAATCATGAGCTCTCGAGAGAAATCATCACTCAAAACTTTTATGCTCGACTTTCTCATGAAGATCGTGCCATGCTTGACACTTCTTGTGTTGGTTCTTTCATGAAGAAGGATATTGATCACAAATGGAATTTATTGGAGAGAATCAAATGCAACTCTAAAGATTGGGAGCTAGTGGAAGGTAAGGAGTCAGGTATGAATTTCCAGTTTGATTGCGTTAAATCTTTTGTTGAGACAAACACTTCTAGAGATTTTAGCGGTAAGCATGGACTTGACTCTGAGATAGTAGCTTCTCTATGTGAATCTTTTGCTGCTCATGTTGATCTTCCCAAAGAGAAGTGGTTTAAATATCATCCTCCTGTAGAAAGCAACCTAGCCAAAACCAATCTAGTTGAGGAGAAAGTCATTGCTTTTAGTGATCCTGTTGTTCCTTCTGCTTACATTGAGAAACCACCATACCCTGCTAGGATAAAGGATTATTCTAAAGCTCCAACCGTGATACGTAGGGGTTACATTAGACCACTTGCACCCCCTGAGGAAATTAGAGTTGAACCTAGTGTTGCTATTATCAAAGATCTCTTAGCCGAAGACATAGATGGGCATGTTATCAAATTCTGTGAGGACTCCGCTGGAATTGCTAAACCTCACGCGAAAGACAAACACGGACCTGTAGTTGGCCTGCCCGTTGTTTCTGTTAAGATAGGAGATCACTATTACCATGGTTTATGTGATATGGGATCTAGTGTTAGTGCAATACCCCGTTCTCTATATGATGAAATAAAGGATGAGATTGCACCTGCTGAGTTAGAACCCGTTGATGTCACTATTACGCTAGCTAGTAGAGACACTATCTGCCCTCTAGGAATTGTGAGAGACGTAGAAGTCCTGTGTGGTAAGACGAAGTATCCTACTGATTTCCTCGTCCTTGGTACTGCACAAGATAGCTTTTGTCCCATCATATTTGGTAGACCCTTTCTCAACACTGTCAATGCTCACATTGATTGCATTAAGCAGACTGTCACAGTTAGTTTCGAGGGTGTGTCTCATGAATTTAACTTCTCCAAGTTTGGAAGACATACCCATGAAAGAGAGTCGTCTGGTAGAGATGAAATCATTGCTCTTGCATCTATTGTCGTACCTCCTACGGATCCTTTAGAGCAATATCTGCTTGAGCATGAAAATGATATGCATATGGAGGAGAGAGATGAGATAGATAAAATTTTCTTAGAACAATATCCTATTCTCAAGAATAATCTGCCTGTTGAACTGCTTGGGGATCCTCCCCCACCAAAGGGTGATCCTGTGTTCGAACTTAAACAGTTGCCTGATACTCTTATGTATGCCTATCTTGATGAGAAGGAGATATATCCTGTCATTATTAGTGCTCTCCTCTCAGAACGCGAAGAGAAGAAGTTACTAAAAACTCTGAGGAAGCACCGCGCTGCTATTGGATATACTCTTGATGATCTTAAGGGTATTAGTCCTACTCTATGTCAGCACAAGATTAAAACCGATCGTGACTTTAAACCAGTTGCTGATCATCAAAGTAGATTAAATCCTAAGATGAAAGAGGTCGTTAGAAAAAAAATATTAAAGCTTCTCAAAGCAGGAATCATTTATCCTGTTGCTCATAGTGATTGGGTAAGTCCAGTACATTGCGTACCTAAGAAGGGAGGTATCACCGTCGTTCCTAATGATAAGGATGAACTAATCCCACAAAGGATTATTACCGGCTATAGAATGGTGATAGACTTCTGAAAACTGAACAAGGCAACCAGGAAAGATCATTATCCTTTGTCGTTTATCGACCAAATGCTACAAAGGCTATCAAAGCACACACACTTCTGCTTTCTAGACAATTATTCAGGTTTCTCGCAAATACCTGTTGCGCAATCTGATCAGGAGAAAACCACTTTCACCGGCCCTTTCGGTACCTTTGCCTATAGACGTATGCCTTTTGGCTTATGTAATGCACCTGCAACCTTTCAAAGATGTATGATGGCTATATTCTCTGACTTTTGTGAAAAGATTGTCGAGGTTTTCTTGGATGACTTCTCCATTTACGGGTCTTCCTTTGATGATTGCCTCAGCAACCTTGATCGAGTCTTAGATAGATGCGAAGAAACCAACCTCGTATTGAATTGGGATAAGTGCCACTTTATGGTTAATGAAGGTATCGTCTTAGGACATAAAATTTCTGAGAGAGGCATTGAAGTTGATAAGGCTAAGGTTGATGCAATTGAGAAAATGCCTTGCCCCACAGATATCAGAGGTATACGAAGTTTCCTAGGTCATGCTGCTTTCTATAGAAGGTTCATTAAAGACTTCTCTAAGATTTCTAGGCCTCTTACCAACCTCTTGCAGAAGGCTGTTCCTTTTGTTTTTGATGAGGATTGTGAGGAAGCTTTCGAAATACTTAAGAACGCTTTGATAACCGCACCTATTGTTCAACCACCTGACTGGAACTTGCCCTTTGAAATCATGTGTGACGCTAGTGATTATGTTGTTGGTGCTGTTCTAGGACAAAGAGTTGACAAGAAGTTGAATGTCATTCACTACGCTAGTAAAACTCTAGAAAGTGCCCAAAGAAACTATGCCACTACGGAGAAGGAATTTTTAGCAGTCGTGTTTGCATGTGAAAAGTTCAGATCTTACATAGTTGACTCCAAAGTCACTATTCACTCTGATCATGCTGCTATTAAGTACCTCATGGAGAAGAAGGACGCTAAGCCTAGGCTGATCAGATGGGTTCTCCTGCTACAGGAATTTGATTTGCACGTCGTTGACCGAAAGGGTGCTGATAACCGTGTAGCAGATAACTTGTCTAGGCTAGAGAATGTCCTTGATGACCCACTACCTATTGATGACAACTTTCCTGATGAGCAATTAAATGTCATCTGCACTTCACTTAGTGCACCGTGGTATGCCGATTATGCAAACTATATCGTAGCCAAATACATACCACCCAGTTTCACCTATCAGCAAAAGAATAAATTCTTCTTCGATTTGAGACACTACTTTTGGGATGATCCTCACCTTTATAAGGAAGGAGTAGATGGGGTTATTAGACGTTGTGTGCCTGAACATGAACAGGGACAAATCCTGCAGAAGTGTCATTCTGAAGCCCACGGAGGACACCATGCTGGAGATAGAACTACCCATAAGGTATTGCAATCGGGTTTCTATTGGCCCACTCTCTTCAAGGATGCTCGTAAGTTTGTCTTGTCTTGTGACGAATTCCAAAGAATAGGGAACATCAGTAAGCGTCAGGAAATGCCTATGAACTATTCACTTGTCATTGAACCATTTGATGTATGGGGCTTTGATTATATGGGACCCTTCCCAAGTTCCAATGGGTATACTCACATCTTAGTTGCTGTGGATTATGCCACTAAGTGGGTAGAAGCTATCCCCACTAAAAATGCTGATCACCACACCTCTATTAATATGCTTAAAGAAGTCATATTCCCAAGATTTGGAGTCCCTAGATGCTTGATGACTAATGGCGGTTCACACTTCATTCATGGTGTTTTCCGCAAGATGCTAGCTAAGTATGATGTCAACCATAGAGTTGCATCTCCTTATCATCCTCCGTTTAGCGGTCAAGTGGAGTTGAGTAACAGGGAGATCAAATTGATCCTACAAAAGACCGTCAATAGATCTCGAAAGAACTGGTCTAGCAAACTTGACGATACACTATGGGCTTATAGGACTGCATATAAGAATCCTATGGGCATGTCACCGTATAAAATGGTTTACGGTAAGGCTTGCCATTTACCTCTTGAGCTGGAACACAAAGCTTATTGGGAAATCAAAGAGCTCAACTTTGATTTCAAACTTGCCGGTGAGAAGCGGTTGGTTGATATCAGCTCGTTAGATGAATGGAGAGCCCAGGCATACAAGAATGCCAAGTTGTTCAAGGAAAAGTTTAAGAGATGGCATGACAAACGAATACAGAAACGAGAGTTCAATGTAGGTGATTATGTCTTGCTATACAATTCTCGTTTGAGATTCTTTGCACGCAAGCTTCTCTCTAAATGGGAAGGTCCCTATATTATCGAGGAAGTATATCGTTTCGGTGCCATCAAAATCAATAACACGGAAGGAAATTTTCCTAGAGTGGTAAATGGGCAAAGAATCAAGCATTACATCTCTGGTACTCCCATAAATGTTGAGACCAATATCATCAATGTCATAACTCCACAGGAGTACATAAGGGATGTTTATCAGCCTGTTTCAGACCTTGAAAACGAAGATGTATCTGTTTTGGTAAGAAATTGGACTCCAATACTTTTCCAATAGGAAATTTCTTCCGTTTTGGAATTTTTGGAAAATTAGAAAAATAAAAAGCAGTCCGGAGAGCGAACGAGGTGGCCACAAGCCCTGCCACCGCCCCCTACCCCCTGGTGGTGGAGGGCAAGCTTGTGGGCACCTCATGTGCCTCCCGGACTCCGTTTTCTTGTGGAGGACTCCTTCTGGCCCAGAAAAATCAATATATAGTCGCCCGAAGGTTTTGATCTCCGTATAGCGTAGTTTTCCTCTGTTTTCGTTTCGAGCCTGTTTCTGTGATAGATCTAGATCACCATGACTTCCCCAAACGCTCCTAAGGACAAGATCTTCGAGAAGGTCATCAATCCCTACCTCACGGAAGAGCTGAAACACCCTCAATATATCAAGATGAGCGAGGGGATGTTGCACATCCGTGATGTTGAGGGGCCTAAGAAGACCGGAAGCGTGGAGACGAGGCTCGAAGCAATGGAGCAACAAGTCTTCAAGTGCCACGGGATGGTGGAGCGTGGACTCAACGCCAACCACACGATGATCACGGAGTTCACCAACAATCACAAGATGGATGCCATTGATATTGGGAAACACCTCTCCAGGCTCTACGACAGGGTTGACCAACTCCAGGGGCAGATCTATGACCTACAGAATCAAAACTGTGAGTATGAGTACAGATTTAAATCAATAAGGTTGGCTGCAGATTTGAGGATTCCGACGACTCGTTCATCCTGCCATGATGGAGCATCTATGCCTTGGAAGACGGAGGATCAGACTACTCCAACAACAACAACACCATCACCACCAAAGGAAGACAACTAAGCATTGGTATGGGCAATCCCCTTGGCTTCTGCCAAGCTTGGGGGAGTTGCCCTGGTATCGTATCACCTTTATATCTTTCGCTTTTACCTTTGTTTTAGTTCTTTCCTTTTCAGTTTTTATTTATTCTCTGAGAGGAATAAGTCTTTAGTTTTTAGTTTGAGTCTTTTGCTTTTGTCTCTCCCCCAATGTATTCGAGCTTACGAGCTTTATAATAAAGAGTTTCTTAGTCAATGGCTTTGCTTTGTGCCATGATCAAAAGTATGAAAAGAACGATAGCATGAAAGATCATGAGACGATCTTATGGAAAGTGATAACGTCACTTATGACACGTATGATGATTGAAACGTGTTGAGAATAAATCAACATAGACCTCAGTCATTGTTGCAATTAGTAAGAAATAATAAGGAAAGAGAGGTTCACATATAAATATATCATCTTAGACACTTTTTACAATTGTGAGCACTCACCAAACTATTACATGCCTAGGAGTAGATGTTGGACAAGGAAGACAACATAATGAATTGTGTTTGCTTGGTTCCAAACAATGTTATATTATTAGAGATCCCTTAGCATCTGACGATTGCTTCCACCTCATATTAGCCAAAACTCCCGCACCAAGTAGAGATACTACTTGTGAACCATAAACCTCCAACCAGTTTTGCCATGAGAGTCCACCATACCTACCTATGGATTGAATAAGATCCTTCAAGTAAGTTGTCATCGGTGCAAGCAATACGAATTTCTCTCTAATATGTATGATCTATTAGTGTGTGGAAAATAGGCTTTGTACGAACCTGTGATGAGGAAGACATAAAAGAGACAGACTGCATAATAAAGTTCTTTATCACAGGAGGCAATATAAAGTGACGTTCCTCCGCACTAAGAGGACATGCATTCAAACCTCAAAACCGCATGACAACCTCTGCTTCCCTCTGCGAAGGGCCTATCTTGTACCTTTACTTTCTACCCTTGAAAGAGTCATGGTGATCATCACCAATTCCCTATTTTTGCCTTTGTCTTGGCTACCGTCACATGCTTGGGAAAGATATATATTCATATATCAACTTGGAGTTGAGCACTTATGCTTTATTATTGTTGACTTTACCCTTGGGGTAAATGGTTGGGAGGCAAAACTATAAGCCCCTATCTTCCTCTGTGTCCAGCTGAAACTTTGACACCATGAGTACCACGTGAGTTGTAACAATTGTGGAAAACAAAAGAGATGATTGAGTATGTGGGTTTGCCTTACAAGCTCTTATTTGACTCTGTCTGATGTTGTGAGAAATTACAATTGCTTCAATGACTAAGGACTATTGTTGGTTACTTCTCGGTAAGGTTTTTGCTTCATGCTTTGCTTTGTGAAGGAATTGTTACTTTCCCATAAGAATCTTTATGATGTATTGTTGTTCTATGTGTGATCATGATGCCCTCATGTCCGTATTATGTTTTATCGACACATTCGTCCCTCAACATGTGGACATGTTTATGGAACTTGGTTTTCGCTTGAGGACAAGCGAGGTCTAAGCTTGGGGGAGTTGATACGTCCATTTTGCATCATGCTTTCATGTTGATATTTATTGTTTTTTGGGCTGTTATATTACTTGTGGTACCATATTTATGCCTTTTCTCTCTTATTTTGCAAGGTTTATTTGAAGAGGGAGAATTCAGGCAGTTGGAATTCTAGACTGGAAAAGGAGCAAATCCTAGTCCACTATTCTGCACATCTCCAAATGCCCTAAAAAGTTACGTGGATTTTTTCTGGATTATATAAAAAATATTGGGCGAAAGAACTACCGGAGCGGGGCTGCGAGGGCGCCACAAACCCTGACACCGCCACCCCCCTAGTGCCGGAGTGGGGGCTTGTGGGCTCCCTGACGGCCCACTAGCCCCCCTCTTTTGCTATATGAAGCGTCCTGGTCCATAAAAAAAATCAATAGGGAGCTTTTTTCATGGTTTCGCCGCCGCCAGGAGGCGGAACTTGAGCAGATCCAATCTAGAGCTCCGGCAGGACGATCCTGCCGGGGAAACTTCACTCCCGGAGGGGGGAATCGACGCCATCGTCATCACCAACACTCCTCTCGTCGCAGGGGAGGCATCTTCATCAACATCTTCATCAGCACCATCTCCTCTCCAATCCCTAGTTCATCTCTTGTAACCAATCGTCGTCTCACAACTCCGATTGGTACTTGTAAGGTTGCTAGTAGTGTTGATTACTCTTTGTAGTTGATGCTAGTTGGATTACTTGGTGGAAGAGTTTATATTAAGATCCTTGATGCTATTCATTACACCTCTAATCATGATTATGAGTATGTCTTGTGAGTAGTTACTTTTGTTCCTGAGGACACGGGATAAGTCATGTTAATAATAGTCATGTGAATTTGATATTCGTTCGGTATTTTGATATGTTGTATGTTGTCTTTTCCTCTAGTGGTGTTATGTGAACGTCGACTACATAACACTTCACCATATTTGGGCCTAGAGGAAGGCATTGGGAAGTAGTAAGTAGATGATGGGTTGGTGGAGGGACAGAAGCTTAAACCCCAGTCTATGTGTTGCTTCGTGAGGGGCTGTTTTGGATCCACTAGTTTAATGCTATGGTTAGACTTTGTCTTAATTCTTCTTTTGTAGTTGCGGATGCTTGCGAGAGAGGTTAATCATAAGTGGGATGCTTGTCCAAGTAAGGTCAGTACCAAAGCACCGGTCCACCCACATATCAAACTATCAAAGTAACGAACGCGAATCATATGAACATGATGAAACTAGCATGACAGAAATTCCCGTGTGTCCTCGGGAGCGTTTTTCCTCCTATAAGACTTTGTTCAGGCTTGTCCCTTGCTACAAAAGGGATTGGTCCACTTGCTGCACCGTTGCTACTATTTTTACTTGTTACTTTTTGCTCGCTACGTTTCACCTCACTACACCATCACTTGGTACCACTACTTTCAGTGCTTGCAGTTATTACCTTGCTGAAATCCGCTTATCAGAGCCTTCTGCTCCTCGTTGGGTTAGACACTCTTACTTATCGAAAGGACTACGATTGATCCCCTATACTTGTGGGTCATCAGGTAGCGATGCCTCGATTATCATGCTACCCTTATCGCCACGTATTGAGCCTCCTCTGTTATCGGGATAGAAATAGATCCGGCGGGTCCACCAGTGAGCGACTCACTCGGGTGGTTATAAATCCGACCGACGCTAGGGTTGGAGTAGTGCCTTCTCTTGATTTTCCTCTGTCTCCTCTCCACCTCCGCCCAGCAGGTGTTGCTTTGATCTGCTTCCGCCGTCACTGAGATGACGAAATGCAAGACGAGCCGTCTTGAGCGCATCAAGAAGGGCGGAAAGTCGAAGAAGTCAAGCGGCCGATCCGTGTTGTTGCCAGGGTGGATCCAGGGAGATTTTCTCCCGTCAACCGTCCGGAAGGAGGATGTGCTGGAGCTTGTTGAAGACCGAATGATAGCTGAGAAGTCGTGGAGGCTTCCTAAGGGGGAGGTTGAGCTGGAGCCACCTGAAGGAGAACGGGTCCTTCTCCTCACTCACATAGAGCGAGGTTTTTCTTTTCCCCCTCATCCTTTTATCCGCGGTTTTCTGAATTTCTTTGGTGTACAACTTCATCACCTTCCTCCCAATTCCATCGCGTACCTTGCTGCATTCATAACGCTGTGCAAATGCTTTGTGGGATGTCCCCCTCATTGGTGACTGTTTAAACACATCTTCACCGTGCACTCCCAAATGTTGAAGAAAGCTAATCCGAGTGATAGTAGGACTCATGTCATCTAGTTGTGTGGTGGTCTTGGGATTCAGAAGAGGAGTCGGAGTACGTACCCTCACATGACCCTTCCCAAGTCAGTCCGGAACTGGCAGTCGACTTGGTTTTACTCTAATGATATTGCATGTCCAAACATGTCGACTAGCATTCCCCTATTTACTTTGGAGTGATCGATTCTTCCCAGAATGATAAACATGTCGGATGAGGAGAAGGTTCACATGGGGATGATGGTAAATGAGGTGGTTAACTTGGTCTGTGGCAGAGTAACTGGGATGGACTTGCCTGAAACATTCCTCCGTCGACGTATTCAGCCTCTTCAGGCGAGGGATCATGCCATGTGGCATTACTCGGGCCCTAGGATTCCACTCGGTCGCACCCAGAAGAGGTTTCTAAAGAAACCGTGGCTCACTGGCTCAAAGGCATCATTGTAGCCTATGACAATCCATTAGGAGCCAGGCAATGCCTGCCTTTCTCTGCTGAAAACAAGCCATGGAACACTATGAGTTATTTCCTTGCCGATTACTTTCATATCCTTGTCGAGTGATTGAATATTCGGCCGACTAACTTTTCCATATTTACATCTTGTAGGAGTGGACAACCATGCATTCACCTGTACCGAACGGGGATCATCTTGACATCGGTGGGGAAAGCGAAGGTGGCAGCGTCGACATCGACTATGCCGAGGACAGTGAGGGGAGTGAAGAAGTCTTCGAGGAGAGTGAGGAACAGATCCAGCCACCTCCGCACACCGAGTCTCGATCCAAGCATCACCATGATCCGGCAATTTCCCCAAGTTTAACACTAGTGTCAAGAACTGGGAATGTGAAGCACTAAGTCGGCAGAAAAGGCCACCAAACAACCCAAACCTGACGCTCCCAAGCCTCGAAAGGTTGTGCCCTGAATGAGGATTGTTGTGCTAGTCGCTTCAACTTCAGTGTTTATCTCTTGCTTTCTTTTGTCATTGTGATATTTCATGCCTTTGCTGTGTGAGTGGAATTTTTAGCATGATTGACATTAATAGAATTTATAATGAAATCATTGCAATCATGCTTTTCTTTCAAGGAGCCGTCGTGAATCACTTCATAAATTTCTTCATCACGATTTTCATATTCACGCATCTCAAGCAAAAATCCATAAAGATAGTCAAGTGCACTCAACTCACTAGCAATTGGATCAACATAATTGGATCTCTTAAAGAGATTAGCAAGTGGATGAGGATCCATATTAATAGATTTTCAGCAAGAGAAGATGCAAGTATATTGAAGGCACATAGCACACAAGCGAACAGAAAGCAAGCGAAAGAAAAGGGCGAACGAAAAAGGCAAATATTTTTGTAAATTTTTGTTTTTTTTCAGAAGTAGGGGAGAGGAAAACGAGAGGCAAAAAAGTAAATGCAAGAGATGAGTTTGCGACACTTACTTGGATGAGTTCTTGGCTTCATCCTCCCCGGCAACGGCGCCAGAAATCCTTCACCTACTTCTCAAACAACAGCGCCAGAAATTGGCACGTTGACGGAGACTTGGCGTGCGTTGGTTTTTCCCTTGAACTGGAAAGGGTGATGCAGCACAGGAGCAGTAAGTATTTCCCTCAGTTTGAGAACCAAGGTATCAATCCAGGAGGAGAATCTCGTCAAATCCAGAGTACCTGCGCAAACACAAAAGAGCTTGCACCCAACACTATAAAGAGGTTGTCAATCCCTTCAAGATTGATTGCATAGTGATATCTCAAGGCGGAAAGTGCAACGAAGTAAAAGTTTAAGGCTGAAAATATGGTGTGAAGTAGACCCGGCGGCCATACTGTTCACTAAAGGCTTCTCTCAAAATAGCAAATATTACGGTGGGTGAATGATACGTCTCAAACGTATCTATAATTTTTGATGGTTTCGCCCTGTTATCTTGTCTTCTTTGGATGTTTTATGTACCTTTTATATCTTTTTTGGGACTAACTTATTAATTCAGTGCCAAGTGCCAGTTCCTGTTTTTTGTGTGTTTTTGACTCTTTTCAAATCTAATTTTGGAACGGAGTCCAAACGGAAGAAAATCCCCGGAATGATTTTTTCGCGAACGGAAGAAGATCAGGGGGCCTTTGGGCCAAGCCAGGTGGGCTCCAGGGAGCCCACTAGCCCCCACTCCGCCACCAGGGGGAGGCGACGGTGGCAGGGCTTGTGGCCTCCCTGGCCGCCCCCTGACCTAGATCCTAGGCCTATATATTCCCAAATATTCAACAAAAATCAAGGGAGCCCAGAAAATACTTCTCCGCCGCCGCAAGCTTCCGTTTCCGCGAGATCTCATCTCAAGACCCTTCCCGGCACCCTGCCGGAGGGGACATTGGAGTTGGAGGGGTTCTTCATCTTCATCATCGCCCCTCCAATGACTCGTGAGTAGTTCACTTCAGACCTACGTGTCCGTAGTTAGTAGCTAGATTGCTTCTTCTCTCACTTGGATCTTTAATACAAAGTTCTCCATGATCTTCATGGAGATCTATCCGATGTAATCTTCTTTGGCGGTGTGTTTGTCGAGATCCGATGAATTGTGGATTTGTGATCAGATTATCTATGATATATATTTGATTCTTTGCTGATTTCTTATATACATGATTTGATATCCTTGTAAGTCTCTCCGAGTCTTGGGTTTTGTTTGGCCAACTAGATCTATGATTCTTGCAATGGAAGAAGTGCTTGGTTTTGGGTTCTACCATGTGGTGACCTTTCCCAGTGACAGTAGGGGCAGCAAGGTAGACATCAAGTAGTTGCCATCAACGGTAAAAAGATGGGGTTTTTATCATTGGTTTGAAACGATCCGTCTACATCATGTCATCTTGCTTATGGCGTTACTCTGTTCTTATGGACTTAATACACTAGATGCATGCTGGATAGCGGTCGACGTGTGGAGTAATAGTAGTAGATGCAGAAAGTATCGGTCTACTTGTTTTGGATGTGATGCCTATAGATATAATCATTGCATAGATATCGTCACGACTTTGCGCGATTCTATCAATTGCTCGACAGTAATTTGTTCACGCACCGTCTACTTGCTTTCATGAGAGAAGCCACTAGTAAACACTACGGCCCCTGGGTCTATTCTCATCCATCGTTTACATCTCCGCTTTTACTTTGCTTTGTTACTTTGTTGCTTTCAGTTCTCACTTGGCAAATAATTTATAAGGGATTGACAACCCCTTCATAGCGTTGGGAGCAAGCTTTTGTGTTTGTGTAGGATCTTGAGATACTCCTCCACTGGATTGATACCTTGGTTCTCAAACTGAGGGAAATATTTACCACCGCTACGCTACATCACGCTTTCCGCTTCGAGGGAATACCAACGCAAGGCTCCAAGGCCACGGGGGAGAATCCTTTGCATACTTGCCTAGGAAGTCCCTTAAGGCGTAGCCGCAGCAGAAAGATGAAGCCAAGTATTCTCCTGTCGATGTGCCTATTTCTGGCGCCGTTGGAAGGTCTTTTGTTGCAGTAGCAGAAGTATTTATAGCGCCGTTGTCGGGCAGGAGAGATCAAGATCTATCCAACTAGGTCTCACAAACTCATCTCTTGCATTTACTTTTGTTGCCAGTTGCCTCTCGTTTTCCTCTCCCCCACTTCATATTTGCCGTTATTGTTTGCCTTTTTTCGTTTGCCTTTTTTCGTTCGCCCTTTTTCTCGCTTGCTTTCTGTTTGCTTGTGTGCCATGTGCCTTCAATATGCTTGCATCTTCGTTTATTAATCTCTTTAAGAGACCCACTTATGTGGAACGAATTGCTAGTGAGTTGAGGGTAATTGACTATTTCTATGGAGTTTTGCTTAAGATGTGTGAATCTGAAAATTGTGAGGAAGAAATTCATGAAGTGATTCACGAGGGCTCCTTGGATGAAAAGCATGATTGCAATGGTTTCACAATAAATTCTATTAGTGACAATCATGCTAAAAATATGCAAAACCCTAAGCTTGGGGATGCTAGTTTTGCTATGTCCTCTACTTGTTGCAATAATCATGATTGGGGTGATGATCTTTCTTATGATCTTGCAAATTTGTTCAAACCTCATGTTGAATATGATATTTGCAACAAAACTGAAAGTGGGAATGGAGAAGTCATGACTTTATTTGATGATAATCCCACTATTTTTGAAGAGTGTCAACTTTGCATGCATGTGGATCATGAAAAGAATATCATATGTGATAGTTACATTGTTGAAATCGAATATGATCCCACATGTAATTGCTATGAGAGAGGAAAATATTGTGGTAGAAACTTTCATGTTACCAAATTACCTCTCGTTATGTTGAGATTGCTATTGTCTCTTTCTTCTTCCTTGCATATGGCAACTATTGGTTGTTTTGCCAATTTGTTTTCCTCTAAAATACCTATGCATAGGAAGTATGTCAGACTTAGATGTGATTTTCACATGCTTTAGGATGCTCTCGTTGTGCTTCAATTCTTGTCTTTTGTGAGAGCATCATTGAATGCCTAGCTAAGGGCGTTATACCAAAGCGCTTGTTGGGAGGCAACCCAACGAATCTATCCTTTTTTCTTTCTGTTTTGTGTTTTCCACACTTTCAAAATTCTGTTATGATTGTGTTTTTTGTGTTTCTTTTTGCGTTTGTGCCAAGCAAAACCGTTATGATTAGTCTTGGGGATGATCGTTTGGTCATGCTGGAAAAGACAGAAACTTTCTGCTCACGAAAAGAATTTTTGTAAGAGATTTTGAGTTGATTCTTTTTTCTGCTGATTGCTCCGCAAATTCTTCAGACTGTCGTAATTTTTCAGAATTTTTGAAGTACCAGAGGTATACGAAATATACAGATTTCTACAGACTGGTCTGTTGTTAACATATTCTGTTTTGTTGTGTTGGTTGCTTATTTTGATGAAACTATGGATAGTATCTGGGGGTATTAGCCATGGAAGATTGAAATTACAGTAACCCAACATCAGCACAAGTAGAATTTAAGTTTGCTACAGTACCTAAGGAAGTGGTGGTTTGCTTTCTTGTACTAATGTTATCACGAGTTTCTGTTTAAGTTTCGTGTTGTGAAGTTTTCAAGTTTTGGGTGAAGTTATTATGGACAAAAAGATAAAGAGCGGCAAGAGCTCAAGCTTGGGGATGCCCAAGGCACCCCAAGAGATTCAAGGATGCCGTAAAATCCTAAGCTTGGGGATGCCCCGGGAAGGCATCCCCTCTCTCATCTTCAATCCATCGGTAACGTTACCTGGGGCTATATTTTTATTCACCACATGTTATGTGTTTTTGCTTGGAGCGTCTTGTATCGTAGGAGTCTTTTATTTCTGTTGTATCACAATCATCTTGGCTGCACACCTAGAGAGACAGACATGCACACACCGTGATTTTGTCGAGCTTCACTTATATCTTTTGGTAGACAATTCAGCTCACATGTGCTTCACTTATATCTTTTGAGCTAGATACTTTTGCTCTTTGTGCTTCACTTATATCTTTAGAGCACAGCGGTGCGTGGCTTGGTAGTTGATCTATGCTTTGAAAGTAGTCTCAAAAGGGGTAGTTATCCAAAGGGATACGAAAACTTCCACCTTCATGTGCATTGAATAGTTAGAGAAGTTTGATTCATCTCAATTAGTTTTGAGTTGTGGTTATGGTAATTTTGAAGTCATGCTGGTAAGGTGTTGTGGATCTAGAAATACATGTGTTGAACTTAGTGATTCCTGTAGCATGCACGTATGGTGAACCACTATGTGATGAAATCTGAGCATGATTAGTATATTGATTGTCATCCTTTGCGTGGCGGTCAGGATCGCGCGATGGTTTATACCTACCAACCCTTCCCCTAGAAGTATGCGTTGAATGCTTTGTTTCGATTACTAATAAAACTTTTGCAATAAGTATATGAGTTCTTCATGACTAATGTTGAGTCCATGGTATAGATGCACTTTCACCTTCCACCATCACTATCTTCTTAGTGCCGTGCAACTTTCGCCGGTGCACAAAACCCACCATTAGCCTCCCTCAAAAACAGCCACCATACCTACCTACTATGGCTTTTTCAAGGTCATTCCGAGATATATTGCCATGCAACCACCACCATGACATGTGCCACCACGTCTACATTGCCATTGCATGATCGTAAGATAGCTAGCATGATGTTTCCATTGATGTCTATGCCATGCTAGATCATTGCCACGGTGCACTACCGAAGGCATTCCATATAAAGTCATAATTGCTCTAAGTTTTGAGTTGAAAGTGTGATGATCATCATTAATGGAGCATTGTCCCATGTGAAGAAATAAAAGAGGCCAAAGAAGCCCAGCAAAATAAAAAAAAGAGGCCAAAGAGCCCATCAAATAAAAAAAATGAGAGAAAAAGAGAGAAGGGACAATGCTACCACTTTTTCCACACTTGTGCATATTAAGCACCACGATCTACATGATTGAGAGTCTCTCGTTTTGTCACCACCATATAGCTAGTGGGAAATTTTCATTATATAACTTGGCTTGTATATTCCAATGATAGGATTCCTCAAAATTGCCTTAGGTCTTCGTGAGCAAGTAAGTTGGATGCACACCCACTAGTTTTATTTAAGAGCTTTCACATACTCGTAGCTCTAGTGCATCATTTGTATGGCAATCTCTACTCATTCACATTGATATCTATTTATAAGCATCTCCACAGCTCATTTACATGCCTAGTTAATGTGACTATCTTCTACTTTTTGTCTTTCAACATCCACCACACTCCACACCATCTATAGTGCTATAACCATGGCTCACGCTCATGTATTGCGTGAGAGTTGAAAAGGTTTGAGAAAGTAAAGGTGTGAAACAATTACTTGGCCAATACAGGGGTTGTGCATGATTTAAATTCATTGTGCAATGATGATAGAGCATAGCTAGACTATATGCTTTCGTAGGGATAACTTTCTTTTGGCCTTGTTATTTTGAAAGTTAATGATTACCTTGCTAGTTTGCTTGAATTATTATTGTTTCCACGTCAATAGCATACTATTGTTTTGAATCTAATGGATCTGCACATTCACATCACATAAGAGGAATTACAAAGGACACCTATGCTAGGTAGCATGAAAGCAACAAAAATTCATTCTTTATCACTTCCCTACTCGAGGACGAGCAGGAGTTAAGCTTGGGGATGCTTGATTCGTCTCAAACGTATCTATAATTTTTGATGGTTTCACGCTGTTATCTTGTCTTCTTTGGATGTTTTATGTACCTTTTATATCTTTTTTGGGACTAACTTATTAATTCAGTGCCAAGTGTCAGTTCCTGTTTTTCTGTGTTTTTGACTCTTTTCATATCTAATTTTGGAACGGAGTCCAAATGGAAGAAAAACCCCGAAATGACTTTTTCCCGAACGGAAGAAGATCACGGGGCCTTTGGGCCAAGCTAGGTGGGCTCCAGGGAGCCCACAAGCCCCCACTACACCACCAGGGGGAGGCGGTGGTGGCAGAGCTTGTGGTCTCCCAGGCTGCCCCCTGACCTAGATCCTTGGCCTATATATTCCCAAATATTCAGCAAAAAAATCAGGGGAGCCTCGAAAATACTTTTCCGCCGCAGCAAGCTTCCGTTTCCGCGAGATCTCATGTGGAGACCCTTCCTGGCACCTTGCCGGAGGGAACTTTGGAGTTGGAGGGCTTCTTCATCATCATCATCGCCCCTCCAATGACTCGTGAGTAGTTCACTTCAGACCTACGGGTCCGTAGTTAGTAGCTAGATGGCTTCTTCTCTCTCTTGGATCTTCAATACAAAGTTCTCAATGATCTTCATGGAGATCTATCTGATGTAATCTTCTTTGGCGGTGTGTTTATCGAGATCCAATGAATTGTGGATTTGTGATCAGATTATCTATGATATATATTTGAGTCTTTGTTGATTTCTTATATGCATAACTTGATATCCTTGTAAGTTTCTCCGAGTCTTGGGTTTTGTTTGGCCAACTAGATCTATGATTCTTGCAATGGGAGAAGTGCTTGGTTTTGGGTTCTACCATGTGGTGACCTTTCCAGTGACAGTAGGGGCAGCAAGGCACACATCAAGTAGTTGCCATCAAGGGTAAAAAGATGGGGTTTTTATCATTGGTTTGAGATTATCCCTCTACATCATGTCATCTTGCTTAAGGCGTTACTCTGTTCTTATGGACTTAATACACTAGATGCATGCTGGATAGCGGTCGACGTGTGGAGTACTAGTAGTAGATGCAGAAACTATCGGTCTACTTGTTTTAGACGTGATGCCTATAGGTATAATCATTGCATAGATATCGTCACGACTTTGCGCGGTTCTATCAATTGCTCGACAGTAATTTGTTCACCCACCGTCTACTTGCTTTCATGAGAGAAGCCACTAGTAAACACTACGGCCCCCGGGTTTATTCTCATCCATCGATTACATCTCTGCTTTTACTTTGCTTTGCTACTTTGTTGCTTTCAGTTCTCAGTTGGCAAACAATCTATAAGGGATTGACAACCCCTTCATAGCGTTGGGAGCAAGCTTTTGAGTTTGTGAAGGATCTAGAGATACTCCTCCACTGGATTGATACCTTGGTTCTCAAACTGAGGGAAATACTTACCATCGCTACGCTACATCACCCTTTCCGCTTCGAGGGAACACCAACGCAAGGCTCCAAGGCCACGGGGGGGAATCCTTTGCATACTTGCCTAGGAAGTCCCTTAAGGCTTAGCCACAGCAGAAAGATCAAGCCAAGTATTCTCCCGTCGATGTGCCTATTTCTGGCGCCGTTGGAAGGTCTTTTGTTGCAGTAGCAGAAGTATTTCTAGCAGCATTGCCGGGCAGGAGAGATCAAGATCTATCCAAGTAGGTCTCACAAACTCATGGAGATCTATCTGATGTAATCTTCTTTGGCGGTGTGTTTATCGAGATCCAATGAATTGTGGATTTGTGATCAGATTATCTATGATATATATTTGAGTCTTTGCTGATTTCTTATATGCATAACTTGATATCCTTGTAAGTTTCTCCGAGTCTTGGGTTTTGTTTGGCCAACTAGATCTATGATTCTTGCAATGGGAGAAGTGCTTGGTTTTGGGTTCTACCATGTGGTGACCTTTCCAGTGACAGTAGGGGCAGCAAGGCACACATCAAGTAGTTGCCATCAAGGGTAAAAAGATGGGGTTTTTATCATTGGTTTGAGATTATCCCTCTACATCATGTCATCTTGCTTAAGGCGTTACTCTGTTCTTATGGACTTAATACACTAGATGCATGCTGGACAGCGGTCGACGTGTGGAGTAATAGTAGTAGATGAAGAAAGTATCGGTCTACTTGTTTTAGACGTGATGCCTATAGGTATAATCATTGCATAGATATCGTCACGACTTTGCGCGATTTTATCAATTGCTCGACAGTAATTTGTTCACCCACCGTCTACTTGCTTTCATGAGAGAAGCCACTAGTAAACACTACGGCCCCCGGGTTTATTCTCATCCATCTTTTACATCTCTGCTTTTACTTTGCTTTGTTACTTTGTTGCTTTCAGTTCTCAGTTGGCAAACAATCTATAAGGGATTGACAACCCCTTCATAGCGTTGGGAGCAAGCTTTTGAGTTTGTGCAGGATCTAGAGATACTCCTCCACTGGATTGATACCTTGGTTCTCAAACTGAGGGAAATACTTACCACCGCTACGCTACATCACCCTTTCCGCTTCGAGGGAACACCAACGTAAGGCTCCAAGGCCACGGGGGGGAATCCTTTGCATACTTGCCTAGGAAGTCCCTTAAGGCTTAGCCACAGCAGAAAGATCAAGCCAAGTATTCTCCCGTCGATGTGCCTATTTCTGGCGCCGTTGGAAGGTCTTTTGTTGCAGTAGCAGAAGTATTTCTAGCAGCATTGCCGGGCAGGAGAGATCAAGATCTATCCAAGTAGGTCTCACAAACTCATGGAGATCCATCTGATGTAATCTTCTTTGGCGGTGTGTTTATCGAGATCCAATGAATTGTGGATTTGTGATCAAATTATCTATGATATATATTTGAGTCTTTGTTGATTTCTTATATGCATAACTTGATATCCTTGTAAGTTTCTCCGAGTCTTGGGTTTTGTTTGGCCAACTAGATCTATGATTCTTGCAATGGGAGAAGTGCTTGGTTTTGGGTTCTACCATGTGGTGACCTTTCCACTGACAGTAGGGGCAGCAAGGCACACATCAAATAGTTGCCATCAAGGGTAAAAAGATGGGGTTTTTATCATTGGTTTGAGATTTTCCCTCTACATCATGTCATCTTGCTTAAGGCGTTAGTCTGTTCTTATGGACTTAATACACTAGATGCATGCTGGATAGCGGTCGACGTGTGGAGTAATAGTAGTAGATGCAGAAAGTATCGGTCTACTTGTTTTAGACGTGATACCTATAGGTATAATCATTGCATAGATATCGTCACGACTTTGCGCGGTTCTATCAATTGCTCGACAGTAATTTGTTCACCCACCGTCTACTTGCTTTCATGAGAGAAGCCACTAGTAAACACTACGGCCCCCGGGTTTATTCTCATCCATCGTTTACATCTCTGCTTTTACTTTGCTTTGTTACTTTGTTGCTTTCAGTTCTCAGTTGGCAAACAATATATAAGGGATTGACAACCCCTTCATAGCGTTGGGAGCAAGCTTTTGTGTTTGTGCAGGATCTAGAGATACTCCTCCACTGGATTGATACCTTGGTTCTCAAACTGAGGGAAATACTTACCACCGCTACGCTACATCACCCTTTCCGCTTCGAGGGAACACCAACGCAAGGCTCCAAGGCCACGGGGGGAATCCTTTGCATACTTGCCTAGGAAGTCCCTTAACGCTTAGCCACAGCAGAAAGATCAAGCCAAGTATTCTCCCGTCGATGTGCCTATTTCTGGCGCCGTTGGAAGGTCTTTTGTTGCAGTAGCAGAAATATTTCTAGCAGCATTGCCGGGCAGGAGAGATCAAGATCTATCCAAGTAGGTCTCACAAACTCATGGAGATCTATCTGATGTAGTCTTCTTTGGCGGTGTGTTTATCGAGATCCAATGAATTGTGGATTTGTGATCAGATTATCTATGATATATATTTGAGTCTTTGCTGATTTCTTATATGCATAACTTGATATCCTTGTAAGTTTCTCCGAGTCTTGGGTTTTGTTTGGCCAACTAGATCTATGATTCTTGCAATGGGAGAAGTGCTTGGTTTTGGGTTCTACCATGTGGTGACCTTTCCAGTGACAGTAGGGGCAGCAAGGCACACATCAAGTAGTTGCCATCAAGGGTAAAAAGATGGGGTTTTTATCATTGGTTTGACATTATCCCTCTACATCATGTCATCTTGCTTAAGGCGTTACTCTGTTCTTATGGACTTAATACACTAGATGCATGCTGGATAGCGGTCGACGTGTGGAGTAATAGTAGTAGATGCAGAAAGTATCGGTCTACTTGTTTTAGACGTGATGCCTATAGGTATAATCATTGCATAGATATCGTCACGACTTTGCGCGGTTCTATCAATTGCTCGACAGTAATTTGTTCACCCACCGTCTACTTGCTTTCATGAGAGAAGCCACTAGTAAACACTACGGCCCCCGGGTTTATTCTCATCCATCGTTTACATCTCTGCTTTTACTTTGCTTTGCTACTTTGTTGCTTTCAGTTCTCAGTTGGCAAACAATCTATAAGGGATTGACAACCCCTTCATAGCGTTGGGAGCAAGCTTTTGAGTTTGTGAAGGATCTAGAGATACTCCTCCACTGGATTGATACCTTGGTTCTCAAACTGAGGGAAATACTTACCACCGCTACGCTACATCACCCTTTCCGCTTCGAGGGAACACCAACGTAAGGCTCCAAGGCCACGGGGGGGAATCCTTTGCATACTTGCCTAGGAAGTCCCTTAAGGCTTAGCCACAGCAGAAAGATCAAGCCAAGTATTCTCCCGTCGATGTGCCTATTTCTGGCGCCGTTGGAAGGTCTTTTGTTGAAGTAGCAGAAGTATTTCTAGCAGCATTGCCGGGCAGGAGAGATCAAGATCTATCCAAGTAGGTCTCACAAACTCATGGAGATCTATCTGATGTAATCTTCTTTGGCGGTGTGTTTATCGAGATCCAATGAATTGTGGATTTGTGATCAGATTATCTATGATATATATTTGAGTCTTTGCTGATTTCTTATATGCATAACTTGATATCCTTGTAAGTTTCTCCGAGTCTTGGGTTTTGTTTGGCCAACTAGATCTATGATTCTTGCAATGGGAGAAGTGCTTGGTTTTGGGTTCTACCATGTGGTGACCTTTCCAGTGACAGTAGGGGCAGCAAGGCACACATCAAGTAGTTGCCATCAAGGGTAAAAAGATGGGGTTTTTATCATTGGTTTGAGATTATCCCTCTACATCATGTCATCTTGCTTAAGGCGTTACTCTGTTGTTATGGACTTAATACACTAGATGCATGCTGGATAGCGGTCGACGTGTGGAGTAATAGTAGTAGATGCAGAAAGTATCGGTCTACTTGTTTTAGACGTGATGCCTATAGGTATAATCATTGCATAGATATCGTCACGACTTTGCGCGGTTCTATCAATTGCTCGACAATAATTTGTTCACCCACCGTCTACTTGCTTTCATGAGAGAAGCCACTAGTAAACACTACGGCCCCCGGGTTTATTCTCATCCATCGTTTACATCTCTGCTTTTACTTTGCTTTGTTACTTTGTTGCTTTCAGTTCTCAGTTGGCAAACAATCTATAAGGGATTGACAACCCCTTCATAGCGTTGGGAGCAAGCTTTTGAGTTTGTGAAGGATCTAGAGATACTCCTCCACTGGATTGATACCTTGGTTCTGAAACTGAGGGAAATACTTACCACCGCTACGCTACATCACCCTTTCCGCTTCGAGGGAACACCAACGCAAGGCTCCAAGGCCACGGGGGGGAATCCTTTGGATACTTGCCTAGGAAGTCCCTTAAGGCTTAGCCACAGCAGAAAGATCAAGCCAAGTATTCTTCCGTCGATGTGCCTATTTCTAGCGCCGTTGGAAGGTCTTTTGTTGCAGTAGCAGTGAACAAATTACTGTCGAGCAATTGATAAAACCGCGCAAAGTCATGACGATATATAAGGCAATGATCATACATATAGGCATCATGTCCGAGACAAGTAGACCGATACTTTCTGCATCTACTACTATTACTCCACTCATTGACCGCTATCCAGCATGCATCTAGTGTATTGAGTTCATGATGAACAGAGTAACGCCTTAAGCAAGATGACATGATGTAGAGGGATAAGTTCAAACCAATGTTGAAAATCCCATCTTTTTACCCTTGATGGCAACAACACGATGCGTGCCTCGCTACCCCTTGTGTCACTGGGTGAGGTCACCGCACGGTATGAACCCAAAACCAAGCACTTCTCCCATGGCAAGAATCATAGATCAAGTTGGCCAAACAAAACCCACAACTCGAAGAGAATTACAAGGATATGAAATCATGCATATAAGAGATCAGAAGAAACTCAAATAAGATTCATAGATAATCTGATCATCAATCCACAATTCATCGGATCTCGACCAACACACCGCAAAAGAAGATTACATCGGATAGTTCTCCATGAAGATCATGGAGAACTTTGTATTGAAGATCCAAGATAGAGAAGAAGCCATCTAGCTACTAGCTATGGACCCGAAGGTCTATGGTGTACTACTCACGCATCATCGGAGAGGTCATGGTGTTGATGAAGAAGCCCTCCGTATCCGAATCCCCCTCCGGCAGGGCACCAGAACGTGCCTAGATGGGATCTTGCGGAGACAGAATCTTGCGGCGGCTGAAAAGTATTTTTGTGGATCTCCTGGTTTTTTCTGGGATTTTAGGGAATATATAGGCGAAGGAGCTAGGGCAGAGGAGGCCTAGGGAGCCCAAAAGCCTGGGAGGTGCGGGCCCCCCTCGCCGCGCCATGAGGGCTTGTGGGGTCCCTGGTGACCCTCTGCCTTGGTTCTCAAGTCTCCCGATCGTCTTCTGTTTCAGAAAAAATCTTTTCGGAAGTTTTATTCCGTTTGGACTCCATTTAAAATCCTCCTCTCAAAAGGGTCAAAAACACGGAAAAAAACAGGAAATGGCACTTGGCACTGAGTTAATAAGTTAGTCCCAAAAAATATATACAAGGCATACAAAACATCCAAAGTTTGACAAGATAATAGCATGAAACCATCAAAAATTATAGATACGTTGGAGACGTATCAAACATCCCGAATCTTAACTCCTGCACGTCCTCGAGGAGGGAAGTGATAAAGACTAAATTTTTGATGTGGAATGCTACCTAGCATAGTTGTCCTTTGTAATTTCTTTCAAGTGACATGAATGTTCAGATCTGTAAGATTCAAAACAATAGTTTGCTATTGACATGAAAATAGTAATACTTCAAGCAAACTAGCAAGGTAATCATGAACTTTCAAAATAACAAGGCCAAAGAAAGTTATCCTTACAAAATCATATAGTGTAGCTATGCTCCATCATCCCCACACAACTAATTTAAATCATGCACAACCCCAGTATTGGCCAAGTAATTGTTTTTGCACTCTTACTTTCTCAAACCTTTTACAACTATCACGCAATACATGAGCATGAGCCATGGATATAGCACTATAGGTGGAATAGAGTGTGGTGGTGGTTGTGAGACAAAAAAGGAGGAGATGGTCACATTGACTCGGCGTATCAAATGTTTTGGAGATGTCCATTAATGGATATCAATGTGAATGAGTAGGGATTGCCATAAAAAGGACGCACTAGAGCTATAAGTATGTGAAAGCTCAAAAGGAGAACTAGTGGGTGTGCATCCAACTTGCTTGCTCACGAAGACCTAGGGAAATTTGAGGAAGCCCATCATTGGAATATACAAGCCAAGTTATATAATAAAGATTCCCACTAGCATATGGTGGTGACGAAACGAGGGGCTCTCAATCATGAAGAACATGGTGCTATTATGAAGCACAAGTGTGGAAAAAGATAGTAGCATTGTCCCTTCTCTCTTTTTTTCTCTCTTTTTTTTATTTGGGCTCTTTGGCCTCTTTTTCTCTCTCTTTTGTATGTGGGAAACTTTGGCCTCTTTTTTTATTTTTATTTCCTCACATGGGACAATGCTCTAATGATGATCATCACTCTTTTATTTACTCAGAGCTCAAAGTTTGGAACGATGATGACTCTATACGAAATAGCTCCGGCAGTGTACCGGGATGTGCAACGATCTAGCTTGGCGTATGACGTTTAAACATCTCGCTAGCTATCTTTCGATCATGCAATGGAAATATGAGAGTCACGGCAGAATTCAAGAGAATAAACGGTCGGAGTTGCATGGAAATATATCTCGGAATGGCCACGAAAATGCCATAGTAGGTAGGTATGGTGGTTGTTTTGAGGAAGGCATATGGTGGGTTTGTACACCGCCGAAAATTGCGCGGTACTAGAGAGGCTAGCAATGGTGGAAGGTGAAAGTGCATCTATACCATGGACTCACATTAGTCACGAATAACTCACATACTTGTTGCGAAAGTTTTTATTAGTAATCGAAACAAAGTGCTAAACGCATACTCCTAGGGGAAGGGTTGGTAGGTGTTAACCATCGGGCGATCCCGACCGCAACACAAAGGATGACAATCAATAGATCAATTATGCTCCGACTTCCTAACATAGCGGTTCACCATACGTGCATGTTACGGGAATCACTAACCTCAACACAAGTATTTCTGGATTCACAACACCCTACTAACATAACACTTAATATTACCAAATCGACGTCTCAAAACTAATTGAGAGGAAACCAAACTTCTATTTCTACTCAATGCACATGAAGATGGAGGTTTTTGTATCCTCTTTGGGTACCTATCACCTTTGGGACTACTTTCATAGCACAAACCAACTACCAAGTCACGCACCGTTGTGCTCTAAAAGATCTAAGTGAAGCACATAGAGCAAAACTTGTATAGCTCAAATGATATACGTGAAGTACGGTTAGCATTCTAGAAAAATCACGATGAGTGCATGTCTCTCTCAAAAGTTGTGCAGCAAGGATGATTGTGACACAACAAAAAGAAAACACTCCTACGATACAAGACGCTCCAAGCAAAACACATATCATGTAGTGAATAAAAATATAGCTCCAAGTAATGTTACCGATGGATTGAAGACGAAAGAGGGGATGCCTTCCCGGGGCATCCCTAAGCTTAGGCTTTTTGGTGTCCTTGAATTTGGTTTGGGATGCGTTGGGAATCCTCAAGCTTGATCTCTTTCCACTCTTTATCCCTCTGTCCATGAGAACATCACCCAAAACTTGAAAACTTCACAACACAACACTTAAACTGAAACTCGTGATATCATTAGCACAAGAAAACAAACTACGACCTCTTTAGGTACTGTAGCAATCTTGATTTCTATTTATATTGGTGTTAGATTACTGTATTCTCACTTTTCCATGGCTAGTACCCCCCGATACTATCCATAGTTTCATCAAAACAAGCAACCAACTCAACAAAAACAGAATCTATCAAAAACAGACCAGTGTGTAGAAATCTGTACACTTCATATACTTCTAGTACCTCCAAAATTCTGAAAACCTACGACTGCCTGGGAAAAAGGCATATAAACCAGCAGCAAAAATAATCAACTCAAAATATCTTTCTGAATAAAAATGAAAAATAATCTCGTGAGCAAAAAGTTTCTGTCTTTTTCCAGCAGGATCAAACAACCATCACCAAGAATAGTCATAAAGGTTTTTCTTGGCTCAAACACAAAAAACACTATCATAACAGAATTATGATGGTGTGGACGCAAAAAAACAGAAAGAAAAAGTTAAATTCATTGGGTTTCCTCCCAACAAGCGTTATTGTTTAACACCCTTAGCTAGGCATTGATAATTCAATGATGCTCACATAAAAGATAGCAATCGGAAACGAAGAGAGCATCATGAAACATGTGACAAACATATCTAAGTCTAACATACTCCCTGTGCATAGGCATTTTATAGGAAAACAAATTGGCAAGACAACCTATAGTTACCAAATGCTAGGAAGAAGAAAGAGACAATAGCAATCTCAACATAACGAGAGGTAATTTAGTGATATGAATATTTCTACCACAATATTTTCCTCTCTCATAGCAATTACATGTGGGATAATAATCAAATGCAACAATATAGCTATCACAAAGGATATTAGTTTCATGATCCACATGCATGCAAAGTAGACGCTCTTTAAAAATAGTGGGATTATCATCAACTGAAGTCATGACTTCTCCAAACCCACTTTCAATATTATTGCAAACATCATAATAATCATGAGGGTTAAAAAAATTTCAAGATCATAAGAAAAATCATTACCCTAATCATGATCATTGCAACAAGTAGAGGACAAAGCAAAACTAGCATCCCCAAGCTTAGGGTTTTGCATATTTTTAGCATGATTGTCATTAATAGAATTTATAATGAAATCATTGCAATCATGCTTTTCATTCAAGGAGCCCTCGTGAATCACTTCATAAATTTCTTCATCACGATTTTCAGATTCACGCATCTCAAGCAAAACTCCATAAAGATAGTCAAGTGCACTCAACTCACTAGAAATTGGATCAACATAATTGGATCTCTTAAAGAGATTAGCAAGTGCATGACAATCCATATCAATAGATTTTCAGCAAGAGAAGCCGCAAGCATATTGAAGGCACATAGCACACAAGCGAACAGAAAGCAAGCGAAAGAAAAGGGCAAACGAAAAAGGCAAAGGAAAAAGGCAAATATTTTTGTATTTTTTTGTTTTTTCAGAAGTGGGGGAGAGGAAAACGAGAGGCAAAAAACTAAATGCAAGAGATGAGTTTGCGACACTTACTTGGATGAGTTCTTGGCTTGATCCTCCTCGGCAACAGCGTCGGAAATCCTTCTGCTACTTCTCAGACAACAGCGCCAGAAATTGGCACGTTGACGGAGACTTGGCTTGCATTGGTTTTTCCCTTGAAGACGAAAGGGTGATGCAGCACAGGAGCAATAAGTATTTCCCTCAGTTTGAGAACCAAGGTATCAATCGAGTAGGAGAATCTCGTAAAGTCCAGAGTACCTGCGCAAACACAAAAGAGCTTGCACCCAATGCTATAAAGGTGTTGTCAATCCCTTCAAGATTGATTGCAAAGTGAGATCTGAAGGCGGAAAGTGCAACGAAGTAAAAGTGTAAGGCTCAAATATGGTGTGAAGTAGACTCGCGGCCATAGTGTTCACTAGAGGATTCTCTCAAAATCGCAAATATTACGGTGGGTGAACAATTACTGTCGAGCAATTGATAGAACCGCGCAAAGTCATGACGATATCTAAGGCAATGAACATACATATAGGCATCACGTCCGAGACAAGTAGACCGATACTTTCTGCATCTACTACTATTACTCCACACATCGACCGTTATCCAGCATGCATCTAGTGTATTGAGTTCATGACGAACAGAGTAACGCCTGAAGCAAGATGGCATGATGTAGAGGGATAAACTCAAACCAATGATGAAACCCCCATCTTTTTACCCTTGACGGCAACAACACGATGCGTGCCTCGCTACCCCTTCTGGCACTGGGTGAGGTCACCGCATGGTATTAACCCAAAACCAAGCACTTCTCCCATTGCAAGAATCATAGATCAAGCTGTCCAAACAAAACCCACAACTCGAAGAATTACAAGCATATGAAATCATGCATATAAGAGATCAGAAGAAATTCAAATAAGATTCATCGATAATCTGATCATAAATCCACAATTCATTGGATCTCGACAAACACACCGCAAAAGAAGATTACATCGGATAGATCTCCATGAAGATCATGGAGAACTTTGTATTGAAGATCCAAAAGAGAGAAGAAGCCATCTAGCTACTAGCTATGGACCTGTAGGTCTATGGTGAACTACTCACGCATCATCGGAGAGGTCATGCATGGTGTTGATGAACAAGCCCTCCGTATCCGAATCCCCCCTCCGGCAGGGCACCAGAACGTGCCCCAGATGGGATCTTGCGGAGAAAGAAGCTTGCGGCGGCGGAAAAGTATTTTCGTGGATCTCTTTATTTTTTCTAGGATTTTAGGGACTATATAGGCGAAAGACCTAGGGCAGAGGAGGTCCAGGGAGCCCACAAGCATGGGAGGCGCGGGCCCCCCTGGCCGCGCCATGAGGGCTTGTGGGGTCCCTAGTGACCCTCTGCCTTGGTTCTCAAGTCTCCCGATCGACTTCTGTTTCAGAAAAAATCTTTTTATAATTTTTATTCCGTTTGGACTCCGTTCAAAATCCTCCTCTGAAAAGGGTCAAAAACACGGAAAAAACAGGAACTCGCACTTGGCACTGAGTTAATAAGTTAGTGTTGGGGAACGTCGCATGGGAAACAAAAAATTTCCTACGCGCACGAAGACCTATCATGGTGATGTCCATCTATGAGAGGGGATGTGTGATCTACGTACCCTTGTAGACCGTACAGCATAAGCGTTAGTGAACGCGGTTGATGTAGTGGAACGTCCTCACGTCCCTCAATCCACCCCGCGAACCGTCCCGCGATCAGTCCCACGATCTAGTCCCGAACGGACGGCACCTCCGCGTTCAGCACACGTACAGCTCGACGATGATCTCGGCCTTCTTGATCCAGCAAGAGAGACGGAGAGGTAGAAGAGTTCTCTGGAAGCGTGACGGCGCTCCGGAGGTTGGTGATGATCTTGTCTCGACAGGGCTCCGCCCGAGCTCCGCAGAAACGCGATCTAGAGGTAAAACCGTGGAGATCTGTGGTCGGGCTACCGTGGCAAAGTTGTGTGAAATCAGCCCTAAAACCTCCGTATATATAGGGGGAAGAGGGGGAGCCTTGCCTTGGGGTCCAAGGACCCCCAAGGACTTCGGCCGAGCCAAGGGGGGGAACTCTCCCCTTCCAAACCGAGTCCAACTAGGTTTGGAAGGAGGAGTCCTTCCCCCTTTTCCCACCTCCTCTTTTTTTTCTCTTTGATTTTTCTTCCTACGGTGCATAGGGCTTTCTTGTGCTGTACCACCAGGCCTATGGGCTTCCCCGGGGTGGGTTCCCCCCCCCCCCCCCCCCCGTGAACTCCCGGAATCCATTCGTCATTCCCGATACATTCCCGGTAACTCCGAAAACCTTCCGTAATCAAATGAGGTCATCCAATATATCAATCTTCGTTTCTGGACCATTCCGGAAACCCTCATGACGTCCGTGATCCCATCTGGGACTCCGAACAACATTCGGTAACCAACCATATAACTCAAATACGCATAAAACAACGTCGAACATTAAGTGTGCAGACCCTGCGGGTTCGAGAACTATGTAGACATGACCCGAGAGACTCCTCGGTCAATATCCAATAGCGGGACCTGGATGCCCATATTGGATCCTACATATTCTACGAAGATCTTATCGTTTGAACCTCAGTGCCAAGGATTCATATAATCCCGTATGTCATTCCCTTTGTCCTTCGGTATGTTACTTGCCCGAGATTCGATCGTCAATATCCGCATACCTATTTCAATCTCGTTTACCGGCAAGTCTCTTTACTCGTTCGGTAATACAAGATCCCGCAACTTACACTAAGTCACATTGCTTGCAAGGCTTGTGTGTGATGTTGTATTACCGAGTGGGCCCCGAGATACCTCTCCGTCACACGGAGTGACAAAACCCAGTCTCGATCCATACTAACTCAACGAACACCTTCGGAGATACCTGTAGAGCATCTTTATAGTCACCCAGTTACGTTGCGACGTTTGATACACACAAAGTATTCCTCCGGTGTCAGTGAGTTATATGATCTCATGGTCATAGGAACAAATACTTGACACGCAGAAAACAGTAGCAACAAAATGACACGATCAACATGCTACGTCTATTAGTTTGCGTCTAGTCCATCACGTGATTCTCCTAATGACGTGATCCAGTTATCAAGCAACAACACCTTGTTCATAATCAAAAGACACTGACTATCTTTGATCAACTGGCTAGCCAACTAGAGGCTTGCTAGGGACAGTGTTTTCTCTATGTATCCACACATGTATATAAGTCTTCATTCAATACAATTATAGCATGGATAATAAATGATTATCTTGATACAGGAATTATAATAATAACTATATTTATTATTGCCTCTAGGGCATAATTCCAACAGTCTCCCTTGCACTAGAGTCAATAATCTAGCCCTCACATCATCATGCGAATTACATTGTAATAAATCTAACATCCATACAGTTCTGGTGTTGATCATGCTTTGCCCGTGGAAGAGGTTTAGTCAGCGGGTCTGCTACATTCAGATCCGTGTGCACTTTGCATATATTCACGTAGCCGCAGATGAGGTTGAAGCGTCGTTTGATGTGTCTGGACTTCTTGTGAAACCGTGGTTCCTTTGCTAGGGGAATGGCACCCGTGTTGTCACAGAACAAGGTTATTGGATTTAGTGCGCTTGGCACCACTCCAAGATCCGTCATGAACTGCTACATCCAGACACCCTCCTTGGCCGCCTCCGAGGCAGCCATGTACTCCGCTTCACATGTAGAATCTGCTACGACGCTTTGCTTGGAACTGCACCAGCGTACCGCACCCCCATTAAGAATAAATACGTATCCGGTCTGCGACTTAGAGTCGTCCGGATCTGTGTCAAAGCTTGCATCGACGTAACCCTTTACGGCGAGCTCTTCGTCACCTCCATACATGAGAAACATCTCCTTAGTCCTTTTCAGGTACTTCAGGATATTCTTGACCGCCGTCCAGTGATCCACTCGTGGATTACTCTGGGACCTGCCTGCCATACTTATGGCCAGGCTAATGTCCGGTCTAGTGCACAGCATTGCATACATGATAGAACCTATGGCTGAAGCATAGGGGACGGTGCTCATATGCTCTCTATCCTCATCAGTTGCTGGGCACTGAGTCTTACTCAATCTCGTACGTTGTAAAACCGGGAAGAACCCTTTCTTGGACTGTTCCATTTTGAACCTCTTCAAAACTTTATCAAGGTATGTGCTTTGTGAAAGTCCTATCAAGCGTTTTGATCTATCCATGTAGATCTTAATGCCTAGAATGTAAGCAGCTTCTCCTAGGTCCTTCATAGAGAAACTTTTATTCAAGTAATCCTTTATGCTCTCCAAAAACTCTACGTTGTTTCCAATCAGCAATATGTCATCCACATATAATATTAGAAATGCCACAGAGCTCCCACTCACTTTCTTGTAAATGCAAGATTCTCCAACCACTTGTATAAACCCAAATGCTTTGATCACTTCATCAAAGCGTTTGTTCCAACTCTGAGATGCTTGCACCAGTCCATAAATGGATCGCTGGAGCCTGCACACCTTGTTAGCATTCTTAGGATCGACAAAACCTTCGGCTTGCATCATATACAACTCTTCCTTAAGGAAACCGTTAAGGAACGCCATTTTGACATCCATCTACCAGATTTCATAATCGAAAAATGCAGCTATTGCTAACATGATTCTGACGGACTTAAGCATCGCTACGGGTGAGAATGTCTCATCGTAGTCAACTCCTTGAACTTGTGAAAAACCCTTTGCCACAAGTCGAGCTTTATAAACGGTCACATTGCCGTCAGCGTCCGTCTTCTTCTTAAAGATCCATTTGTTCTGAATAGCCTTGCGGCCCTCGGGTAGTACTTCCAAAGTCCACACTTTGTTCTCATACATGGATTCTATCTCAGACTTCATGGCTTCTAGCCATTTGTTGGAATCCGGGCCCACCATTGCTTCTTCATAGCTTGCAGGTACATTGTTGTCTAACAACATGATTGACAAGACGGGATTACCGTACCACTCTGGAGTAGCACGTGGTCTCGTTGACCTGCGTGGTTCGACAGAAACTTGAATCGGAGTTTCATGATCATCATCATTAACTTCCTCCTCAACCGGCGTGGCAACGACAGAGGTTTCCCCTTGCCCTGCGCCACCATCTAGAGGGATGAGAGGTTCGACAACCTCATCAAGTTCTATCTTCCTCCCACTCAATTCTCTCGAGAGAAACTCCTTCTCGAGAAAAGCTCCGTTTTTAGCAACAAACAATTTGCCCTCGGATTTGAGATAGAAGGTGTACCCAACTGTCTCTTTTGGGAAACCTATGAAGATGCACTTTTCCGCTTTGGGTTCCAGCTTTTCAGGCTGAAGCTTTTTGACATAAGCATCACATCCCCAAACTTTAAGAAACAACAACTTTGGCCTTTTGCCATACCACAGTTCGTATGGTGTCATCTCAACGGATTTTGATGGTGCCCTATTTAAAGTGAATGCAGCTATTTCTAATGCATAACCCAAAACGATAACGGCAAATCAGTAAGAGACATCATAGATCGCACCATTTCTAATAAAGTACGATTACGATGTTCGGACACACCATTACGCTGTGGTGTTCCAGGCGGTGTCAACTGTGAAACAATTCCACATTGTCTTAAGTGAGCACCAAACTCGAAACTCAGATATTCACCCCCACGATCAGACCGTAGGAACTTGATCTTCTTGTTACGATGATTTTCAACTTCACTCTGAAATTGCTTGAACTTTTCAAATGTTTCAGACTTGTGCTTCATTAAGTAGACATAACCATATCTACTCAAATCGTCAGTGAAGGTGAGAAAATAACGATATCCGCCGTGTGCCTCTACGCTCATCGGACCACACACATCGGTATGTATGATTTCCAACAAGTCACTTGCACGCTCCATTGTTCCGGAGAACGGAGTTTTAGTCATCTTGCCCATGAGGCATGGTTCGCACGTGTCAAGTGAATCAAAGTCAAGTGACTCCAAAAGTCCATCGGCATGGAGTTTGTTCATGCGCTTTACACCAATATGACCTAAGCGGCAGTGCCACAAAAATATGGCGCTATCATTGTTAACTCTAACTCTTTTGGTCTCAATGTTATGTATGTGTGTATCACTATCAAGATTCAATATGAACAATCCTCTCACATTGGGTGCATGACCATAAAAGATGTTACTCACAGAAATAGAACAACCATTATTCTTTGACTTAAAAGAGTAACCGTCTCGCAAGAAACAAGATCCAGATATAATATTCATGCTCAACGCAGGCACTAAATAACAATGATTCAAGTTCATAACTAATCCTGATGGTAACTTAAGTGAAACTGTGCCGACGGCGATTGCATCAACCTTGGAACCATTTCCTACGCGCATCGTCACTTCATCTTTCGCCAGCCTTCGTCTATTCCGCAGTTCCTATTTCGAGTTGCAAATATGAGCAACAGAACCGGTATCGAATACCCAGGCACTACTACGAGAGCCGGTTAAGTACACATCAATAACATGTATATCAAATATACCTGATTTTTCTTTGGCCGCCTTCTTATCAGCCAGGTACTTGGGGCAATTGCGCTTCCAGTGACCCATACCCTTGCAATAGTAACACTCTGTTTCAGGCTTAGGTCCAGCTTTGGGTTTCTTCGTCGGATTGGCAACAGGCTTGCCGCTCTTCTTTGAATTACCCTTCTTGCCTTTGCCGTTTTTCTTGAAACTAGTGGTCTTTTTCACCATCAACACTTGATGCTCTTTACGGAGTTCAGACTCTGCGACTTTCAGCATCGCAAACAACTCGCCGGGAGACTTGTTCATCCCTTGCATGTTGTAGTTCAACACAAAGCTTTTATAGCTTGGCGGCACTGATTGAAGGATTCTGCCAGTGATAGCTTCTTGCGGGAGTTCAATCCCCAGCTCAGCTAGACGGTTTGAGTACCCAGACATTTTGAGCACATGTTCACTGACAGACGAGTTCTCCTCCATCTTGCAAGCATAGAATTTATCGGAGGTCTCATACCTCTCGATCCGTTTCTTCTGAAAGATAAACTTCAACTCCTGGAACATCTCAAATGCTCCATGACGCTCAAAGTGATGTTGAAGTCCCGGTTCTAAGCCATACAAGACTGCACATTGAACTACTGAGTAGTCCTCCTTACGTGCTAACCAAGCGTTCTTAACATCCTGATCAGCCGTAGCGGGTGGTTCATATCCTAGCGCAGCATTAAGGACATAATCCTTCTTCCCAGCTTGTAAGATTAGCTTAAGATTACGAGCCCAGTCTACAAAGTTGCTTCCATCATCTTTCAACTTAGCTTTCTCTAGGAACGTATTAAAATTCAGGTTGACTGTCGCGTGAGCCATGATCTACAACACAAATATATTCAAAGTGGACTTAGACTATGTTCAAGATAATTAGAGTTTAACTTAATCAAATTACTCGCTAAACTCCCACTCAAAAAGTACATCTCTCTAGTCATTTGAGTGGTTCATGATCCACTTACACTAGCTCAAGTACGATCATTACGTGAGTTGAGCATAGTTTCAGTGGTAAGCATCCCAGTGCTAATCATATCATCTATATGATACATGATCGACCTTTCGGTCTCATCTGCACATGCTAGGCTCGTCAAGCTTAACCCGAGTGTTCCGCGTGCGCAACTGTTTTGCACCCGTTGTATGTGAACGTTGAGTCTATCACACCCGATCATCACGTGGTGTCTCGAAACGACGAACTGTAGCAACGGTGCATAGTCGGGGAGAACACAATTTCGTCTTGAAATTTTAGTGAGAAATCACCTCATAATGCTACCGTCGTTCTAAGCAAAATAAGGTGCATAAAAGGATTAACATCACATGCAATTCATAAGTGACATGATATGGCCATCATCACGTGCTCCTTGATCTCCATCACCAAAGCACCGGCATGATCTTCTTGTCACCGGCGCCACACCACGATCTCCATCAACATGTCGCCATCGGGGTTGTCGTGCTACTCATGCTATTACTACTTAAGCTACATCCTAGAAAAATAGTAAACGCATCTGCAAGCACAAACATTAGTATAAAGACAACCCTATGGCTCCTGCCGGTTGCCGTACCATCGACGTGCAAGTCGATATTATCTATTACAACATGATCATCTCATACATCCAATATATCACATCACATCGTTGGCCATATCACATCACAAGCATACCCTGCAAAAACAAGTTAGACGTCCTCTAATTTTGTTGTTGCATGTTTTACGTGGTGACCATGGGTATCTACTAGGATCGCATCTTACTTACGCAAACACCACAACGGCGATATATGAGTTGCTATTTAACCTCGTCCAAGGACCTCCTTGGTCAAATCCGATTCAACTAAAGTTGGAGAAACTGACACCCGCCAGTCATCTTTGAGCAACGGAGTTACTCGTAGCGATGAAACCAGTCTCTCGTAAGCGTACGAGTAATGTCAGTCCGAGCCGCTTCGATCCAACAATACCGCGGAATCAAGAAAAGACTAAGGAGGGAAGCAAAACGCACATCACCGCCCACAAAAACTTTTGTGTTCTACTCGAGAAGACATCTACGCATGATCCTAGCTCTGATACCACTGTTGGGGAACGTCGCATGGGAAACAAAAAAATTCCTACGCGCACGAAGACCTATCATGGTGATGTCCATCTACGAGAGGGGATGTGTGATCTACGTACCCTTGTAGACCGTACAGCAGAAGCGTTAGTGAACGTGGTTGATGTAGTGGAACGTCCTCATGCCCCTCGATCCGGGCCGCGAACCGTCCCGCGATCAGTCCCACGATCTAGTGCCGAACGGACGGCACCTCCGCGTTCAGCACACGTACAGCTCGACGATGATCTCGGCCTTCTTGATCCAGCAAGAGAGACGGAGATGTAGAAGAGTTCTCCGGCAGCGTGACGGCGCTCCGGAGGTTGGTGATCATCTTGTCTTGGTAGGGCTCCGCCCGAGCTCCGCAGAAACGCGATCTAGAGGTAAAACCATGGAGATATGTGGTCGGGCTGCCGTGGCAAAGTTGTCTCAAATCAGCCCTAAAACCTCCGTATATATAGGGGGAAGAGGGGGAGCCTTGCCTTGGGGTCCAAGGACCCCCAAGGACTTCGGCTGAGCCAAGGGGGGCAACTCTCCCCTTCCAAACCGAGTCCAACTAGGTTTGGAAGGAGGAGTCCTTCCCCCTTTTCCCACCTCCTCTTTTTTTTCTCTTTGATTTTTCTTCCTATGGCGCATAGGGCTTTCTTGGGCTGTCCCACCAGCCCACTAAGGGCTGGTGCGCCACCCCTAAGGCCTATGGGCTTCCCCGGGGTGGGTTGCCCCCCCCCCCCCCCCCCCCGGTGAACTCCCGGAACCCATTCGTCATTCCCGGTAACTCCGAAAACCTTCCGGTAATCAAATGAGGTCATCCTATATATCAATCTTCATTTCCGGACCATTCCGAAAACCCTCGTGACGTCCGTGATCCCATCCGGGACTCCGAACAACATTCGGTAACCAACCATATAACTCAAATACGCATAAAACAACGTCGAACCTTAAGTGTGCAGACCCTGCGGGTTCGAGAACTATGTAGACATGACCCGAGAGACTCCTCGGTCAATATCCAATAGCGGGACCTGGATGCCCATATTGGATCCTACATATTCTACGAAGATCTTATCGTTTGAACCTCAGTGGCAAGGATTCATATAATCCTGTATGTCATTCCCTTTGTCCTTCGGTATGTTACTTGCCCGAGATTTGATCGTCAGTATCCGCATACCTATTTCAATCTCGTTTACCGGCAAGTCTCTTTACTCATTCCGTAATACAAGATCCCGCAACTTAGACTAAGTCACATTGCTTGCAAGGCTTGTGTGTGATGTTGTATTACCGAGTGGGCCCCGAGATACCTCTCCGTCACACGGAGTGACAAAACCCAGTCTCGATCCATACTAACTCAACGAACACCTTCGAAGATACCTGTAGAGCATCTTTATAGTCACCCAGTTACGTTGCGACGTTTGATACACACAAAGTATTCCTCCGGTGTCAGTGAGTTATATGATATCATGGTCATAGGAACAAATACTTGACACGCAGAAAACAGTAGCAACAAAATGACACGATCAACATGCTACGTCTATTAGTTTGGGTCTAGTCCATCACGTGATTCTCCTAATGACGTGATCCAGTTATCAAGCAACAACACCTTGTTCATAATCAGAAGACACTGACTATCTTTGATCAACTGGCTAGCCAACTAGAGGCTTGCTAGGGACAGTGTTTTGTCTATGTATCCACACATGTATATAAGTCTTCATTCAATACAATTATAGCATGGATAATAAACGATTATCTTGATACAGGAATTATAATAATAACTATACTTATTATTGCCTCTAGGGCATAATTCCAACAGTTAGTCCCAAAAAAGATTAAAAAAAGGCATACAAAACATCCAAAGTTTGACAAGATAATAGCATGAAACCATCAAAAATTATAGATACTTTGGAGACGTATCAAGCATCCCCAAGATTAACTCCTACTCGTCCTCGAGTAGGGAAGTGATAAAGACTGAATTTTTGATGTGGAATGCTACCTAGCATAGTTGTCCTTTGTAACTTCTTTCATGTGACATGAATGTTCATATCCGTAAGATTCAAAACAATAGTTTGCTATTGACATGAAAACAATAATACTTAAAGCAAACTAGCAAGGTAATCATGAACTTTTGAAATAACAAGGCCAAAGAAAGTTATCCCTACAAAATCATATAGTCTAGCTATGCTCCATCATCCCCACACAACTAATTTTAATCATGCACAACCCCAGTATTGGCCAAGTAATTGTTTTTGCACTCTTACTTTCTCAAACCTTTTACAACTATCACGCAATACATGAGCGTGAGCCATGGATATAGCACTATAGGTGGAATAGAGTGTGGTGGTGGTTGTGAGACAAAAATGAGGAGATGGTCACATTGACTCGGCGTATCAAAGGGTTATGGAGATGCCCATTAATGGATATCAATGTGAATGATTAGGGATTGCCATACAAAGGATGCACTAGAGCTATAAGTATGTGAAAGCTCAAAAGGAGAACTAGTGGGTGTGCATCCAACTTGCTTGCTCACGAAGACCTAAGGCAATTTGAGGAAGCCCATCATTGGAATATACAACCCAAGTTATATAATGAAGATTCCCACTAGCATATGATGGTGACAAAACGAGAGGCTCTCAATCATGAAGAACATGGTGCTATTATGAAGCACAAGTGTGGAAAAAGATAGTAGCATTGTCCCTTCTCTCTTTTTCTCTCTTTTTTATTTGGGCTCTTTGGCTTCTTTTTTTTATGTGGGAAACTTTGGCCTCTTTTTTTTATTTCCTTACATGGGACAATGCTCTAATAATGATGATCATCACACTTTTATTTACTCACAGCTCAAAGCTCAGAACGATGATGACTCTATAGGAAATGCCTCCGGCAGTGTACCGGGATGTGGAACGAACTAGCTTAGCGTATGACGTTGAAACATCTCGCTAGCTATCTTACAATCATGCAATGGCAATATGAGAGTGACAGAACAAGTCATTAGACGGAACGGTGGGAGTTGCATGGCAATATATCTCGGAATGGCTATGAAAATGCCATAGTAGGTAGGTATGGTGGCTGTTTTGAGGAAGGCATATGGTGGGTTTGCGCACCGGCGAAAATTGCGCGGTACTAGAGAGGCTAGCAAAGGTGGAAGGTGAAAGTGCATCTATACCATGGACTCACATTAGTCATGAAGAACTCACATACTTGTTGCGAAAGTTTTTATTAGTAATCGAAACAAAGTGCTAAACGCATACTCCTAGGGGAAGGGTTGGTAGGTGTAAACCATCGGGCGATCCCGACCGCAACACAAAGGATGACAATCAATAGATCAATTATGCTCCGACTTCGTAACATAGTAGTTCACCATACATGCATGTTACGGGAATCACTAACTTCAACACAAGTATTTTTAGATTCACAACACCCTACTAACGTAACTCTTAATATTACCAAATCCACGTCTCAAAACTAATTGAGAGGAATCAAAACTTCTCTTTCTTCTCAATGCACATGAAGATGGAGGTTTTTGTATCCTCTTTGGGTACCTATGACCTTTGGGACTACTTCCATTGCACAAGCCAACTACCAAGTCACACACCGTTGTGCTCTAAAAGATCTAAGTGAAGCACATAGAGCAAAACTTGTATAGCTCAAATGATATACGTGAAGTACGGTTAGCATTCTAGAAAAATCACGATGAGTGCATGTCTCTCTCAAAAGTTGTGCAGCAAGGATGATTGTGACACAACAAAAAGAAAAGGCTGCTACGATACAAGATGCTTCAAGCAAAACACATATCATGTGTTGAATAAAAATATAGCTCCAAGTAATGTTACCGATGGATTGAAGACGAAAGAGGGGATGCCTTCCCGGGGCATCCCCAAGCTTAGGCTTTTTGGTGTCCTTGAATTTTGCTTGGGATGCCTTGGGCATCCCCAAGCTTGAGCTCTTTCCACTCTTTATCCCTTTGTCCATGAGAACATCACCCAAAACTTGAAAACTTCACAACACAAAACTTAAACAGAAACTCGTGATATCATTAGCATAAGAAAACAAACTATCACCTCTTTAGGTACTTTGGCAATCTTGATTTCTATTTATATTGGTGTTAGATTACTGTATTCTGACTTTTCCATGGCTAGTACCCCCCGATACTATCCATAGTTTCATCAAAACAAGCAACCAACTCAACAAAAACAGAATCTGTAAAAACAAACCAGTCTGTAGAAATCTGTATACTTCGTATATTTCTGGTACCTCAAAAATTCAGAAAACTTACGAATGCCTGGGAAAAAGGTATATCAACCAGCAGAAAAAATAATCAACTCAAAATCTCTTTCTGAATAAAAACTAAAAATAATCTCGTGAGCGAAAAGTTTCTGTCTTTTTCCAGCAGGATCAAACAACCATCACCAAGACTAGTCATAAAGGTTTTGCTTGGCTCAAACACAAAAAGAAACACAAAAGACACTATCATAACAGAATTATGATGGTGTGGACGCAAGAAAACAGAAAGAAAAAGATAAATTCAGTGGGTTGCCTCCCAACAAGCGCTATTGTTTAACCCCTTAGCTAGGCATAACGTGATGGAATCACGTATCGTCGTCTTTGGTGCTCAAACCATAAGTAGCCCTCATCATGGATTCATAAGGCAATTTTATTTTCTTTCTAGGAATATGTTCCATGCCCTTCTTTAAAGGAAATTGAAATCTAATATTCCCTTCCTTCATATAGATGATAGCACAGATAGTCCTTAGGAAAGGTCTACCAAGAATAATAGGGCATGTAGGATTGCAATCAATGTCAAGCACAATGAAATCCACGGGTACATAGTTCCAATTTGCAATAATAAGAACATCATTGATCCTTCCCATGGGTTTCTTGACAGTAGAATCCGCAAGATGCAAATTAAGAGAACACTCCTGAATCTCATTAAAACCCAGAACATCATATAAAGACTTTGGAATCACGGAAACACTAGCACCCAAATCACACAAAGCATTGCATTCATAGTTTTTGATTTTGATTTTGATAGTAGGTTCCCACTCATCATGAAGCTTTCTAGGGATAGAGACTTCCAATTCAAGTTTCTCGTCAAGAGATTTTATTATAGTTTCGACGATATGATCGGTAAAGGCCTTGTTTTGGCTATAAGCGTGTGGAGAGTTTAGCGTGGATTGCATCAAGGAAATGCATTCAATCAAGGAGTAACTATCATAATTGAATTCCTTGAAATCCAAGGTAGTAATTTCATTACTACTCAAAGTTTTAATATCTTCTACTCCACTTTCAATGCTTTTAGGATCAAGATAGATGAACTCCGAATCATTGGGGCGTTTTTCAACCAAAGTGGAGTCATATATTGCCCCATCATCATTAGGTTTGACACAAGAAAACAAAGATTCAAAGGGAGTGAGACCAAGCACTTTAAGATCTTCGTGATTCTTATCACGAGAACACGCCTTTTTAAGCCATTCATGTCTAGCACAAATTTGGGCGGTTCTTTCTTTGCTCTCACTCATGGAATCACGCATAGCTTTCAAAGTTTCATCCACGTTGATCTTGGGAGGAGCACATCTAACTTTCAAAGCATCAATATCACTAGACATTCTATCAACGCTCCTAGCCAAATCGTCAATTTTGAGTAGTTTTTCCACTATGGATGCATTGAAAATCTTTTGTGAGTTGATAAACTCTTTGATATTAATCTCTAGATCAGAGGGTAATATATTGTAATTTCCATGAGTGTTGTTGTAGGAGTTGCCAAAGTTATTAGAGGGGTTACTAGGAAAAGGCCTAGGAACATAGTTTCCTCTAAAAGCATTGTTGTTGCCAAAATTATTCCTACCAACCAAATTAACATCCAAGCTAGTGTTCCTTCTTTCAATCAAGGAAGACAAGGGCATATCATTATGATCTAAAGCAGCACTTCTACTAGCAACCAAATTCATTAACTCATCCATCTTAGCACTCAACGAGTTAATTTCTTCTATAGCGTGTACCTTCTTACTAGTAGGTGAACTTTCAGTGTGCCACTGAGAGTAGTTCGTCATGATATTGTCTAAGCGCTTTGTGGCTTCTCCTAACGTGATTTCCATGAACGTTCCACCTAAGGCGGAGTCCAAGATATTTCTAGAAGCGAAATTCAAGCCAGCGTAAAAGATCTGGATAATCATCCAAAGACTCAAGCCATGAGCGGGAAAATTTCTAATCATCAATTTCATTCTCTCCCAAGATTGTGCAACATGTTCATGATCAAGTTGCTTAAAATTCATGATATCATTACGGAGAGAGATAATCTTAGCCGGCGGAAAATACTTGGATATGTAAGCATCTTTGCACTTATTCCTAGACTCAATACTATTTTTGGGCAAAGACGAAAACCAAGTTTTTGCTCGATCTCGCAACAAGAAAGGAAAAAGCTTCAATTTAATCACATCATTATCCACATATTTCTTCTTTTGCATATCGCAAAGCTCAACGAGAAGGTATTAGGAAGGCCGGAGAATTGCTCTTTCATAACAAGATTCAGCAAAGCGGCATTGATTTCGTATGACTCCGCACTAGTGGCGGGAGCAATCGGAGTACTAATAAAATCATTATTATTAGTATTCGAGAAGTCACAAAGTATGGTGTTTTCAGTCATGGTGACTTCAGCAAGCAAGCAAGCACACAAGCGAACAAAGAGCAAGCGAGAGAAAAGAGCGAACCAAAAAGGCAATCGAAAAAGGCAAATATTTTTGTAATTTTTTGTTTTTTTTAGAAGTGGGGGAGAGGAAAACGAGAGGCAAAAAAGTAAATGCAAGAGATGAGTTTGCGACACTTACTTGGATGAGTTCTTGACTTGATCCTCCCCAGCAACGGCGCCAGAAGTCCTTCTGCTACTTCTCAAACAATAGCGCCAGAATTGACACATTGACGGAGACTTGCTTGCGTTGGTTTTTCCCTTGAAGAGGAAAGGGTGATGCAGCACAGGAGAAATAAGTATTTCCCTCAGTTTGAGAACCAAGGTATCAATCTAGTACGAGAATCTCGTCATGTCCAGAGTACCTGCACAAAGACAAACGAGCTTGCACCCAACGCTATAAAGGGGTTGTCAATCCCTTCAAGATTGATTGCAAAGTGAGATCTGAAGGCGGAAAGTGCAACGAAGTAAAAGAGTCTGGCTGAAAATATGGTGTGAAGTAGACCCGGGGGCCATAGTGTTCACTAGAAGCTTCTCTCAAAATAGCAAATATTACAGTGGGTGAACAAACTACTGTCGAGCAATTTGTAGAACCGCGCAAAGTCATGACGATATCTATGGAAATGATCATACATATAGGCATCACGTCGGAGACAAGTAGACCGATACTTTCTACATCTACTACTATTACTCCACACATTGACCGCTATCCAACATGCATCTAGTGTATTGAGTTCATGACGAATAGAGTAATGCCTTAAGCAAGATGACATTATGTAGAGGGATAAACTCAAATTAATGATGAAAACCCTATCTTTTTACCCTTGATGGCAACAACACGATGCGTGCCTCGCTACCCCTTCTGTCACTGGGTGAGGTCACCGCACGGTATGAACCCAAAACCAAGCACTTCTCCCATTGCAATAATCATAGATCAAGCTGGCAAACAAAACCCACAACTCGAAGAGAATTACAAGGATATGAAATCATGCATATAAGATCTCAGAAGAAACTCAAATAAGATTCATAGATAATCTGATCATAAATCCACAATTCATCGGATTTCGACAAACAGACCGCAAAAGAAGATTACATCGGATAGATCTCCATGAAGATCATGGAGAATTTTGTATTGAAGATCCAAGAGGGAGAAGAAGCCATCTAGCTACTAGCTATGGACCCGTAGGTCTATGGTAAACTACTCACGCATCATCAGAGAGGTCATGGTGTTGATGAAGAAGCCCTCCATATCCGAATCCCCCCTCCGGCAGGGCACCAGAACATGTCCCAGATGGGATCTTGCGGAGACAGAAGCTTGCGGCGGCGGAAAAGTACTTTCGATGATCTCCTCATTTTTTCTGGATTTTTTGGGAATATATAGGCGAAAGACCTAGGGCAGAGGTGGCCCAGGGAGCAAACAAGCCTGGGAGGCGCGGGCCCCCCTGGCCGCGGATAGAGGGCTTATGGGGTCCCTGGTGGCCCCTACCTTGGTTCTCAAGTCCCCCAATCGTCTTCTGTTTCGGAAAAAATCTTTTTGGAAGTTTCGTTTCGTTTGGACTCCGTTTAAAATCCTCCTCTGAAAAGGGTCAAAAACACAGAAAAAACAGGAACTGGCACTTGGCACTGAGTTAATAAGTTAGTCCCAAAAAATATATAAAAGGCATACAAAACATCCAAAGATTGACAAGATAATAGCACGAAACCATAAAAAATTATAGATACGTTGGAGACGTATCAGGGGCGGCGACGACGACGGGCTCGGGGCGGGGGCGGCGACGGCGGCGACGGCGGCGGGCTCGGGGGCGGCGACGACGACGGGCTCGGGGCGGGGGCAGTGACCACGATGGGCTCGGGGGCGGCGACGACGACAGGCTCGGGGTGAGAGCGGGGGCGGTAACGACGACGGGCTCGGGGGCGGCGACGATGAAGGGCTTGGGTCGGGGGCGGTGACGGCGACGGGCTCGGGGGCGGCGGTGACGACAGGCTCGGGGACGGCGGCGACGACGAGGAGGAATGGATCGGTGGCGGCGGCGCAGGGAAAATGGGAGAGGTTAGGGAAAATTCGATAACTCCTGCCTTATATGCGAAAACCTGTTGTCCCGGTTCGAGGTACAAATAACGGGAATAAAGGTCAATTTTCACGAGCCTAACGGGCGGGAAGAAGAGACCTTTAGTCCCGGTTTGTGCCACAAACCAACACTAAAGGGAGTCGTTGGTCCGGGTTTGTTCCACCAAACGACACGAAAGGATGTCCTTGGTCCCGGTTGGTGCCACAAACCGACACGAATGGCCTGTGCCTGCCACGGCTAAGGTGTTTGGTGAAGAACCACCAAAAAGAAGATATATTCTTCACATGATTCGGCGACACGCTAGCGTCGGCTACCCTGTATAATTTCCTCCCCCCCCCACGCCGCCAGCTTTCAACCGCCCACAGCCTCCAACCCCTCCCCCAACCCGAAACCCATAGGTGGCGGCGCAGCGCGAGGAGAGGAGAAGGAAGATGGTGAAGTTCCTGAAGCCGGGCAAGGCGGTGATCCTGCTGCAGGGCAGGTACACCGGGAAGAAGGTGGTGATCGTGCGCGTGTTCTAGGAGGGCACCCGCGACCGCCCCTACGGGCACTGCCTGGTCGCCGGCCTTGCCAAATACCGGAAAAAGGCGATCCGCAAGGACTTGGCCAAGAAGACGGCCAAGAAGTCCCACGTCAAGGTCTTGCTCATGCTCGTTAACTTCACCCACCTCATGCCCAACAGCTAGACCCTCGACGTCGACCTCAAGGAGGTGGTCTCCGGCGCCCCCGACTCCCTCACCACCAAGGACAAGAAGCTCACCGCTGCCAAGTCCTCCAAGGGCAAGCTCGAGGAGAGGTTCAAGACCAGCAAGAACAGGTGGTTCTTCACCAAGCGCCGCATATTTCGACATGATTCAAGAAATGCCAACAAGATCTATTCTTCACATGATTTGACATGATTCCACATATTCGACATGATTCAAGAAATTGCAAAAAGATCTATTCTTCACATGATTCGACATGATTCCACATGATTCCACATGATTCAAGAAATTCCAACAAGATCTACTCTTCACATGATTCGACATGATTCAAGAAATGCCAACAAGATCAATTCTTCACATGATTCGACATGATTCCACATGATTCCACATGATTCCACATGATTCAAGAAATTCCAACAAGATCTATTCTTCACATGATTCGACATGATTCCACATGATTCAAGAAATTCCAACAAGATCTACTCTTCACATGATTCGATATGATTCAAGAAATGCCAACAAGATCTATTCTTCACATGATTCGACATGATTCAAGAAATGCCAACAAGATCTTTTCTTCACATGATTCGACATGATTCCACATGATTCCACATGATTCGACAGGATTCAAGAAATTCCAACAAGATCTATTCTTCACATGATTCGACACGATTCAACATGATTCAAGAAATTCCAACAAGATCTATTCTTCACATGATTCGACATGATTTAAGAAATGCCAACAAGATCTATTCTTCACATGATTCGACATGATTCCACATGATTCGACATGATTCAAGAAATTCCAACAAGATCTATTCTTCACATGATTCGACACATGAAACATAACATCTCATATAGATCGACACTAAAAACAAAGTCTTCATGGGCAGTACCAAAACAGGACATCTTAAGCACTTATTTCAACTTCAGACTTTTTGTGTGTTCAAAATGAACCATTCAAGGCCACATCATCAATTTTCAACACTTTCTCACTTCATTTGGTATTTTTCATGCTTTTACTGGTTTTTTTGGAGCTAAATGACCTAGAAATTGAAAAGCACTACAAATGAACTCTTAATAGGTTGAAATTGGCATGGTATCATCATTTCACCCACATAGCATGTGCTAAAGAGTTGAGAAGGTTGTCACAAAAACTGGATGCACTTCGTGTACCAATCGGACAATCTCTTTCGAAGTTCGAGGGTTTCATAGGAAAACTCATTTGTTACAAAAGGCATTTCATTTTTTCGAACTTATTTGAACTCCGGACTTTTTGTGTGTTCAAAATGAACCATTCAAGGCCACATCATCAATTTTCAAACTTTCTGACTTCATTTGGTATTTTTCATGCTTTTACTGATTTTTTGGAGCTAAATGACCCAGAAATTGAAAAGCACTACAAATGAACTCCTAATAGGTTGAAAGTTGGCATGGTATCATCATTTCACCCACATAGCATGTGCTAAAGAGTTGAGAGGGTTGCCGCAAAAACTGGATGCACTTCGTGTACAAATAGGACAATCTCTTTCGAAGTATGAGGGTTTCATACGAAAAGTCATGTGTTACAAAATGCATATCATTTTTTCGAACTTATTTGAACTCAAGATTTTTTGTGTGTTCAAACTGAACCATTCAAGGCCACATCATCAATTTTCAACACTTTCTGACTTCATTTGGTATTTTTCATGCTTTTACTGATATTTTGGAGCTAAATGACCCAGAAATTGGAAAGCACTACAAATGAACTCTTAATAGGTTGAAAGTTGGCATGGTATCATCATTTCACCCACATAGCATGTGCTAAAAAGTGGAGAGGGTTTCCGGAAAAATTGGATGCACTTCGTGTACAAATCGGACAATCTCTTTCGAAGTATGAGGGTTTCATACGAAAACTCATCTGTTACAAAAGGCATTTCATTTTTTCGAACTCATTTGAACTCCAGACTTTGTGTGTTCAAAATGAACCATTCAAGGACACATCATCAATTTTCAACACTTTCTGACTTCATTTGGTATTTTTCATGCCTTTACTGATTTTTTGGACCTAAATGACCCAGAAATTGGAAAGCACTACAAATGAACTCTTAATAGGTTGAAAGTTGGCATGGTATCATCATTTCACCCACATAGCATGTGCTAAAAAGTTGAGAGGGTTGCCGCAAAAACTGGATGCACTTCGTGTACAAATTAGACAATCTCTTTCAAAGTATGAGGGTTTCATAGGAAAACTCATCTGTTACAAAAGGCATTTCATTTTTCCGAACTTATTTCATTTTTTCACATGGGTGTGTGTATTAAATACCATTACAACATATCATGAATAGAGAAGTGACCAAATTAATAGAAATTTATCATTACATTAAAGCCAAAGTAAAGTAGTGACCAAAATAAATACATAACGTTCTTACAGAGTTCTCATTATTGAACAACATATAGCTCTCTAGAGCATTTAATTAGAACATACATTGAAACTATTAAATCTAAATGCAACAAAAAATGCAATCATAACCGCAACTAAGGTACAAATTGATCCAACGGCATAATTATACCAAGCCTCAGTATGAATGGCATATTTTCTAATATTTCTAATCTTCAAGCGCATTGCATTCATCTTGATCATTTGATCGTCACGCACATCGGCAACATCCAACTCCAATATCATCTTCTCGTCCTCAACTCTTTGTAATTTTTCTTTCAAGTAACTGTTTTCTCTTTCAACCAAATTTAACTTATCGGCAAGAATTTGTATGTCGGTTCGAATTTCCGGTTCACATACCTCCTAGATCATAGGGTAATTTATTTTAATTTCCATGAGCATTGTTGTAGGATTGCCAAAGTTATTAGTGGGATTACTAGGAAAAGGCCTAGGAATATAGTTTCCTCTAAAAGCATTATTGTTGCCAAAGTTATTCCTACCAACCAAATTAACATCCAAGCTTTCATTGCTACTCTCAATAAGGAAGACAAGGGCATATCATTTGGATCTAAAGGAGCACGTTTACTAGCAAACAATTTCATTAACTCATCCATCTTACCACTCAAAGAGTTAATTTCTTCTATAGCGTGCACTTTTTTACTAGTAGGTGACCTTTCAGTGTGCCAATGAGAATAGTTTGTCATGATATTGTCTCGGAGTTTTGTAGCTTATCCTAATGTGTTTTCCATGAAAGTTCCACCGGAGGTGGAGTCCAAGATATTCTAGAAGCAAAATTCAAACCACCATAGAAGATTTGTATAATCATCCAAAGACTCAATCCATGAGCGGGATAATTTCTAATCATCAATTTCATTCTCTCCCAAGATTATGCAAATGTTCATGATCTAGTTGCTTAAAATTCATGATATCATTACAGAGAGAGATAATCTTAGCCGGTGGAAAATACTTGGATATATAAGCATCTTTGCACTTGTTCCAAGAATCAATACTATTTTTGGGCAAAGATGAAAACCAAGTTTTTGCTCGATCTCGCAATGAGAACGGAAATAGCTTCAATTTAATCACATCATTATCCACATATTTCTTCTTTTTCATATCGCATAACTCAATGAAGGTCTTAAGATGGGATGTGGCATCTTTACTAGGAAGGTCGGAGAATTGCTCTTTCATAACAAGATTCAGCAAAGCAGCATTGATTTCATATGATTCCGCACTAGTGGCGGGAGCAATCGGAGTACTAATAAAATCATTATTATTAGTATTCGAGAAGTCACAAAGTTTGGTGTTTTCAGTCATGGTGACTTCAGCAAGCAGACAAGCACACAAGCGAACAAAAATCAAGCGAAAGAAAAGGGCGAACGAAAAAGGCAAATGTTTTTGTAAATTTTTGTTTTTCAGAAGTGGGGGAGAGGAAAACGAGAGGCAAAAAAGTAAATGCAAGAGATGAGTTTGCGACAGTTACTTTTATAAGCTTCACTTAGAATAATCTCCGGTGCGAGAAATTGACACGTTGGAGGAAGACTATTCTTGACTTGATGCTCCCCGGCAACGGGGCCAAAAATTCTTCTTGCTACCTCTTGAGCTTGCGTTGGTTCTTCCCTTGAATAGGAAAGGGTGATGCGGCACAGTAGCAGTAAGTATTTCCCTCAGTTTGAGAACCAAGGTATCAATCCAGTAGGAGTATCAAGGAAAGTCTCCAAAGTACCTGCGCAAAAACAACAAACTTGCACCCAACGCTACAAAGGGGTTGTCAAACCCTTCACGATTGATTGCAAGGTGAGATCTGAAGGTGGAAAGTGCAACAATGTAAAAGTGTAGGGCTGAAAATATGATGTGAACTAGACCCGGGGGCCATAGTGTTCACTAGAGGCTTCTCTCATGATAGCAAATATCTCGGTGGGTGAACGAATTACTGTCGAGCAATTGATAGAACTACGCAAAGTCATGACGATATCTAAGGCAATGATCATACATATAGGCATCACATCCGAGACAAGTAGACCGATACTTTCTGCATCTACTACTATTACTCCACACATCAACCGCTATCCACCATGTTGGAATTATGCCCTAGAGGCAATAATAAATATAGTTATTATTATAATTCATGTATCAAGATAATCGTTTATTATCCATGCTATAATTGTATTGAATGAAGACTTATATACATGTGTGGATACATAGAGAAAACACTGTCCCTAGCAAGCCTCTAGTTGGCTAAACAGTTGATCAAAGATAGTCAGTGTCTTCTGATTATGAACAAGGTGTTGTTGCTTGATAACTGGATCACGTCATTAGGAGAATCACGTGATGTACTAGACCCAAACTAATAGACGTAGCATGTTGATCGTGTCAATTTGTTGCTACTGTTTTCTGCGTGTCAAGTATTTGTTCCTATGACCATGAGATCATATAACTCACTTACACCGGAGGAATACTTTGTGTGTATCAAACGTCCCAACGTAACTGGCTGACTATAAAGATGCTCTACAGGTGACTCCGAAGGTGTTCGTTGAGTTAGTATGGATCGAGACTGGGATTTGTCACTCCGTGTGACGGAGAGGTATCTCGGGGCCCACTCAGTAATACAACATCACACACAAGCCTTGCAAGCAATGTGACTTAGTGTAAGTTGGGGGATCTTGTATTACGGAACGAGTAAAGAGACTTGCCGGTAAACTAGATTGAAATAGGTATGCGGGTACTGACGATCGACTCTCGGGCAAGTAACATACCGAAGGACAAAGGGAATGACATACGGGATTATATGAATCCTTGGCACTGAGGTTCAAACGATAAGATCTTCGTAGAATATGTAGGATCCAATATGGGCATATAGGTCCCGCTATTGGATATTGACCGAGGAGTCTCTCGGGTCATGTCTACATAGTTCTCGAACTCGCAGGGTCTGCACACTTAAGGTTCGACGTTGTTTTATGCGTATTTGAGTTATATGGTTGGTTACCGAATGTTATTCGGAGTCCCGGATGGGATCACGGACGTCACGAGGGTTTCCGGAATGGTTCGGAAACAAAGATTGATATATAGGATGACCTCATTTGATTACCGGAAGGTTTTCGGAGTTACCGGGAATGTACCGGGAATGACGAATGGGTTCCGGGAGTTCACCGGGGGGGGCAACCCATCCCGGGGAAGCCCATAGGCCTTGGGGGTGGCGCACCAGCCCTTAGTGGGCTGGTGGGACAGCCCAAGAAATCCCTATGCGCCATAGGAAGAAAAATCAAAGAGAAAATAAAAAAAAGAGGAGGTGGGAAAAGGGGGAAGGACTCCTCCTTCCAAACCTAGTTGGACTCGGTTTGGAAGGGGAGAGTTGCCCCCCTTGGCTCGGCCGAAGTCCTTGGGGGTCCTTGGACCACAAGGCAAGGCTCCCCCTCTTCCCCCTATATATACGGAGGTTTTAGGGCTGATTTGAGACAACTTTGCCACGGCAGCCCGACCACATGTCTCCACGGTTTTACCTCTAGATCGTGTTTCTGCGGAGCTCGGGCGGAGCCCTACCGAGACAAGATCATCACCAACCTCCAGAGCGCCGTCACGCTGCCGGACATCTCTTTTACCTCTCCGTCTCTCTTGATGGATCAAGATGGCCGAGATCATCGTCGAGCTGTACGTGTGCTGAACGCGGAGGTGCCGTCCGTTCGGCACTAGATCGTGGGACTGATCGCGGGACGGTTCGCGGGGCGGATCGAGCGACGTGAGGACGTTCCACTACATCAACCGCGTTCACTAACGCTTCTGCTGTACGGTCTACAAGGGTACGTAGATCACACATCCCCTCTCGTAGATGGACATCACCATGATAGGTCTTCGTGCGCGTAGGAAAATTTTTGTTTCCCATGCGACGTTCCTCAAGAGTGGCATCATGAGCTAGGTTCATGCGTAGATGTCTTCTCGAGTAGAACACAAAAGTTTTTGTGGGCGGTGACATGCGTTTTGCTGCCCTCCTTAGTCTTTTCTTGATTCCACGGTATTGTTGGATCGAAGCGGCTCGGACCGACATTACTCGTACGCTTACGAGAGACTGGTTTCATCGCTACGAGTAACTCCGTTGCTCAAAAATGACTGGCGGGTGTAAGTTTCTCCAACTTTAGTTGAATCGGATTTGATCGAGCAGGTCCTAGGATGAGGTTAAATAGCAACTCATATATCTCCGTTGTGGTGTTTGCGTAAGTAAGATGCGATCCTACTAGATACCCATGGTCACCACGTAAAACATGCAACAACAAAATTAGAGGACGTCTAACTTGTTTTTGCAGGGTATGCTTGTGATGTGATATGGCCAACGATGTGATGTGATATATTGGATGTATGAGATGATCATGTTGTAATAGATAATATCGACTTGCACGTCGATGGTACGGCAACCGGCAGGAGCCATAGGGTTGTCTTTATACTAATGTTTGTGCTTGCAGATGCGTTTACTATTTTGCTAGGATGTAGCTTATGTAGTAATAGCATGAGTAGCAGGACAACCCCGATGGCGACACGTTGATGGAGATCATGGTGTGGCGCCGGTGCAAGAAGATCGTGCCGGTGCTTTGGTGATGGAGATCAAGGAGCACGTGATGATGGCCATATCATGTCACTTACGAATTGCATGTGATGTTAATCCTTTTATGCACCTTATTTTGCTTAGAACGACGGTAGCATTATGAGGTTTTCTCTCACTAAAATTTCAAGACGAAATTGTGTTCTCCCCGACTGTGCACTGTTGCTACAGTTCGTCGTTTCGAGACGCCACGTGATGATCGGGTGTGATAGACTCAACGTTCACATACAACGGGTGCAAAACAGTTGCGCACGCGGAACACTCGGGTTAAGCTTGACGAGCCTAGCATGTGCAGACATGGCCTCAGAACACATGAGACCGAAAGGTTGATCATGAATCATATAGATGATGTGATTAGCATGGGGATGCTTACCACTGAAACTATGCTCAACTCACGTGATGATCGGACTTGAGCTAGTGTAAGTGGATCATGAACCACTCAAATGACTAGAGAGATGTACTTTTTGAGTGGGAGTTTAGCGAATAATTTGATTAAGTTAAACTCTAATTATCTTGAACATACTCTAAGTCCACTTTGAATATATTTGTGTTGTAGATCATGGCTCACGCGACAGTCACCCTGAATTTTAATACGTTCCTAGAGAAAGCTAAGTTGAAAGATGATGGAAGCAACTTTGTAGACTGGGCTCGTAATCTTAAGCTAATCTTACAAGCTCGGAAGAAGGATTATGTCCTTAATGCTGCGCTAGGAGATGAACCACCCGCTACGGCTGATCAGGATGTTAAGAACGCTTGGTTAACACGTAAGGAGGTCTACTCAGTAGTTCAAGGTGCAGTCTTGTACGGCTTAGAACCGGGACTTCAACGTCGCTTTGAGCGTCATGAAGCATTTGAGATGTTCCAGGAGTTGAAGTTTATCTTTCAGAAGAACGCACGGATCGACAGGTATGAGACCTCCGATAAATTCTATGCTTGCAAGATGGAGGAGAACTCGTCTGTCAGTGAACATGTGCTCAAAATGTCTGGGTACTCAAACCGTCTAGCTGAGCTGGGGATTGAACTCCCGCAAGAAGCTATCACTGACAGAATCCTTCAATCACTGCCGCCAAGCTATAAAGGCTTTGTGTTGAACTACAACATGCAAGGGATGAACAAGTCTCCCGGCGAGTTGTTTGTGATGCTGAAAGTCGTAGAGTCTGAACTCCGTGAAGAGCATCAAGTGTTGATGGTGAATAAGACCACTAGTTTCAAGAGAAATGGCAAAGGCAAGAAGGGTAATTCAAAGAAGAGCGGCAAGCCTGTTGCCAATCCGACGAAGAAACCCAAAGCTGGACCTAAGCCTGAAACAAAGTATTACTATTGCAAGGGTATGGGTCACTAGAAGCGCAATTGCCCCAAGTATCTGGTTGATAAGAAGGTGGCCAAAGAAAAATCAGGTATATTTGATATACATGTTATTGATGTGTACTTAACCGGCTCTCGTAGTAGTGCCTGGGTATTCGATACCGGTTATGTTGCTCATATTTGCAACTCAAAACAGGAACTGTGGAATAGACGAAGGCTGGCGAAAGATGAAGTGACGATGCGCGTAGGAAATGGTTCCAAGGTTGATGCAATCACCGTCGGCACAGTTTCACTTAAGTTACCATCAGGATTAGTTATGAACTTGAATCATTGTTATTTAGTGCCTGTGTTGAGCATGAACATTATCTTGTTTATTGCGAGACGGTTACTCTTTTAAGTCAGAGAATAATGGTTGTTCTATTTCTATGAGTAACATCTTTTATGGTCATGCACCCAATGTGAGAGGATTGTTCATATCGAATCTTTATAGTGATACACACATACATAACATTGACACCAAAAGAGTTAGAGTTAACAATGATAGCGCCATATTTTTGTGGCACTGCCGCTTAGGTCATATTGGTGTAAAGCGCATGAAGAAACTCCATGCCGATGGACTTTTGGAGTCACTTGACTTTGATTCACTTGACACGTGCGAACCATGCCTCATGGGAAAGATGACTAAAACTCCGTTCTCCAGAAGAATGGAGCGTGCAAGTGACTTGTTGGAAATCATACATACCGATGTGTGTGGTCCGATGAGCGTAGAGGCACGCGGCGGATGTCGTTATTTTCTCACCTTCACTGACGATTTGAGTAGATATGGTTATGTCTACTTAATGAAGCACAAGTCTGAAACATTTGAAAAGTTCAAGCAATTTCAGAGTGAAGTTGAAAATCATCATAACAAGAAGATCAAGTTCCTACGGTCTGATCGTGGGGGTGAATATCTGAGTTTCGAGTTTGGTGCTCACTTAAGACAATGTGGAATTGTTTCATAGTTGACAACGCCTGGAACACCACAGCGTAATGGTGTGTCCGAACGTCGTAATCGTACTTTATTAGAGATGGTGCGATCTATGATGTCTCTTACCGATTTGCCGTTATCGTTTTGGGGTTATGCATTAGAAATAGCTGCATTCACTTTAAATAGGGCACCATCAAAATCCGTTGAGACGACACCATACGAATTGTGGTATGGCCAAAGGCCAAAGTTGTCGTTTCTTAAAGTTTGGGGATGTGATGCTTATGTCAAAAAGCTTCAGCCTGAAAAGCTGGAACCCAAAGCGGAAAAGTGCATCTTCATAGGTTTCCCAAAAGAGACAGTTGGGTACACCTTTTATCTCAAATCCGAGGGCAAAGTGTTTGTTTCTAAAAACGGAGCTTTTCTCGAGAAGGAGTTTCTCGCGAGAGAATTGAGTGGGAGGAAGATAGAACTTGATGAGGTTGTCGAACCTCTCATCCCTCTAGATGGTGGCGCAGGGAAAGGGGAAACCTCTGTCGTTGCGACGCCGGTTGAGGAGGAAGTTAATGATGATGATCATGAAACTCCGGCTCAAGTTTCTGTCGAACCACGCAGGTCAACGAGACCACGTGCTACTCCAGAGTGGTACGGTAATCCCGTCTTGTCAATCATGTTGTTAGACAACAATGAACCTGCAAGCTATGAAGAAGCAATGGTGGGCCCAGATTCCAACAAATGGCTAGAAGCCATGAAGTCCGAGATAGAATCCATGTATGAGAACAAAGTGTGGACTTTGGAAGTACTACCTGAGGGCCGCAAGGTTATTCAGAACAACTGGATCTTTAAGAAGAAGACGAACGCTGGCGGCAATGTGACCGTTTATAAAGCTCGACTTGTGGCAAAGGGTTTTTCACAAGTTCGAGGAGTTGACTACGATGAGACATTCTCACCCGTAGCGATGCTTAAGTCCGTCAGAATTATGTTAGCAATAGCTGCATTTTTCGATTATGAAATCTGGCAGATGGATGTCAAAACGGCGTTCCTTAACGGTTTCCTTAAGGAAGAGTTGTATATGATGCAACCCGAAGGTTTTGTCGACCCTAAGAATGCTAACAAGGTGTGCAGGCTCCAGCGATCCATTTATGGACTGGTCCAAGCATCTCGGAGTTGGCACAAATGCTTTGATGAAGTTATCAAAGCATTTGGGTTTATACAAGTGGTTGGAGAATCTTGTATTTACAAGAAAGTGAGTGGGAGCTCTGTGGCGTTTCTAATATTATATGTGGATGACATATTGCTGATTGGAAACAACGTAGAGTTTTTGGAGAGCATAAAGGATTACTTGAATAAAAGTTTCTCTATGAAGGACCTAGGAGAAGTTGCTTACATTCTAGGCATTAAGATCTACATGGATAGATCAAAACGCCTGATAGGACTTTCACAAAGCACATACCTTGATAAAGTTTTGAAGAGGTTCAAAATGGAACAGTCCAAGAAAGGGTTCTTCCCAGTTTTACAAGGTACGAGATTGAGTAAGACTCAGTGCCCAGCAACTGATGAGGATAGAGAGCATATGAGCACCGTCCCCTATGCTTCAGCCATAGGTTCTATCATGTATGCAATGCTGTGCACTAGACCGGACATTAGCCTGGCCATAAGTATGGCAGGCAGGTCCCAGAGTAATCCAGGAGTGGATCACTGGACGGCGGTCAAGAATATCCTGAAGTACCTGAAAAGGACTAAGGAGATGTTTCTCGTGTAAGGAGGTGACGAAGAGCTCGCCCTAAAGGGTTACGTCGATGCAAGCTTTGACACAGATCCGGAGGACTCTAAGTCGCAGACCGGATACGTATTTATTCTTAATGGGGGTGCGGTAAGCTAGTGCAGTTCCAAGCAAAGCGTCGTAGCAGATTCTACATGTGAAGCGGAGTACATGGCTGCCTCGGAGGCGGCCAAGGAGGGTGTCTGGATGAAGCAGTTCATGACGGATCTTAGAGTGGTGCCAAGCACACTGAATCCAATAACCTTGTTCTGTGACAACACGGGTGCCATTGCCCTAGCAAAGGAACCACGGTTTCACAAGAAGTCCAGACACATCAAACGATGCTTCAACCTCATCCGCGACTACGTCGAAGGGGAGGACGTGAATATATGCAAAGTGCACACGGATCTGAATGTAGCAGACCCGCTGACTAAACCTCTTCCACGGGCAAAGCATGATCAACACCAGAACTCTATGGGTGTTAGATTTATTACAATGTAATTCACATGATGATGTGAGGGCTAGATTATTGACTCTAGTGCAAGTGGGAGACTATTGGAATTATGCCCTAGAGGCAATAATAAATATAGTTATTATTATAATTCATGTATCAAGATAATCATTCATTATCCATGCTATAATTGTATTGAATGAAGACTTATATACATGTGTGGATACATAGAGAAAACACTATCCCGAGCAAGCCTCTAGTTGGCTAGCGAGTTGATCAAAGATAGTCAGTGTCTTCTGATTATGAACAAGGTGTTGTTGCTTGATAACTGGATCACGTCATTAGGAGAATCACGTGATGGACTAGACCCAAACTAATAGACGTAGCATGTTGATCGTGTCATTTTGTTGCTACTGTTTTCTGCGTGTCAAGTATTTGTTCCTATGACCATGAGATCATATAACTCACTGACACCGGAGGAATACTTTGTGTGTATCAAACGTCGCAACGTAACTGGGTGACTATAAAGATGCTCTACAGGTATCTCCGAAGGTGTTCGTTGAGTTAGTATGGATCGAGACTGGGTTTTGTCACTCCGTGTGACGGAGAGGTATCTCGGGGCCCACTCGGTAATACAACATCACACACAAACCTTGCAAGCAATGTGACTTGGTGTAAGTTGCGGGATCTTGTATTACGGAACGAGTAAAGAGACTTGCTGGTAAACTAGATTGAAATAGGTATGCGGATACTGACGATCGAATCTCGGGCAAGTAACATACCGAAGGACAAAGGGAATGACATACGGGATTATATGAATCCTTGGCACTGAGGTTCAAACGATAAGATCTTCGTAGAATATGTAGGATCCAATATGGGCATCCAGGTCCCGCTATTGGATATTAACCGAGGAGTCTCTCGGGTCATGTCTACATAGTTCTCGAACCCGCAGGGTCTGCACACTTAAGGTTCGACGTTGTTTTATGCGTATTTGAGTTATATGGTTGGTTACCGAATGTTGTTCGGAGTCCCGGATGGGATCACGGACGTCACGAGGGTTTCCGGAATGGTCCAGAAACGAAGATTGATATATAGGATGACCTCATTTGATTACCGGAAGGTTTTCGGAGTTACCGGGAATGACGAATGGGTTCCCGGAGTTCACCGGGGGGGGCAACCCACCCCGGGGAAGCCCATAGGCCTTGGGGGTGGCACAAGCCCTTAGTGGGCTGGTGGTACAGCCCAAGAAAGCCCTATGCGCCATAGGAAGAAAAATCAAAGAGAAAAGAAAAAAAAGAGGAGGTGGGAAAAGGGGGAAGGACTCCTCCTTCCAAACCTAGTTGGACTCGGTTTGGAAGGGGAGAGTTGCCCCCCTTGGCTCGGCCGAAGTCCTTGGGGTTCCTTGGACCCCAAGGCAAGGCTCCCCCTCTTCCCTCTATATATACGGAGGTTTTAGGGCTGATTTGAGACAAATTTGCCACGGCAGCCCGACCACATATCTCCACGGTTTTACCTCTAGACCGCGTTTCTGCGGAGCTCGGGCGGAGCCCTGCCGAGACAAGATCATCACCAACCTACGGAGCGCCGTCACGCTGCCGGAGAACTCTTCTACCTCTCCGTCTCTCTTGCTGGATCAAGAAGGCCGAGATGATCGTTGAGCTGTACGTGTGCTGAACGCGGAGGTGTCGTTCGTTCGGCACTAGATCGTGGGACTGATCGCGGGACGGTTCGCGGGGCGGATCGAGGGACGTGAGGACGTTCCACTACATCAACCGCGTTCACTAACGCTTCTGCTGTATGGTCTACAAGGGTACATAGATCACACATCCCCTCTCGTGGATGGACATCACCATGATAGGTCTTCATGCGTGTAGGAAAATTTTTGTTTCCCATGCGACGTTCCCCAACACACCATGCATCTAGTGTATTGAGTTCATAACAAACAGAGTGACGCCTTAAGCAAGATGACATGATGTAGAGGGATAAATTCATGCAATAGATATAAACCCCATCTTTTTACCCTTGATGGCAACAACATGATGCATGCCTCGCTACCCCTTCTGTCACTGGGTGAGGACACCGCACGGTATGAACCCAAAACCAAGCACTTCTCCCATTGCAAGAATTGTAGATCAATTTAGCCAAACGAAACCCACATCTCGAAGAGAATTAAAAGGATATGAAATCATGCATATAAGAGATTGATGTTTGCTGTGTATCCCTTGCAACGGCGCCAGAAATAGTTGTGTCGACGGCACCAGGAATCCTTCAGCTACGGCTACGCCTTAAAGGACTTCCTAGGCAAGTATGCAAAGGATTTCCCCCGTGGCCTTGGAGCCTTGCGTTGGTGTTCCCTCGAAGCGGAAACGGTGATGTAGCACAGCGACGGTAAGTATTTCCCTCAGTTTGATAACCAAGGTATCAATCCGGCGTAAGAGTATCTCAAGATCCTGCACAAACACAAAAGCTTGCACCCAACACTATGAAGGGGTTGTCAATCCCTTATAGATTGTTTGCCAAGTGAGAACTGAAAGCAGCAAAGTAACAAAGCAAAGTAAAAGCGGAGATGTAAATGATGGATGTGAATAGACCCGGGGGACGTAGTGTTTACTAGTGGCTTCTCTCATGAAAGCAACTAGTCGGTGGGTGAACAAATTACTGTCGAGCAATTGATAGAACTGTGAAGAGTCGTGACGATATCTATGCAATGATTATTTCTATAGGCATCACGTCCGAAACAAGTAGACCGATACTTTCTGCATCTACTACTATTACTCCACATGTCGACCGCTATCCAGCATGCATCTAGTGTATTAAGTCCATAAAAACAGAGTAACGCCTTAAGCAAGATGACATGATGTAGAGGGATAATCTCAAACCAATGATAAAAACCCCATCTTTTTACCCTTGATGGCAACGACTTGATGTGTGCCTTGCTGCCCTTACTATCACTGGGAAAGGTCACCACATGGTAGAACCCAAAACCAAGCACTTCTCCCATTGCAAGAATCATTGATCTAGTTGGCCAAACAAAACCCAAGACTCGGATAGACTTACAAGGATATCAAATCGTGCATATAAGAAATCAGCAAAGACTCAAATATATATCATAGATAATCTGATCACAAGTCCACAATTCATCGGATCTCGACAAACACACCGCCAAATAAGATTACATCGGGTAGATCTCCATGAAGATCATGGAGAACTTTGTATTGAAGATCCAAGAGAGAGAAGAAGCCATCTAGCTACTAACTACGGACATGTAGGTCTGAAGTGAACTACTCACGAGTCATTGGAGGGGCGATGATGATGAAGAAGAAGCCCTCCACCTCCAAAGTCCCCTCCGGTAGGGCGCCGGGAAGGGTCTCCAGATGAGATCTCGTGGAAACGGAAGCTTGCGGCGGGTGAAAAGTATTTTCGAGGCTCCCCTGATTTTTGGCGGAATATTTGGGAATTTATAGGCCAAAGATCTAGGTAAGGGGGCGGCCAGGGAGGCCACAAGCCTGCCCACCGCTGCATCCCCCCTCGTGGCGGAGTGGGGGCTTGTGGGCTCCCTGGAGCCCACCTGGCTTGGCCCAAAAGCACCCTGGACTTCTTCCGTTCGGGAAAAAATCATTTCGGGGTTTTTCTTCCGTTTGGACTCCGTTCCAAAATCAGATCTGAAAAGAGTCAAAAACACGGAAAAAACAAGAACTAGCATACAAAGATAGTTAATAAGTTAGTCCCAAAAAAGATATAAAAAGGTACATAAAACATACAAAGAAGGCAAGATTACAGCGTGAAACCATCAAAATTATAGATACGTTTGAGACGTATAAGATATCAGAAGAAACTCAAATAGGATTCATAGATAATCTGATCATAAATCCACAATTCATCGGATTTCGACAAACAGACCACAAAAGAAGATTACATCGGATAGATCTCCATGAAGATCATGGAGAACTTCGTATTGAAGATCCAAGAGGGAGAAGAAGCCATCTAGCTACTAGCTATGGACCCGTAGGTCTATGGTGAACTACTCACGCATCATCAGAGAGGTCATGGTGTTGATGAAGAAGCCCTCCATATCCAAATCCCCCCTCCGGCAGGGCACCAGAACATGTCCCAGATGGGATCTTGCGGAGACAGAAGCTTGCGGCGGCGGAAAAGTATTTTCGTGGCTCTCTCCCGCCGTTTCAGATTTTTCAGGGATTTATAGGCGGAAGAAGTAGGTCAAAGGAGCCACGAGGGGCCCACAAGCCTGCTAGGCGCGCCCCCCCAGGCCGCGGCTAGGGGGCTTCCGGCCTCCCCCGGGACCCTTTGCCTTGGTTCTCAAGCTCCCTGCGTATCTTATGTTCCGGAAAAAATCTTTTTAGAGGTTTTATTCCGTTCGGACTCCGTTTGATATTCTCCTCTGAAAAAGGTCAAAAACATAGAAAAAACAGGAACTGGCACTTGGCACTGAGTTAATAAGTTAGTCCCAAAAAAGATATAAAATGCATACAAAACATCCAAAGTTTGACAAGATAATAGCATGGAACCATAAAAAATTATAGATACGTTGGAGACGTATCATATAATAACAAACAATAATAGAAGTAAGAAAATTACACAAGTATCTATCTAAATCATACAAGTAAGAAAAAAAATTAAAAAAGAAGATAAGAAGAAGAGACTAACCATGGTGGTGCCCACGCTGAGCTGGGTGCGGGCGATAGACGACGGTGAGGACGGGGACGGGACACGGACGGACCGCCAAAGCTACACAAAACTAGAGGAAAATGGAGCTTGGACAAGGAGCTTCGAGAGGAGAAAGCTTAAGTGTGGCTTGGGTATTTCATCGAACACCTCATGTGCATAGGAGGTGAGCTAGAGCACCACAAAGCTCTCCCACGGCCGTCCAAAAAAACAGAGCAATGCACTGCTCTGCTCGCGGTCGGGTGGTATATATAGGCCAAGCATTGGTCCCGGTTTGTGGACCAACCGGGAGTGAAGGAAAACATTTGGTCCCAGTTCCAGCCAAAAACCGGGACCAATTGTTGTGGTCCAGAAGCGAGGCACATTCGTCCCGGTTCGTGTGTGGAACCAGGACTAAAGGGGCCTGACTAACCGGGACCAATGGCCCACGAGGCCCATCATTGGAATATACAAGCCAAGTTATATAATGAAGATTCCCACTATTATATGGTGGTGACAAAACAAGAGACTCTTAATCATGAAGAACATGGTGCCATTATGAAGCTCAAGTGTGGAAAAGATAGTAGTATTGTCCCTTCTCTCTTTTTCTCTCTCTTTTTTTTTGGCTCTTCAGCCTCTTTTTTTCATTTTTTTTTGGTGGGCAACTTTGTCCTCTTTTCATTTTTCCTCACATGGTACAATGCTCTAATAATGATGATCATCACACTTTTATTTACTCACAGCTCAATGCTTAGGACAATGATGACTCTATAGGAAATGCCTCCAGCAGTGTACCGGGATGTGCAACGATCTAGCTTAGTGTATGACGTTGAAACATCTCGCTAGATATCTTATGATCATGCAATGGCAAAATGAAAGTGACAGCACATGTCATGAGACGGAACGGTGGAAGTTGCATGTTAATATATCTCGGAATGGCTATGAAAAGGCAATGATAGGTAGGTATGGTGGTTGTTTTAAGGAAGGTATATGGTGGTTTTGTGCACCGGAGAAAGTTGCGCGGCACTAGAGAGGCTAGCAATGGTGGAAGGCGAAAGTGCATATATACCATGGACTCAAATTAGTCATGAAGAACTCACATACTTATTGCGAAACTTTTTATTAGTAATCAAAACAAAGTGCTAAATGCATACTCCTAGGTGAAGGGTTGGTAGGTGTTAACCATCGCGCGATCCCGACCACAACACAAAGGATGACAATCAATAAATCAATTATGCTCCGACTTTCTAACATAGCGGTTCACCATACGTGCATGTTACGGGAATCACTAACTTCAACACAAGTATTTCCAGATTTACAACACCTTACTAACATGACTCTTAATATTACGAAATCCATGTCTCAGAACTAATTGAGAGGAATCAAACTACTCTTTACTAATCAATGCACATGAATATGGAAGTTTTTATTGTATCCTCTTTGGATGCCTATCATCTTTAGTACTACTTTCATAGCACAAGCCAACTACCAAGTTACTCAGAGAGAGCACTCTCAAAAAGATATAAGTGAAGATCGAGAGTTCTTATTTCTCCAAAATATTACACCGCCGTGCTCTAAAAAGATCTAAGTGAAGCACTTAGAGCAAAGTTATCTAGCTCAAAAGATATAAGTGAAGCGCAAGTGAGCTAAATTGCCTAACTCAAAAGATATAAGCGAAGCTCAATAAGTATTCTAGCAAATTCACGATGAGTGCATGTCTCTATAAAAAGGTGTGCAGCAAGGATGATTGTGACACAACAAAAAGAAAATAGTCCTATAATACACGACGCTCCAAGCAAAACACATATCATGTGGTGAATATGAATATAGCTCCAAGTAATGTTACCGATGGATTGAAGACGAAAGAGGGGATGCCTTCCCGGGGCATCCCCAAGCTTAGGCTTTTTGTTGTCCTTGGATTTGGCTTGGGATTCCTTGGGAATCCCCAAGCTTGATCTCTTTCCACTCTTTATCCCATTGTCCATGAGAACATCACCCAAAACTTGAAAACTTCACAACACAAAACTTAAATAGAAACTCGTGATATCATTAGCACAAGAAAACAAACTACCACCTCTTTAGGTACTGTAGCAAACTTGATTTCTATTTATATTGGTGTTAGATTACTGCATTCTCACTTTTCCATGGCTAGTACCCCCCCCCCCCCCCGATACTATCCATAGTTTCATCACAGTAAGGAATCAACGCAACAAAATAGAATTTGTCAAAAACAGACCAGTCTGTAGCAATCTGTATAGTTCATATACTTATGATATCTCAAGAATTCTGAAACATTATGAAAATTTGGGCAATTGGCATATCAATCAGCAGCAAAAAGAATTAACTCAAAACCTCTTTCTGGATAAAAATGAAAAATACTTCCGTGAGGGAAAAGTTTCTGTCTTTTTTCAGCACGATCAAACAACCATCACCAAACTAGTCATAAAGGTTTTACTTGGATTAAACACAAAAAGAAACACAATCATAAAAGAATTATGATGGTGTGGACACAACAAAACAGAAATAAAAAATCGAAGATAAATTCATTGGGTTGCCTCCCAACAAGCGCTATTGTTTAACGCCCTTAGCTAGGCATAAGGTGATAGAATCACGTATCGTCGTCTTTGGTACTCAAACCATAAGTAGCCCTCATCATAGATTTATAAGGCAATCTTATTTTCTTTCTAGGAAAATGTTCCATGCCCTTTTTTAATGGAAATTGAAATCTAATATTCCCTTCCTTCATATCGATGACAGCACCAATATTCCTTAGGAAAGGTCTACCAAGAATGATAGGACATGTTGGATTGCAATCAATATCAAGAACAATGAAATCTACGGGTACATAGTTCCTATTTGCAATAATAAGAACATCATTGATCCTTCCCATAGATTTCTTAACAGTAGAATCTGCAAGATGCAAATTAAGAGAGCACTCATCAATCTCATTGAATCCTAGAACATCACATAAAGACTTTGGAATCGCGGAAACACTAGCACCCGAATCACACAAAGCATTGCATTCATAGTTTTTGATCTTAATTTTGATAATAGGTTCCCACTCATCATGAAGTTTTAAAGGAATAGAAACTTCCAATTCAAGTTTCTCGTCAAGAGATTTCATCATAGCATCGACGATATGATCTGTAAAGGCCTTCTTCTGGCTATAAGCGTGTGGAGAGTTTCGCATGGATTGCATCAAGGAAATACATTCAATCAAATAGCAACTATCAAAATTGAATTCCTTGAAATCCAAAGTAGTAGTTTCATTACTACTCAAAGTATCCTCTACTCCACTTTCAATGCTTTTAGCATCACGATAGATAGACTCTGAATCATTGGGGCATTTCTCAATCAAAGTGGATTCATATCCAGCCCCATCATCATTAGGTTTGACACTAGAAAACAAGGATTCAATGGGAGTCACACCAAGCACTTTAAGATCTTCGTGATTCTCATCACGAGAACACGCCTTTTTAAGCCATTCATGTCTAGCACGAATTTGGGCGGTTCTTTCTGTACTCTTATTCAAGGAAACACGCATAGCTTTCAAAGTTTCATCCATATTGATCTTGGGAGGAGCACATCTCAATTTCAAAGCATCAATATCAAGAGACATTCTATCAACGCTCCTAGCCAAATCATCAATTTTGAGCAGTTTTTCTTCTATGGATGCATTGAAAATCTTTTGCGAGTTGATAAACTCTTTAATATTACTCTCTAGATCACAGGGTAATTTATTGTAATTTCCATGAGCATTGTTGTAGGAATTGCCAAAGTTATTAGAGGGATTACTAGGAAAAGGCCTAGGAATATAGTTTCCTCAAAAAGCATTGTTGTTGCCAAAATTATTCCTACCAACAAAATTAACATCCAAGCTTTCATTACTACTCTCAATCAAGGAAGATAAGGGCATATCTTTTGGATCTAAAGGAGCACCTTTACTAGAAAACAATTTCATTAACTCATCCATCTTAGCACTCAAAGAGTTAATATCTTTTATAGCATGCACTTTTTTACTAGTAGGTGACCTTTTAGTGTGCCACTGAGAATAATTTGTCATGATATTGTCTAGGAGTTTTGTAGCTTCTCCTAATGTGATTTCCATGAAAGTTCCACCGGAGGCGGAGTCCAAGATATTTCTAGAAGAAAAATTCAAACCAGCATGGAAGATTTGTATAATCATCCAAAGACTCTCAAGCCATGAGCGGGACAATTTCTAATCATCAATTTCATTCTCTCCCAAGATTGTGCAACATGTTCATGATCTAGTTGCTTAAAATTCATGATATCATTACGGAGAGAGATAATCTTAGCCGGTGGAAAATACTTGGATATATAAGCATCTTTGCACTTGTTCCAAGAATCAATACTATTTTTGGGCAAAGATGAAAACCAAGTTTTTGCTCGATCTCGCAATGAGAACGGAAATAGCTTCAATTTAATCACAGCATTATCCACATCTTTCTTCTTTTGCATATCGCTTAACTCAATGAAGGTATTAAAATGGGATGCGGCATCTTCACTAGGAAGGCCGGAGAATTGCTCTTTCATAACAAGATTCAGCAAAGCTGCATTGATTTCATATGATTCCGCACTAGTGGCGGGAGCAATCGGAGTACTAATAAAATCATCATTATTAGTATTCGAGAAGTCACAAAGTTTGGTGTTTTCAGTCATGGTGACTTCAACAAGCAGACAAGCACACAAGCGAACAGAAAGCAAGCGAAAGAAAAGGGCGAACGAAAAAGGCAAATGTTTTTGTAAATTTTTGTTTTTCACAAGTGTGGGAGAGGAAAACGAGAGGCAAAAAAGTAAATGCAAGAGATGAGTTTGCGACAGTTACTTGGATAAGCTTCACTTAGAATAATCCCTGGTGCCAGAAATTGACATGCTGGAGGAAGACTATTCTTGACTTGATGCTCCCCGGCAACGGCGCGAGAAATTCTTCTTGCTACCTCTTGAGCTTGCGTTGGTTTTTCCCTTGAAGAGGAAAGGGTGATGCAGCACAGTAGAAGTAAGTATTTCCCTCAGTTTGAGAACCAAGGTATCAATCCAGTAGGAGTATCAAGGCAAGTCTCCAAAGTACCTGCGCAAAAACAGCAAACTTGCACCCAACGCTACAAAGGGGTTGTCAATCCCTTCACGATTGATTGCAAGGTGAGATCTGAAGGTGGAAAGTGCAACAAAGTAAAAGTGTAGGGCTGAAAATATGATGTGAAGTAGACCCGGGGGCCATAGTGTTCACTAGAGGCTTCTCTCATGATAGAAAAAATTACGATGGGTGAACGAATTACTGTCGAGCAATTGATAGAACAGCGCAAAGTCATGACAATATCTAAGGCAATGATCATACATATAGGCATCACGTCCGAGACAAGTAGACCGATACTTTCTGCATCTACTACTATTAATCCACACATCGACCGCTATCCAGCATGCATCTAGTGTATTGAGTACATAACAAAGAGAGTGACGCCTTAAGCAAGATGACATGATGTAGAGGGATAAATTCATGCAATAGATATAAAGCCCATCTTTTTACCCTTGATGGAAACAACATGATGCATGCCTCGCTACCCCTTCTGTCACTGGGTGAGGACACCGCACGGTGTGAACCCAAAACCAAGCACTTCTCCCATTGCAAGAATTGTAGATCAAGTTAGCGAAAAACCCACAACTCGAAGAGAATTACAAGGATATGAAATCATGCATATAAGATATTAGAAGAAACTCAAATAAGATTCATAGATAATCTGATCATAAATCCACAATTCATCGGATCTCGACAAACACACCGCAAAAGAGGATTACATCGGATAGATCTCCATGAAGATCATGGAGAACTTTGTATTGAAGATCCAAGAGAGAGAAGAAGCCATCTAGCTACTAGCTATGGACCCGAAGGTCTGTGGTGAACTACTCACGCATCATTGGAGAGGCAATGGTGTTGATGAATAAGCACTCCGTGTCCGAATCCCCCCTCCGGCAGGGCACCAGAACGTGCCCAGATGGGATCTTGCGGAGACAGAAGCTTGCGGCGGCGGAAAAGTATTTTCGTGGCTCTCTCCCGTGGTTTCAGATTTTTCGGGGATTTATAGGCAGAAGAAGTAGGGCAAAGGAGCCACGGGGGGGCCACAATCCTGCTAGGCGCGCCCCCCAGGTCGCGCTAGGGGGCTTGTCGCCTCCCCGGGACCCTTTGCCTTGGTTCTCAAGCTCCCTGCGTATCTTATGTTCCGGAAAAAATATTTTCGGAGGTTTTATTCCGTTTGGACTCCGTTTGATATTATCCTCTGAAAAAGGTCAAAAACATGGAAAAAAACAGGAACTGGCACTTGGCACTGAGTTAATAAGGTAGTCCCAAAAAGAATATAAAATGCTTACAAAACATCCAAAGTTTGACAAGATAATAGCATGGAACCATCAAATAATTTAGATACGTTGGAGACGTATCATATAATAACAAACAATAATAGAAGTAAGAAAATTACACAAGTATCTATCTAACTCATACAAGTAAGAAAAAAAATTAAAAAAAAGAACATAAGAAGAAGAGACTAACCACGGTGGTTCCGACGCCGAGCTCGGTGCGGGCGATAGACAGCGGTGAGGACGGAGACGGGACACGGACGGACCGCCAAAGCTACACAAAACTAGAGGAAAATGGAGCTTGGACAAGGAGCTTCGAGAGGACAAAGCTTAAGTGTGGCTTGGGCATTTCATCGAACACCTCATGTGCATAGGAGGTGACCTAGAGCACCACAAAGCTCTGCCACGGCCGGCCAAAAAAACAGAGCAATGCACTGCTCTACTCGCGGTCGGGTGGTATATATAGGCCAAGCATTGGTCCCGGTTTGTGGACCGAACCGGGAGTGAAGGACAACATTTGGTCCCAGTTCCAGCCAAAAACCGGGACCAATTGTTGTGGTCCAGGAGCGAGGCACATTCATCCCGGTTCGTGTGTGGAACCAGGACCAAAGGGGCCAAACGAACCGGGAACAATGGCCCACGAGGCCCATCGTTGGAATATACAAGCCAAGTTATATAATGAAGATTCCCTCTAGTATATGGTGGTGACAAAACAAGAGACTCTCAATCATGAAGAACTTGGTGCCATTATGAAGCACAAGTGTGGAAAAAGATAGTAGCATTGTCCCTTATCTCTTTTTCTCTCTCTTTTTTTTGGCCTCATCGGCCTATTTTTTTTCTTTTTTGTGGTGGGCAACTTTGGCCTCTTTTCATTTTTGCTCACATGGTACAATGCTCTAATAATGATGATCATCACACTTTTATTTACTCACAGCTCAATGCTTAGGACAATGATGACTCTATAGGAAATGCCTCCGGCAGTGTACCGGGTTGTGCAACGATCTAGCTTAGCGTATGACGTTGAAACATCTCGCTAGCTATCTTACGATCATGCAATGGCAAAATGAAAGTGACGGCACATGTCATGAGAGGGAACGGTGCGAGTTGCATGTTAATATATCTCAGAATGGCTATGAAAAGGCCATAATAGGTAGGTATGGTGGATGCTTTGAGGAAGGTATATGGTGTTTTTGTGCACCGGAGAAAGTTGCACGGCACTAGAGAGGCTAGCAATGGTGGAAGGCGAAAGTGCATCTATACCATGGACTCACATTAGTCATGAAGAACTCACATACTTATTGCGAAAGTTTCTATTAGTAATCGAAACAAAGTGCTAAACGCATACTCCTAGGTGAAGGGTTGGTAGGTGTTAATCATCGCGCGATCCCGACCACAACACAAAGGATGACAATCAAAAAATAAATTATGCTCCGACTTTCTAACATAGCGTGTCACCATACGTGCATGTTACGGGAATCACTAACTTCAACACAAGTATTTCCAGATTCAGAACACCTTACTAACATGACTCTTAATATTACCAAATCCATGTCTCAAAACTAATTGAGAGGAATCAAACTTCTCTTTACTAATCAATGCACATGAATATGGAAGTTTTTATTGTATCCTCTTTGGATGCGTATCATCTTTAGGACTACTTTCATAGCACAAGCCAACTACCAAGTTACTCAGAGAGAGCACTCTCCAAAAGATATAAGTGAAGATCGAGAGTTCTTATTTCTCCAAAATATTACACCGCCGTGCTCTAAAAAGATCTAAGTGAAGCACTTAGAGAAAAGTTATCTAGCTCAAAAGATATAAGTGAAGCACAAGTGAGCTAAATTGCCTAACTCAAAAGATATAAGCGAAGCTCAATGAGTATTCTAGCAAATTCACGATAAGTGCATGTCTCTATAAAAATGTGTGCAGCAAGGATGATTGTGACACAACAAAATGAAATACTCCTATAATACAAGACGCTCCAAGCAAAACACATATCATGTGGTGAATATAAATATAGCTCCAAGTAATGTTACCGATGGATTGAAGACGAAAGAGGGGATGCCTTCCCGGGGCATCCCCAAGCTTAGTCTTTTTAGTGTCCTTGGATTTGGCTTGGGATGCCTTGGGCATCCCCAAACTTGAGCTCTTTCCACTCTTTATACCATTGTCCATGAGAACATCACCCAAAACTTGAAAACTTCACAAGACAAAACTTAAACTGAAACTCGTGATATCATTAGCACAAGAAAACAAACTACCACCTCTTTAGGTACTGTAGCAAAGTTGATTTCTATTTATATTGGTGTTATATTACTGCATTCTCACTTTTCCATGTCTAGTACCCCCCCCCCCCCCCGATACTATCCATAGTTTCATCACAATAAGCAATGAACGCAACAAAATAGAATCTGTCAAAAACAGAGCAGTCTGTAGCAATCTGTATACTTCGTATACTTCTGGTATCTCAAGAATTCTGAAACGCTATGACAATTTGGGCAATTTGCATATCAATCAGTAGAAAAAAAGAATTAACTCAAAACCTCTTTCTGGATAGAAATGAAAAATACTTTCATGAGGGAAAAGTTTCTGTCTTTTTTCAGCACGATCAAACAACCATCACCAAACTAGTCATAAAGGTTTTACTTGGCTCAAACACAAAAAGAAACACAAAATACACAATCATAAAAGAATTATGATGGTGTGGACACAACAAAACAGAAAGAAAAAATCAAAGATGAATTCATTGGGTTGCCTCCCAACAAGCGCTATTGTTTAACGCCCTTAGCTAGGCATAAGGTGATAGAATCACGTATCTTCGTCTTTGGTACTCAAACCATAAGTAGCCCTCATCATGGATTTATAAGGAAATATTATTTTATTTCTAGGAAAATTTTACATGCCCTTTTTAATGGAAACTGAAGTCTAATATTCCCTTCCTTCATATCGATGACAGCACCAATAGTCCTTAGGAAAGGTCTACCAAGAATGATAGGACATGTTGGATTGCAATCAATATCAAGCACAATGAAATCTATGGGTACATAGTTCCTATTTGCAATAATAAGAACATCATTGATCCTTCCCATAGGTTTCTTAACAGTAGAATCCGCAAGATGCAAATTAAGAGAGCACTCATCAATCTCATTGAAGCCTAGAACATCACATAAAGACTTTGGAATCGCGGAGACACTAGCACCCAAATCACACAAAGAATTGCATTCATAGTTTTTGATCTTGATTTTTATAATAGGTTCCCACTCATCATGAAGTTTTCTAGGAATAGAAACTTCCAATTCAAGTTTCTTGTCAAGAGATTTCATCATAGCATCGACGATATGATCGGTAAAGGCCTTGTTCTGGCTATAAGCATGTGGAGAGTTTCACATGGATTGCATCAAGGAAATACATTCAATCAAAGAGCAACTATCAAAATTGAATTCCTTGAAATCCAAAGTAGTAGTTTCATTACTACTCAAAGTATCCTCTACTCCACTTTCAATGCTTTTAGCATCACGATAGATAGACTCTGAATCATTGGGGCATTTCTCAATCAAAGTGGATTCATATCCAGCCCCATCATCATTAGGTTTGACACTAGAAAACAAGGATTCAATGGGAGTCACACCAAGCACTTTAAGATCTTCGTGATTCTCATGACGAGAACACGCCTTTTTAAGCCATTCATGTCTAGCACGTATTTGGGCGGTTCTTTCTTTACTGTTATTCATGGAAACACGCATAGCTTTCAAAGTTTCATCCATATTGATCTTGGGAGGAGCGCATCTCAATTTCAAAGCATCAATACCAAGAGACATTCTATCAACACTCATAGCCAAATCATCAATTTTGAGCAGTTTTTCTTCTATGGATGCATTGAAAATCTAATGCGAGTTGATAAACTCTTTAATATTACTCTCTAGATCATAGGGTAATTTATTGTAATTTCCATGAGCATTGTTGTAGGAATTGCCAAAGTTATTAGAGGGATTACTAGGAAAAGGCCTAGGAATATATTTTCCTCAAAAAGCATTGTTGTTGCCAAAATTATTCCTACCAACAAAATTAACATCCAAGCTTTCATTACTACTCTCAATCAAGGAAGACAAGGGCATATCTTTTGGATCTAAAGGAGCACCTTTACTAGAAAACAATTTCATTAACTCATCCATCTTAGCACTCAAAGAGTTAATTTCTTTTATAGCGTGCACTTTTTTACTAGTAGGTGACCTTTTAGTGTGCCACTGAGAATAGTTTGTCATGATATTGTCTAGGAGTTTTGTAGCTTCTCCTAATGTGATTTCCATGAAAGTTCCACCGGAGGCGGAGTCCAAGATATTTCTAGAAGCAAAATTCAAACCAGCATAGAAGATTTGTATAATCATCCAAAGACTCAAGCCATGAGCGGGACAATTTCTAATCATCAATTTCATTCTCTCCCAAGATTGTGCAACATGTTCATGATCTAGTTGCTTAAAATTCATGATATCATTACGGAGAGAGATAATCTTAGCCGGTGGAAAATACTTGGATATATAAGCATCTTTGCACTTGTTCCAAGAATCAATATTATTTTTGGGCAAAGATGAAAACCAAGTTTTTGCTCGATCTCGCAATGAGAACGGAAATAGCTTCAATTTAATCACAGCATTATCCACATCTGTCTTCATTTGCATATCGCATAACTCAATGAAGGTATTAAAATGGGATGCGGCATCTTCACTAGGAAGGCCGGAGAATTGCTCTTTCGTAACAAGATTCAGCAAAGCAGCATTGATTTCATACGATTCCGCACTAGTGGCGGGAGCAATCGGAGTACTAATAAAATCATTATTATTAGTATTCGAGAAGTCACAAATTTTGGTGTTTTCAGTCATGGTGACTTCAGCAAGCACACAAGCACACAAGCGAACAGAAAGCAAGCGAAAGAAAAGGGCGAACGAAAAAGGAAAATGTTTTTGTAAATTTTTGTTTTTCAGAAGTGGGGGAGAGGAAAACGAGAGGCAAAAAAAAAGTAAATGCAAGAGATGAGTTTGCAACAGTTACTTGGATAAGCTTCACTTAGAATAATCCCCGGTGCCAGAAATTGATATGTTGGAGGAAGACTATTCTTGACTTGATGCTCCCCGGCAACGACGCCAGAAATCCTTCTTGCTACCTCTTGAGCCTGCGTTGGTTTTTCCCCTGAAGAGGAAAGGGTGATGCAGCACAGTAGCAGTAAGTATTTCCCTCAGTTTGAGAACCAAGGTATCAATCCAGCAGGAGTATCAAGGCAAGTCTCCAAAGTACCTGCACAAAAACAGCAAACTTGCACCCAACGCTACAAAGGGGTTGTCAATCCCTGCACGATTGATTGAAAGGTGAGATCTGAAGTTGGAAAGTGCAACAAAGTAAAAGTGTAGGGCTGAAAATATGATGTGAACTAGACCCGGGGGCCATAGTGTTCACTAGAGGCTTCTCTCATGATAGCAAATATTATGGTGGGTGAACGAATTACTGTCGAGCAATTGATAGAACCGCGCAAAATTATGACGATACCTAAGGCAATGATCATACATATAGGCATCACGTTCGAGACAAGTAGACCAATACTTTCTGCATCTACTACTATTACTCCACACATCAAACGCTATCCAGCATGCATCTAGTGTATAGAGTTCATAACAAACAGAGTGATGCCTTAAGCAAGATCACATGATGTAGAGGGATAAATTCATGCAATAGATATAAACCCCATCTTTTTACCCTTGATGGCAACAACATGATGCGTGCCTCGCTACCCCTTCTGTCACTGGGTGAGGACATCGCACGGTATGAACCCAAAACCAGGCACTTCTCCCATTGCAAGAATTGTAGATCAAGTTAGCTAAACGAAACCCACAACTTGAAGAGAATTACAAGGATATGAAATCATGCATATAATACATCAGAAGAAACTCAAATAAGATTCATAGATAATATGATCATAAATCCACAATTCATCGGATCTCGACAAGCACACCGCAAAACAGGATTACATCGGATAGATCTCCATGAAGATCATGGAGAACTTTGCATTGAAGATCCAAGATAGAGAAGAAGCCATCTAGCAACTAGCTATGGACCCGAAGGTCTGTGGTGAACTACTCACACATCATTGGAGAGGCAATGGTGTTGATGAATAAGCACTCCGTGTCCAAATCCCCCCTCCGGCAGGGCACCAGAACGTGCCCAGATGGGATCTTGCGGAGACAGAAGCTTGCGGCGGCGGAAAAGTATTTTCGTGGCTCTCTCCCGTGGTTTCAGATTTTTCGGGGATTTATAGGCAGAAGAAGTAGGGCAAAGGAGCCACGGGGGGGGGCACAAGCCTGCTAGGCGCGCCCCCCAGGTCGCGCTAGGGGGCTTGTCGCCTCCCCCGGGACCCTTTGCCTTGGTTCTCAAGCTCCCTGCATATCTTATGTTCCGGAAAAAATATTTTCGGATGTTTTATTCCGTTTGGACTCCGTTTGATATTCTCCTCTGAAAATGGTCAAAAACATGGAAAAAAAATAGGAACTGGCACTTGGCACTGAGTTAATAAGTTAGTCCCAAAAAAGATATAAAATGCATACAAAACATCCAAAGTTTGACAAGATAATAGCATGGAACCATCAAAAATTATAGATACGTTGGAGACGTATCATATAATAACAAACAATAATAGAAGTAAGAAAATTACACAAGTATCTATCTAAATCATACAAGTAAGAAAAAAAGATAAGAAGAAGAGACTAACCACGGTGGTGCCGACGCCGAGCTGGGCGCGGGCGATCGACGGCGCTGAGGACGGGGACGGGACACGGACGGACCGCCAAAGCTACACAAAACTAGAGGAAAATGGAGCTTGGACAAGGAGCTTTGAGAGGAGAAGGCTTAAGTGTGGCTTCGGCATTTGATCGAGCACCTCATGTGCATAGGAGGTGAGCTAGAGCACCACAAAGCTCTCCCACGGTCGACCAAAAAAACACAGCAATGCACTGCTCTTCTCGCGGTCGGGTGGTATATATAGGCCAAGCATTGGTCCCGGTTTCTGGACCGAAGCGGGAGTGAAGGACAACATTTGGTCCTGGTTCCAGCCAAAAACCGGGACCAATTGTTGTGGGCTAGGAGCGAGGCACATTCGTTCCGGTTCGTGTGTGGAACCAGGACCAAAGGGGTCAGACGAACCGGGACCAATGGCCTACGAGGCCCGGCCGGCGCCCTAGCCTCACAAACCGGGACTGATGCCCCCATGGTTCCCGGTTCATAAGTGAACCGGGACTAATGGGATTTCATCAAGTGGACCAAATCCCTCTTTCCTACTAGTGCTCGGATCCCAAGGTATATCAAAGCCAATTTTAATTAACAATTTCCTACTAGTGAGCACAAAGAAACATATATCATGCAATGACGAAGTATAACTTTCATACTATGCATCGACATGTCATAAAAGAACAATTCCTGCACATCAAGTAAAGGCCAATCCATAGCATAAGCAGTTTCTTGCAATTTATCGTATTTGAAACATAAAGCAGTGGAGATGTAGTTCATGTCTCATAATAATTGCAAGTAGGATCAGCAAGCACATGCATATTATATCCATCAAAATCGTCATGTGTAGTGGTAAAATTCAACCCATCAATATAATCCTTAATAAGTGCAAACTTCTCCTATATGGTGTAGTTGGCAGAATTGAAAAACATAATAGCACTATCGTGTGTGGACGTAATCACAAGAATTTCATGCTAGACATAAGGAACTATAGCAAGTTCATCCCATAAGCATAATTCATAACACTTCACCATCTTTGGGCCTAAGGGAATGCATTGTGGAGTACTCATTAGATGATGGGTTGCGAGAGTGACAGAAACTTAAACCCCATTTTATGTGTTATTCCGTAAGGGGCTGATTTGGATCCCTATGTTTAATCCTATGGTTAGAAATTATTCTTAATACTTTTCTCGTAGTTGTGGATGCTTGCAGAAGGGTTAATCTTAAGTGGGAGGGTTGTTCAAGTAAGAATAGCACCCAAGCACCGGTCCACCCACATATCAACTTATCAATGTACCGAATGCGAATTAACCCGACATGACGAAAGTGACTAGATGAAATTCCCGTGTGCCGTCAAGAAAGCTTTACCTATTATAAGAAACTGTTCCGGTATGTCCTTTGCCACAAAAGGATTGGGCCACCTTGCTGCACTTATTGTTACTATTCTACTCATTACTTGTTACAATTATCTTGCTATCAAACAACTTGTTACCGCTATTTCAGTGCATGCATAAATTACCTTGTTGAATACTGCATGTCGTTTCCTTCTGCTCCTCGTTGGTTTTGACACTCTTACTTACCGAAAGGACTACAACTGGTCCACTATACTTGTGGGTCATCAAGACTCTTTTCTAGCATCGATGCCGGGGAGTGATGACCCACAAGTATAGGGGAACAATCGTAGTCCTTTCAATAAGTAAGAGTGTCGAACCCAACGAGGAGCAGAAGGATCTGACAAATGGTTTTCAGCAAGATAAAATCTACAGGCACTGAAATTGTCGGTAACAAGTGATTGTGTGGTGAGATGATTCGTAGCAAGCAACAAGTAAAAAAAGTAGCAACGGTGCAGCAAAGTGGCCCAATCCCTTTTGTAGCAAGGGACAAGCCTGGACAAAGTCTTATAGGAGGAAAAACGCTCCCGAGCGCACACGGGAATTTCTGTCATGCTAGTTTTCATCATGTTCATATGATTCGCGTTCGTTACTTTGATAGTTTGATATGTGGGTGGACCGGTGCTTGGGTACTGCCCTTACTTGGACAAGCATCCCACTTATGATTAACCCCTCTCGCAAGCATCCGCAACTACGAAAGAAGAATTAAGACAAAGTCTAACCATAGCATTAAACTAGTGGATCCAAATCAGCCCCTTACGAAGCAACGCATAACCTAGGGTTTAAGCTTCTGTCACTCTAGCAACCCATCATCTACTTACTACTTACCAATGCCTTCCTCTAGGCCCAAATAATGGTGAAGTGTTATGTTGTCGACGTTTACATAACACCACTAGAGGAAAAACAACATGCAACACATCAAAATACCAAACGAATACCAAATTCACATGACTATTATTAGCATGACTTATCCCATGTCCTCAGGAACAAAAGTAACTACTCACAAAGCATAATCATATTCATGACCAGAGAGGTAATGAATAGCATCAAGGATCTGAACATAAACTCTTCAACCAAATAATCCAACTAGCATCAACTACAAAGAGTAATCAACACTACTAGCAACCTTACAAGTACCAATCGGAGTAGCGAGACGGAGATTGGTTACAAGTGATGAACTAGGATTTGGAGATGAGATGGTGCTGATGAAGATGTTGATGGTGAAGAGTCCCCTCCGATGAGAGGAGTGTTGGTGATGACGATGGCGATGATTTCCCCCTCCGGGAGGGAAGTTTCCCCGGCAGGATCGTCCTGCCGGAGCTCTAGATTGGTTATGCTCAAGTTCCGCCTCGTGGCGGACGCGAATCCATGAAAAAGCTCCTCCCCGATTATTTTTCCAGATGAAACCCTTCATATAGCAGAAGAGGGGGGCAGTGGGCTAGCAGGCTGCCCACAATCCCCCTTGCCGCAGCCTGGGGGGTGGCCGCACCGTGCAGGCTTGTGGGCACCTGCTGTCGCCCCTCTAGCGCGTCTTCGGCCCAATATTTTTTTATAAATCAGGAAAAAAATCCTCGTTGATTTTTGCGGCATTTGGAGTTGCGCGGAATAGGCATCTCAACTTTGCTCCACTTTCAGGCTAGAATTCCAGTTGTCGGCATTCTCCCTCTTCATGTAAACCTTGCAAAATAAGAGAGAAAAGGCATAAGAATTGTACCGTGAAGTGAAATAACATCCCAAGAAGCGATAAATATCATAATGAAAACATGATGCAAAATGGACGTATCAACTCCCCCAAGCTTAGACCTCGCTTGTCCTCAAGCGAAAACCTAACTCAATAAATATGTCCACATGTTTAGGGAGAGAGGTGTCGACAAAACAAGATACGAATATGCATGCATCATGATCATGATCAGAACAGCAATACCAACATATAATATCTCATGCTAAAGTGATAATTCCTTCACAAAGTAAAGCATGGATCAAGAACCTTACCGAGAAGTAACAACCGATAGCCTTTAGTCATTGAAGCAATTGCAATTTATCACAACATCAGAAAGTGTCAAATAAGATCTTGTAAAGCAAATCCACATACTCAATCATTCTTTCGTTCTCTACAATTGCTACAACTCACGTGGTACTCATGAGATCAAAGTTTCAGCTGGACACAAACAAAGATAGGGGCTTATAGTTTTGCCTCCCAAGTGCTTACCTCAAGGGTAATGTCAACAATTATAATTCATGAATACTTACCTCCAAGTTGACATATGAATATAGATCTTTCCCAAGCATATGACGTTAGCCAAGATAAAGGCGAAATAGGGAATTGGTGAAGATCACCATGACTCTTTCAAGGGCAAAAAGTAAAGGTACAAGATAGGCCCTTCGCAGAGGGAAGCAGAGGTTGTCATTCGCTTTTGAGGTTTGGATGTGTGTCCTCTTAGTGCGGAGGAACGTCACTTTATATTGCCTCCTATGATAAAGAACTTTAATATGCCGTCTCTCGCTTTTATGTCTTCCTCATCACAGGTTCGTACAAAGCTTATTTTCCACACACTAATAGATCATACATATTAGAGAGCAATTTTTATTGCTTGCACCGATGAGAACTTACTTGAGGGGTCTTATTCAATCCATAGGTAGGTATGGTGGACACTCATGGCAAAACTGGGTTGATGGTTTGTGGATGCACAAGTAGTATCTCTACTTGGTGCGGGAGGTTTGGCTAATATGAGGCGGAAGCAATCGTCACATGCGAAGGGATCTCTAATCATATAACATTCTTCGGAGCCAAGCAAACACAATTCAGTATGTTGTCTTCCTTGTCCCACATCTACTTCTAGGCATGCAATAGTTTAGTGAGTGTTCACAATCATAGATGGTGTCAAAGATAATATATTTATATGTGAACCTCTCCTTCTTTATCACTTCCTATTAATTGCAACCATGACCAAGGTCTACGTTTGCCTACCCTCAACAAGTTTCAATCCTCATTATTTTTATATGTGAAGCCATCACTTCCCATAAGATCATTACATGATCTTTCATGATTTTGTTCTATTCTCACTCTTTTGATCATGGCAAGAGGCAAAGCCCTTCAACTAAGACACTCTTTATTATATGGCTCACGAGCTCGAATACATCAGGGGTGACACAAAGCAAAACTCAAGACTAAAACACTGAGACTTCAGCTCTACTAGAGAAAGAGAAAACTAAAAAGGAAAACTAAAACAAAGGTAAAGGCAAAAGATGTGATGGTGATACGATACCGGGGCAACTCCCCCAAGCTTGGCACAAGCCAAGGGGATTGCCCATACCCATGTTTAGTTGTCTTCCTTTGGAGGTGATGGTGGTGGAGTTGTTGCAATCTTTGACTCCAAGAGGGCCATCAATCTTTGATTTATACCTTGAAGATCTGTGATATGTTTCTCCAGCAAAACAACTTCACGAGTGAGACAAGTATTGCGAGCACGAGTTGTTTCACAAAACCTCAAGAGTTCAATCAAGGATGGAGATAGTAGGTGGAGGTAGGGTTGGAGGAAATCCACTTCCTCAACTTCTTCCCTGTCGAGCACAGATTGCACTTCGTCCCACGCCTGGTTCCTCTCATTTGTTTTGCCCTTGGTTTCTTTAGGTAGCCTCTCCTTGGCCTCCATTCTTTTTAGATCAGCATTTGCTTCTCCAAAGGCTTGAGTGAGATTGTTCTCCCCCATAGATTCCTGGGACGACATCTTCCTCTAAATCTGCGGCAAAAAACAGGCTCGAAACAAAAAAAACAGAGGAAATCTGCGTGATGCAGGGGTCAGACCAAACGGGAGTATATATAATGATTGTTTCCACACCAGAAGGAGTACCCTGCACGAAAACGGAGTCTGGGAGGTGCACGAGGTGGCCACAAGCCCTCCCGGCGCGGTCAGGGGGTGGGCCCGCGCCGTGCAGGCTTGTCGCCTCCTCGCGCACTTTCCGGACAACTTCCATTTTTTGTATTTTTTCAAATATTCCAAAACAGAGAAAATTTCCTACTGGAAAATTTTTGGACTCTGTTTTATTACCGAATCACATACCTCTTCACTTTCGGAGTCTGAAATAGGCTGGTAAATATCCCTTAGGTATTCTTCCGGAGTTATGGTATTGATAATATTGCTTTCAACATTTATGGGAGTACCTGAGATATAATGCTTGATTCTCTGCCCATTTACCACTCTCGGACAATTACCTTCCGTGTTGTTGATCCTCATAGCACCGGAACGATATACTTCCTCAACAACATAGGGACCTTCCCATTTAGAGAGAAGCTTGCCTACAAAGAATCTTAAACGAGAGTTATATAGCAAGACATAATCACCTACATTGAACTCATGCTTTTGTATCCTCTTATCATGCCACCTTTTAACCTTTTCTTTGAACAACTTGGCATTCTCATATGCCTGAGTTCTGCATTCATCAAGCGAGCTAATATCAAATAACCTCTTCACACCGGCAAGTTTGAAATCAAAGTTGAGCTCTTTGATTGCCCAATAAGCTTTATGCTCTAGCTCAAGAGGTAAATGACATGCTTTACCGTACACCATTTTGTACGGAGACATGCCCATGGGACTCTTATAGGCAGTTCTATAAGCCCACAGTGCATCATCGAGCTTCTTAGACCAATTCTTTCTAGAAATGTTGACAGTCTTTTGCAGAATTAGTTTAATCTCTCTGTTGCTTAGCTCTACTTGACCACTGGACTGAGGGTGATAGGGAGATGAAATTCGGCTGTTGACATCGTACTTAGCAAGCGTTTTACGGAAAGCACCATGAATGAAGTGTGAACCACCGTCGGTCATTAGATATCTGGGGACTCCAAATCTAGGGAAGATAACTTCTTTCAGCATCCTGATAGAGGTGTTGTGATCAACACTACTAGTGGGGATAGCTTCTACCCACTTAGTGATGTAATCAACAGCAACTAGGATATGAGTATACCCGTTGGATTTTGGAAAAGGTCCCATATAATCAAAGCCCCAAACATCGAACGGTTCAATGACGAGTGAACAGTTCATAGGCATTTCCTGACGTTTGCTAATATTACCTATTCTTTGACATTCGTCACAAGGCAAGACAAACTTACGGGCAACCTTGAAGAGAGTGGGCCAATAGAAACCTGATTGCAATACCTTGTGTGTAGTTCTATCTCCCGCATGGTGTCCTCCGTAGGCCTCGCAGTGACACTTCTGTAGGATCTGTCCCTGTTCATGTTTAGGTACACAACGTCTAATAACACCATCTACTACTTCCTTATAAAGGTGAGGATCATCCCAAAAGTAATGTCTCAAGTCAAAGAAGAATTTCTTCTTTTGCTGGTACGTGAAACTAGGTGGTATGTATTTGGCAACGATATAGTTTGCATAATCAGCATACCACGGTGCACTACGTGAAGTATTGATGACATTCAATTGCTCATCGGGAAATCTATCATCAATAGGTTGTGGGTCATCAAGAACTTTCTCCAACCTAGACAAGTTATCTGCTACTAGGTTATCAGCACCCTTTTTGTCAACAACGTGCAAATCAAATTCTTGTAGCAAGAGAACACATCTCATAAGTCTAGGTTTAGTGTGTTTCTTCCCCATGAGGTACTTAATAGCAGCTTGATCAGTGTGAATAGTGACCTTGGAATCAACTATGTAAGACCTGATATTTTCACATGCAAACACAACTGCTAAAAAATCCTTCTCCGTAGTAGCATACTTTCTTTGGGCATTGTCTAGAGTTTTGCTAGCATAGTGAATAACATTCAACTTCTTGTCAACTCTTTGCCCTAGGACAGCACCAACAGCATAATCGCTAGCTTCACACATGATCTCAAAAGGTAAGTTCCAATCAGGTGGTTGAACAATAGGTGCAGTTATCAAAGCCCTCTTAAGTATTTCGAAGGATTCCTCACAATCATCGTCAAAAACAAAAGTAATATCCTTTTGCAAGAGATTGGTAAGAGGCCTAGAAATCTTAGAGAAGTCTTTAATGAACCTTCTATAGAAACCAGCATGACCAAGGAAACTTCTTATACCTTTGATATCTATGGGGTATGGCATTTTCTCGATTGCATCAACCTTAGCCTTATCGACTTCAATACCTCTTTCAGAAATTTTATGTCCTAAGACGATGCCTTCATTAACCATAAAGTGGCACTTCTCCCAATTCAAGACAAGATTGGTGTCTTTACATCTCTGTAAGACTCGATCAAGGTTGCTGAGGCAATCATCAAAAGAAGACCCATAAACGGAAAAGTCATCCATGAAAACCACGACAATCTTTTCAAAAAAGTCAGAGAATATAGCCATCATACATCTTTGAAAGGTGGCAGGTGCATTACATAAGCCAAAAGGCATACGTCTATAAGCAAATGTATCGAAAGGGCAGGTGAAAGTGGTTTTCTCCTGATCAGATTGTGCAACGGGTCTTTGGGAGAAACCAGAATAACCATCTAGAAAGCAAAAGTGTGTGTGTTTAGACAGCCTTTCTAGCATTTGGTCGATAAAAGGGAAAGGGTAATGATCTTTCCTCGTGGCTTTATTCAATTTCCTAAAATCGATCACCATCCTATAGCAAGTAATAATCCTCTGTGGGATCAATTCATCATTATCATTAGGGACAACAGTAATGCCTCCCTTCTTAGGAACGCAATGCATCGGACTCACCCAATCTCCATGAGCAACAGGATAGATAATACCCGCTTCTAGGATCTTTAGTATTTCTTTTCTTACTACTTCTTTCATCTTAGGATTCAATCTCCTTTGATGATCAGCAACTGGTTTGAAATCAGGGTCGGTTTTAATCTTGTGCTGGCATAGAGTGGGACTAATGCCCTTAAGATCATCCAGAGTATATCCGATAGCAGCACGGTGCTTCCTCGGAGTTTTTAGTAACTTCTTTTCTTCATGCTCTGAGAGGCTAGAACTAATAATAACAGGATATATCTCTTTTCCATCAAGATAAGCATACTTAAGAACAGGCAACTGTTTAAGCTCGAACACAGGATCACCCTTTGGTGGAGGTGGATCCCCAAGCAGTTCAACAGGCAAGTTATTCTTAAGGATAGGATATTGTTCTAAGACAACTCTATCTATTTCATCCCTTTCATCCATATGCATATCGTTTTCATGCTCAAGCAAGTATTGCTCTAAGGGATCAGTAGGAGGCACGGCAATAGAAGCTAAGGCAATCGTTTCATCCTCACTAGGAAACTCTTTTTCATGAGGTTGTCTACCAAACTTGGAGAAATTCAACTCATGTGACACACCTTCAAAGCAAACAGTGACAGTTTACTTCTCACACTCAATATGAGCATTGACAGTATTGAGGAAGGGTCTGCCAAATATGATGGGACAAAAGCTATCTTGAGCGGTAGCAAGAATGAGGAAATCAGCAGGATACTTCGTTTTACCACACAAGACTTCAACATCCCTAACAATTCCCACAGGGCAGATAGTATCTCTATTGGCAAGCTGAATAGTGATATCAATAGGCTCTATCTCAATAGGTGCAATCTCGTCTTTGATTTCATCATATAAGGATTGAGGTATTGCACTAACACTAGCACCCACGTCACATAAACCATGATAACAATGATCTCCTATCTTAACAGAAACCACAGGCATGCCAACAACAGGCATATGTTTGTCTCTAACATGAGGTTTAGCAATTCTAGCAGCATCTTCACAGAAGTGAATATTATGTCCCTCAACATCGTCGGTCAGAAGATCTTTGATAATAGAAATGCTAAGTTCAACTCTAATTTGCTCAGGGGGTGTAGGTGTTCTAATATAGCCTCTACGTATCACAGTTCAAGCTTTAGAATGATCCTTTATCCTAACAGGGAAAGGTGGTTTCTCAATGTAAGCACTGGGAACCACAGGATCATTATAGGCAATGACTTTCTCTTCAACTGGAGTGAGTTTAACTACATTGACTTCTAAAGGAGGATGATATTTAAACCACTTCTCTTTGGGGAGATCAATATGGGCAGCAAAGGATTCACACAATGAAGCTACTATCTCAGAGTCAAGTCCATACTTAGCGCTAAAGTCACAAAAAGTATTTGTCTCAACAAAGGATTTAACGCAATCAAACGTGAAATTCATACCTGACTCCTTACCTTCTTCAAGCTCCCAATCTTCAGAGTTGCGTTTAATTATCTCCAATAAATTCCATTTGAAGTCAATATCACTCTTCATAAAAGAACCGGTACAAGAAGTGTCGAGCATGGTCCGATCATCATAAGAAAGCCGAGCATAGAAGTTCTGAATGATAATTTCTCTCGAGAGCTCATGATTGGGGCATGAATATAGCATTGATTTAAGCATCCCCCAAGCTTGAGCGATGCTTTCTCTGTCACGAGGCAAAAATTATAAATATAATTCCGATCACGATGTACTAAATGCATAGGATAAAACTTTTGATGAAATTCCAATTTCAACCGATTGTAGTCCCATGATCTAGTATCATCAAAGATAAAGGAAAGACCTTCTTCTTGACCTCATCCTCGGGCAAACCTGCAAGCTTAAATAAACCACAAACTTCATCTACATAGATTAGATACAAGTCTGGATGTGATGTTCCATCTCCTGTAAAAGGATTAGCCAGCAGTTTCTCAAGCATACCCGAAGGAAATTCAAAGCAAATATTTTCAGTAGGTGCAGCAGGTTGAGGAGCAACTCTTTGTGCTTCCGTTCGAGGTGAAGATACCCCGAACAAGCCCCTCAAAGGATTAGTATCCATAGTGACAAGTGACAATAAATTTCAGCACACTATATGAATGTTTCCTTACCAAGTTCCACTTACCAAAGGCGCTTCACTCCCCGGCAACGGCGCCAGAAAAGAGTCTTGATGTCCCACAAGTATAGGGGATGAATCGTAGTCCTTTCGGTAAGTAAGAGTGTCGAACCCAACGAGGAGCAGAAGGATCTGACAAGTGGTTTTCAGCAAGGTAAAATCTGCACGCGCTGAAATTGTCGGTAACAAGTGATTGTGTGGTGAGATGATTCGTAGCAAGCAACAAGTAACAAAAGTAGAAAAGGTGCAGCAAAGTGTCCCAAACCCTTTTGTAGCAAGGGACAAACCTGGACAAAGTCTTATAGGAGGGAAAACGCTCCCGATGACACACGGGAATTTCTGTCATGCTAGTTTTCATCATGTTCATATGATTCGCGTTCGTTACTTTGATAGTTTGATATGTGGGTGGACCGGCGCTTGGGTACTGCCCTTACTTGGACAAGAATCCCACTTATGATTAACCCCTCTCGCAAGCATCCGCAACTACGAAAGAATAATTAAGACAAAGTCTAACCATCGCATTAAACTAGTGGATCCAAATCAGCCCCTTACGAAGCAATGCATAAACTAGGGTTTAAGCTTTTGTCAGTCTAGCAACCCATCATGTACTTACTACTTCACAATGCCTTCCTCTAGGACCAAATAATGGTGAAGTGTTATGTAGTCAATGTTCACATATCACCACTAGAGGAAAAACAACATGCAACACATCAAAATACCGAACGAATACCAAATTCACATGACTATTATTAGCATGACTTATCCCATGTCCTCAGGAAAAAAAGTAACTACTCACAAAGCATAATCATATTCATGACCAGAGAGGTAATAAATAGCATCAAGGATCTGAACATAAACTCTTCCACCAAATAATCCAACTAGCATCAACTACAAAGACTAATCAACACTACTAGCAACCTTACAAGTACCAATCGGAGTCGCGAGACGGAGATTGGTTACAAGTGATGAATTAGGGTTTGGAGATGAGATGGTGCTGATGAAGATGTTGATGGTGACGAGTCCCCTTCGATGAGAGGAGTGTTGGTGATGACAATGGCGACGATTTCCACCGCCGGGAGGAAAGTTTCCCCGGCAGGATCGTCCTGCCGGAGCTCTAGATTGGTTGTCCTCAAGTTCCGCCTCGTGGCGGCGGCGAGTCCATGAAAAAAATCCTCCCTGATTTTTTTCCAGACGAAACCCTTCATATAGCAGAAGAGGGGGACGAGTGGGCCAGCAGGCTGCCCACAAGCCCCCTTGTTGCGGCCTGGTGGGGTGGTCGCGCCGTGCAGGCTTGTGGGCACCTGCTGGCGCCCCTCTGACACTTCTTCGGCCCAGTATTTTTTATAAATCAGGAAAAAATCCTCGTTGATTTTTATGGCGTTTGGAGTTGCACAGAATAGGCATCTCAACTTTGCTCCACTTTCAGGCCAGAATTCCAGCTGTCGGCATTCTCCCTCTTCATGTAAACCTTGCAAAATAAGAGAGAAAGGGCATAAGAATTGTACCGTGAAGTGAAATAACAGTCCAAGAAGCGATAAATATCAACATGAAAACATGATGCAAAATGGACGTATCAGGTAGTGAAGCACCTTTGGTAAGCGGAATTTGGTAAGGGAAAATTTATATTACATGCTAAAATTTACTGTCGCTTGCACTATGGAAAGTAATCCTTTGAGGGGTTTGCTTGCGGTATCTTCACCTCAACCGAAAACACCAAGAGTTCTCCCTCAACCTAATGAACCAACTGAAAATGTTTATTACGAAATTCCATTGGGTATGATAAAGAAACTGCTAGCTAATCCTTACGAATGATATGCAACAAAACATCCCGATATGCACCTAATCTATGTGGATGAAGTTCTTGGATTATTTAAGCTTGCGGGTTTATCCGGAGATGAAGTCAAGAAGAAGGTTTTCCCTTTATCTTTGGTGGGGAGACAATTGACATGGTAAAGTCTATGTGATGATACAGGTTCCTGGAACTGGAATCGATTGCAATTGGAGTTTCACTAAAAAAATTATCCTATGCATCTTGTTCATCGTGGCCAGAATTTTATCTATAATTTTTGGCCTCTGAAGGATAAAGTATCATTCTAAATTAGGGGAGGCTTAAGTCAATGTTATATTCATGCCCCAATCATGAGCTCTTGACAGAAATTATTATTCAGAATTTTTATGCTAGGCTTTCTCATAACAATCAAACCATGCTTGATACTTCTTGTCCTGGTTCTTTTATGAAAAATACTATTGAATTCATGTGGGGTCTTTTGGAAAGAATTAAACGCAACTCTAAAGTTGGGAACTCAATGAAGGTAAAGTGTGAGGTGTAAAACTTGAGTTTGATTGTGTTAAATCTTTTATGAATCTCAATGATTTTAGCACTAATTATGGACTTGACTCTGAGATAGTAGCCTTATTTTGTGAAATATTTTCTACTCATATTGATCTCCCTAAAGAGAAATGGTTTAAATTATCATCCGCCTATTAAAAAGTGGAAGAATCAACTGAAGTTGAGGATAAAACTATCATTTATAATGTGGACCTAGTTGTGCCTACTACTTATATTGATAAACCACCTTTCCTTGTTAGGATAAGGACATGATAAAGTTTCAACCATGGTTAACAAAAGTTATGTTAGAACAACCAAAACCTCTAAGAAAATCAAGGTAGAACCTAGTATTTCTATGGTTAATGATCTCTTGGTCTAAAATATTGATGGGCATGTTATTTATTTGTAGGATGAAGCTGCTAGAAGTGCCACACCTGATACTAAAGATAAAAAATAGACCCGTTGTGTGCATGCGTGTCATCTCAGTCGAAATAGGAAAATTGTTATCATGGTTTATGTGATATGGGTGATAGTGTTAGTGCTATTCCTTTTACCTTATATTAAGAAATTATGCATGAGATAGCATCTGCTGGAATAGAAGACATAGGTGTTACTATTGAACTTGCTAATAGAGACACCATCACACCACTTGGGATCGTTAGAGATGTTGAAGTCTTGTGTGGAAAAGTGAAATACCCTATTGATTTTCTAGTACTTGGCTCACCACAAGATGATTTTTGTCACATAATATTTGGTAGACCCTTTTTGAACACTATCAATGCTCAAATAGATTGCAAAAAGGAAACTGGCATTCTTAATTTTGGTGGTATGTCTCATGAGTTTAATTTCTCTAAGTACAATAAATAACCCCATGATAAAAAAATTCCTAGTCAAGATGAAATAATTGGCCTTGCTTCTACTGACATTCCTCATAGTGATCCATTAGAACAATATTTGCTAAACCATGAAAATGATATGCATATGCGTGAAAGATATGAAATAGATAAAATGTTCTTTGAACAATAGCCTATCCTTAAACACAACTTTCCTGTTGAAACTCTAGGATGTCCTCCTCCACCCAAGGGTGATCCTGTGTCTGAATTAAAGCAATTACCTAATACTTTGAAATATGCTTCTTTTCATGAAAAGAAGATATATCCTGTAATTATCAGTGCTAACCTTATAGTGCATGAATAAAAAAGATTGTTAAAAACTCTAAGGAAGCACCAAACTACTATTGGGTATACTCTTGATGATCTTAAGTGCATTAGTCCCACAATCTGTCAACACAAGATTAATATGGAAATAGATGCCAAACCCGTTGTTGATCACCAACGTAGACTGAATCCCAAAATGAAAGAAGTGCTAAGAAATGAAATATTAAAGATTTTGGAAGAAGGTATAATTTATCCCATAGCTGATAGTAGATGCCTAAGTCTTGTTAATTGTGTTCCTAAGAAAGGAGGTCTTACTGTTGTTCCTAATGATAAAAATGAACTTATTCCACAAAGAATTGTGACTAGCTATAGAATGGTAATTGATTTTAGAAAATTAAACAAAGCTACTAGAAAATATCATTATCCTTTGCCTTTCGTAGAGAAAATGCTACAAAGATTATCAAAGCACACATATTTTTTTCTTTCTAGATGGTTATTCTGCCTTTTCTCAAATACCTGTTTCACAACCAAATCAAGAGAAACCCACCTTTACTTGTCCTTTTGGAACCTATGCTAATAGATGTATGCCTTTTGGATTATGCAATGCACCTGCTACCTTTCAAACATGTATGCCTGCCATATTCTTTGACTTATGTGAAAAGACTGTTGAGGTTTTTATCGATGAATTTTCCATTTATGGAACTTCTTTTGATGATTGCTTAAGCAACCTTGACCGAGTTTTGCAGAGATGTGAGGAAACTAACACTACTAGGGAAAAGCCTAGCAGTAGCGCGGGTATTAGGTGTATTAGTAGCGCGGGATCCCGCGCTATTGATATGACGCTACAGCTAACCTGTATCAGCAGCGCATGTTGGCCCGCGCTACTGCTGTAGATGCGTAGCAGTAGCGGGCTTTACTGCAACACTCACTGATTTATTATTTGCAGCAATGTACAGGAACATATGATCTTTGTCAATGGAGGCGGCTAAACCGGCAGCTCAACCACTCTGACACCCTCAATTTGATCATACGCTAATCATACATGCAAATGCGTATGACCTAAATCAAGAACTCACGGAAATATATCACAACACAACTCTGGACACAAATAAAAGCATACAAGCTTCATATTACGGGCCAGTGGCCTCGAGGGAGCTCGGGAGCACACAAGTCAGCGGAAGCAATAATATCTGAGTACACACATAAAACAAAGTAATGTCTTAGAGAAGACTAGCACAAAAGATACATTGATCGAAAGAGGCGAGGCCTCCTACCTGGGAACCTCCTGAACTACTCCTGGTTGTCAGCGGCCTCCACGTAGCAGTAAGCACTGCCAAGGGAGTAGACATCACTAATGGGATACACCATCTCCTGGGCTCCATCATCTGGCCGTGGCAATCACATATAGGGAAAAAGGGGGAGTAAAGCAACGGTGAATACTCATCCAAAGTACTCATAAGACTTACATCACAACTATGCTAAGTTATGCACTAATATCAAAGAAATGGGATTATATTTGGACTGACTACGGCAATGCGAGAAAAGAGAGAACGGACAAGTCCTATGAACGACTAGAATCTTCAGGGTCTTGTAGCATTAGAAGAGAGTAGAGAAAAACACAAATATAGTAATATTGTGGTAGCAAATTTAAATAAGTCACGCCCAGAGATTCTTCCTCGACTCCCTGCGACAAAGCAATCTCGGAGCAAAACATTCCAGTTAAGTAACAGTTCGACTTGTATTAGATCGAGATACAATTCCAGGTCATCATGTAACCATGTACACATTTTAACTATTAATTTTTCATCCCTACAGGGGTGCACCAAGTTATCCAACACGCTCAATCACACTCTGGCCGGACACACTTTCCTGTCTCATGACCGGCTTCGGAAAATCCACACGTCGAAGCCCTACTAGGCTCAACAGAGAGGCCAACCCGACGGTCAAAATCCTAAGCGTGCAGGGGTCATAGGCCCATCACCCTATGCACTCCTGCAGGATGCGAGGGCGGTTGAAGTTAGTCCTGGCACCTCTTATACAAGAACAATGCTTACGCGGAACACTCGAGTACGCGTCGACCATTGCTGACATGTGAAGAGCTTCGGCTCATACCACGACATCGAGTACCCAGAACTTCTACCACGTGAAGGTTAGTGCGAATAGGTCTACGACCAACTCAGGTGAAATACCCAAATCCCATTAGCATTTTAATTAACACTGCAACAACAATCAGTAATCCATGATATGTGGTCCCGTCACCCCGTCTCGAGGATGTGTGGCAAGGGCCAAGAATGCCCGGCCACGCGCCGTCACATCCACGTAGGAATCCACCCGCAACACACCTCATCATGTTCCCAGTATCAAGGTCAAGTAACTGTGAGGCTGTAATATCAGAGGGATCCGAGGTATCAACCTCGATGGATTACAAACGATGTAACTGTCAAGGTGACTAGGGAGGAATCACCTCGATGGTCCACGCTTGAGGGGTTGTACGACAGAGTTGTTATCGGAGTTGGTGAGGGAGAAATCACCCTCCATAAACCACCGCCAGTTAACTACACTACATGGCTAACATCCGTAGTACGTAACGAGGTGTCACCCTTGGTACTCGATAGTAGCTCTATAGAGTCGTAAAACTAAGGGCGTGTGAGTGATGTGCAAGTCTTGGCTCGCCGATCATTTGATCGAGACTTGATGATAAAGCGGGGGCAACTGGGACTAAGGGTTCAATGGGGATCACTGCTCCACCCATACTAAGCATTTAATATATAGTCGAGTATAACAACAGTTTATCAAAAACGGGCTATGCATCAGAATTTGATCTATCTACAATAGTAGCAAAATCTAATGCAAGCATGAGGGAGAAATAATGGGCAATATAGGAATGATCAAGGGGAGTTGCATGCCGTCTTTCTCTCCTGCAAAAGGCTGGTCGTTAGGACGGTAGTCGTACCCAACAATAGCATCAGCGTTGGCATCTACCTAAGAGAAGAGGGGGAATAAAAATAAATAATAGCAAACAGGTGCATCACGATGCATGACATGGCAACACGCAGTACTAGGCATGAGCTAACACAGTACTACACATCATGGAGGGATCGGGAAAATATCTAATGATATTTCCCGGATCTCTAGCTACTATCGGACAAGCAAAAATGATGGAAAAGTTTCATGTTGGCTATGCTAGGGACATGTTAGAGACGAACGGACAATGTATCATGGTTTGTCTCGTTTTTCTGATCAACTTTCATGCACAAAATATTTTTATCCGGGTTACGGATTATTTTATATTAATTTAAAAAAATTATTATCATTATAAAATTAAATAGATTTATTTTATTTCAAAAATGCATTTATGACATCAACATGATGTCATGCTCACATCAGCACTCAACGGTCATGTTGACTAATCAATTTGACCACTCGGACCCATCTAACATTCACTCCTATTAATTAACAAAATTAACTTAATTGTATTAGGTTTAACTAACCTAATTAATTACCTTAATTAATTATGCAGTTAATTAGGCAAATTAATCAGGGTTAATTAGGTCAACTAGTTAATAAATAATTAATTACGTAACTACTTTTTTAATTTATTTATTAACTATTATGTATTTATTTTATGTATATACAATAAAAGAAGATTTAACAAGCGGTGGGCCCACGTTGTCATTCGGCGAGGGAGGAGGGTTAGTGGGGGATTAGCCCCACTAACCAGATCGGGCTGGCAAGAGGCATGGGCACGTCGGGGGGCTCGGGACCGAGGCAAGGCCAGGGTCACACCGGTGGCTTGGCGCCGGCGGCAAGCGGTCCGGTGGGGTGGGGGCGTGCGGCGGGTGCAGTCCGGGCAACCGCGGAAGCGAGCGGCGGTGGGCGGTGGTGAGAGGGTGAGAAGGGGTCGGCCGATGCGATGGTAAGGGCTGGGCGTGGCCAGTGCGTGTGGTGCGCGGGGGGAGGGGGACATGACGAGAGCGGGGCGTGGACGCAGGTTGGCGCGAGCGGGGCATGGCGCGTGGTGTGGATGCAACCGCGGCGCGGGCGCACGGGGTGAGGAGCGCGGCGAGGCTTGTGGAAGGGGAACGGCGGGTCGCAGGAGCGAGTGGGTGTCATGGTGGCCGTCGGACCATGAGAGGAAGGAGGAGAGGATGAGGGGGGTCTTCACGTGTGGTGGAGGGGAAGCAGCGGCTCGTCGACGAGGCGAGGTGGCCGACGGTGGTGGCCCGCGAGGTGTCTTGGTGGGGATTAGGGTTAGAGGGGGGGTTTATACCCCCCGGGTTAGGTGGTCCAGCTGGGCTGGACAGTTGGGTCGAGGCCCAGCAAGGGGCTTTTGTGTTATTTTTTTTAATATTTTTTTCTGTTTATTTTAGTTGTTTTAATTTATTTTAGCCACAAAAATACATTTGAAAAATATGGGACTTGGTCTGTAATTCCCATTGTATTTTTATACACTGTCACAAATGTTTTGGGGGTTTTATTGAATTTATTTGATAATGACAAAAATGCAACAGGGCATTTAATAATTAATTTGGCCCTAGTTTTATTTAATTTGAGGTACCATAATAATTCATAAAATGTTGGTTACAATTTCATAATTTCTTATGGAATATTTGCAACTCATTCATTATTTTTAGTTACTCCTTTGCAACACTTTTAAATCCATGTTTCAAATGAATTTGAATTTCAAGAGGAATGAAATAGGATTTAATTCCAAGAGTGATCATACTTGGATTAGCAAAATGGATTAGCTTAGTCCCCATGTTAGTGCAACTTGATTACAAGGTTACTGTAGCATAATCTCGGGATGTCTCTCCCCTACTATAAGAAATTCTCGCAAGAGAATTAAGGGGTAGAAGGAAAGAGCTTGGGGTATTCATCACGAAGATGATCCTCGTGTTCCCAAGTGGCTTCATCTTCACAATGATTTGACCAATACAAGTTATGCAACTTGGTGACCTTGCGACGAGTCCGATGTCCAGTCTCATCGAGGATGTGGACTGGATGCGCTTTATAAGAGTGGTCTTGTTGCAGCTCAAGCATATCATGATCCACTGCTCGAACCGGATGCTTGAAGCATCGGCGGAGCTGAGACACATGGAAGACATCGTGAACCTGAGAAAGTTTTGATGGTAGCTCCAATTGATAAGCCACTTTTCCACGCCTTTTGAGAATGGTAAACTGACCAATATAGCAAGGAGCTAGCTTGCCCTTGGTCCCAAAACGGTGTGCACCTCTCATTGGTGTGACTCGAAGATAAGCCTTTTCGGCAGGTTGATAGACCATATCTTGATGATGACGGTCATACTGACTTTTATGACGAGACTGAGCAGCCTTCATAATATCATGAATAATGCACACTTGATCTTCAACATGTTTGATAATATCTGGGCCGAAGAGTGACCGTTCCCCAGTTTTTGACCAGTTAAGACGAGATCGACACCTTCGTCCATACAACACTTCAAAGGAGGGCATCTTCACACTAGCTTGATAACTATTGTTGTAGGAGAACTCGGCATATGGCAGAGATTCCTCTCATTTCTTACTGAAAGAAATGAAACAAGCTCGAAGCATATCTTTGAGAATTTGGTTGACTCGTTCAACTTGTCCTTGGGATTGAGGGTGAAATGTGGTGCCAAAGGACAGATTTGTTCCCATAGCCTTCTAAAAACTTTCCCTGGATTTTGAAGTGAATAAGCTACCACAGTATGAGCTTATTACCAACGGAATACCGTGAAGTGAAACAATTATGGACATATAAAGATTTGCAAGCTGACTAGCAGTGATTGTTTCTTTGAAAGCGAGAAAATGTGCTACTTTGGACAGTCGGTCAATGACGACAAGAATAGCATCATTACCTTTGTGCGATCTAGGAAAACCAGTGACAAAGTACATTTCAACATGATCCCATTTCCGTGCAGGAATAGAGATAGGTTGCAGATTTCCAGTAGGCTTTTGATGTTCTGCTTTGACTCGCCAATGAATATCACATTCTGCAACATAGCGTGCAATGTCTTTTTTCATATTTGACCACCAGAATCTTTGACATATGTCTTGGTACATCTTGGTACTACCTGGATGTAGAGATAGCGGTATATCATGATCTTCCTTCATCATGCATCCAGTCATTCTCAGGTTTTCCTTCTTACTTGGAAAGAATAGGCGACCCTTGAAGTACAAGGCACCATCATCAGCAATAGTGAAGCAAGAGGGTTTACCTTCTACCAGATAGCGTTTCATTCTTTTGACATCGTCATCATAGAGCTGAATAGTTGTGATGCATTCCACGAGATCTATTTCAGCAACCAGGTTAATCAGGGAACCCTAATTGGCAACACAGAGGTTCATATTGCAGAACTCTTCAGGAGGGGAAACAAGATAACCCCGAGGAATAAGATGGAGGTTCAGCTTACGGAATACCTCTTGAAGCCAGTTGTGAACCTTATGAACCTGCAGGTGGTTGCAGTACGACTTGTGCCTCAAAGCATCACCTATTACATTTTCTTTGCTAGGTTTATAATAAATACCCAAGTTGAAATCTGCTATGCGCTCAATCCCTCTCTGTTAACGGAGGTTCAGATCTGGCTTAGTAAACAGGTACTTTAGACTTTGATGATCGGTTTAGATCTCACAACGATTACCAAGAAGGTAATGTCGCCACTCTTTCAGTGAATTTACTACTGCAGCAAGTTCGAGGTCATGAACTGGATAATTCTCTTCATGATCACACAACTGCCGAGAGGCATCAGCAATCACTTTGCGGTCTTGCATTAGGACACAACATATTCCTTGACGAGAAGCATCACAATATATGATGAATTCCTTTTTATTATCCGGAGGAGCAAGTACTAGAGAAGATGTCAGTTTGTCCTTGAGTGTCAGGAAACTTTCCTGACATCAGTCCACTCATACTTAACACCTTTGTGAAGCAGATTGATTAAGGGCTTTGCAATCTTGGAGAAGTTATCGATGAATCGACGGCAATAGCTAGTGTCATGGTTTTGTCACGGCAGATGTCCTCGTGAACAGACTTAGTGGTGAGGCCATCGTCGCGGTGTGGCGACTCGAAAGTGTTGATTGGGAAACGAGAGGCAGATTTACCTAGGACCGGCTCCTCCGATGGAGGTAAAAGCCTATGTCGTGCTTTGTGTTTGTATTGATGGGAATCTAGATTACAAGGGTGCGGAATCACTAACCTAGCTCTCGAGGATGTCTTGCATGATCTCTCTGGCTTGGGGGTTCTCCTTTATATATAGGTAGGGGCCCCAAGCCTACAATGGTGTTTGGGTCGAATAAACACCCGCGTCCGACTACAACTCTACCTTATCTTTCTTCCTAGATTAGGAAAGCTTTCGGCGTCTCTTGCCTTGTACATATTTGAGCTGCCGTCTTCCGGTGATGGGTCGCTTGGTGGCTCGTCAACTAAGTCCCCTGGCCCATCTTCTCATGTTATCCTTGCGGCTTGACCCGCATCCGTAGGAAGGTTTAAATCATGGGTTGGTATCCCCGACATTAGGCCCGAGGTTGACTTGAGCTTTCTTCATGTCAAGTTTTTTTAATCAGGAAATAATGAGTCCGCTATCTATTGATTTTTATTGTTTGTCACAATTTCTCCGACTGTCGGCTTGTAACTTTAGCTCTTCGCTCCTAACGTCACTCGCCAGAGTAATGCCATCGCATCGTCATCATAACTGGTCGTGCATGCACCCTTGTCCCGGAAATTGAGGCGTCTTCCCGTCAATGTTTTTACTGCAACTCCTCTATTCCCGCACCTTGCAATTGTCCCTTCAGGTATTATAAATTGGGCGAAAGCCTTTCTTTTTCACTTTTAGACTCTCGCTTCGTATTCTTCCTCTAGCCCAAGCATCCAGTCGCACCATTGTCGTTGGTTTGCTTTCAACAGCCGTCTGCCATTGCCACTATTCTTTGCTGCTTCTAGATTTTATTCGGGCTCTTTCGACATCTTCAGTGATCGACGGGGTATCTCACTTTATCTTTTTGTAAATCCCTCATATGGGTTACCCCTGGAGTTCATCGGAGACCTCGAGGGATCCTTCTTTCTCTTCATCGGCGCTCCTATATCTTCATGTTTCGAACCCTTCATTTCCAACGAAACAGGATAATAGGCATCAATAACTTCTTCTTTGTGGCAGTATGCTTTGGTTTCTCCCAAAATCTTCATGATATAGACTGACTGCTCCTGTCATGTTTTATGTTTAATAACTTTTCCTTTTCCAAATCTTTTCTAGATCCATGGTTGTTGCAAAGTTTCGTGAAACCTATTTTCCTTATATTCCATAGAATTTTGTAAAGGAAACTCTTAGCCACGAGTGAGGCACCTCCAAGGTTACCGGTTTTAGCTTTTAGATAACCTTAACCTGCCATATTAAGAAGTTGCCTTTCTTGTGGATTCCATCTTAACCTTATAGTGTTTCTTCCCTTCGTGTTGTCTGATCTTTTCTTATAACATGGATGACTTTTGTAACCTTGCTACTGGTGTCCAGGCAGATCATTATGTCGAAGACTTCCACCTGTAATTGGGAGTCTTCGAAAGTTTCAGAAAATCTGCTTCACGAATATGTAGATCAAGATTCATTGTCCATTAAAGCAATACTCGGACGGCGGGCTCCTCAGGGAGAGACAAGGCCAAACCCTAATGAAGGAGAGGTTGTAGTTTTTGTGGATCATCTTTTAAGGGGTTTCTCTCCTACCGGGTCAAGATTCTTTCGGGATGCACTTTATTTTTTCCACCTTCATCCACAAGACTTGGGACCTAATTCCATATAAAATCCCAAATATTTGCAGATGGAACCAACTATTCCACTTTTCTAAGAATTTTTCTATCTAAACCGCCAGACTAAGTGCGCACACGGTCTTAGCCAGGAATTGGGTGGAATCTTGATTCAAAGACATAGAAAGGGTGTTTTCCCTTCTGCTGCCTTGCCGAGCCATCCTAAAGGGTGGAACAAGACCTGGTTCTACTATAAAACACTGCCCCAGAAAATCAAAATCCCTAGCTGGGTTACAGACCAAGTCACCTTCCAGTTGATTTCGAGCTTCCTTGCCAGATTTCCCACGAGGAACTTGATAAGTTTGCCTTTGTCTTCCAAAAATTGGTTGCTCTCAAATATCAGGGTCTGACCGGAGTAGATTTTACCCGTTGTTGGGTATCTTGGATGATCCTTCCTGTCGTGGTTTTGGCACGGCATATGTCCTCATGTAAGGACTTAGGTGTGAGGCCATCGCAACTAGGTGGCGCCTTGAGAGGGGTTGCTCGGAATCGAGAGACGCGAGTTTACCAAGGTTCGGCCCCACCAATGAAGGTAAAAGCCTACATTCTGCTTGTGTTTCATTGATGAAGATGATGATCTTGATTACAAGGGTGCGGAATCGCTACATCTAATCTCGAGGGTGTCTAATCTATCTATCTCTAATGATTTTTTTACCTGTCCCTCTTGGGGCAGCTTACCCCTCCTTATATAGGTGAAAGGGGTAGGTTTACATGTAGAGTCCTACTAGGGGTAGGACTAGGACTAGTCTCTCTTAAATCCTAATGTGGGTCTTGTTTCCTTTTTGAGGGATTCCTTCCTTTCCTTGGGCCTTCTCTGTGAGCCGTCCCTCCCATGAGAGGCCTTGTGGGCCATTGGGTTTTTGTTGTTTGTCTGGGTCGCCTGCCGGGTCACTTAATGGGTCGCCAAACTCGGCTGGGTCACAAGTGAGTCACCAAGTCCCAACCGGGTCATACTTCAAGCCAGGTTATACTTCAAGTCGGTTCATACCTCGGGGTATATCCCCGACATTATCCCCAAGGTTAGCTTGAATTGATTCATGGTAATCTACTGAAATAAGAATAATAAATATGTTTAAGGGACCGGCTTGCTCCTTAGCCGTCTTATTTCAATGAAGTGGCTCCTCGAAAATCCTGGTCTCTTCGAACCATCTTCACAATCATCTTGCAGGTACATGTCCTTTACAATAAAATACATATGCCCTTGAGTCGGCCTCCAATGCTTTGGCTTGATGAAAATTTTGGGAATAATAAATCTACACGATGTTGAACCGGCTTCTGTTGCTTCGGCTAAATAAAATTATTGGGATGAAAAATCCATCTGATATTGAGCCGGTCTCTCAAACAATTGACATCTTGAAAGTTCTCTTAAATTTTTTTGATATATCCATATTACCTGTAGCCCCCAAGCTCCAAATTTATCAGTTCATGATGACTTGGTGATTTCCAATAATATCTTTAACTATGTAGCCCCCAAGTCGGTTTGTCTTGCGTGCAGCGGCTTGGGACTTGTAATCATCTTATATTTATAAAGCTTCATCTGGTGTTTCCCCCAAGGGTCGGCTCATCTGTGTGTGTTGGGTCGGGTCTTCAATTTGGTTCTCATCATCTGTGAAACAACTGGGTGTTGTAGACCCCAAGTGTCGGGTTGTCTTGCATGTAGCAACCTGGGACTTTGTATTTGGCTTATGTTCTTAAAACTTCAGTCGGTGTAGCCCCCAAGTGTCGGGTCATTATGCAATAATGAGCAGGGACTTTGTAGATTTGATTATGTAAATTTTGAGCAGCAATGTGTAGCCCCCAAGGGCCGGGTCATTATCAAAATGATGAGCCGGTTCTTCCTTGTATCCATACTTGAATAAAGAGCGACCTATAGCCCCAGGGCCGGCTTATCTCCTTGAGATAGTCGGGTTTGTTGATGATGTGATGATTCGAAAGAGCGGTTTGCATTAGCCCCCAATTGTCATGGTGCATTCTTGAAGTGACATGGGCCAAGTGTCGGGTCATGTGCCTGCAGTGACTCGGGACTATTCCTTCCATTCTAGAATAAAATCATATCCACTCTGTGAAGTTATGATGCCTTTGTGATGAAAGAAATCCTTGACCATGGTTGCAATGTAACACAGCAAATATATGTTTGGGAAATCCATAAGTGTTGTAGATTACTACAGGGCAAAAGTTTAAATAAAACTAAGAGCCGGTCAATTAGATGACCCAGAATTATATGTAATAGGGCGGCTCTTCGAAAATAATCAATTCTTCTGAGCTGGCTAAAAATCCCAATCATTCAACACTAGTTATGATAAACCATGATGAAGATCCAGACATATTGGCTATCAAAGATCTATTTGCTCGTGCAGAAGTTTATGCTTTCATTCGGTTCAAAGACCGGCATGATATGTATGTATGATGCATGATGCAATGCAGGATGATGTATGTATATGATAACAGAATATAAAGTGCCAGTTTTCTAGGCATGACATAAAGACCGACTTTCGAGGCTCAAATCTTGCTTCAATGAAGTGGGTATGATAATCAATGAGGATAAAAACCTTAATAAGCCGGCTCAATGAGACTCGGCGATTTAGACTGGCTGATCAGGCTCAAGTCATGCTACAGTAAAGTGGGTACGCTAACCCATGGTTTCTCCTTTTTCATATGCCGGCTTGTTGGAAATATGCCCTAGAGGCAATAATAAAATGGTTATTATCATATTTCCTTGTTCATGATAATCATCTATTGTTCATGCTATAATTGTATTAACAGGAAACAGTAATACATGTGTGGATAAATAGATCACAATGTGTCCCTAGCAAGCCTCTAGTTGGCTAGCTCGTTAGTCAATAGATGATCATGGTTTCCTGATCATGGGCATTAGATGTCATTGATAACGGGATCACATCATTGGGAGAATGATGTGATGGACAAGACCCAATCCTAAGCATAGAACTAGATCGTATTGTTCGTATGCTAAAGATTTTCTAATGTCAAGTATCTTTTCCTTCGACCGTGAGATTGTGCAACTCCCAGATACCGTAGGAGTGCTTTGGGTGTATCAAACGTCACAACGTAACTGGGTGACTATAAAGGTGCACTACGGGTACCTCCAAAAGTGTCTGTTGGGTTGGTACGAATCAAGATCGGGATTTGTCACTCTGTGTGACGGAGAGGTATCTCTGGGCCCACTCGGTAGAACATCATCATGAGCTCAATGTGACTAAGGAGTTAGTCACACGATGACATGCTACGGAACGAGTAAAGAGACTTACCGGTAACGAGATTGAACAAGGTATAGGCATACCGACGATCGAATCTCGGGAAAGTTCTATACCGACAGACAAAGGGAATTGTATACGGGATTGATTGAATCCTTGACATCGTGGTTCATCCGATGAGATCATCGTGGAGAAAGTGGGAGCCACCATGGGTATCCAGACCCCGCTGATGGTTATTGGCCAGAGAGGTGTCTCGGTCATGTCTGCCTGTCTCCCGAACCCGTAGGGTCTACACACTTAAGGTTCGATGACGCTAGGGTTATAGGGAATTGTTATACGAGGTTACCAAAAGTTGTTCGGAGTCCCGGATGAGATCACGGACGTCACGAGGAGCTCCGCAATGGTCCGGAGGTAAAGATTGATATATAGGACGGATGGTTTCGGATACCGGAAGTGTTTCGGGCATCACCGGTAACGTACCGGGACCACCGGGACCACCGGAGGTGGCCTCGGGGGTCCACCGAAGGGGGGCAACGACCCCGGGAGGTAAGGTGGGCCAAGTGGGGAAGGGAACCAGCCCCTAGGTGGGCTGGTGCGCCTCCCCACTCAGCCCAATGCGTGGGGGAGAGAAAGGGGGGGCAAACCCTAAGCCAAGTGGGCCTAAGGCCCACCAGGGGTGCGCCACACCCCTCCTCCCCCCCTTGGCCGCCGCACCTGCCCCCATCTAGGGCTCCCCCCCCCCCAGGAGAGGGAAACCCTCAAGGGGGCGCAGGCCCTCCCTCCCCCTATATATAGTGGGCAGTTTTGGCCATTGGAGATCAGACTTTTGCCTCTCTCTCGGTGCAGCCCTGCCCTTCTTCCTCCTCCTCTCTGCCGGTGCTTGGCGAAGCCCTGCCGGGAGACCTCGTCTCTCCATCGACACCACGTCGTCGTGCTGCTGGAGTTCTTCCCCAATCTCTCCCTCCTCCTTGCTAGATCAAGGTGCGGGAGACGTCACCGGGCTGCACGTTTGTTGAACGCGGAGGTGTCGTAGTTCGGCACTAGATTGGAATCGCTGCGAGTACGACTCCATCAACCGTGTTCTAACAACGCTTCCGCTTAGCGATCTTCAAAGGTATGAAGATGCTCTTACCCCTCTCTTGTTGCTGGTCTCTCCATAGGAAGATCTGAATATGCGTAGGAAAATTTTGAATTTATGCTACGTTACCCAACACGGCTCTCGCGCGACACACTCGATGTTTTAATCTTGACAAGTTCAGGGTCCACAATGGATTGACTTGCCAACAGTACACGGGGCCTTTTAGGGGGAGTCGCACAAACATACATTCAGGTATAACCATTGTATAGCGTTAATTTTTCGCAAGCTAAGAGGGTGATAAAGCTAAAATTGGTGAGTTGGAAGCCCCCAAGTGACCCATGATCAGGGAAAAGCCTAGCATAGGATTGCAGAAGACAATACTATTATTGCCAAACAATCTAGGGACCAGTGGCCCCCAGATAAGCCATCTTTAATCTACTGATTACAATTGGCGCCTATGTTTGAACCGTGCATCACGGCAACTGGTCCTCTTTGGCTCATAACACCTATGTTTGGATAGTCGCGTCAGGGCGGCTCATCCTCTTTGGTATCGATAACGTCCATGTTTGAATGGCCACATCATGGTGGCTCATCCTCTTGGGCGACTTTTAAATCACCCGCCAATAAAGCAGGGCATCCATGTTTGAATGGTCACGTCATGGCGTCTCGTCCTCTTGGGCGACTTTAAATCTTCCGCAAATAAGATAGCAGCCCCCTGTCGTGGTTTTGTCACGACAGATGTCCTCATGAAAGGACTTAGTGGTGAAGCCATCGCAACTATGTGGAGACTCAAAGGGGTTGATCGGGAACGAGAGACGAGTTTACCCGGGTTCGGCCCCCCAGGTTGTGGTAAAAGCCTACGTCCTGCTATATGTATATTGATGTGGAAATCGATTACAAGGGTGTGAATTCAGCTGACCTAGCTCTCGATTGATGTTAACTTAATCTACCAGGCCTAGAGACTCGCCTTTATATATAGGTCGAGGCTCTAGGTTTACAAGAGTCTGAGTCACGTTACGATTCGTGACCTAGTATGTCTCTAACTCGCCTTGCCCCTTAAGCAAGGAAACTCCTGACGACCCTTCTCTCGCACGGGCCGTGAGTCGCCCTCTTCGTGTCTTGGGCCGCAGCCGGCTCGCGCTAGAACGACTTGTACCTTTTGCTTCATAAGTCAGAGACCGCCTTGAGTGTGAATGTAGAACCACCATTATCCTGACTCGGCCCCCTAGGGTGAGTCTCATGACGGGATAACATCCCCAACACCCAGGGACCGGGTTATCTTCCCTGCAATGACCCGGGGTTATTGAATTATTCAGCCCAGTTGAATCTGCCAAGCCGTGTCTGTGTAGCCCCTGAGTCTTAAGTCGACTCAAGGAGGCAGCTTGAGAGTCTCATACTTGAATGTGACATAATCTGGCATAAGATTGACGGATGAACGATGGATATTATCCAAACTAGAGACGGCGTAGTGAGCTGATGATCTTTGTGGCGCTCATCATATATATATGGATATATGTGAGTAGTCTACCACGGACCTACGGGTCCATAGTAATTAGCTAGATAGCTTCTTCTCTTTCTTTGATCTTCAATATCATGTTCTCTTCGTAGATTAATTCGATGTGATCCTTTTGTGCGGTGTCTTTGTGGGGATCCAATGAATTGTGGTTTTATGATTAAATTATTCATTGAAAATAATTGAGTCTTTTCTGAATTCTTTTATGTGTGATTTATATAGCTATGTCATGCTTTCTTTCGTTTGGCCAAGTTAATCTGTCGATCTTCACTGCAAGCGGTAAATAGTAGTGGGTTCAATATTGCGGGGTCGTCAACCAGTAACAGATAGCAAAGCGAGGTATGTATTGTATTGTTGCTAGTAAGGATAAAATAATGGGATTTAATATAGATTGGTTTTATTCTATCTACATTATGTCATCTCGCTTAAAGCGGTACTCTGTTCATATGAACTCAATTACCCTAGATGCAAGAAGGAGTTAGTCAATCGGTGAAGTAATAGTAATACCTGCGGGCAGGAGTTGGTTTACTCATCACGGACGTATATTATTGATAATGCCATAAATAAAGTTATAACTATGCTTTTTTCTATCAATTCTCCAACAGTGATTTATTTACCCACTGTGTGCCATGCTATTAAGAGAGAAGCCTCTAGAGAAAATTATGGCCCTGGGTCTACATTAATCAAATTACAAAAACCAAAAAAAATTGTTGCAATTTATTTACTTTTGTTTTACTTTGCAATTTGTCAATCTACAACTATCTAATTTAATATTGCTGCTAACGAGTACAAGGGGATCGATAACCCTCTTGCCCATGTTGGGTGAAAGTATTTTCTCTTTTGTGCGTAGGTGTTGCTGATGGTTGCTTGCTTGATTCTCCTACTGGTTCGATAAACCTTGGTTCTTAACTGAGGTAAATACTTCTCTCTACTCTACTACATCACCCTTTGTCTTCAGATAAATCCCAATGCCATCACAAATAGCATCCAGCAGGTAGTCGTTCCCTTGATTTGTAGATTGACTGACGTGGAACATCGGATCTTAAAGGCCTTTTGTCATTACGGTCTTATTTTTGGTTTTTGGTGGGTTGACTCAACCATCGCGTCGGTAGTCCTTGAAAGTGTTTCGGTTGGCACATGTTGGACAATTTTGGCCCCAACGACGGTGACCTTGTTATCGGTGTAGTCCCACTTAGATAGTACGCTATCCTCGGTCTCCATGTCCAATTTGTGTAACATGTTTTTGTTGGGGTAAGGGCGTTTAGCGCTCGGCTGCGAAAGATTTCCCTCAACCGCTTATTCAATGGTGAGGACTCGATCTATCTATCATTTTGATAGTTCTCTTCTTCTTGAAGACGTTGGGCCTTGTTCTTGATGTTCTTGGCCATATTGGCCAAGCTCTTGCGGATGGTTTCGAGCTGAGATTCCTCGAGAGATTGCTCTAGAACATTGTAATCATTGGGGCCGATGCTTTTCTCCTCCTCGACCATCGAGTTGTAGTCCTTTTCTTCAGGGTCGTCACAGTCCCCATTATTGTCATCGATGTTGTCGACGTCAGCGCCACTATCGTCTATGACCTCGTTGGATGTGTCACTGTTGTCGTTATTCCCGTTTGTGGTGACGTTATTGCTTGCGTCGCCGTTACCATTTCCTCCATTACGGCAGCACTTGCATTGACGTTTTGGAGGCCCTCCTTCTCCTACCTTGAGGGTGTCCACCATGTACATAGTGTAGATGGAGGTTGCGGCCCACTTACTAGTGTTCTTGATGGCTGGTGGAGACGTGGTGTCTGAAGGTTTGCCGACATCTTCATCCATATTGGTTGCCTCCTTGGTGGCGCCTTCTAGGGCGTCGGTTAAATCCATGATGGTAGTGACTAGGTGGGTGGGATGAAAATTCTAGCTTCCTCAAGCTTTTCCCAAATATGATCTCGTATATTGAATTGCGATCGTCCTAGACAGCCAGGATCTGAAAATGATCTAACATCTCGTACAGAAGCACCCCATCATCCTCACATATGGCTTGATTTTAGATTGGGCTTATCGGAAATTTGCCCAATGTCCGATCTGATGAGGCCTCGGGTTCCTCCTTGATCAAGTTGTACGCCTAATACATGGGGGTAGCATTCGGTTTTGTGTTTGAGGCCGGATCCGAGGTGTGGTTTGAGCCATGGTTCATGTCCAATATTAAGTCCAAAATTGGAGCCAACATGGTACTTGCCTTGGTCTGACACCCAGCACGAGAACACGAGTTCGTTGCGTGTTTCATGTAGGTCGGTTACATCAAGGAATAACCATGTGGACGATTTAAACATGTTCTGCACCTAGTCTTGTTGGATTTCATCTTGAATCCGCCATGAGGCACGGCAAACGTGACGCACTTGTCGGTGGTTTGGGGTACTCGGCCCAGCCCATGTTTGGGGGCCAACTTGATTGGCACCCCTTAATTCAGAACACAGTCACCTAGCATGCACATATGTATACCAGCACGAGTTGATAGTACTCCCAAACATGATCACTAGTAGATTAAATGTTGATAGTACAAGAAATTGCTGAAGAAAATAAAGTACCCAGTTGATTAAATGCTGGTCATGATCACTAGTTAGCGTGAATCCAGAAGGAGATTACTAGTATTGATTCGCCACGCATTTACATGCTAAAAGAATGACGTGTCCTTGCATGAGAATGTCAGCCAATGCGATGCCATTATTTGGTTAGGTTGGGACATGCGTACGCCAAACTCCAAACTGATAGCTTCCCCTGGTACACAATAAACAATATTATACCTCAAAATAATTCGTCAACTCGTCTCAAACCACATTTCTAGTTGAGATTAAGCACAACAATTCCGTGGACAAGGGCATACTTCGCACCTCTTGCACCACTCCGTTTTTTAAAGAAATCCTACGGTGAAGACATAGTACACATACCTCACACCGGTCACTCATCCTCTTAAATCCTCTAGGGTTTTGTGAAAATCGTATATTAGTTTGTATTAAGTCAAGCCTTTTGAAATTTGCAAAAAGTTTAGAATAAAGTACCAACATTCACAACACGCAAAGCAATACAATTAGGTCAACAATGGAACATTTTCATGTTTTATTGATTTGTATATCAGATCTTAATATTTTTAACATAAATTTGATCGAAATTTACAAAATTTGAACTAAGACCAACCTTATATATATTCGGTGTAGAAAGAAATGAAGGGAACACAAATCATACAACCAATATTAATATTAAAAATATGCTCTGATCATACTAATCTATCTATATAGGACATTGTTGTCATCTTTGAATTGATCGTTTCTAGATGAAAATAATTTAAGTTATCAATATGTTTACTCAATAATCTCAGGATTAAAACCTATAAATAGAGCCTCAAACTGAACCCTAGCAAATTCATGGCTCGGTAGTTGGGATCCCTATGGAGCATGAAGAAGAAGGTCAAGAGGGGATGTTTACTGAAACTACTGTGTTGTTGTGAGAGGAGAGGAGGGTGGCACGAGACACGCATGGCTAGATCCACATGCGGCAGATTCATGGCGACGGTGACATGGTGCCCACATAGCACCATAGAAAGGCCGTTGTGGAATGTCCCTTACACGACTAGTCAAGAAGGGGTGCGATCAAATAGTTCCCCACATGGTCAAAACCACATGGACCATGAGCAAACCGTCAATGGCATGTTCACCGCATGGCCACGAGGATGCGGTGGCATCACGATTGCCACCATGACTTGATCCATGTGTGGTGGTAGGTCAACCATAACCATCTACAAGAGCGTAAAGAGGGGGAGAGGATGCCCTTAGAATTCAAGAGAGATTGGTGTTCTATAGGAACAAAGAGCGATAGATGTGTGCTTCTCAGGCTCATTTAAGTCATATCACCACACATCTCAACCGTGAGCTGGCTAGCATAACCCACTGATGGGTGTGTGCATTCCTGTTAGTGGTGATGGCAACTCTTACCCATGGTATTCTTCAATCGTTAGTGAAGACCATCCAACGGTAGTGTGTCGATCGACCAAAGGCATCCTAATCCTAACTCTCCTAAAAGGAGTCCCTACAACCATTAACAGATGATCCATGTGGTCCCCATCGAGTGCTCACTATTGATGGCCAGGAGGTTGCCCATCGGTAGGTTTCTCCTCCGCCGACGGGCGTTAGGTGCCCTTCTGAAGGACTGTTTAGGGAAGAGTGCCTTCCTAGTCATGGCTATCGAATGTTGGACCTGTCTGGTGAGACAATACTTAGGTATCTTCATGGTACTGATGGCAATATAGTCTAGTGGTACAAGACCCTAACAAAAATGTTATGTCATGCATAAGGGTGTTCGATGGTTTGGTGTTACACCCTCGATGACTCCAACCCATATAATTTGGGTCTCACACTGGCACACTGTTACCTCACATTTCGTAGTACCATCAGACTTGTCTAGTGGTACCGAATGACATATAGAATCAAAGATAGACAGAATACTACAAGATATTTCTTTAGGGATTCCTTTTAAGTACTTATCATGAATAAGTGAATAATCTTCCTCACTTAGATCAAACTCTCCTCTTGATCGTATGAAATTTTTTATTGAGTCAAAGTGACCAAGATCTCCAAAAGAGCTAAGGAAATTCTCATTAGTCGTGTCGCCTCTTTTCAATTCTTTTAAGGGTCATCATTTTACTTTTGGATGTAGACAATGGAATTAATAAAACTTGTTTAAAACTAAATTAAGGGATTGCCCCTTCATTGTTTTGTTGTCCGTCATCCAAAATCAACTAGGGGGGCTAGATTGTAATTTCAATGGAGCATGTCCTCCTTTATATTTCATATTGGTATGATCTTTTATCATATGTCCTTGTTTGTCTTACAATAGCATATGGTTCTTACCATGTACTCCTCCTTCTTCTTCTCATGACTCATGCATATTTATTTATTTACACAAAGTCATTGATGGTGCCCAGTGCTTCATCCCCTTCAGAATAAACATTAGGATTGATTTCCCATTAACTTGTAATATTGCAACCGACACATTACGTTACTAATATTTCCACAAAGCTAGCATAATGGCATCAAGATGACGTAAATAAGACAACCTTTTCATTCTCCTCAATTTCCCATCCAGATGTGCAATAGTTAAACTTGTAAAAGACATGAAGATGATCAATGCACCATGTACCTTCTCATTTAGACATAGGCAGATCTCCCAACAGTACACATCTTGCTCCATCACCTTGATGCCCATCCAATTTGAAATTGGGTACAAGCCATTAGGCTTGAGAGTAATAACGACTAGCCGTGAACTAGCTAACACAGATTGTGTTGAGATTAAAACGGTTGTGTGACTTTGGTCCAGTCTCGAGAGGATTGTAAATATTTGCAAACTGGGTCGTTGTGATCCAGGCTAATTAATGAAAACCCTTAACCCTAAAAAAATAAGAAGAAATTGTGTTAATTTAACCCCTTATAAGGCATGAACTAACCCATGTTGAACAAAGCAGCATTCCACAAGTTGAGGTTTCATCAGGCATAACATTTCTTCAAGTGCTTTATGACCGTGTCTCACAGATTTTCTTTTCCACAAAGGGCACCTCGGCATGTGTACCGGTTGATACACGCAATCCCTTGATTAATGTACAAATTGCTCCGGAATAAAAGTAGTACAGATGATTCTCTACCTTATAAATTCATTTCTGGAAAAAGGTTTTGCAACTCCTTATTTTATAGATGAACTTTTGCAACTCCTTATGTCTAACGGCTCCTGATCAAACCTGTTAGTGCAACATACTCATATGGCAGTAGACTGCACTGTATCAGCCTATCAGGAATATGATATAGATTGATCTAGTATAATCAAATATATATAACAATTAAAGGCTAGCTGCACAACCATCATGGCTGTAGAAGAAGATTTGGCTTGCTAAAGGTAACCGCACATTCAACATGAACACCATAAAAACTACACAAAGAATTGTCACTTTCTAATAACCCTCTCGAATAGTGGAATCTATTCGACAAGACGGGCATACAAAATGCGAATGAACTGTCCCTCTCTTACAACTCTTGCTCCGATCTGTCTGCATCTTCTATATCGTGTGATCATGTGATTAAATAATTGTTTCTGTCTATTCTTGCTTCCCGAAATGGAAATGTAGATCGAGTAGCCAGCAACCAATATACTACTATGCAATTGCAATCACACTACGGCAGAAGACCAAGAACTTACCGGCCGGCCGTGCCCTTCAGCCACCTGATGATCCCGCCATCCCTCCTCCGGCAATGTCAACGCCGAAGAGCTTGACGGCGACATGGCCGGTCTCATTCTCTTCCGAAATCGCCGCGTCGGCAGCTTCGTCATCCCTGTTCATCTTTCTGTAGTCGATAAAGAGCTGATCCTCGGTGTCATTCCCGTACGCCGACCGGTAGAAGGCCACCGTGTCACCGGCGCGGAGGCCCGTCTCTTTGACGAAGCGGCTCCAGCCCTTGGTGAGCACGTAGCTCTGGCTGCTGTTCCAGTACGAGTACCGGAAGCGCCACACCTTGCCTTCTCCGTCCTCGAAGTTGAGCAGCACGCCCTTGCCGTTGCTGCCGGTGGCCGCCGCAGTGGTCGGCGGGAAGTGCTTCTCGGCGTGCTGCTTCGGCACCACGAGGCGGTTGAGCTTGCCGACGTCGCTCGGGGTCACGGCTTTCTCGAAGAGAAGCTCTCGCGCCCACGCAGGCGTCGGCTGAGCGCGCCCGCGCCCGCGGCGCAGGCCCTGCCGGAGCTCGTCGTCGTAGGTGTGCTTCCGGAGCATGTCCACGATCTCGGCCTTGGAGTGGTCGGCGAGGAAGCCGAGCTCGGGATCGATCTCGCTCCTGGACGAAGACGAGCCGGCCTCCTCCGCCGCCGTCGGGCGCTGGTGGTTGATGACGGCGTCCGGGCCGCGGAAGCGGAGCGCGGCCACGTCGTAGGCGCGCGCGGCAGCGTCCTCGTCGGGGAACGTGCCGAGCCACACCCGCGAGTGCTTCTCGTAGATCTGCGCGCCCCACCGCCCATTGGGCTGCGGCACGACGCCCTTGAACCGCGACGATGGAGCCGCCCGCGGCGGCGCCAGCACCGGCGACGATGACGACTCCGCCGCGTCCTCGGCTCCCGATTCCGCCGACGAGTACTCCATGTCGTTGTCGTCCTCCATACCGGGGTTTGTCGGCTTGCCAGATGCCATCGTGGGGATTATTGTACGAGCATAGTTGGTGATTTCTTGTGTATATATGGAGATTGGTGCATGGTTGCTTCCAATTTTACACTTGCGCTGGATCGATTAGTGTGTGATTGTGTTTATGTTGGTGCTTATGTATGCTTTGCAGCATTATACGTTGCTAAAAGCTGTTATTTTATGCTACATACACATGTGTGGTTGGCTTCTAGTGACCTTTTGGCACTAGGGTTGTCATTATTATGCTCTTTGGCCGTAGACGTGCTTGTGACTTGTGAGAATCTGGTCATTAACTTAAATTGCATTTTTGCCCTTGCATATTAATATTAAATGTCTTTGTCCATGAATATACCCATGCGCACCAACATATGTAACAAAAAGGGGATCCGAAGTGTTATTTTGCAATATAGGCACTAATCCACGATGACTAGCTGAAAAACTATCGAAAACATCACATGAAGACCAGAAAAGCATGATACAAAGGCTATAGTGCTGAAATTAAGAATAAATGCTCTGGAAACTGTTATGTCTCGGTCAACTATTGATAACCGTCTGGTCAAATTTTATTGTAGTTGCATGTATCCCGACGTCGGGGTTAGATGATTCTTAGTGGCAGCTTAGGAAATAATATTTTTCAGACACCTAAGAAATAGGTAAATGAATAATTACCGTGTAGCTACAAAAAACATGGCAAGGATGGTGACAACTTGTGGGCATTTAGGCCACTTTCAATGCATTGGTGCTAAGATGAGGTGTTAAGCACATTAAATAGTTTAGCAACTAAAGTCCCTAATGCATACTCCCTCCATCCACAAATAAGTGTACATATAGATTTCTATTTAGTCAAACTTTTTAAAATTTGATCAACTTTATAAAAAATAGTAGCAACATATATGGCATGAAAATGATATATTTGGAAACTTTATGTAGAGATAAATCTATTGATACTAATTTGATGTCATAAATGCTAGCACCTTTTTCAATAAAGTTAGTCAAAGTTTAGCTAGTTTGATGGACAGAAAAGGAAAAAATACACTTATTACCGGACGGAGGGAGTAGTTGTTTAGCTTATTGTAGCTAAGCCTCCTTATTTAATGTTTTTCCAACTAAAGTTGTGTATGCATTGGTGCATTTCTTTCATTTAATTGTTTTACCTAAGTTCACGTGCTTAGCATTGTTTCTTCCTGGGATCACCACACTCATCTCTTTCCTATTAATTAGCTTGTCACATCAGATTTTTTACCTACGTAGCAGCCTTAGCACCTATACAAGGTGGAGCATTGGGAGTAGCCTTAACGGTAGTTGCTCAAGTTGCACATTCATCGAGAATGTGCAACTCGACTACTTGTCCATCTCGGCATATTTAGTAACCTGTGGGAAAACAAACCTTTTGGCAATGTCAGAAAATTAGGAGAACAAAGTCCATTTAAACCATATAATGAAATGTCCCAAAATTCTGCAAAAATGTTTCACGCGTACATCTCGAAATTCTACATGCTCCCAAAGTAGTTTTGCGAAAAAAAAAGCAATATTTTTGTCGCGTGTGAAAAAGAAAATACTCAATGTTAAAACAGGCTTTACACGAGAAGTTGTTTTTTCTTTTTTACACAAGCCACAAAAAATATCGGTTTTCCGCGGAACTTGGCGTGCGCACATAGAATATATATTTGTATGCGCCAAATTTTTGTTCAAATTTTTTGGACACTTTTAAACTTTTTGGATGGCAGGAGCATATGCTCCCATGTGCCAAAGTGAATGTTCGGAGAACAATAAGTTTGTTTGTTACCACCATCACATAATTAACAGGGTAAGCGATGAATGTCTCATCCTAAAAATTAATTTGACCCTAGGGTTATTTTGGTACTAATAACATATATATTTTTCCTTAGCGGTCAAGCAATGGTTTTGGTAGGTATTGCAAGGGAAAAACAAAGAAAAAAATCATATAGAAAGAGAGAAGAAGCAGAAGAAGGAATATGTATATGCTCACAGACTATGATACATATCTTTTTTCAAATGATAACATTGTCTCCTAACTGGTAGATGTCACATAAGTGTGGGGTCATATGAGTTACTTGCGGATGAAAATTGATCCGTCGGTTTGGAAATACATGTCGTTTTAGAAACTTACACAATCTCCCATATGTAACTATAAGTCCATTGCTTTTCACATACCAATTTAATGATATTATTATCACTTATTGCATCTTAATACTCTATATGTATATTCTTCACTTAAATTGGTGATGTTCGATTGCACGTATTCTAGGATGTCGAACTTGTAGATCTTCAATTTTGAATGCCAAAATATGTGTTACATAGCACAAAAATAGTACATCTTTAAATTAGTCATCAAATTAAGTTTATATATAACACATGTTTGGCTGGTCAAATTTCAGACTTAAAAAATTGTGCCGACTTATATTCCCGTCCGGAAGGAGTATGGGAAGTTTCACTGTCCACACCACATGCCAGATAAATGATCTCTATTGACAACAAGTACTACTCCCTCGGTTGTTATTTGCTCCACATATTAACTTTGCCTGAAGTCAAAGTTTATAACCTTTTGCCAAGTTTGTACAAAAAATGGGCATGCACAATACCAAATCAAGACCATTAGATTCGTCAGCCAATATATTTTCACATCATATATATTTGTCATCTTAAATGTTTATAATGTTTTTTATAGACTTGATCAAACTTTATAAAGTTTAACTTCGGTCAAAGCAAATATGCGAAGTAGATAAAAAGGGGGTTAGTATTTCATTCGCTTTCACGGTTTAAGAAGTGAGTGTGACTGTAAAACCAGTGCCACATTTCAATAATTGAGATACAACTGCACTTAAGTTGATATTACATTCACCCTGCAAAAAAAAAAGTTGATATTAATTACATTCAGAGGATGAATGTGCAAGTGTGGTGCTACAGGCCATTGGATATTACTACAACTACTTGCAAGTAAAAAACCAGACTAGGTTCACAGGCGCCCCGGCACCGGTATTCTGATGGTCAAAATCCACACACTCTGTTGTACTATATGTACCCATGTATGTTGACACCCGGGGTACCGTGCTGTGCACCTAATGATTGCCCCAAGCAAGCAAAGCAAGATGGCCAAGTTGATACTTTTACTGGTAGTGCAAGTGTGGTGCCACAGCTCATTGGGTGTTACTATAACTGCTTCCAAGTAGTAAAAACCAGGCTAGTTCTATAGGCAGTGTGGCCGTCTCCGGCAACGGTAGTCAAGATCAACATATATATAGCCATGTTGGTGTTGGCACCCGGGGTACTGTGCACCTGATGATTGCCCAAGCAAGCAACATGCCCAAGTGGAAGCAGCAGATGGGTTCATTCATATGCAAGCAGCGGCCCAATGGGGGATAAGAGTTAGCTAGTGGGGGAGAGGAGTGTGGAACCTAACTGGATGTAGAGAGGGGGTGGATTAGATTCATACCCCCTAGGAGGCTAGGAGAACCCTTTGGCCCCATCTATCCATCCATGAGTTGGTTGTCGCACATCGTTGATGTTGGTGGTTACAAATATCTAGCTACATTTTGATGCCGACTTTAGTTGAGATCGATGGGTGTGCCTCCCATTAATGATTGAAGTTTGCATCTGGTATTTCTGCTCCAAACCGACGGATTTTAGAGCAACTCCAACGCGTCCACTCATTTCATCGGCCTGCATCCGATTGAACCGTAACAGACAAAAATGAGGTTCAACACGTCGGCCCCTTTTGTTTGGGCTACAGATTTTTAAGAATCGCTTTGGATGTGGATTTTGGGAATCAGCTGCAGCTACAGATTCCTAAGAATGAGAATCCAACTGTTTGTTTGTCATGATTTTGGATATCTGTAAAAAATATGTGAAATGCCTATAATGACCATGGCGCTAGAGGTCGCTCTTTGTCAGGCGGCTGATCTGATGGTGAGGTACTCTACAACAGGGGCAGAGCAGCTGGAGCTTAAAGGTCGGGCGGAGGATCCTGGGAGGCGGATCTGGTGGCAAGGTAGTCTCCAAAGGGCGGGACAACTGGAGCTCGAGCTCGAGCGCCGGGTGGAGGATGCTTGCCGGAGGTAGGGGAGGGGCCGAGGCACGCGGATCCATCCTTTGGGCACCAGCAGGAGCAACACAGGTGGATCCGCCGAATTCTCCGCACTGTTCGCTCAGGATGGAGAAGAGGTCGGGGTGGAGAAGAACGAGAGGGAGAGGGGGTGATGGATTTTAGCGGTGGCAGTTCTGTCGTAATTTTGAGTGGAAATAGGGGCAAGTGCTCAAAACGAATCGTTTTCTTTTGTGGGAAGCTGCAGAATCTGTGGAATCACCAAAATCGCTGCTTCTGGATTTGCTTGCGTGCTAGTTCATTTTTAGAATCAGATTCTAGGAAGCTAGATAAGAATTTGGTGTGTTTGTTTCAGATTCTGATTTTAGAAGGCATGGAATCTGAGAATCAGAAGCTGCAGCCCAAACAAAGGCCACCGTCGACCTAAATCCAAATCGCGTCTGTTTTGCATTCGCGCGGACCCATTTTCGACCAAAATTTACGTCTGAAATACGTAGGCGAGGACACGAGGCGGAAACGGTGTGCGCCTTCTCATGTCCATGTCTGTACACACGTGGCGTCCGGTGAAAACCAATGACGTCTTTATTAATGTCGACCGCCCGTCTTGGGCCCATGCGCTAGCGACCCACTAGCGTCCTTTTTTAATCCGATCGTGCGGGGGGTCGGCCTCATCCTCTTCCAGAAGCCGCTCTTGTTCACATCTAGCCACCCCTGCTCCTGCACCGGCGGCTAACCCTAGCCACCACCATCATGGGGTTCTTCTCCGCGAAAGACAAGGGCAAGACCCCCACCGTCCTTGTCCGCACGCCGGCGTCTTCCCGTCCGCCTCGCCAGCGGGTCAGCTTGCCAGTGCACCAGGCGAGGTGGCACTAGGAACATCTCGTCCCCCTCCCTACCCCGATATAACGCTGCCGCACGACTGGCACTTTGATCCGGAGAGGATCCCAGTGCCAGCGGTGCCGCAGTCGGCACGGGCGCATGCGGAGGAGGTGAGGCGTCGGCGAGAGCAGCTGACGCCAGACCAGCGACGCAGCCCCGTCTATGCTGCGGACTCCCCCGACCGGTATGCTTGGTTCACGTGGGAGCACGAGGAGCAGCAACGGCTTGGCATCAGCGACGTGGTGGCTGGACCGCCGCCACCCCTCGTCGCACGCGACGAGGACCAAGAGGCGAAGTGCTCTGGTGGTTGTCCTGCGCGCGAGTGAGGAGGAGTCGTTCCTGAAGGCGGAGGAGGAGGAGGCCGCCTACGAGAAGCAGCTGGTGGAGGCCATTGCGCTCTCCGTTGTCAGCGGCGCAGTCGTGCCGCCGCTGGCCCCGTCATCCCCCTCAGGCCGGAGATGTATGCCTGGGACGGGGTGGTGCGCGAGTGGGTCATCGCACCGTCCGTCTGGTTGGGTGTGACGCCGGAGCAGCAGGCGGTCTACCTGGAACACTGGCGGCGGCGGCGAGTGAGGGAGGAGGGCGAAGAGGCCCGGCGGATCAAGCTGCTGGAGCGTGAGGCTAAACTCGAGGAGGAAGAGTGCCGCGCTGCCTAGTGAGTGAAGGTGCAACCACCGACGGACCACGTCACCACTGGCAGGAAGACAGCCTTCCCCTGGGTTGGCCCGGCGCCGATGCTCATCGACCTCACCGGCCCCGACAACGATGAGGAGGAGGACATCTATGACAGCGTGCCTCCTCGTTTTTAGTTTATTAAATTTTATGTTTTAAATGTAATCTTGACTATCACTGGCCTGAAAAGGCCGACTTAAATGTTTAACTAATATTTTTATGTTTTTTAATGCTTTTTCGCGTCGCCTAAAATTGATTCGTTGGCTGCGTTAGGCGCAACCGTCAATCCAATTGCAAAAGCAAACATTGATATTGGCCAGGCCGATCCAAACGAATAAAACTGGATGAAAGGATCGTTCGTTTGGATCAGCGCGCTAAAGTTGCTTTTAAAACTCATGGAATGAGTTGTGGTTTAAGTTTCTTGACAGTTTAGCAATGGTCGGCACTCGGCCGATTCCATTGAGAACCCTGAGACCGTGACAGGGACGTTGCTGAACCAAGACCTCATCGAAGACATGACAACGTGGTTGATCGCATGTCACCGTTCGAGGCGAGGTCAAGGTTTCACAAGTGCAGATAGAAGTCCTTTTCGATTTGGCTCCCACTAGGATTGGACGATGCATGAGCTCGAGATGAGTACGACACGGCCGACCGCGGCATCATCGGCGAGGGATTGGCTAGTACCCCGAGGCAGGGACGATACGGCGAGCAAACCCGGGGAGAGGCAGATAGGGGTTGTGGCGTCGGAAATACCGATTCCGAGGAGAAGGATGATGATGGAGCCGTTGGATTCCAATCCGACGGTTCTGTCGAAATCGACTGAATCTTTAAAAAATATGATACGTTTGGTGGCCAGCTTAGTAGGCGTGTGTTGTGCACGCGCCGTTGAAAAGGGTCGGTGCAGGAGCATTTTTTCACTGGCATACGTATGATCGAGCGCAGGGGCGGACACAAGGGGGACGAGCAGGGCCTGGCCCCCTAACGATCGACGAAATCTAAAATATATAGTGTATATTTTACTGATATGAGCAAGTCCGTATGCATTTGACCCTCTTATCAACGGTCATATTTAAATCCTGGCTTTGCCACTGCGATCAATGTAATGAGCATGTCCAACAGCCGTGGTAAAGATAGCGCGTGCGAAAAAAAAAGTATTTTTTGCGTGCCGGCGGACGTTTGGCGCGTTTCAACATGCAAAAAAAAATTTGCATGCTAAATAAAAAACGTGCACGCGAAAAAGCGGTAGCGCACGTGAAAGTTTTGGCGTGAGGCGTTCAACGCGTTTTATAAATTCCGCGTGCGGGCGCGTGTCAACCATCGACTTCGTCGCCTTTCTCCTCACCTCTGTTAGTGCCATGGTGTTGTCGTGCTCTCCTTCCTCGCCTCCGTCGCCTCTCTCTTCGCCCTCGCCGCCTTCTCCCCTGTCGCCGCCATGCCAACGCGCCTCCGGAGCAGCTCGGGCTACCGTGGCGTCCGCCCCCATCCCTCTGGCATGTTCTACGCCAAGATCCGCTCCGGTGACATGCGTCTTTGGCTTGTCACGTTCGAGATCGTTCATGAGATCGCCTGCGTGTACGACGCGGCGGCTTGGCGCGTCCAGCGTCCTCGAACATAGATGAATTTTCAGGACGGTTTCCCGTGCGAGCAAGCGCAAGATGTCACGCCTCCTTCGTGTGTGGTCACCGAGCAGGACCGTCGCGCCTAGCGCAATCGGGAGCTCTGTCTCTTGATCGTCGAGAGGGACGAGGCCGCCATGGTAGAATGACGAGCGCCACCCGGAAGAGGTCGTAGCCGAGAACGAGTTATGGGCGAGCAAGAGGGCGCGCGGAGTGAGCCGCGCAACGTCTGGAAAAGCGCAGGCGCAAGCTACTGGCGATTTTGAACATACGAAATTCGAACATGACCTGGAACCGAACGATGAACGATGGGAGGGCATGGTACTGTCGTCGACGGACTACAGCGGCGAGGATGAGGAGTAGTAGTAGTCTAGATGTACTAGTTGAATATGAATTTTTTTATTACTTTGTATCTGAAATTTAATGTTTATCGATGAACTAGTTGAATTTTTATTATTCGCTTTTTTTCTATGGTTGGACATGGGCCTATGCGTCAGCGACCCACTAGCGTCCTTTTTTTATCCGAGCGAGCGTGTGGTGACGGTGGCAGCGAGCGCCGGTGTTGCGTTGCCACCGTCACCAGCACAGCCCATGCCGACGGAACAAACGACGGATACGCAGGCAGTTGTGTTCTGGAACACGGTGTTTCTCTGGGCCGGTCCTGCGCCTATGTTGGTCGACCTCACCGACACCGACGATGACGCCGCCGCCGTCTAGGGTTGAGTTACTTTTTTATGTTTAATTAATGTAATGTGGACGCATGGACTCTCGTCGACCTTCGTGGTCAGCTTTTAATCATTAATGTTTGCATGCTATATGTTTTCATAATGTTTTTTTTATTTTCACGCGCCGACAAAAATGAATCGAGACAGCGTTGGACACATGCGCCGACCTAAACGACGAAAATGTATGTCGGTGTCCGCCAGCCGACTCAAACGGATGAAAAACGGACAAAAGTCGGTGTAGTTCCTGTTAGTGGTTAGTGGCTGCCAAGTGCATACGGGATCCAATGCTCACTTGACACGGTCGCTAGAGTCGTAGGGGTTGTTTGGTTCCCAGCCTAAGGTTGTCATGCCTAATCTTAGTCATGCCATAATACTTTAGGCATGTGTTTGGTTCATTACCACACTTGTGGCTTGCCACATTTTTATAGGTATATGGTCCACATGTCATAGACTCATTTTTTAATCAAATCTTGCCACACTTGTGGTGTCCATTTTGTTAGCCACACTTTTTGTGGCAGCCACACTTTACCTAAGGTTAGTTGTGGTAAAGTTAGTCATGAACCCGTAGTACTTGTACATGACTGCCTGCAAGGCTGCAAGCTACTTCAAGGCCATGGTCGATGGACGACCTGGTGGCCTGCGGGCTGCGGCGCATGCAGACTGCACCTGCACCTGCACCTGCACGCCGCAGAGGGCGCGGCATGCCGAGACAAACTAACGTACGCCCGTCCGTCCGTCCGTCTACAACAGTGCATCAGGCCTCATGTACGTGGTGACAAAAAGGTTTGCCGATGCACTTAATTCGCAAAAGAAAAAAGAGGGATGCTCATGCTTGGACATGAACGCATCGACATGACACTACGTACCCTAGCCAAGCAGATGTGCGTGCGTAGGCATGCACGGCACCGTATTGGCTGCACCAACGCCTGCAAGGCACGCTTGGCCTGGCCAGGGCAGAAGTCCGTCCGTCGTGGACCGGCTGCCGACGGTCAGACGACAGCAGCAACTTGTGCGCACCCTGCGTACCTGCGCGGCAGCCGCCGGTCGGCGGTGGTTTTCCTTCCAACGGTGGCCGCCGCCCGCCTTGCGTTGTCGTCGCTGGTTTCAACTTTCAACGTTCGTTGTCGAGCCATACTACCAGGCTACCCCGGTCGCCGCTGTTTGGCCCGATTCCATGCATGCATGCATGCATGCATGCAGGGACGGGATTATTGAGAGGCCACCGGGGTGGTCGCCGGTCCGTGCACGCTTGTTCCGCATTCCATGGTATCCCGTTTCCCATCCGTGGCACGGCGCATGGCTCCGGTTTCACGGGAGAACAGTGGCGCGCGCGTCCAAGAGGCGGGCGTCGATGGAATGGGTGATGGAAGGTGCGTGTGCCTCCTCATCAGGTCTCAGGTCACGGTACTAGCTAGGTGCACGTGCCCGGCCGGTAGCAAACGAACCCAGGGAGAAACGCTCGCGGCGGTCTGATGACCGGCGCGCGTGTCCGTCCACGAGCACCCAAGAAGAAGAAGAAGATTGACCCGACCTGACATGGACGGAACCGGTGGCGAATCTTGGAAAAACAAAATGAAGGGCGTCGTCTCAGTATTAACAGTGTGAAAAAAACCCACTAATTTTAGTTTTTTTAGTTCTAACAATGTTAAATTTTAGATATAGGGTTAGGATTAGTACTAGTAAAAAAGTTTAACTTATGACGGGGGCCTCAAGGATGTTAAAGCATCTTCTTAGATTTGCCGCTCGACAGAACGTTCCTACTTGGCGGCCTTGTGTGTCGTCCGCAGGGTCTAGAAGAGCATACGTGAGATGTGCTGCGTCAGCATGCATACTTACGTCAACGTGGAAAAATTGGCGCAAATAGCCTACGAAGCACCGATACGGCGATACCGATACGGCGACACGGGTACGGCGATACGGGATACGGCAATTTCTAAAAACATCAATACGGCGATACGGCAAGCATATATGAATAATAATAAAAATAACATGTAATAAAAACTAACATAATAAAATGAATGAGATGGGATCAAAATACCGTCCTACAGGTAGCTTGGTTGCTTCCATGCCTCATTTCTTTTCAGTCTTGAATTGAATAATCATCCAGGTCCTCAACTCCTCATGATGTATGAAAAATAGAAAATGCAACATATGATATTAGACATGATAATATGAGATAGACAAGCATGAAAAGTGAAAAAGCAGTAAACAAGTTGGCTTGTAGCAATAGCATAAACCAAGAGAAAATAACATGATAAAGAGGATGATCCATATCAAGTAGTGCATTACAACATGACAACAGAAAGATAAAAGGCTCACATGGCCATAAATCCTTAGTCATACAGTGCATAATTGTGCATTACAACATAAAGTAAATGAGGACAACTCAAGTGAGAGCATCCATGATCTCAGCCTCCAATTCAGGTTCATCAAGTGTCAAATTGGCACCTTCAAGCATGCCAACACCAGTGAAGCTCTCAACCCCATCTCCACCCACATCCCACATCCGGCTTGGCCCAACATGATAAGCCTCAGATTGTCTTGAAAGCAAACGCAGGTTGTTATGTGCGAACACTAAATCCTCAGCACGTTCAGGAGTGAGTTTGTTTCTCTCGGAACTATGGATGAAGGAATATGAGCTCCAATTCCTTTCACAGCAAGATGAAGATGAAGGCTGACCAAGTAACTTTAATGCCAAACTTTTCAGGAACTTTGTGCTTCCTCCATGAGTGCCCCACCATTGCTTTGGTTCAAAATCATCTCTATCTTCAATTGAATCGGCATTCTGGAAGTCATTCATCATTAGAGCAAAATCTGCAAATTCTTTCTTGACGGTCTTGTGGTCATTTGGATCCGGAAATAACTTCTTTAAAAAGACAACAATAATTGACATTGTAATGCAAAGTTGCATACCTCCGGTGATGAACATTCTTGCAATAAGAGCATCAGCTTGTTGTCGAAGCTCTGAATGAAAACTTTCCGAAATCCCAGATTGCTTTACTGCTGCCTTCCTTTTCCTTGATGATACCGATGGACCGGATTCCACTAAGGGTGGTAGAGGAAGTGTGTTCCTCGTTTTACCATCTGAAATAAGTATAGCGGCTGCCTTATCTTCATTGCGAAGTTCCTCAAAGAGAGGTTGTGTTACCTTGCTACAAGGGTTTATGCCTGCATTTAGTATCTTAAGAAGATGTGCTCTTATTCTCGTGTAGCTGCCCGGGAAATCATGCATACAAAACAGGCAACGGAAACGTGTGTTGCCTCCTCGACCTGATGGGTCTGCTGCTAGTTTTGTAACATGCTTCCATAATGGATATTTCGGATTCATAATGGCATTCTCAACCCCTTGACCTGCACCATCAACCTCAACGCTATTGCTTGCAGTACCACCGATTGAAGATTGGCTTGCTGCCATGCCACTACCCGCAGATGACATTGTATATATCTAATATCTTCTTCAGGTATAAAAACAGCAAGTTTCAGACTTTCAGGTATAAAATACAGCAAGTTCAGACAATGAGACAAACATGAAGTTTCAGGCTTTCAGTTACCAGCAAGTTCAGACAAACAGAGGTCTCAGGCTGAGCACCGAGCTGAGCAGAGGCGAGAGCAGGGTCGCCGGCAGGGGCGGACGCGGCAGGCTGGAGGAGCGCCGGCTGGAGGAGCACCGGCTGGAGGAGCGCCGACGAGAGCAGGGTCGCCGGCAGGGGCGGACGCGGCAGGCTGGAGGGGCACCGAGCTGAGCAGAGGCGAGAGCAGGGTCGCCGGCAGGGGCGGACGCGGCAGGCTGGAGGGGCGCCGGCTGGAGGAGCACCGGCGGGAGGAGCGCCGGCGGCTGGTGGTGCGCCGGCTGGGGGAGCACCGGCTGGAGGAGCACCGGCGGGAGGAGCACCGGCTGCTAGTGGTGCGCCGGCGGCTGGAGGGGCACCGGCGGCAGTCGCCCTGGATCCATTCCGCACATACTGCTGCGATTTAGGTTTAGGTGCGGTCGTGCGGATCCTCCCGTGGTGCTGGTGCGTGGCTCGCTTGAGAGTTGAGATGGGGCTGCCGTGTCCGGGACGTTCTGCCCCGTTTTCCAGACGTGTCCGTATATTTTTCCTTTTGTTTTAAATCAGAAATAGCGATACATCTCAGATACCCGTATCCCAGCCGTATCGTGCGTATCGGAGTATCGGCCGCGTTCTGAACGGCGATACAGAGATCAGCGACGTATCGGTGCTTCGGAGCAAATAGCAATCGCCTCCTCTCAACTTGATGAACTTGGCTATCTTTTTCCTTTTTTTTCTTTCCTTCTCGATTGATTGATGCCATGACAACAACTTAGTGTTGTTCCTTTTTTCCATTCATTTTGACCAGGAAGATGCCTATCTTGGGGGGAAAGCGATCCAAGAATAGCCAAGAGATCCTTATTGTCTCTTGAATGGGCTAACGGTTTCACACCGTTTCAAGACGGAACAAACATGAACATCAAGCTTCTGGTGTTGGAAAATTAGGCAAGTTAATGAGTAAATTTCAATAAACAATATGTGATTAAAACAGCAAGTAGCATGCATATGCACACTAAACAATATGAACCTTCGTAGATCAGGCGACAGTAACCATAGTAAGAATTTGGGTCAGGCTACGATGCATGCACTGTTGTTTGTACATGCCTTCATTATTGTTGGTATGATGATGTTGACGATCATGTTGGTGATGACCGTCGGTGCATATGGCGTTGAGATGATGATGAGTAGTGTTGCCTTCCTTGGAAGATAGACCACCCGTAGTGACGGACGGTGAGAAGTCGCACAAAGCGCTTTTCAAGAACCTTATTCGCCCTCTCACGGTGCAAGATCACAAGGAGCCAACTTGCTCTTTCATTCGCCGGTGCATGCCATCATTCCAGGTGGACAAGACTATAGCAGCGATGCAAGTAGAGAGAGAAGGCAAAAACCCTAGCTCAGGTTTGGTGTGTCTCTGGCCATGACCGGTAAGTTGTATATATAGAAGAACTAGAGGTGGTATCATGTCGCAATCGTGATCTCAAACCAACTTTGTTTCCAAGTCATAAACTTATTGAACAAGAAACAATCAAGTCAAGGCATCAGGAAAAAAAAGTCATCCTCCTTCATGCGCATGTCGCACGCTCGCGCCCCTGCCCGAGCCAAGCCAGGTGAGTGCGCACATGTGGTATTGTTTTGAGAAGCTTTTGGTTTCTTCATCAACATGTTTTCTTTCTGTTTTTTCATTTGGCTTTCCTTTTGGATTTCTTATTCATTTTTCTGTTTTGTAAATTCATTTTTCTGTTTTGTAAATTCATGAAAATTTTCAGATTCATGATTTTTTTTCCAAATTATTGAAGTCATGAACTTTCTTCAAATGATGATTATTTTTTAAAGTTATTGAATTACCTACCTTTCGAATACATGAAATCACGGACATTTTCAGCTTGTCAAACATTTTTCAAAATCATGCATGAACAATTTATAATTTTCTTAAAATACTCAAATCCACCCAATTCTGTGAACTTTTTCCAAGCTTGTGAACTTTTCTCAAATTCATGAACTGTTTTTTCAAAGATATGAAGTTTTTTAAATTCACATTTTTTTAAATTGGATGGGTTTCTATGAATCTTGTGAAATATTTTTTAATGCATGGATTAATGTAAACCCTCTAAAAACTAGTGGTCGTCTCAGTATAAAATAGCATACGAAAAAACCAAACTCATGAACGCTACGTAGAAGAGATGACACTGTTGGCCCGCAGACCTAACGAGTGTGTGGCAAAAATATCAGCCCACCAGACGAAGGGTTTCCACGTAACCACTTCCTTTTGTTTTTTTTCATCATTTATATATTTCATTTAAAGTTCAAAATCTGCAAAATGCTTTAGAATTTCAAAAAAAAATATTGTTCAAGATATATTTGGAATTTGAAAAATGGAATCTCAAGAAATATTTTCATTTCCAAAAGAATAAAATCTAAAGAAACGTTCAGGATGAAAAATGTTGTTTAAAAATGTCAAAAATTTGCAGAATTTAAAAATTTTGTTCAAATTTTAGAAAAAACAAATTTATAAAATTTTCAGTTCCTCAAATATTATTTGCAATGTTGGCAATGATCAAAATTTCTCAAGAACTTTTTGTATATCCTTTTTTAACTTTTGCAAAAAAATTCCGAAATTTGGAAACATATTGTGTTTTCAAAAACTCTTTCCTAACCTAGAAAAGAAAGGATTTTCAGAATGCAGTGCAATTTATGGAACGGTTGCTAAAGTTTGTTCATTGCTGCATTGTCGCTCGCTTGCTTCGGTTCAGTTCTTGTGAATGGACCCGCCAGTAGAATTGCCTACTTGTGCTTCGCGTCTCTATTGGACGCAACGAGGTGCCCTTTCTCAGGTGACCCTGACTTAACATTCATGATGTGTTTGCAGTTAGTTTGATAATTAACTAACTTTGTACAGTGTGCTAAAATTATAATACACCAGTTGAAAGAAAGGACTAGATTACAGAAACATTGCCAACAAAACAAAAGTGTCTTATTTGGGCGCAAATGTTATTTCTCGCCTTTTGCGAGTGGAAAGGGCGCATCCCCTGTACGGGCCGGCCCAATGAAGGGGGCATCGAGCACAACAACTCGCACAGTTTCTTAAGTACGGGTTTTCCCATATATCCATTTCTCAGGTTCCCTAAAAAATATTCAGGTTGTTTGTACTCTCAAAAAATCTCAGGTTGTCTGTTTTATCTCCTTTTTTTCCAGTCCAATGCTTTTCCTAGTTTTTTTTCTTTTTCTTTTTTATTTTCAACCTTTCAATTCTATTTATTTATTTGGTTGGTTTTCTGCTTGTTCCGGGTCAGCACTACTAAGCATTGACCGATCGACGGCATCAGGTGGGGCTGCGTTTTTTCTTGGCTAGGGCAAAAGTTCATGGGCTCCCGCCAATACGCTCGGGGAAGGGTCCGATCATTAACTCGTCACACAAAGTCCCGACCCAAATGGGTGCCTCAAACCAGCCCTTTGTGTTCGGGCTAACCAGCAACACTTATGTCCAGTTCAAATCTAGAGTGGATATGAGGCGGCCCTGGTGCATCTGTTAAGGCCAACCCATCCTGACCTCATATATATTTCACCCCACCCGCATCGTAAACAAAATCCTAGCCACTACACTCCACTCTGTCTCGCGGCACCTCACACTCGTCCACCACCACGTCGTCCATATCGCCTTCCTGGAGACCAAGCCCCGCCATCAGCTTCTCAATCTCACATGCGAAAGAAGAGCCGGCGGCCGCAGCCGAGCCCCCTCCTCTTTCCGCGGCCATAATTCAGCAAACCCTAACCTGAGTTTTCAAAGCAGCCGGGTATATGAAGGTGGGGGACCTAACCCGGCCCGAACCCAGCACAGAAACTCAAAACCAAGGCGGAATCGAAGCCCTAGGTCGGTCGGAGGGAAGGGATAAAGCTTTCCAACTCAACGGTGGTGAGATCGTCGCCAAGAGGTTGAAACCCTAGCTAGAGAGAACTATTCGCTATATTCCCTCGCTACGCTTTTCGTTTCTTCTCCAATATGGTCGCGTGATTCGGGTTCTTTTCATGTTGGGCCGGCCCAAGCACAACCTATGTCTCTATATCAGGTCGTGCCGCCCATTTTCTCCATTCTTGGCAGAAGTCCGGCACGGTTAGTCGTGACATGTTGTTCTTTAGACCATATCATATCAGCCGAGTTTTGGGAGTACAAGTTAGTTTTTAGTGGCAATACAAATTGCACCCAAAAAAGGTTCGTTCAAATATATGAGCAATGGATCTAGTTTCGAAAATCTAGATGTGAAGAGCGCAACAATGAAAACGATCAATAATTAAAGTGCTTGGTTAAAAATATACTCCCTCCGTTCCTAAATATAAGTCTTTAAAGAGATTTCATTAGTGGACTACATACGGATGTATATAGACATACTTTAGAGTATAGATTCACTCATTTTGCTCCGTATGTAGACTTCTAGTAAAATATCTTAAAAGACTTATATTTAGGAATGGAGGGAGTATTACATTTTAAACAGTCGGATCCAACAAAAATCACATGCATGCAACTCACCTCTCTCCTCTCCTAAGGAAAAAGCCAACCAAAACCCTTTCATGGCAATAAAAGACAGGACTGCGCTGCATCACTTGTCGCCTCTAGAGGAGCTTCGTCGTAAGAGCATCTACAACTGGACCAATCCAGTCCTTCAAACGTGCGTGGACGCGTCCCGAGGCGTCCGCGAACACTCATTGGTCGCATTTTAAATTTTGTTTTTTACATCCACGTATCTCATATCTTATCCCCTACTTTCATACACAAATATGCAAAATAAAACCTCTACGTACTACGTAGTACTATACTACTCATCGTCATCGTCGGAGATGGCCTGAGCCCGCCTGCACCGCCTTCATCTGCTGCCAATGAAGCCGTCTGGCCTCTGCAGCTGCCTTCTAGCAGATGGAGTTCATGATGGCCATCTACTCGGGCCACATATCTACAACCGTCGGCGCCTCCTCCTCCCTCACATCCAGCAAAGGCGCCTCCTCCTCCGGCTCGCGCTAGTCCTCCCACACAGCTAGTGTCAGCGCCTCCTCCGTTGGCTCATGCTCCTCCTCCTCTTCCACCCCAGCTCCTCCTCCTCTTCGTCCTCCACCTCCTGGAAATCCTCCTCCAGATCCAGAGGCAACCCTGCCTCCCTTCGGATCCGGACCCGCTCAAGGAGCCAGAAACGATGCTGGATTGTGTAGTGCCAGCAGCGTGGGGGCATGGCTGACGGGCTCGGTGGCGCGGCGGAAGGGAGGAGGTGGATGTGCTAGGGTTGGGGGACACCGACCGGCTTAAATAGCCAGCTATGGATAAGGGCGGGGAGCCGGAGCGGAGCCACACGACGTTCACCGCGCCGATGGTCAAGGCGCCCGTCGGACCGTCGGGTTTCCCGTTGAGTCCGTGTGGGGCCAAGCAATCGGGTCGACATGGCACGCGTGCTCGGGCTCCCCATATCCCCCCCATATTTGGCTGGAAATGAGGGTGCCAATCAGCCCGGGCATTTGAGGCCGGTATGAGAGGCCCGTCTGGATCGAATTTTTGTGACCAAACGATTTTTTTCAGACATTTGAGGAGGATTTGAGGGGTCCAGTTATAGATGCTCTAAACTTTGCAAGGGAGTATTACCCTAACTAGTGATTTCGTTGATATTTTTCTAATCTACACGTGCAAGTTTGATCGCAAAACGAATTACATGGGCATATCCAGAAATAGGTGAACATGTTCACTTCAATAACTTATTTTAAAATGCTTGATATGTAAAACAAATCCATGATTTTTTTTAAAGCAACCGAAATTTTTTAAATAAATGATTTTCTAAATAATTGAATTCTTTTCAAATTCGTCATTTTTTAAAAGTGCTTATATGTTGGAAAAAATATTGGATTTTTATAAATATTCATGTAATGCAAATAGACATTGTTTAAAAAAATAGTGTTCACACCAAAAAGAAATGTGCGTTTTATTGGATTTAGATATATATTCATATACACACATACACACATCATAAAGAAATGTGCATTTTATTCCAAAGGACAACAAATTAAACTAAGGAAAAACCTATCCCTCAGTCGGCTGATCCGTGCTACGCATCCAGCGGTTGCGCTACCGTTCGATCGAGTTGGATCACATCCTGGGGAAATCTTTTGGCCCCACGTCCTCTTTCTCTCTCGAACATCCAGAGACAGCAAGACACCGATGCCATCCCCGGGGCGCCGGTCCCAGGCGACGGATACGGCGGCGGTGAGGAACCCGGCGAGGCCGAAGAGTAGGCAGGCCGCGGAGACGGGCGGCGAGGAGAGGAGGCGGCGGAGCTAGGAGCGTCGGGAGGCTGCGGCCGGCGAGGAGGAGAACACCTTGGGCAAGCTGGGCATGGCTGCGGCCGCGCTGCCCTGCCGGGAGTGTGGCGGGCAGGCGGGCGGGGGCCGGGGAGCGTGCTGCGGCCGGTTGGTGGGGCAGCGGCGGCGTCAGATCGGAGAAGGGAGAGATAAAAAAAAATTCTGCAACTTGACCTATTTGTTGCAAAAATTTCTGAAACATGACCTTTGTTGCAAAAAATTCTCCCGCAAAAATACCTATGTTGCAGAAAGACGAAGAAAACAAAAATCTGCAACAAGCAAATTGTTTTCTGAAACTCGATCGATGTTTCAGGAATTAACGGGTCCAAAGTTTATTTATTGCAACAAAGCGAAAGTTTCTGCAACTCAACCGTCGTTTCAGGAATTATGCGTAGCAGCGTGTTTGTTTCCGCAACTCGAGCGTTGTTTCGGAATTTTGTGTGATGAACGGGAGGCGACCGAGCTGTTGATCGGACGGTGCATGCGTATGCATCGAACGGCTAAAAGGATGATGGATGGTTACTACAAATCTACCGATGGATGCCTAGCTGTCTAATGGGGGAAAAAAAGCAATCCTTGAAAACCGACAAGCAAAATATCTCAATAAATAAAAATGGGGAATCGCCATAGTGTGTCGGTCCACAACTGTAGAGCCATATGGTGAGTGCACCCTCCATATCCCGAGTAAGCGAGATATAGGACTTGCCGCTCATTGCAGCAAAGGGTCGGGCTATCGCACACCTGGAGCGATTAGACAGCCAAATTAGCATTTACTCCCATCATTTTTAAATATAAGATCTTTTAGAAATTTTACTATAAACTACATACAGATGTACATAGACATATTTTAATGTATAGATTCATTCATTTTGCTCTGTATGTAGTCGATAGTGAAATCTCTAAAAGATCTTATATTTAGGAACTAAGGAAGTAGCACACTAGACTGTTTTCTGTTTAGCAATGTTTTGGTCTGGTTTTCTCGGTTATAGGAAGGTTATAGACGGCACCGGCATGAATTATTATTTTTCTTGTATGTATTGTTCCTATACAGGTTTTTCCGGTCTTTATTTTGGATTTGAAAAAACAAGTTTCAGAGCTTTAGAAAATGTTCCCAAAATTTCAAAAGTGTCATGACTTTTTCAAAATATCATAATTTGAAAAAACAATCATGAACTTTCGAAAATATGTTCGTGTTTCTTCAAAAATGTTTGTGTCTTTTGAAATATATACCCAAAAGTTTTTTTACACCTTTCTAGAAATTAATATTTTTTCTAAAATACTCATAAAGTATTTTAAATCATATTTTTATGTTTTCCTTTTTATTATTCTATTTTAAATATATATCACCATTTTGAAATATATTTTTCTTTCCCTTTTCATTATTCTCTTTTGAAATATATTTCACAATTTTAAAATACTTTTTTAGTTTCATTTTTATTATTCTCTTTTTGGCCCGATATGCATCATGACACTATTGAGTGTTTTTTTTTGAATAATTTAGGTTGCTTATCATATACTCCCTCCGTCCTAAAATAAGTGTCTCAACCTTAGTACAATTTTATACTAGAGCTAGTACAAAGTTGAGACACTTATTTTAGAACGAAGGGAGTATGTCATATGATCAATATTGAGTTTATTGACCGGCTTGTAGCATGTGTGTGTGTTGTGCACGTACCGTTGAATCAGGTCGGTCCAAGAACGGCATTTTCTCTCTGGCTTATGTTCGTCCAATATAGACCCATTTGATGTACATATTACGCAGTCGCTGCTAAAGTGTTAATTAAGCCTTGGAGATCGCGTTATTTCAAGTTTGAGAAGTTTTGGGTATCTTTATCCGGATTTCATGATGTTGTCCAGCACGCGTGGGCTAAGAATGTCGCTCACACGGAGCCATTTCTCATTTTGCATCACGAGCTCAAGAATGCTGCAATTCAACTCTCTGAGTGGGGCAAGAAGCTCTTCTCTACAGCAAATATCCCTTTTCATGCGGCCTTGCTTGTGATCCTTTGACTCGACATCACACAAGAGGATCGCTCCCTCTCCCCTGAGGAGCTTGATCTTCGTACAAGACTCAAGCGAAGAGTGATGAGCTTGTCGGTGCTTCAACGAGCTCGCAAAAGTCAATGTGCTAGGATGTCTAACCTTAAGGAAGAAGATGCAAACACGAAGTTTTTCCATCGCCAAATCAATGCTCGGAGACAAAAGAATCACATCCATCGGATCGAACACGTACAAGCTTGGGTAACTGATCACGAACAAAAAGAGAAGATCTTCATGACCACTTCTTGAAGGCAATGGACATGAGAGACACAAGTACAACCATCGTATCAAACACGTGCACCTCAAGGAATATGTAGGCCTTGGAGTTCTCAACACTAACAGGTTTGTCGGTGCTCTACGACCAAAATGGCTTTGGTGTGAATGGAAGGAGCCGTGCAAGCTTTGGGTGGGCCTTGATAACCCTTGTTCGGAGGAGGACCTTGATTCCTTTTATGCCTCAACTACCATCACCCTTTGCAATGGCGCCAAAATACCTTTTTGGGACTCTCTGTGGCTTCTTAGGCGGAAGCCCAAGAACATCGCCCTCTAATCTTCAAGGCCTCCAAAAAGAAAAATTGAAATGTTAGGAAGGCTCTCAATAGAAATGCTTGGATGTTTAAGATTGACGACGACCCTTGGTGTGGAAACCTGCTAAGTGGTAATTTTCAAATTCAAAAAAACCCAGTCGAATTAAAAAAGGGCAATCTAAAACCAAATCCGTCCTGGTTCTATCTGTCTAGCCGTGATCCAAACGGGTCGCTCTTTTTTTAACTTTAGTGGAATTTAACCGGACTTGTTCGTTTTGCCCCTTTTCTACCTATACTTGGCTAGACTCGTGTACTTCGATTTACATACATTCACCTAATTTACTAATGTTATTGCTCATTTCTTCATTGGAATCCGGGCTCTTCTATCTTCGACTTATATTTTAGCTTTATTATTTATTTATTTCATTTCAATTTTCCCTCTTCCTCTTCGTCGTCTCTACTGCACATATATACGAGTTCTTCGCCCTTTGGATGCTTGTGCAGGAGATCAACCTTGACGACCAAGCGGATGATGACATTGTTTGGAAGCACTCCAATGACGGGATATACTCGGCGGGCACCACCTACAGGGATCAATTTCTTGGTTTGACTCTATCGACCATGGACCTCATGATTTGAAAAGCTTGGGGCCCTCCTAAAGTCAAATTCTTTGCTTGGCTGGCTATGCAAGACCGGATTTGAACTGCCGACCGTCTATAGGAGCGCGGCTGGGCAAACTGCGGCTTTTGCCCCCTTTGCAAAAGGGAAGATTAATCGGGTGCACACCTTTTCTACAAGTGTCATTTCATCATTCGGCATTGGAACTTTGTCATCCAGAAGTTTGATCTCGAACATATGGACACAATGTTGCGGCACTTGGAGGTTTTTTTTATGGAGTGGTGGGATAAGCGAACTAACACGCACAATCCAAATAGAAAAGCCTTGGCCTTGCTCAAGATGCTCGTGTCTTGGACAAAATGGAACAAGAGAAATGCTCGTATCTTCTGACATAAGAGTGCGTCGCCCCCAATCCTTCTAGAAGCAATTGTTCACCAGACTAAACTTTGGACCACCGCAGATGCAAAGAAATTAGGGTATATTGTAATGCGCGAGTAATTGACGTGATATTTTTTGGAAGAGCTTTGTAACACTCTAAAAAACTCTTCTCTCTTATTTAATGAATAAGGTAAATCTTTGTCTTCGTTTAAAACAAAATCCAATGCTCACATGAAAGTGACACGGTTGCTAGAGTCGATCGTTACCAAAGAGGTGTTTGGATACTCTAACTCGGTTAGAGATTATAGTTAGATTCTAATTCTGGACTAATTTTAAACTAACTCTAACCAAAGAGGTACGGTGTTTGGACGACAGAGTTAGAATACCAATAAAAGCATTTGTTTTTCCAATCATTTGGCTCCTTTAACCAGGATTTGGTGTGATGGAGGTAAGGAAAAAATAACTTTTTCTGGCCCCACCTAACTCTAACCCAAATAAGCACCTCATAGGAGGGTTTGTTTTTTTAAGTGGATTAAATGCATCTAATCAACTCTAACCCTTCTGTTTGAATGTTTTTGAATTAGCTTGGTCCAATCTAATCAAATCTAGCTCTAACCCGTGAATCCAAACAAGCCCAGCCCTAGTACGTGACGGCCTGCATGCTGCTTGGAGGCCGTGATCGACCTGGCATGCGACGCAGACTGCATCTGCACGTCGAGACAAACTAATAAAACAGTGGCTTCATGCACCTTGAGCTACCGCGTATGCACGGCACCGGTTGGATCGACACCTTCGGGCGTTTACTGTTGACCGCGACGGACCAGACAGCAGCAGCGACTCGCACGTGGGCACGTGGCCTGCGTGGCAGCCGCCGACGAGGTCGCCTGGTTTCCCGTTTCCAACGGCGGCCGCCGCCCGCCGCGGGTCTCCGGCCGTCCGACTCCATGATTGAGAGAGCTAGTGGCACCGCGCACTTGCTCCCGTTGGTTTCAACGTTCGTTCCTTCGTTCGTCGAGCCGGGTTGACGGGGTAGGCTACGCCGCTGATTTGGCCGGATGCATGCTTTTCCTACATGCTGGCCGCCGTCGTCGGCACCCGCATGCTGGTCGCCGGTCCGTATTCCATTTCCATCCGGTCAGTCAGAAAGGTACGTGTGTGATGATCAGGTCGGTCGGGTCGGGTCACGGTAGCAACGTACGAACTCAGGGAAAACCGCTCCCGGCGGTCTCATGATCAGCGCGTACATACTACATACACATATACGTACCGGAGACCGTCCGCGATGACCGAGCGAGGATCCCCGGTCGATCCATCGAACCTTCCTATCGATCTAGAGAACCATAGAGTGCCGTCCGCGTACGTTTTTCTCTTTGCAAAAATAATTCAGATCTATTATCAAAGATCATTAGAAGTACAAAGCATCTCAAACATAATAAAAATTACATCAAGATAACGAGACCACCGTACGATCACTATCGTCGTTAGAACGAGCCATCGACGCGTCGGGGTCGCCGTTCACCTATCGGAGCCGGCTTGACTTTATCGATGACAGCTGAAAAGTCTCCGTGCACAAGCCCCTAAACAGTGGCGATTCTACTCGGCATGCTTCAATAGGTTCAAGCTTGCGCTCTGAAATTGAAAAACGAAAATTTACTACTAGTTCCTAGTCCATCTCAGCCCAATGTCTAGTGTCTAGCCTGTTGTTTACCTGTTCCAACCCTTGTACTAAGAAGATGAGCATGTCCTTTATTTTCATCCAAGATTCGCCACTATCTCTAAAGACCAACGTCATGTAGCCGCAGTCTTTGTTGTTGAACCTTTGAATTAAAGGCCAAGATCTAGCGACCAATGGGGTGAGGAATAAGAATTATTCACAGGGAGGGCGATAAATAGTCTAAACTAATTGTTCAAATCTTCAACAAAGTTCACGTGTGTTAAAAATCTGTTCGCGCCATTCCTGAAGAATATTTGTGTCATTTGAATAATGTCCACGTGTTTAAAAACATATTCATGAAATTTTATAAACATGTTGAAGAAAATGTGGGAAATTGTTCACGTAATTCCAAAAGTTCTTGTAACATTTAAAAAATATGCTGATAATATAGTTTGCTATTTTGTTTGTTCAAATTTAGAAAAATGTCCGTCAAATATAAAAAACTTTCTTTGCATTTAAAAAGAAGTTCGCAAACACTTACCAGAAATTCACGTGCTTCACTAAAAATGTCCGTGTCATTTTTTTAATTGTTCAAAGTGTGTTTAAAAACGTTCATTTCGTATTAAAAATGGTCAACGTGCATTTCACAAATATTCAGTGTGTATTCAAGAAATGTTTATTGTGTATCTGAAAAAGGTCCAACATCTATTTGAAAAATATAATGAAACAAGAAAACAAACAGGAAAAAAGAAAAACCAAAAACAAAATAGCAAGAAGAAAATAACAAAATGACGGGGAACATGAGGACTTGTTCTTGTTAATAGGTCCTAGCAAAAGGGCCCGTGCGTTGCAACGGGAGAAAAATAAATAAATCTTCAATGGTGCTGATCATATTATGTCTTTAAAATTTTAGGACATTTCTTGAAATGCATGAACATTTTTTGAATTAGCAAACATTTTTTTCAATTGCACTCAAAAAATAATACACAATTGTTTTTAAAAATCATGGACTTTTATTGTTTTTACCAACATTTTTCTCAAAATTATGAAGATTTTTCTGAATATGCGAATATTTTTACAAAAACCCCGAGCATTTTTTGAATTCACAAACATTTTATGTTTTCTTCAAACTTTTGTTTCAAAATTCTCAGTTTTATAAATTGCAACAGTTTTCAAAGTTCTAAATTATTTAAATTAAAAAATGGAACGGAAAAATTAAAATAAAAAACGAGACTAAAAACAGAGGCACAAATTGTTTTTAAGATTTTTACACGGACTTTTGTTTAAAATCATTGAATTTTATATTTTATGGACATTTCTTAAAATTTAAACATTTTTTTGTATATGCAAACATTTTTCAAAACTCCTCAGTAGTTTTTGAATTCTAAAAAAATATGTTTATTTTATTATTTTATTTCGAAATTCTCAGTTTCTTATAATTTAGAAAAGTTATTTGAAGTTCTAAATTATTTAAAGTACAAAAGCAAATGGAACTGAAAATAAAAATAAAAGAACTAAACAAAAAAACAGGCACCCACGCATGGGCCAGCCCTAATAGGTGTGCTGCATCTTTTTCCGACGGCCAGAGCGTAATATAGGAGGTGCCTACATGGGCCGGCCCAGTCCGGAGATTTTTCCGTTTAAAAGGTTTTTTATGACTTATAGGTGGCATTGGTGGGTAATTTTAGTCAACTTTAAGGCAATTTAAATGACGTACGGCAGAAGCAATATTTTCTTTATTAGTATATATATATATATACTAGATGTTGCCTGCAACAAAAGTCGACGTAAATACTCCCTCCGTCCGAAATTAATTGTCACACAAATAAACAAAAATAGATGTATCTAGAACTAAAATACATCTAGATACATTCATTTTTATGACAAGTATTTTCAGATGGAGGAAGTAGTTGGAAATAGATAAGAACTAACATGCTAAACAAATTAAGATGAATAAGGTTCCATTTGATTATGCGGTGTATTTTGGAAATTACTTTCCTCTTTTTTGACATAATAGTTTACTGAATATATCTTTTTTTTTCTGTAACAAAATAGTTTACCAGAAATAAATTCCAGAATTCAACAAGACATCACATCAACTACAAATTGGACAGAACACTTGGAGTAGAACATATATAGATATATATTGCGTGCATAAGATGTGCCACACATGATTCCGATTGGAAGCCACGTATTAGGTTGTTGTGTAAGAATGCTGGACGATTTAAGTTTGGGACACTGTGTATGCGGCATCTGAACAAGCGAATCGTAATTGCGTTACGGGCTTTGGACTATATAGCAAAAGGGCCCGTGCGTTGCAATGGAATAAAAAAATGCCGCACGTTCTTAATTTATAAAAAATGATTCATAATCCGAGATTTTTTAGTTACGACATAAACAAAGATGAACTTACCCTACAAAAGTGCAATTCAAGATTTTCACTGACCATATGCCGCATGAGAGCAGAAAATAGATTCAAAATCCAGCAACCACTCTGTATGCATATCTGGCCGATGTTGTGTACGTCGGACGCCGCTGTGTTCGCATGTATACTGTCGTACGTGAGTGAAAGAAATCAAGATGAATTAATCCACAGGTCATTGGGGCAAAAAAAAAAATGTTCGCGGTCTAGTTAGTGGTATACAATCTGACAACCTATCATAGATAGTTGGCCTCTTCAACAAATAATCCATTTCATCTTCTCCTCCAAATTTCTATCGCTTGATTTGAATCAGCCTGATAGAAGAAAAGAAAAAAAGATAAACAAAAAGAGGCAAACAATTAAACAAAAATCGCTTTGATTTGAATCAGCCTGATAGAAGAATAGAAGAAAAGGTAAATAAAAAAGGGAAAATTAAACAAAAATTGCTTCATTTGAATCAGCCTGATAGAAGGAAAAAAGAAAAGATAAACAAAAAAGAGAAAAAAATTAAACAAAAATCGCTTTGATTTGAATCAGCCTGATAGAAAGAAAGAAAAAAATTAAACAAAAATTGCTTCATTTGTATCAGCCTGATAGAAGGAAAAAATAAAAGATAAACAAAAAAGAGAAAACAATTAAACAAAAATCGCTTTGATTTGATTCAGCCGGATAGAAGAAAAGGTGAAAAAGAAAAAAAAATAAACAAAAATTGCTTCATTTGAATCAGCCTGATAGAAGGAAAAAATAAAAGATAAAAAAAAAAGAAAACAATTAAATAAAATAGCTTTGATTTGAATCAGCCTGATAGAAGAAAAGGTAAAAAAGAAAGAAAAAATTAAACGAAAATTGCTTCATTTGAATCAGCCTGATAGAAGGAAAAAAGAAAAGATAAAAAAAAAGAGAAAACAATTAAACAAAAATCCCTTTGATTTGAATCAGCCGGATAGAAGAAAAGGTAAAAAAGAAAAAAAAATTAAACAAAAATTGCTTCATTTGAATCAGCCTGATGGAAGGAAAAAAGTAAAGATAAACAAAAAAGAGAAAACAATTAAACAAAAATAGCTTTGATTTTAATCAGCCTGATAGAAGAAAAGGTAAAAAAGAAAGAAAAAAATTAAACAAAAATTGCTTCATTTAAATCAGCCTGATAGAAGGAAAAAAGAAAAGATAAACAAAAAAGAGAAAACAATTAAACAAAAATCACTTTGATTTGAATCAGCCGGATAGAAGAAAAGGTAAAAAAGAAAGAAAAATTAAACAAAAATTGCTTCATTTGAATCAGCCTGGTAGAAGGAAAAAATAAAAGATAAACAAAAAAGAGAAAACAATTAAACAAAAATCGCTTTGATTTGAATCAGCCGGATAGAAGAAAAGGTAAAAAAGAAAGAAAAAAATTAAACAAAAATTGCTTGATTTGAATCAGCCTGATAGAAGGAAAAAAGAAAAGATAAACAAAATAGAGAAAACAATTAAACAAAAATCGCTTTTATTTGAATCAGCCGGATAGAAGAAAAGGTAAAAAAGAAAGAAAAATTAAACAAAAATGCTTGATTTTAATCAGCCTGATAGAAGGAAAAAAGAAAAGATAAACAAAAAAGAGAAAACAATTAAACAAAAATCGCTTTGATTTGAATCACCCGGATAGAAGAAAAGGTAAAAAAGAAAAAAAATTAAACAAAAATTGCTTCATTTGAATCAGCCTGATAGAAGGAAAAAATAAAAGATAAACAAAAAAGAGAAAACAATTAAACAAAAATCGCTTTGATTTGAATCAGCCGGATAGAAGAAAAGGTAAAAAAGAAAGAAAAATTAAACAAAAATTGCTTCATTTGAATCAGCCTGGTAGAAGGAAAAAATAAAAGATAAACAAAAAAGAGAAAACAATTAAACAAAAATCGCTTTGATTTGAATCAGCCGGATAGAAGAAAAGGTAAAAAAGAAAGAAAAAAATTAAACAAAAATTGCTTGATTTGAATCAGCCTGATAGAAGGAAAAAAGAAAAGAGAAACAAAAAAGAGAAAACAATTAAACAAAAATCGCTTTTATTTGAATCAGCCGGATAGAAGAAAAGGTAAAAAAGAAAGAAAAATTAAACAAAAATGCTTGATTTTAATTAGCCTGATAGAACGAAAAAAGAAAAGATAAACAAAAAAAAGAAAACAATTAAACAAAAATAGCTTTGATTTGAATCAGCGTGATAAAAGAAAAGGTAAAAAAGAAAGAAAAAAATTAAACAAAAATTGCTTGATTTTAATCAGCCTAATAGAAGAAAAAAAGAATAGGTAAACAAAAAAAAGAAAAAGTAACTTAGAAGTGGATTCGAACCCGGGTGTCTAGGGAAGAAGGGGCGCACTCTAGCCAGTATGTAGGACCACTTAGTTGCCATATTGCGGTTCAACTTCTTATGTACCAATACATGGCCGAGCGACGTGATAAAACCGATCTGTTTCCTTTTGACTTGAAGGTGGCATAGTGGGTAATTTGAAGCAACTTTAGGGGTAATATTTATGACGTACGACAGAAGCATTATTTGCATTATTAGTAGTAAAGATATACTAGCACACATGCCCGTGCGTTGCAACGGAAAAAAATAAATCATCCCCATACACACACTCGACGACATCAAGAAATCATATGAATTCTTTCACAACGTAGTACGAGAAACAACATGATACGTGATTTTTTTAAGTAACTAAAGTTGTGTCCAATTTATTAAACAACAGACATATCTACCTAGTTGTCGGTATCAATTCACGTCTTAGCGGTGTTCTTCCTTAGTAATACCTAAAATATAATTCATTACCCGTAAAAATAATAACATATCTACCTAGTTGCCGGTATCAATTCATGTCTTTGTGGTATTCCTCCTTGGTGATCCTTCAAAAATAATGCATTACCCGTAAAAGTAATAATGCATAAAATAGCAAATTACACTTTAGTACTCAATGATAGCACGTGCATAAGAGCCTTAGTTTTGTTTTGTTGTTATATGTGTTTGTAACTGTAATCTAAGTCTTAATTTGCTTGCAAACATGTTAGATATCTTCATTGAAAACAATCAATCTGTAATGATATGTAAAACAAATAGGCATTTTTAAATACCCCATATAAAATAAACTACTAATTAAGGGTGTAACATAAAAATAATTTTTAAAATGATTATCATGCAAGATAATATCATATCTAGAATGTACACATTTTTCAGTGATTTTCGTATAGAACTTTCTAAATTTCAAGTTAGCATTTGAAAAATATGAATATTTTTTAAAATACTTGAATCTGCCAAAAAAAATAAGAAGAAAATGGCTTGGCTTGGGCGAGGCTGTTCTATCTTACGCTCACATGAGATCAGGAGAAAAGAAAGAAAAAGGGGGAGCAGTGGGGATCGAACTCAGGTTGGGTGAATGGGAGCGCAAGGCTCCAACCAATAGGCTACTGGCGGAACAATTGTTAATAATGAGATAACATCCTACATAATTATGTCGGACGCTGATGACTTTAGAAAGAAACGAACCGGTATTATAACTTACGGGTGGCATAGTGGGTAATTTTGGCAAACTTTATGAGCAAATTTAATGACGTACCACAGAAGCAATAGGTGATTTATTAGTATATATATATATATATATATATGATCTCCCGTAGCATCTTGCACTTGTGGTGGGGCTGATGACTTCACTTATGGAGAATCCATAAGAGGGGCTCTTACTCTTTCTTCCCGTGGACGAATGTGGCTTTATCCCATAGTCCTTAGAGCAACTCTAGCAGAACCCGTATCCCGCCCTCACCCGCAAAATAATCGCTAAAATGCGGGTCGGGGCGGAAAAGCCAGCCCGATCAGACCCCGCAGTCCGCCCCTGCCCGCAAAATTTTTTAAAGGGCGCGGCAAATCCCCGTCCCCAACCCTGGAAAACGTCGGTTTCCCCCTCGCGGCTGCGGTGCCCTGCATATATTCGGAAGCGGTTGGTGGGGGACATTTCATCCCGCGCTTTCTCCCACCAACCACCTCTCCTCTCTCCCCTCGCGCCGCCGCCGGCCGCTGCCCAAGATTCCGGCGACAGCAGCCGGCAGGAGCACGCCGAAAGGCCGCCACGCGCACGAGGCCTCCCCTCCCTTCCCTCCTTCGTTGGAGGGCCGCCGGATTTGCAGATCTGCGGCACTTCATCATCGGATTTGTCTTTCTTCCGGCCGTCGGTTGCCGCCCGAGGCGATGGAGTGGTCGGGGAGCCTCTCCCGCAGCCCAGGCAAGGTCGCATCGCTGCATGCAGGCACGGGTTCGTCTGCCCGCCGCCGCCGAAGGTTTGCAGGCATAGACTCGTCCGTCCATCCATCGGGATCGGCGCTCGCGCAGCGTCTTTGTGGCATGCCGATGTCGCTCATGAATGCGACGACTGCCAGCGCCAAGTGCTGCGGCTAACTTCGGGCACGCCGACACACCCCGGATGGGTGTTCTACAAATGCGAAAACGACGGGGTACGTGCACTTGCGGTAGCTCGTTTCATAGCTCATTCTTTAGTTCAATTGCGGTAGCTCGCTCCGAGCTTGCTCATTCTTTTGTGTAGGACGATGGATGCTCATTTTGGTTTTGGGAAGGCCAATACATTGATTTGTTGATATAAAGAAACTTAATAGATGTTAGTGCACTCCTTAGTACAATCGAAGGCAATGATGCGGCTGCATGCGCAAATAGAGGGGAAGCAACGTCTACTTCTTTGAAACCAAAGATGAAGGATGAAGAAAGCAAGATCAAGAATCCGCAGATCAGTAATGAGTGCATGAAGAAGATATTAATTCAACTAGTGGGAGCAGTTATGAAAGTTGGAAATCTTCTGAAATGCATACTTGTGGTTTTTGTTTTCTTTGGTTTTGCTATTCTAGCCAAGAATTGGTGATATCTTTTGTATCCAATGTTGTTGCAAAAGCAAAGAAAAGCATCGTGCTAGATCAATTTAAGTTGCAAATCTAAGTTTTACGGGCCGGGAGGAGCTGCGCCAGATTAGAACCCGCAGAAGCCGATCTGTAAAAAAGCATATTCCGCGAATATACTCCGAGGCTGGAGACGGCTGCGACATCAACTTTGCCTTCTCCCTTGGAGCGTCCGTCGCAGGTTGACTCGAAGCTGATGGGTTCCACTGAGTCGTCTTCACCGATGAGGCGCCCAAAGGCTGCAGCGGCGGACGACGTCTCGGCTCCGAACGTTGTGGTCGAGGGGGGTTCTCCACCAACAACACCCCCTCCCGCAGCGACTCAAGGCCTTAGGCGTGGGGATCAGCCTAAACCCCCACCCAGGCGTAGCATGCGACACCCCGTGGCAGCGGATGGCTCATCGGCGACAGATGAGAACGCGTTATCCAAGGCGATGAGGCGCAAGGCGGAGTTACCGGAACCGTCAACAATGGGTACGTCTAATGCTAAGAATTCATTTTTATCTTATTCATCTGCCAAGTTAGCTTCCAACTTAAACAAAGTAGGTGTCAACTTAGGTAAAAATGAACATGAAATCACTATCTCGACCAACGCTTGGAAGCATATGGAGTATGACCGATTAAAGGTTTATCCGGGTGCATCTAGTAGGTCGGTTACCACCTACTTAGATGAGGAAGAAGCGAATGCCACTATTGATGGACAACTTCTATCACATCTTGTGGGAGAGGTGATGGAGATGGGATCGGATGAGGACGAGCTAGGATCTATTTATGATCTACATGCCTCCGGCCAAAAATCCAAAACCGCCAGAGACAAAAAGAATAAAAAAGTAAGAAAGTTCGAGAAACAGCCAAAATGTCCAATTGTTTCCCAATGAACGACATCTTCATGAATAGCAGAGGTCTTGGTGACTTGGCTAAACATTTGAATATTGCCCAATATGTTCGGGATCATAAATTAGATTTTTTGGCTGTCTCCGAAACCGGAAGGAGGGATTTTCCAGTGAGTGTCCTAGATCGCCTTTCATGCGGGATGGACTTTACTTGGCACTCGATCCCTCCTCGTGGAAGATCTGGCGCCATCTTACTCGGTGTACTTTCAGACTCCATGGAACTGTTAGCTTATACGAGTGGGGAATTTCACATAAAATTCCACGTTCGTAACAAAGCGGACAACTTCATATGGAGTTTAGTCGCCGTATATGGTGCTGCTCGGGAGGAGCGAAAAGCTGCTTTTCTCCGGGAGATGGTAGACCTAGCTAATAATGATCCTCATCCTATTCTAATAGGAGGAGACTTTAATATGCTAAGGTACCCGTATGAGAAAAGTAAAGGTAGATTCGATAATCATTGGCCTTTCTTGTTCAATGTTGTCATTGATAGTTTGGACTTAAGAGAGGTACATATGACAGGTAGACGGTTCACATGGGCGAATAGTCTACCTGAGCCAACATACGAGAAACTGGATCGTGTACTGATGAGTACTGATTGGGAAGACAAATACCCATTAGTAACAGTACGCGCCCTGGAACGTATCGAGGATTTATCGGATCATGCCCCTCTACTCTTATCAACCGACACATTGAAACCAAACATGCAACACCGCTTCAAATTTGAGTTGGGATGGTTGTTGCGTGATGGTTTTGATGACATGGTTAAAAGAGTGTGGTCTGCTCCGGTTCCGGGAACTAGCCCCATTCGAAGATGGAGCGTTAAAATTCGTAATTTGCGTAAACATCTTCGTGGATGGGCTAGACACATAGCCGGGATTTAAAAAAAGAAAAAGAGCGCATGTGTACCACCATTGACAAGCTTGACCGAGCTACAGAGACACGAGTGCTAACCACGCATGAAATTGAGCTTAAAAGCCAAGCCAATGCGGAGGTGGCACGAATGCTGCGTGAGGAAGAACTCAGATGGTACCAAAGATCAAAATCTAACTTCATCCTGAAGGGAGATGCAAATACGAAGTATTTCCAGAATGTTGCCAATGGCAGACATAGGAAAAAAAGTATTCACGTCCTAAATCGGGATGAAGGGATGATTGAGGGTCAGGAACGACTCAAGGCTTATATTACAAGCTATTACAAAGGGTTGTTCGGTGCTCCAGCAGATGATGTTTTGTCCATGGATGAGACTCGAACGGATGACATAGCTCAGGTCTCTAACGAGGAAAACACCCTTTTGAATGCTTCCTTCACCGAAGAGGAGATTAAAACGGCGGTTTTTCAGATGGAGCGTAATAAGGCACCTGGGCCAGATGGCTTTCCCGCTGAGTTTTATCAGCACTTTTGGGATGTGATTAAGTCGGATCTTTTTGAGTTGTTCCAATGTTGGCAGGTTGGACAACTTGAATTGTTTCGTCTGAACTTTGGGGAAATTGTTTTGTTGCCTAAAGTTTTGGAGGCAGAAAGGATACAATAGTATAGACCGATATGCCTCCTTAATGTTAGCTTCAAAATTTTCACGAAAGTCGCAACCATTAGGATAAACTCGGTGGCTGATCATGTGGTCAAACCTACACAAACTGCTTTTATGCAAGGTAGGAATATATTGGATGGTGTCGTCGTACTTCTCGAAACCGTCCATGAGATGCACACTAAAAAGCTTAACGGAGTCATTTTCAAAATTGATTTTGAAAAGGCTTATGATAAAGTGAAGTGGTCGTTCCTCCAACAAACTCTGAGAATGAAAGGTTTTTCGGAGGAGTGGTGTGCTTTGATCCATAGTTGTGTTTCGGGAGGAAGTGTTGCCGTCAACGTCAATGATGAAATCGGACGCTTCTTCCAAACCAAAAAGGGGTTAAGACAAGGTGATCCTTTATCGCCCATATTATTTAATATTGTGGCGGATATGTTAGCGATCATGATTGAACGCGCGAAGCTAGACGGCCAAATTGAGGGAGTAGTCCCACACATAGTGGATGGGGGATTATCTATTCTTCAATATGCGGACGACACAATTCTTTTTATGGAACATGATCTAGATAAAGCAGTGAATCTGAAATTAATATTATCAGCATTCGAGCAGTTATCCGGATTGAAGATTAATTTCCATAAAAGTGAATTGTTTTGTTTCGGCGAGGCCCGGGATGCAGCAGCTCAATACGCCGAGATATTCGGATGCGAGCAAGGTCAATTTCCTATTTAAGTATTTGGGGATACCGATACATTATAGGAGATTGACGAATGCGGAATGGAAGCACGTCGAAGAACGTTTGCAAATAAGGCTAGCTAGCTGGAAGGGGAAGTTGTTGTCCCTATAGGGTAACGTAGCATAAATACAAAATTTTCCTACGCATATTCAGATCTTCCTATTGAGAGACCAGCAATGAGAGAGGGGTAAGAGCATCTTCATACCTTTGAAGATCGCTAAGAGGAAGCGTTGCTAGAACGCGGTTGATGGAGTCGTACTCGCAGCAATTCCGATCTAGTGCCGAACTACGGCACCTCCGCGTTCAACACACGTGCAGCCCGGTGACGTCTCCCGCACCTCGATCCAGCAAGGAGGAGGGAGAGGTTGGGGAAGAACTCCAGCAGTACAACGGCGTGGTTTCGATGGAGAGACGAGGTCTCCCGGCAGGGCTTCGCCAAGCACCGGCAGAGAGGAGGAGGAAGAAGGGCAGGGCTGCGCCGAGGGAGAGGGAGAAGTCTGTCTCCCAAGGGCCAAAACCCCTCTCTATTTATAGGAGGAGGGGGAGGGGCTGCGCCACCCCTAGGGTTTCCTCCCTAGGGGTCGGCGGCCACCAGATGGGAAAGGGGGGCGGCGGCTAGGGTGGGGAGGGGGTGGCGCACCACCTGGTGGGCCTTAGGCCCACCTAGCTTAGGGTTTGCCCCCCTTTTCTCTCCCCCACGCATTGGGCTGAGTGGGGAGGCGCACCAGCCCACCTAGGGGCTGGTTCCCTTCCCCACTTGGCCCACCTTACCTCCCGGGGTCGTTGCCCCCCTTCGATGGACCCCCGGGGCCACCTCCGGTGGTCCCGGTGGTCCCGGTACGTTACCGGTGATGCCCAAAACACTTCCGGTATCCGAAACCATCCGTCCTATATATCAATCTTTACCTCCATACCATTCCGGAGCTCCTCGTGACGTCCGGGATCTCATCCGGGACTCCGAACAACTTTCGGTAACCTCGTATAACAATTCCCTATAACCCTAGCATCATCGAACCTTAAGTGTGTAGACCCTACGGGTTCGGGAGACAGGCAGACATGACCGAGACGCCTCTCCGGCCAATAACCATCAGCGGGGTCTGGATACCCATGGTGGCTCCCACTTGCTCCACGATGATCTCATCGGATGAACCACGATGTCAAGGATTCAATCAATCCCGTATTCGATTCCCTTTGTCTGTCGGTATAGAACTTGCCCAAGATTCGATCGTCGGTATACCTATACCTTGTTCAATCTCGTTACCGGTAAGTCTCTTTACTCGTTCCGTAGCACGTCATCGTGTGACTAACTCCTTAGTCACATTGAGCTCATGATGATGTTCTACCGAGTGGGCCCAGAGATACCTCCCCGTCACATGGAGTGACAAATCCCGATCTCGATTCGTACCAACCTAACAGACACTTTCGGAGATACCCGTAGTGCACCTTTATAGTGACACAGTTACGTTGTGACGTTTGATACACCCAAAGCACTCCTACGGTATCCGGGAGTTCACAATCTCACGGTCGAAGGAAAAGATACTTGACATTAGAAAAGCTTTAGCATACGGACAATACGATCTAGTGCTATGCTTAGGATTGGGTCTTGTCCATCACATCATTCTCCCAATGATGTGATCCCGTTATCAATGACATCTAATGCCCATGATCAGGAAACCATGATCATCTATTGACCAACGAGCTAGCCAACTAGAGGCTTGCTAGGGACACATTGTGATCTATTTATTCACACATGTATTACTGTTTCCTGTTAATACAATTATAGCATGAACAATAGACGATTATCATGAACAAGGAAATATGATAATAGCCATTTTATTATTGCCTCTAGGGCATATTTCCAACAGTCTCCCACTTGCACTGGAGTCAATAATCTAGTTACATTGTGATGTATCGAACACCCATAGCATTATGGTGTTGATCATGTTTTGCTCGTGGAAGAGGTTTAGTCAGCGGGTCTGCAATATTCAGATCCGTGTGTACTTTACAAATATCTATCACTCCACTCTGGACATGGTCCTGGATGGAGTTGTAGCGGCGTTTGATGTGCTTCGTCTTCCGGTGAAACCTGGGCTCCTTGGCTATGGCAATGGCCCCAGTGTTATCACAGAAGAGTGTCATTGGACCCGACGCGCTTGGAACCACTCCAAGGTCGATGATGAGCTCCTTCATCCAAATTCCTTCATGAGCCGCTTCTGAAGCAGCTATGTACTCCGCTTCACATGTAGATGCTGCCACGACTTCTTGCTTGCTGCTACACCAGCTCACTGCCCCACCATCCAACACATATACGTATCTGGTCTGTGACTTAGAGTCATCCGGATCTGTGTCGAAGCTAGCGTCGACGTAACCCTTTACGACGAGCTCTTCGTCACCTCCATAAACGAGAAACATTTCCTTAGTCCTTTTCAGGTACTTAAGGATATTCTTGACCGCTGTCCAGTGTTCCATACCGGGATCACTTTGGTACCTCCCTACCAAGCTTATGGCAAGGTTTATATCAGGTCTGGTACACAGCATGGCATACATTAAAGAGCCCACGGCTGATGCGTAGGGGACAGAACTCATCTTCTCTCTATCTGCTGCCGTGGTCGGCGACTGAGTCTTACTCAATCTCACACCTTGCAAAACTGGCAAGAACCCTTTCTTTGAGTTTTCCATATTGAACTTCTTCAATATCTTGTCAAGGTATGTACTTTGCGAAAGACCTATGATGCGTCTTGATCTATCTCTATAGATCTTGATGCCGAATATGTATGCAGCTTCTCCAAGGTCCTTCATTGAAAAACTTTTGTTCAAATAGGCATTTATGCTCTCCAACATCTCTATATTATTCCCCATCAATAATATGTCATCCACATATAGTATGAGGAAAGCTACAGAGCTCCCACTCACTTTCTTGTACAGACAGGCTTCTCCGTAAACCTGTATGAACCCAAACGCTTTAATCACCTCATTAAAGCGAATGTTCCAACTCCGAGATGCTTGCACCAGCCCATAGATGGAGCGCTGGAGCTTGCACACTTTGTTAGCACCCTTAGGGTCGACAAAACCTTCTGGTTGCATCATATACAACTCTTCCTTAAGGTTCCCGTTAAGGAACGTTGTTTTGACGTCCATTTGCCAAATTTCATAATCATAAAAGGTGGCAATTGCTAACATGATTCGGACTGATTTCAGCTTCGCTACGGGAGAGAAAGTCTCTTCGTAGTCAACTCCTTGAATTTGTCGAAAAGCCTTTGCGACAAGTCGAGCTTTGTAAACGGTTACATTACCGTTTGCATCAGTCTTCTTCTTGAAGATCCATTTATTTTCTATGGCTCGCCGGTCATCGGGCAAGTCCACCAAAGTCCATACTTTGTTCTCATACATGGATCCTATCTCGGATTTCATAGCCTCAAGCCATTTGTTGGAATCCGGGCCCGCCATCGCTTCTTCATAGTTCGAAGGTTCACCGTTGTCTAACAACATGATTTCCATCACAGGGTTGCCGTACCACTCTGGTGCGGAGCGTGCCCTTGTGGAACTTCGCGGTTCAGTAGTAACTTGATCCGAAGCTTCATGATCATCATCATTAACTTCCTCTTCAGTTGGTGTAGGCGCCACAGGAACAACTTCCCGCGCTGCGCTACTATCCTGTTCGAGAGGGGGTGTAATTACCTCATCAAGTTCTACCTTCCTCCCACTTACTTCTTTCGAGAGAAACTCTTTCTCTAGAAAGGATCCGTTCTTGGCAACAAAGGTCTTACCTTCGGATCTAAGATAGAAGGTATAACCAATAGTTTCCTTAGGGTATCCTATGAATACGCATTTCTCCGCTTTGGGTTCGAGCTTTTCTGGTTGAAGTTTCTTCACATAAGCATCGCAGCCCCAAACTTTAGGAAACTAGAACTTAGGTTTCTTGCCAAACCATAGTTCATACGGTGTCGTCTCAACGGATTTTGACGGTGCCCTATTTAAAGTGAATGCTGCAGTTTCTAATGCGTGTCCCCAAAATGATAGCGGTAAGTCGGTAAGAGACATCATAGATCGTACCATATCTAATAAAGTGCGATTACGACGTTCAGACACTCCGTTGCGTTGCGGTGTGCCAGGAGGCGTCAGTTGTGAAACGATTCCACACTTCCTTAGGTGTGTGCCAAACTCGTGACTCAAATATTCTCATCCACGATCAGATCGTAGATACTTAATTTTTTCTGTCACGTTGATTCTCGACCTCACTCTGAAATTCCTTGAACTTTTCAAATGTCTCAGATTTGTGCTTCATCAAGTAGATATACCCATACCTACTCAAATCATCGGTGAGAGTGAGAACATAACGATAGCCACCGCAATCTTCAACGTTCATTGGACCACATACATCAGTATGTATTATTTCCAATAAGTCGGTTGCTCTCTCCATTATTCCTGAGAATGGAGTCTTAGTCATCTTGCCCATGAGGCACGGTTCGCATGTGTCAAATGATTCAAAGTCAAGAGACTCTAATAGTCCATCAGTATGGAGCTTCTCCATGCGCTTAACGCCGATATGACCAAGGCGGCAGTGCCACAAGTATGTGGGAGTATCATTATCAACTTTACATCTTTTGGTACTCACACTATGAATATGTGTAACATCACGATCGAGATTCATCAAGAATAAACCATTCACCAGCGGAGCATGACCATAAAACATATCACTCATATAAATAGAACAACCATTATTCTCTGACTTAAATGAGTAGCTGTCTCGCATTAAGCAAGACCCTGATACAATATTCATGCTCAAAGATGGTACTAAATAACAATTATTAAGGTTTAAAACTAATCCCGACGGTAGATGTAGAGGTAGCGTGCTGACGGCGATCACATCGACTTTGGAACCATTCCCCACGCGCATCGTCACCTCGTCCTTGGCCAGTCTCCGCTTATTCCGCAGTTCCTGCTTTGAGTTGCAAATGTGAGCAACAACACTGGTATCAAATACCCAGGAGCTACTACGAGCGCTGGTAAGGTACACATTAATAACATGTATATCACATATACCTTTAACGTTGCCGGCCTTCTTGTCTGCTAAGTATTTGGGGCAGTTCCGCTTCCAGTGACCTTTTCCCTTGCAATAGAAGCACTCAGTCTCAGGCTTGGGTCCATTCTTTTTCTTCTTCCCGGCATCTGGCTTACCGGGCGCGGCAACAGCTTTGCCGTCTTTCTTGAAGTTCTTCTTACCCTTGCCTTTCTTGAAACTAGTGGTCTTGTTGACCATCAACACTTGATGCTCTTTCTTGATTTCTACTTCTGCAGACTTGAGCATCGAGTACAACTCGGGAATGGTCTTCTCCATCCCTTGCATGTTGTAGTTAAGCACAAAGCCTTTGTAGCTTGGTAGGAGAGACTGGAGGATTCTGTCAATTATAGCATCATCCGGAAGTTCGACTCCAAGTGAAGTCAGACGACCGTGTAACCCAGACATTTTGAGTATGTGCTCACTGACACAACTGTTCTCCTCCATCTTACAACTAAAGAACTTGTCGGAGACTTCATATCTCTCGACACGGGCATGAGCTTGAAAAACTAGCTTCAGCTCCTGGAACATCTCATATGCCCCGTGTTGCTCAAAACGCCTTTGGAGCCCCGTTTCTAAACTGTATAACATGCCACACCTAACCAGAGAGTAGTCATCACTCCGCGTTTGCCAGACGTTCAGAATGTCCTGGGCTGCTACGGGAGCGGGAGGGTCACCTAGCGGCGCATCAAGGACATAAGCCTTTTTGGCTGCTTCAAGGATGAGCTTCAAGTTGCGAACCCAGTCCGCATAGTTGCTACCATCATCTTTCAGCTTGTTTTTCTCTAGGAATGCGTTGAAATTGATGTTGACGTTGGCCATCTACAATATTTATAAAGACAACTTTTAGACTAAGTTCATGACAATTAAGTTCATTTAATCAAATTAAGTATGAACTCCCACTTAAATCGACATCCCTCTAGTCATCTAAGTGATACATGATCCATGTTGACTAATCCGTGTCCGATCATCACGTGAGACGGACTAGTCACCATGGTGAGCAACTTCATGCTGATCGTATTCAACCATACGACTCATGTTCGACCTTTCGGTCTCTTGTATTCAAGGTCATGTCTGTACATGCTAAGCTCGTCGAGTCAACCTAGGTGTTTCGCGTATGTAAATCTGGCTTACACCCGTTGTATGCGAACGTTAGAATCTATCACACCCGATCATCACGTGGTGCTTCGAGACAACGAACCTTCGCAACGGTGCACACTTAGGGGAATACGTTCTCGAAATTTTAAGAGGGATCATCTTATTATGCTACCGTCGTTCTAAGCAATAAGATGTAAAACATGATAAACATCACAATGCAATCATATAGTGACATGATATGGCCATTATCATCTTCGCCCTTTCGATCTCCATCTTCAGGCATCGCATGATCATCATCGTCACCGGCGTGACACCATGATCTCCATCATCGTGTCTCCGTGAAGTCGTCACGCCAACTACTACTATCACTACTACTATAGCTAACCGTTAGCAATGAAGTAAAATTAGTAAGCACATGGCGTTGCATCTCATACAATAAATTAAGACAACTCATATGGCTCCTGCCGGTTGTCCTACTCATCGACATGCAAGTCGTGAAACCTATTACAATAACATGATCATCTCATACATCATACATGCAACATCACAACTTTGGCCATATCACATCACATGTCAAACCCTGCAAAAACAAGTTAGACGTGCTCTAATTGTTGTTGCAAGTTTTACGTGGCTGATTTGGGTTTCTAGCAAGAATACCTTCTTACCTACGTGACAGCCACAACGATGATATGCCAAAGCTATTTACCCTTCATAAGGACCCTTTTCATCAAATCCAATCCGACTAGAGTAGGAGAGACAGACACCCGCTAGCCACATTTATGCACGGTGTGCATGTCTGTCGGTGGAACCAGTCTCACGTAAGCGTACGTGTAAAGTCGGTCCGGGCCGCTTCATCCCACAATACCGCCGGAAAAGAATAAGACTAGTAGCGACAAGCAAATTGACAAATCATCGCCCACAACTTTTGTGTTCTACTCGTGCATAGAATCTACGCGTGGAAAACCTGGCTCGGATGCCACTGTTGGGTAACGTAGCATAAATTCAAAAATTTCCTGCGCATATTCAGATCTTCCTATGGAGAGACCAGCAACGAGAGAGGGGTGAGAGCATCTTCATACCTTTGAAGATCGCTAAGCGGAAGCGTTGCTAGAACGCGGTTGATGGAGTCGTACTCGCAGCGATTCCGATCTAGTACCGAACTACGGCACCTCCGCGTTCAACACACGTGCAGCCCGGTGACGTCTCCCGCACCTTGATCCAGCAAGGAGGAGGGAGAGGTTGGGGAAGAACTCCAGCAGCACGACGGCATGGTGTCGATGGAGAGACGAGGTATCCTGGCACGGCTTCGCCAAGCACCGGCAGAGAGGAGGAGGAAGAAGGGCAGGGCTGCGCCGAGGGAGAGGGAGAAGTCTGTCTCCCAAGGGCCAAAACCCCTCTCTATTTATAGGAGGAGGGGGAGGGGCTGCGCCACCCCTAGGGTTCCCTCCCTAGGGGTCGGCGGCCACCAGATGGGAAAGGGGGGCGGCGGCTAGGGTGGGGAGGGGGTGGCGCACCACCTGGTGGGCCTTAGGCCCACCTGGCTTAGGGTTTGCCCCCCCCCCTTTTCTCTCCCCCACGCATTGGGCTGAGTGGGGAGGCGCACCGGCCCACCTAGGGGCTGGTTCCCTTCCCCACTTGGCCCACCTTACCTTCCGGGGTCGTTGCCCCCCTTCGGTGGACCCCCGGGGCCACCTCCGATGGTCCCGGTGGTCCCGGTACGTTACCAGTGATGCCCGAAACACTTCCGGTATCCGAAACCATCCGTCCTATATATCAATCTTTACCTCCGGACCATTGTTCAAGAATTCGTCCGATTAACCAGTTAACTTGCCAGTTAATCGCTACTCTTAGGGTGACTGAATCGAATAACACCTATTCATCGTGTTAACTTTCCATGCCGATTAATTGGCTAGTTAGACCGATTAACGAGTTGTCATACCGATTAATTAGTTGCCAGACGGATTAATCACTACTGGCCTATTAACTGGTGGGCAAACGAACCCCAAAATTTTGGCACATAATGCCTCCCACCCCCTCTTTCTACTAAATACCTAGGGTTTGGCCCTCCTCGTGCTTCCTCATGCTCCTTTCATTCCCTCCTAACCTGGCTGGTGGCTAGTCGTGTTCTCACCGGTGCCAGTCTCCACACTACACCTGCAAGATCTAGTTGCTCTGCCATTCTAGTCGCTTGCCTCGACCCCACCCCCCTTGGACACTCCCCATCCTCTCTCATAGGATGCTTCCCAATCTCTTCCTCAATGGCGTTACCAGCAGGCAAGGTACTACCATCTTCCCCCCATACCTTAGTGGAGAATCCAGCATTCATATATTAGTAGATTAGGAATTACAATTTTGTAGATGGATGGATGGAACTGTTGGTTTTGGCTGTTATCTGTAGTATCTTACGTGATGTTTGTTAGCAAGTATATGGATAAGTTTAAATGTTTAATTGCTCATTTTGAATTTTGAGATTTTATATATTTAGATGTATAACGATTATTAATATTACCTATTATCTATTTTTTATGCCTACAATATAATATTTTGGTATATAACATAGCTAGTTGCATGGAATTATGGATGATACATAAATTTTTTAGATATAAGTTGGCAAGTTTCTGTTTAATCTACCGCTTAATGGTCGATCGATTAATCCAGTTAATAGGCCGATTCACCGATTAATCGCTACTCCCAAGCCGACCGAGCAGCTACCAGTTACCGATTTCTTGAACAATGCTCCGGACCATTCCGGAGCTCCTCGTGACGTCCGGGATCTCATCCGGGACTCCGAACAACTTTCGGTAACCTCATATAACAATTCCCTATAACCCTAGCGTCATCGAACCTTAAGTGTGTAGACCCTACGGGTTCGGGAGACAGGCACACATGACCGAGACGCCTCTCTGGCCAATAACCATCAGCGGGGTCTGGATACCCATGGTGGCTCCCACTTGCTCCACGATGATCTCATCGGATGAACCACGATGTCAAGGATTCAATCAATCCCGTATACGATTCCCTTTGTCTGTCGGTATAGAACTTGCCCGAGATTTGATCGCCGGTATACCTATACCTTGTTCAATATCGTTACCGGTAAGTATCTTTACTCGTTCCGTAGCACGTCATCGTGTGACTAACTCCTTGGTCACATTGAGCTCATGATGATGTTGTACCGATTGGGCCCAGAGATACCTCTCCGTCACACGGAGTGACAAATCCCGATCTCGATTCATACCAACCCAACAGACACTTTCGGAGATACCCGTAGTGCACCTTTATAGTCACCCAGTTACGTTGTGACGTTTGATACACCCAAAGCACTCCTACGGTATCCGGGAGTTGCATAATCTCACGGTCGAAGGAAAAGATACTTGACATTAGAAAAGCTTTAGCATACGAACAACACGATCTAGTGCTATGCTTAGGATTGGGTCTTGTCCATCACATCATTCTCCCAATGATGTGATCCCGTTATCAATGACATCTAATGCCCATGATCAGGAAACCATGATCATCTATTGACCAACGAGCTAGCCAACTAGAGGCTTGCTAGGGACACATTGTGATCTATTTATTCACACATGTATTAATGTTTCCTGTTAATACAATTATAGCATGAACAATAGACGATTATCATGAACAAGGAAATATGATAATAACCATTTTATTATTGCCTCTAGGGCATATTCCCAACAGTCCCTAGGTGGAAGATTGGTACTCATAAATTCAGTTTTAACCAACATGGTATTGTATATGATATCTTTCTTTCAATTACCTAAAGGAGTCTTACATAGATTGGATTATTTCTGATCGAGATTCTTTTGGCAAGGGGATAACGAGAAAAAGAAGTATTGACTGACCAAGTGGAATGTCGTATGCCGTCCGAAGGACCAAGGGGGCTTAGGTATTCATGACCTTCAGGTCAAGAACTCTGCTCTCCTTGGTAAGTGGATCTATAAGCTACTGACATCGGATGGTGTTTGGCAAACGCTCCTTAAGCAAAAATACATCGGCACAAAAGCGTTATCTCAGGTTATCTGGAAGCCTGGAGATTCACATTTTTGGGCTGGTCTCATGGCGACAAAGAAAGATTTTTATCGCTTTGGGGTTTTCAAGATTAAGGATGGGTCGGAAATAAGATTTTGGGAGGATAGATGGCTAGGAAATGCCACACTCCGAGATCAATATCCGGCCCTATATAACATTGTGCGACATAAGGGAGATACGCTGGCCATGGTCATGCAAGAGTCACCCCCTAATGTGGCATTCAGGAGCGACTTACTCGGTCCTAGACTTGTGTCTTGGAATACCTTGCTAGAACGGTTAGCAGTAGTGCAGCTCTTACAAGGTCACGACGAGTTTCGATGAAATCTCAATACGAATGGAAAATTCTCTGTGGATTCTATGTATAGGGCACTTGTCCAACCTGAAATACTAGTCGATAATAATCACAAAATATGGCAAATGAAGATACCTCTAAAGATTAAAGTCTTTGCATGGTATCTTCGCAGAGGTGTCATCCTAACGAAAGATAATCTTGCCAAGCGCAACTGGCAAGGGAGTATGAAGTGTGTTTCATGTACTCATGATGAGACAATAAAACACATTTTCTTCACTTGTAAGGTTGCACGTTCTATCTGGTCAACTATCTAAATGGCTTCAAACTTATATCAACCCACATCCCTTGCTAATATCTTTGGCAATTGGCTTAATGGGATAGATAATAAGCTTAAAACCATTCTTAGGGTAGGAGCGCTCGCCGTAATATGGTCGCTCTGGCTATGTAGAAATGACAAGATTTTTTCTGATAAAAATTTCACCTGTTTGCAGGTTCTTTATCGATGCACGGGTATTCTCCGTTCGTGGTCCATCTTACAACGGATGGAATATCGAGGCCTTTTTATGGAGGCGTGTGCACGACTGAAAGCGGTGGCGAGGGATATTTTTACCTGGGTGGCCGCGTGATCTACGCATAGAGCTACCTTGAGTGGCGATAGTTCTTCATTTGTAACTTGTCGCACGCTCTTTTATTCTTCTTTTGGTGACTTGCGGTTGTGTGCATCTTAGCTATGCAGAGGCCGGATGTACTTACTTTCCTTGAGTAACAAAGCCCTTTATCAAAAAAATACTTTTTTACGGGTCCATTATGCGGGGTCTGCATCTGTGCCAGCCCGTGTCGGCCCGCAAAAACGGTTTTGCGCAAACTGCAAACGCGTTTTGCAGGCTGACGGGATGCGGGGTCTGCTAGAGTTGCTCTTATAGCTTGAGAAGGAGCCGCGTCCCCTATAATACTAGAAACAATTTTCTTCACATGATATATCTTCATCAAACTTCACATTTACCATTTCATCAATACATCAGGTGGATTTATTGAGAACATGTTAAGCATGGACATTTGATGCATATCCAACAAATAGGCCCTCATAAGTCTTAGGATCAAATTTAGTTAATCAGATTTTCTTGTTGAGTATCGAACACTTATAACTGAATACTCAAAAGTATGTAGACGTATTTTAAAGTGTAGATTCACTCATTTTGATTCATATGTAGTCTAATTGGAAAAAAAATAAACTTATATTTAGGAACACAGAGGGTACAACTCAATTGGAAACCAGGCCTTTCATGGTTCAAAAATGCAGAATCTCGTCTCAAATCACCATTTGTCAAGATTTTTGGGGATCTCCAACAGCAGCCCAACACAATATGCGAATGAAAAGAAATCAGGATATAATTATAATCCAAGCCATCATAGATAAAATCAAAACGAAAAACTGACCTCAATAATCTGCTAGAGAAAAATGAGTTAATTCCACGAGTGAAAAACAGCGCGGCAAAGCGCACATTAGCCTCGAATAGATTATAGTCTGCCTAAAAAACAATATATTACAGCCCCTAAAAAAACATATTCCGCTAAAAGAAATGCAGGCATACAGAGACATTGCCAAAACAACTCACATTCAGAGAAACTTCTCTGGTTAGGAAAAAACACATGCAAACTCTGGCCGCTAACCCAAACATGATTCACACGTGAACTATTGTTTTCATTGTCCATGCTTCCTTCGTCAGTAGCACCATGTCAGGTTTTTATACAACAACAACAAAAATATAGATACCCCATCGCGAACAGTTCACCGACACCACAACATACAACGCCTGAACCCATCCCCCGGGTTGCCTTTATATGGTTCATAGTGGACATCATCACTAAGCTAAAACTAACACAAGAATACTGGACCGAAAGTCTCCGGAAAAGAGAAACAAGGCCCCCTAATACTAACTACCACGTCATACTATAGTAGAGCAAACATGACATGAGTTACCTCTCGCATAGCTCATTCGTCTATGGGCGTATCTGCAAGAGAGTGGCATCGAAGCAGCTGCTGACCCAAGAAGCTATGAGGAAATCATGTCGATGATGCTGGAAAAATTAATTCACAACGTACTATCTCCCTGCCCGACCATGCAGCCTGGTACGAGTGTTTCTCCTCGGTGCATACAATACCCAGTCCATTTCCAGCGTGCGTCACTTATCGAGTGCTCCCATTCCCATTCCCGTTTGTGTAGAAACCGTCCGTGTTGTGGGCATCCATCTCTGCTAGCATCACGGACTTTGCCCGTTGATACCTGTTCCTTTTCGCGGAGATTGCTGATATCGCTGCAGACGTAAATCCAACAGGTTAAATGTGTTATCTACACAAGTGCCGAATGAACAAAGACAATTGGGTCATGCTTTGTGACTTCTGTTGACTAGTTCAGGAATAACCAAGATCAGATAGTTTGAATAACCGAGGCACTATAGATAGATAGGTAAATCTACTACACTGCAGTTTCAGTAAGTATAAACCCAACTGAAGTTCCAGAACCAGCATGACTAATAGATACCCCCTTCGCATAAAAATATTATATTTTGATGTTTTTTGACACTGTTATGGTGTCAAAAAACGTCTTATATTTTGATATAGATGGAGTAACTGATACGACTGGCCTCAGCTACAGTTTGTGAAATACAGCACTAGCCTAAACCATCAAAATGATGGCCGTTTCAGTAACTTAAATCATATATGAAGATAACAGAGTTAAATGAGATACTTACAGGTTAAATCTTGAGGGAACTCAAAATCATAGTCGTATGGTCCCCGTCTTATGCAAACTATGTAGACCACTATAAGTATAACAAGCAGAAGAAGTCCAAACGAGGCTCCAAGTGCAATTTTGCCGGTTTTGTTCAAGCCTCCTTTCTCCCAGAATAATGCACAAGCAGGTAGAGTAGGCACCCCACACAGGCCTTTATTACCTGAGAGACTGCCAACACAATGCATATTTGTAAAAAAAACAAGAGAATGAAATGGAAGTTACACACCACAGCTAGTTATCCACAATCTATTTAGTATATAAACAAAATGATTCTTGATCTATCCGCGCACTCCTTGCACACCTATTCTCTCCCTGTTTGGTTGCAAGTAATTCATAATACAACATTTTCAAAGTAGAGCATGTCCTGCAACTCATCCCAGGTACCCAATTTAGCTAACTGATGCCTAACACATTCTCTCAAACACAGCTTCTATCTATTCAGTTGGCAGGCACCCAGTTCGTCTTTGGGTTTGCACACTTGAATCATGCTAAGCTGACAAGGAAAGATAAATAATATCCTTCAATATTGTTATCCATAAGTCGCTAAGTATGACAGAACGAGACCTAAACCCAAAGCCCTTTGACATCATTTGTAGGCCTGGAACAAACAGCCTGAGTGCAGCACTTCTAATGGTCACCCTGGATGATATGCTATGCAAACTTTACAGGAAGAAAGTTAAGTGTTCTGCTCTATGAAAATAGTGAGGATATCTTACTCTATCACGCCACCATGCACACCAACTGAATACAGTCTTTCTGGAACTTGCCCATCAAGTTGATTGCTGTTTAGCAGACTGCACAAGAGGTGGTACCTAGTAAGTCGGCATTGTTGTATGCATATGCAGGATAGCTAAAACTTGCATGAACAAATTGAATAATACTGTGGAACACTCTGCTTACACAGTCTGTAATTTAGATGAGCCTATGGTGCCAGGAATACCCCCAGTAAACTGGTTCGAGGACAGATCCCTATTAAAAAAGAATTAATTAAAGTGACTCAGATTGTTAGAGAATCAGGCTGTCGAATACACAGACAATGATGAACTGACATCATAATCCACAATGAGCGAGCAAAGCTAAGAAACACATTTGCTAATTCAATGTTCTTTTTAACAAAAATAACACGTTGAAGTTACTTAACAGTCTAAGATATATCTGGACTAACATGCTGAAATTACTTAACAGTCTACTAAGATACATCTGGACCACTTAAAAATATCCCTTCATCCAGGCGCACACACACAAAAAATTGAGATCAAGGATCATTGATAGCCAGTAGATATGTTAAACCAGCCCACACATCAACATTATGTATTGTTTAGTCAGTCCATATACAACTTACCAGCTAAAGGATATATATTTATTTATTTATATACATCAACATTATGTATTTATTTATATACCAGCTAAAGGATATATATATTTATTTACACATCAACATTATGTATTGTTTAATCAGTCCATATACAACTTACCATATATATATATATATTTTTTTTATTTTTTATTTTTTTTGCGAAGGAACTTACCAAGCTAAGATACCGTCATTAAAGCCATTGCCTCCTGAAGCTCACAGAAGGAGTTCCTAGAGCTACTTTCTTGGTAGTGTCCTAGCTTCATGATTCTACACGAGGATGCTACTTGTGTGGTGTGGTGTAGGTAAATTTACCAAATTATAATTTTAAAGATTTCATGATGAACATACAAAGTAAGATTTTGTATCATGCATATATCATAAGCATGTCAACAGCAGAATGTGAGTGTGATAACAATGTGCGATATTTGTAGCATGAAACAGTACAACTTTGCATGGTATGTTAAATTATTGTACTCACAATGTCGCAAGTGAAGGTTGGCCTAAACCTGGTGGTAAGCTTCCGGTCAAGGAATTAGAGCTCAAGTTCCTGGTCAGGCAGATCATAAGTTCATAACATTTATAAATGTCCAACACGGAGAGATCACAAATTGTAAACTGCAGAAGTATAATAACACCATTTTCTATAGCTTGAAACCAAGTATTTTCAAAACAATTCGAGCACATATAAAAATATGAAATGGTAAACAAGTTAAACTTGATACGATATATCTGGAACACAGAAGTATCGATTGAACAGGTTCTGTTCATGGATTAATATTATAGTCATCATCTGCATTGATGTATCTATATCATTTCAGATTTGTGCTGAAAGCTTCTACAAAAAGTTCCTACTTGAAGGATTTTTTTTCAGTAAACCAACAAGTACATGTTGAAATAGCTAACATGCATTTTTGTTGAAACAATGCCTTTATATTGTAGGTGTGGTTGACAAGTGGGCCTGAGAAATCCACTTGGCTCATTCCATATGCATGTTATAATGCCTATCCAGGTCAGGGGTTGATATTCATAGTGCTCTACCACTCCTTGACATACTGTCATAACATACCAATGTGCAGTGTGTCCTATGTTGACTTTGGGAACTTCCAATATTGTATTTCACACTTTTTTTTTTTTTAGAAAAGGAGGATGACCCCCGGCCTCTGCATCTGGGAGATGCATGCGGCCATTTTATTGATTATTCTCGAGGACCTTACAAAGCAGTACAACAATATGCCTGAATCCACCATCTTGGCAACATCTGCCGCTACTCCTATCCATATGATGAAGGGGTGCAAGCTGGACCAAATACCCAGACCTCTCACCTAAGCCTAACATCTAAAGCCGGAGACCCTGACCGAGCCACATACCGGGTCCGGGGTAAAACCGGTCCGACGCACTCACATGTGTCGTCGCCGCCATCTTCCACTAGTCCATCTTCAGATCAGATTGAGGTACCAGCCTTGGCAGGTGCCTCCGCCATCGACGCCATCATGACGCCAAACGACGACCTCCACCTACGCGAGTCCATCTCCAAGCAGGACGGAGATCCATGCTAGGATAGGGTCGCACCACCGCCGTCGCCCACCACCCACAAGCGCCACCCAGCCCCAAGGTTCCAAAGCGGCGCCTTCAAGAAGGGAACGGCGCCGTGAGCGCCGCCGCCGCCCAACAAAGTTAAGGCTTTCGCCCGGAAGACCTAGGGGAAGGGGAAGTGAGGGGATCAGTCCATACCGACGCCTCCAAGGAGGGGAACGGCGCCCTCAGGCGTCGCCGTCGACGCGGCCGACCATGGCCGACCAGGGATTTCGCCCGAACTAGATCCCCACCACTAGCAGCACCTCCTGTACAAAACCGGCAATCCAAGGAAGCGCGGCCCGACCAGGCTGACCCGCACGCCGAACAGGGAAGGAGGGGAGGCGCTAGATCGCGCGCACCGGCCACTGCAAAAGCCGTCGCCGGACGCCAGCGACCACCGGATCCCGCCGCCCGCGCGGCCGAGACGTCGGATCCACCTCCCGCACGGCTGCTAACCTGCCGTGCCTCGCCAATGGAGCCGCCGCTCCAGATCCGGGACTCCGCATGCAGAGGCAGGGCAGCCTAGGCCCCGCCGCCACCATCCTTGGCGCCCCGGGCTTGCCCGGCGGCTGCCTCAGGCGGCGTCGAGGAAGGGAGGGGGGGGGGAGGGGGAGGCGGCTAGGGTTGGGAGGGAGCTTGTATTTCACACTGAATTTGAGATTTCGTTTATTTCCAGGTGACACGCTGTAATCTTATCTCTAGTTTTTGGATTTGTACTGCTCCTTGCTTTAGTATTATCTAGAAAGGAAATAGTCACGGTAAGCTATTCACTTAAGTTTCTTTGATGTCGTAAGTCATAACCAATGCCAACCAGTTATATATAGTACTAGGAAGTTTTAAATTTCAAAGTTGCAGTCCATATGCTCCTGTAAAGCTAATGCAAACATGAAACTCAAGAACCATCGATGTGCAGAAACTAGAAATAACAATGATGACCAGGACCAAGCTGAAATCAACTTTAAGTGTGTGCAATGATACTTACAAGCTTACCAAGTCTGTCAGGTGACTTATTTCATCAGTGATGAAACCTTTCAGTCCTTGACTTGCAAGATCCCTGCCGGCGCAAATTATAAAACGTGCGAGTTAGAAGAGAAACCACTCAACTTTTCACACGATATAATGAGCAGAGACCTGCAGTTAATTTTCCATGTCCATTGGTACTTCTGTTGTGAAATTTCATTCAAGTAATCATAGTGATACTGATGCAGACAGAGTACTATGTTGTAGGACAACAAACCTTTAGCTACTAGCACCGAAGTTAGAACAATACTTGAGCAGTAGCTCAAAGTAACAGCACAATTAGGACAAAAACTTTTGGATGTAATTAAAATTTTGCAGTTCAGCTTTGTGGTCCAGCTCAGATTAGTTAAGTAGTAAACGGGCAGTAACCACTGAGGTAGATTGTTTGCTGCTAACTCTGTGTGAACATTAGAATATCTTCCCTTTACTATGATCTCCAAACACTTACAAGTACTTCTTCATAAATAATTCTACTCCCTCCTATCCATAATAATTTGTACTAAATCAGAGACAATTAATATGGATCGGAGGGAGTACCATTTCTCGGAAGAAAACAGGGATGCACTTGGTAAATCAAACATGGGTAACTTGACAGCAAAGCAGGAATAGTCTAATGAAACAGAGGATATGTAAAAATAGCATTGGGATATCGAAAGTGCACTCACAACTGAGTGATCACAAGCCCTTTGTTACCGGGATGGCAAGAAACTCCCTCCCATGCATCCCATGTCCTCGGCGCGCATGGGTCCCCGTTCCACCCCATCCTTGCTGGAATTTTCAGTGAATCCTTTAGGGCCTTCATCGCAGCCGCTGCCAAAACAAGTGCAACAATCTGAGCGAATGTCGGCTGGTTTTTGATAATGGAAATTGGAGATCGAGCTCGATCGATCCATCTTGTTCACGAGTACAAAACAATCTCAGAGAATGCTTATAGAGTATCCAATTATCCGTTACCTTGGTGTGGCACTGTCCTTGTCTCAAGGGGCACCATTGCGTAATTCTCGAGCCCGCACAAAATCGGCCGTCCCACTACCGGCACAAGCCTGACGCTCATGGTGGAGCTTGTCAGGTTCTCCACAATGTATGTCCACTTGAAGGCCGTGAACCCTCCGACCTGCTTGAAGATGTCGATCCTGGTCACGTTCCTCCCGGCCAGCATTACGTCGAACACCCTCTGGCCAGGGGCCCTGACCCCGGCGTCGATCTCCGCGAAATGCAGCCAGACCATGTAGGACATCCTCGTGTCCACCGGCATCAGGTACTCGATCTCGTTGGAGGCGTCCCCGCCGGTGGTGACCGCGGACCTGTACATCTTGGTGGGGAAGTAATTGGGCGGCTGGTTGCTGCCGAAAATCTTCCTCCCGCCGGCAGTAATGGCGTCGTAGGTGAGGTCATTGTTCCGGAAATCCGTGCCGGCCTGCCACACCCTGGAGAAGGCGTCGGAGTCGTTGGTGAAGCCGGGGCCGAAGAGGCCGTTCCCGCAGGTGAGGCGGCCGTAGTTGACGAGGACGACGTCGGCGCCGGTGGTGGCGCCGTCGTAGGCGAGCGGGTGGACGGGGGCGACCTCGATGGAGGCGACGACGGGGGCGTCGGTGGAGAGCGAGTAGAAGCAGACGTCCGTGGCGGCGTCGGGCGCGGACGAGGCGGGGAAGATGAGGTCGGAGTACGCCCCGTAGCGCGCGGCGGTCTCGGGCCACGGGGAGCGGAAGGAGAGCACGAGCGTGGCGGCGGCGGAGACGTCGAAGGAGGGGGAGCGGAGCTTGGAGTCGTAGTTGTCGTAGACGGAGAAGACGCGGAGGTAGTAGCGGCCGGGGGAGAGCGGGAGGGAGTAGCAGGAGGACTTGCCGGCGGAGGAGGGCGGGAAGAAGCGGAGGGTCCGCTCCTGCGGCTGCGGGAAGCGGTGAGGCTCCGCGACCATCCCCGCGTTCCCGCCCGCCGAGAAGAAGCGGTCCGCCAGCCACCGGCGGCCGAAGGCCGACGTGAAGTCCGCCGCGCCCCCGCAGTCGATGTTGTAGCTGTGGTTCGCCTGCGCTGCACGGAGAGAGAGAGAGAGAGAGAGCGCTTCAGTGCGGCGCACGCGGGTGCTGTACAGGGGCTTGATTCGAGGTTAATTGGGGGTGCTTACCGCCGGAGAGGAAGGGGTCGTCGGAGTCGTTGGCGGCGTGGACGGCCGCAGCGGCGGCGAGGAGGAGCGGGAGGAGAAGCCGCATTGCCGCTCCTAGGGCTGGCCGGAGGGGCGGCGCCGGCGCGGCTCGCCGGAGGTGAATTTGGTGGGGAGTTCGGGAGGGAGGGGGTTTGAGCTTGAGCTGGGCGGAGTGGAGGAGACGTGGGGGTGGTGAGAGGAGGAGGAGACGACGGACGGAGGAGGGTGGAAACGCTGGATCCGGCCGCGCTGGAGGATCGGACGGCTGCGCAGCGCCCGCGGCGCCACGCTGTGGCAGCGACGGCCGTCCGATCAACGGTAAGTAGCGGACCCCACAGTAGTAAAGACAGACGGAGGGAGGGAGGGAGGGATGGAGAGCGACGGTGCGGTGCGATGCGATGCGAAGCTCTTTGACCCCTTTTGCTTTTTGAGAGCACATCTCTTTTTTCCCCCTCTCGGAAAAGCCTGGATTTGTTTGTTTGGTCACGTGAGAGAGAAAGCGCGGTAAATGAAATGGAATGAATGAGTAAACCAAAACCGGCGGCGGAGCCATGGGCGGTGGTGATCCGCATTCACCCGTTGGTACGGGATCTTTCATGTTAATAATCTACCGAGTCACGGGCGGGACGGACGGAAGCAACTGGGGCCTGTTTGTTTCAAAAGTTCCGAGATTTTTTTTAGGAGTCCTGCTACACGTACGACGAATTTCATACGATTTACATACGACAGTCAGCGGCAGCCGTTCGTTGAACCACACGGACGAGTGAGATCACATCGTACACAAATCGTACAAAGCTTTTGTCGTATGCACAGCATTTCCGTTTTTTTAGTATCAATTTAAAAGTTCCTAGTGCCTATCCGTTTGTTTTCACGGACTAAATAGGGACTAGATGTTATTAAATAACATGTAAAAAGACGATGTTACTCTTACTAATGTAGTGATAGTTATTAAACGACATACTAAAAGTAGGGGCATTGCTGGAAAAAGTGCAAAAAAAATCCCAAAAAGACCCTTTCATAGGGACTTCTTCAAATAGTCTCAAATATCCCCTTTTAGTCCCTAAAAGTCTCTCCTGTCTGTTTCACATGTGACTTTTTAAGACTTTTTTGAGTCCCTACACCAAAAAGTCGCTGAAAAAGACTCGACCCGACTTCGTATTCCTAGTGCATATGTCCTTACGTGTATGCAGACAAGAATTATTGCTGCTTCAATGAATTAGCCTGGGGACGTACGTAAGATTCGAGGAGTGGTAGATGATGGCGAGACATGCGGACAAACAGCGCGTGTAGCCTTCCCTTTGGGTTGGGCTGCTGTGGTCACGGGGTCGGCTGGGCCAGCTGAGTGCCGCGCGCGGCAACTACCACCAAATCAGCAGGTAAATAAGCGTGAGTGATGTACTAGCTCCATGGGTTCGTGCCGCGACGTGCGCGGAAATGCGCGGCGCGTCTGCCGTGGCCCGACGCTGCCACCGCCCACACGGACGGAAACCGGACTAGAACAGGTTCACTTCCTCCGTACTACGTGCTGCTGGGTGCGCTCGCTCGAAGAAGGTGGTACTGTCGGACAGCACTAGGACCAGCTATAACTGATGACCGACTGTATTTATCTACTTATTATTACTGATGAGGACCGACTGTATTCATGACCGATTGGTCAGGCAGGACCCGCTAACAGTGACGCCCTCAAGCTGTATGTTTAGATGTTCATGGATGAAGTGATGGTATCCTTAGATGTTTATGGATGAGTGTTAGTATGTTTAGATGTATAGTATGATAGTGTATAAGAGCAACTCCAATGACACGATCCATTTCGTCCGTCCGTCGTCTGTTTAGGTCGGTGCGGACAGAAAAGACGGTCCGACGCGCCGACTCAGACGGACACACGTCAGTTTTTCGTCCACGGGCGACTCATTTTCGGTCCATTTTTTAGCCGGATTTGCGTCGGTGCGGACACGCGACGGACGCGCCTACGCTCGCCTTCTCCTCCCCCCGGGCCCGCGTGGTCGGTGGCACATTGGCCTCCCCCCATCCAACAGCAACCCTTGCCCGCCTCCTTCGTCGTCGACGCCGCCGCCCATTTTTGCCGGCGACTCTACCAGCTGCCCACTCTCAGCAACGCCGCCCACTCCCACGTCGCCCGCCGCCGTCGCCACGTCCTGAGTACTTGAGAGAGCCGACTGCTGAAGATACAACCCGTTTGTTGGCATGAACGCCAGCATGGGCTTCCCAGGGATGCTTGGTAGCATAGACTGCATGCACTAGGAGTGGAAGAACTGCCCTTCAGCTTGGCAAGGGCAGTATAAGTGCCATGCCAGGGCTTGCACTGTCATACTAGAGGCCGTGGCGTTTGAAGATCACTGGATTTGGCACTCTTTCTTTGGCATGGCTGGATCACACAATGATATCAATGTGCTTCAGCGCTCGCCGGTGTTTGCTAGGCTTGCCGAAGGCAACAATCCACCGGTGAACTTTACTCTCACGGCCACAACTACGACAAAGGATACTACCTGTGTGACGTTATCTATCCTCAGTGGACCACTATTATCAAGACAATACCCGACCCTGTCAGAGAGAAGAGGAAAAGATTTGCCCAAGAGCAAGAGAGTGTTAGGAAGGATGTCGAGTGTGCCTTTGGTGTTTTGCAATCTCGATGGGGCATCGCTCAGTATCCTGCTAATACCTGGAGCACGCAGAAACTGTGGGAGGTGATGACTGCTTGTGTGATCATGCATAATATGATCGTAGAAGACGAGCGCCCGGAACGTCTGTACGATCAAGGGTTTTAGTTTCAGGGTGAGAATGTTGTGCCTGAGCATGGAGTAGCGGCAACGTTGGAACAGTTCTCCCAATTTCATCAAGACATGCGTGATTGGGAAACTCACGTGCAACTGCAAAATGATTTGGTTGAGCATATGTGAGCTCATGTTGGCAACAAATAGATTTATCTTCTTTTATTCGTTAGCAAAACTATGTACGAACTATGTGAGACATTTTTATTTTTATTCGGCTTGTAATAACTATGCTATTTTCGGTCTAAATTATGTTATTTGATTCAAACTATGAAAATCATGTAAAATAGGGCGGCTAGCCGGCCACGCCGGCACATATGGGTCGGCACGTTGGGCGCGCTGCCGATCCATATCTAAAATAGGCCGGACGCCGGGCGGGCGGCCGACCCGAACGGACAAAAAGCGGACGAAATTACTGTCCGTTTGGATCGGCCCGTTGGAGTTGCTTTAAGTGTCTAACAAGATTATCTTTATGTGTCCATGATTAGTGTTGTTATCTTGAACTAGATCATTCTTGTGTGCAGGTTGTGCTATTTATTGATGTGTAGTCTGTTGTATGTTGATGATGCTTACTTTTGTGGGACATGACTCATGGGGTTGTTCACTAGGGATATGGTCATGGACCTGCTATCCAAGGTCCAACTAGGGTCCCACATAGTTACTAAAGTCCCACGACTACCGATGCGGTCTAAGTCTTACTCGGACATGCAAAGTCTCATTCGGACCATCTTGGGACAGTTGAACGTTCACCCACACTCGGACTAAGAGGAAGCGCGGAAGTCGAAAGGACTGCAACGGCCAGGGACTTAATCTCTCACATAAAGCGTCATGAAGTCATACGTTACCTGTAACGTATAGTTAGAACTGCAATTTTAGATAACTTATGTGGTTATTGTCATTAAATGCCCTTAAAGTGGAAGCCATGGGTCCAGACGCACTCTATATAAGCCTGCCTTAAACTCCCAGACATGGGTTAAACGTTATGTGTATTCACGCCCCCCATAAGAAACATTAAGCCTCCGGGCTCGAGACATAGAGTCTTTACCACTCCCGAGTGGGGCCTGAACTCGTACATTCGAGTATTACAAGTGCGTTGTAGCTAGACTTCGCCCTTCGTTCGTACCCCTGATACCATTGTCAGATTCAACCCCTCGACATTTGGCGCCCACCTTGGGGTTGCGCGTCTAGCAAATTCCGGCGCAGTTGGAGTTTCAATCCGTTTTGTCATTATGATGACACTTGGCAGCGAGATCCTTTTCGGTTCCCTCAGCTTCACCGTCGATGATTCGGCGTGGCTGCAGGGTGCACCGTTGGATACCAATGTGTTACCCGCCCGTGGTGCATCGCACTTCAGCACGGTGGCACATGGGGTCCTTATTCGGCAGACGTCGATGTTGTACCTCTCGACACGCCCACGTCCTGCTGCGATTCGTCACAAGCGCTCCGGGCGCTCGCGACTGCAGCGCTGGATCAAGCATATGGTGGCTCTTCAAGCCACTTCAGGACAGGTGGCCATGCTCGACTCAGACGAGGACACTCTTAGCTTGTTCCCTTCCTCGGGTGACGACTCATTCGGCGAGTCCGACTGCGAGAGCAGCGGAGACGCTGCGGAGATCCTGATGGCCGACATGACCAGGGGAGGAGCTCCTAGTTTTTCCGTGGGAAACTCCCACAGACGCGATGGAGGCGATCGCCGCAATGCAGACTCCGACCTCTACGTCCCTCAACCTCTCAATGAGGAGCAACGGGAGGAAGTCTAATGGAGGAATGAGCATGCTCTTCTCACCCCCATCACTGGGAACACCCTAGAGGGGATGGCCCTAGAGAACGCGCGTCAAGCCACTCTGGCTGAGCGTGAGCAACTCGAGCGGCTCCATCAGTCACTCGACGACCGAGGGCGAGGGATCAGCCCATCTCCAGTTGCAACCCCAGGCAGTTGTTCCCGAATGACCGCGAGTGTAACATTCACGTGATGTGTACACCTCTGTACAACTGGCTGCGACCACTTGAAACACTGAATCCATTCAGCCGAGTGATTCCGTGGCTGGGGAGGGCATTCGGAAGATCGAGACTCTGTTGAGGACTACCCTACGATAGAATTCAACGGTATCCCAATCGTAGTACCTTCTTCACAACAAGTCTGTCCGGGCGGACATGGTGCAGTCTGATCATAGCCCTCACGCACCTTGGAGACACCGAACAACCCCTCGTCCTCCGAGAGGCCAATATGGGGATCAGAGGCGCGACGAACGGAATCGTAATAGAACACCTCCTCTGAGGAGTGGTTCACTCAGACGCCGACCCTACGACCGCAGGCCAAGCCCCAATCGGCACATAGGCTAATAGGATGACGACCATCGTGCTCCCCTGCTAAATGTGAGGTCCATCATCACGCAGAACGTGATTGACTGAGCATGAGCAGGGCGAGGCGTCTCTGGCCTCGAGTGTTTCGGCAGGCACATTTGCGAGTCGGAAATCCCCTCCAACTACAGGTTGGCCATGGGGATCGGCAAATTCAATGGTGAGTCCAAGCCCGAGACTTGGCTCGAGGGTTACCAAGTGGCCGTCTAGATCGAGGCGACGACTTCGTCGCAATGAAGCACCTACCCCTCATGCTGGAGGGGTCGACAAGGGCAAGGCTCAATCAGTTGTATGCCAGCAACATCCACAGTTGGGAGGACCTGACCGAGTGTTTGTCAAAACATTCGAGGGCACTTATAAGCGTCCAGGTGGACTAACGGAGTTGCAGCATTGTGTCCAAAAGAGCAATGAAACTCTCCGCGAGTACTTTCAGTGATGGACCACGTCGCACAACACCGTGGAAAACGTCACCCAGCACCAAGCCGTGTGCGCCTTCAAGGCTGGCACTCGATACAGGGAGCTCATTTTAAAGTTTGGCCGAAGGGGGGGGTGTGTGTCCCTCAGTCGCTCCATGGAGATCGCCAATCGATATGCGAACGAGAAGGAAGAAGACCGCATTCGTAGCAGAAAGGGCCGAGCAAGTGATGCCCCTCACTCGGGAGGCAACACATGGAAGAAGCAGAACCAGCAGGGCGACGTCGCTGTTGTCCCCGGGCAAGGCCAGGGCAAATCCAAGCAAAAGAAAAAAGGAGGACTACGCGGGCAAGAAGAAGTCTGAGACAAAGAGCGACCCCTTGGATAAGCCGTGCCAGATCCACACCAAGAGGGACAATGATGGTAATCCCATCTATCCCAACCATTCTGCTTGAGATTGTTGTCTGCTCCGGTAGGACATGGGCGGAGAACTCTCCAGGGAGAAGGACAACGATGAAGACGAAGAGGGTGCCCCTGGGTATACAAATGTCGAAAAGGTCCTTATGATCTTCGCAGACGTTGGGAGCAAGAGCCGATTGAAGGTTATCAATCGGGAGGTTAACATGGCAGTTTCGACTGTCACAAAAGATCTCGATTGGGCAAAGACGCCCATCACATTTAATCAGTCTGATCATCTGGCCCATATTGCCACCCTTGGGCGACAAGCGCTGATTGTTGATCGGGTTGTCAATGGAGTCCGACCGCGTAGGGTCCTCATGGACAGAGTTAGCGGCCTCAACATCATCTATGCCAACACGCTCAAGGCGATGGACATTCCGTTGTCCCAATTGAGCAAAAGCAACATGCACTTCCACGGGGTCATCCCTAGGAAGAAGGCCAAGTCACTCGGCCAGATCGCTTTGAATGTGGTGTCCAGTGGCGAAAAAAATTACCGGAAGGAGCGACTTACCTTCAAGGTGGTGGATTTCCGCAGTGCCTATCATGCTATCCTCGGTAGGCCCGCCTATGCGCATTTCATGGCCAGACCATGTTACATGTATCTTAAGTTTAATATGCCAGGGCCGAGAGGCGTGACACGGTGAGCGGCAATCGGAAGATCCAGTAGAGCTGCAAAATCGTTAACGAGAAAGTCCTCGCAGTCAAGCTCGATGGGTACAAGAAGACGATGGACACCGCCGACTTGATCAAGTCGAAGCGACCGACTACTGAGTCTGCCTTTCAGTCGGCTCGTGAGACCAAGTAGGTTCACATCCACCCTAATGATCTGAGTGCCTATGCAACGAACATGTCCACATCACTATGGGAAAAATAGGAAGCTACGCTCATCCAGTTCCTCCGTGAGAACTGGGACATTTTTGCAGGGAAGGCATCTGACATGCCGGGTCTTCCCAGGAAGCTGGCTGAGCACCGCCTCCTAGTGGACTGCAAGGCCAATCACGTTAAGGAACACTTGCGTCGTTCCTCCATGGAAAAGCGCAAGGCGATTGCCGAGGAGATCGCTTGGCTCCTAGCTGTTGTGTTCATTCGCCAGGTTTACCACTTCGAGTGGCTCATGAATGTGGTAATGGTGCCCAAGAAGAACAATTCACTTTGTATGTGTATTGACTTCAAGCACCTCAATTGCGCATGCCTGAAGGATCATTTCCCTCTACCCCGCATAGATCAGATCGTATATTCTACTGTCGGATGTGAATGCATGTTGTTCCTCAATGCGTACTCCAGGCAGGGACGGAGCCATCGTTCATCCATAGAGGGGGCAAGTTTGTTCATGGAGGGGGCAAAGTTCATATGAAGTGAAATTTTTTGACTACAATAACCACAATCATAGTAGAAGAACCAATTTTTTAGGGGGGTCTAGCCCCCCTCGTCCCCCCTTAAATTTGTCCCTGACTCCAGGTACCACCAGATCCGAATGTATGGTCCTGATGAAATAAAAACGGCATTCATCACCCCAATCGGGTGTTTTTGCTACATCACTATGTCATTCAGCCTAAAATATGCCACGGCTACTTTCCAACGCATGATCCAGAAATGCTTACAAGAGCAAATCTGTTGGGACATGAAGGCATACATGGATGCTATTGTGGTCAAGTATAGGAAAGGTTCCAACCTCCTGACCGATCTCGTCGAAACCTTCGTGAACCTGTGGCGCTACGGGATCAAGCTCAACCCGACCAAGTGTACTTTTGGTGTTCCAGCCGATAAGTTACTCGGTTTCCTCGTTTGCGAACGTGGTATCGATGCGAACCCCGAAAAAATCGGTGCTATAGTTCAAATGAGACGGCCAGAGTGCATACATGATGTGCAAAGGCTTACATGTTGCCTTGCGGCCCTTATCTTGTTCATCTCAAGACTTGGTGAGAAGGCACTGCCTCTTTTCCGACTAATGAAAAAATTCTGATAGATTCAAGTGGACCAATGAAGTGCAAATCGCATTCGATCAGCTCAAGGCCTTGCTTTCCACCCAGCTGGTGTTAGCTGCTCTGGGCAGCCGGGAGCCACTGCTCCTATACATTGCATCCACTAGCCAAGTGGTCAGCACCGTCCTCACTATGGAGCGCAAGGAGGCAGGTAAAGCATACAAGGTTCAAAGACCCATCTATTATATCTCAGAAGTCTTGACACCCTCCAAACAAAGGTATCTACACTACCAAAAGTTGGTCTATGGTATCTACTTGACAACAAAGAAGGTGGTTCATTACTTCCGAGATGACTCGGTCACAGTTATCAGCGATACCCCTCAGTCGGAAATAATGCATAACAGAGACACTATTGGGCGAGTGGCCAAGTGGGCAATTGAGCTCCTCCCATTGGAGATCAAATTTGAAGCCAAGAAGGCAATCAAGTCTCAAGCCCTCGTAGATATCTTGGTCGAATGGATGGAATAAGAGCAGCCAGCCCCAAGCATCCCCGAGCATTGGACTATGTTCCTTGATGGATCCAAAATGCTCCATGGCTCGGGGGCTGGAGTGGTTCACGTCTCCCCTGGAGGAGACTCACTGAGCTACATACTACATGTCCACTTTTTTTTTGAAAGATCCAACGATGGCTGGCTTGATTTAAATTAGCAGGGAGCACATGGTGAAGAAATACATCAAAGGGTGGGGGTGATTAATGGATCAAGGAAGTAAGAAGAAGAAAACAGGAAATAAAAAAACAGGGGGGGACGCTAGGAATCTCTCATGGTGGTTCCCCAAAGGGGTGCTCCAAAAGGACTGCTCCTGCGTCGCGCCACAGCCTTAGTGTTCTGTTGATTTCATCCTTTATGTCTTGAGCTTGCCCCTTCTTGTTTCTGAAGGTGCATTCGTTTCGCTCTTCCAAATCTCAGCAAGTATTAGTATGATCATAGTTTTGATCGCCTTGCTGTGCTCTGCCGGTGCATTGCTTATCATTTTGGATATGATAGTTGCCGACTTGTTGTTGCAAGACCATTTGCTTGGGTGGAGAGAGTTGCAACCGACATACAATGCCGCATGTGACCACACGGATATTGCTATCGGACATTGCCAAAACAGGTGAACTGATGACTCAAGGTTTCTTAGGCATAGTTGGCAAAATAGTTGTTTGTCCATCCTCTTCTTTGTAGCCGATCATTATACCATAACCTATCCTTGAGGAGCAGCCATGCGAAGAACTTGTGTTTTGCCGATGCCCAGGTGGCCCATATTATCTTTCGGAAGTATGATTTATAAAACCCCTGGAATTGGGCTTTATACGCAAAGCCGGCAGTGTATACCCCTGAAGCTTCGTGTTTCCATCGGATAGAGTCGCTTACTTGCTCTTGCAGCTGGATATCTCTGTTTTGAATCCATCTATTCAACTTGATCACTTCTTCCCATATGCTTGCGGTGTCACCGTATGCTAGGTCTACAATCCAAGTGTTGTTCTGGAGTGCCTCCTTGACCGTTCTATTTTTTCTACGGGTGTGCCTAAAGAGTTTTGGGATGGCCGACTTTAGGTTTCCCAAGCCTGTCCAGGGGGAATTCCAAAACGAAGCCCGTTCACCATTCCCTAGTGTAACTAACGTAGAGGCGTTGAACAAGGCTTTGTCGTCGTCATCACATGGAAGCTGCATGCCAATCCATGGTCTATCCTGGGACGTCCAGGATAGCCATAGCCAGCGTAGTCGCAGAGCTCTAGTGGAGCGTGTCATGTCTAGGATTCCGAGACCTCCGTTTTCTATTGGGGAGCAGACCCCTTGCCAACCTACTTTGCATTTTCCCCCAGAAGCTTCCTCGTCCTGTGCCCATAGGAATCGGCGGCGGGCCTTGTCAATCTCGTGAAGAAATTTCTTTGGTACCCGCAGCACTGATAGGGCAAATGTGGGCAAGGATGTGAGAACATTTCTGACTAGAACTCTTCTACCGGCTATTGTGAGAAGTCTCCCTTTCCATCCAGCGAGCCTGGCCCGAATTCTATCTAAGATGAACTGGATGTGGACGAGGCGCAGCCGCGACAGCGTAAGGGGGAGGCCTAGGTATTTGACAGGGAAATCAACTGTCTGTCCCCCAAAACTTTGCAGAACCTCATGAATGTCGATTCCTTCACAGCGAATGGCCGTTGCAGTCGATTTCACTGGGTTAATACGTAGTCCAGTCGCGTTCCCGAAGTCGTGTAGGATGCCCAGAAGCGTGTCTATCTCCTGCCTACTCGGGGTAGCAAAAATAACAGCATCGTCGGCGTAAAGGCTTACCCTAAGGGGGATTTGTCTACCCGGCAGTGGAGCTAGCATCTGCATATCCGTCGCCCATGCTAGGAGTCTGTGCATGGGGTCGATGGCTATGATGAAGAGCAGAGGCGACAGTGGATCTCCCTGGCGCAGCCCCCTGCGATGGCAGATATGGCCCCCAGGGGTTCCGTTGAGCATGAATGAAGATGACGAGGTTCTGAGCAGCAGGGCGATCCAGTCCCGCCATCGGGCTGGGAATCCTAGCACTTGTAGTAGCTCTAGTAGGTATTCCCAGGAGACGTTGTCGAAGGCTCGTGCAATGTCTAGCTTGAGGAGTAGTGCCGGAATCCTTTGCCGGTGAAGGCTTCTAATCACATTTTGCACATAGAGGAAGCTATCTTGCGTGGACTTCGATCGTAAAAACGCAGACTGCGCCGGTGAGATGATGTCTGCTATCACCGTAGATAGCCGTAGTGAGAGGACTTTTGCAACTAGTTTTGTGAAGGAGTGAACCAAACTGATTGGCCTGAAGTCATGTATCTTTGTTGCCCCATCTTTTTTTGGGATGAGTACTACCATGGCTGTGTTCAAACTACTGAAGTCTCCTCTTGCCAGATGATAGAAACTATTAAAAGCTAATATGATGTCAGCTTTGATATGCTGCCAACAGCTTTTGAAAAACAGTCCTATGTAGCCATCCGGACCCGGCGCCTTCTCCATCTAAGAAGCTTTTATCGCCTCCCATATCTCCGTCTCGGAGAAGGGGTTGTCTAGGCCTGAGTTATGTAGTGAGGGCATGCCGAGGGAAGTCCAATCTATGCCTGTGAGACGATCCGCTTTGGCCCCTAAGGTGGCGTTGAAGTGGATGTAGATGAGGGCCTCTTTTTGCTCGTGCGATGTTGCAATCTCATTTGCACTCTGAAGGCTGTGTATGAAGTTCTTTTGTCTACGAGATCTCATCTTAGCGTGGAAGAATTTTGTTCCCGCGTCTCCTACACGTATCCAAGTAAGCCTGGATGCTTGCCGCCTTCTTGCACGCTCAACCGCCGACAGTCCTAACAGCCACAGCTTTAGTAGTTTGCGCAGGTTGAACTCAGCGTCCGACAGTCGCCGTGTTTCCTGTGCTACATCAAATCGAAGTACCAGCTCAGCTGCTATGTGGAATTGTATTTTCGCATTGCTGAGAAAAGCCTTGCTCCAAATTCTAAGGTCTCGCGCAGCTCGCCCTAGCTTGATGTGAAGACGCTGGAAAGCGGATGCTGCTTGTACCGGTCTACTCCAAGCCACCACAACCGTTTCGTGGAAGCGGGGGAGGCTTGGCCAGAAGCTTTCGAACTTAAACATGGCAGGTCTAGGCGTAGTAGCTGTGTCGGCGAGGAGTAGTGGACAGTGGTCGGATGTAGCCGTAGACGCCGCTATTAGGGAAGCACAGGGAAAAAATTGTTCCCAGGCCTGGTTGCAGAAGAATTTATCTATGCTGGCCATGGTTGGGTCACGACGCTCATTGCTCCAAGTGTAGCATCTATTTTTACATTTGATCTCCTTGAGTCCCGCTGTGTCGATTGCTGTTCTAAATCTGCCCATCAGCCTACGGTTTAGGTTGAGGTTGCTCTTATCCCTAGCTTCATAGATGAGGTTGAAGTCTCCGTTGATTAGCCATGGCTCCGCTAACGGGGGTGCGGAGAGGGTGATTTCCCGGAGGAAATCTTCCTTTCTGGCGTCGTCCATTGGACCATATACAGATGAGATCCAGAAGCTATTTAGCTGTCCAAGTAGTTTAACTTTTGTTGTGATTGCAAAAATTCCTACAGCATGAGATTCTACCGTTGCTAGATTCTTGTTCCAGAGTATCGCCGCCCCGCCACTTGCCCCAATAGACGGCAGCACAATGCAATCAGCCAAGGATTGCCCCCCAATTTCACTAATAATTGTTGGGGTCCAATCTGTGATCTTAGTTTCCTGTAGGCAGAGAATTGCCACGCGGTGCACGGTAACCACCTCACAAATGGCCGCTCTCTTGAATGGGTTGTTAATTCCCCGGACGTTCCATGACATAATTGGAAGTAGTTTGTCATTCATTTGGAGACAGGAGTATACTCCAATGGCTAATTTTACTAGATGGCCTCTGGCCCAAGTACAACTCCACTTCTAACATACAAGGGGGGCGCCGGCGTCCACCAATAGGCCCCAGAATACGCCGACGATGATGAGCTCTACCACTAGCCTTACACATGAAACTAAATCCTAACTCAGACCAGCTAGGAGCCGGCCGCCATTGGAGCTGGAGGTAAGCTAACATACTAAACATCGGCCTCCGCGGCATGCCCATCAGGTCCAGCCATGCGTGCCATGACACGTAGTGCACCGTTGTCTAAGTGTGTGAGCTTTGCAATGACTGCAATGTCGCTATCCGAGAGTGGCTCCTCGAAACGCCGGATGAGTGCTTTTGCGACGTCCTCGGTCATCTTTTCTCTAGGTCCTAAGAGTCCCAGCTCCTTGACGATGCGAAAGGAGGCTCGCTGCGCCACCGGTATGGTCGATGTGTTAGCCGCTTGACGGGCGCTCTACCGAGTCGCGGTGGCTGCAGTGCGGCTCTTTGGAGGTGCTGACGGCCGTTTCGCCGGCGTGGCGAGGATGGGTGGCTCCGTCGCGCGGAAAAGGCCGCGGTGCTGCTGCTGGCTGCCGTCGTCAGCGGTGATCTCGAGCTGGCGTGCTCGGCTTGTGACGGTGCCGAGCTGCGCCTTCATTGTGCGGGCTGTTGATGGTGTAGCACGGTTGAACTGTCCGCAGTCCGTCGTAGCAGCTGAGAGCGTCGAGCTAAATGCATCAAGTTGCACCCGCTCGGTCTCGTCCACGTCCTCGTCGAAGTAGTTGTCGCCACCGAAATCTAACGGTACGGCGACTGCAGCCTCTGCACCAGCGTGTACGTCGGCCGCCACAGGGTCTGCTAGCACAGAGGCGACAGAGGTTTTCCTTGCCTCCCTGAAGAAGTCATCAACAGGGTCTTTCCCGTCACGTCTTCCTCCGTCGGTCGTCTCTGGGCGTGTGACTGGTGCGCGTACTCGTCCTCCCTCGTCGGCCGACACTTGGAGTGGCGCTGCAGCTGGAGCCGCTGGGGTGCGGCCACAACTTCGTCTGTGGCGAAGAGGAGCTGGTGGGGGAGGTGTTGTGGTGACCTTGCCTCCCCCTTGTCGCTGCATGGTGGACTTTGGGCGACGAGGTGATCGACTACGCTGGTGTGTCGCCCCTGGCTGCGTCTTCCTAGCCGGGGTGCGGCTTCTCCGGAGCATGACATCTTTCCAGGAGCGCTGGCCCGCACCCCTGGAGCCTCCGTCGCCGTCATTGTTGCGGCCGTGTCCCCGGCGTGGCATGCCGTTGCAGCCGGTGTTGGCTACTGGTGCATGGTCGCGGCGCTGCACCCGAGCTCCCCGCTGACCGTCCTCGCCCCCCATGGTCCAGGAGGCTGCTGTCACAGCAGGGAACGGGCGGTCGTCGTTGTTGGAGTCGGATGACGGCAAGCCGCTCTGGCCCGAGTGGGAGGACCGCGGGGATGGAGAGGTCCAGTCCTCGATCCGATACACATGGACGAGCATGGTGTAGTCGGCCGTCGCCGGTGGCGGAGCTACGCGACGGTCGGGCGGAGGGAAGCCCTCCATCTCCTCGACCCGGCCTGCTCCGCGCGGGAGCACTGCCAAGGTGTGCTTGGTGGGGATGTTGGTGACATCGTTGGTCCAGACCCAGCAAGCGAAGGTCTTGATATGGCCCCGCTCGAGTGTCCTGCTGTCGAGGCGATCTACTCTCACTTTCTTGCCAAGGATGTCCTCAGCGCCTTCCACCGACCAGTAGTGCATGGGCACCCCCTCGATGACGACACGCGCATGCATCAGGAGGGAGTCGAAGACGGCGTGGTCGTGCTCATGCCACGCGGAGACGATGAAGAATGCGCCGTCCACCGTGATGGAGCCACGCCGCACGACGTTCACCTGGAGCGCCGGTTGGGTGAAGGCGACGAAATAGTGCTCCGGGTGGTGGGCAGTGACGCGCAGCGAATGCACCGGGACGGAGAGATGCGCCTCGAGCGCCCGTCCGACCGCCATCGGGGACGTGGCATTCACTCCGTCAGCCGCCCGAAGCGTCATGACGTGCGAGCGGAGGAAAGCTGCAGCCTGCTCTATTGCCGGTGACGGGACAACCACCGAACGACTGTCCTGGGGGCGTCGAGCAGGGTCAGCCTGACGCAGCAGCGAGGCAGCAGGTGCCGACATGGCTCCTCGTGGCGGAGGGAAACGCAGCCTGGCGTAGAGCGGCTGTGCTGGCGGCCCCGGGCCGAGCCTGCTCTTCGCACTCTCGGCTCTTCCTGCGAACTTGGGATGCTTCGGGCAGTGGTGGCTAATGTGTCCTGCTCGCTTGCAGGTGATGCAGTGGACTGGCTCTCTGCAGCCGGCTACCTTGTGGTGAGAACTGAGGCATCTAAAACAGCGTCCCCTGAACTTGCTTAAGAAGGCGAGGCGCGCTTGCTGTGAGTTGGCAGCAGCTAGCCGGCCCGAGCTATGCCTCCCAGGGGAGACTCCATGACCCACCGGTCCGTCGGCGCGGCGCCACGGTGAAAAGACCTCGATGACGCCTAGAGGGGGGGGGTGAATAGGCTATTTAAAAACTTCTTCGGATTTGGCTTGAAACTAATGTGGAAATAAACTAAGAGTGTACTTGTCAAGCACAAATCCTAAATGCACTAGGCACTGCAACGTGTATCAACAACACAATCTACCAAGATGGACACAATACATTTACTAACAAGCACAAGTAAGTTACACAAACTTACTTGAGCATGACCTATCAGATTCTTCATATTTCTTGATTTCCCCTAAATGGTTAGTCATAGAGCAACTAGGGAGAAACAAGATATTTTGATCAAGAGGACACGAGGAAGCAGGCATATCACCACAGACATTTGTCGAGGGATCTTTAGGTGAAATGCATGACCTATCAGCACAATAATTTACACTATGTGTGGTGCTAGATATGCTCGTGTCCATAGAGGCTATGACATTTTCATCAACATATATTTCTTCACTCACCATGTCATTACCTTGTGAGATTGAAGATGCTGAGGTGTGCAAGCAATCGGATATGGAAGTAGTGGTGGACTCTTTAAGATTGAAAAGAGTGAAGAGCTCATGCACCAACTCCTTCATCATAATACCGTCTTCATCAAGATTGGACCCACCATATATATCTTCAAGTTTAGTCCAAACTTCATGAGCTGACTTGCAAGTCGAGATACACTTAAACACTTGAGGACTTATGGTTCGATGAACGGAAAGAAAAGCCTCACAATCAAGATACATCTCATTAGTAGATGAAGATGCATCATCCTTTTTGTCGGCAATCCCTACAAGAACAATTCGTAAAGTATTTGGGCCCATGGCCCGAAAGTGATGAAGCATACGAATTCTCCATAGGGTATAATTTGTGTCATCAAAGTCAAAGATGCCATTGTGCACTAATCCAATAGTCGACATCGATACTCTCTAGGTCGTGAAACCTAATTAAAGAGAGACCTAGCTCTGATACCAATTGAAAAGACCTCGATGACTCCTAGAGGGGGGGGGTTGAATAAGCTATTTAAAAACTTCTTCGGATTTGGCTTGAAACTAATGCGGAAATAAACTAAGAGTGTACTTGTCAAGCACAAATCCTAAATGCACTAGGCACTGCAACGTGTATCAACAACACGATCTACCAAGATGGACACAATACAGTTACTAACAAGCACAAGTAAGTTACACAAACTTACTTGAGCTATATCACACGACAAGTAGGTGAACAACACAAGATACTAGATCACACTATATCACACGATATATCAAAGGCTGCAAGTATGAACGTGTGGATATAGAGGGTATGCTAGAATGATTAATCTTGTACAAGAAATAGCCAACACAATATAATGAGCACAAACAATATGCAATGTATGTATGCTCAAGTAACACAAGTAAACCACAAGTAAGGAGTTAGGGTTAAGGATAACCAAGGTCACTGAGACGAAGATGTATCCCGATGTTCACTTCCTTGGAGGGAAGCTAGTCACCGTTAGAGAGGTGGATGTTACCACAAAGGCACACCAACGCCACGAAGGCTCACCCTATTCTCCCTTTGAGATAACACCACGAAGGCGTTTCTCAACCACTAGTGGTAAGCCTTTGAGGTGGCTTCCAAACCCTCACAAACTTTTCCGGGGGGGTAATCACACGGATTAATTCCTCTCCGAAGAACTCCTACCGCCTAGGAGTCTCCAACCTCCAAGAGTAACAAGATCACGGGAAATGCTCAAAACTTGCTCAAATCTCAAATAGGTTGGGTTGAGAGGAGGAGAGGGAGACGATCTATCTTTTGATTGGAACAACTCTCAAAGGGGCTCACAAATGCTCTTGGGATCTAAGATTTGGTGTGAGCAAGTGTGTGTGAGGTAGAAGTGTGTTCTTATGAGGATAAGGCTGTATTGGGCAACCCTCTCACGAAGTGGGAGGGGGTATTTATAGTGGGGAGAGAAAAACAGCCGTTGGGGACACTTTAAGTCACACACGGTCCGGACGTCCGACAGTTTCCGGAAGTCCGAGCGTCCGCGAGGGGTCGGACGTCCGACAAGGGTCGGTCGTCCGAGGCCTGTAGATATCACTGAAAATACTGTGAATTGAACATCGACCGGACGTCCGGAGAAGGCTGGAAATCCGAGTTATTTGACTCAACTTCTACTGGTGGGAGGTTCCGGATTTCCGAAAGGGGATGGACGTCCGGCCCTCGGACGTCCGGAGGGAGCCGGAAATCCGAGTTATAGCGCTCAAGTTCTTCTGGTGCAGGGCTCCGGATTTCTGAAGCTGGTCGGATATCCGGGCCCCGGACGTCCGGAGAGAGCCGGAAGTCCGAGTTATATGGCTCTGATTTCTCTGGTATAGGATTCCGGATTTCCGAAGCAGTCGATCGTCCGGCCCTCGGACGTCCGGAGGAAGCCGGATGTCCGAGGCACTGGTTCTGTTTTCAGATAACAGCAGAGCAGTGGAGATGTGGTCTGAGCAGAACAGTGGAGATGTAGTTTGAGCAAGTTCATCGCAAAAGCTGTGATCCCCTCTTAATAGTGCGGGATCCCTAAAGACTCAAGAATCATAAAAGGGGTACTGATGATCCATACTTGAGTGTATACTTTTATTCGCTGATCATCACTCCGCACAACTGACGTCAAAGGAACTGATACCTTTGAGTTAGCCCTTTCACTTGAGCTTGATGTTGTTGTTCCTTCTTGGCTCAAGTTGAAAGCAAGACATGATGAAGTCTTCAAGTAGCTCTCCCATACACAATGTGGAGAGCCTAGCTTATGTATTCATCTTCATTTGTCCACCATGTGAACATCCACAAGAATCAAGCATGTAGTGCTCAGGAATGCTTATCTTGATCTTGTCCTTGTTAGCACATGAGCTTGTCCTTATCAACACATGATCATTAACAATAGTTTCAATGATATATTCGTGATGACCCACTTGAACTTTCACACCACAATCTTGATGACGATCGCCACTTGACGTCATCCTTCATGGGTTGTATGAGATCTTCCTTTTGACGCAAGCCCATGGAAGCACACCTAACCCCCACATAGGACTCTCACAAAGACCATGGGTTAGTACACAAACACGTAATGGACAATGCTTACCATACCATGGGATCACTTGATCCCTCTCGGTACATCTTATACGCTTTGTGTGTTGATCATCTTGATTTACTCTTTGTCTGAGATCATGATCAACCTAGTGTCTCTATGACCATTCTTTGGATAATACCTTGAATACCATCTTGGTCATCATATAAACTCCTTGAACCCAACAGATGGACTTCAAGAAGTGCCTATGGACAAATCCTAGAAATATAACTTAAGGCAACCATTAGTCCATAGGAATTGTCATCAATTACCAAAACCACATATGGAGATATATGCTCTAACACGCGGTTTCTGGTGTGAGACCACGTACCAGGCCCTCCCCCTCGGCAGATACATCTCTATCCGGTGCGACTACAATTGATTTGAGCCTGGCTTGCTGTCTCGGCATGGGGAGCTCCGGGAGAACGGGAGATGTGACTAACGCAGGCGACGTGCCAGTAGGTTGGGCGAGCGACTTTTCTGAAGGAGCAGGCGGCGCTACGAGGCAATCAATAGTAGCGCCCCACTCTTCCCCGGTCCGAGCGCGGGGACACTCCCCCCGAAGCCAGATCCGCGGCGGAGAGGAGGGATCCAGCGTATGCTCGCGTGGCGAGGCGGCCAGAGCAGCGAGCGGACCGACGGGCGAACGAGAGCTGTCGGTGTCGGCGCTGGTTGAACCAGCCGTCAGCTCACGCGTCAGGACGGCAGCCGATGGACCGCCGGGCGAGCGGGGGCGTCTGGCGTCATTTCAGGAGGAGCCGGCCGTCGGCCCGCGCGCCAGAAGGGCGGCCGACAGACCGACCGGTGTGAGGGAGTGAAGACTATCTCTACGACGAGCAGGGGAGGATCGAGCGGATCTAGCTGGTGGCCGGCTCGCCATGAAGGCTGCTAGGTGGTGGCCGCCGCGGCCGGGGTGGCCAGGAGCGCGGAGCGGGGGAGGACCCGGGCTCTGTTTCAGCTCATGGACGGTAAAACAATGGACTAGAGGTCCACTTTGATTCATCTAACAATGAGGTCGAGTACGAAGCCCTCCTGTACAGGCTCTGTATGGACATCTCACTCGGATCCGACGTTTGATGGTCTACGACAACTCATACCTCGTCATCAATCAGGTGATGAAAGAGTGGGACATTCGGAGTCCAGCTATAACTGGTTACTGCTGTTGGGGAACGTCGCATGGGAAACAAAAAAATTCCTATGCGCACGAAAACCTATCATGGTGATGTCCATCTACGAGAGGGGATGAGCGATCTACGTACCCTTGTAGACCGTACAGCAAAAGCGTTAGAGAACGCGGTTGATGTAGTGGAACGTCCTCACGTCCCTCGATCCGCCCCGCGAACAATCCCGCGATCAGTCCCACGATCTAGTACCGAACGGACGGCACCTCCGCGTTCAGCACACGTACAGCTCGACGATGATCTCGGCCTTCTTGATCCAGCAAGAGAGACGGAGAGGTAGAAGAGTTCTCCAGCAGCATGACGGCGCTCCGGAGGTTGGTGATGATCTTGTCTCAGCAGGGCTCCGCCCGAGCTCCGCAGAAACGCGATCTAGAGGAAAAACCGTGGAGGTATGTGGTCGGGCTGCCGTGGAAAAGTCGTCTCAAATCAGCCCTAAAACCTCTGTATATATAGGTGGGAGGGAGGGGGCCTTGCCTTGGGGCTCAAGGAGCCCCAAGGGGGTCGGCCGAGTCCAAGGGGGAGGACTCTTCGCCCCCCCCCCCAAACCGAGTTGGACTAGGTTTGGTGGGAGGCAGTCCCCCTTCCTTCCCACCTCCTCCTTTTTTTTCTCTCTTGATTTTCTTCTCCTTGGCGCATAGGGCACTTGTGGGCTGTCCCACCAGCCCACTAAGGGCTGGTGTGTCTCCCCAAAAGCCTATGGGCTTCCCCGGGATGCGTTGCCCCCCCGGTGAACTCCCGGAACCCATTCGTCATTCCCGGTACATTCCCGGTAACTCCGAAAACCTTCCGGTAATCAAATGTGGTCATCCTATATATCAATCTTCGTTTCCGTACCACTCCGGAAACCCTCGTGACGTCCGTGATCTCATCCGGGACTCCGAACAACATTCGGTAACCAACCATATAACTCAAATACGCATAAAACAACATCGAACCTTAAGTGTGCAGACCCTGCGGGTTCGAGAACTATGTAGACATGACCCGAGAGACTCCTCGGTCAATATCCAATAGCGGGACCTGGATGCCCATATTGGATCCTACATATTCTACGAAGATCTTATCGTTTGAACCTCAGTGCCAAGGATTCATATAATCCCGTATGTCATTCCCTTTGTCCTTCGGTATGTTACTTGCCCGAGATTCGATCGTCAGTATCCGCATACCTATTTCAATCTCGTTTACCGGCAAGTCTCTTTACTCGTTCCGTAATACAAGATCCCGCAACTTACAATAAGTTACATTTCTTGCAAGGCTTGTGAGTGATGTTGTATTACCGAGTGGGCCCCGAGATACCTCTCCGTCACACGGAGTGACAAATCCCAGTCTTGATCCATACTAACTCAACTAACACCTTTGGAGATACATGTAGAGCATCTTTATAGTCACCCAGTTACGTTGCGACGTTTGATACACACAAAGCATTCCTCCGGTGTCAGTGAGTTATATGATCTCATGGTCATAGGAATAAATACTTGACACGCAGAAAACAGTAGCAACAAAATGACACGATCAACATGCTACGTCTATTAGTTTGGGTCTAGTCCATCACGTGATTCTCCTAATGACGTGATCCAGTTATCAAGCAAGAACACCTTGTTCATAATCAGAAGACACTGACTATCTTTGTTCAACTGGCTAGCCAACTAGAGGCTTGCTAGGGACGGTGTTTTGTCTATGTATCCACACATGTAAATGAGTCTTCATTCAATACAATTATAGCATGGATAATAAACGATTATCTTGATACAGGAATTATAATAATAACTATATTTATTATTGCCTCTAGGGCATAATTCCAACAGTCTCCCACTTGCACTAGAGTCAATAATCCAGCCCTCACATCACCATGTGAATTACATTGTAATGAATCTAACACCCATACAGTTCTGGTGTCGATCATGTTTTGGCCGTGGAAGAGGTTTAGTCAGCGGGTCTGCTACATTCAGATCCGTGTGCACTTTGCATATATTTACGTCGTCTTCCTCGACATAGTCGCGGATGAGGTTGAAGCGTCGTTTGATGTGTCTGGTCTTCTTGTGAAACCGTGGTTCCTTTGCTAAGGCAATGGCACCAGTGTTGTCATAGAACAAGGTTATTGGATTCAGTGCGCTTGGCACCACTCCAAGATTCGTCATGAACTGCTTCATCCAGACACCCTCCTTAGCTGCCTCCGAGTCAGCCATGTACTCCGCTTCACATGTAGAATCTGCTACGACGCTTTGCTTGGAACTGCACCAGCTTACTGCACCCCCATTAAGAATAAATACGTATCCGGTTTGCGACTTAGAGTCGTCCGGATCTGTGTCAAAGCTTGCATCGACGTAACCTTTTACGGCGAGCTCTTCGTCACCTCCATATACGAGAAACTTCTCCTTAGTCCTTTTCAGGTACTTCAGGATATTCTTGACCGTTGTCCAGTGATCCACTCCTGGATTACTCTGGAACCTACCTGCCATACTTATGGCCAGGCTAACATCCGGTCTAGTGCACAGCATTGCATACATGATAGAACCTATGGCTGAAGCATAGGGGACGGAGCGCATATGCTCTCTATCTTCATCAGTTGTTGGGCACTGAGTCTTACTCAATCTCGTACCTTGTAAAACTGGCAAGAACCCTTTCTTGGACTGTTCCATTTTGAACCTCTTCAAAACTTTATCAAGGTATGTGCTTTGTGAAAGTCCTATCAGGCGTTTTGATCTATCCCTATAGATCTTAATGCCTAGAATGTAAGCAGCTTCTCCTAGGTCCTTCATAGAGAAACTTTTATTCAAGTAATCCTTTATGCTCTCCAAAAACTCCACGTTGTTTCCAATCAGCAATATGTCATCCACATATAATATTAGAAACGCCACAGAGCTCCCACTCACTTTCTTGTAAATACAAGATTCTCCAACCACTTGTATAAACCCAAATGCTTTGATCACCTCATCAAAGCGTTTGTTCCAACTCCGAGATGCTTGCACCAGTCCATAAATGGATCGCTGGAGCTTGCACACCTTGTTAGCATTCTTAGGATCGACAAAACCTTCGGGTTGCATCATATACAACTCTTCCTTAAAGAAACCGTTAAGGAACGCCGTTTTGACATCCATCTGCCAGATTTCATAATCGAAAAATGCAGCTATTGCTAACATGATTCTGACGGACTTAAGCATCGCTACGGGTGAGAAAGTCTCATCGTAGTCAACTCCTGGAACTTGTGAAAAACCCTTTGCCACAAGTCGAGCTTTATAAACGGTCACATTGCCGTCAGCGTCCGTCTTCTTCTTAAAGATCCATTTGTTCTGAATAGCCTTGCGGCCCTCAGGTAGTATCTCCAAAGTCCACACATTGTTCTCATACATGGATCCTATCTCGGACTTCATGGCTTCTAGCCATTTGTTGGAATCTGGGCCCACCATTGCTTCTTCATAATTTGCAGGTTCATTGTTGTCTAACAACATGATTGATAAGACGGGATTACCATACCACTCTGGAGCAGCACGTGATCTCGTCGACCTGCGTGGTTCAACAGAAACTTGAACTGGAGTTTCATGATCATCATCATTAACTTCCTCCTCAACTGGCGTTGCAACGACAGAGGTTTCCCCTTGCCCTGCGCCACCATCCAGAGGGATGAGAGGTTCGACAACCTCGTCAAGTTCTATCTTCCTCCCACTCAATTCTCTCGAGAGAAACTCCTTCTCGAGAAAAGCTCCGTTTTTAGCAACAAACACTTTGCCCTCGGATTTGAGATAGAAGGTGTACCCAACTGTCTCTTTTGGGTAACCTATGAAGACGCACTTTTCCGCTTTGGGTTCCAGCTTTTCAGGCTGAAGCTTTTTGACATAAGCATCACATCCCCAAACTTTAAGAAACGACAACTTTGGCCTTTTGCCATACCACAGTTCGTATGGTCTCGTCTCAACGGATTTTGATGGTGCCCTATTTAAAGTGAATGCAGCTGTTTCTAATGCATAACCCCAAAATGATAACGGCAAATCAGTAAGAGACATCATAGATCGCACCATCTCTAACAAAGTACGATTACGACGTTCGGACACACCATTATGCTGTGGTGTTCCAGGCGGTGTCAACTGTGAAACAATTCCACATTTTCTTAAGTGATCACCAAACTCGAAACTCAGATATTCACCCCCACGATCAGACCGTAGGAATTTGATCTTCTTGTTACGATGATTTTCCACTTCACTCTGAAATTGCTTTGAACTTTTCAAATGTTTCAGACTTGTGCTTCATCAAGTAGACATAGCCATACCTACTCAAATCGTCAGTGAAGGTGAGAAAATAACGATATCCGCCGCGTGCCTCCACGCTCATCGGACCACACACATCGGTATGTATGATTTCCAATAAGTCACTTGCACGCTCCATTGTTCCGGAGAACGGAGTTTTAGTCATCTTGCCCATGAGGCATGGTTCGCACGTGTCAAGTGAATCAAAGTCAAGTGACTCCAAAAGTCCATCAGCATGGAGTTTCTTCATGCGCTTTACACCAATATGACCTAAGCGGCAGTGCCACAAAAATATGGCGCTATCATTGTTTACTCTAACTCTTTTGGTCTCAATGTTATGTATATGCGTATCGCTATCAAGATTCAATATGAACAATCCTCTCACATTCGGTGCATGACCATAAAAGATGTTACTCATAGAAATAGAACAACCATTATTCTCTGACTTAAAAGAGTAACCGTCTCGCAATAAACAAGATCCAGATATAATGTTCATGCTCAACGCAGGCACTAAATAACAATGATTTAAGTTCATCACCAATCCTGACGGTAAACTGAAGTGACATTGTGCCGACGGTGATTGCATCAACCTTGGAACCATTTCCTACGCGCATCGTCACTTCATCTTTCGCCAGCCTTCGTCTATTCCGCAGTTCCTGTTTCGAGTTGCAAATATGAGCAACAACACCGGTATCGAATAACCAGGCACTACTACGAGAGCCGGATAAGTACACATCAATAACATGTATATCAAATATACCTGATTTTTCTTTGCCCGCCTTCTTATCTGCCAGATACTTGGGGCAATTGCGCTTCCAGTGACCCATACCCTTGCAATAGTAACACTCCATTTCAGGCTTAGGTCCAGCTTTGGGTTTCTTCGGCGGATTGGCAACAGGCTTGCCGCTCTTCTTCGAATTGCCCTTCTTGCCTTTGTCGTTTCTCTTGAAACTAGTGGTCTTATTCACCATCAACACTTGATGCTCTTTACGGAGTTCAGACTCTGCGACTTTCAGCATCGCAAACAACTCGCTGGGAGACTTGTTCATCCCTTGCATGTTGTAGTTCAAAACAAAGCCTTTATAGCTTGGCGGCAGTGATTGAAGGATTCTGTCAGTGATAGCCTCTTGCGGGAGTTCAATCCCCAGCTCAGCTAGACGGTTTGAGTACCCAGACATTTTGAGCACATGTTCACTGACAGACGAGTTTTCCTCCATCTTGCAAGCATAGAATTTATCGGAGGTCTCATACCTCTTGATCCGGGCGTTCTTCTGAAAGATAAACTTCAACTCCTGGAACATCTCAAATGCTCCATGACGCTCAAATCAACGTTGAAGTCCCGGTTCTAAGCCACACAAGACTGCACATTGAACTATTGAGTAGTCCTCCTTACGTGCTAACCAAGCGTTCTTAACATCCTAATCAGCCGTAGCGGGTGGTTCATCTCCTAGCGCAGCATTAAGGACATAATCCTTCTTCCCAGCTTGTAAGATTAGCTTAAGATTACGAGCCCAGTCTACAAAGTTGCTTCCATCATCTTTCAACTTAGCTTTCTCTAGGAACGTATTAAAATTCAGGGTGACAGTCGCGTGAGCCATGATCTACAACACAAATATATTCAAAGTGGACTTAGACTATGTTCAAGATAATTAGAGTTTAACTTAATCAAATTATAGGCTAAACTCCCACTCAAAAAGTACATATCTCTAGTCATTTGAGTGGTTCATGATCCACTTACACTATCCCAAGTCCGATCATCACGTGAGTTGAGTATAGTTTCAGTGGTAAGCATCCCTATGCTAATCATATCATCTATATGATTCATGATCGACCTTTCGGTCTCATGTGTTCCGAGGCCATGTCTGCACATGCTAGGCTCGTCAAGCTTAACCCGAGTGTTCCGCGTGCGCAACTGTTTTGCACCCGTTGTATGTGAACGTTGAGTCTATCACACCCGATCATCACGTGGTGTCTCGAAACGACGAACTGTAGCAACGGCGCACAGTCGGGGAGAACACAATTTCGTCTTGAAATTTTAGTGAGAGATCACCTCATAATGCTACCGTCGTTCTAAGCAAAATAAGGTGCATAAAAGGATTAACATCACATGCAATTCATAAGTTACATGATATGGCCATCATCACGTGCTTCTTGATCTCCATCACCAAAGCACCGGCACGATCTTCTTGTCACCGGCGCCCCACCATGATCATCCATCAACGTGTTGCCATCGGGGTTGTCGTGCTACTCATGCTATTACTACTAAAGCTACATCCTAGCAAAATAGTAAACGCATCTGCAAGCACAAACGTTAGTATAAAGACAACCCTATGGCTCCTGCCGGTTGCCGTACCATCGACGTGCAAGTCGATATTTTCTATTACAACATGATCATCTCATACATCCAATATATCACATCACATCGTTGGCCATATCACATCACAAGCATACCCTGCAAAAACAAGTTAGACGTCCTCTAATTTTGTTGTTGCATGTTTTACATGGTTACCATGGGTATCTAGTAGGATCGCATCTTACTTACGCAAACACCACAACGGAGATATATGAGTTGCTATTTAACCTCATCCAAGGACCTCCTCGGTCAAATCCGATTCAACTAAAGTTGGAGAAACCGACACTTGCCAGTCATCTTTGAGCAACGGGGTTACTCGTAGCGATGAAACCAGTCTCTCGTAAGCGTAAGAGTAATGTCGGTCCAAGCCGCTTCAATCCAACAAAACCGCGGAATCAAGAAAAGACTAAGGAGGGCAGCAAAACGCACATCATCGCCCACAAAAACTTTTGTGTTCTACTCGAGAAGACACCTACGCATGAACCTAGCTCATGATGCCACTATTGGGGAACGTCGCATGGGAAACAAAAATATTCCTACGCGCACGAAGACCTATCCTGGTGATGTCCATCTACGAGAGGGGATGAGTGATCTACGTACCCTTGTAGACCGTACAGCAGAAGCGTTTAGTGAACGCGGTTGATGTAGTGGAACGTCCTCACGTCCCTCGATCCGCCCCGCGAACAATCCCGCGATCAGTCCCACGATCTAGTACCGAACGGACGGCACCTCCGCGTTCAGCACACGTACCGCTCGACGATGATCTCGGCCTTCTTGATCCAGCAAGAGAGACGGAGAGGTAGAAGAGTTCTCCGGCAGCGTGACGGCGCTCCGGAGGTAGGTGATGACCTTATCTCAGCAGGGCTCCGCCCGAGCTCCGCAGAAACGCGATCTAGAGGAAAAACCGTGGAGGTATGTGGTCGGGCTGCCGTGGAAAAGTCGTCTCAAATCAGCCCTAAAACCTCTGTATATATAGGTGGGAGGGAGGGGGCCTTGCCTTGGGGCTCAAGGAGCCCCAAGGGGGTCGGCCGAGTCCAAGGGGGTGGACTCTCCCCCCCCAAACCGAGTTGGACTAGGTTTGGTGGGAGGGAGTCCCCCTTCCTTCCCACCTCCTCCTTTTTTTTTTCTTTCTCTCTTGATTTTCTTCTCCTTGGCGCATAGGGCACTTGTGGGCTGTCCCACCAGCCCACTAAGGGCTGGTGTGTCTCCCCAAAAGCCTATGGGCTTCCCCGGGGTGGGTTGCCCCCCCCGGTGAACTCCCGGAACCCATTCGTCATTCCCGGTACATTCCCGGTAACTCCGAAAACCTTCCGGTAATCAAATGAGGTCATCCTATATATCAATCTTCATTTCCGGACCACTCCGGAAACCCTCGTGACGTCCGTGATCTCATCCGGGACTCCGAACAACATTCGGTAACCAACCATATAATTCTAATACGCATAAAACAACGTCGAACCTTAAGTGTGCAGACCCTGCGGGTTCGAGAACTATGTAGACATGACCCGAGAGACTCCTCGGTCAATATCCAATAGCGGGACCTGGATGCCCATATTGGATCCTACATATTCTACGAAGATCTTATCGTTTGAACCTCAGTGCCAAGGATTCATATAATCCCGTATGTCATTCCCTTTGTCCTTCGGTATGTTACTTGCCCGAGATTCGATCGTCAGTATCCGTATACCTATTTCAATCTCGTTTACTGGCAAGTCTCTTTACTTGTTCTGTAATACAAGATCCCGCAACTTACACTAAGTTACATTGCTTGCAAGGCTTGTGTGTGATGTTGTATTACCGAGTGGGCCCCGAGATACCTCTCCGTTCACACGGAGTGACAAATCCCAGTCTTGATCCATACTAACTCAACTAACACCTTCGGAGATACCTGTAGAGCATCTTTATAGTCACCCAGTTACGTTGCGACGTTTGATACACATAAAGCATTCCTCCGGTGTCAGTGAGTTATATGATCTCATGGTCATAGGAATAAATACTTGACACGCAGAAAACAGTAGCAACAAAATGACACGATCAACATGCTACGTCTATTAGTTTGGGTCTAGTCCATCACGTGATTCTCCTAATGACGTGATCCAGTTATCAATCAACAACACCTTGTTCATAATCAGAAGACACTAACTATCTTTGATCAACTGGCTAGCCAACTAGAGGCATGCTAGGGACGGTGTTTTGTCTATGTATCCACACATGTAAATGAGTCTTCATTCAATACAATTATAGCATGGATAATAAACGATTATCTTGATACAGGAATTATAATAATAACTATATTTATTATTGCCTCTAGGGCATAATTCCAACAACTGCAACACAGTCAGGAAGTTGGAGAAGAATTTCGAAGGCTTGGAGTTGCACCACGTGCCCCGAGCCAACAACAAGGCAGTGGATGGCCTGAACAAGATCGGATCCACTCCGCCAATCGTTCCAAAGGGCGTGTTCCTTGAACATCTACGCTTCCCCTCAGTTAAAGATGATCCTTTCACAAAGGAGCCCCCACAAATAGTTGGTCCTTTGAATCTGACTAAGGTTGACATCCGAGCAGTGATCGACCTAGTCCATGATATGTTGGTAATCACTCCAAATGGACTCTGGCTTACCTACCATACTTGCTCCGGCAAGATCTCCTAGAATACGAAGAGGAAGCCCGCCGAATTGTTCGGCGACCTAAAGCTTTCGAAGTATTGGGAGACAAGCTATACAACAAAAGTGCTACCGGAGTCGATCAGAAATGCATTTCTCTAAGAGGAAGGGCTACAAGTCTTACACGAGATTCACTCGCGAACTTGTGGCCACCACGCGTCCTCTCGAGCGCTGGTTGCCAAAGCCTTCCGAGTAAGTTTTTATTGGCCCCGAGCCAATGAGGCAGCAAGAGACTTGGTTGAGTTGTGTGTCAGATGCCAGTTCTACAAGAATTAGTCTCACAAGCCTGCATTCGCATTGAAGACGCTCACGTGGCCATTCGTCGTGTGGGGTCTCAACATGATCGCCCCCCTACGTACCGGGTCAAGTGGATTTACCCACCTACTAGTAGCGATGGACAAGTTCACCAAGTGGGTCGAAGCGAAGACCATCAAAAGCCTGGACTCAACGACTGCCATCTGTTTCATTCGGCAAATTATCTTCACATTCAGTGTTCCACAAAATATCTTCAGATTCAGCATCTTCGTTCAAATCATCATTGTTGCAGTGTTGTGGTGCTGGTATACGATGTGTGATCATGTGTAAGGTGTAGGAGTAGTGGGTACGCTCACCAAGTAGGATACAAGGTGAGTACAACTATATGCTCGTATGCAACCAAACAACATGCATTCGTGTGACTACAACCAATGCGGGGAACCAAACACGGAGCGAAGAGGCAATCCTACGATGCGGGAAGAGAGTATGCATGCAACTAATCAATATGCAGATGTTTTTTTACATGTATACAATGAGCCTGGCCCAACATGACCAAGCATGTAAATGAGCAAAAGACGATGCAGGCAACCAAACACGTCCCAAAAGGCAGGTGTAGTCCGTGGATCTGCATCGCGCGTACTTGTATGCTACTCCCTCAGTTCCTAAATATAAGTCTTTTTAGAGATTATAATAAGAGATCATATATGGAGCAAGATGAGTAAATATATACTCTAAAATATGTCTATATACATTCATATGTAGTTTCTTATTAGAATCTCTAGAAAGACTTATACTCCTTCCGTCCGAAAATACTTGTCAGAGAAATGAATGTATATAGACATATTTTAGTTCTACATACATTTATTTTTATCATTTTTTCTTATAAATGATTCCAAAAGGAGGAAGTATTTAGGAACGAAGGGAGCATTTTATATGTGCATGAAAGTTAGAACTTTAGCCTGAAGAAAAGAAGAAAAATCTCAGAACTTTAGTTATTAATGTAAGCCCAATTTGCACTACGTACATTAGTGCATTGCCAACACATTTGTGGGTCTCAGCTGCAAAGAACCGGCCAAAAGGTAGTTACAATTAAGAAGGTTGTCATGTAGATGAAAAATCTTATATGGCAAGGTAATTAAAATAAGAAAGATAAGTGTGATGATTCGGGAAGAAACAATATCAAACACGTGAACCTAGGTAAAATACATAATGAAAGAAGCCAACTAATGCATGAAAAACTTTAGTAGCTAAATCACTAAATGAGAGATGACAACAAGTTAAGCATCTATGCATTGGATGTTAAACTTTTAAATATGTTTAGCGCGGATGCATTGGGAGTAGCTTTAGAGTTTTTTATTTTCTTTTGAGTTGTTATGACTAGGAGCTAGGACTTCAAAATCGATGGCGATTATATCGTGGTGAGTTCAGAGCAACTCCAATCACGCGATCCGAAGAGACGTGTGCTTTGTTTATGTTTTGTGAGTTTGAGTCGGATCGCCCACCCTCCTTTGTAAATGGATCGGTCGTGCACCCAACGAGATGACCCATTTTTCGCCCGTGCATAGACATTTTTAACGCTAAAATGGCCCGCGGCCATAGGTCATGCCAACTACCGTGCCAATGTTGAGAGTTTACGCGGGCTATATGCCAGCGGCCAACATACATATGTCAGCCTACAAAAAGAATATGCAGCTTTCGAGTTGGACGCACTTGCCAATGGGTCGGCTGTTGGGGAACGTCGCATGGGAAACAAAAATTTTCCTACGTGCACGAAGACCTATCATGGTGATGTCCATCTACGAGAGGGGATGAGTGATCTACGTACCCTTGTAGACCGTACAGCAGAAGCGTTTAGTGAACGCGGTTGATGTAGTGGAACGTCCTCACGTCCCTCGATCCGCCCCGCGAACAATCCCGCGATCAGTCCCACGATCTAGTACCGAACGGACGGCACCTCCGCGTTCAGCACACGTACAGCTTGACGATGATCTCGGCCTTCTTGATCCAGCAAGAGAGACAGAGAGGTAGAAGAGTTATCCGGCAGCGTGACGGCGCTCCGGAGGTTGGTGATGACCTTGTCTCAGCAGGGCTCCGCCCGAGCTCCGCAGAAACGCGATCTAGAGGAAAAACCGTGGAGGTATGTGGTGGGGCTGCCGTGGAAAAGTCGTCTCAAATCAGCCCTAAAACCTCCGTATATATAGGTGGGAGGGAGGGGACCTTGCCTTGGGGCTCAAGGAGCCCCAAGGGGGTCGGCCGAGTCCAAGGGAGAAGGCTCCCCCCCCAAACCGAGTTGGACTTGGTTTGGTGGGTGGGAGTCCTTCCTTCCCTTCCCACCTCCCTTTTTTTTTCTTTTCTCTTTGATTTTCTTTCCTAGGCGCATAGGGCCCTTTTGGGCTGCCCCACCAGCCCACTAAGGGCTGGTGCGCCACACTCAAGGCCTATGGGCTTCCCCGGGGTGGGTTGCCCCCCCCGGTGAACTCCCGGAACCCATTCGTCATTCCCGGTACATTCCCGGTAACTCCGAAAACCTTCCGGTAATCAAATGAGGTCATCCTATATATCAATCTTCGTTTCCGGACCATTCCGGAAACCCTCGTGACGTCCGTGATCTCATCCGGGACTCCGAACAACATTCGGTAACCAACCATATAACTCAAATACGCATAAAACAACGTCGAACCTTAAGTGTGCAGACCCTGCGGGTTCGAGAACTATGTAGACATGACCCGAGAGACTCCTCGGTCAATATCCAATAGCGGGACCTGGATGCCCATATTGGATCCTACATATTCTACGAAGATCTTATCGTTAGAACCTCAGTGCCAAGGATTCATATAATCCCGTATGTCATTCCCTTTGTCCTTCGGTATGTTACTTGCCCGAGATTCGATCGTCAGTATCCGCATACCTATTTCAATCTCGTTTACCGGCAAGTCTCTTTACTCGTTCCGTAATACAAGATCCCGCAACTTACAATAAGTTACATTTCTTGCAAGGCTTGTGAGTGATGTTGTATTACCGAGTGGGCCCCGAGATACCTCTCCGTCACACGGAGTGACAAATCCCAGTCTTGATCCATACTAACTCAACTAACACCTTTGGAGATACCTGTAGAGCATCTTTATAGTCACCCAGTTACATTGCGACGTTTGATACACACAAAGCATTCCTCCGGTGTCAGTGAGTTATATGATCTCATGGTCATAGGAATAAATACTTGACACGCAGAAAACAGTAGCAACAAAATGACACGATCAACATGCTACGTCTATTAGTTTGGGTCTAGTCCATCACGTGATTCTCCTAATGACGTGATCCAGTTATCAAGCAAGAACACCTTGTTCATAATCAGAAGACACTGACTATCTTTGTTCAACTGGCTAGCCAACTAGAGGCTTGCTAGGGACGGTGTTTTGTCTATGTATCCACACATGTAAATGAGTCTTCATTCAATACAATTATAGCATGGATAATAAACGATTATCTTGATACAGGAATTATAATAATAACTATATTTATTATTGCCTCTAGGGCATAATTCTAACAGTCTCCCACTTGCACTAGAGTCAATAATCTAGCCCTCACATCATCATGCGAATTACATTGTAATAAATCTAACACCCATACAGTTCTGGTGTTGATCATGCTTTGGCCGTGGAAGAGGTTTCGTCAGCGGGTCTGCTACATTCAGATCCGTGTGCACTTTGCATATATTTACGTCCTCTCCCTCGACGTAGTCACGGATGAGGTTGAAGCGTCGTTATATGTGTCTGGTCTTCTTGTGAAACCGTGGTTCCTTTGCTAAGGCAATGGCACCCGTGTTGTCACAAAACAAGGTTATTGGATTCAGTGCGCTTGGCATTACTCCAAGATCCGTCATGAACTGCTTCATCCAGACACCCTCCTTGGCCGCCTCCGAGGCAGCCATGTATTCCGCTTCACATGTAGAATCTGCTACGACGCTTTGCTTGGAACTGCACCAGCTTACCGCACCCCCATTAAGAATAAATACGTATCCGGTTTGCGACTTAGAGTCGTCCGGATCTGTGTCAAAGCTTGCATCGACGTAACCTTTTACGGCGAGCTCTTCGTCACCTCCATACACGAGAAACATCTCCTTAGTCCTTTTCAGGTACTTCAGGATATTCTTGACCGCTGTCCAGTGATCCACTCCTGGATTACTTTGGAACCTACCCGCCATACTTATGGCCAGGCTAACATCCGGTCTAGTGCACAGCATTGCATACATGATATAACCTATGGCTGAAGCATAGGGGACGGAGCGCATATGCTCTCTATCTTCATCAGTTGTTGGGCACTGAGTCTTACTCAATTTCGTACCTTGTAAAACTGGCAAGAACCCTTTCTTGGACTATTCCATTTTGAACCTCTTCAAAACTTTATCAAGGTATGTGCTTTGTGAAAGTCCTATCAGGCGTTTTGATCTATCCCTATAGATCTTAATGCCTAGAATGTAAGCAGCTTCTCCTAGGTCCTTCATAGAGAAACTTTTATTCAAGTAATCCTTTATGCTCTCCAAAAACTCCACGTTGTTTCCAATCAGCAATATGTCATCCACATATGATATTAGAAACGCCAGAGAGCTCCCACTCACTTTCTTGTAAATACAAGATTCTCCAACCACTTGTATAAACCCAAATGCTTTGATCACCTCATCAAAGCGTTTGTTCCAACTCCGAGATGCTTGCACCAGTCCATAAATGGATCGCTGGAGCTTGCACACCTTGTTAGCATTCTTAGGATCGACAAAACCTTCGGGTTGTATCATATACAACTCTTCTTTAAGGAAACCGTTAAGGAACGCCGTTTTGACATCCATCTGCCAGATTTCATAATCGAAAAATGCAGCTATTGCTAACATGATTCTGACGGACTTAAGCATCGCTACGGGTGAGAAACTCTCATCGTAGTCAACTCCTTGAACTTGTGAAAAACCCTTTTCCACAAGTCGAGCTTTATAAACGGTCACATTGCCGTCAGCGTCCGTCTTCCTCTTAAAGATCCATTTGTTCTGAATAGCCTTGCGGCCCTCAGGTAGTACTTCCAAAGTCCACACTTTGTTCTCATACATGGATCCTATCTCGGACTTCATGGCTTCTAGCCATTTGTTGGAATCTGGGCCCACCATTGCTTCTTCATAATTTGCAGGTTCATTGTTGTCTAACAACATGATTGATAAGACGGAATTACCGTACCACTCTGGAGCAGCACGTGGTCTCGTCGACCTGCGTGGTTCGACAGAAACTTGAACCGGAGTTTCATGATCATCATCATTAACTTCCTCCTCAACCGGCATCGCAATGACAGAGGTTTCCCCTTGCCCTGCGCCACCATCCAGAGGGATGATAGGTTCGACAACCTCCTCAAGTTCTATCTTCCTCCCACTCAATTCTCTCGAGAGAAACTCCTTCTCGAGAGAAGCTCCGTTTTTAGCAACAAACACTTAGCCCTCGGATTTGAGATAGAAGGTGTACCCAACTGTTTCTTTTGGGTAACCTATGAAGACGCACTTTTCCGCTTTAGGTTCCAGCTTTTGAGGCTGAAGCTTTTTGACATAAGCATCACATCCCCAAACTTTAAGAAACGACAACTTTGGCCTTTTGCCATACCACAGTTCGTATGGTGTCGTCTCAACGGATTTTGATGGTGCCCTATTTAAAGTGAATGCAGTTGTTTCTAATGCATAACCCCAAAAAGATAACGGCAAATCAGTAAGAGACATCATAGATCGCACCATCTCTAATAAAGTACGATTACGACGTTCGAACACACCATTACGCTGTGGTGTTCCAGGCGGTGTCAACTGTGAAAAAATTCCACATTGTCTTAAGTGAGCACCAAACTCGAAACTCAGATATTCACCCCCACGATCAGACCGTAGGAACTTGATCTTCTTGTTACGATGATTTTCCACTTCACTCTGAAATTGCTTGAACTTTTCAAATGTTTCAGACTTGTGCTTCATCAAGTAGACATAACCATATCTACTCAAATCGTCAGTGAAGGTCAGAAAATAACGATATCCGCCGCGCGCCTCTACGCTCATCAGACCACACACATCGGTATGTATGATTTCCAGCAAGTCACTTGCACGCTCCATAGATCCGGAGAATGGAGTCTTAGTCATCTTGCCCATGAGGCATGGTTTGCACGTGTCAAGTGAATCAAAGTCAAGTGACTCTAAAAGTCCATCAGCATGGAGTTTCTTCATGCGCTTTACACCAATATGACTTAAGCGGCAGTGCCACAAAAATATGGCGCTATCATTGTTAACACTAACTCTTTTGGTCTCAATGTTATGTATATGTGTATCGCTATCAAGATTCAATATGAACAATCCTCTCACATTAGGTGCATGACCATAAAAGATGTTACTCATAGAAATAGAACAACCATTATTCTCTGACTTAAAAGAGTAACCGTCTCGCATTAAACAAGATCCAGATATAATGTTCATGCTCAACGCAGGCACTAAATAACAATGATTTAAGTTCATCACTAATCCTGATGGTAACTAAAGTGAAACTGTGCCGACGGCGATTGCATCAACCTTGGAACCATTTCCTACGCGCATCGTCACTTCATCTTTCGCCAGCCTTCGTCTATTCCGCAGTTCCTGTTTCGAGTTGCAAACATGAGCAACAGAACCGGTATCGAATACCCAGGCACTACTATGAGAGCCGGTTAAGTACACATCAATAACATGTATATCAAATATACCTGATTTTTCTTTGGCCGCCTTCTTATCAGCCAGATACTTGGGGCAGTTGCGCTTCCAGTGACCCATACCCTTGCAATAGTAGCACTCTGTTTCAGGCTTAGGTCCAGCTTTGGGTTTCTTCGTCGGATTGGCAACGGGCTTGCCGCTCTTCTTTGAATTACCCTTCTTGCCTTTGCTGTTTCTCTTGAAACTAGTGGTCTTATTCACCATCAACACTTGATGTTCTTTACGGAGTTCAGACTCTGCGACTTTCAGCATCGCAAACAACTCGCCGGGTGACTTGTTCATCCCTTGCATGTTGTAGTTCAACACAAAGCCTTTATAGCTTGGCGGCAGTGATTGAAGGATTCTGTCAGTGATAGCCTCTTGCGGGAGTTCAATCCCCAGCTCAGCTAGACGGTTTGAGTACCCAGACATTTTCAGCACATGTTCACTGACAGACGAGTTCTCCTCCATTTTGCAAGCATAGAATTTATCGGAGGTCTCATACCTCTCGATCCGGGCGTTCTTCTGAAAGATGAACTTCAACTCCTGGAACATCTCAAATGCTCCATGACGCTCAAAGCGACGTTGAAGTCCCGGTTCTAAGCCATACAAAACTGCACATTGAACTACTGAGTAGTCCTCCTTACGTGCTAACCAAGCGTTCTTAACATCCTGATCAGCCGTAGCGGGTGGTTCATCTCCTAGCGCAGCATTAAGGACATAATCCTTCTTCCCAGCTTGTAAGATTAGCTTAAGATTACGAGCCCAGTCTACAAAGTTGCTTCCATCATCTTTGAACTTAGCTTTCTCTAGGAACGTATTAAAATTCAGGGTGACAGTCGTGTGAGCCATGATCTACAACACAAATATATTCAAAGTGGACTTAGACTATGTTCAAGATAATTAGAGTTTAACTTAATCAAATTATTTGCTAAACTCCCACTCAAAAAGTACATCTCTCTAGTCATCTGAGTGGTTCATGATCCACTTACACTAGCTCAAGTCCGATCATCACGTGAGTTGAGTATAGTTTCAGTGGTAAGCATCAGTATGCTAATCATATCATCTATATGATTCATGATCGACCTTTCGGTCTCATGTGTTCCGAGGCCATGTCTGCACATGCTAGGCTCGTCAAGCTTAACCCGAGTGTTCCGCGTGCACAACTGTTTTGCACCCGTTGTATGTGAACGTTGAGTCTATCACACCCGATCATCATGTGGTGTCTCGAAACGACGAACTGTAGCAACGGTGCACAGTCGGGGAGAACACAATTTCGTCTTGAAATTTTAGTGAGAGATCACCTCATAATGCTACCGTCATTCTAAGCAAAATAAGGTGCATAAAAGGATTAACATCACATGCAATTCATAAGTGACATGATATGGCCATCATCACGTGCTTCTTGATCTCCATCACCAAAGCACCGGCACGATCTTCTTGTCACCGGCGCCACACCATGATATCCATCAACGTGTTGCCATCGGGGTTGTCGTGCTACTCATGCTATTACTACTAAAGCTACATCCTAGCAAAATAGTAAACGCATCTGCAAGCACAAACGTTAGTATAAAGACAACCCTATGGCTCCTGCCGGTTGCCGTACCATCGACGCGCAAGTCGATATTTTCTATTACAACATGATCATCTCATACATCCAATATATCACATCACATCGTTGGCCATATCACATCACAAGCATACCCTGCAAAAACAAGTTAGACGTCCTCTAATTTTGTTGTTGCATGTTTTACGTGGTGACCATGGGTATCTAGTAGGATCGCATCTTACTTACGCAAACACCACAACGGAGATATATGAGTTGCTATTTAACCTCATCCAAGGACCTCCTCGGTCAAATCCGATTCAACTAAAGTTGGAGAAGCCGACACTTGCCAGTCATCTTTGAGCAACGGGGTTACTCGTAGCGATGAAACCAGTCTCTCGTAAGCGTACGAGTAATGTCGGTCCAAGCCGCTTCAATCCAACAAAACCGCGGAATCAAGAAAAGACTAAGGAGGGCAGCAAAATGCACATCATCGCCCACAAAAACTTTTGTGTTCTACTCGAGAAGACACCTACGCATGAACCTAGCTCATGATGCCACTGTTGGGGAACGTCGCATGGGAAACAAAAATATTCCTACGCGCACGAAGACCTATCCTGGTGATGTCCATCTACGAGAGGGGATGAGTGATCTACGTACCCTTGTAGACCGTACAGCAGAAGCGTTTAGTGAACGCGGTTGATGTAGTGGAACGTCCTCACGTCCCTCGATCCGCCCCGCGAACAATCCCGCGATCAGTCCCACGATCTAGTACCGAACGGACGGCACCTCCGCGTTCAGCACACGTACAGCTCGACGATGATCTCGGCCTTCTTGATCCAGCAAGAGAGACAGAGAGGTAGAAGAGTTCTCCGGCAGAGTGACGGCGCTCCGGAGGTTGGTGATGACCTTGTCTCAGCAGGGCTCCGCCCGAGCTCCGCAGAAACGCGATCTAGAGGAAAAACCGTGGAGGTATGTGGTCGGGCTGCCGTGAAAAAGTCGTCTCAAATCAGCCCTAAAACCTCCGTATATATAGGTGGGAGGGAGGGGACCTTGCCTTGGGGATCAAGGAGCCCCAAGGGGGTCGGCCGAGTCCAAGGGGGAAGGCTCCCCCCCCCCCAAACCGAGTTGGACTTGGTTTGGTGGGTGGGAGTCCTTCCTTCCCTTCCCACCTCCCTTTTTTTTCTCTTTGATTTTCTTTCCTAGGCGCATAGGGCCCTTTTGGGCTTCCCGAGCAGCCCACTAAGGGCTGGTGCGCCACCCTCAAGGCCTATGGGCTTCCCCGGGGTGGGTTGCCCCCCCGGTGAACTCCCGGAACCCATTCGTCATTCCCGGTACATTCCCGGTAACTCTGAAAACCTTCTGGTAATCAAATGAGGTCATCCTATATATCAATCTTCGTTTCCGGACCATTCCAGAAACCCTCGTGACATCCGTGATCTCATCCGGGACTCCGAACAACATTCGGTAACCAACCATATAACTCAAATACGCATAAAACAACGTCGAACCTTAAGTGTGCAAACCCTGTGGGTTCGAGAACTATGTAGACATGACCCGAGAGACTCCTCGGTCAATATCCAATAGCGGGACCTGGATGCCCATATTGGATCCTACATATTCTACGAAGATCTTATCGTTTGAACCTAAGTGCCAAGGATTCATATAATCCCGTATGTCATTCCCTTTGTCCTTCGGTATGTTACTTGCCCGAGATTCGATCGTCAGTATCCGCATACCTATTTCAATCTCGTTTACCGGCAAGTCTCTTTACTCGTTCCGTAATACAAGATCCCGCAACTTACAATAAGTTACATTTCTTGCAAGGCTTGTGAGTGATGGTGTATTACCGAGTGGGCCCCAAGATACCTCTCCGTCACACGGAGTGACAAATCCCAGTCTTGATCCATACTAACTCAACTAACACCTTCGGAGATACCTGTAGAGCATCTTTATAGTCACCCAGTTACGTTGCGACATTTGATACACACAAAGCGTTCCTCCGGTGTCAGTGAGTTATATGATCTCATGGTCATAGGAATAAATACTTGACATGCAGAAAACAGTAGCAACAAAATGACACGATGAACATGCTATGTCTATTAGTTTGGGTCTAGTCCATCACGTGATTCTCCTAATGACGTGATCCAGTTATCAAGCAACAACACCTTGTTCATAATCAGAAGACACTGACTATCTTTGATCAACTGGCTAGCCAACTAGAGGCTTGCTAGGGACGGTGTTTTGTCTATGTATCCACACATGTAAATGAGTCTTCATTCAATACAATTATAGCATGGATAATAAACGATTATCTTGATACAGGAATTATAATAATAACTATATTTATTATTGCCTCTAGGGCATAATTCCAACATCGGCACACATGCCAACACACAAAATGAGAATGTAGTTCGGCCACGCCATCCCAGCCGTGGTCATGCCCGCACACCGCGGCATGGAACAGTCATCTTCAAGGCTGAACATATCGGCTTGCGTCTTCTCGAACCAAGACTGCTTCCTCGGAGAGACCATGCTCAAGTCCACCTTCTTGATCTCGGCCCCCTTCATCATGCAAGCTAGCCGGACTTCTCTTGGTTTGGTGGCCTCGATCTCCAGCATCTTTGCTTGCTTCTCCGCCTCTAACGCGAGCTTCTTGTTTTGTATCTCCATGAAGGCCCTAATTTGCTCCTCCTTGTCTTGTCGATGCTTCTCCTCCCTTGAGTCTTTGTTGGCGATCATGCCTTGCAAAGTATCTTGCAAGGCAAGGGACTCCGCCTCGCGCTTGTCCTCTTTCTTGGAGTTGGTCTTTCCACGCGTCTGCGACTTCTCTCCCTCACCATGCTCTTCAACGACTTCCTTCCCTCCACGCGCCTTGCTGGTAGTGTATTGTGCTTTGAACTTTTCTTCTCCATTGATGAGCATCCAACAATGAATGAGGTCGAAAGACTTCCCCTCATAGTGGAACTTGAATGCTTCCAAAGCTTGGAAGACCTACAAATGAGCAAGCATGTCAATATACCAAAGTATGCAAGATACGGGACAATCAATATAAGCAAGCATGTCGGCATACCATGTCTTTCATGCCGATGTCGTTCACGGGACGGGCCTCCATGCTCTCAAGAGTGGAACAAAACTTGTTGTACTCTTGTTGTATCGCCCTCCAACGCTTGCCGAGAGAGACACCCACACTTGCTCTCCATTTGGCATGGTTTAAAATTCTTGCGCTCGTGGAACTCGCGATGCACTCTTTGCTAAAATGCCAAAGCCTTTTGCTCGAAGCCTATCTTGGGGTCATGGCCAATGTCTCTCCAACATTTAAAAAAAATATCCTCATTTTGTGTGTATGCTTTGGTACGCTTGCCCTACCGCTTGTTATTCTTGGCATTGGCTTGGGCAGAAAGCTCATCGAACAATGGCTCTCCTTCGATGTCCACTTCGTCATCCTCTTCGTCAAGGCCATAGTCTTTCGTGAACTCGTGATCGAGCGGAAAAGAGTTGCGCAAGCTGAGTTGGACCTCTATGAGGGGGTCGGGTGTGCCTTCACCAAACGAGTACCCCATGCCATCTTGGCTTTGCGTCTTGTCGGGATTGAAAGGGATGCCACGACCACCACCTTCGAAGATGAGGCCCTCCATGAACACGCGGTTGGCCTCGTCTTCCGCAGGCGGCATTATGTCAAACAGGTTGCGGGTGTTCTCCATGGTGTCGGCGGCGAGCTTGCGAGGCCGTTTCTGCGTACCCTCAAAGGATGATCCACCACCCACAGGCATAGCGTTGATGTCAATGTTCGTGGGGGCTGGAGTGCCAGGTGCAACCACGCTTACCTCCGGTGAATCGAAGCCCGTAGAGTAGGACAAGCGGGAGGTCTTCGGGTGGTGCCGTTGAAAGTCATGCACCACCGACGTGGAGGACACGCGCGGCGAGTCCGGAAGTTGGTGACAAAGCGGCGACGAGCCAGTGCTAGCCGTGGTCGCAGCGGCAGCGCCGAGCCCGTGCTGCCCGAGGTTTAATCCAAGCATCAGTAGGGTCTGCCTCGTGGCCTCGCGGACGAGCTGATTGTTCTTCACGATGTTGGCCTCTTTCTCCAAGGTGGCGGCGAGAGAGAACGCGGCCGCGGCCTCGTTCTTAGCTTCTTCCTGATGCCGACGGTTCTTCCTCCTTAACAATTGTTTGGCGTGCTCTGCAGGCGTTAGCACCTTCTCCTTCTTTGTCGACGCCGGCCCTTTTCACCCGCCTCGGCTCCCAACAAAGGCGAGGGAGGCAAGGACGGCGACAACGTCGAGAGTCGGCCCGTCGTCGTCCATGCACTAGTAGAAAAAGGGCCTTTTGTCCCGGTTCGTAAGGGCCTTCTGTCCCGGTTTAGGAACCGGGACAAAAAGGTCGTTACTAATGCCCTTGGCCTTTAGTCCCGGTTCTTATACGAACCGGGACAGATGGGCCTCCACGTGGCCGGTGCGGCGAGCCCAGGCAGGAGGCCCTTTGGTCTCGGTTGGTGGCACCAATAGGGACCAATAGGGATCCACGCGTCAGCATTTCAGGTGCTGTTTTTTTTGAAAGGGGGGGTTAGGGGGTTTTGGGGGGTTAATTTAGGTGTTTCATATATTGTGTTAGCTAGCTAATGAATAGAGAGAAGTGTCCTCTCTTATCTCCATGCTTGGTCGACGCTACATACTATACGTATAGAGAGGACTAGACACGCTAGCTAGTAAGCAAATGAAGGAAACAGAAGATCGTCATGAACATATGCATACAGAGAGAAGTGATATTGACCACCTCTCCTTCTCTGAGAGATTGGTCGAACAACAAGTTCTCGTATATCTATCCGACGCTACTGGCTACATATATACAATATAATTATCTCTTACAATATAATCTCCTAATTAAAATTCAACTGATTAGGGTTCACATGGTATTCTCCGTCTTTAGCGATCACGTGGTCAAGAAAGAATGCCGCCAATTCCTCTGCAATTCCTCGCATACGATCTGCTGGTAGGAGTTCATTCCGCATACGAAATATCTAATTTGAAGAAGGGGTTCAATACATATATATGAATAAATGAAACTGAACACAAATGATGGTAATAAAATAAAATTGTGAATATTATTATTTGCGCACGTCATATTGTTTGTCAGAGTAGCCCCGCTCATAGGTCGTGTGGCGGATGGACTCGCAAATGTAGTATCCACAGTAATCATTCCCTGGTTCCTGCCACAACCACTTTACAAGAAATAGAGGTCAATCAAACTGATAGTTAGCAAGCATGCTAAATGGTATTGATGAAACTAGCGCTTGAATCACTAGGAGATGCGTGGAACATGCTACTATAGTACTTACTTTCGGGTGTCTAAATTGCAGCTTCTTCGGCAGTCCCGGAGTTTTTGAGGTGAATTTTTTCCAAACCCTGCCAGACAAAGAAAACAATTACTTGATATCCGGAAATGAACAAAGTTACCGATATGGTGCGATAATGGTCGACTTAACTTACTTATGTAGAATTTCAGTCATGTCCGCATACTCGTTGGGATCTTTTCGTCTCGAGTCTAAGACGGTTACTAGTCCCTGCTCAAGCTTAATCTCTAGGAGAATATAGTGGAAGCTGGGCACGCATGCATAACTCATCAATTACATTACTATAACCTTGACTAATAAGGGAAACCGAATATGCACAAAACAGTAACACTCACTGGAATTCGTAGGGGAAGAGTATTATAGCTTTGTTTTGATTCAATACAAACAATTGTAGCAGGTTGGCCTCGGTATCTTTGGCCTGAAATTCAATCATAAATGCATCTACGAGATTTTTGTTAATGAACCCAATATCACCGATTTGTCTTTTCTTCAATTCGACGATCTTCAATCTGCATATAATATAGTGAGGATAATTAAAAATACATGCAATGAAAGAGCTGACCTATATATAGAGACTTAATGACAAAAGTAGTACTACTTACACGCAGTAGCAAGTGATCATTAATTTATCGAGGGCTAGGAGATTGAAAAACGGGAAGAATTCCTCAAATGGAACATTCAACAGTTCAAGTCCAACGAGGTCATGCTCCTCTCTAACTCTCAGCGTCAAAATATTACTCCCCTCAGACTCTTTGTAGGTTTTCATGTACCAATCATGGAATCTTCGCATCATCGTTGTTAGAGATCTTTCATCTTTGATGAGAGGCTTCCCGTACATGTATTTGTGTTCGTCCACCTCCAATAAATCAAAATGTCAATCGTCGGGCAGGTAATCTGCAGGATTGGTACCGGGCAACAAGATCCCCGGATGATTAGCGACGATATCGCTAGACACCTTGAGCGGGGGGAACGATTGGTTCGCTTGTTCGCCGAGCTGGGCAACTTTTTTCCCATCTCGTCGTTCTGCTAACCTTTGACCACTGACAGTACTTCCCGACCGCTCCGCTTTGATAAATAACTTTTTAATAATGCGCTCATAGTTGCCTTTCGCCGAAGACTTTGGTGGTTTCTTCAGGGCAGCCAGAGTACGCTTCGCTTTTACCGGATCTATCTTCTCCTTCGGAGGTGGATGATTCTTTGCTTTCACCCCTTCAAAGAAGTTTTTCACTTCGGCTTGCACGATCTTCGCGTTTTCCTCCTGGCTCCTGATACATCTCCATCGTATCTACTTTTCCAAACTCTTTTGCCCTTGTTTTGGACTCCAATTTGCATGATTTGAATGGAACTAACCCGGACTGACGTTGTTTTCAGCAGAATTGTCATGGTGTTGTTTTTGTCCAGAAATGAAAGTTCTCGGAACGTCCTGAAAATTTACGGAGAATATTTCTGGAAAATATGAAAAATACCTACGCAAAGATCCACCGGAGGGGGTGAGCCAGTGGGCCACAAGCTATGATACGCTACCAGTTCCTTGAGAGGGATGATGAATCCCTCCTATACCGATTGATATTTAACCGACAGCGTGTTTTCCATATTATCCTTCCTGCTCCTCCTTTCTTTGACTTCCAGGTAAAATGGAGATATTACATAACCAGAGGAGAGGCATAGGAGTATGAGAGGGAGGCGAAGGTTGCTCGTCTCCGTGAGGCAGCTATTCAGGCAGTGGCTGCAGCGCTCCCGTATAACCCCGATTGTGATTTTGGGTTTCGCCAGGACCGTCCTTGGGAGTAGAACAAGCTAGGCCAAAAGCCTAAGCTTGGGGGAGTACGTGTTCTCACCGACTTTACATTCTTGCTTATGCTTTCACTTTGTTAGCCGGTGTTCACACTTTGCCACTGTATTATCCATGCTCGTTTATTTTTCGTTTCTTGTTTTCTTGTTTTGTGTCCTTTTGAGAAAACCCAAAAAGATTTTCCTTTCTTCTTTTGCTTGTTGGGAGCTTTCCCATGTAAATAGTTTTCTTTTTCTTTGGGTCAAGGTAGAAAATATTTGTTACAATGTTTAGTGGCTCTTGCATGCATACGTGTTTAGCTTTCAAAGAGCCATATTACTTTGTCTTCTCCTTTGTGTTTGCCTGCATATCAGCTTAGTCCAATGCATGAGCACTCTTATTATTGTTCACATCGTTCGATCGTGCAAGTGAAAGGCAATAATGATGATATATGATGAAGTGACTGAGACTGGAAAAGCTGGTATGGACTCTATCTATTTTGTTTTTGTAAATATGACTAGCTCATCATGCCTGATTCAGCTTTATTGTGAGAGAAACATGTTTGCAATGACAACTTAGAGATCATAGCTTCTGATGCCATGCTTAATTAGCTAGGAGCTTATAATGGTTTGTCTTGAATGTCAACATAGATTTTGAGATGACTATGATGTAGTATGATAGGATGGTATTCTCCTTTGAATGATTCAAGTGGCTTGACTTGGCGCATGTTCATGCATGTAGTTGAAACAAAATCAACATAGCCTCTATGATGTTCGTGTTCATGGTGATTTATATCCTGCTCATGCTTGCACTCAATGTTAGTCAAACTCATTGCATCTTGATGACTGTTGTCGCTCTCTAGTTGGTCGCTTCCCAGTCTTTTGCTAGCCTTCACTTGTACTAAGCGGAATACTGCTTGTGCATCCACTTCCATAAACCCAAAGTTGTGCCTTACGAGTCCACCATACTTACCTATGTGCGGTATCTACCTGCCGTTCCAAGTAAATTTGCATGTGCCATTCTCTAAACCTTCAATAAATAATCTGTTTTGCTTGCCCGAACCACTCATGTGGTGACAGGGGGCTATTGGTATCTTCCATGTTAGGCGTGTTATCCTCGACATGTGTTTATTCACTGTCATTCACGAGAAATGGGTCGGTAATAGGAATGCCCAGTTCCACGCTTAAATCGAAAACATAACTGTAAAACAAGACTCCCCCCGGATTGATGTTAGTATGGACGGTACCCGAGGATTCGGCTAGCCGTGGAGTGTGCTTGATTGGTGGTGGGGGAGTTAAAACTTTACTTTTCTATTTAGGAACCGCCCTATAGCATGAGTAGCGTGGAAGATATTGAGAACTCTTGGTCATTGCGTTGACAATGAAAGCATGCCACCCCAAATTATTATCTCTGTTTTCAAAGCTTGAGCTATGGCACCTCTGCAAATCAATACTTCCCTCTGCGAAGGGTCTGTCTATTTATTTTCCTGTTGAGTCATCCTCTACTTATATAAGCACCAATTAGAGAGCACCTCTGTCATTTTTATGCTTTGCTTTTGATTGATATTGAGTATGACTATGACTGGATCTTCGTTGCTATGAATTACAATGTTTAGTCAGCCCTTGATCTTTGAAAGTGCTCTGCATTTATGTTTTGCGGTTTCAGAAACAGCTAGCGAGATACCACCTATTCATATTGCTCCATGCTTGTTTTGATTGAATTGTTGGTATCTGAAACTCATTATTATTTGCTCGCTAGCTGATTATGCCATTGATATTAGTTTACCATGAGACCTTTGTGTCACTTGATTATGTGGTTAACTTGTGATCTTGCTGAAATTTTGGTTATGAGTTAGACATAGTTGCAACAACAAGATCAAACAGAGTTTGTCAAAGTTTTTCTTTCTCTTTCAGTTTGTCAACTGAGTTGCTTGAGGACAAGCAAGGTTTTAAGCTTGGGGGAGTTTCATACGTCTACATCGTATCTACTTTTCCAAACTCTTTTGCCCTTGTTTTGGACTCTAATTTGCATGATTTGAATGGAACTAACCCGGACTGACGCTGTTTTCAGCAGAATTGCCATGGTGTTGTTTTGTGCAGAAATGAAAGTTCTTGGAACGTCATGAAAATTTATGGAGAATATTTTCTGGAAAATATGAAAAATACATGTGCAAAGATCCACCGGAGGGGGTGAGCCAGTGGGCCACAAGCCCTGTGGCCGCGGCCACCCCCCAGGCCGTGGCGTCAGGGCTTGTGGAGCCCACCTGGCTCTGCCGCCCCCAAACTCAGCTCTATATATTCCCTTTCGTCCCAAAAAAATCAAGAGAGAAGATTTCATCGCGTTTGCGATACGGAGGCGCCGCCACATCCTGTTCTTCATCTGGAGGGCAGATCTAGAGTCCGTTTTGGGCTCCGGATCAAGGAGATCGTCGCCATCATCATCATCAACCCTTCTTACCTCTCCAATTCCATGAAGCTCTTCATCGTTCATGAGTAATCTATTCGTAGGCTCGCTGGGCGGTGATGAGTAGGATGAGATCTATCATGTAATCGAGTTAGTTTTGACGGGGATTGATCCCTAGTATCCACTATGTTCTGAGATTGATGTTGCTACTACTTTGCCATGCTTAATGATTGTCACTAGGGTCCGAGTGCCATGATTTCAGATCTGAAATTATTATGTTGTTACCAATATATGTGTGTTTTAGATCCGATGTTGCAAGTTGTAGTTACCTACTATGTGTTATGATCCGGCAACCCCGGAGTGACAATAACCGGAACCACTCCCGATGATGACCATAGTTTGAGGAGTTCATGTGTTCACCAAGTGCTAATGCGTTGGTCCGGTTCTTTATTAAAAGGACAACCTTAATATCCCGTAGTATCCATTTGGACCCCGCTTCCACGGGAGGGATGGACAATAGATGTCATGCAAGTTCTTTTCCCTAAGCACGTATGACTACACACGGAATGCATGCCTACATCACATTGACGAACGGGAGCTAGCCACATATCTCTCCGTGTTATAACTGTTGCATGATGAATGTCATCCAACAAATCACCGATCCATTGCCTACGAGTTTGTCCCACTGCTGTTGTTACTTGCTTTGCTCTCCTGCTGTTACTACTGTTGTTGCTACTGTTGTTGCTACTGTTACTTGCTGCTGTTGTTACTTGCTTTGTCATGCTGCTGCTGCCACTACTGTTGCTACTACTGTTACTTGCTTCTGTTACTTGCTCTGTTGCTACTTGCTACTGCTGTCACTACTATTGTTCCTTGCCACTGTTGTTACTCGTTACACTGCTGCTACCTGCTACAATACTTTTCTCGCGCCGTTGATACAACCGTTAGGAATAGTCTGCCTTATCATCAGATCGTTTCTGGCACCGTTGCTATCATACTACTTTGCTTGCAGACACTAATCTTTCAGGTGTGGTTGAATCTGACACATTCAGCTGCTAATACTTGAGAATATTCTTTCACTTCCCGTCGTGCGAACCAACAAATTTGGGTTGAATACTCTACCCTCGAAAACTGCCGCGATCCCACGCGCTGGTGGGCCATTGCAAGACAATTGCTAATTGGTGAGCAACTCGAACAAGCTCTTTTCTGGCTCCATAGCCGTGGAGGCATCAAGTCAGGAATTGTTGCATGTCAGCAGCTCCTCTCATATGGTAACTTCTCTGGAGTCTTCAAAGAAGGACCGTATTTGTATTGCCTGCCTCTGGCTGTACTGCTAAACGCCGGAGCAGATGGAGCGACTGCGGCTGTCTTTCCTTTCTTACGAGGCGGAGTACAAGGACGACGCGCCAGAGCAGCCGGAGCGGCGGTGGGTCTCTTCCGCCCTTGTTGACGAGGCGGAGAAGGAGGAGGTTGGCTGCTCGGGCGCGCCGACGCAGGCGGCATGAAGTCTTCAGAGAAGAACCTAGCCGAATCTCCCCTTCACCCGTAGGGTGGTCAAGCTCAAGGTCCTCAAATCCGTCATTATTTGATTAACCATCACCCTAGCATATCCTTCTGGAATCAACCGGCCGTGGTAGGTTGTGCCAGGTTCAGTAGGTAAAACAACTCCAACAGCCACCTTGACTTTCAATGTCATCCATCGCGCCATAAGGTGGCAATGTTGCATCCACGGGGTAGCTAGCAGGAGCCTTGAAGACAGGGTCCAGCTGCTGAGTCTGCTCGGTGGAAGCCACGCTGCTTCTCCGCTGAGATGGCGGGGTAGCTTCAAGGGAAGCTTCGACACGTCGTTTCCTGCGATCTGCTTCTCGTTCCTCTAGCCATTGTACCCTTTCGTGCAGCCCCTGCGGTTGGCTATGCTCCACTTTCTTCCTCCTCTCCTGGCATTTGCAACCCCTGCATTCGGAAACCCAATCTTCCACGGAACGGAGCCTGGCGTGCCTCGTGTCTGTCCAGGGTGCTCAGGATTCCCGAGGGCCATTGTGAGCTCGTCCTTCTCTCTGTCTGGAACGAAGGTCCCTTGCTGCGCTTTCTCGATATACTCCTTAAGCCTCGTGACGGGTATTCGCAGTTGCTCTTCCGTCCAAACGCACTTGCCTGATACAGGGTCCAAGGTTCCGCCAACCCCGTAGAACCAAGTCCGGGAACGGTTTGGCCAGTTCAGTGTCTCTGGTTCGACCCCTTTAGCAATCAGGTCATTCTTAGCCTTGTCCCACAAAGGTCGGGCTTTGAGGTAGCCACCTGACCCCGTGCGATGGTGATGCTTCTTCTTCGCAGCATTTTCCTTGTTTCTCGTTGACATCTTCTTACTCTTTTCCGATGTCTTGTGGGCCACAAATGCAGGCCAGTGATCTCTGATCTTCTCAAACCTGCCGGTGAATTCTGGTGTAATTTCTTTGTCGACAAACGTTTTCAGCTCATTCTTCCACCTCCTGAATAGTTCTGCCATCTTCTTAAGAGCATGAGACTTGATCAATTTCACTATAACTGGCTTCTCTGGATCCTCCTCTGGTGGTAGGGTGAAATTTTCCTTAAGCGTTGTCCAAAGATCTTCTTTCTGCATATCGGAGACATAAGATACCTCAGGGTCTTCCTTCTTAGGCTTTAACCATTGTTGGATACTGATCGGGATCTTGTCCCTAACAAGAACCCTACATTGATTAGCAAATGCTTCCTTTGTCCGGTACGGTTCAATCGGCTTGCCATCGCGCGCGATTGCTGTGATCTCAAACCTTTCATCCGAGCGCAACTTTTTCTTCGGGCCTCGTCTCTTTACCGAAGTTGTGCTCGATCCGGAGGGCTAGTAAAAGAAGAAAGACGAGAGTTAATTAATATGTGTATATACGAAAACAATGAATGCATCAATTAGCTAGTCAGCACAGGCTTAACTAATATATATATACGTGGCCGGACTTGGTTCGGTCACCGGAGCCATCATAATCATAGCCTTCTTCTTGTACCGGCATTAATGGGTCACCGGAGCCATCATAAGCATAGCCTTCTTCTTCACCCTGTCCTTCCAGACCATCGGTGTCGTTAAGAAACGACAAGATGACATCACTTCCTTTTGCGATTATTTCCCCCAAAATATCTTCTGTTGCTTCGTCTCGGGGGTGCTCCATAGTTTCTGCAAATACTTACGACATGGCAATTATTATTCAAACATGACAGGTGGATATATTAGTGGCAAACGTAGAACTAGCTAGCTAATCACAATAAGGAATCATATTAGTGGCCTCGACGCTACTTCTCTAGGGTTTGGGGTGGCCTCGGCAACGCTTCAAGGGTTTGGGGTGGCCTCGACAACGCTTCAAGGGTTTGGGGTGGCCTCGATGACAACGCTCTTTTAACTTGGTAAATTTGGGTGGCCTCGAGAGAGTTTGTTGGGTAGGGGCGCGACTGGAGGGGGTAGGAAACCAACATCGTTTTTTCTAGGGTTTGGGTGTCCTCGAGAGTTTTGGTCGAGCGAGAGGGCCGGGGGGGGGGGGGGTGCTCCCGTGGTATAAGTTATCACGGTCGAGAGGGGGTATATATATCGACCGCCCCTCATGTCGAAGTTAACCGGGAGAGGGTCGATAATTAAAGCGGAGTTTCCGCTCTCCCACTATGTGAATCTCCAATCACATTTGCTCCAATATCAAAACTAAACCAGTTAAAAGGAGTCATGTGGGATCTATGCAAAATTAAACCAGTTAAAACTAAGAAATTACACTCATGAATAACTTAATAGAAAAATCATAAAATGCAAAAATCATGAGTTGTTTGTCTTTAATGACATTGACATATGACAGGAAAGGCACTAGGGAATATACTTGATTTAGTGGGAAAATAAACATATACTGTAGGGAATAAATTTGATTGAGCAGAAAAATAATCAAAGATGTCCTAAATTAGCATATCCACATATGCATATGTAGAGGCGGCATTGCCGAGAATCCGAGAAACAGACATAGTTTATAAAAGAGAACATGGGTAGAAAAAGTTCCTCTGGTGGCATGGTACCTTGAATATCGTTTCTTTTGTAAACATCCTCAAAATTCTTATATACCAAAAAAAATTGTATTGGCTTGAACACAGAAGTGACCATGAGCAGTCAACACAGAAACTAGTGACCATGAACAATGACAAATGTTCATATTTCCGCCGAATACATGTCTAACAAACCCCCAAGTGCATAATCTGATTTAATTATGCCAAAATATTAAACAAAAAAATTCGGTGGCGGAGGAGGGCCTCACAGTAGACGTCGGCGGGCTTGGCCACCACGGCGAGCCACTCGTCCTCGAACACGACGGTGGCGGAGGAGTTGGCACCGGAGGGGAAGAGGAAGATAGGGGTAGGGGCGACGACGGTGTCGACGGGGCGGGTCGGGGGCGTGCGGCGTCGGTGTAGAGGACGGCAGCGTGGTCGGTGTAGAGGACGGCGGCATGGTCGGTGTAGAGGACGGCGGCGTGGTCGGGCAGGGGCGACGACGGCGACGTGGTCGGGCAGGGGCGACGACGGTGACGACGGCGTCGACGGGGCAGAGGGACGGCGGCGTCGACGGGGCAGGGGCAGCGTCGGGGTGGCAGGGGCGGCGTCGGCGTCGGGATCGAATGGAGAGAGGGGGAGATCTCAAAATTTCTAAACTGGCGCTTATATAGCCCCACCTTTACTCCCGGTTGGTGGCACCGACCGCGACTAATGGGGGGCATTGGTCCCGGTTGGTGTCACCAACCGGGACTAAAGGTCTCTTTTCAGCAGCCCGAAGGGTGGGAAGCAGAGGCATTTGGTCCCGGTTGGTGGCACCAACCGGGACTAAAAGGGGGCATTGGTACAGGTTGGTGTCACCAACCGGGACCAAAGGTCTCTTTTCAGCAGTCCGAAGGGCGGGAAGCAGAGGCCTTTGGTCCCGGTTGGTGGCACCAACCGGTACCAATGCCCCCCTTTAGTCCTGGTTGGTGCCACCAACCGGGACCAAAGGCCTTGCGCGGTGCGGTGCTATGTTTAGTCCCACCTTGCTAGCCGAGAGGGGCTCGGAGTGGTTTATAAGCCCTCCCGAACCAACCACTTCGAGCTCCTCTCTACTGCAGGCTTACAGGCCTAAATCATTCTGTGTGCTTGCGGGCCTATTGGGCCTACAGCGGGTCTGCATCCTGGCCCTAGTAATGGGTTTCTAGTCGTATGCAGGCCGTGGTGGCCCTCTAGGTGACACTTTTTTTTTAAAAAAAATCTAGTTTTTTTGCTTTCTTTTTTGTTTATAATTACTTATTTATTTTCTTTTATGATAATTCTTTTTGCTATTAAAGTTTGTAACAAAAATCTAATTACTTACTTATTTTCTTTTATGATAATTCTTTTTTGCTTTTAATGTTTTGAACAGAAAATACTTTGATAATTTTAGTTGCATGAATTCTATATAATTTTAGTTTCAATAATAGTAGAGTTTTATAAAAGCTTTTTAGTTGATTCCTTTAGTACCAGTTCTAAGGCTCTTACAAAGGCATTTTATTTGGTACAGCTTCTTTTTTCCTTTCTTTTTTTGTTTCTAATTACTTATTTATTTTCTTTTATGATAATTCTTTTTGCTATTAAAGTTTGCAACAAAATTCTAATTACTTATTTATTTTCTTTTATGATAAATTTTTTTTTTGCTTTTAATGTTTTGAACAGAAAATTCTTTGATAATTTTAGTTGCATAAATTCTACATAATTTTAGTTCAAAGACCATAAATTGAAAAGCATTTTAAATGAACTCTGAAAAGGTTCCAAGTTGGCATGGTATTATCATTTCACCCACATAACATGTGCGAGAAAGTTGAGAGGGTTACGGCAAAAACTGGATGCACTTCGTGTATAAAACGGACAACTCTTTCGAAGTATGAGGGTTTCATACGGAAACTCGTCTCTTACAAAGGGATTTCATTTTTTTGAACTTATTTGAACTCCATAGTTTTTCTGTGTTCAAAATGCACCATTCAAAACCACATCATCAATTTACAACCCTTTGTGACTTCATTTGTTATTTTTCATGCATTTACTGATTATTTTGAGCTATAAGACCATGAAATTGAAAAGCATTTGAAATAAACTCTGAAAAGGTTCCAAGTTGGCATGGTATCATCATTTCACCCACATAGCATGTGCGAGAAATTCGAGAGGGTCACGACAAAAACTGGATGCACTTCGTGTACAAAACGGACAATCTCTTTCGAAGTATCACGGTTTCATACAGAAACTCGTCTGTTACAAAGGGATTTTCATTTTTTTTAACTTATTTGAACTCCATAGTTTTTCTGTGTTCAAAATGCACCATTCAAAGCCACATCATCAATTGACAACCCTTTGTGACTTCATTTATTATTTTTCATGCATTTACTGATTATTTTGAGCTATAATACCATGAAATTGAAAAGCATTTGAAATGAACTGTGAAAAGGTTTCAAGTTGGCATGGTATCATCATTTCACCCAGATAGCATGTGCGAGAAAGTTGAGAGGATTACGGCAAAAACTGGATGCACTTCGTGTACAAAACGGACAATCTCTTTCGAAGTATGAGGGTTTCATACGGAAACTCGTGTGTTACAAAGGGATTTCATTTTTGAACTTATTTGAACTCCATAGTTTTTCTGTGTTCAAAATGCACCATTCGAAGCCACATCATCAATTTACAACCCTTTCTGACTTCAATTGTTATTTTTCATCCATTTACTGATTATTTTGAGCTATAAGACCATGAAATTGAAAATCATTTGAAATGAACTGTGAAAATGTTCCCACTTGGCACGGTATCATCATTTCACCCACATAGCATGTGCGAGAAAGTTGAGAGGGTTACGGCAAAAACTGGATGCACTTCGTGTACAAAACGGACAATCTCTTTCAAATTATCAGGGTTTCATACGGAAACTCGTGTGTTACAAAGGGATTTCATTTATTGAACTTATTTGAACTCCATAGTTTTTCTGTGTTCAAAATGCACCATTCAAAGCCACATCATCAATTTACAACCCTTTCTGACTTTATTTGTTATTTTTCATGCATTTACTGATTATTTTGAGCTATAAGACCATGAAATTGAAAAGCATTTGAAATGAACTGTGAAAAGGTTCCAAGTTGGTAGTGGTCACAATTTTAACACAACACATGATATCCATTACATCTAGGGCACAACATTACATTTGATCAAGTTCACAACAGTGCACAAATGATAGAATTACATCTAGGGCACAACACACTAGCAGAAACATAACACACGCACTGCCACTTAATTGGCTTGCTTAGACCAAATAGAAACTAAACTAGCCACAATGCTGATGCCAAGAACAAAGAGAAAACCCATTGTTTCCATGAGCTCATTCCTTTTCTTCAACTTCAATTGCATTTTCTTGTTTTTATTGTTCAGATCCGTAACCTTCTTCTCCATCCTACTAGCTTTGATCCAACTACGTTCTAGGCCACCATGGAGCTCCTCAAAAGCTTGCCCCACTAGCTCAGTGGGAGGGGGGTCAATCCAAACAACCTAATCACACTCATCAGGAAGTTGTTAAATCAGAGTTCACATAATTAGGTGAAATTCATAACTTTGCAATAAATCGATGAAAGCAGAGTACCAAATGATGTTTTGAGGAATTACATCGAATGGACAACCCAAAACCCTTTTTCCCGTGCTTGCTCCACCCCAAGAAACACGACGAGCAGGAATTAGCCCATGCCCCGGGCAACGGTGATTCGAGCGCTCCTCAAGGCCGTAGAAAATTGGATTGGGAATAAAAAACTCGGATTGGAACTGCACAATCCCGCAACCATCCACCTACGAGCCAGAAAGGCGCATATTACAGCCCATCCCGCGAAACCCTAGATGAGAAATCACCAAATCCAATGTCAACCGAAAATCCAAATTGACTTACCTCACTGTCTGCGGAGGAGCTTGCAGACGACATTGCACACATACACATGGACGTGCCCTAGCGGTGAAAACGGGGACGGGGCATGACAGAACGCTAAATCTAGACAAATATCGGGAAAATGGAGCTCCGAGGTCGAGCTTCGAGAGGAGAAAGCTTAACTAGTGTGGCTCGGGCATTTCATCGAACACCTCGTGTGCATAGGAGGTGAGCTAGAGCACCCAAATGCCCTCCCCTCGCCGGCCAGAAAAAACAGAGTGCTCTGCCGCGGCGATGGGTACATATAGGAAAATTATTTATCTCGATTCGTGGCATAAACCGGGGCTAAAGCCCCCTTCTAAACCGGTTCAAGACACGAACCGGTACCAATGGATGTGGGTCACGAGCGCGTGCCCATTGGTCCCGGTTCGTGCCTAGAACCGGGACAAATGGGTCCAGACGAACCGGGACCATTGCCCACGAGGCCCCGGCCGACCTCCTGGGGTCATGAACCGGGACTAATGCCCTCCATGGGTCCCGGTTCGTGAAGGATCAGGATTAATGGGCTGGCCAGGCCCGAACCAAAGCCCTGTTTTCTACTAGTGATGGCACGCGCGGGGAGGGGTGGGCGGGAATTTTTTGGTGGAAATGGTGGTTGTGTGCCACCGACGAGCGGGTCAGGGAGAGGAGAAAGGCGGGCGTCTCACACGCGTCGCGCCCGTCCTTTTCATGTCCGCGCGGACGTAATTCCGACCCAAATTTAAGTCTGAAATAAATCGCACGCGGACAAAAAGGCAACGTGCAATCGTTCCGGTTAGCATGTTAGGTTATGTTTTGTGTTCACGGTGAACCAAATGAATACGGACACATAAAATGGGTTGTCGATTGAAGTTGCTCTCCCGGAGTCAGCAGCCAAATTATTGACTGCAGACTGTAGACGTAGACTGTAGAATGTTGTACTATACCGTAGATGGCATTCTTGGCTGATAGACGAAGGCGATCACCGCCACCCAGCATCAAGTGTGCTTCTACCTAGTTAAATGACGATTGATAAGTGGTCATTCGTCTAATCTGATCGCGCTGCCATGATTGATGGCACTACAGCCAACATTTATCATCTCATTTCTGCGTCTATTTCTGCGTTCCACTTTCACGCGTCCATACGCTCTTCGCGCCTGCTTCCGCCAGTGAGGGCATCCTCCGTCCCTCAAACCTTTCATAACAGTTCGGACAATACTGTTTTGTAGCGGTCCATGAAATGATGTGGATGTATTTTTCTTTCATAAACCGAAAACAAATAAGAAGATTCCGACCGCTCTAGCCCACATTCATGCCGCTTCCCGTCTCGGCGTCAGCTGTTCGTATTTATGCTGCTGTAGAATGTTCATTCCTTATTGAAGAGCCCACGCCATCTCTTATTCGCGTCGGCAATGAAGTGACACATCATTGAGGTTCACGCCTGTTCAATACCGGAGAGTGCGTGACTAGACGAGACAGAACGGATATCTACCACGCCCGTTCAAGGCCCCGTCCATTCGTATAACGCCATTAAGGAGGCTTGCCGGCCGAGAAACCCACTTCGATGTCTCGCGTTGACGTCTGATCTCACCAGAATATGCTATTTAAAGGGCGGGCGCTAGGGAAACACCACATTGACGCCAGATCGACAGCGAGCACGCGAGCCAGGCGGCCATGGCCGTGATGAACCCGAACTTCGTCGGGGAGTAGCATACCATCTATGAAGCCATCCGCGTTCAAGTTGTCGCTCTCGAGGAAGCATTAACCGCAGAGGCGCAGTTGTAGGCGATCGCGGAGGAAAACAATGTCAGTTGCGCCTCCTACGCATCACCGATGAACCATCAGGCGGCCCGGCAGGACGACAACAGTCAAGGCGCCACCATTTTCATCGTGGACCTCACGTCCACGGACGACGGACAAGGCACAGACTCCTCCAAGGATGAGTAGGGCACGAGAGGCAGCAGGGCCTAGTTTTCCATGTGGGTCAGTCCGTCTTTCGTGTTCTACTCTTCCTCGCCGGAGATAGCACCTTCACTTCATCGGTCTTATTGTCGGTGCTTATAGAGACGGAGGATGGAGAACGACAAGGGCTTGGACGATGGGAGCCGCCGTTGCACGATAGGTTTAGGGGTGGATCTTTCTTTTTATTCTAGATGTTTGAAGTGTAATGAAATCCGTCGTGTTATATAAAATATGTCATGTTTGCATGAAATCCGTCCATGTTCTTACGAATTTCGTTCGACTCATTTAAGTTGTTAGTCGGATATATGCTGCTGGTGAAGGATGACGTCCTTTCGCATCTATATCTGCGCCACCGGCCCCCATCTCCGCCCCTCCCCGCGTCATCACCAGCCAACCCTCCCGCGCCGCCACCGGCCCCCCTCTCCGCCCCCTCCTCGCTTCGCCGCTGCCGGAGGGGACGCCGGCGAAGCCGTGCGCGCCCCGAGGATGGCGGCGGCGGGGCCCCTCACGTCGGCCCTCGGGCTCTGGCGGCGGCGCCCCGCGTCGGCGGCTGCGGGATCCGGCGAGATCTCGCCCACCGGCGGCGCCTGACGGCGGATCCGGGGCTGCCATGGCCGGATCTTGTGCGGGGCGCGCAACCATGGTGGTAGGGAGCGGCGGCCGGGCGCGGCTGCGGTGGCAGAGAGCGTCGGCTAGGCGTGACTGCGGTGGCCAGGGTGCGCGGTGCGGTGACCCGTGACCCTGCCTGGGGGTCGTGGTGGTGCGTGGCGGCCATGCTCAGCGGGTCGGTGGCGGTGGATGTTCAGCGCAGCTCCGGAAAAAATCCTTGCTCTGGTCCTCATCGGAGCCGCGACGGTGACGCCCGCGGGTGCCGCTATCTTTCTTGTAAGCGCCGTTGTGGAGGTGTGCCGCTCCCCTTCGTCGGCCGTTGCCTGGTCAGCCGTCACGTGGCTGCTATGGCGGCCGGCGGCGTCAAATCTGGCCGATGTCCTCCGGCCCTGATGTGGGCCTCTCTCCTGCGAATTCTTGGCGGTGCCGGCGTGGTTGCCGGGGCCCTACCTGCGGGTGAAGCCGGTGGAGGAGATTCGGATTGGGGGAAACCCCTTGGTTGGCCCAGGCCGGCCGCGCCGACGACGGCGCTCAAGGGCGCCGTTATTCTTTTTGAAGATGTCGGTATACATCTGCTCCTCTGCTCCCCTTCCTTGCCTCTCGGGTGAAAACCCTAACTCCGATGGGCGGCGGAGGCGTCCTTGACGTCGTGACCTTCCTGAAGGCGTCGCCTAGAGGGCTGAGTGGTGGTGGGCACTGTGTGGGTCCTGAACGGTTGCTGGTGGTGGGCACTGCTTCGGGGGAAACCCTAGGATCTGATCTTCCAGATCGGACGATGGCGGTACTGCGGTGCCGTTTCTCTCTTGGGAGCATCGTTTGTGGAGCAGCGCTGGCAGACTGAGGCAGGAGGTGGAGCGGCTTCATCTTGCACAGAATTTCGGTGGAGCTGTCAAGTCATTCCTGGCCGACAGGTGCTACGCTGAGTCATGCCTGGTTGGCAGGTGCTACGCACGACAGATCTCCCGGAGTCTTCGCATCTGTACGGATGTGCGCAGGGCGGTGGCGCCGTTGGGCGCCGTGGTGGCGTTGACGGATGTTTGGACTGGCATGGATGATGCGGATCTCTTTCCTGAAGATGGATCAGTGGTTTGATGATGATGGCGGCTTGTAAAACGTGTGCGTGAGGTGTGCGTTTTAGGTGTGCTGCACCGGCTGTTGCTCCTGATACGTTATGTGGATGGATTGACGACAACATCGGTCTTAGATATGTGGAGTGAGAGCACTCCACATTATCGAGTTTGTAGGTGTGAGTGGTGGCTTTGGGTGGATTGATGTATACTCCTGTTAGTCCTTTGTGGAATAATTAATAAAGATGGTTGCATGCATCGATTAATGCAGAGGCCGGAGGTTTAACCTCCTTTTCAAAAAAAAAACCATCTATATCTACGGACCAGTCTTCTTATTTACGGACAGATGCGGATTTTTTCTTACGGATTACCGTTGAAAAAGCCCTGGGACTTCATACTTCCCCTTGATTAACTACAGTGCCGCCTATTGAAGAGTAGGCAGTAGCAGTAGCAGTAGCAGTAGCCAGATTGATCGGAAGCCAGCCGAGACCCAACCACTCAGCAAGTTGATCAAGTACGTCTAGCAAGGCAGCAACGGCCTCAAGTCTCAACAAAGTTGGAGCCAGAGACATGGGAATAGGACTGTAGAAGAATATGGACATGATCAAGGCGCGATGCGGACACATGCGTGCCGGACAATGACTTGGCAACCGCTACGGTATCATTCTTCTTTTTCTTGGTTCGGCGGAGTATGTATCCATCGACATCATGCACCAGAATCTACGTAGTCGACATCAACGAAGCTCACATGTGTACCCACACACGCACACCAGGATGCCATATCGCCCTCACGACTCTTTTAACGGAGCAACTTGGATCCAACAAGCTCCGGAATCCGCGTACTGCATAACACAAGCTCTGCCTTCATTCCTTCACGAGCGAACAACCGTACAACAAGAACAAACCCGTGGCACGGAAGCCGCCAAGAGTCGAGCGTGCGCCGTGCCAGGATCTGCGATGCAAAGCCGTACTTATAGATTTTCAATGCATATGGATCCGAACCTTTATTTAATTATTACTTTCTCCGTACTACTTCATCCGTCACGGTTTCACACTACGCATGCATATAGAAGTAGTACAACGGAGTACTAATTAGCTGCTAGGAGTGCATTAATCTTTGTCTATTTTGGAAAAAGTCTAACTGTGTTTTCTAAACCGTGATGGAGGAAGTATAATATTTGTTGTTGGGAATAATTAGTTTAGTTTTTCCCAATAACAAATATTTAAGAACAGAGGAAGTAAAAAATAAGGCTCACAGCAACTCTAGCAGACCCGCATCCCGCCGGCCCGCAAAACGTGTTTGCAGTTCGTGCAAAACCGCTTTTGCGGGCCGACACGGGCTGACACAAATGCAGACCCCGCATAATGGATCCGTAAAAAAACATATTCGCGGAATATACTTTCTTTACGGGTCGGCTTCTGCGGGTTCTGATCTCGCGCAGCTCCTCCCGGCCCGTAAAACTTAGATTCGCAACTTAAATTGATCTAGCACAATGTTTTTCTTTGCTTTTGCAACAACATTATTGATACAAAAGATATCATCAAATCTTGGCTAGAATAGCAAAACCAAAGAAAACAAGAACCACAAGTATGCATTTCAGAAGATTTCCAACTTCCATAACTCCTTCCACTAGTTGAAGCAATATCTTCTCCATGCACTCATTGTTGATCTGTGGATTCTTAATCTTGCTTTCTTCATTCTTCATCTTTGGTTTCAAAGAAGTAGACGTTGCTTCCCCTCTAGTTGCACATGCAGCCGCATCATTGCCTTCGATTATACTAAGGAGTGCACTAACATCTACTCACTCAGTCCCAAAATAAGTGACTAAAAAATGACTCAACTTTGTATTAAAGTTAGTGTAAATTGAAGTTACTTTTAAGTCATTTATTTTGGGACGGAGAGAGTATTAAGTTTCTTTCTATCAACAAATCAATGTATTGGCCTTCCCAAAACCAAAATGAGCATCCGTCGTCCTACACAAAAGAATGAGCAAGCTCGAAGTGAGCTACCGCAATTGAACTAAAGAATGAGCTATGAAACGAGCTACCGCAAGTGCACGTACCCCGTCGTTTTCGCATTTGTAGAACATCCATCCGGGGTGCGTCGGCGTGCCCGAAGTGAGCCGCAGCACTTGGCGCTGGTAGTCGTCGCACTCTATGAGCGGCATCGGCAGGCCAAAAAGACGTTGCGCGAGCGCCGAGCCCGGTGAACGGCCGGACGAGTCCATGCCCGCAAACCTTCGGCGGCGGTGGGCGGACGAACCCGTGCCTGCATGTGGCGATGCGCCCTTGCCTGGGCTGCGGGAGAGGCTCCCCGACCACTCCATCGCCTCGGACAGCAACCGGCGGCCTTCCGGCATGCTCCTGCCGGCTGCTGTCGCCTGGAATCTTGGGCGGCCGCCGGCGGCGGCGCGAGGAGGGAGAGGAGAGGTGGTTGGTGGGAGAAAGCGCGGTATGAAATGTCTCCCCACCAACCGCTTCCCCTTATATGCAGGGCACCGCAACCGCGAGGGAGAAACCCGCGTTTCCTGGGTTGGGGTCGAGATTTTGCCGCGCCCCTAAAATTTTTTGCGAGCCGGGACGGGATGCGGGGTCTGATCGGGCTGGTTTTTCCGCCCGACCTGTATTTTGACGGTTATTTTACGGGCCGGGGCGGGATGCAGGGTCTGCTAGAGTTGCTCTCAGCTACATACAAGCATTCACATCGATTTGATGCTCTAGGCTGTTGGATCACCCTCACGTACCTTCTACTCCCTCCGTTTCTAAATATAAGCACAATATAGACATACTAAAAGATTATATGGATGGATTCATAATTTAAAATATGATTATATACATTCGCATGTAATTTATTAGTGAAAAAATTTAAAACTTATTTAAAAAAATGGATGGAGTATATTTTATTTACATTTCTGTCCATTCAAGATTATCTCGTCGTACCACATATTGCTAACTCCTATTTCACAGTCAGGGCGCCATCTAATGAAAAACGGCAAGCTGGTTTTTCGGTTTTGGGAAGCTTCTAGATTCTTTCAGATGTTTTTTTGTTTTTTTGGCAGCTATTTTATATGCTTTATTTAGCCAGATTTTCAAAGGGTTTTTTATTGCCTTTTCTTTTTGTATTTTTTATCTTTCTTTACAGTTTATATATTTTTACTTCATTTGTTTTTCTAACAAATCAAATCCACGAACGCCTTTTGAATTCATTAACTTTTTTCAAATTAGAAAACCTTGTTTCATATTTGCAATATTTTTCAAATTCATAACTGTTTTTCAACTCCGTGAACTCTTACAAATTTGTGAAGTGTTTATTGAGGTTCATAAACTCTTTTTCAATTTGTGAATATTTTTATATCTACCAATTTAAAACCCATAATTTTTTATTCAAGTTCATGAACATTTTCAAATGCATAAACGTTTTTCATATCCACTAACTATTCTGAAATTGCTTAAAGTTTTTATTCAAGCACATGTACTTTTTACAGTCTTTTTCTCAAACTTGTAAAAGTTTTTTGAATGCGGGAACTTTTTAAAATCCGTGATTTTTTATACAAGTTCATGATTTGTTTTCTAATTTATGGAAATTTTTATATCTACAAACGTTTTTAAAATTCGTGAACATTTTTAGAATGGGAGAACATTTTCACATCCGTGAATTTTGTTCAAGTTCATTAACCTTTTCAAATTAGTTTTTTTATCCGTCAACTTCTTTTGAATTCGTGAACATATTTTAAATGCTTGAACTTTTTTTAATTCATGAACTTTTTATTCAAGTTCCTGAATTTTTTGAATTTGTGGTAGTGAAAATCAATGAGTCAATGGTGTGGTTAATGGTTAGGCAACACCCAAGGGCAACAACCAGTGTTTTTTTTGAGAAACGGTCAACAGCCACATACTCCAACTGATCGAGCAATTTGAGCGAGCGCACGCTATTTGTGGGCAGGCACACACGAGCGACCGAATGAACGCTGAGCGGGCGTATAAGGGCGTGTACAATGATTGATAAAATAGTCTTATCTTAAGTCTTGCATATAATTTATAGAAGGCAAAAAACATGTCTACAATGAGTCATCTTTTAGCCTTATTTTCAATAACTAGATATTCCTAAAAACATGATGAGACATATTGCGTTAAAAGATCATCTTTTGTTTTCTGTTAAATAAGAGAAGACAAGCCTTTTCTTATGATTTCTCTCTCCTCCACCTCGCCGTTTATCCTACGTGGCATTCATTAGATAGAGCCATTAGAGCATGTATAATGTTTGATAAGATAGTCTTATCTTAAGTTTTGCATGTAATTTAGACATGATAAAAAAATGTCTTACAATGGGTCATCTCTTAGCCTTATCTTCAATTACTATCTATTCCTAAAAATGCAATGAAACATATTGTGCTACGAGATTAACTCTTATTTTTTTAAATAAGAAAAGACACATCTTTTATTATGAGTTCTTTCTCCTTCATGTCATTATTTATTCCACATGATACTTCTGAGATAGCACCTTTATACAGGCCCTATGGTGCTGTATAGGAACTCTCCTCAAATTGGCTGGACAAATTACCAATGCTGGTACGGCCCACACAAGCCACCATTTTACTCGGGCCGTTGCTCCACAGAACGATTAGTTGACATGATACATGATGTGCGTTCTCAAAATGTAGAGTCGAAGCGTTCATAGACTTCAGTCTAGTTCCTACATTATGTCGATTTCAGTTCAGCGCTTAATGCACCGGTTACCATGTTATTTGCTAGAACTATATCTAGCTTATAGCAAGATGTACGTTGAAGTCGCCTCAGGCGTGGCGTTATCAGGCCGGCCCAGTACTATAGCAGGTCGTTAGTTTTTTTCCTTTTTATCTCCGATTTTTGATCGTTCTCGGCCTAGTATTTTTTTGGTGTATGTTTCCTCTCCTTCTCATTGTCGGGGTCTGTTTTTCCCTCGGTTTTTATTTCTTCAAGTTTTTCTATGGTTTTCTTGTTTTATTATTATTTATTCTTGTTAGTTTTCTTTCTTTTTTCCTCAGTTTTTCTTTTTTGCAATTTTTTTCTCTGGTTTTCTTTTTTACCTTTTCTTTTCTTACTTTCTTTGTTTTACTTTGTCGTTATATTTTGAACCTATGTCCACATTTTTTTTACACTTTATACATTTGTTTATTACGCCAATAACACATTTTTATACATATTTAATTATTTTAAGATACATGATCAACATTTGTTTCGAATAAATATTTTTTTCATGCCTCTTGTTTTCATACAGGCTGTACACTTATGGTGTACATATTAAAATTTTAAATATAGGCTTAACATTATTTATATATATATGCATATATATACATACATATATATATGTATGTATGTGTATACACACACACACACACACACATAAGTGTACTACAACAATTGTGACTTGTTTTCTAATTTATTTGCATGCCATGCATTCCATATTTGAGATGGCATCAAATGTTTTCAATTAGGTAAAATATCCAGGGCACCTAGGTGCTTGGGCATCTTGATTGGGTCCAATTCGTTCATACATTTTAGGCAAGTGGACTACAACAATTGTGATTTGTTCCCTAATTTATTTGCATGCCGTGCTCTCCATATTTGAGATTGCATCAAATGTTTCCAATCAGATAATTCAGTATATTTCTTTATTGCTTTTCTTCTCTCATACATTTTTACACATAAATCAGATAATTCAGTATATTGTTCCTACATATTTGCTTGCACACATACCCGTACAACGATTGGGTATTATACCAACCTTTTTACGTCATCATGCCCACCTATTTGTGACTACAAACTTAAAAAAGTACGTATAATACCTATGTATTATTGGGGTATATAATCATAAATTTCATCCAACGTATATACTTCCGAAGAAATAGTATGAGTATGCGCATAACTGAAAATATATTGACTACTCTCAATTACGCATATTCGTATATATTCTGGGTATATACATACACAAAAAACTAATGGGTACGTACTAAATAAATAAACCCGTCCATACCTAATCTAATGGTGCGGATTAAATATTTTGGATATATAAATACACAAAAATCAAATGCATAAGTGCTATTATTCAAGGTATATGCATAGATAAAATCTAATGGTAGGTACTAAATAAATGAATCCATACACATACCTAATATAATGAGTGCGTACTAAATATTTTGGGTACACACAAAAATGTAATGCGTACGTATTAAATATTCAGGATATATGTATACATAAACATCTAATGTCTACGTATTAAATCAATGAGTACGCACATACATAATTTAATGTGCATGTACTAAATGTTCTAGATATATACATAGACAAATATCTAGTACATATGTACAAAATATTCAGGATATATACATAATAAAAAATTAGTGAGGATGCACCGAACAAATGAATCCATAGATACCTAATCTAATAGGTACATACCAAATATTCTGAGTATACACAAAAATCTAACTCGTATGCCTCGTAGTATTTTTTTCCTTCTAAATAAATCTTACCATTCATGACATGTTGGGCCCAGGTTAATATCATCCATTCATGGTGTGCGTTATCATTGCTTTCAAATTTAATTATTTTTAAATCAATAATTAGTAATGGATTGACCTGTTAACTTTTATACCCCTTATAATAACACACATCTAAATGCAATCAAATAGTGTAAAGGCAAGGAGCTTGGTCATCTAGGTGTCCCAAACGGTTGTCCTTTGTGTGTGTGTGTGTGTGTGTGAAAGAGAGAGAGAGAGAAAGAGAAAGAGATATTAACACATATTCAATTATATATTTTGAAGTTTAATTTTATCCATACACATGGTACACTTATCTTAAACAATTTTTTTACTCATTTAACATTTGATATATACATGTTACATATTTTTCAAATACATGATTAACATATATTTTAAACATATAGTTTTGAATGTCTACTTTTCCATACACATATTACATTTTTTATACATCAAAAACATTTCTTATGTTGACGTTTAAATATTTCCACTTGTGAAAACTTCTACTTTTTCAATACACATTTTTACATTTTGTTATACATCAGAAATATTTTCTATACATATTTAACATTTTTTTAATAATTCGTACTTAGCCTTCTTGAAAAACTAGTGCAAAGTGTTTTTTGTACTTTATACATTTAGAATATCTGAAAGTATATAAAAAAAGTAAAATAGAAAGCAAAAAAAGAAAAACAGGTGAATCACAAAGCAAAAGAAAACAAAGCAGGCGCCTGGTTGTGCGCACTCTAGTTGGATCGGCCCATTTGCGTGCTCCTTCACATGAGAGGTGACTATCTCATTCATGAGAGATACGATCTCTCGATCGCTCCCTGTCGGTGTTAAATCCGACATATCTCCTAAAAGGGATCCTAAGCTAGGTGTTTTGGAGCGATGGTAACATGAACAAAGGATTTTACCCAGGTCCAGACTCTCTCAAGGAGATAATATCATATGTTCTCCTTCTAATTGCATTGATATGGGATTGTACATAGTATAGGTATCTACCACGAGATTGTTGTAATGAATATGATAGTCGAGATTCAAGATTCGAGATTGTCTATTTACTAGCTTTGCCTTGGTTTATATAACGCATTTTAGGCCTAGTCTTTAGAGGAGTCCTTGTCTTGTGTGCCAAGTCTTGTGGAATTTCCCTTGTATGCATCATGGGTTGTCCAAATTAGCCCATTAGTGAACCGCCATGGGGGTCCTCGGCCCAACCTACTGGTCGGGAGATGACGTGGTGAGTACCCCCTAATCCAGGACACCATCAGTAGCCCCCTGAACCAGCCTTCAAGTTGGGGGACGCTCCTCGGTTCTTCCAAACTGTTCTTCATCTTCGACCGTTAGTCTTGAAAACTTGTTCAACAAATCTTCCCATTTTCCATCTTGAGGATCGCCGAAGTGTTTCCGAAGAATTCACAGGTCGGGCATCCGAGGAGCCCCTTTAAATTTTCGGCCTTTTATGAATGCCTTGTATTTTTTTCGCCACACCTAAGGTTTGAAGTGTTTCACGTGCGGCGGTGTCCTCTTGTGTGTGAGCCCCAACGCCGAACTTCACTTGAGGTGTTTTTTTGCAGCCGAACTCCAACACTGGTAGGCATACGAGGTATCCTCTTGCGTCTGAGCTCCAATGCCCAACTGCATTCGAGGCATCTGAGGTGTCATAAATTACCTCGACCTTTCAAAATTTGGAGTTCACCCAAGCTTAATGCCGTCAATGCCCTCTATGGAGCCAGCCACTTACATCCGAGCTTTATGCCGGACTGCTTCCGAGGTGTGGCACCACCTCGGCTGTGCGCTGATTTTTGTGGATTTTTCCGATTGGTGTAATTTATTCTCTAATGAGCTGGATAACCACTAGCCCTCAAGGTGTGTGTCGGTCAAAAATCCAAGATGCACCTGAAGTAAAACATAACTCCGCTGATCCCAGTAGCTCTTGAGGCTCAGGTCGATTAACGAAATCAGCCTATGGATCAAGTCCTTGCTCGTTAGCATACTTTAGGAATAAAAACACGGTGTGCTGTAGCCCTTGAGATTCACGTTGGGTGCGTCGACCGGATTGAGGATTTAATCTCCTTGAAAACCGTATTGCACTTTGAATTTGTTGTATTGAATAGGCAATGCAGTAGCCCCGAGCCTTAATTTGGGAATGTGTGGTCGAATTAAGGATCAATATTTGTTTGACAGAAACTTTGGTACATTTGACACAATTTATGTGTAATGATTCTATGTATCCAAGTACATTACATCATTAATGCTCAGATCCGCATTGTACAAGATTTTGTCGACTGACCATCGGCTTCAACCTCCTCGGCCGGCAGACGAGGAGTGTTTGTCCTACTTTATAAAGCCTTTATAAGGGAAAATATCTACGACGAACAAGGCAACCCGGCCATGCGTTTTTATATACGAAGGTACGTGGAGAGATATGATATATTGCTAATTAACATACTAAACATCTTCTGGGAAAAATAAATGAGGAAATTAATGGGTTGAGAAAATAGAACTAGTTACTCGATGAATACAATGATTTGGTCTACCAATTCCATCTATTATGACAGTCGTACATCTCGGTTGGAGCTTCTTGGTATTTAAACCAAAGGACACACGGTCCTTACAGTATTCTCCTTAATCTAGAGTCATACAGACTCCACCTAATCACTCGTGGTAATCTTCAAGGTAGACTTCCAAACCTTCACAAACTCGGTCACCCGACGATCCACAATCACTCTTGTATGCTGTAGACCATGACGCCTAACCATTTGGAAGATGCACAATGTGCAAAGATAACAAGCGTCTGTTGGGGAATGTTGCATGGGAAACAAAAAAATTCCTACGCACACGAAGACCTATCATGGTGATGTCCATCTACGAGTGGAGATTAGATCTATGTACCCTTGTAGATCGTACAGCGGGAAGCGTTAAGAAACACGGTTGATGTAGTGGAATGTCTTTACGTCCCTCGAACCGTCCCACGATCCTTCCCACGTTCCGTTCCGATCTAGCGCCGAACGGACGGCACCTCCGCGTTCAGCACAACGTATAACTCGATGACGATCTCGGCCTTCCTGATCCAGCAAGAGAGACGGAGAAGTAGATGAGTTCTCTGGCAGCGTGACGGCATGCCGGTATTGGTGATGATCTATTCCTACAGGGCTCCGCCCGAGCTCCGCAGAAATCTAATCTAGAGGAAGAACTACGAAGTGTAGGTTTGAGTTGCACGTGGCAAAATTGTGTCTCAAAAAGCCCTAAACCTCTAGTATATATAGGAGGAGGGGAGAGGCATCCTTGGGCAGCCTTGGCGCACCAAGGAAACCCTCCTTGGGTCGGATGAAGTGGGAGGGAGAGAGTCCTTCTCTTATCCCACGCTTGGATTAGGACTCCTTCCTTATTTTCCCATGTCTTCTGGATTTTCAATTTTTTCCTCATGGGATTTCCTTGGATGACTTTGTCAGCCCATTATATCTTATTGTACATCCAATAAACTCACATGGACCCCTTGGGGCATGGTGGGCCCACCCAGTAGGCCCCCGGAACCCATTCGTCACTCCCGATACACTACCGGCAATGCCCGAAAACTTTTCGGAATCCAAACACCAACTTCCTATATATCAATATTCGTGTCCGAACCATTCCAGAAACCTTTGTGACGTCCGTGATCTCATCCGGGACTTCGAACAACCTTCGGTCACCAGCACATATAACTCAACTATACTAAAATGTCACCGAACCTTAAGTGTGCAGACCTTGCGGGTTCGAGAACTATGTAGACATGATCCGAGACACTCCTCGGTCAATATCCAATAGCGGGACCTGAATATCCATATTGGATCCTACATATTCTGTGAAGGCCTTATCGTTTGAACCTCTGTGCCAAGGATTCATATAATCCCGTATAACATTCCCTTTGTCCTTCGGTATGTTACTTGCCCGAGATTTGATCGTCGGTATCCCTATACCTATTTTAATCTCATTACCGGAAAGTCTCTTTACTCGTTCTGTAATACAAGATCCCATGACTTACACTTAGTCACATTGCTTGCAAAGCTTGTGTGTGATGTTGTATTACCGAGTGGGCCCCGAGATACCTTTCCGTCACACGGAGTGACAAATCCCAGTCTTGATCCATGCTAACTCAACGGACACCTTCGGAGATACCTGTAGATTACCTTTATAGTCACCTAGTTATGTTGCGACGTTTTATACACACAAGGTATTCCTCCGGTGTCAGTGAGTTACATGATCTCATGGTCATAGGAATGAATACTTGACACGCAGAAAACAATAGCAACAAAATAACATGATCACATGCTACGTTTATAATTTGGGTCTTGTCCATCACATGATTCTCCTAATGATACGATCCCGTTATCAAGTGACAACACTTGCCTATGGCCAGGAAACCTTGACCATCTTCGATCAACGAGCTAGTCAACTAGAGGCTTACTAGGGACAGTGTTTTGTCTATGTATCCACATGTATTTGAGTTTCCAATCAATACAATTATAGCATGGATAATAAACGATTATCACGAACAAATAAATATAATAATAACTAATTTATTATTACCTCTAGGGCATGTTTCCAACAGTCTCCCACTTGCACTAGAGTCAATAATCTAGTTCACATCACTATGTGATTTTAACGAATCCAACACCTATATGGTTCTGGGGTTTGATCACGTCTTGCTTGTGAAAGAGGTTTTAGTCAATGGTTCTGAACCTTTCAGATCTGTGTGATCTTTACAAATCTCTATGTCATCTTATAGATGCTGCTACTACGTGCTATTCGGAAATATTCCAAATATCTACTCTACTATACGAATCCGTTTTACTACTCAGAGTTATTCGGATTAGTGTCAAAGCTTGCATCGACGTAACCCTTTACGACGAACTCTTTAACCACCTCCATAATTGAGAAAAAATCCTTAGTCCATTAGTTACTAAGGATAACCTTGACAGTTGTTTAGTGATTCAATCATGGATCACTCTGTGTACCTCTTAACAGACTTGTGCCAAGGCACACATCAGGTGCGGTACACAACATGACATACTTTAGAGTCTATGGCTAAGGCATAGGGGACAACCTTCGTCCATTCTCTTTCTTCTACCGTGGTCGGGCTTTTGAGTCTTACTCAAATCCACACCTTACAACACAACCAAGAACTCCTTCTTTGCTCATCTATTTTGAATTCCTTCACAAACTTGTCAAGGCATGCATTTCATTTGAAAGTTCTGTTTAGCATTTTGATCTATCTCCATAGATCTTGATGCTCAATGTTCAAGTAGCTCTATCAGGTCTTCCTTTGAAAAACCCCTTTCAAACAACTTTTATGCTTTACATAAATTCTACATTACTTTCGATCAACAATATGTCAACCACATATACTTATCAGAAATTTTATAGTGCTCCCACTCACATCTTTGGAAATACAAGTTTTTCATAAACTTTTTACAAACCCAAAAGCTTTGATCATCTCATCAAAGCGTATATTCCAACTCCAAGATGCTTTCACTAGTCCATAGAAGGATCGCTGGAGCTTGCATACCTGTTAGCATCCTTAGGATCGGAAAAACCTTCTGGTTGTATCACATACAACCTTTCCTCAAGGAAACCGTCGAGGAAACAATGTTTTGACATCCTATGTGCAATATTTCATAAACAATGCAGCAACTACTAACCTAATTCCAACAGACTTATAGCATCGCTACGATTGAGAAAGTCTCATCATAGTCAACTCTTTGAACTTGTCAGAAACATCTTTGCGACAAATCGAGCTTTTCTATATGGTGACTTTTCACCATCATCGCCTATCTTTATTTTAAAGATCCATCTTTACTTAATAGTCCTACGACCATCAAGTAGTTCTTTCAAAGTCTACACTTTGTCTTCATACATGGATCCTCTCTCGGATTTCATGGCCTCCAGCCATTTGTCGGAATCCGGGCCCACCATCGCTTCTCCATAGCTCGTAGGTTCATTGTTGTTCAACAACATGACCTACAAGACAGGGTTACCGTACCACTCTGTAGTAGTACGCGACCTTGTCTACCTACGAGGTTTTTAGTAACTTGATCCGAAGCTTAATGATCTCCATCATCAGTTTCCACTTCAATTGGTGTAGGTGCCACAGGAACATCTTCGTGCGCCCTGCTACACACTGGTTGAAGTGACGGTTCACTAACCTCATCAAGTTCCACCATCCTCCCACTCAATTCTTTCGAGAGAAACCTTTCCTCGAGAAAGGACCTGTTTCTAGAAACAAACACTTTGCTTCCGGATCTGAGACATGATATGTATCCAACTGTTTTGGATATCCTATGAAGATTCATTTAACCGCTTTGGGTTCGAGCTTATCAGACTGAAACTTTTTCACATAAGCGTTGCAGCCTGATGACCCACAAGTATAGGGGATCTATCATAGTCCTTTCGATAAGTAAGAGTGTCGAACCCAACGAGGAGCAGAAGGATCTGACAAGTGGTTTTCAGCAAGGTAATCTCTGCAAGCACTGAAATTATCGGTAACAAGTAGTTGTGTGACAAGATGATTCGTAGCAAGTAGCAAGTAACAAGTAGCAAGTAGCAAAGGTGCAGCAAAGTGACCCAATCCCTTTTTTAGCAAGGGACAAGCCTGGACAAAGTCTTATAGGAGGTAAAGCACTCCCGAGGACACATGGGAATTTCTGTCAAGCTAGTTTTCATCATGTTCATATGATTCGCGTTCGCTACTTTGATAGTTTGATATGTGGGTGAACCGGCGCTTGGGTACTGCCCTTACTTGGACAAGCATCCCACTTATGATTAACCCTTCTCGCAAGCATCCGCAACTACGAAAGAAGAATTAAGACAAAGTCTAACCATAGCATTACACCAGTGGATCCAAATCAGCCCCTTACGAAGCAACGCATAAACTAGGGTTTAAGCTTCTGTCACTCTAGCAACCCATCATCTACTTAATACTTCCCAATGCCTTCCTCTAGGCCCAAATAATGGTGAAGTGTTATGTAGTCGACGTTCACATAACACCACTAGAGGAAAAACAACACACAACACATCAAAATATCAAATGAATACCAAACTCACATGACTATTTATAGCATGACTTATCCCATGTCCTCAGAAACAAAAGTAACTACTCACAAAACATAATCATAATCATGACCAGAGAGGTAATGAGTAGCATCAAAGATCTGAACATAAACTCTTCCACCAAGTAATCCAACTAGCATCAACTACAAAGAGTAATTAACACTACTAGCAACCTTACAAGTACCAATCGGAGTCGCGAGACGGAGATTAGTTACAAGAGATGAACTAGGGTTTGGAGATGAGACGGTGATGATGAAGATGTTGATGGGATGAGTCCCCTCCGATGAGATGAGTGTTGGTGATGATGATGGCGAAGATTTCCCCCTCCGGGAGGGAAGTTTCCCCGGCAGGATCGTCCTGCCGGAGCTCTAGATTGGTTCTGCTCAAGTTCCGCCTCGTGGCGGCGACGAATCCTCCGAAAAGCCTTCTCTTGATTTTTTCTGGAACGAAACCCTTCTTGTAGCAAAAGAGGGGGGCCAGAGGGCCAGCTGGGAGCCCACAAGCCCCCTAGGCGCGACCAGGGGGAGGTCGCGCCTAGCAGGCTTGTGGCCTCCTCCTGGCGCCCCTGTGGTACTTCTTCGGTCCAGTATTTTTTTTAAATCCAAAATAAATCCTCGTTGATTTTCACGGCGTTTGGAGTTGCGCAGAATAGGTATCTCAAACTTGCTCCTTTTTCAGGCCAGAATTCCAGCTGCCGGCATTCTCTCTCTTCATGTAAACCTTGCAAAATAAGAGAGAAAGGCATAAATATTGTACCGTGAAGTGTAATAACAGCACAAAAATCGATAAATATCAACATGAAAGCATGATGAAAAATGGACGTATCACAAACTTTCAAGAAACGATAGGTTAGGTTTCTCCAAACATAGTCTATATTGTGTCATCTCAACGGAAATACGCGGTGCCCTATTTAAAGTGAATGCGGTTGTCTCTATTGCATAACCCATAAACGATAGTGGCAGTTCGATAAGAGACATCATAGTATGCACCATATAAAATAGGGCGTGGATATGACGTTTAGACACACCATCACACTATGGTGTTCTAGGTGGCATAAATTGTGAAACAACTTCCATATTGTCTTAACTGTGTACCAAAAACTCGCAACTCAGATATTCATCTCTATGATCATATCATAGAGAGTTTATCCTCTTGTCAAAACGATCTTCACTCTGAAATAGCTTTGAACTTTTCAACATTTCAGACTTGTGATTCATCAAGTAAATACTCCTGTATCTACTTGAATCGGCAGTGAAGTAAGAACATAACGATATCCACTGCGTGCCTCAGCACTCATTGGACTACACACATCAAAAATGTATTACTTCCAATAAGTTACTTTCTTGTTTCATGTGGTATGATTTGCATGTCTCAAGTGATTCAAAATCAAGTGAGTCCAAACGATCCATCTGCATGGAGTTTCTTCATGCGCTTATACCAATAGGTATGGTTTGCATGTCTCAAACGTTTCAAAAATGAGTGAGTACAAAGATCCATCACTATGGAGCTTCTTCATGCACTTTATACCGACATGACTCAAGCGGTAGTGCCACAAGTAAGCGGTACTATCATTACTACTTTGTATCTTTTGGCACCAATATTATGAACATGTGTAACAACGATCGAGATTCGATAAACCATTGAGGGTAATTATGTAAGCAAATAGAATAACTATTATTCCTTTTAAATGAATAATCGTATTGCAATAAACACGATCCAATCATGTTCATGCTCAACGCAAAACACCAAATAAAAATTATTTAGTTTTAACACCAATCCCGATGGTAGAGGGAGTGTGCGATGTTTTGATCACATCAACCTTGGAAACACTTCCAACACTTATCGTCACCTCGCCTTTAGCTAGTCTCCGTCTATTCTGTAGCTTTCATTTCGAGTTACTAATCACTTAGCAACCGAACCGGTATCCAATACCCTCGTGCTACTAGGAGTACTAGTAAAGTACACATTAATATCATGTATATCAAATATAATTCTGTCGACTTTGCCAGCCTTCTTATCTACCAAGTATCTAGGGTAGCTCCGCCTCAGTGACCGTTCCCCTCATAAGAGAAGCACTTAGTCTCGGGTTTGGGTTCAATCTTGAGTTTCTTCATTAGAGTAGCAACTGGTTTGTCATTTCATGAAGTATCCCTTTTAGACCTTGCCCTTCTTGAAACTAGTGGTTTTACTAACCATCAATAATTGATGCTCCTTCTTGATTTCTACTTTCGCAGTGTCAAACATTGTGAATCGCTCAAGGATCATCATATCTATCCTTGATATGTTATAGTTCATCACGAAGCTCTAGCAGCTTGGTGGCAGTGGCCTTTTGGAAAACCATCACTATCTCATCTGGAAGATTAACTCCCACTCGATTCAAATGATTGTTGTACTCAGACAATCTGAGCACATATTCAACGATTGAGGTTTTCTCCTTTACTTTGTAGACAAAGAATCTTGTTGGAGGTTGATACGTCTCAAACGTATCTATAATTTTTGATGGTTTCATGCTGTTATCTTGTCATCTTTGGATGTTTTATGTACCTTTTATATCTTTTTTGGGACTAACTTAATAATTCCGTGCCAAGTGCCAGTTCATGTTTTTTCTGTGTTTTTGGCTCTTTTCAGATCTGATTTTGGAACGGAGTCCAAACAGAATAAAATCCCCGAAATGATTTTTCCCTGAACGAAAGAAGATCAGGGGGCTTGTGGGCCAAGCCACGAGGGCTACAAGGAGCCCACAAGCCCCCCATCCGCCACCAGGGGGGCGGCGGTGGGCAAGCTTGTGGCCTCCCTGGCGCCCCCTGACCAAGATCTTTCGCCTATATATTCCCTAAAATACAGCAAAAAGTCAAGGGATCCACGAAAATACTTTTCCGCCGCTGCAAGCTTCCGTTTCCGCGAGATCTCATCTTGAGACACTTCCCGGTGCGCTGTCGGAGGGGACTTTGGAGTTGGAGGGCTTCTACATCAACATCATCGCCCCTCCAATGACTCGTGAGTAGTTCACTTCAGACCTACGGGTCCGTAGTTAGTAGCTAGATGGCTTCTTCTCTCTCTTGGATCTTCAATACAAAGTTCTCCATGATCTTCATGGAGATCTATCTGATGTAATCTTCTTTGGCGGTGTGTTTGTCAAGATCTGATGAATTGTGGATTTGTGATCAGATTATCTATGATATATATTTGAGTCTTCGCTGATTTCTTATGTGCATGATTTGATATCCTTGTAAGTCTCTCCGAGTCTTGGGTTTTGTTTGGCCAACTAGATCTATGATTCTTCCAATGGGAGAAGTGCTTGGTTTTGGGTTCTTACCGTGTGGTGACCTTTCCCAATGACAGTAGGGGCAGCAAGGCACACATCGTGTAGTTGCCATCAAGGGTAACAAGGTGGGCTCTGTCGTAGATATGAGATTGTCCATCTACATCATGTCATCTTGCTTAAGGCGCTACTCTGTTCTTTTGGACTTAATACACTAGGTGCATGCTGGATAGCGGTAGACGTGTGGAGTAATAGTAGTAGATGCAGAAAGTATCGGTCTACTTGTTTTGGACGTGATGCCTATAGATATAATCATTGCCATAGATGACGTCACGACTTTGCGCGGTTCTATCAATTGCTCGACAATAATTTGTTCACCCACCGTCTACTTGCTTTCATGAGAGAAGCCGCTAGTAAACACTACGGCCCCCGGGTCTATTCACACCTATCGTTTCCACTTTCGCTTTTACTTTGCTTTGTTACTTTGTTGCTTTCAGTTCTCACTTGGCAAACAATCTATAAGGGATTGACAACCCCTTTATAGCGTTGGGAGCAAGCTTTTTTGTGTTTGGGCAGGCACTTGAGATACTCCTTCACTGGATCGATACCTTGGTTCTCAAAACTGAGGGAAATACTTACCACCGCTGCGCTACATCACCCTTTCCGCTTCGAGGGAACACCAACGCAAGGCTCCAAGGCCACGGGGGAAATCCTTTGCATATTTGCCTAGGAAGTCCCTTAAGGCATAGCCATAGCAGAAGGATTCCTGGTGCCGTCAACACACCTATTTCTGGCGCCGTTGGAAGGTCTTTTGTTCCAGTTGCAGAAGTATTTCTGGCGCCGTTGCCGGGGAAGGAGAGATCTATCCAAGTAGGTCTCACAAACTCATCTCTTGCATTTACTTTTTTGCTAGTTGCCTCTTGTTTTCCTCTCCCCCACTTCACATTTGCCGTTTTCGTTTGCTATTTCGTTCGCCCTTTTCTCTCGCTTGCTTTCTGTTCGCTTGTGTGCCATGTGCCTTCATTATGCTTGCATCTTCGCTTGCTGAAAATCTATTGATATGGATCCTCATCCACTAGCTAATCTCTTTAAGAGACCCACTTATGTGGAACGAATTGCTAGTGAGTTGAGTGCACTTGACTATCTTTATGGAGTTTTGCTTGAGATGCGTGAATCTGAAAATTGTGAGGAAGAAATTTATGAAGTGATTCACGAGGGCTCCCTCAATGAAAAGCATGATTGCAATGGTTTCACTATAAATTCTATTAGTGACAATCATGCTAAAAATATGCAAAACCCTAAGCTTGGGGATGCTAGTTTTTCTATGTCCACTACTTGTTGCAATAATCATGATTGGGGTGATGATCTTTCTTATGATCTTGAAAATTTGTTCAAATCTCATGATGAATATGATATTTGCAATAACATTGAAAGTGGGTTTGGAGAAGTCATGACATTAGTTGATGATAATCCCACTATTTTTGAAGAGCGTCAACTTTGCATGCATGTGGATCATGAAAAGAATATCCTATGGGATAGCTATATTGTTGAATTTGTATATGATCCCACATGGAATTGCTATGAGAGAGGAAAACATTTTGGTAGAAACTTTCATGTTACCAAATTAGCTCTCGTTATGTTGAGATTGCAGTTGTCTCTTTCTTCTTCCTTGCATTTGGTAACTATTGGTTGTCTTGCCAATTTGTTTTCGTATAAAATGCCTATGCATGGGAAGTATGTTAGACTTAGATGTGATTTTCACATGCTTTGGTATGCTCTCGTTGTGCTTCAATTCTTGTCTTTTGTGAGAGCATCATTGAATGCCTAGCTAAGGGCGTTAAACAAAAGCGCTTGTTGGGAGGCAACCCAACGTATCTATGCTTTTTCTTTCTGTTTTGTGTTTTCCACACTTTCACAATTCTGTTATGATTGTGTTTTTTGTGTTCCTTTTTGCGTTTGTGCCAAGCAAAACCGTTATGATTAAGTCTTGGGGATGATCGTTTGGTCATGGTGGAAAAGACAGAAACTTTCTGTTCACGAAAAGAATTTTCATTTTTTTGTAAGATCTTTTGAGTTGATTATTTCTGCTGCTGATTGCTACGCAAATTTTCAGCCTGTCGTAATTTTTCAGAATTTTTGAAGTAACAGAAGTATACGAAATATACAGATTGCTACAAACTGGTCTGCTGCTAACACATTCTGTTTTTGTTGTGTTGGTTGCTTATTTTGATGAAACTATGGATAGTATCGGGGGGTATTAGCCATGGAAGATTGAAAATACAGTAACCCAACATCAACATAAGTAGAATTTAAGTTTGCTAGAGTACCTAAGGAAGTGGTGGTTTGCTTTCTCATACTAATGTTATCACGAGTTTATGTTTAAGTTTCGTGTTGTGAAGTTTTCAAGTTTTGGGTGAAGTTCTTATGGACAAAGATATAAAGAGTGGCAAGAGCTCAAGCTTGGGGATGCCCAAGGCACCCCAAGATATTCAAGGATGCCGTAAAAGCCTAAGCTTGGGGATGCCGGGCATCCCCTCTCTCGTCTTCAATCCATCGGTAACGTTACTTGGGGCTACATTTTTATTCACCACATGTTATGTGTTTTTGCTTGGAGTGTCTTGTATCGTAGGAGTCTTTTATTTTTGTCGTGTCACAATCATCCTTGCTGCACATCTAGAGAGAGACATGCACTCACCGTGATTTTGTCGAGCTTCACTTATATCTTTTGGTAGACAATTCAGGTCACATGTGCTTCACTTATATCTTTTGAGCTAGATACTTTTGCTCTATGTGCTTCACTTATATATTTTAGAGCACAGCGGTGCGTGGCTTGGTAGTTGATCTATGCATTGAAAGTAGTCTCAAAAGAGGTAGTTATCCAAAGGGATACGAAAACTTCCACCTTCATGTGCATTGAATAGTTAGAGAAGTTTGATTCATCTCAATTAGTTTTGAGTTGTGGTTTTGGTAATATTGAAGTTATGCTAGTAAGGTGTCGTGGGTCTAGAAATACTTGTGTTGAAGTTAGTGATTCCCGTAGCATGCACGTATGGTGTAGCGACCCGACTCAAGACGAGTCAAGCCTCTGGTGTTTCCGTACCATCCCAAGATCATGCTGGTACACACTCAGTACATAATGTATATATTCAAGAGTTCAATCACATAGCTTTATTAATCGAAATCTCATAAAGAGTACTTTATTACAATAAAGGATTACAATAAAGTGGCTGAAGGCCATCTCATGAGATATCTAACGAAGACTAGCGGAAGCATCAGGTAGACGAGTCCATCCGACTCCAGGGCATGTCGCTGAGCGTAGATCGTAGCCTCACTCCTGGTCGGAAAAGTACTCTGCAACATGATACGTTGCAGCCGTGTAGGTCAGCATATTGAATATGTCGGCAAGTCATCAAAGAGAGGGGTAAAATAATAATCAACTATCTCTACATGCATATTTGGCAGGTGGGGCTATAAGTTTTGCATAAAGCCAATTTTATCCTACAACAAGAGGGGCTGGAAGCAAAATATTACTACATTGTTTGTTGTTAACGAGATGGTTCCGCCAACCAATTCTCGTACCCGAATAGTTGTTAACACCCACATCATTATTAAGTTGTGACGAGAGTTCAGGGGAATTCCAATGCCTTCAGCTCAAGTTGTCCATGACCGTGGACACGGCTAATCAATTAGGTTGGGCACTCTGCAGAGTTTTGCACACGTTCCCCACAAGATTTGACCGCCTCCGTGTTTGTCCTCGCACTTCAGGGTGTTTGGAGACCGGATGATCAAAACATGGTCTTTCAACGGGTCCCTCTGAATCCCTGTCGGTGCCCATCCATTCCTACCGTTCTTCTACATCTGCTAGCACCGCCTGTCCAGAGTCGCCACGTTGTCCAACCAAGCCAGAGCCCATAATGACTTGTGGCTGTGCAGGTAAGCCTTGAGTCTTGAAGTCTCCGTCCGTCTCTTCGAGCCTGGGTGAAGCTTTCCGCAGGATGTCATGGCCGTCTCCAGCATCCCGGGCCATCCACTGGTTTCTCCAGGGAGCCGATCAACCGTCCTTCACCCAGAGTTGCATTGCGTCCGAGGTCTTTAAAATCTTGTCTTAACCGGTCTTGATTATTTAATCAACCTCGCATCACTCGTGGTATGCACTCAACCGAAAACCCGTCTACTCAAGCATAGCAAATAAAAAATTGTCGTCCCGGGGCCAAGTATCGGGGTTGTTGTGTGCCTACCACATGATACTACAACTTATACTAAAATTTCCAAGTACCTAGACAGCATGCAATTGGGCAAAGAAAGGTGAACTACCATGCATCGAAAACATAGGAAAATAACATGATCAAAATGACTTGCCTTGATGATAGTTGTCTTGATCGAGCGCTTCTAAATAACACGCTTCGCACTCCGGGTGATCTATCGATACAAACACAATACACACCATAAGCACTATAATCAAGCAACAAGTAAAAATAACATCACAAGTAAGAATTTGCTAAGGCCTAAGTGAAAGAATTCAATACGCGTCACTAAGGCAGAAACTTGTTTCTGTTAAAAACCCCAGTAAAAATACTTTAAAAATTTTTAAACTCCTACCACAGTAATATATAATCACTAGGAAGCAGTAGCAAAAAGAATCAACTCAAAATCATTTTTTAAACTCCTGGAATAAGCAAAACAAGGTTTAAACTAAATCTGATCTAATTCATATTTGCAAATTTCAAACATAGACAAATTATATGTTTTTAAAAACTACAGAAAATTTGGGATCTACTGGAACAAGAATCAACATCATTGGACTCCGGGATCAAAAGTTATGGCCAAAACAAAACAGAAACTTTGCTGTTTTTGGAACTAAACAGAGAAAGAAAATAATTGCTAACAGACACGTGTCGCTCACTGATTTGCTAAGGGGTGAGTGCTCCGTAGCTAATCCAACGAACCCTCGCAAAGTAAAGAAAAACTGCTCGGCTAACTAATACTAATAGAAAACCGAACGGTTTTCTTAACAGAACAGAAGAGTTATCTAGGAATTAATCTGGTGCATCGGTGAAAGATCCAACGGTGCATGGAGGGAGATGGAGTGCTCGCCGGCGGGATGAACTCCGGCAGGAGCTCGACGGCGGCGGCGGCTCGGGTGCGGGCGGGGATGGCGCTGCAGAGGTCCTCCGGCGGCGGTGAGAGCTCCAGAGGGTGCGGGCGAGGTCGGGGAACGTGATGGTGGCGTCGGGGAGGCGAGGAGTGGCCGGAGGCGGCTGCCTTGGGTGGCCGAAGGCGGTGGAGCTTCGGTGCTCCGGCGAGGCTGCGGCAGGGGGCTTGGGGCGGCGGCTCGGCGTGGCGGTGGGAGGAACGGGGTGCGGGCGGGGTGGCGGCTTTTATAGGCGGGGGAGGAGCTCGGGGGAGAAAGGGGCAGGGAGATCCCGAGTGGGGATCGGCGTGGCAGTGGGCTCGGCCATGAAAGGAAGGTGCTGCGGCTCGGGGGGAAGAAGGAGACCGACTCGGGAGGGAAATCGGGCGGTGGGGCCCGCCTGACAGGGAGAGGGGGAGAGAGGCGCTGGGGTCGGTCGGGCGACACTTAAGGGATTCGGGACTCCCGGGCTATGGGGGATTCGGCCCAAAGTTATTAAGCGCCCACGCGTTTTTCCTTTTAAAAAAAAACTTTCCTAGTTAATCTTTTTTCCGAAACAGAAAAAATCAAAGTGAATAAAAAGGAAACAAATAAGATATTTAATATGGGGTATTATATACCAAAAAAATCAGAAAAATATTCTCTATTCGAATAACATTTTTCCAAAATAAAAATAAAAACTCTAAAAAATGTTTTTTTCAGAAATTCCCCAAAATGGTTTATTTTCTTTTTGCAAATATTTTCGCAAATAAACTTTGGATTTCTTGGCTCCAATATTTCAGAAATCCCGCACTTTGGAGGGTCATTTTCCTCCGCTCTCTCTCTCTTGCGTGCAAGAGAGTATTTTCCCGGCATTTCTCGTGTGGGGAAAAAATGGAATTGCAAAATCAAAAAGTCGAAAGAATTCGAATGCCAAATTTATTTCAATCAATATGCAATAATGCTTAGCTACAATGTAAAACATTCCCAATTAGGAAAATTGGGATGTTACATATGGTGAACCGCTATGTGATGAAATCTGAGCATGATTAGTCTATTGATTGTCATCCTTTGCGTGGCGCTCGGGATCGCGCGATGGTTTATACCTACCAACCCTTCCCCTAGGAGTATGCGTTGAATGCTTTGTTTCGATTACTAATAAAACTTTTGCAACAAGTATATGAGTTCTTCATGACTATTCTTGAGTCCATGGTTTAGATGCACTTTCACCTTCCACCATCACTATCTTCTTAGTGCCGTGCAACTTTCGCCGGTGCACAAAACCAACAATTAGCCTTCCTCAAAATAGCCACCATACCTACCTAATATGGCTTTTTCAAAGTCATTCCGAGATATATTGCCATGCAACTACCACCATGACATGTGCCATCACGTCTACATTGCCATTGCATGATCATAAGATAGCTAGCATGATGTTTCCATTAATGTCTATGCCATGCTAGATCATTACCACGGTACACTACCGAAGGCATTCCATATAGAGTCATCGTTGCTCTAAGTTTTGAGTTGAAAGTGTGATGATCATCATTGATGGAGCATTGTCCCATGTGAGGAAATAAAAGAGGCCAAAGAAGCCCACCAAAAAAAAGAGGCCAAAGAGCCCACCAAAAAAAAATGAGAGAAAAAGAGAGAAGGGACAATGTTACCACTTTTCCACACTTGTGCATATTAAGCACCATGATCTTCATGATTGAGAGTCTCTCGTTTTGTCACCACCATATAGCTAGTGGGAAATATTCATTTTATAACTTGGCTTGTATATTCCAATGATAGGCTTCCTCAAAATTGCCTTAGGTCTTCGTGAGCAAGCAAGTTGGATGCACACCCACTAGTTTTCTTTAAGAGCATTCACATACTCTTAGCTCTAATGCATCATTTGTATGGCAATCCCTACTCATTCACATTGATATCTATTGATGAGCATCTCCACAGCTCATTTATATGCCTAGTTAATGTGACCATCTTCTCCTTGTTTTGTCTTGCAACCTCCACCACACTGCACACCATCTATAGTGCTAAAACCATGGCTCACGCTCATGTATTGCGTGAGAGTTGAAAAGGTTTGAGAAAGTAAAGGTGTGAAAAAATTACTTGGCCAATACCGGGGTTGTGCATGATTTAAATTCATTGTGCAATGATGATAGAGCATAGCCAGACTATATGCTTTTGTAGGGATAACTTTCTTTTGGCCTTGTTATTTTGAAAGTTCATGATTACCTTGCTAGTTTTCTTGAATTATTATTGTTTCCACGTCAATAGAAAACTATTGTTTTGAATCTAATGGATCTGAACATTCACGTCACATTAGAGGAGTTACAAAGGACATCTATGCTAGGTAGCATGAAAGCATCAAAAATTCATTCTTTATCACTTCCCTACTCGAGGACGAGCAGGAGTTAAGCTTGGGGATGCTTGATACGTCTCAAACGTATCTATAATTTTTGATGGTTTCATGTTGTTATCTTGTCATCTTTGGATGTTTTATGTATCTTTTATATCTTTTTTGGGACTAACTTATTAATTCAGTGACAAGTGTTAGTTCCTGTTCTTTCTGTGTTTTTGGCTCTTTTCAGATCTGATTTTGGAACGGAGTCCAAACGGAATAAAATCCCCGAAATGATTTTTTCCCGAACGAAAGAAGATCAGGGGGCTTGTGGGCCAAGCCAGGAGGGCTACAGGGAGCCCACAAGCCCCCCATCCGCCACCAGGGGGCGGCGGTGGGCAGGCTTGTGGCCTCCCTGGCGCCCCCCTGACCTAGATCTTTCGCCTATATATTCCCTAAAATACAGCAAAAAATCAAGGGATCCACGAAAATACTTTTCCGCCGCCGCAAACTTCCGATACCGCGAGATCTCATCTGGAGACCCTTCCCGGTGCCCTGCGGGAGGGGACTTTGGAGTTGGAGGGTTTCTACATCAACATCATCGCCCCTCCAATGACTCGTGAGTAGTTCACTTCAGACCTACGGGTCCGTAGTTAGTAGCTAGATGGCTTCTTCTCTCTCTTGGATCTTCAATACAAAGTTCTCCATGATCTTCATGGAGATCTATCCGATGTAATCTTCTTTGGCGGTGTGTTTGTCGAGATCCGATGAATTGTGGATTTGTGATCAGATTATCTATGATATATATTTGAGTCTTTGCTGATTTCTTATGTGCATGATTTGATATCCTTGTAAGTCTCTCCGAGTCTTGGGTTTTGTTTGGCCAACTAGATCTATGATTCTTGCATGGGAGAAGTTCTTGGTTTTGGGTTCTTACCGTGTGGTGACCTTTCCCAGTGACAGTAGGGGCAGCAAGGCACACATCGTGTAGTTGCCATCAAGGGTAACAAGGTGGACTCTGTCGTAGATATGAGATTGTCCATCTACATCATGTCATCTTGCTTAAGGCGCTACTCTGTTCTTTTGGACTTAATACACTAGGTGCATGCTGGATAGCGGTAGACGTGTGGAGTAATAGTAGTAGATGCAGAAAGTATCGGTCTACTTGTTTTGGACGTGATGCCTATAGATATAATCATTGCCATAGATGACGTCATGACTTTGCGCGGTTCTATCAATTGCTCGACAATAATTTGTTCACCCACCGTCTACTTGCTTTCATGAGAGAAGCCACTAGTAAACACTACGGCCCCCGGGTCTATTCACACCTATCGTTTCCACTTTCGCTTTTACTTTGCTTTGTTACTTTGTTGCTTTCAGTTCTCACTTGGCAAACAATCTATAAGGGATTGACAACCCCTTTATAGCGTTGGGGGCAAGCTTTTTTGTGTTTGGGCAGGCACTTGAGATACTCCTTCACTGGATCGATACCTTGGTTCTCAAAACTAAGGGAAATACTTACCACCGCTGCGCTACATCACCCTTTCCGCTTCGAGGGAACACCAACGCAAGGCTCCAAGGCCACGGGGGAAACCTTTGCATATTTGCCTAGGAAGTCCCTTAAGGCGTAGCCGTAGCAGAAGGATTCCTGGTGCCGTCAACACACCTATTTCTGGCGCCGTTGGAAGGTCTTTTGTTGCAGTAGCAGAGGTCTCATACCTCTCAACAAGGGCATGAGCATGAAATCTCAATTTCATCTCTCAGAACATCTCTTATGTTCCGTGACGTTTTAAAAACGTCTTCGACGCCTTGCTTCTAAGTCATTAAGTACTACGCACTGAACTATCATGTAGTCATCAAAAATGTGTATGTCAGATATTCACAACATCCACAGACGACGCTCGAGGTGCAGCACACCGAGTGGTGCATTAAGGACATAAGCCTTCTGCGCAACAATGAGGACAATCCTCAGTTTTACGGACTCAGTCCGCAAAGTTGCTACTATCATCTTTCAACTAAATTTTCTCTAGGAACATATAAAAACAGTAGAGCTATAGCGCAAGCTACATCATAATTCACAAAGACCTTTTGACTATGTTCATGATAATTAGTTCATTTAATCATATTACTTAAGAACTCCCACTCAAAAAGTACATCCCTCTAGTCATTTGAGTGGTACATGATCCAAATTCACTAACTCAAGTCCGATCATCACGTGAGTTGAGAATAGTTTCAGTGGTAAGCATCTCTATGTTAATCATATCAACTATGCGATTCATGCTCGACCTTTCGGTCTCATGTGTTTCGAGGCCATGTCTGCACATGCTAGGCTCGTCAAGTTTAACCCGAGTGTTCCGCGTGTGCAACTGTTTTGCACCCGTTGTATGTGAACGTTGAGTCTATCACACCCAATCATCACGTGGTGTCTCGAAACGACAAACTGTCGCGACGGTGCACAGTCCGGGAGAACACAATTTCGTCTTGAAATTTTAGTCATAGATCACCTTATAATGCTACCGTCGTTCTAAGCAGAATAAGGTGCATAAAAGGATTAACATCGCATGCAATTCATAAGTGACATGATATGGCCATCATCTTGTGCTTCTTGATCTCCATCACTCAAGCACCGGCATGATCTTCTTGTCACCGGCGCTACACCATGATCTCCATCATCATGATATCCGTCAACGTGTCACCATCGAGGTTGTCGTGCTATCTATGCTATTACTACTAAATCTACGACCTAGCAATATAGTAAACGCATCTGCAAACACAAATATTAGTTTAAAGACAACCCTATGGCTCCTGCCGGTTGCCATAGCATCGATGTGCAAGCCGATATTTGTTGGAAATATGCCCTAGAGGCAATAATAAAATGGTTATTATCATATTTCCTTGTTCATGATAATCGTCTATTGTTCATGCTATAATTGTATTAACAGGAAACAGTAATACATGTGTGAATAAATAGATCACTATGTGTCCCTAGTAAGCCTCTAGTTGGCTAGCTCGTTAGTCAATAGATGATCATGGTTTCCCGATCATGGGCATTAGATGTCATTGATAACGGGATCACATCATTGGGAGAATGATGTGATGGACAAGACCCAATCCTAAGCCTAGCACTAGATCGTATTGTTTGTATGCTAATGCTTTTCTAATGTCAAGTATCTTTTCCTTCGACCGTGAGATTTTGCAACTCCCGGATACCGTAGGAGTGCTTTGGGTGTATCAAACGTCACAACGTAACTGGGTGACTATAAAGGTGCACTACGGGTACCTCTGAAAGTGTCTGTTGGGTTGGTACGAATCGAGATCGGGATTTGTCACTCCGTGTGACGGAGAGGTATCTCTGGGCCCACTCGGTAGAACATCATCATGAGCTCAATGTGACTAAGGAGTTAGTCACACGATGACGTGCTACGGAATGAGTAAAGAGACTTGACGGTAACGAGATTGAACAAGGTATAGGTATACCGACGATCGAATCTCGGGCAAGTTCTATACCGACAAACAAAGGGAATCGTGTACGGGATTGATTGAATCCTTGACATCGTGGTTCATCCGATGAGATCATCGTGGAGAAAGTGGGAGACACCATGGGTATCCAGACCCCGCTGATGGTTATTGGCCAGAGAGGTGTCTCGGTCATGTCTGCCTGTCTCCCGAACCTGTAGGGTCTACACACTTAAGGTTCGATGACGCTAGGGTTATAGGGAATTGTTGTACGAGGTTACCGAAAGTTTTTCGGAGTCCCGGATGAGATCCCGGACGTCACGAGGAGCTCCAGAATGGTCCGGAGGTAAAGATTGATATATAGGACGGATGGTTTCGGATACCGGAAGTGTTTCGGGCATCACCGGTAACGTACCGGGACCACCGGGACCACCGGAGGTGGCCCTGGGGGACCACCGAAGGGGGGCAACGACCCCGGGACTTAAGGTGGGCCAAGTGGGGGTGGGAACCAGCCCCTAGGTGGGCTGGTGCGCCTCCCTACTCAGCCCATAGCGCAAGGGAGAGAAAAGGGGGGGCAAACCCTAGGCTAGGTGGGCCTAAGGCCCACCAGATGGTGCGCCACCCCCTCCTCCCCCTTCTGGACGCCGCACCCTCCCATCTGGGGGGCTGCCGCACCCCCTAGGGTGGGAACCCTAGGGGTGGAACCCCCTCTCCCCTCCCCCTATATATATCGAGCACTTTTGGCCATTGAGACACACGGTTTTTCCCTCTCTCTCGGCGCAGCCCTACTCTTCTTCCTCCTCCTCTCCGCCGGTGCTTGGCGAAGCCCTGCCGGGAGACCTCGTCTCTCCATAGACACCACACCGTCGTGTTGCTGGAGTTCTTCCCCAACCTCTCCCTCCTCCTTGCTGGATCAAGGTGCGGGAGACGTCACCGGGCTGCACGTGTGTTGAACGCGGAGGTGTCGTTGTTCGGCACTAGATCGGAATCGCTACGAGTACGACTCCATCAACCGCGTTCTAGCAACGCTTCCGCTTAGCGATCTTCAAAGGTATGAAGATGCTCTTACCTCTCTCTCGTTGCTGGTCTCTCCATAGGAAGATCTGCATATGCGTAGGAAAATTTTGAATTTATGCTACGTTACCCAACAGTGGTATCAGAGCCAGGTTTTCTATGCGTAGATTCTATGCACGAGTAGAACACAAAAGTTGTGGGCGATGATTTGTCAATTTTCTTGCCGCTACTAGTCTTATTCTTTTCCGGCGGTATTGTGGGATGAAGCGGCCCGGACCGACTTTACACGTACACTTACGTGAGACTGGTTCCACCGACAGACATGCACATCGTGCATAAAGGTGGCTAGCGGGTGTCTGTCTCTCCTACTCTAGTCGGATTGGATTTGATGAAAAGGGTCCTTATGAAAGGTAAATAGCTTTGTCATATCATCTTTGTGGCCGTCACGTAGGTAAGAAGGCGTTCTTGCTAGAAACCCAAATCAGCCACGTAAAACTTGCAACAACAATTAGAGGACGTCTAACTTGTTTTTGCAGGGTTTGACATGTGATGTGATATGGCCAAAGTTGTGATGTTGCATGTATGATGTATGAGATGATCATGTTATTGTAATAGGTTTCACGACTTGCATGTCGATGAGTATGACAACCGGCAGGAGCCATAGGAGTTGTCTTAATTTATTGTATGAGATGCAACGCCATGTGCTTACTACTTTTACTTCATTGCTAACGGTTAGCTATAGTAGTAGTGATAGTAGTAGTTGGCGTGATGACTTCACGAAGACACGATGATGGAGATCATGATGATGGAGATCATGGTGTCACGCCGGTGACGATGATGATCATGCGATGCCTGAAGATGGAGATCGAAAGAGCAAAGATGATAATGGCCATATCATGTCACTATATGATTGCATTGTGATGTTTATCATGTTTTACATCTTATTGCTTAAAACGACGGTAGCATAATAAGATGATCCCTCTTAAAATTTCGAGAACGTATTCCCCTAAGTGTGCACCGTTGTGAAGGTTCGTTGTCTCGAAGCACCACGTGATGATCGGGTGTGATAGATCCTAACGTTCGCATACAACGGGTGTAAGCCAGATTTACACACGCGAAACACCTAGGTTGACTCGACGAGCTTAGCATGTACAGACATGACCTCGAATACAAGATACCTAAAGGTCGAACATGAGTCGTATGGTTGAATACGATCAGCATGAAGTTGCTCACCATGGTGACTAGTCCGTCTCACGTGATGATCGGACACGGGTTAGTCAACATGGATCATGTATCACTTAGATGACTAGAGGGATGTCGATTTAAGTGGGAGTTCATACTTAATTTGATTAGATGAACTTAATTGTCATGAACTTAGTCTAAAAGTTGTCTTTATAAATATTGTAGATGTCCAACGTCAACCTCAACTTCAACGCATTCCTAGAGAAAAACAAGCTGAAAGATGATGGTAGCAACTATGCGGACTGGGTTCGCAACTTGAAGCTCATCCTTGAAGCAGCTAAAAAGGCTTATATCCTTAATGCGCCGCTAGGTGACCCTCCCGCTCTCGCAGCAGCCCAGGGACATTCTGAACGTCTGGCAAACGCGGAGTGATGACTACTCTCTGGTCAGGTGTGGCATGTTATACAGTTTAGAAACGGGGCTCCAAAGGCGTTTTGAGCAACACGGGGCATATGAGATGTTCCAGGAGCTGAAGCTAGTTTTTCAAGCTCATGCCCGTGTCGAGAGATATGAAGTCTCTGACAAGTTCTTTAGCTGTAAGATGGAGGAGAACAGTTCTGTCAGTGAGCACATACTCAAAATGTCTGGGTTACACGGTCGTCTGACTTCACTTGGAGTCGAACTTCCGGATGATGCTATAATTGACATAATCCTCCAGTCTCTCCCACCAAGCTACAAAGGCTTTGTGCTTAACTACAACATGCAAGGGATGGAGAAGACCATTCCCGAGTTGTACTCGATGCTCAAGTCTGCAGAAGTAGAAATCAAGAAAGAGCATCAAGTGTTGATGGTCAACAAGACCACTAGTTTCAAGAAAGGCAGGGGTAAGAAGAACTTCAAGAAAGACGGCAAAGCTGTTGCCGCACCCGGTAAGCCAGATGCCGGGAAGAAGAAAAAGAACGGACCCAAGCCTGAGACTGAGTGCTTCTATTGCAAGGGAAAGGGTCACTGGAAGCGGAACTGCCCCAAATACTTAGCGGACAAGAAGGCCGGCAACGTTAAAGGTATATGTGATATACATGTTATTGATGTGTACCTTACCAGCGCTTGTAGTAGCTCCTGGGTATTTGATACCGGTGTTGTTGCTGACATTTGCAACTCAAAGCACGAACTGCGGAATAAGCGGAGACTGGCCAAGGACGAGGTGACGATGCGCGTCGGGAATGGTTCAAAGGTCGATGTGATCGCCGTCGGCACGCTGCCTCTACATCTACCGTTGGGATTAGTTTTAAACCTTAATAATTGTTATTTAGTACCAGCTTTAAGCATGAACATTGTATCAGGGTCTTGCTTAATGCGAGACGGCTACTCATTTAAGTCAGAGAATAATGGTTGTTCTATTTATATGAGTGATATGTTTTATGGTCATGCTCCGCTGGTGAATGGTTTGTTCTTGATGAATCTCGATCGTGATGTTACACATATTCATAGTATGAGTACCAAAAGATGCAAAGTTGATAATGATAGTCCCACATACTTGTGGCACTGCCGCCTTGGTCATATCGGCGTTAAGCGCATGAAGAAGCTCCATACTGATGGACTATTAGAGTCTCTTGACTTTGAATCATTTGACACATGCGAACCGTGCCTCATGGGCAAGATGACTAAGACTCCATTCTCAGGAATAATGGAGAGAGCAACCGACTTATTGGAAATAATACATACTGATGTGTGTGGTCCAATGAACATTGAAGCTCGCGGTGGTTATCGTTATGTTCTCACTCTCACCGATGATTTGAGTAGGTATGGGTATATCTACTTGATGAAGCACAAATCTGAGATGTTTGAAAGGCTCAAGGAATTTCAGAGTGAGGTTGAGAATCAACGTGACAGAAAAATTAAATGTCTTCGATCTGATCGTGGAGGAGAATATTTGAGTCACGAGTTTGGCACACACCTAAGGAAGTGTGGAATCGTTTCACAACTGACGCCGCCTGGCACACCACAGCGCAACGGAGTGTCTGAACGTCGTAATCGCACTTTATTAGATATGGTACGATCTATGATGTCTCTCACCGACTTACCGCTATAATTTTGGGGATACACATTAGAAACTGCAGCATTCACTTTAAATAGGGCACCGTCTAAATCCGTTGAGACGACACCGTATGAACTATGGTTTGGCAAGAAACCTAAGTTGTCGTTTCTTAAAGTTTGGGGCTGCGATGCTTATGTGAAGAAACTTCAACCAGAAAAGCTCGAACCCAAAGCGGAGAAATGCGTATTCATAGGATACCCTAAGGAAACTATTGGGTATACCTTCTATCTTAGATCCGAAGGTAAAACCTTTGTTGCCAAGAACGGATCCTTTCTAGAGAAAGAGTTTCTCTCGAAAGAAGTAAGTGGGAGGAAGGTAGAACTTGATGAGGTAATTACACCCCCTCTCGAACAGGAAAGTAGCGCAGCGCGGGAAGTTGTTCCTGTGGCGCCTACACCGACTGAAGAGGAAGTTAATGATGATGATCATGAAGCTTTGGATCAAGTTACTACTGAACCGCGAAGGTCCACAAGGGCACGCTCCGCACCACAGTGGTACGGCAACCCTGTGATGGAAATCATGTTGTTAGACAACGGTGAACCTTCGAACTATGAAGAAGCGATGACGGGCCCGGATTCCAACAAATGGCTTGAGGCCATGAAATCCGAGATAGGATCCATGTATGAGAACAAAGTATGGACTTCGGTGGACTTGCCTGATGACCGGCGAGCCATAGAAAATAAATGGATCTTCAAGAAGAAGACTGATGCAAACGGTAATGTAACCGTTTACAAAGCTCGACTTGTCGCAAAGGGTTTTCGACAAGTTCAAGGAGTTGACTACGAAGATACTTTCTCTCCCGTAGCGAAGCTGAAATCAGTTCGAATCATGTTAGCGATTGCCGCCTTTTATGATTATGAAATTTGGCAAATGGACGTCAAAACAACGTTCCTTAATGGGAACCTTAAGGAAGAGTTGTATATGATGCAACCAGAAGGTTTTGTCGACCCTAAGGGTGCTAACAAAGTATGCAAGCTCCAGCGCTCCATCTATGGGCTGGTGCAAGCATCTCGGAGTTGGAACATTCGCTTTAATGAGGTGATTAAAGCATTTGGGTTCATACAGGTTTACGGAGAAGCCTGTCTGTACAAGAAAGTGAGTGGGAGCTCTGTAGCTTTCCTCATACTGTATGTGGATGACATATTATTGATGGGGAATAATATAGAGATGTTGGAGAGCATAAAGGCCTATTTGAACAAGAGTTTTTCAATGAAGGACCTTGGAGAAGCTGCATACATATTAGGCATCAAGATCTATAGAGATAGATCGAGACGCCTCATAGGTCTTTTGCAAAGTACATACCTTGACAACATATTGAAGAAGTTCAATATGGAAAACTCAAAGAAAGGGTTCTTGCCAGTTTTGCAAGGTATGAGATTGAGTAAGACTCAGTCGCCGACCACGGCAGCAGATAGAGAGAAGATGAGTTCTGTCCCCTACGCTTCAGCCGTGGGCTCTCTAATGTATGCCATGCTGTGTACCAGACCTGATATAAACCTTGCCATAAGTTTGGTAGGGAGGTACCAAAGTGATCCGGTACGGAACACTGGACAGCGGTCAAGAATATCCTTAAGTACCTGAAAAGGACTAAGGAAACGTTTCTCGTTTATGGAGGTGAGGAAGAGCTCGTCGTAAAGGGTTACGTCGACGCTAGCTTCGACACAGATCCGGATGACTCTAAGTCACAGACCGGATACGTATATGTGTTGAATAGTGGGGCAGTGAGCTGGTGCAGCAGCAAGCAAGAAGTCGTGGCAGCATCTACATGTGAAGCGGAGTACATAGCTGCTTCAGAAGCGGCTCATGAAGGAATTTGGATGAAGGAGCTCATCACCGACCTTGGAGTGGTAGCAAGCGCGTCGGGTCCTATGACACTCTTATGTGATAACACTGGAGCCATTGCCATAGCCAAGGAGCCCAGGCTTCACCGGAAGACGAAGCACATCAAGCGCCGCTACAACTCCATCCAGGACCATGTCCAGAGTGGAGTGATAGATATTTGTAAAGTACACACGGATCTGAATATTGCAGACCCATTGACTAAACCTCTTCCACGAGCAAAACATGATCAACACCATAATGTTATGGGTGTTCGATACATCACAATGTAACTAGATTATTGACTCTAATTCAAGTGGGAGACTGTTGGAAATATGCCCTAGAGGCAATAATAAAATGGTTATTATCATATTTCCTTGTTCATGATAATCGTCTATTGTTCATGCTATAATTGTATTAACAGGAAACAGTAATACATGTGTGAATAAATATATCACAATGTGTCCCTAGCAAGCCTCTAGTTGGCTAGCTCGTTAGTCAATAGATGATCATGGTTTCCTGATCATGGGCATTAGATGTCATTGATAACGGGATCACATCATTGGGAGAATGATGTGATGGACAAGACCCAATCCTAAGCCTAGCACTAGATCGTATTGTTCGTATGCTAATGCTTTTCTAATGTCAAGTATCTTTTCCTTCGACCGTGAGATTGTGCAACTCCCGGATACCGTAGGAGTGCTTTGGGTGTATCAAACGACACAACGTAACTGGGTGACTATAAAGGTGCACTACGGGTACCTCCGAAAGTGTCTGTTGGGTTGGTACGAATCGAGATCGGGATTTGTCACTCCATGTGACGGAGAGGTATCTCTGGGCCCACTCGGTAGAACATCATCATGAGCTCAATGTGACTAAGGAGTTAGTCACACGATGACGTGCTACGGAACGAGTAAAGAGACTTGCCGGTAACGAGATTGAACAAGGTATAGGTATACCGACGATCGAATCTCGGGCAAGTTCTATACCGATAGACAAAGGGAATCGTGTACGGGATTGATTGAATCCTTGACATGGTGGTTCATCCGATGAGATCATCGTGGAGCAAGTGGGAGCCACCATGGGTATCCAGACCCCGCTGATGGTTATTGGCCAGAGAGGTGTCTCGGTCATGTCTGCCTGTCTCCCGAACCCGTAGGGTCTACACACTTAAGGTTCGATGACGCTAGGGTTATAGGGAATTGCTATACGAGGTTACCGAAAGTTGTTCGGAGTCCCGGATGAGATCCCGGACGTCACGAGGAGCTCCGGAATGGTCCGGAGGTAAAGATTGATATATAGGACGGATGGTTTCGGATACCGGAAGTGTTTCGGGCATCACCGGTAACGTACCGGGACCACCGTGACCACCGGAGGTGGCCCCGGGGGACCATCGAAGGGGGGCAACGACCCCGGGACTTAAGGTGGGCCAAGTGGGGGTGGGAACCAGCCCCTAGGTGGGCTGGTGCGCCTCCCCACTCAGCCCATAGTGCAAGGGAGAGAAAAGGGGGGGCAAACCCTAGGCCAGGTGGGCCTAAGGCCCACCAGATGGTGCGCCACCCCCTCCTCCCCCTTCTGGCCGCCGCACCTCCCATCTGGGGGGGCTGCCGCACCCCCTAGGGTGGGAACCCTAGGGGTAGCACCCCCTCTCCCCTCCCCCTATATATATCGGGCACTTTTGGCCATTGAGACACACAGTTTTTCCCTCTCTCTCGGCGCAGCCCTGCTCTTCTTCCTCCTCCTCTTCGCCGGTGCTTGGCGAAGCCCTGCCGGGAGACCTCGTCTCTCCATCGACACCACGCCGTCGTGTTGCTGGAGTTCTTCCCCAACCTCTCCCTCCTCCTTGCTGGATCAAGGTGCGGGAGACGTCACCGGGCTGCACGTGTGTTGAACGCGGAGGTGTCGTTGTTCGGCACTAGATCGGAATCGCTACGAGTACGACTCCATCAACCGCGTTCTAGCAACGCTTCCGCTTAGCGATCTTCAAAGGTATGAAGATGCTCTTACCCCTCTCTCGTTGCTGGTCTCTCCATAGGAAGATCTGAATATGCGTAGGAAAATTTTGAATTTATGCTACGTTACCCAACAATATTAACTATTACAACATGATCATCTCATACATCCAATATATCACATCATGTCTTTGGCCATATCATATCACAAGCATAACCTGCAAAAACAAGTTAGACGTCCTCTAATTTGTTGTTGCATGTTTTACGTGGTTGCTATGGGTATCTAGTATGATCGCATCTTACTTATGCAAACACCACAATGGTGATGTGCAAATTGCTATTTAACCTCTCTCCAAGGACCGCCTCGGTCAAATCCAATTCAACTAAAGTTGAAGAAACAGGCACCCGCGAGTCATCTTTATGCAACGAGTTGCATGTTAGTCGATGAAACCAATCTCTCGTAAGCGTACGAGTAATGTCGGTCCGGGCCGCTTCAATCCAACAATACCGCCGAATCAAGAAAATACTAAGGAGGGCAGCAAATCGAACATCAACGCCCACAAAAACTTTTGTGTTCTACTCGAGATAAAATCTACGCATGAACCTAGCTCATGATGCCACTGTTGGGGAATGTTGCATGGGAAACAAAAAATTCCTACGCACACAAAGATCTATCATGGTGATGTCCATCTACGAGTGGAGATTAGATCTACGTACCCTTGTAGATCGCACAGCGGGAAGCGTTAAGATACGTGGTTGATGTAGTGGAACGTCTTCACGTCCCTCGAACCGCCCCACGATCCGTTCCGATCTAGCGCTGAACGGACGGCACCTCCGCGTTCAGTACACGTACAGCTCGATGACGATCTCGGCCTTCTTCATCGGGCTAAGGAAACCCTCCTTGGGTCGGCCGAAGTGGGAGGGAGAGAGTCCTTCTCCAATCCCACTTGGATTAGGACTCCTTCCTTATTTTCCCACCTCTTTTGGATTTCCCACTTTTTCCTCATGGGCTTTTCTTGGATGACTTTGTCAGCCCATTATACCTTATTGTACATCCAATAAAACCACGTGGACCCCTTGGGGCGTGGTGGGCCCACCCAGTGGGCCCCCGGAACCCATTCGTCACTCCCGGTAGACCGCCGGCAATGCCCGAAAACTTTCCGGAATCCAAACACCAACTTCCTATATATCAATCTTCGTTTCCGAACCATTACGGAAACCTTCGTGACATCTGTGATTTCATCCGGGACTCCGAACAACCTTCGGTCACCAACACATATAACTCAACTATACTAAAATGTCACCAAACCTTAAGTGTGCAGACCCTGTGGGTTCGAGAACTATGTAGACATGATCCGGGACACTCCTCGGTCAATATCCAATAGCGGGACCTGGATGTCCATATTGGATCCTACATGTTCTACGAAGATCTTATCGGTTGAACCTCTATGCCAAGGATTCATATAATCCTGTATAACATTCCCTTTGTCCTTCGGTATGTTACTTGCCCGAGATTTGATCGTCGGTATCCCTATACCTATTTTATTCTCGTTACCAACAAGTCTCTTTACTCGTTCTGTAATACAATACCCCGTGACTTACACTTAGTCACATTGCTTGCAAGGCTTGTGTGTGATGTTGTATTACCGAGTGGGCCCCGAGATACCTCTCCGTCACACGGAGTGACAAATCCCGGTCTTGATCCATGCTAACTCAACGGACACCTTCGGAGATACCTGTAGAGCACCTTTATAGTCACCCAGTTATGTTGCGACGTTTGATACACACAAGGTATTCCTCCGGTGTTAGTGAGTTACATGATCTCATGGTCATAGGAATGAATACTTGACACGCAGAAAACAATAGCAACAAAATAACACGATCACATGCTACGTTTATAATTTGGGTCTTGTCCATCACATGATTCTCCTAATGATGTGATCCCGTTATCTAGTGACAACACTTGCCTATGGCCAGGAAACCTTGACCATCTTTGATCAACGAGCTAGTCAACTAGAGGCTTACTAGGGACAGTGTTTCGTCTATGTATCCACACATGTATTTGAGTTTCCAGTCATTACAATTATAGCATGGATAATAAACGATTATCACGAAGAAATAAATATAATAATAACTAATTTATTATTGCCTCTAGGGCATATTTCCAACAGCGTCAGTTCCACACTGGACAATATCTTCAGTGATGCTCAATCACTTTGTGGCTTTAGGTGTTTTGGGTTTTTCCTCACTAATGATTCTCTCAATCTCATCGGAGGAAGGGTTGCTCTAAATGATACTTGTCAATCTCTCTCGCAGCAGCCAATCAACTAGTGGTTGTGGGGCGGATATTTATAGCCAGGGTTTAACCCGACATGATAAGATATAAATGCTCCTAATGATATGACCGTTGTCAAAATAAGATCCTGTGGACAGCTAGCGCTAAGAACAGTAACGGTCGGCAATTTGAAGTCTCAAACTCCTGAGGGCTATCAATTTCCTCATGGTAGGCAAATCGCACTAGCAAAAACCTAACTCCTTAGTCAGACAAATTTACTCGGAGACAAGAAGAACTTTGTCTCTATCACTGAAGAATTTGATTGCATTGTAAGAGATTTGCAAAGGCTTCACTCGAAGGATTGGGTATGTGTAGGTTTTGAGATGAGCAACACTTGAAATTTTTCCTTAGTATTACCTTGACCCCCTTTAACAGTACAGTGTTTCCTATGACTCAAAAAGAGGAAAAGAAACTACGAAAACAAATTCTTCAAGCTTCAAAGTCCTCGCATCAATATCTTCAAGGGCACACCAATTTCCTCACTTTCAAAGTCTTCAAATGTAGACATACATTTTTAAGGGTTGACTTCTGTCGGTTAAACCAAACTCCTCAGGGACTTATAGGACCAGTGTGCACTCACAAACCCATTAGTCCTTAACCCATATGTTTTCAATACACCAAAATGGGTAAGGGGCACTAGATGCACTTACGCCCATCTTCTTCCCTCCCCGCCGCCACTTGAGGACGCCGCCGGTCGTCGCGTGCTACTGCAACAAAAGACCTTCCAACGGCGCCAGAAATAGAAGTGTTGCTTGATACTCCTCAGCAACGGCACCAGGAATCCTTCTGCCACGGCTACGCCTTAAGGGACTTCCTGGGCAAATATGCAAAGGATTTCCCCCGTGGCCTTGGTGTTGGAATTATGCCCTAGAGGCAATAATAAATATAGTTATTATTATAATTCCTGTATCAAGATAATCGTTTATTATCCATGCTATAATTGTATTGAATGAAGACTTATATACATGTGTGGATACATAGACAAAACACTGTCCCTAGCAAGCCTCTAGTTGGCTAGCCAGTTGATCAAAGATAGTCAGGGTCTTCTGATTATGTACAAGGTGTTGTTGTTTGATAACTGGATCACGTCATTAGAAGAATCACGTGATGGACTAGACCCAAACTAATAGACGTAGCATGTTGATCGTGTCATTTTGTTGCTACTGTTTTCTGCGTGTCAAGTATTTGTTCCTATGACCATGAGATCATATAACTCACTTACACCGGAGGAATGCTTTGTGTGTATCAAACATCGCAACGTAACTGGGTGACTATAAAGATGCTCTACAGGTATCTCAAAAGGTGTTCGTTGAGTTAGTATGGATCGAGACTGGGATTTGTCACTCCGTGTGATGGAGAGGTATCTCGGGGCCCACTCGGTAATACAACATCACACACAAGCCTTGCAAGCAATGTGACTTAGTGTAAGTTGTGGGATCTTGTATTACGGAACGAGTAAAGAGACTTTCCGGTAACGAGATTAAAATAGGTATAGGGATACCGACGATCAAATCTCGGGCAAGTAACATACCGAAGGACAAAGGGAATGTTATACGGGATTATATGAATCCTTGGCACAGAGGTTCAAACGATAAGGTCTACATAGTTCTCGAACCCGCAGGGTCTGCACACTTAAGGTTCGACGTTGTTTTATGCGTATTTGAGTTATATGGTTGGTTACCGAATGTTGTTCGGAGTCCTGGATGAGATCACAGACGTCACGAGGGTTTCCGGAATGGTCCGGAAACGAAGATTGATATATAGGATGACCTCATTTGATTACCGAAAGGTTTTCGGAGTTACCGGGAATGTACCGGGAATGACGAATGGGTTCCGGATGTTCTCCGGGGGGGCAACCCACCCCGGGGAATCCCATAGGCCTTGGGGGTGGCGCACCAGCCCTTGGTGGGCTGGTGGGACAGACCAAGAGGGCCCTATGCGCCAAGGATAGAAAATCAAAGAGAAAGAAAAAAAGGAGGTGGGAAAGGAGAGAAGGACTCCACTTTCCAATCCTAGTTGGACTAGGATTGGGGGAGGACTCCTCCTCCCTTGGTGGCACAGCCCTTGGGGCTCCTTGAGCCTCAAGGCAAGCCTCCCCTCCCTCCTCCTATATATATGGAGCAATTAGGGCTGATTTGAGACAACTTTTATAAGGCAGCCCAACCACATACCTCCACGGTTTTACCTCTAGATCGCGTTTCTGCGGAGCTCGGGCGGAGCCCTGTCGAGATAAGATCATCACCAACCTCCGAAGCGCCGTCACGCTGCCGGAGAACTCATCTACCTCTCCGTCTCTCTTGCTGGATCAAGAAGGCCGAGATCATCGTCGATCTGTACGTGTGCTGAACGCGGAGGTGCCGTCCGTTCGGCACTAGATCGTGGGACGGATCGCGGGACGGTTCGTGGGATGGTTCGTGGGGCGGATCGAGGGACGTGAGGATGTTCCACTACATCAACCGCGTTCACTAACGCTTCTGCTGTGCGATCTACAAGGGTCCGTAGATCGGAAATCCCCTCTCGTAGATGAACATCACCATGATAGGTCTTCGTGCGCGTAGGAAATTTTTTGTTTCTCATGCGACGTTCCCCAACACTTGGAGCCTTGCGTTGGTGTTCCCTCGAAGCGGAAAGGGTGATGTAGCATAGCGGTGGTAAGTATTTCCCTCAGTTTGAGAACCAAGGTATCGATCCAGTGAAGGAGTATCACAAGTGCCTGCACAAACACAAAAAGCTTGCTCCCAACGCTATGAAGGGGTTGTCAATCCCTTATAGATTGTTCGTTAAGTGAGAACTGAAAGCAGCAAAGTAACAAAGCAAAGTAAAAAACGAAAGTGGAAACGACAGATGTGAATACACCGGGGGGGCGTAGTGTTTACTAGTGGATTCTTTCATGAAAGCAAGTAGACAGTGGGTGAACAAATTACTGTCGAGCAATTGATAGAACCGCGCAAAGTCGTGACGATATCTATGGCAATGATTATATCTATAGGCATCACGTCCAAAACAAGTAGACCGATACTTTCTGCATTTACTACTATTACTCCACATGTCGACTGTTATCCAGCATGCATCTAGTTTATTAAGTCCAAAAGAACAGAGTAACGCCTTAAGCAAGATGACATGATGTAGATGGACAATCTCATATCTACAACAGAGCCCACCTTGTTACCCTTGATGGAAACTACACAATGTGTGCCTTGCTGCCCCTACTGTCACTGGGAAAGGTCACCACACGGTAAGAACCCAAAACCAAGCACTTCTCCCATTGCAAGAATCATATATCTAGTTGGCCAAACAAAACCCAAGACTCTAAGAGACTTACAAGGATATCAAATCATGCATATAAGAAATCAGCAAAGACTCAAATATATATCATAGATAATCTGATCACAAATCCACAATTCATCGGATCTCGACAAACACACCGCCAAAGAAGATTACATCGGATAGATCTCCATGAATATCATGGAGAACTTTGTATTGAAGATCCAAGAGAGAGAAGAAGTCATCTAGCTACTAACTACGAACCCGTAGGTCTGAAGTGAACTACGCACGAGTCATTGGAGGGGCGATGATGATGATGAAGAAGCCCTCCAACTCCAAAGTCCCCTCCCGCGGGGCGCCGAAAACGGAAGTTTGCGGCGGCGGAAAAGTATTTTCGTGGCTCCCTTCATTTTTTTATGATTTTTAGGGAATATATAGGCGCAAGATCTAGGTCGGGGGGCGCCAGGGAGGCCACAAGCCTGCCCACCGCCGCCCCCCTGGTGGCGGAGTGGGGGCTTGTGGGCTCCCTGTAGCCCTCCTGGCTTGGCCCACAGGCCCCCTAATCTTCTTTCGTTCGGGGAAAAATCATTTCGGGGATTTTATTCGGTTTGGACTCCGTTCCAAAATCAGATCTGAAAAGAGCCAAAAACACAGAAAAAACAGGAACTGGCACTTGGCACTGAATTAATAAGTTAGTCCCAAAAAAAGATATAAAAGGTACATAAAACATCCAAAGATGACAAGATAACAGCGTGAAACCATCAAAAATTATAGATACGTTTGAGACGTATCATCGCGCGACCTTTAATGAAGGTGGTGGTGAGGCCATGGTTCCATGATTCATTGCAGGGAGCCTTGAGCGCCAGGACAGCGGCCCTGGATCGGGCTAGCGGCATTGACCTTGCCGATGGGTGGCATTGTAGGTGTTGGTCGCCCCTCTGGTTGCGCGGGCAATGGTCTAAGCGGCAAAGACGTCTCGCTACTCGATTTTCAGCCTCCTTCCCCGATGTGGCTTCCCCCCTTGGCAATATGGATCCAGCCCTTTTGGGCTACCAGATCTAGCTCATGAGGGTGTGGTGGCGGAAGCTTGGAATGGGGGAATCCCCTCGTCAACTTTGCATCGACCTCGACAACGACGACGGTGCTTCGGCTTCGCTCTTCCCCTCCTGAGTGCGTGTTGAGCTTCCTCCCCCCATCTTGTCACCCCTTTTAGTCCCCGGGTGAAAGCCTGGGCCTTTGGCCCTCTGGCAGCGGTGCATTGGCGTCGTGGTCCTTCTTGGAGGCGTTGGCTTGGGCTTAGTGCTTATTATTATATTTCCTTGTTCATGATAATCGTTTATTATCCATGTTAAAATTGTATTGATTGGAAACTCAAATACATGTATGGATACATAGAGAACACAGTGTCCCTTGTGAGCCTCTAATGGACTAGCTCGTTGATTAAAGATGGTCAAGATTTCCTGGCCATAGACATGAGTTGTCATTTGATAACAGAATCACATCATTAGGAGAATGATGTGATGGACAAGACCCAAACTATGAACGTAGAATATGATTGTGTCAGTTTATTGCTATTGTTTTCTACATGTTAAGTATCTGTTCCTATGACCATGAGATCATGCAACTCACTGACACCGGAGGAGTATCTTGTGTGTAGCAAACATCAGAACGTAAGTGAGTGACTATAAAGGTGCTCTACAGGTATCTCCGAGGGTGTCTGTTGGGTTGGATGGATCAAGACTGGGATTTGTCACTCTGTGTGACAGACACGTATGTCAGGGCCCACTCGATAATGCATCATCACAACAAGCTTGCAAGCAATGTGACTAATGAGTTAGTCACAGGATCTTGAATTACGTAACGAGTAAAGAGACTTGCCTGTAACGAGATTGAACTAGATATGGAGATACTGATGATCGAATCTTGGGCAAGTAACATATCGAAGGACAAAGGGAATTGTATACAGGATTGATTGAATCCTTGACATCGAGGTTCGACCGATATAGATCTTCGTAGATTATGTAGGAACCAATATGGGCTTCCAGGTCCCGCTATTGGTTATTGACCGGAGAGTGTCTCGGTCATGTCCGCATAGTTCTCGAACCCGCAGGGTCTACACACTTAAGGTTCGGTGATAATATAAGCATAATTGTGTCATTGTGTTGGTGACCGAAGGTTGTTCAGAGTCCCGGATGAGATCCCGAACATGACGAGGAACTCTTGATTGGTCCGAAGGTGAAGATTGATATATAGGATGAAGGTCATCGGAGTCCAGAAGTGTTCCGGGCACATCGAGGAAGAGACGAAATATCGAAAGGAGTTTCGAGAGGCCCCAACAATTGTTGCGGGGGCTCATGGGCCAAAGAGAGGGGACACCTCAGCCCACCAGAGGGCTTGGCGCCGCCCGAGACGTCATCCCACTTCGATCGAAGGTAAGGGGGCCTCTCCCTAGGGCGTCGGCCAACCCAACTTGGGTGGCAAGGCACCCAAGTGGGAAGGGCCACCCCAACCCTAGCCGCCGCCCCACCTTGGCCGCTGGCTCCTAGGGGAAACCCTTGGGCGCCTCTCCTCCTCCCTCCCCCCCTATATATAGAGAGGGAGAGAGAGGGCAGCCACACACCAACGTGCTACGCCGCTGCTCCTCCTCTCCCTCGTAGTTCTTCTCCTGTAAAACATCGCGCGGTGAAGCCCTGCTAAGCTACCACCACCATCACCTCACCACGCGGTCATGTTGTCGGAGGACTCGGCTGCTACTTCACCATCGCTCGTTGTACGTATGTTCAACGCGGAGGTGCCGTCTGTTTGGCACTTGACCGGGAGTTCGTCGGACAGATCGCGATCGGATTGCGAAGACGTAGCACTACATCAACCACGTTCTTAAACGCTTCCGCTTAGCGATGTATAAGGGTATGTATGATGTAAATCTCTTCTTGGTGAGCGTAGGAAATATTTTGTTTTCCATGCAACGTTTTCCAACATGAGGATGGGATGCTGCAATGTGTGGGTTGGTGGTGACGGCTACGGTGTAGTGCGTCCTCGGCTGCAGGCGGTGGTGGAGGTGGGAGGATCTGAGTCCTTTTACCCTTCAGCAGTGGCTCCCCTGCTGCGTTCGTGCTTGCTAACCGATGCACGACATCCTTGTGTTGGATGTAAGGGAGATGGTGGTATTCCCTTCGGCAATGGCACAACTGGGTTGTGGGAGAGTCGATGGTTTCATCCTACATGGCTCGATCCTCCTCTTTGTTGCTCGTCCAAGATCCGCAAACTCCTCTCTCCCCGTTGTTTTGGTCGGCTGGTGCACTTCGATGACATGGTTGTCTTTTTCCCATGTATTGGCATTTTCTCTCTTTGACAGGCTTGTTTCGGCCTTGGGTGGCCTTTATTTGTAATTATTTTGTTACTTTCATGCTCAGCCATTGTAATAGTCTACACCTTGTATTCTAGCAAGTTGATGGCTTTATTAATTTGAAGTTGGACTATATGCCTTTTCTCTATAAGAAACTATCTCGTTCATAGGCATCGTGATAAGCGATGTATAGATGCGCCGGGAACGGTCCAGTCCATATTAGTGTCTCATAGACCAGTTTTGGGAAAGGTTCCCTGGGGTTCTACTAGGCCATATTTGTTTTGGGTTATTTTTGTTGGGGATTTTGTCGTTGTTTCGATATGTTATAGTTTCTCTGTTGTCCAATTATTTTTGTTCATTTTGATTTTCTTAAATTTTTATCAAATTTAAGATTTTGTAAATTCTTATTTTTACATGTTTGTGAATGTTTTTTGAATTTATGAATATTTTTAAAAATCACAAGTATTTTCCATATCTGTGACTTTTTCCCAAAATTCGTGATTTCTTCTTCAAATTCACGTACTTTTTACCAAATTGGTGGAACTTTTTCTTGAATTCTTGAAAATTTCCAAATTCATGAACTCATTTCAAATTCTCTGACATTTTTGAAATTCATGAAAATTTTAAATTCATAAACTTTTTGTAAGTTCTTCAATTATAAATATTGATGAACTTTTTTCATAGTAGCAAAACATTTTAATTTTCACATTTTTTGAATAAGCTAATTAATTACATGGCAGGGACCAAACTACTTAGTGCGCGCCCAGAACCGTCGCCAGTGTGTGCCAGAAAACTTTCTAGCGCTAATTATGAGGTCACCTACATAATCCATCTGTAACATATGCCAGGGCTATATATGGCCTAGTGCGACACTATTTTCGGTCTCGCCTTAGACCTTGTTTGGTTTCTCGAATTTTAAAAGGGTTTGAATGGGATTGAAAACGATTAAATCTTCTACAAGTCAAAATTCATCTTAATCCTCTTCAATCCACTCCAATCCCCTTGTGAGAGGGATTAACCAAACAAGCCCTTAAGGATTTTTTTTTGTCGGGCATTACCCGCCCAGCCTGGTATAGGTTCCAGGCTTCCAGCGGTAGCAGTTTTTCTTGCAGTTCTTCTGTTTTCGGTGTTTCTTTAAAAAGTTTCTTTTGTTTTTTGTTTTTTTTGTACTTTCCGTTTTCTTTCAGTTTTTTGTATCGGTTTTCAACGGTATTTTGTATCGCTTTTCAAAGACTTTCCTTTTGGTTTGGGCTTTCTGTCTTTCTTTAGCAGCTTTCCTAGGTATTTTTTTCATTTTTTATTTATTTCAATACATGTCTACTTTCTGTCTACGACATTGTACATTTTTGGTATATTTATAGAACATTTATTTCATACACATTTTACACTTTTCAAATATGTGATTAAGATTTTTTTTCAAATATACGTGATTAACATTGAACTTACGTGTTTGATACTATATCAAAAGGAAATATAAATGTATTAAAAATATACCAGAAAAATTTGACATTATCTTCTATTCTTAAATAGTTGTAACCCACTAACTATTTTTTCTAAGCATGCAGAGCTTCCACATCAACCAACCATGCATGTGCGGTCAGCTCATTAATCTACCATCCCACTAACTATTTTATCCATGCATGCAACCCTTTGACATCAACAAATTATGCATGGCTGCCATTTCCATCACATCTTAAGTAATTCTCATTACTATTCATGTCATCAACCTAATTATCCATATTTTCATCCTACCATCCCGCTGCAACGCGCGGGTTATCTTCTAGTTACAACAGAGGAATGAACTGTAATGCCTGAATTTTGTAGCGGGGTACAATTATTCAACCGGCACTCTTACAGGAGTCGCCTGCACACCATGGCTAGGCAGGGGCACCATATTCTTAAAGAACAAGTAATCTCTGTAAATGAAGATATGTGGGGCGTCAGGAGAAAGACATGGCAAGTAACCATTATAGGCCCGTGGCAGTTCTTTCCAGCACCAGGACATGATTATGCTCATAAAAAATTAGTTGTCATGTATATTAGAAAGTTCCTCATGCCTCCTAATCCTATGGGGAAAATCATTTGACATTCCGTTGTGGTTTTTGGAATTAATTTGTACCGACTAATCCAACGGCAAGATCAAAACAACAAGTCCATATTTCGAACTCCAAGTACCATATGATGGATTTGGGAGATATGTTGGGTGGTGGTGGTGATTTGGCATTCGGGGGAGTGCGGCGGTGTGGATAAGAGCCATGAGGGAACATGTTCCTTTTAAAGATGTGGGTGGTCCGCGCTCCCGACGAGGATCTTAACTTTTAGCCATGTGATCAAAATCCTATTGGCCGGAATACTACAATACTAATGTACACATCTTGCTTCTTGAAGAAACAGCCCGGCCTAATTATGGCTCATTTGTTCCATACATGCATATGTTATTTGGTGGTTTGAGAAGCTCGATATAGCATAGTAAGAAAACATACTGATGTTATTTATTAGGATAAGTGAACAAAGTAGCAATGTTGAGCTTTCTAGTGGCGGAGAGAAGTACAATTGGTACATTCGCACCCATAAAAGACACATTGAGCCCAAACCCATCCATGGTCTATGGGAGAGGGAAATAGGAATGAATTTATATGCGTTACTAGAATTATTGGGCTAGATCCATTAACAATCACAATAATTCATGAATAATACCCTCCTTACGGCAAATCATGCATGCCAAATAGTGGAACCAAATTTAGTCCCAAATTGCAAGTTGAGAGGGACTATACCAAAATATAGGGTTAATTTTCCACCCTCTAGTAAGAAGAGGACGGGTACACATGGGCTCCTATTCCTGCACTCCTCCGCCTGGCTTGGGAGGGCGCAACACCGCGAGAACAAAATGAGGGTGACTGATCCGACGCGACATGCACGTGATTGGTATGGAAAAATCGGTCCGACTTGAGAGTTTGGGCGTTGTCACCTTTGATTCCTTGTTGCTATGTCTGATAACAGTTGAAAGGTTTCCTTACTGTGGAATATAAAGATAAAGATAGTCCTGCGAGGTAATTTTTCTAGCAACTGTTGCATCTTTCATCATGGGCCTGTTACATATTTTGTGATGACTTAGTAATGGGTTTATAAGTGGTCATTCCTCCCATATATGTGGGACAAACATGCACAAAAACTCTAAGGCTTGTGCCACCTCTAGGTCTTCTCCACCCCCTTCCTTGCATCCACTGTCTGAATCGAGATAACAGACCTCTGGAATCATGACTCTTGCGATCATGTACGAGAAAGAGGTGCAAGTGAATCTAGGCCTCCATAGTAGGTATTGAGATTCATAACAACAAGATTAAAGGGACTAAATTTTTCTGTATGTATTGATCAACTAAAGACCCAAAACATGTTTTAAATCTGAGGGTCAAGGTTCGACCATTTAAGGACACTTTCCCAGGTTTTTAGTGATCCAAGATAATTTTGAATACATAGGTATCCCAATATTTTTTTAATTGGTATGTCAATAATATTAAAAGGGGATCTCCCTAAAAAGGATCTTCGAGGCAAAACTAAAATAGGAATGTAGCTGTCTATTGTCTCTCTTCAGACACATGACCTTGTACCGCGAGAGATGTTCTTGCCATGTCAAGTGTGAGACATTTCACAATACTCTGTGTAAAATGTTGTCAATGAAAAAAATATGTTGTTGTTAAAAAACTATGGGAGTGAAACTTCATCTCGACACTTCAAATAATCTCCCAAACCGATGGTCAAGCGAAAAGAGTGAAAACAATGCAAAAAAACATAGACATGCACGGCCTTTCAACAACCGATATATAGCTACGCAACTCATCAAGGGGAACTTCCTAAAATCACAAGTGAGAATGAAATACTTCCCTAACAAGAAACGAAAAGAAATGGATTTTCAAGGGGTGACATGGTATCGCAAGATTTAGTCTTATAGCACACTTCACCGAGTAATCACCGTCACCTGCTTAACAACAAATTCTAGGGCGCATTCAGAGTCATGGATAAAAAATGGCAATACTTCATACAAGCTTGTACTCCGCATTGGTTGTAAAGTTCACCCTACATACCACAGGCAGACGCTCATGGCCACATAGGAATGGAGCCCGAAGCCGTCTTTGTGAAAAACTGCCCACAACAATAAGAGATATCGTCGTCCCCGCTGTTCATTGGCTGATCAAATGGGTCAATATTTTCTTTGACGAAGTAACCAAGGATTGTAATGCAAGCCCTGGATTCTCGGTCGAGCAAGGCATCATTTTGTAATTAGGTTAAGCCTGAACTAGTACAATTGTGGTATGGCCTTATTTTTCTTTTCGAGCCATAGAAGGAGTGGCGGGGCTTCATGGGGCCAAAGGGGGACATTGTCACCCCTCTAGGAAAACTCTTAATTTTACCATCAATTATTAGGCTTGAATATCAAATATTTCTAGGAGTTCATGCATAACTTATCCCTCTCAATTCGGATTAGCCTCGACAATCTTCATCAAGCTCTGCCATTGCATAGAAGCACTTTTGAGATCCACTATGAATCATGAACATTTCTTAACCCCGTTGATCTGAGCATCTGAACGCCCTCTTCCAGCTACACCTACACATGAAGTGGCCCTACACCCTCTTCCTAAGAAGTGGCCCTGAACCCGGTAATCCATCTCTGTGAACATTACGGCTGTTTGGAGTACAAAAAATGTTCAAAAAAATTCAAATTTTTTTGTGGTGCAAGATGCTCCTATGTGTGAACTCCGTGTAAAATTTTATGAAGTTTGGACATTCGAGGAGTTCGCGGCAAAAAAGACAAATCAGGCATAAATAGTGCAATTTTCAGAAGTTTCTCACACGTCCCAAAATTGTCTTTTTTGCCGTGAGCTCCTCGAATGTCCAAACTTCACAAATTTCTACACAGAGTTCACAAATAGAAGTATCTTGCACCACAAAAAAAAATATTTTTTAAACATTTTTTGTACCCCAAATCATCGTACTGTTCACGTCCGGGCCAAAACGCCGCGTCCCCTGAACCCTCTTCCTCTTCGAGTTGTGCACGAAGTAGCCCCCCTCCGCACTGATGGTTTTTGTATTAGCCTGGTTTTAAGAGTATCCATAATGAAAGTAATATAGATATTAACACAGATATCACCTAAATAAAAAATATAATATGACAACTAATTAATAAAAAAAGAAAAATTTAATAACTTAATTAATTACTCATACTATAAGTAACATAACGCATATCAAAGCAAGATGAGTCTATAATCTAATAAATAAAAGACTCAATATTAATACCTCTATGTTACCGTTCACTATCAAGGTAGCAACTTATACTAGTCTAAGGAGCTGTTTGTTTACAAGGACTTTTTGGTGTAGGGACTAAAAAATCCCTTTTAGTCTCATCTAAATCAAACATGAGGAACTTTTAGGGACTAAAAGTGGGCATTTAGGACTAAAGAAAGAAGTCACTAAGGAAGAGTCTTTTTGGAACTTTTTTCAATAGTACCCATGCTTTTAGAATTTCATTTAATAACCTCTAGTCCATTAATAAGGGTAACATGGTCTTTTAACATGTCATTTAATAACCTATCCCTGGAACCAAATAGGCAGGGACTAAGACCTTTTAGTTGGGACTAAAAAATTACTATGACTTTCTAGTTGGGACAAAAAAAGTCCTAGGACTTTTTAAACAAACGGCCTAAGGGCTTTTTAAACAAACGGCCTAAGGCCAACTCCACCGCGCGACCCCATCTTATCCGCGCGCGTCCGTTTGGGGTAGAACGGACGAATACCGCGGCCCAACGCGCGGACCAAAACGGACAAATGTCCGAATTTCGTCCGTTTTCGACCCATCCCCGGCCCAAACTTGCGCCGAGTTTGGGGGAAACGAACATCGCGCGGACGCGTTTGCCGCACTCCCTTGTCCGCCCGTGTCCCGCGTGTCGGGGACACAAGTACTCCCAGAAATTCCAAAGCCTCCAACCCCTCTCCCGCCCCGCCCCGCTGATGGCGCCGCCGCTATTCTCCGGCCACCTCATCCCCCGGCCGTCCATAGCAAACCCCGTCTCGACATGGCCGCCACCACGCTCGCGCTTTAGCCGTAGTTTGGGCGTCGATCGGAGGAGGTTTGGCCATTGCCGTCGTAGCCGGCGACAGAGTGGATACGACCGCAGGCAACGTACCGCGGCGGCCACGGTAGCTTCCGGCGAGTGCTCCAGAGTGGCCAGTAGCCGGCCACCAACAACCCCTGCATCGAGGTGATCATCGCGGCCTCTTTGCCACCACGAGCGCAAGGTGTTCGACACTTTGCCCGCAAAGGTATGGACAGTGGTGATGAGTTTTTCTTCCACCACTTTATTTATTCATCGAACGATTCGTCGTCCGATGATAAAGATATTGTGGTGGCTGCAGTGATGGTTCACGACCACATTCAACGGCAGGTTCCTCGGTATAGGGGGTCACTCCCTGGTCGTGCTCCGAACCTGAACCGCAACAGGGAGAGAGGTCAGGCCCTGCTCTATGTCGATTACTTTACGAACACACCGCTCTTCAAGCCGGATAAATTCCGTCGCCGTTTTCGTATGGCAAGGCATGTGTTCAATCGTATCCGAGAGTGAGTGGTTGCTCATGACCCATACTTCCAGTGCAAGACGGATGCCCTTGACAAGCTAGGATTCTCCTCTTACCAGAAATGCATCGCGGCCATCCGCATGCTTGCATATGGAATTCCAGGCGATCTGGTGGATGAGTATGTGCGTATGAGTGAGACAGCATGTCTGATGCCAATGTACAAGTTCTGCCAGGCTGTGATCGAGGTGTTTGGTCCTGAGTACTTAAGGCAGCCAACTGCCGCTGATACCGAGAGATTGTTGGCGACCAACGCAGCTAGAGGCTTTCCAGGCATGCTTGGCAGCATAGATTGTATGCACTGGGAGTGGAAGAACTGTCCATTTGCTTGGCAGGGCCATTACAAGGGGCATTTCAAAGCGTGCACTGTCATATTAGAAGCGGTGGCTTCGCAGGATCTTTGGATATGGCATTCTTTCTTCGGCATGACAGGTTCTCACAATGATATATACCATCTAGCTGATGGTATATATCCTCAATGGTCAACTTTTGTGAAGACAATCTCGGGCCCCCAAGATGAGAAGAGAAAGAAATTTGCCCAAATGCAAGAGAGTGATAGAAAGGATGTGGAACGTGCTTTTGGTGTGCTTCAATCCCGATGGGGTATCGTTCGAAACCCTGCATTGTCATGGAATGAAAGGAAGTTTTGGGAGGTGATGACTGCTTGTGTGATCATGCACAACATGATCGTCGAGGACGAGCGTGATGACAGTATCTTCGACCAAGGAATTGATTATCAAGGTGAAAATGTTGAGCCCCTACACTAAGAACCGGCCAAGTTTCAACAATTTGTCCAATTCAATTGTGAGATGCGTGATTGGCACACTCATTTAAATCTTTAAAATGACTTGGTTGACCACATGTTGGAACATATTGACACCCAATAGATGTATTGGTTCATTTTATGTTCATTCAAGATAATTTCGATTTGGTTGTAAAACTATTTTATTTCGAGACAATTTTGATTGGGTTGATGTGCAAACTTGTTTTGATACGAAAATATGAGCATTTTAGGCCCTAGCAGACAGGATAAGGCAAAAGGATGTGGTCGCGCGCTGGACGCACGGTCACCGCATCCCAGAACAGGCCCGGACACGACCCTATCGCCCACCCAAACGGACAGAATCCGAACAAAACGGACGTCCGTGATCGCGCGGTGCAGTTGGCCTAAGTCCAATGCGTCCGCCTACATCCCTACCATGGCCTCCTTGGGACTTGGGAGACAATAGTACATTCTTTTCAGCACAAGAAATGATCATGCCATATGCTGATCCCAAAAGTGAGGATGATCCGATGTGTTCACTTGCATGCATGACTGACTACTTGCGTGCACAAGTTCATAAGGATAAATTCAGCTCAAGCTGCACTATATCAGAGGACATTGCATACACCACATACAGACTGCATAAGTACGGACAATGGTTCAAGTTCAAGAATCCAATTTACATGCATAAGACTTGCAAACTGAAGCCAAATTCCTGGAAACATGTCTCCAGAGTCCAGACCAAAGGGGCAAACTTTGCCAGTTCAAATTTGGCAGACTGAAGTTAAATCTTGTATCTACAAACATGGACGATAATAACGGGAGGCCAAAAGTGTATGCTCTCCAAACAGACAAACAAAGTCACGCTAAAAGTTTCTACAGGGAACTGCCAGCATACGTAGTTTCCTACCGGGAACTGTCGCCATACGAGCTGTATATTACACAAACAGGTCACACTGGTTGGTTGGTCATGTTCCTAGCCGAACCAAGTCAGTCATATGTCCATGTCGATCAACGCATCTTCCTCCTCGCCATCCGAGAGCGCACCAGCAAGGAAATCATCCCCTGCAAATTTGCTGTGGTGGTACAGAAGCTTATAAGTAATCAATGTAGTTTTCAGAGCTTCTCATATGGTGGTCTTCACAAAAGAAGACATGTGCCTACCTAGTACAGCAGCAGCGAAAGCTCACTACCCGCTTGAGCTTCCGGTGGTAGAAGAAAAAGTTGACCGACCATCTGCAAGCAAAATAAAATGCCATTTACACATTAGAGCATCCCTCCGAGTGCTTAAGTTCAATTCAAGCATGGTTTCCATGGATAAGATCGCCGTACATGGCCCCTGTCTCTAGAAATGGATCTCCATCAGAGTCTGGGTTGTAGCTGTAGATGTCACACTCCCTGATTTTGATAACCTGTTACAAAATAAGGTGTAAACGTAGAATATAGGACTCTGCTGACTTTTCAGGACTAAACATTTACTGAATGCACACCTCATCTATGGCTTTAGTCATACTGTCCAGAAGAGAACTGCCTTCATTTCTTGCTGCCCAGAGCTGAACAATAGTCCGATTCAGGTTAACCATATAGAACAGGTGGGCGGAAAACAGTCTCGGTGTCATTTGGAAGTTAAACAGTCAAGTGGAAACAATGTTGCAACTATCAACTTTTGTTTTTGCATTCCATAACTTATTTGCAAATGTTTACAAACATGTTTATCAACCAAGAGTGAAGTTCATGGAACTCGTGAAAGCATTACCCTAGAAGCCTCCGATAAGTAGTTGTCCACCATCTGCTTGAAACTTTCCATGTCTTCTTCTTTGAAGAATAGGTGTGCCCGAACAGCACTGCTAAGCGAAACAGATGTTGACAAAGAGGATGTTAAATTTAATCTGAAGGTCCTCCCATCATGCAAGTGTCGCATAACAGTAAGGAGACCTTGAGAAAGGTACAGCACTGTCAAATACCAAAATGTTCAAGGGAAATGGAGAGAATTGAACTCTCAGCTCAAAAGAGCAACGGCTATTAATCCGTTTGTCATGCCATTTGACAACACCCCCTTAGGCCGGTTGGAAAGGACAAACGCGGGTTGTCATATCGCCCAAAAAAGCTGAGTATGACATTACCCATTATCCTTCCTCCCAGACTATATAGAACACACCCGACGTAACACAAAATTACCTGAAATCATAATCTGGATACATCTGACCAAGAGTGAGAACTAGATATATCAACGTTTTCCGGCTGGAATAAACACAAAATATAAAAAGGTATCAGACTAATTAAACAGAAAATGTGCAAAACAAAGGTGAAGGAGGATCACTATCAGACAAAATGCTTACCTGGATCTACAGGACAAATGCTCCACAGGTGAAGGAGGATCACTATCAGAAGACTTGCCAAGGTAATCAAGAATCTGAATGTGCAACAGAGAAGTTAAATGGCCACATATATAAACATGCAGAGATTTATCACTGGCATGCTCAGACACATAAATTTTGGTAAGGATGGAAAACCAAACATCATACCTTTCAAAGACATGATATGTTAATCTTTCAGAATAAAATGCTCAGACGGGGGAGAAAAAGATTATGTTGAACAGTGAAAATAATTATTATTGTTTTTTAGCATATAAGAATTTTATATAGTTCACATGCAAATGACTTCATAACATGCCAGGCATGCAAAAAGACCTCCACTAAATTAAAGCCTGACTACAGGCCAATTGCAAACATGAAAGAAATATCAAAATTAGCTTACACATATTGATTTCAATAGGTATCCATATGTTATTACAAACTTTCACAAGTTAGCTCCGGTTTTCATATGATTCTAATGCCACACATTTCCTAACCAAACACAATAGTGCAAATTCCTACTGATTAACATCAGCGCTAAAAGAGAAGCAGTTGTCATAAAAGCATAGGTTAACGGAAAGTATGTACCTCATGTTCCAGGCTTATTGAAAGCCGACGATCATTTCCTGCATGCTTGCCTGTAAATTGAAGTGGAGCTTCAGCCTATTGCCATGATGCAATGCATTCAGCACAGAAATACAGTGGATCATACTCTTACATGAGAAGGCTTCAAGGCTTCCCCTAATTGTACAATCACCAAGGTTTAGCTGATCGAGGAACACATTTACACTGAAAACAGACAAACAAATGTAATACATTAGGCCCGAGAGAACTCCATGTTACCAGGAGCATAATGAGGACAGGAAAGAAGAAAATATAGCATACCAGTCGAACGGGGTGTATTCTAAAAGCTTCATGTCGAATGTCTTGTGAACTCATACAAATAACTACCAGATCAAATGAGTATGAAGAAGCTGAGCTTCAGAATCCCAACTGCCAAATCAACACATCAAATGAGTAATCAACAGAAAATCAAACAAATAAGTTGAGATGTGATAAAGCCCCATTAATACATCGAAAACAAATTCTAGCAAATACATAAAAAACTTGGTTCCAACTGTGCACGTGCTTGGGGGCAAACCTAGCAAGAGCGGTGAACTAGTGATACATGCATTAACTACAGCAACCACACTTCTCCCCATTTGGTGCATACATCAACATACAACTTATAGTAGTCCTAAATAAGTAGCCACTTGTTCAATCTGGAGATCAGTTTTGTACTACCAAGTACAAACAGCCAAGCAGGCGACACAACAGCTACCTAAACTCAGTCATCTGTACATATATACAGCAGCCAGACAGAACGGAGTCCCCAGTGTCTCAAAAACTCCTCTCCTCTCTGCCCACATCAGTGTCGATGGCGCACACTGGCTGGACTGAAATGGAGCCCTAGTGGGAACAGATCCATACAACATCCGGCAACCAAAACTCCCTAGCATGCCTTGGCTAGTGAAGACAATGCCGGTGCAAAACAGCGTGATCTCCTACCCATGCATCCCTCTCAGTTTTTTTTTCTTTTTGGGTGGACCGCACAATGAAAATGCTCGATGCAGCCCATCTACAGACACTAGTTTAAGTTTCTTCTGGGGTAGAGCGCCAGATCCCAAAAGCCCGAATGATGGCAGTGTTATGGATAACGTAAAGCACCAATACTACTCGCCAGTTAGATATATGCATACAGAACAGAATTACCACTCCTTTAGAGCATCTCCAACAGTTCGTATGTTTCATCGTTGGTATAAGTATCCACATCATCAACCAACAGCACATCATACAAGCTCTTTAATAGAGTGTATGTTAACCGTATGTAAAACAACTAAGTGGGTTCATTAAATATTGAAGAAATAACCATGTTTGCCTCGGAGCTTGTGCATGAACCGTTGCTTCAAGTTCATACGGTTTCATTCTCTTTCTTCTTTTATTATCTGCCATGTCATTAAAATCATCTAGGTGGCAATTTTACCAACAATGATCATACGACCATTGGAGATGCCCTTACAAGGAAGAAAGCAACAACAAAAAGAACGAAAACATCCGAGACAACTGCCGCAGCGCTGCTACCCATGGCCATGGCCATGGCCATGGCTACCTTCGCAGACGCACCACCCCTGACCCCCGCAGAGCCGGCCGTGCCGCCGCAGCCCCTGCGACGCCGTACCACAGCCGCTCCCCTCTGCTCCTCCTCGATCTCGAAGCGGACGGCGGGCATGCACGCACGCACGCACGCAACGCAACGCGCGGCGCCACCATTCCCCTCCCCGCTGCCCCGAAGCACCGCCGCCACTACCACCACCACCACCACCACCTCTGCAACGCCGAATCGAACAGCGAGCGCGAGCGCGACCGCGGAACCAACCGACCGGCCCAAGCGCGGGCGAGCAGCGCGCAGATCTCGCGCGAGGGGAGCCCGCCCCACCCCACCCCACGACCGGGAGTAAGAGGAAGAGGAAGAAGAAGGGTCGACGGATCCGTACCTCGCGAGATCTCGAAAAGGAGGAGAGGAGGGCGAGACGAAAAGCGCACGCACCGCAGATCTGCCACCCACCCACCCACCTCCCCTGCTTCTGCTTGTTTATCCCCTTCCTCCTCCCCCCTCCGCCGCGGAATTCCTCCCTCTATTTTATTATCTCCGCTTCGGTGATGATGAGAACGAGAGGTAGGGCCCGTCGGGAGGGTGGGCGGACGGCGACGTGGCGCGGCCCCGTGAACTCTCGCTCTCGCTCTTCCTTCCTCGGCCCCGCGCCGCGCCGCGAGGTGTGGTGTGTGGTTTCGGTCGCCCGCTCACGGACTCACGGTGAGTGAGAGCGTTATCCGTTCCGCGTGTCGCGCGCGGGTGGGGCCCCCCGGGCGGAGCGCCCGTCTCGCGCTCGGTCGGGGAACCGTCGGAGGGTCGGAGGCATCTTTTTTCTTCTCGAGGGTCCGATGCGCATCTCTCTTTTCCCCCGAGAGAGAGAGAGAGAGATGCGGCACGGATCTGTGGGCCGTGGGGTGCAACCGGCGGTAATAGAATTTGGACGGGAGAACTGGACCGAGGTAATAATTCATGAGAAGGACGAGCCCAAGTTTGCTTTCGAAAAAAGCAAACCTCGCCATAGAGGGCCTAACTTGGGCCCCATTGAAAGGCACACAGACGGGTCATTGCGACGGTTTGTAAATGCTTCTATAAAGCTCCAAGCCGGCTTTACCTGCCTTCAGCTTCCTTTTTGTTTTTGTTTTTGTTTTCTTCTTTCTAAAAATTGTTTAAGTTTTTTAAAAAATGAAATTTAAAAAATTCTTCACAACCTCAAAAAAAAATTGGTATTCTTCAAAAAATGTAATGGGATTTAGAAATTGTTGGTGTTTCTAAAAATAGTTCATCTTGTTAAAAAATCAACCTTCTAAACAATATATGTATATTAAAATACTTCAAAATTCCGAAAATCAGGATTTCAAAATTTTGGTGATCCTAAAAAATGTTTGGGGTTTCAAAAAATGTTGTCTTTTCAAAAAGATATATTTTACAATTTTTTTGACTATTTCAACAGGGTGTGTGGGTTCTCCAAACAATGCTTGGGAATGGTTAGGATTTGAAAAATTATTGTGTTATTCAAAAAATATTTGACATTTCAAAACATTTCACAGTTCCAAAATATATGCACGTTCTTAAAACAATGTTCGGGATTTCACATATTGTTCATGTTTTTAAAAATTATTCGCATTTGCAAATTTGTTCGGGATTCCAAAATTTGTTTGCATTTTCAAAAAAAAGTTTTGGAATAACTTTTTACAAAATGTTACAAGCCTTCTAGAAGGATCCAATAACAATTCCAGATCTTAAGAATGTACTAGCACATTATTTTGATGCTGCTGGTAAGTTTCTCCATCCCTCCGTCCACATGTTATTAACAAGTGTTTTCATTTCAAAGATGAATCTTCTTGGATCGGTCAATCAAACATATGTTTTAGTTCAGACGTTGTTTCTCACATTGTCGTGTAGTTAGCTAGTGATACGTTTTCAACGTATCTATAATTTTTTTTATTATTTCATGTTATGATGTTATCATTTTAGGATACTTTTTGGGTGTTTATATATCGGTTATTATTATTATTTAGCACTAACTTATTAATCCAGTGCCTAATACTAGTTGCTATTTTCTGCATTTTTTGGCTTCTCGGGTTTACAGTATCAAACGAAGTCCAATTGCCTCAAAACTTTTTGATGTTTTTTCTAAACCAAAAGAAGACATAGAAGCTTCGGGAGGAGGTCGGAGGCCACACGAGGAAGGCACCACACATGAGAGCGCGCACACGGGTGGTTGCGCCCTGTTGTGTGGTGGGTCCCCATAGCGTCCCCTGACGTCCTTCTTCGTTCTATAAATTCTAATAAATCCCCAAAACCATAAGAAGCCTCCCAAAACACATTTTTTGCCGCCGTCATTCTCTGTTCCACTGTGTGCTCATTTGGAGCCCTTTTACGATGCCCTGCCGGAAGGGAGATCGATCACGGAGGGCCTCTACATCATCTTTGATGCCCTCATGGTGATGTGTGAGTAGTTCACCACCGATCTACGGGTCCGTAGTTAGTACCTAAATGACTATCTCCTTCTCTCTCTCTCTCTCTCTCTCTCTCTCTCTCTCTCTCTCTCTCGATCTTCAATACAATGATCATCGCATCTTCGCTTTGATCTATCTGATGCAACTCTTTTGTGCGGTGATTTTGTTGGGATCCGGTGAATTGTGGGTTTATATTCAGATTATTCATGATAAAAAAATTGAGTCTTCCCTGAATTTTATATTTGATTCTTATTTGCATTATTATTATAGCTTCGTAAATCTCTTTGATCTATTGATTTGGTTTGACCAACTAGATTAATCTTTCTTCAGCGGGAGGTGTGCGTTGTAGTGGGTTCAATCTGGCGGTGCTCTATATCCCAGTGACATAATAGGGGACAAGACACGTATTTGTATTGTTGCCAGTAAGGATAAAACGATGGGGTTAATTCATATTGATTGAGTTCTCTTTGTCTATATCTTGTCATTGTTCTCCAAGCATTACTCTGGTTTACTTAATACTCTAGATGCATGTTGGATAGCGGTCGATGGGTGGAGTAATAGTAATAGGTGCAAGCAGGAGTCGACCTATTTTCTTATGAACGTGATGCCTATATACACATAATCATTACCGTTAAAATCACATAACTATGCAATTTTCTATCAATTACCCAACAGTGAATTGTTTACCCACTGTATGCTTGTTTGATGAAAGATGCCACTAGAGAAAATTACGGCCACCGGATCTATTCACTTATATATTTACAAACGTTATTTTTCCTTGTTGTTCTCATTTACTTTTTATTTTATTTTGTAATTTACAATTATGAACTATCATCTACAAACTTTACTTGCTTTCAAATAACGAGTCCAAGGGGATTGACAACCCTCTTGCATGCATTGAGTGCAAGTGTTTAGTGTTTGTTCCTTTATGTGTAGTCACTGAAGACAGGGGTTGCGTGTTACTCCTATTGGTTCGATAACCTTGGTTCTCACTGAGGGGAATACTTATCTATGCTGTGTTTGCATCATTCATTCCCGTTCACGGAAAACCCAACACAAATCACAAGGATCGAAAAGGATTTGTGGCGTCGTTGCCAGGGAGTATCATCAACCTACTATCAAGTACCTTCTCACAAATTATCATTCACTTGTTCTTTTTTTATTTGTTGTTATATTATTCTTGCTTCATAAAAATCAAAAATATCATGGCTAGTTCTTCCTTTGTTCCCTTTACTCCCGATAATGAGCTGCTTCATTTTAAACAAAGGGGGGGAGAAAGTTTAAGATATGCTTGATGTTCTTATTTGATTTTTATTTTATTTTGCAATTTACAATTATCTGCTATCATCTATAAACTTTATTTTCTTGCGAATAACGAGTCCAGGTGGATTGACAACCCTCTTTTCGGCGTTGGGTGCAAGTGTTTGTTTCTTTGTGTGCAGTCGCTGAAAACGGGGGTTGCGTGTTACTCCTATTGGTTTGATAACCTTGGTTCTCACATCAAATACCGACTTTTTTTTAAACAAAGCAAAAGATTTTCCATTTTTTATGGCAAAGTAACTACAGGTTAACGGTTGGAGTTCAGTTTGTTTTTCATCTTTTCTTTCCGTGTCTTTGATCACAAAATCTCGACAGTGGAGGCGGTGTCGTATAGAATAAAAGTCTCATGGTTCTATCCATGTGTCCTTGTGTGGCTGTCGTGACCGATGCGACCTAAACCGGGGAGCCTATATTGTTTTGGTCCGCGGATCGATATTTCTCATTCTCGCGGTTGTAGCCCCGTGCTTCAACCTATTTTGGCGGTGGTGGCGGCGATAGTAATGTCAAGCATGCTCTTGCCACTTGGTATATTGATTTGATTTTTGCACTCCCGATCTCCTTCCCCAACAACAAGGTGACAAAACAATAGTTCGGCAACCTGTTTTGCAAGGGGTTTGCTCTCGTCGACAGCGCGTTCAACAACCTTAGGTTCTCACCTAGCTGGGTGGGCAGCTCATGCGGCTCTTTGAAACCTTTAAAGGTTTCTTCACTAGATGGATGGAGAAAATGTTGGGGAACGTCGCATGGGAAACAAAATTTTCCTACGCGCACGAAGACCTATCATGGTGATGTCCATCTACGAGAGGGGATATTCGATCTACGTACCCTTGTAGATCGCACAGAAGAAACGTTAAGAAACGTGGTTGATGTAGTGGAACGTCCTCACGTCCCTCGATCCGCCCCGCCAACCGTCCCGCGATCAGTCCCACGATCTAGTGTCGAACGGACGGCACCTCCGCGTTCAGCACACGTATAGCTCGACGATGATCTCGGCCTTCTTGATCCAGCAAGAGAGACGGAAAGGTAGATGAGTTCTCCGGCAGCGTGACGGCGCTGAGGAGGTTGGTGGTGATCTAATCTCAGCAGGGCTCCGGTAACTCCGAAAACCTTCCGGTAATCAAATGAGGTCATCCTATATATCAATCTTCGTTTCTGGACCATTTCGGAAACCCTCGTGACGTCCGTGATCTCATCCGGGACTCCGAACAACATTCGGTAACCAACCATATAACTCAAATACGCATAAAACAACGTCGAACCTTAAGTGTGCAGACCCTGCGGGTTCGAGAACTATGTAGACATGACCCGAGAGACTCCTCGGTCAAGATCCAATAGCAGGACCTGGATGCCCATATTGGATCCTACATATTCTACGAAGATCTTATCGTTTGAACCTCAGTGCCAAGGATTCATATAATCCCGTATGTCATTCCCTTTGTCCTTCGGTATGTTACTTGCCCGAGATTCGATCGTCAGTATCCGCATACCTATTTCAATCTCGTCTACCGGCAAGTCTCTTTACCCGTTTCGTAATACAAGATCCCGCAACTTACACTAAGTCACAATTTTTGCAAGGCTTGTGTGTGATGTTGTATTACCGAGTGGGCCCCGAGATACCTCTCCGTCACACGGAGTGACAAATCCCAGTCTCAATCCATACTAACTCAACTAACACCTTCGGAGATACCTGTAGAGCATCTTTATAGTCACCCAGTTATGTTGCGACATTTGATACACACAAAGCATTCTTCCGGTGTCAGTGAGTTATATGATCTCATGGTCATAGGAACAAATACTTGACACGCAGAAAACAGTAGCAACAAAATGACACGATCAACATGCTACGTCTATTAGTTTGGGTCTAGTCCATCACATGATTCTCCTAATGATGTGATCCCGTTATCAAGTAACAACACTTGCCTATGGTCAGGAAACCTTGGCCATCTTTGCTCAACGAGCTAGTCAACTAGAGGCTTACTAGGGACAGTGTTTTGTCTATGTATCCACACAAGTATTGTGTTTCCAATCAATACAATTATAGCATGGATAATAAATAATTATCATGAACAAAGAAATATAATAATAACTAATTTATTATTGCCTCTAGGGCATATTTCCAACAGTCTCCCACTTGCACTAGAGTCAATAATCTAGTTCACATCACCATGTGATTCCAACGAATCCAACACCCATATAGTTATGGGGTCTGATCACGTCTTGCTCAGGAGAGAGGTTTTAGTCAACGGTTCTGAAATTTTCAGATCCGTGTGTTCTTTACAAATCTTTATGTCATCTTATAGATGCTGCTACTATGTGCTATTCGGAAATACTCCAAATATCTACTCTACTATACGAATCCGTTTCACTACTCATAGTTATTCGGATTAGTGTCAAAGCTTACATCGACGTAACCCTTTACGACGAACTCTTTAACCACCTCCATAATCGAGAAAAATTCCTTAGTCCATCAGTTACTAAGGATAAATTTTGACCGCTGCTAGTGATTCAATCATGGATCACTCTCTGTACCTCTCAACAGACTTGCTGCAAGGCACACATCAGGTGCGGTACTCAGCATGGCATACTTTAGAGTCTACGGCTAAGGCATAGAAGACGACCTTCGTCTATTCTCTTTATTCTGCCGTGGTCGGGTTTTGAGTCTTACCCAAATTCACACCTTACAACGCAACCAAGAACTCCTTCTTTGCTGATCTATTTTGAACTCCTTCAAAACTTGTCAAGGCATGCATCTTGTTGAAACTTCCATTAAGCGCTTTCGATCTATCTCCATAGGTCTTTGATGCTCAACGTTCAAGTAGCTCAATCCAGGTATTCCTTTGAAAACTCCTTTCAAACAACCTTGTATGCTTTACAGAAATTCTACATTACTTCTGATCCACAATATGTCAACCACATATACTTATCAGAAATTCTATAGTGCTCCCACTCACTTCTTTGGAAATACAAGTTTCTCATAAACCTTGTACAAACCCAAAATCTTTGATCATCTCATCAAAGTGTATATTCCAACTCCGAGATGCTTGCACCAGTCCATTGAAGAATCGCTGGAGCTTGCATACTTGCTAGTATCTTTAGGATCGACAAAACCTCTTGGTTGTATCACATACAATGTTTGCTCAAGGAGACCGTCGAGGAAACAATGTTTTGACATCCTATGTGCAATATTTCATAAATAATGCAGCAACTACTAACATAATTCTAACAGACTTTTAGCATCGTTACGAGTGAGAAAGTCTCATCATAGTCAACTGTTTGATCTTGTCGGAAACATCTTTGCGACAAGTCGAGCTTTTCTTAATAGTGACTTATCACCATCGTTGTCTGTCTTCCTTTTAAAGATCCATCTTTACTCATTAGTCCTACGACCATCAAGTAGTTCTTCCAAAGTCTACACTTTGTTTTCATACATGGATCCTCTCTCGGATTTCATGGCCTCCAGCCATTTGTCGGAATCCGGGCCCACCATTGCTTTCTTCATAACTCGTAGGTTCACTGTTGCTCAACAACATGACCTCTAAGACAGGGTTACCGTACCACTCTGCAGCAATACGCGACCTTGTCAACCTACGAGGTTTGTAGTAACTTGATCCGATGCTTGATGATCACCATCATCAGCTTTCACTTTAATTGGTGTAGGCGCCACAGGAACAACTTCCTGCGCCCTGCTACACATTGGTTGAAGTGATGGTTCAATAACCTCATCAAGTTCTACCACCCTCCCACTCAATTCTTTGGAGAGAAACCTTTCCTCGAGAAAGGATCCGTTTCTGGAAACAAACACTTTGCTTTCGGATCTGAGATAGGAGATGTACCCAACCTTTTTGGATATCCTATGAAGATGCATTTATCCGCTTTGGGTTCGAGCTTATCAGACTGAAACTTTTTCACATAAGTGTCGAAGCCCCACATTCAAGAAACGACAGTTTAGATTTCTCTAAACCTCAGTCTATACTGTGTCATCTCAACGGAAATACGCGGTGCCCTATTTAAAGTGAATGCGGTTGTCTCTAATGCATAACCCATAAATGATAGTGGTAATTCGATAAGAGACATCATAGCATGCACCATACCAAATAGTGCGTGGCTATGACGTTCAGACACATCATCACACTATGATGTTCCAGGTGGCATGAACTGCGAAACAATTTCCACATTGTCTTAAGTGCGTACCAAAACTCGTAACTCAGATATTCATTTCTATGATCATATCGTATACAGTTTATCCTCTTGTTACGATGAACTTCACTCTGAAACAGAATTGAACTTTTCAATATTTCAGACTTGTGATTCATTAAGTAAATACTCTTGTATCTACTTAAATCGTCATTGAAGTAAGAACATAATGATATCCACTGCGTGCCTTAGCACCCATTGGACTGCATACATCAAAATGTATCACTTGCAACAAGTTACTATCTTGTTTCATCTCAATGAAAACAAGGCCTTGCTCATGTGGTATGATTAGCATGTCACTAGTGATTCTAAATCAAGTGAATATAAAGATCCATCAGCATGGAGCCTCTTCATGCAATTTATACTAACATGACTCAAGCGGCAGTGCCACAAGTAAGTGGTACTATCATCATTACCTCGTATCTTTTGGCACCAATATTATGAACATGTGTAACACTACGATCGATATTCAATAAATCATTGAAGGTGATTATTCAAGCAAATAGAGTAACCATTATTCTCTTTAAATGAATAATCGTATTGCAATAAACACGAACCAATCATGTTCATGCTTAACGCAAGCACGAAATAACAATTATTTAGGTTTAACACCAATCCCGATGGTAGAGGGAGCGTGCGACGTTCTGATCATATCAATCTTGGAAACACTTCCAACACGTATCGTCACCTCGCCTTTAGCTAGTCTTCGTTTATGCCGTAGCTATCATTTCGTGTTACTAATCACTTAGCAACCGAATCGGTATCCAATACCCTCATGCTACTAGGAGTACTAGCAAAGTACACATCAACATCATGTATATCAAATATACTCCTTTCGACTTTTGCTAGCCTTCTTATCTACCAAGTATCTAGAGTTGCTCCGCCTTAGTGACTGTTCCCCTCATAGAAGCACTTAGTATCGGGTTTGGGTTTAATCTTGGGTCTCTTCATTAGTGCAACAACTGTTTTGCCGTTTCACGAAGTATCCCTTCTAGCCCTTGCCTTTCTTGAAACTTAGTGGTTTTACTAACCATCAACTATTGATGCTCCTTCTTGATTTCTACTGTCGCAGTGTCAAACATAGCGAATCACTCAAATATCATTGTATCTATCCTTGATATGTTATAGTTCATCACGAAGCTCTCACAGCTTGGTGGCAGTGACTTTGGAGAACTATCACTATCTCATTTGGAGGATTAACTCCCACTGGATTCAAGCGATTGTCGTACTCAGACAATCTGAGCACACGCTCAACGATTGAGCTTTTCTCCTTTACTTTGTGGACAAATAATCTTGTTGGAGGTCTCGTACCTCTTAACAAGGGCACAAGCATGAAATCACAATTTCATCTCTTTAGAACATCACTTATGTTCCGTGACGTTTCAAAACGTCTTCGGCGCCTTGCTTCTAAGCCATTAAGTATTTTGCACTGAACTATCGTGTAGTCATCAGAAACGTGTATGTCGGATGTTCACAGCATCCACAGACGACGCTCGAGGTGCAGCACAGTGAGTGGTGCATTAAGGACGTAAGCCTTCTGCGCAGCAACGAGGACAATCCTCTTCAAAGTTTGCTACTATCAACTTTCAACTAAATTTTCTCTAGGAACATATAAAAACAGTAGAGCTATAGCGCAAGCTACATCGTAATTCGTAAAGACCATTAGACTATGTTCATGACAATTAGTTCAATTAATCATATTACTTAAGAACTCCCACTCAAAAAGTACATCTCTCTAGTCATTTGAGTGGTACATGATCCAAATCCACTATCTCAAGTCCGATCATCACGTGAGTCGAGAATAGTTTCAGTGGTAAGCATCTCTATGCTAATCATATCAACTATACAATTCATGCTCGACCTTTCGGTCTCATGTGTTCCGAGGCCATGTCTGCACATGCTAGGCTCGTCAAGCTTAACCCGAGTGTTCCGCGTGTGCAACTGTTTTGCACCCGTTGTATGTGAACGTTGAGTCTATCACACCCGATCATCACGTGGTGTCTCGAAACGAAGAACTGTAGCAACGGTGCACAGTCGGGGAGAACACAATTTCGTCTTGAAATTTTAGTGAGAGATCACCTCATAATGCTACCTCGTTCTAGGCAAGATAAGGTGCATAAAGGATTAACATCACATGCAATTCATAAGTGACATGATATGGCCATCATCATGCGCTTCTTGATCTCCATCACCAAAGCACCGGCACGATCTTCTTGTCACCGGCGTCACACCATGATCTCCATCATCATGATCTCCATCAACGTGTCGCCATCGGGGTTGTCGTGCTACTCATGCTATTACTACTAAAGCTACATCCTAGCAAAATAGTAAACGCATCTGCAAGCACAAACTTAGTTTAAAGACAACCCTATGGCTCCTGCCGGTTGCCGTACCATCGACGTGCAAGTCGATATTATCTATTACAACATGATCATCTCATACATCCAATATATCACATCACATCGTTGGCCTTATCACATCACAAGCATACCCTGCAAAAACAAGTTAGACGTCCTCTAATTTTGTTGTTGCATGTTTTACGTGGTGACCAAGGGTATCTAGTAGGATCGCATCTTACTTACGTAAACACCACAACGGAGATATGTGAATTGCTATTTAACCTCATCCAAGGACCTCCTCGGTCAATTCTGATTCAACTAAAGTTGGAGAAACTGACACCCGCCAGTCATCTTTGAGCAACGGAGTTACTCGTAGCGATGAAACCAGTCTCTCGTAAGCATACGAGTAATGTCGGTCCGATCCGCTTCGATCCAACAATACCGCGGAATCAAGAAAAGACTAAGGAGGGGAGCAAAACTCACATCACCGCCCACAGAAACTTTTGTGTTCTACTCGAGAAGACATCTACGCATGAACCTAGCTCATGATGCCACTGTTGGGGAACGTCGCATGGGAAACATAATTTTCCTACGCGCACGAAGACCTATCATGGTGATGTCCATCTACGAGAGGGGATATTCGATCTACGTACCCTTGTAGATCGCACAACAGAAGCGTTAAGAAACACGGTTGATGTAGTGGAACGTCCTCACGTCCCTCGATCCGCCCCGCGAACCGTCCCGCGATCAGTCCCACGATCTAGTGCCGAACGGACGGCACGTCCGCGTTCAGCACACGTACAGTTCGACGATGATCTCGGCCTTCTTGATCCAGCAAGAGAGACGGAGAGGTAGTTGAGTTCTCCGGCAGTGTGACGGCGCTCCGGAGGTTGGTAGTGATCTAATCTCAGCAGGGCTCCGCCCGAGCTCCGCAGAAACGCGATCTAGAGGTAAAACCGTGGAGATATGTGGTTGGGCTGCTGTGGCAAAAGTTGTCTCAAATCAGCCCTAAAACCTCCGTATATATAGGGGGAGGAGGGGGAGCCTTGCCTTGGGGTCCAAGGACTCCCAAGGGGGTCGGCCGAGCCAAGGGGGCAACCCTCCCCTTCCAAACCGAGTCCAACTAGGTTTGGAAGGAGGAGTCCTTCCCCCTTTTTCCACCTCCTCCTTTTTCTTTTCTTTTTCTCTTTGATTTTCTTCCTATGGCGCATAGGGCCTTCTTGGGCTGTCCCACCAGCCCACTAAGGGCTAGTGTGCCACCCCCAAGGCCTATGGGCTTCCCCGGGGTGGGTTGCCCCCCCGGTGAACACCCGGAACCCATTCGTCATTCCCGGTAACTCCGAAAACCTTCCGGTAATCAAATGAGGTCATCCTATATATCAATCTTCGTTTCCGGACCATTCCGGAAACCCTCGTGACGTCCGTGATCTCATCCGGGACTCCGAACAACATTCGGTAACCAACCATATAACTCAAATACGCATAAAACAACGTCAAACCTTAAGCATGCAGACCCTGCGGGTTCGAGAACTATGTAGACATGACCCCAGAGACTCCTCGGTCAATATCCAATAGCGGGACCTGGATGCCCATATTGGATCCTACATATTCTACGAAGATCTTATCGTTTGAACCTCAGTGCCAAGGATTCATATAATCCCGTATGTCATTCCCTTTGTCCTTCGGTATGTTACTTGCCCGAGATTCGATCGTCAGTATCCGCATACCTATTTCAATCTCGTTTACCGGCAAGTCTCTTTACTCGTTCCGTAATACAAGATCCCGCAACTTACACTAAGTCACATTGCTTGCAAGGCTTGTGTGTGATGTTGTATTACCGAGTGGGCCCCGAGATACCTCTCCGTCACACGGAGTGACAAATCCCAGTCTTGATCCATACTAACTCAACGAACACCTTCGGAGATACCTGTAGAGCATCTTTATAGTCACCCAGTTACGTTGCGACGTTTGATACACACAAAGCATTTTTCCGGTGTCAGTGAGTTATATGATCTCATGGTCATAGGAACAAATATTTGACACGCAGAAAACAGTAGCAACAAAATGACACGATCAACATGCTACGTCTATTAGTTTGGGTCTAGTCCATCACATGATTCTCCTAATGATGTGATCCCGTTATCAAGTAACAATACTTGCCTATGGCCAGGAAACCTTGGCCATCTTTGATCAAGGAGCTAGTCAACTAGAGGCTTACTAGGGACAGTGTTTTGTCTATGTATCCACACAAGTATTGTGTTTCCAATCAATACAATTATAGCATGGATAATAAATAATTATCATGAACAAAGAAATATAATAATAACTAATTTATTATTGCCTCTAGGGCATATTTCCAACAAAAATATCGAGATATATCCTCCAAATAAAAAACTCGAGTTGCAAAACATGGACTTAGAGTCAAGTCCACGACCACGGAATATTTTTATGCAACTTTATGTTTTATCACAGTCCTCTATGCGCTTTCCGTGAGTGATCGACAAATTCTAACATTTACATTTTTTGTTGTTATTCTTGTAGTAGCTTAAAGTAAAGTAGCATGTGTGATGAGGAAAGTCGACAAGAGGACCACAGCCAAAACTGCTCTGAAGATAACTGAAGAGCGTGCATTACATGTCTGTCAATTATCAAGTTCATAGGAAGAACGAGATAGATTGAAGCGGGCGATACAAGTCAAGTTGGACCGCGATGCGGCCGTCCACGTTACCATTTTATTTGAACTGGTACACGGTAGCTGTAAGCGATTACTCACGGGTACTTATCCGCTGTAATTTTCTGAGCCGCTACTAACAGGCGCTACGCGTAAAGAAGAGATTAAGAAGAATGTAACGCCCCACAAAAAAAGACTAAGAAAAATGTGATTTACGTGTAATTTAGCCTACAACTATGGCTAGCTCTTCAGGGCCTGCTTGGAATCAGTGTAAGATTTTATCTCCGGATTTAATTTACACGCGTATAATATGAGCCGCAGCTTGATTTTCGTCTGAAAAAGAAACGACGCCTAGAGGTGTGTAAAACTTTTACGGGGATATTCAGGGTCAAATGACAATCCAAGCAGAGCCTCACTGGTCGAACCTACCGTTGGTGACAGAAACAGACTATGCCGAACTGATGCAACTGATTCAGTCGAGGGACGTTGATAGATCGCGTTACACGTATCAAGTTAATGAGATCAGGATGATCCTTGCTCATGAAAGGAATATTAGTCTAGCTAAGATCAGTAGGCATGCTGATGCTGCTAGCCACACCCTTTACCTATATAGGACACGTGCAACGAGGAACTGCTGGTTGGCTAATGAGATAGCTAGCATATTAAAATCTGAATTTAATCATCTTATTTGATTAATGAAAGTTCGTACTCCAAGAAAAAAAACTATGACTAGCTACTTTCTCTCCAAGACTGGGTATATGTGAGTAAAGCTAGTACACAAAAAATTATCACCAATTCGGGTGAGGCTTCATTGAAAAAAAAATAAGAATGGAAAAGGATTGGTGAGGTCTCGAGGGAGCTACGCGAATCGGACCCCACACAACTAAATTGCGTGTTTTGATTCTTTTGTTGAAATAAATAGACATCTCACACTAATTTACAAAAAGTCAGAATTTAATCATTTTTCTACCGCCAGGCCCATGATGGTAGGGTATAACAACCTACCGTCAAGGTCCCTGACGGTAGAGTTGCATGTCTATCATAAAAATTCCTAAATTTGCACGTACGCATCCTACCGTCAGGCGTCTTGGCGGTAGGGTTGCATACGCTATTGCCAGCATCTGCGACGATAGAGGTGCATTGCGCCGACGTGTTCACTTTTGCTACGGACCTTGATGGTATGTTATTTTGTCATTGTCCCCAATGATAGAAAAAGGACTAGATCCTAATTTTTTTGCAAACGAATATCAAATCTCGATTTACTTTATTAAAATGGTAAAAACACGAAATTTTACCTCCCCACAATCGAGATAAAAGCCGAGTAGAAAGCAGAGTCCAATTTTCCATCCGTACACACACAAGCGATTGTTTAGTACTCCAGTCAAACTTGGCGGTAAAGAGAGGATCGATCACCGTGGCTTGCTTAACACGGAGAGAGGAGGAGGACCCATGCTGGAAACGAGCCCCCGATCGAGCCGGACTTTCGGCCTCGCGGTTCGTGCTATGGAAGAAAGCCAGCCAGCCTCTTTGACGATGAACGAACCATGCCAAAGAACAACAGCGAAGAGGGAAGAAAAAGAGAACATAAATAGAGCTGGAGGGATAGAATACAGTACTGCCAAGAGGGAGGCAGCGCCACGTGGTGGGGTCTGGTGGACAGGACGTACGTACGTACGTAAGTGGGTGGGTGCCGGAGCTACCCGTGTACGTATACCGTACGTACGATACGTGCGTAGGGTAGGAACAATGTATACGATCTGACTAATAATAACTGTCTGTGAAGAAGTAAGTATTATTGTGAGCAGGTGAGGAAAGAGATGCCGGTGCTGCATCGGTCCTCCAAAACCTCATCTTGGTCTCAAGGTGGTGGTGTCCGCAAAAGATCGGACAACAAAGCTATTCGACCGACCGGACCGGGGGACCCATGCACTGACTTCACCAGCCGTCCGGCTCCGTGGAATGATCATGAGCAGAGAAAATAAATGCCGGACGGCCACAGAACTGTGCAGGTATACTACTCAATCCGTAGTTTTAAAGATTTCATTAGAGGACTACATACGGATGTATATAGACATATTATAAAACGTAGATTTATTCACTTTGCTTCGTATGTAGTCCACTAGTACAATCTCTAAAAAAACCTATATTTAAGAACGGAGGGACTACTCAATACTGTGAGTATACTGTATACGTAGTAACATTTTTTGTCGTACACTACCCAATTATTGATGCAGTATACTGTATAGTAGGAGTATATACGTAGTAACATTTGTAACTACATATGCATTGATGCATGCATGTTCGGCCTACTCAATTATTGTACTCTATCAACTGTCAGCAGGGAGGCTTAAATCGCGTGTACCAACGGATCGAAAAGTAATTTAGTCGGAAACATTACATGTCCCAGCCAACTACTGCCCCCGACTGACCTACTCCACGTAAAAGAATCGAGCACAACTGCATGCATGCTCGTCCTACATAAAAGAATCTAGTACAACCGCATGCATGCTCGTCCTACATACAGTACTTATAAAGCAAAATGAGTAAATTTATATTTAAAAATATGTTTATATACATCTATACGTAGTCTAGAATGAAATCTATAAATGTTTTATATTTTAAAACGGAGAGAGTAATACAGTACTCGATGTTACTCCACCACAAGACGATGTGCGGGGGATCAAATTCCAGGTCGGTCAGGTCGGCCAAGAACTCGTGGTACTACGCGCGTACAGTATACCGACAAGCGTCAACCACCAGGTCAGGTTGGCCGTGCATGCATGCGTCGTGTGCACGTATCTCTCGAAAATAATGCAACATTTTCATCATCTTCCTCCAAGAAGTTAAACCCAACGTCGTGATCGGGGGGTCTCACCCGCCCAGATTTTCCGTCTTCGTCGAGGCGCAGCGCAGCGACGACAAGGACGTGCACATGCATGCATGCACCCATGCACCCACCCACGCTCCGTTCCGTTTACTCTGCACGGAAAAAGTGTCGGCGTAATGATGCCGCAGCAGAACTGCATGCAGATGCAGGTAGCCATGACCCGTCGGAGCCTGAGCATCTGGAGGCCGGGCCGGGCCGGGTCGGGTTGGACCCCAGGTGCATTGAAGCGCCCACAGTAACGGTCACCAACTAACCCAACCTCATTGATCGAGTGACCAGGACGCACGGGCACGGTGCATGACACGTCCGTCCATCGTTCTTGCCATCCCATTCATTCCTCCTCGTGATCTCATCCACATCCACCCGGCGGGCAGACAGCGCCATGACTGCCCCGGACGCCCTGGTACGCACACTGTCGTCGCCATTACCATAATTGAAGAGACCCCACCCCGCACCGGCTTCGGTACGACCCTACCTCTCGTGGTACACGAACTAATTACGGTGCGTGGCGTGGCGTCGACCTATGCGTGTACCCTGCTGGAGTACCACGCCGTGCAAGGCTGGTAAATGAGAGCAGAAGCTTCCTCCGTCACAGCTCAGAAACGACACGCGTATCACGGTGTTCTGATCATGCAGTTATTATTAGGGAGAGATATACACATGACATGAGTCTTCCTGGATCCTTTCAGAGCGCTGTGGTAAATTTAAGATTACACATGTTTGCCATGTTGGAAAAAGGCGGGAAAAGTGGGTGGACAAGTCAGCAGCGGCATCATGGAAAGGCCAAAGCAGTGTAAGCAGTCGCGGTCAGCAGAGCACCTCGCATTGCATGCAGCATCAATCCTCCGGCCAGGCTAGCATTCTATAGATTGACACGGGGGCGCATGCATGCATGCAATGCAATGCATTAGAAAAGGATGAGCATGTGATGCGAGGCCGACGGGTCACCAGCAAAGTTTATGACCAACAGAAACGGAACCTTGGCACAAATGCGATGCATCCATGCATGCTTGGTAGTAACAATTTCTACTGCTCCAAATTGGCCAAACAAAGTGCAACAACAATCTTTTTCTTTTGTTGAAAAAAAAAGGGGCAACCATGAACAAATTCGTTCACGTGGCAGTAGTAGAAGCAGCACGCACGCACACACATCCATGGCGACGGCGAGCTCGAGCCAATCGACACAGTGTTTCTCGACACAGTTACACGCACAGAGCTAGACGACGACCAGACCAGAAGGACGCTAGACCAAACCATCCATGGGCCATGGCTACCCCATCCATCACCGCCAAAGCAAGCACAGGCTGGCATTAGAGCAAGTACAATAAGGTACAGTCAGCAGGCTGTAAGGATTAAAATACTATATTTTTGCTGAGTTGGATGAGAGAGAAGAGGAGAGAGAAGGGAAGCGGGCTCTTCGTGAAGAGCCGGCTCTAGCACGTGCTCCTAGGTGCTTTGTGAGAATGAAAGGTAGGCCATATATGATAAAAGTAGTACTCTTTTACAGCTAACTATTGTACAAGCCAGCTATAAGATGAGCTATAAAGATGCTTATAGCCAGCAGTTGGCTATACTATTAACCATGCTCTTAGTTCCCGTCCTCGGCCTTTGCCTTTCCCAAAGCCCCTCACACCACCCCCGCTTAATTACCACATGCACGCTCGTAATCCATTAGTGCTAAGCTCGCCCCCACTAGCACTTGTCGGCGGTGAAGCCGACGGTGTTCTTGGCGGTGTCGAAGCTGACGCGCACGCCCTGCTGCTGCACGTTGCCGATGATGGACACGGGCCCGCTCGTCCCCGCGAACGCCAGGCAGTAGGTCCCCGCCGCGTCCACCGGGATCAGGTAGTTCTTCGCCGGCAGCTTCAGCTCCCCGCCTCCCTCGAACCGCAGCGCCACCGCCGGCACCTGCACGCTGGACCGCCCGGCGAGGTCGTAGCATGTGTCGAAGAGGGACACGCCGGAGGCCCTGGGCAGGGACTGCGTGCCCTGGACGAATGCCTCCCGGAGCGCGCCGTATGCGCCGGACTGGAGCCGGGTGACCGCCGTGCCGGAGTCCACGATGACGCCGCCGGATCCCGCGTCGTCCATGGCGAAGGCTGAGGATGGGATGGACAGCGCCTCGCCCCCCACGGAGATGCCGGAGAGCGCCACGTAGTAGAAGGTGTTGGTGCGCGGGCTGCGGATGAGCGGCGCGGTGACCGCCGGCTGCTCCGAGTCCCCGAACTGCAGCGTGGAGGAGGAGGGCGAGTCGCGGTCCACCAGGCAGTAGGAGAAGGTTGTCGCTGAGATCTGCGACGGGAAGGAGAGCGGGCCGCCGCCGAGGGCCAGCAGCCCGGCGGCGCCCACGAAGAGCCCCTCGTTGTCGTGGCCGCACCCGATGGCCACGTTGGAGACCGGCGCGGAGTCGCCGAGCGTGAGCGTCTCCGTGGCGAAGTCGCCGACGGTGTAGGAGCCGTCGCCGTAGGCCACCTCGTAGAGGCAGGAGCCCGTGGAGTTGCGGCACGCGGCGGCGTCGAGGTCGCGGCAGCGCGGGGAGTCGCAGCCGACGGTGGCGTAGGAGGTGGAGACGGAGGGGTCGTAGACGGGGTCGGACTGGGCGTAGCAGTCGGCGCAGGGCTGGCACTGCAGCCAGGTGACGTCGCTGCCGGTGTCGAGCACCATGTAGAGCTGCCGCGCGGGGCGGCCGACGCCGACGCGGGAGAAGTACTCGCCGCTGCCCTGCCCCACGCCGGACACCACGGGGCCCTGTATCTCCGCCGCCGACGCCTCGAAGACCGGCGTGGCGTTGGCAGGCCTCAGGTCGGCGCGGGAGATCCCGTCGGCGGCCAGGGACGCGCGGGCGGACAGCGCGGCGGCCCGGGCCGAGTCGCGGCGCAGGCGGGCCAGCACCAGGGAGCTGTAGCTCTCGTGCCGCCCCTGCTCCTCCGGGAGGAAGTCCCGGGAGTGGAGCCGCAGCGCGAGCTTGCCGCCGGAGCGCTGCTCCTCCTTGACGAGGGCGTCGGTGTCGGTGGAGGCGAGGGACTGGTGGAGGAGGGGGCGCGCGTCGGTGGAGACGGCGGCGCGGGCGCGGGAGAGGGACGCGGATACATCGAGCGTCTCGGTGTTGGCGGGCGCGGGGTGGCGGCAGAGCGCCGGCGCCGGCGAGGCCAGGAGGAGCAGGGCGAGGAGGGGTAGCCCGAGGAGGGGCTGCATTGTGGGCTGGTGGTTGGAGTGGAGTGGTGTGAAGGCTGGCTCTGCTGTGGTGGCGCGGGCGTGGGAGGGGGGAATGGGAATGAATGTAGGCGTCGGTCCGTCACTGCAGCCAGCGGTGAAGCACGGTGGAATGGTGGACGGATGGGGATGGTTATCTCACGTCATTCATTCCCGGTGCGGCGTGCGGGTGCTGCATCTATTTCTCGTCATCTCCGTCCATCCAGGCGGGCGGGGCGGAGGTGTACTCTACTCGAGCGTGGTATCCATCCACGGAGTTTAGGGGGTGTTTTTTTCCACGGATTTTTTGTGTAGGGGCTAAAAAAATCTATTTTAGTTTCATTGGAAAGAAACAGTAAGGACTTTTAAGGATTAAAATGGGGTAGTTGGGACTAAAGGAAGAAGTCCCTATGTGAGGGACTTTTTGGAACTTTTTTGACACTGTTTCCAACAATGTCCCTACTTTTAGCATGTCATTTAATAACTACTAGTATATTACTAAGAATAACATGGTCTTTTTCAATGTCATTTAATGACCTCTAGTCCATATTTAGTCCTTGGAAAGAAACGGATAGGGACTAGAGACTTTTTAGTTGAGACTAAAAAAATATACTATAACTTTTTAAAGAAACAGGGCCTTAACGGTGGCGGCCGGACGGGTAGATACATAGGTTTGGTGGGGGTGCTATGCTACGGGGGCAGAGCAGGCACGTTTCTTGGTTCCGACCTAATTTACTCGCTCTGCTTACGATTATGGATTTTATTAAGTTGCTGAGTAGGTGGGGGCAGGATTAAGAACATGGTGATTTAAAACTGTTTGACGCCGGGTGCGTTGCAAATCTAACGTTGCTCTGGTGCACACGCCGTGACCTGCATGTGCTTGTTAATTCGGTGCGGGGCGAGCGGTGCCAACACATGGTGTGTGGGGTTTGTGTTTTTGGTGATTTGGTTCTTTTTTGCTTTGCATATACTCCTGCAAATTGGGTAGGCACAATCATTTGATCCTCGAAAACACCTACAGTTTGTTAGCATGGCAAGCTTCTTCTAATCGTTAATGAGAAAAGATGGCAATACACTTGGTCAGAGGTACTTTTCTGTAAAACGATCCTCAAAGAAACGGGCATTTGTTTCCGGTCTGTTATGTGGTTGCTTTGTAAATAAAAAGAGCTTTCCAAAAAAGGGAGCTAGTGTCTCCTTCATGTCTGCTATGATCATACGATCTTGCTCAGTGATACCCATGCTTAACCCTAGTACATATTTACATTCCCCACAACTTATCCAAACTAAGTCTCGTTGGCTTCCCGGTGCCTCCTACCCCCATGAAAGATAGTACATTTGGCATTGCCCCAAGTTTTTGTGAGATGTTCTTGACAAAAAGAGCTTTTTTGGGCAAAAATGTTGATTACTTCACATGAAAGATCAAAAGAATCAATCAAGATTTTGAACTTCAGCTAGCAAATGAGATGGTGGCTTTGGGAACTATATTGGGGCCCATGTGTGGGATGGGAATGCACATATACGCCTTTTTATAGACGTGGATGGTAGGAATTGTTTGGTGATCTTAACTAAAAGCAGCGTGTCGCTTCAACCCCATTGGCTTAACCTCTGTATTGTACACAACTTGTGTCGTGAAGATATGGATAACCGACCCAACCAAATTATGGCTCATTTGGCCCATACATGCATATGTTAGCTGATGGTACTACAAAACTTATTGGAAAAACTTTGTTTTTTCCACTCCAGTTTTTGACCACTTTGCTTATGCCACTCTAGGGTTTGTCAATATATTGTTTGAAGCTAGGTGTGTTGCAATCTAACGTTGTAGTTGTTCCGCGAACACCACAACTTGCTTGGGTTTATTAAGGCAGCGAGAATAGTGTTAACACTCATTTGTACATGCGTTCATGTCTTTGGTGATTTGTTTTTCTTTCTTTCTACATTTACAAATTGGCTAGACATGATTATTTGTTTCCGAACATTCTAAGGTGTTGCCACCATGTGCAACTAATTTTAATTTTCATGGAAACCGAACAATAAACCTGCTCAGAGTTTCCTTTTTGCAGGAAATGATTATTAGCTTGCAAGAAAAAAGCCGGCATGTGGTGAGTCGCCTTAGAGCTAGTAAAGGTTTACGTCACTCACAACTTATCAAATTGAATCATGTGACATACTCGTTCCTCCTACTCCCAAAGAAATCCTATTTCATCTAAAAAAAATCTTATTTGGCATTTCCCCTGTGCTTCTTTAGGATATTCTCTGCAAAAAGAGCTTCCTATGACTTTTCTTAAGTTGCTAAGGTAGGCAGGGACATGATTACAGATATATTGGAATAGGAACGTCATTTAAAACTGTTTGATGCCAGGTGTGTTGCAACTCTAACGTTGTTCTGGAGCACACACACTGCATGACATTCATGTATTTATTAATTCCGTGCATCTAGAGTAGTGATAAGCGCAGCCGTCCAGATGCAGAGGTCTGGAATGCATCCTCCTTTTTTTTAAAACAGTTGTATTTAAGGTTTTTGGTGATTAGGGTTTTGCTTTCTACTCTAGCAAATTGACTAGGCAGAATCATTTTGTTTTTGAAGCATGGTACCACGGGTTTAACAAACAGCCATACACATAGGTTTGCTGGACTAGCTCTGCTAGGGTGGCAGAGGAGACATGATCTTGGTTTCCATCTAATTTACTTTGCTTATTATGATTTTTTTATGTTTTTGAGTAGGTAGGGGCATGATTAGAAATATAGGAACCTCGTGATTTAAAAGTATTTGACACCATATGTGTTGTAAATCTAATGTAGCTTTTGTTCTGTGGCACCCACCGAAACCTAGATGTGTTTATTAATTTGATATAGCGAGAGTTGTGCCAACACATGGTACGTGAGGTTTGTGTTTTTGGTGATTCTGTTTTTTTTTCTACTCCTGCCAATTGTCCGGACATAATAATTTTGTTACCATGGGTATCGCTAATGAAAACAACAATACACCTAGATTGAAGTTTTTGTTTCTGTGAAATGATCATTAGCTTGGGCGAAAAAGGCTAGCACGTTGTGGCGGTCTTCTATGAACAAGGCAACAAGCTATCTTTTTCACTGATACTCATGCTTCACGCTATTACATGGTTATGTTCCTCACAACTTTTTCGAACGAGATCTTGTTTACTTCCCCGTGCCTCCTGCCCCTATGAACGATGCTTCATTTGGCATTGCCCTGAGGTTTTGTGGGATGTTCTTCACGAAAAGAGCTTCTTTGGGCATACCATGCATATGTTAATTGATTCACTAACACGATCAAAAGAATAAATCCATATTTTGAACTTCGGGTAGCATATGTGGTGGGGGCTTTCGGAGCAATGTCAAGTGCCCATGTGTGGGATGAGAGTACACATGAAACATACGCCTTTTAAAGACATTGGTGATTGAACTTTGTACCCGTAATGTCATCACCACAATCTCACCGCTTAACTAGTGCAAAGATAAGTACACATGTTGTTTAGTGAAGATGTGAATAACCAACAAAATCAAACTATGGCCCATTTGTGAGAAAATGTCAATAGATCCTGAGCTACACGAAGCTTGTTTGGAAATTCAAATTTCAACAGTGTGATTTTTTTGAATTTTTTTGTGGACACACATACACATGTATACTACATGTGTGCAAATTTTCACATGATTATACTTTCACACATGGAATACAGAAAAAGCACAAATACACATTTTTAAATGGGCCTTTTATTTTTTGTTGTTGGGTCAATTTTTTTGTTTAGCTTACAAACCACAATATTTTAAAACAAAATCTAACACATTCTTGTGGAATACGTATATGTTTTCATGATTTTTTCAAACTTTTAAATATGTTTTCTTTAAATATCGAGCTCCATGGAGCTCGGCCTCCAAAACTTCGCGATCCCCATTTGCCCCCTACATGCATATGTTAGCTGCATGATCTAACAAAAGTTATTTGAAAAACACGAAACTTGTTGACATAATTACCAAGGGATGAGTTAGTAAGCAATATTGCTGATTCTTTTTGTACTGGTAGGGTGAAGTACAATTTGTATACATGCACCCCAAGAAGAGTCGCCTACCAACTGTGCTCATGTGGAATACTATTTTTTGAATACTACATAGAAATACCAGCAAGACCAGTTTATGTTTGTGTTTTTAGATGATTTATTTTCCGCTTTCTACTCCCAAAAAATGGATGGACATAATTACTTTGTTTTCAAAGAGTCTAGGATTATTATTGTTATGTGCAAGTAGTTCCAATAATGAATAAAAAAAATACTCGCTTCACACATGCTTGGAGATTTTTTAATAGAATGATCATTAGTTGGGGATAAGAAGTGACTCAGGCGTCTCTTCGGTCTTAACAAAACTGTGAACTACAAGGTATCATACTAACATTATGTTTGAAAATTGTATGATGCTAGATGTGTCGCAAATCTACCATATTAGTTGGTCTGCGGGACACACCACAACCTCTAATGTATCCACTAGTTTTAACACAGACGGGTAGGTGCAACCGTATACGAGAAGAGGGAACACACTCTTGGTTTCCATCTAATTTACTCTAGTAGTATGGCTTTCCTTAAGTTGATGAGTAGGTACAGTCACGATTAGATATATGAACCCAAGTGATTTAAAACCATTTGTCATTGTGTTGCAAATCTAACATAGATGTTGTTCTCGAAAACACACCGCGACTTGCATGTGGTTACTAGCTCAGACATGCAAGAACAGTGCTAATGCAAAGTTGTACACATGGTATGTGTTTATGGATTTGGTAATTGGCTATACATAAATAATTTGTCCTTCAGAACTAAGGTTTTTTTACCACACACAAATAGTTTTAATTGTTTAAAAATAACAATAGATTTGCATGCACGTTTTGTGTGCGACAAATGATCATTGGCTTGGGAGAAAAAAACGAACACGCAGAGACGCCCTTGCAACGTCAAGGAACAAGTTAGTTGGCCTAATGATACTTATTCTTAGAACTAGAACAGATCCACCCTCCTCACAAGTTATCCAAACTGAATCTCACTCACTTCCTCGTGCCTCCTACTCCCATGAAATAAATTCCATGTTGCATTTCCCATGAGCTGCTTTGGGGTATTCTTCGCAAAAGGAGATTCTTTTGGATATACCATATGATGATTGGTTCACCATGAAGATCAAAAGAACAATTCTAGATTTTGAAATTTAGGCAACTTAAGAGGTGGGGGCTTTGTGAGCTATGTTTGTATCCATTTGTGGGATGAGAGTGTAGATGAGACATACGCCTTTTAAAGATGTGGATGGTAGGAGTTGTATGAGGATGTTAACTACCACCAGTGTCGCCACAACCCTATTGGATTTGCTAGTCTAGACCTAATGTCGCTGGTAGAAAACAGGGCATTGGTCCATGCGAGAGAAGGGCTTTAATCCCGGTTTTGTTATGAACGGGGACCAATGGGTGCATCAATTCCGGTTTTGTTACGAACCGGGACCAATGGGTGCATCAGTCCCAGTTCTTGAGTCCAGGGCGTCGGCCGGGTCTGGGTCCCGGTTCATTTGAACCCTTTGGTCCCGGTTCCAAACAGGAACCGGAACCAATCGTCCTCGCTCTTGGCGGAGCGCCTTTAGTCCCGTTTTGTGTCTAGAACCGGGACAAAAGGTGAGTCTTGTGTCCCTTTTTCAATTTCAGGGTCATTTAGCTCAAAATAATCACTAAATGCATGAAAAAAACAAATGAAGTCAGAAAGGGTTGAAAGCTGATGATGTGGCCTTGAATGGTGCATGTTGAATGCACAAAAAGTCTGGAATTGAAATAAGTTCAAAAAAATAAAATTCCTTTGTAACACATGAGTTCTCGCTCGAAACCTTGATACTTTGAAAGAGATTGTCCATTTTGTATATGAAGTGCATCCAGTTTTTTTCGTAACCCTCTCAACTTTTTAGCACATGCTATGTAGTTGAAACGATGGTACCATGCCAAATTTCAAACTATTGAGAGTTCATTTGTAGTGCTTTTCAATTTCAGGGTCATTTAGGTCAAAATAATCAGTAAATGTAAAAAATATATCAAATGAAGTTAGAAAGGGTTAAAAATTGGTTATGTGGCTTTGATTGGTGCATGTTGAACAAACAAAAAGTCTGGAGTTGAAATAAGTTCAAAAAATGAAATCCCTTTGTAACACATGAGTTTTCGTCCGAAACCGTGATACTTCGAAAAAGATTGTCCATTTTATACACGAAGTGCATCCAGTTTTTTCCGTAACCCTCTCAACTTTTTAGCATATGCTATGTGGGTGAAACGATGGTACCATGCCAACTTTCAACCTATTCAGAGTTTATTTATTGTGGTTTTTAGTTTCAAGGTCATTCAGCTCAAAATAATCACTAAGTGCATGAAAAAAAATACCAAATGAAGTGAGAAAGGGTTGAAAATTGATGATCAGGCTTTGAGTGGTTTATGTTGAACGCACAAAAAGTCTGGAGTTGAAATAAGTCCAAAAACATGAGTTTTCGTCCGAAATCGTGATACTTAAAAAAAGATTGTCCATTTTGTACACGAAGTGCATTCGGTTTTTGTTGTAACTCTCTCAACTTTTTAGCACATGCTATGTGGGTGAAATGAGGGTACCACGTCAACTTTCAACCTATCTAGAGTTATTTGTAGTGTTTTTCAATTTCAGGGTCATTTAGATCAAAATAATCAGTAAATGCATGAAAAATACCTAATAAAGTGAAAAAGGATTTAACTAAAAAGAATCAAAAAAATATTAACTAAAATTATCAAAATATTTATTTGTTAAAAAGAATGAACTAAAAAAATCAACTAAAAAGAATCAATTAAAACATTAACTAAAAATAATGAACTAAAAAGAATCAACTAAATATGAACTAAAATTATCAAAGTATTTATTTGTTAAAAGATGAACTAAAAAAAATGAAGTAAAACATTAACTAAAAATAATCAACTAAAAATAATCAAAAAAATATTAGCTAAAATTATCAAAGTATTTATTTGTTAAAAATAATGAACTAAAAAGAATCAATTAAAATATTAACTAAAAAGAATCAACTAAAAGATTAACTAAAATGAATGAACTAAAATATTAACTAAAATGATCAAATTATTTATTTGTTAAAAAGAATGAACTAAAAAGAATCAAGTAAAACTTTAACTAAAAAAATGAACTAAAAAGAATTAAAAAATGTTAACTAAAATTATCAAAGTATTTATTTTTTAAAAAGAGTAAACTAAAAAGAATCAAGTAAAACATTAACTAAAAAGAATCAAAAAAATATCAACTAAACAGTCTTTTCATAAAGTTTTTTTGTTAAAAATCTTTAATAGCAACCTCAAATAACACAAAAATGCCACCTAATGGGGCACCACAGCGTGCATACGACTAGAAACCTACATGCTAGTTGGGCCAGGATGCATGCCCGTAGTAGGCCTAGTAGGCCCACACGCAGATAGAGTGCTTTTAGGACTGTAGGCGTGCATAATAGAGGAGCTCGAGAGGGATGGCGAAGCCGCGCTTATAAACCACTATCGACACTTCTCAGCTAGCGAGGTGGGACTAAACATCCACGCGCCCAACGCAGTGCGAGCCGCACAAGTTTAGTCCCGGTTGGTGGCTACAACCGGGACTAAAGGGGCCTTTAGTCTCGGTTGTAGCCACCAACCGGGACTAAAGGCATGCGGTTCCCGCCCTTTGCGTTGCTGAAAATGACCTTTAGACCCGGTTGGTGGCTGAAACCGGCACTAAAGGGGGGACATTAGTCCCGGTTGAGGCCACCAACCGGGACTAAAGGTGGGGCTATATAAGCGGGACTTTGCAATTTTGCCAAATCCACTGCTTTCGATCTCCTCCTCTCCCCCGACGGCGCCGAGACCACATCGACGCCGCGAGGCTGTGAGACCTCGTCGTCGCCTCCACGAGGCCTGCCCCGACGCCGTTCCCCGCTGCCCTTGCTGGGCCCGCCCTACCCCGACGCCATTGCCGCTCCCTGCCTTGACGTCGCCGTCACCCCAGCTCCCCTCATCGTCGGCCGACCCCTCCATCTCCATCGCTCGCCGCCCCGGGTGAGCTCCTCCATCTACATCGCTCCCCACTCGCTTCTTCCCTCTAGAATTTGTTAATATATCCGTTCTTATACATCCATAGCCCAAGACGCGCCGATGAATGCATTTAGTTGCTTCCTTGCGCCTTACACACACAATAGGTAAGATGGAACTACAATTGTGGTCTTTTGTAAAAATAAAGGTCAGGTGTCGACGGCTACGTGATTTGCTGGAAGAATGGAAGGTTGATACGTCCCAAACGTATCTATAATTTCTGCTTGCTCCATGCAAGTTTTGGGTAATATTGCTATGTGTTTTGTACACTTTCATACCTTTTTCATTGGACTAACCTACTAACTCAGTGCATCTAGTGCTAGTTTCTGTCCGATGATGTGTGTGAATTGCAAGTTTATACCCATATTTACAGTGCCCAAAAAATTCCACAAAAAATAGATAAAAAACCAGTGTTCCAGAAGACTACAGACGACCGAAGGAGGGTCACAGGGGGTCACCAGGTCCCCAGGCGCCCTGGTGGCTCGGCCTGCCCCCTGGCCGCACAAAGAGGCCGCCTGGGTGGGGGCCGCCCCCTCTGGTGCCCTACCTTGGCTCCTATTTTTACCCCCGTGGAGGAAACCCTGATTCCGAAACCCTTTTCTCCATAAGCAATTCCGATATCTGCCGCCATCGCCAACAAGTTTCGGGGGACCAGAATTCCTGTGCCGGCACCCTGCCGAGCCGGGGAAGTGCCCCCGGATTCATCTCCATCGACGTTGCTTCCTCCCTCCATGAAGCGGGAGTAGTTCCTCCTCGGGACTGAGGTCTTCTACAATAGCTATGTGGTTAATTCTCTCTCCCATGATGTGATCTTGATTATGATCATAGGCTATGTTAATCTAGGGTGATCCCATGATGTTTCCCCTTCTTCTATGTATTGGATTGATGTACTCACTTGTTCTTATCTAGTATAATCCCCGAGACCATGATGACAACGGTCTATTGGACATGGATTAGAAGAATATTTTCATGAGTGATTTCCTCTTTTGTGAATTGATTGAAGATTGGGAGTCTCTTGGTGCTTGTCTTTGAATATCCTATAGATACGTTGTGGTGATTGTGGTACTCTCTTTGGATGGCCGCGGTGACATTGGGAAATCCATAGATGAGAACTACGAACTCTGAGGTGTGCTTTTGTAGCCCTACATAATTCTCGTCCTCTCTTGATCACAAAGGAAAGACCTCCAAGTACGTCACCATTGCATGTTTTAGTGGAAATATCATGTGATTAGACTATGTTAATGTTATTGGGAGTTGCCACTAGTGAAAGTATGAAGCCTATGCCTTGTTTTTCTCCATTGTTACACCGTTTATGCTCGCTTTTGTCACTTGCTACCTTGCTGTAATTTTTATTACAGATTTATATTACCTTGCTTTGGCACACCCATTACCCATATTTTACCATCTCTTTGCTGAACTAGTGCACCTATACAATTTACCATTGTATTATGTGTGTTGGGGACACAAGAGACTTGTTGTTTCTTAATTGCAGGGTTGCTTGAGAGAGACCATCTTCAACCTCTACTTCCCTGAGTTCGATAAACCTTAGGTCATCCACTTGAGGGAAATTGCTGCTGTCCTACAAACCTCTGCGCTTGGACGCCCAACATAGTCTACAAGAATAGAAGCTATTTCTGGCGCCGTTGTCGGGGAGGTGAGTGATTGAAGGTATATCTTTAGATCTTGCAATTAAATCTTTTCGTTTCTTGTTTTTAGTTTCACTAGTTAGGCTTATGGAAAACTGCACTCTTAGTTCGCTGCTTGGGGAAGGCCGCTTTACCACACCCGTGGTAGAGAAGTCTCCTCCACCTACTGAATGTATCCCATTCAAAATACCACTTGTGATAATTGAAATAATTAGGAATGATTGTTATGCAGGAGATGAAACAGTCAATCCTAGTATTCATTTGTTGAAGCTTACATAACTTTGTGAGTTGTTTAAGATTTCATGTTTGACAAGAGATGGATTCATGAGGAAATTATTTGCCTTGTCACTGAAAGGAAAAGAATTGGAATGATATAGGCTACTAGATGATTCTCACCTACGGGATTGGGAAGAGATTCAGTCTCTCTTTTACTCCAAGTTTTATCCTCTTCATGAAGTCCATGAGAACAGGAATTATGTTTATAATTTCTATCCTCATGACGGAGAGAGCATAGCTCAAGCTCGGGGGAGACTGAAAACTTCAATGCTAAAATGTCCTAACCATGGGCTCCCCAAAGATTATGCTTATTTGGAGAGTAAGAGTACCTTTTTGCATGTGGATCATGGTAACAATGCTTTATGTGATACTTATATTGTTGAGTTTATTCATGATCCCACTGAAAATTATTATGAGAAGGGAACATATGCTTATAGATATTTCAATAATATCAAGTTCCCTCTCTTTATGTTGAAGGTTTTGAAGCTGCACTTGTTTTGCTTTCCTATGCTTATTGTTTTGTGCTTCAATGAATTATTCTATTGCAATATTCCTATGCACAGGAAGCATGTTAGACTTAAATGTGTTTGATATTTGCTTCTTGATGCTCCTTTTTGTTATACAATTCTTATTCCTACGAGAGTATCATTAAAATCTTAAGCCTATCTTTATGGCTATAAAGAAAGAGCTATAGGGAGATAACCCTTGTTATCTTTACTTTGAGTTTTTACTTTCAGTTTTAGTAGTCTTGCTATGTGTTACTACTGTAGCAACATCATTGTATCTGTATTTTTAAGCTTTGTGCCAAGTTTTAGCCTCCGATTGCAAGAAAGTTCAAAAGTTGCGACATGCTGTCCAGAAACAGAATTTGTCTGCTTGATGAAAAAATTCACCAAAAATCACCATATCATCTTTTTTATCTGAATTGTTTTGACAGCATGCTCTATACAATTAGCTTTCTAGCTTATGTTATGAGTTTTTTGATTTGAGTTGCAGAAGTGCCCTAAAAAAATATTTACTACGTGCTCGTCTGTTTTTCACAGATTTTGCCACGTTTTGCGTTTTCATCGTTTTGCAAATCTTAAGCTTGCTTTTTCTTTGCAAAAAACTTTCTGGCAATCTTGAAAAACAGTAGATCTTCATGAAAATCTTTATTTTCAGTGGAGAAAAAATATTTTACTATGGGTACTAACCACTCTAATCAACTTATGATGAGTTTTGTATGAAGGGAGTTTTCAAGTATGCGATGGAAGATGATGAAAGAAGATCCAGGAGTGTCAAATGCTCAAGCTTGGGGATGCCCCCATGCACCCCAAGAAATATCGAAGGAGACTCAAGTGTATAATCTTGGGGATGCCCCCGTGCATCCCCTTCTCCGTCAACAATCAGCAGTTCGTCCTTCTCCATGCTATATTTTTATCACTTCATATGTTATGTGCTATGCTTGGAGCGTCCCGCTCTTTGCTTTTTAGTTTGTTTTAGTTTTGCTTGTTGTTCATAACAAGTTGGACCCTAGCCATTTTCGTTTGGGGGAGAAACACGCTCCACTCCACCATAGAACACAACATAGGTTTTCATGCTTATCTTTCTGTGTGTTCTTTATCTTTTCATAGTCGCTGTCATGCTTAGCTCTTAGTTTTTACGCTTTATATTTTAAGAGCTTTTATTTAGATGCTTTTGGAACTATCTTGAGTTATCATGCTTATCTTGTTTAGAGAGTTGGCTTGTTGCACTGAGTTGTGTGTCTTGCATGAGTAGGTAATTGAGGTTGCTATTTAACTATAGTAGTAACTTGCAATAGTTTTGAGGTATTGATTTGAGTAATGTTTGGACTTTTGGTGTCAAGAGCTTGGGCCTATTAGTGATAGGTGTCGTATTTTGGGAAATCCGTGTGTATTTTTAAAACTAAGAAAAAAATTAGTTGAGAACTCTAGCTACTAGATGGATCGCTAACCTCTGGAGGGGTTGGAATATATAGAGTACCCTCACGTTATCATGGGTCGAGGATGCGCAAGGATAACCAAACCCCCAAACACTCCTCCTTGGGGTACTTGTCTCTTTGTGAATCTCCTGACTAGATAGAGAGTTACCGATAATAAGTGCATGAGTTCTTCGGACTAATGCGATTATTCGATTGTTGGCACTTCCACCATCCATGTTTTGCTAGCCTCTTCGGTACCGTGCATCGCCCTTTTCTCATCTTGAGAGTTGGTACATAGTTCGTCGGTGCATCCAAACCCTTGGCATGACACGCTCTGTCATCATAAGCCTCATTATATCCTTCCTCAAAACAGCCACCATACCTACCTATCAAGGCATTTCCATAGCCTTTCCAAGATACATTGCCACGCAACATCCACCATCTCATGACTTGATCTTCATGTCATACATGCTTTTGCTTCATCGAGGAGCCGCATGCTAGTTGGGATTTTCCCTTATTATTGCTACATGACGCGCTAGTATCATTGCATATCCTGCTACACTGGTAGAGGCATACATGTGCATACATCATGATAATTTTCATTTATCTTTATGTTGAGTACTTCTTATAAAGTGTGAAGATCTTCTTTTTATTCTTGTAAAATATAGAGTGTTTCCTTTAAGTGAGGAAAATATCCCAAAGAGGTCAAATTAAAAGATCTCAAAAGAGGACACATGAAAAGATCCCAAAAAGGACAAATGAGAGATAAATAGAAAGAGCAAAGAGGCCAAAAAAAAGAAAAAAAGAAAAAAAGGAGAGAAAGGGGCAACACTACTATTGTTTTTGAAAGATCCACACTTGTACTCCATTGTTATATTTGTACTCCATAGAGATTATCATTCATGCATAACTATGTGGGGACCCTTACACTATAGAACTTGGCTTGTATATTCTAATGACGAGCCTCCTCAAATGAGCTCTAGGTATTCATGAGCAAGCAAGTTGTATGCACCCCCACTAGTTCCATTGGAGAGCTTACCTTAGCTCATATGTGCATCCGTTGCATGGCAATCCGTACTCCTCACATCATATCTATCATTTGGCTTTCTCTCGCCTACGATTGTCCTCATTGATGTGAGCCTTTCACACCTTTTTGTCTCCCTTTGCCATCATTATTCTCTTTGCCATCCTAAGTGCCAACATATCTTGTTCGCGCTCATCCTTTGCATGAGTGCTGAAAGTCGAAAGGGAGAGGATCATTTTGACTTGTGCGTGACTAGTGGTCTGGGGATGAGTCAAAATAAGATTCCGAAGGAGACCAAGTGTGAAGTTTTAGTAGATTGAGTTCTCAATTAAACTATATATTATTTTTATGCTCTAAACCCATCTCCCACTTCTTGCACGCAAACACCATTTGGAGACATTCGAGTCACAGACAACGAGAGCTCTTGCACCTTTATGTTCTTACTTTGCTAGTTTCAGTACTAGATATAGACTCTTGCTTGTTAGTCTCTTGACTTTAATTGCATATCTTACTTGCTTTACTTTGAAGTTCTTATATGTGTGGTAGCGTGTGACCACAAAAATTATGCTTGTTATCATTTACCTACTCGAGGACGAGCAGGAATTAAGCTTCGGTGTTGATACGTCCCAAACGTATCTATAATTTCTGCTTGCTCCATGCAAGTTTTGGATGATATTGCTATGTGTTTTGTACACTTTCATTCCTTTTTCAACATATTTGGACTAACCTACTAACTCAGTGCACCAAGTGCCAGTTTCTGTGTGTCGATGTCTGTTAATTGCAGGTTTATAGCCTTATTTACAGTGCCCTAAAAATTCCACAAAAAATATAAAAAAATCGGCGTTCCAGAAGACTCCAAATGGACGAATGAGGGCCAGAGGGGGGTCACGAGGCCCCCAGGCGCCCTGGTGGAGCCGCCTGCCCCGTGGCCGTGCAGGGAGGCTGCCTGGGTGGGGCACACCCCATCTGGTGCCCTACCTTGGCTCCTATTTTTACCCCCGTGGAGGATACCCTAATTCCGGAACCCTTTTCTCCAGAAGCAATTCCGATCTCCGCTGCCATCGCCAACAAGTTATGGGGACCAGAATTCCTGTGTCGGCACCTTGCTCGGACGGGAAGTGCCCCCAGATTCATCTCCATCGACATTGCTTCCTCCCTCCATGAAGCGGGAGTAGTTCCTCCTCGGGGCTGAGGTCTTCTACAGTAGCTATGTGGTTAATTCTCTCTCCCATGATGTGATCTTGATTTTGATCATAGGCTATGTTAATATAGGGTGATCCCATGATGTTTCCCCTTCTTCTATGTATTGGATTGATGTACTCACTTGATCTTATCTAGTATAATCCCCGAGACCATGGTGACATTGGTCTATTGGACATGGATTAGAAGAATATTTTCATGAGTGATTTCCTCTTTTGTGAATTGATTGAAGATTGAGAGTCTCTTGGTGCTTGTCTTTGACTATCCTTGAGATACGTTGTGGTGATTGTGGTACTCTCTTTGGATGGCCGCGGTGACATTGGGAAATCCATAGATGAGAACTACGAACTCTGAGGTGTGCTTTTGTAGCCCTACATAATTCTCGTCCTCTCTTGATCACAAAGGAAAGACCTCCAAGTACGTCACCATTGCATGTTTTAGTGGAAATATCATGTGATTAGACTATGTTAATGTTATTGGGAGTTGCCACTAGTGAAAGTATGAAGCCTATGCCTTGTTTTTCTCCATTGTTACACCGTTTATGCTCACTTTTGTCACTTGCTACCTTGCTGTAATTTTTATTACAGATTTATATTACCTTGCTTTGGCACACCCATTACCCATATTTTACCATCTCTTTGCTGAACTAGTGCACCTATACAATTTACCATTGTATTATGTGTGTTGGGGACACAAGAGACTTGTTGTTTCTTAATTGCAGGGTTGCTTGAGAGAGACCATCTTCAACCTCTACTTCCCTGAGTTCGATAAACCTTAGGTCATCCACTTGAGGGAAATTGCTGCTGTCCTACAAACCTCTGCGCTTGGACGCCCAACATAGTCTACAAGAATAGAAGCGTGCGTAGACATCAAAGGTCGGTTGGAGTAGAACAATGACGTCATGTAGGCCTTTTTGTCTGCTTATTATGACGGTCGAATCGATATAGTTTTCTAGGATGAGTCTTGATGAAGTTGCGGGAGTCATTTAGTCTTTGCGGGTCTCTTTTTTTTTTGTCACAAAGTCCAAAAAAATAAGTTCTGCCGAAGGAACGTGGTACCACTGTTTTACCTGTATCATCTACTTTGACACAACCTTTTTACAAAGGATGTTACCTCTTTTTCTATGTCAACAATATTGTACTTAGTTTATTTCTCCGCTATTTTATTCCTTGGTGGTTTTACCTCGATTGTGCATACATTTATGTCGTCCTTCTTCTGCTGCATCGACACCTTACACTAATATTCCAATTGTTCATTTATCTAATGATAGGGTAGTTCCTGCACTAGCTCATAATCATCATCAATTAGAATTACTGATGATTTCACCTCCAAGGTCTCCACAACAACCTCTTCCTCGCAGTCCTCATGAGTATAACACTTCCTTTTTTTCTTAGGGAGGTCCATACGTTCTGAATAACTTATAACAACTCAAAGCACAACATCAGTGTCAATATAAAGTTCATCAATTACTTTATTCACTCTTCGTGAATTAAGATAAACTTTTATTAAGTCAAAAACTACCTTGACATTACCCTTTTTTCCCTCGTCATCATTCCCTAAGCTTCATGGTTAGCAAGTTTATCATTCAACAATTCCCAAGCTCTAGGTACAAGATTGGTAATAAAAGAATCTTCTAAAACTAAAATATTGTGTACATGAAGACTTGTCTAAATCATAAAAATATCATAGTGTTTCATCTTTTATGTTGACTAAGCCATATAAATATGCTTGTGTGGTTACAAAATTCACTTGTTAATTTGATGTCTAGCTATTTCTTGGTTAATCAAGTAACAAGAGAAAAACTGCAACAAGGAACAATGGCCAATCACATGTCCCATGTCATAAGCCTTTTTTCCATAGTGTTCGATATTACTTCAGGAGATTTTCCAATATGATAGTTAAAATCAACAAAATAACTCTAGGAAAGTCCCTGGAGTGGAGCCGCAGCGCGAGCTTGCCGCCAGAGCGCTCCTCCTTGACTAGGGCGTCGGTGTCGGTGGTGGCAAGGGACTGTTGGAGGAGGGGGCGCGTGTTGGTGGAGATGGCGACGCGGGCGCGGGAGAGGGACGCACATACATCGAGCGTCTCGGTGTTGGCGGGAGCGGGGTGGCGGCAGAGCACGGCGCCGACGAGGCCAGAAGGAGCAGGGCAAGAAGGGGTAGCCCGAGGAGGGGCTGCATTGTGGGTGGTGGTTGGAGTGGAGTGTGATGTCTACTACGCAACCTTCTCCTTGTAGACGTTGTTGGGCCTCCAAGCGCAGAGGTTTGTAGGACAGTAGCAATTTTCCCTCAAGTGGGTGACCTAAGGTTTATCAATCCGCGGGAGACGTAGGATAAAGATGGTCTCTCTCAAGAAACCCTGCAACCAAATAGCAAAGAGTCTCTTGTGTCCCCAACACACCCAATACAATGATAAGTTGTATAGGTGCACTAGTTCGGCGAAGAGATGGTGATACAAGTGCAATAAGGATGGTAGATATAGGTTTTTGTAATCTGAAATTACAAAAACAGCAAGGTAACTAGTAACAAAAGTGAGCACGAACGGTATTGCAATGCGTGGAAACAAGGCCTAGGGTTCATACTTTCACTAGTGAAGTTCTCTCAACAAAGATAACATAATTGGATCATATAACTAGCCCTCAACATGCAACAAAGAGTCACTCCAAAGTCACTAATAGCGGAGAACAAACGAAGAGATTATTGTCGGGTACGAAACCACCATAAATTTATTCTTTCTGATCGATCTATTCAAGAGTCCGTAGTAAAATAGCACGAAGCTACTCTTTCCGTTCAATATTTCATAGAGTTCGTACTAGAATAACACCTTAAGATACATATCAACCAAGACCCTAATGTCACCTAGATACTCCATTGTAACCTCAAGTATCCGTGGGCATGATTATACGATATGCATCACACAATCTCAGAATCATCTATTCAACCAGCACATAGAACTTCAAAGAGTGGCCCAAAGTTTCTATCGGAGAGTCAAAACGTGTGCCAACCCCTATGCATAGGTTCCCAATGTCACGAATCCGCAAGTTGACCACCAAAACATACATCAAGTACTCACATGAATCCACGTGTGCCAACCCATATGCATAGGTTCCCCATCGTCACAAACCCGCAAGTTGATCACAGCAGATAGACACGTGCAAGACATACATCAAGTGTTATCAAAGACTCAATCCAATAAGATAACTTCAAAGGGGAAACTTAATTCATTACAAGAAGGGAGAGGGGGAAGAACATCATAAGATCCAACTATAGTAGCAAAGCACATCGTACATCGAGATCAAGACATCTCAAGAACACGAGAGTGAGAGATCAAACACATAGCTACTCGTACATACCCTGAGCCTCGAGGGAGAACTACTCCCTCCTCGTCATGGAGATCGCCGGGATGATGAAGATGGCCACCGGAGATGGATTCCCCCTCTGACAGGGTGCCAGAACGGGCTCCAGATTGGTTTTTGGTGGCTACAGAGGCTTGCGGCGGCGGAACTCCCGATCTAGGTTTCTTTCTAGAGGTTTCTGGATTTATAGGACCAGATGGCGGTGGAGTTGCGTCAAGTGGGCCCCTGAGGAGCCCACAAGCTTGGTCGGTGCGGCCTGGGGGGGGGGCGCCGACAGGGCTTGTGGCTTCCTCGGGACCCCTCTCCGCTATCTTTTTCTTCCGGTATTTTTGATATTTTCCATAAAAAATCACCGCGAAAGAATTATTCCGTTTGGACTCCGCCTGAAAAAGGGTCAAAAACACGGAAAGAACAAGAACTGACACTTGGCACTAAATTAATAGGTTAGTCCCCAAAAAGATATAAAAGACATATAAAACATCCAAAGTTTGACAAGATAACAGCATGAAACCATAAAAAATTATAGATACGTTGGAGACGTATCAGAGTGGAGTGAAGGTTGGCCGTGGTGGCGTGGGCGTGGGAGAGGGGAATGGGAATGAATGTAGGCGTCGGTCCGTCACTGCAGCTAGTGGTGAAGGACGGTGGAATGGTGGACAAATGGGGATGGGGATCTCATCACGTCATTCATTTCTCGTCATCTCCGTCTAGGCGAAGAGGTCCTATTCGTCACATTCAACGGTAAGAAACTGCGAAGAGGTCCTATTCGTCACGTTCAGCGGTAAGAAACTCTCTTTGCGCACACTACCAACCGTACTTGGCCTCAGCCCAATAGTACTCATTTCGCTCGTTTGTTCGTGCCATTGATGTCTTTTGCTATAGTTTTTTTTTTTCAGTTTGATTTTTTCTTACCCTGCTCTCTTATAGTATATTTTAAAAAAAGAAACCAATAATAAAATAGTCATAGATTAAAAAATGTTGAAAGAGTAGATTGTTGAACGGCTGCTCATTGACCTTTGATAGCTGACCAGATCCGTTGACCGTCAACTTTTTAGAAACATTTCATTGGTACATTTTAAATCTTTTTAAGAGTTTGCAAGTTTTTAAAAAGGTTTATAAGTTTGAATAAGACACAAATTTGTAAAATATCAAAACTTGGAAAATTTTGTAATTTGAAAAAAGATTGAAAATGGAAAATAAGTTCCCATATTTGAACAAAATTCACAATGATTTATAAAAATCATAATTTCAAAAAGGTAATGGAATTTCAAAAACATTCATGAAATTGAGAAGATTTTATATATTTGAAAAAAGCTCAAAACGTTTTGTGAAGAAATTCACAAATTTCATAAAAAAGGAAAATGAAAAAGATAACCAAAACCAAAAAATAATAAAAACAAAACAAAAAAATATTCACGACTTCTGCTCAAGGGCGACATTTGCAGGTGCATGCCTAGTGAGAGACAGACCGAGATCGAGTGACTTCACTTGATGAAGTCACGCTGCAACTTTATCCTCCTAATCTCCGTCCAATTCGCATCCTACGTCCGAGATAACACAAAGGCAAAATGACCTCAACACTTAACAGCTTTCGACGAGGGCGGGCTAAAGAAAATACTTCGCGGGCAACAACAACAAAACGAAGGTGTAGTATGTATGTAATATGAGTTGTTATTCATTCTTGTACTAACAAAATATTTTTTTTCATTTTTATTGGCAGCAACAACAACAAAAGAAAAAAGAATAGTGTGCATCCTCAAGTGCAAGTGGAGAACAATGGCAATAGTGTGCAACCTTTTAATATCAAGTTCTACTCGATTCGGTGTCAACTGTAACTGATTTATTCAACTTTGATTGCATAATGCACTACCGTTTAATCTATTAAACTTTGATAACGGTGTCAACTATAATTATTTATTTTTTGGGTTTCAATCTGTTCAAATAAAACTGAATTCAAGTGCCACTGTATGGTTGTTGGCATCTAGTTTGTATTGTTGTTTGCTGCTAAGCTGAAAACCGCCAAGTGTTGAGAGCCTTTCCCCTTGTGTGATCTGGACCGTAGGATGTGAATTGGACTGAGATTAGGAGGGTAAAGTTGCAGCGTGACTTCATCAAGTGAAGTCAGTGGATCTTTGTCCGTGAGAGACCTGCAGTTACCTCCTCCCGCCGCCGAGTAACCAAAGAAAGGTTAGTTGTAATCCAATGGGTAGGCCTGGAGTTGCATTCGAGAATAACACTTGTAGTTGCATGCTTAGTGTCAGACGTAGCATCCCTTCTCCTGTCGCAGTTGGGTGGGTAGACATGCACTTGCAGCCAAGGGTGACGCTTGCAGTTGCATGCTTAATGTTAGTCATGCCTCTACGCCCCTCCTCTCCCGTCATTCTCCGACATAACAAAAATGTTAGTTGTAGTCGGGTGGGTAGGCATGTTGTTGCAGTCAAGATCAACAGTTTTAGTTGCATTCCTAGTGTCACACATGGAAGAGTCGTTTGGATAGACATACAGTAGCAGTTGAGAGCGACGGCTGCAGTTGCATGCCTAGTGTTAGACATGCAGCTCCTCCTCCCTCTCACAAAACAAAGTTCAGTTTTAGTTGCATGCCTAATCAACGCGGATATGTTAACTAGGATACAAAACAAACATAGTTTATGACCAGAAAAGAAAACAATTATATCTTAACTACGATATGGAAAAAGCAAACATATATGCATAGATGAATATATAAAAAACAATTACTAGCAAAAAAATAGTTGATATATTAACAAGGCGTGGTCATAAAAACTGATAATGCACAAATTCTGTTAACTAGCAAACAAATTGTGTTGAAAAGAAATGTTTCAAAAACTAGACAGAAACACATACATGCATGCATATATACTAGTGTAATCTTTACTTCAAAACTAACAAAAACTCTAGATCGACTAACAACAAATTATGCTGCGTTTAGAACAAAGAAACATTTCTATTTAGAACAACTAGAAACTCTCGAAACTACAAGACCTCCCGGTCAAAAAAAGGTGGGGAGGGGGGGGGTCTCTGCTTGCAACTATTAGAAACTCTACTTGAATAAAATCTCTATTTGATCCATACTATTAGAATTTTGATCGTGGGAAATGGGTGACTCTGGTATTGGTGGCGAAGGAAATACGGTGTGATATACAATCAATCCAATAGTTTTTCCCGTACATAGGAACTTCAATTTTTACCTAGATTACCACGGACACCCGTTTCCAATGAAACAGAACAAGACTGTACAATGGGCACCCATGTTTGATATTCCAAAATATAAGAACTTTTTGAATTTTTCTGATATTTCTAATGCTGTATTCCTATAGGGGTGTGTGTGGCACCCGAGAGCCACAAATCCTCATCCCATGCATGGGAATATTCTTTTTGCTTCCAAAAAGTATAGCAAAAAGAACACACATAAATGGGGCACACATGTGGATATCCGCTACCAGCATGGGGAAATGGAAAAATAGAACTTCCTTATCTCTGATGATCCAAGCTACTTTTACTTACGGGACAAAATGAAACTACAAGTCTCTACTTTGTCCAAACTACTCGAACCGAGAAACCCCTCTCAGATCTGTACTTAACCCAACCTACTAGAACCAACAAACCCCTCAAATCTATAGTATAACAGCTAAAAAATGGGATAATTGAGAAACAAATGAAAAGCCCCCCCTAACACCTATGGAGCTCACCGATAAACCCTCTCTATCCTTGACACTCCTTGTCCCCTCACACACGAAGAAGGCTAACAAAATAAAGAAAACAAGAAAACGGGCTGGACACAGGCGTTTCACGGGCGAAAGCAAGACAAACCCACTTCCAGCATGAATGTTGAAGCAAAGGAAGATCCGATAGGAGGCAAACCGATTGGGACTTCGCTAAATCTGAGTCGACCAAGATTTAGTGAGTACACCCTTTGTTATCTATATGGGGCACGCCTCATGAAAATTGTTAGTTACCATGTCACTCATCACTCCAAAGCAAGACATGTAGGTGTTCTTTGTCCTTTTATATCGCTAACTTGCCATGTAACCATTTTTTCTTTTGCGCATAGTTACACCGAGGTGTATTAATTGTTTGGTGATGAAATTTCTCGTATAACATAGTAAGAGCATCAATAGCCACACGACCTGGTATATATATGGCCAATAAGTGTTGCATGCTTAGATCAGTAACATGGTTGATATTCAAGACCCAAGCAAACTTTTGAACATCCAGCCCTTAGAAGAGAGACACCCCCTTTCTCTATTTTATTTCTCGTATCATATGCACCGACTCATGAATGGTACTTCAAAATCAATAACTCATACAGTAGTGTGTTTGTAATCTAGATCACTTCCAATCTATTTGATTGATCAATTTGCAATACAATAGTCAACAATGAAAATGCTCACTTTTAGGAAAATCTATATATGCTACCACCTAATTCTAGCAGTAGCGAGTTATTACACATAGGATTTGAAGGCATAAGGAACTTAGCAAGAACCAAAACCGGTTAACAAGGTTCTTATAATTTTGTGACACATAGGCAAGACACAACTACGACTAGCTAAGAAACTCGTGAGTGCTCATTTCTTCTCTATGACCGCAACACAACAACATTGGGTTCCTGAATCAAAGTGCCAGCTCGTCTTTCAACCTGTTATGCAAAGCACCGATGTTGTTGGTGCGGCAGGGTTGTGCTCCCCCTATAAGTGGTGTTCCTGGGATGCGCGACATCGAACTCAACCAGTGGTGCCGGCTGGGCAGTGTTGCGTCAATATCACAATAGAAGGACTAACTTGCGAGAGATGTCTTGGGGGATCACTAGGCTAGTTTGTGTTTGAGGTGATGCCTGGCCTGTGAGTAGATGCAAGCACATATCACAACCCAAATCTTGTTATACTTCTCAACACAATGGAACTTGGCTAGGTTGTGTAATGTCTAGTTAATTTAATTATTAATACTAGCAAAATAGCCAATGAGTTACAACGGGAGAAAAAATGTACCACATGACCCTAACCCAATAACCATGACTAAGACCCGAATAGGTCTTGCCGAGGTGTTTCTCTCGGCACAAGATGAGAAACCTACTTCTTTTTAACGCGAGATTTTACCGAGGTGTGCGTACAGTTATTGAAGATTTCCTCCGTCTTCAATTTGGCTTTGATGAGGTGTTCATTGCATTCATGGTCGGTGTCGATACGAAAGAAAATTGGAATGTTTGCAATTGATCAAGGTTGCATCCTAAATGTATTTCAAAAATATTTAACTAGTAAAATAACCTCGTATTCATCTTCTACACTTTTTAATAAAATTTCATATATAAAATTTCAAAAACTAGACAGAAACACATACATGCATGCATATATACCAGTGTAATCTTTACTTCAAAACTAACAGAAACTCTACATCGACTAACAACAAATTATGCCGCGTTTAGAACAAAGAAACATTTCTATTTAGAACACCTAGAAACTCTCCTTGAAACTACAAGACCTCCCGGCCAAAAAAAAGATGGGGAGGGGGTCTCTGCTTGCAACTATTAGAAACTCTACTTGTATAAAATCTCTATTTGATCCATACTATTAGAATTTTGACCGTGGGAAATGGATGACTCTGGTATTCGTGGCGAAGGAAATACAATGTGATATACAATCAATCCAAATAGTTTTTCCCGTACATAGGAACTTCAATTTTTACCTAGATTACCTTGGGCACCCGTTTCCAATGAAACAAAACAAGACTGTACAATGGGCACCCATGTTTGATATTCCAAAATTTAAGAATTTTTTTAATTTCCTGATATTTCTAATGCTGTACTCCTATAGGGGTGTGTGTGTGGCACCCGAGAGCCACAAATCCTCATCCCATGCATGGGGATATTCTTTTTTACTTAAAAAAAGTATAGCAAAAAGAACACACATAAATGGGGCACACATGTGGATATCCGCTACCAGCATGGGGAAATGGAAAAATAGAACTTCCTTATCTCTGATGATCCAAGCTACTTTTTAATTACGGGACAAAATGAAACTACAAATCTCTACTTTGTCCAAACTACTCGATCCGAGAAACCCCTCTGAGATCTGTACTTAACCCAACCTACTAGAACCAACAAACCCCTCAAATATATAGTATAACAGCTAAAAAATGGTATAATTGAGAAACAAATGAAAAAGGCCCCCCTAACACCTATGGAGCTCACCGATAAACCCTCTCTATCCTTGACACTCCTTGTCCCCTCACACACAAAGAAGGCTAACAAAATAAAGAAAACAAGAAAACGGGCTGGACACATGCGTTTTACTGGCGAAAGCAAGACAAACCCACTTCCAGCATGAATGTTGAAGCAAACGAAGATCCGATAGGAGGCACACCGATTGAGACTTCACTAAATCTCACTCGACCAAGATTTAGTGAGTCCACCCTTTGTTATCTATATGGGGTACGCCTCATGAAAATCGTTAGTTACCATGTCACTCATCACTCCAAAGCAAGACATGGAGGTGTTCTTGTCCTTTTATATCGCTAACTTGCCATGTAAACATTTGTCCTTTTGCACATAGTTACACCCGAGTGTACTAATTGTTTGGTGATGAAATTGCAGGCATAACATAGTAAGAACATCAATAGCCACACGACCTGGTATATATGTGGCCAATAAGTGTTGCATGCTCAGATCGGTAACATGGTTGATATTCAAGATCCAACGCAATCTTTTGAACATCCAACCCTTAAAAGAGAGACACCCCCTTTCTCTGTTTTATTTCTCATATCATATGCACCGACTCATGAACGGTACTTCAAAATCAATAACTCATACACTAGTGTGTTCGTAATCTAGATCACTTCCAATGTTTTTGATTGATCAATTTGCAATACAATAGTCAACAATGAAAATGCTCACTTTTAGGAAAATCCATATATGCTACCACCTAATAGTGGTGCGGGTTAACTATCACGCGCTACTGCTAGATAGTAGTATCGTGGGTAGAAACAACGTGCTAGGAAGTTAGCGAGTTATGACACACAGGATTTGGAGGCATTAGGAAGTTAGCAAGAACTAAAACCGGTTAATATTACAATTTTGTGACACATAGGCAAGACACAGCTAGGACCAGCCAAGAAACTCGTGAGTGCTCATTTATTCTCTATGATTGCAACACAACCACATTGGGTTCCCGAATCAAAGTGTCAGCTCGTCTTTCAACCTATTATGCAAAGCGTCGGTGTTCTTGGTGCGGCATGGTTGTGCTCCCCGTGTCAGTGGTGTTCCTGGGATGCGTGACATCGAACTCAACCAGTGGTGCCGGCTGGGCAGTGTTGCGTCAATATCACAATAGAAGGACTAACTTGCGAGAGATGTCTTGGGGGATCACTAGGCTAGTTTGTGTTTGAGGTGATGCCTGGCCTGTGAGTAGATGCAAGCACATATCACAACCCAAATCTTGTTATACTTCTCAACACAATGGAACCTGGCTAGGTTGTGTAATGTCTAGTTAATTTAATTATTAATACTAGCAAAATAGCCAATGAGTTGCAGCGGGAGAAAAAAATGTACCGCATGACCCTAACGCAAAACCACGACTAAGACATGAATAGGTTTTGCCCAGGTGTTTCTCTCGGCATAAGATGAGAAATCTACTTCTTTTTAACGCGAGATTTTACCGAGGTGTGCGTACAGTTATTGACAGTTTCCTCCATCTTCAATTTGGCTTTGATGAGGTGTTCTTTGCATGGTCGGTGTCGATACGAAAGAAAGTTGGAATGTTTGCAATTGATCAAGGTTGCATCCTAAATGTATTTAAAAAATATTTAACTAGTAAAATAACCTCGTATTCATGTTCTACACTTTTTGAAACAAATTTCATATATAAAATATTAAACTTGGAGCTATGCTTTAAAATATATGAATGTTTAAAAAAATACTATTTGTTCTAAATGGACTGAGGGTTAATTGTAGAAACGATAGGAGGTTTTCTGCAAAAAAAGTTTGTTTTCTACTACTTAATGATGGAGTGTGGGTTATTTGTCAAAAAAGTAAGGAGGTTTTTGGTAAAACAATAAAAAACGGTTTGTTTTCTCACTTAGAAATGGATGACAGGTTAATTAGCTTAAAACATAGTTGTTTTCTGTAAATATGCACAATGTACGGAAAAAAAACACTAATGACTTTATTAATTGTTTTAATAGTAGGCTTTATTAATTCAATATTTCTGTTGTTATTATTTTTGCACGAATAAGCAAGCTTATGTATTTTTTACTAATAGAGAGAATTAGAATGAGTACAAGATAAGATATGATACAACACATGACAGTAACGCAAGGACGTACACATATTGTGCCCAAAGAAGAGGGATAAGGGAAATGCTCCGCCTAAACAGAGAATACAACATAGCTAATACAGAAATCCCGAAACAAGAGAGGCAGGCCGAACCAACATGACGTCCAGCATCGCAAAATCCAACACCGGGGACGTCCAGAGGAAGACAGATAACGCCTTCCTGAAGGAGAACGACGCCTTGATACTTCCGCTAGCCGATCCAGAGAGCCGGACCTAGGGTTTCCCCTGAACTCAAAGATGGGCGGAGATGAAGGCCATATCAACGCCTTCGAGAAGAGAAACGACACCCGAGGGTGTCGCCATTTCCAGCATTTGCAAGCCAAGCAGGAGTCCCTCCTGGCCTGGGTTTGAGCAATCCCATATCTAGTGTATCCACATATGGAGATAAGGGAGCCAAATCGCTTGTTGGAATCACCGCGACAAGAAGGGGGTAGGTGGGGCTGCATCTGTTGCTGAAGGATGACACTAGATGCCCCCGAACAAATGAGCATTGACTCTCGCACAAGAGTGAGGCATGGCGGTGTACAGAGTTGGGTCTAGGAGACGACGAGGCAAAGGGGAACGACGCCGGGGAAGCGATGGCGACCAACAACGCTGACAAGCTGCTCACTAGAGGGAACACCAATCCTAGCAATAGGGGTGTAGTCATCACGACGCCAGCGAGCTGAGCGAGCTGGAAGAGACACAACTTTCGGTTCATCAGGGCCGGAGTTGCACTGACAAAACGCGTACAAACACGAGGCACTAGAGAACGCATGTCCAAGACCGCCAAGGATGTAGCAACGCTCGTAGAAACCAGTTGTGAGGTGCCCCGTGCCAAACACACTATCGGGCCGACGCGCCACCAAAGATAGCAGCCGATGAGGAACAACCAATGTTGCCTCGACACCCCACCACACCGGAGCCGCCACCAGAACTCGAAGGGAGGCACCCCGGAGACGAAGAGATCCGCCTGCACGAGGCAGACTCGCAAGCCCAGACTAGCCTATGCGCAATGTACGCATCCATATGCCCGACCAGAACAAGCAAAAGGAGCCCGATTAAACTGCGCCTGCATGTAGGGGCCATGACAACAACGCGGAGGCACGCCATAACACCCATAGACAGGGCGCAACAGAGTTGAGTTCGAGCGAGTTGGAGTTGGCTTAGCTCCACTCATATTAAAAGTTACGCGATCTCACACTGAGTAAAGCTCAAGATCAAGTTGTGGAACATGATTCATGCTCACTTTGTAAGGTTCTTGAGTCGATCTCGAGCTAGTTTAGAGCTAAATGAGATGATAAAAATTATAAGTCTATGGTGATCATTCCAACTAGATAAGGCTCAACATGACATAAGAACACACTAAAAATATTTTTTTCAATCATGACAACGATAATATAAATTTACTCAAAGTAGTTTGATTTAGTCTCTCAGAACTGAAAGTTTAGTATCAAAATAAGATAATGATTCATGACATACATATAGCCGGGAAAGCAAATCAAGGACCAAACACCATAATAAGTCATAAATCTTCTCTACACTTAATTACTCTTCCATGTTTATAAATAAAATGAAAAAATCATGGACAACATATATGATAACATATTATTTTATTTACATTTAATATATGGCATGACATTTAACATAATAATATTATGTCGAGCTAAAATCGAGCGATGCAATATTGTCTCAAACTCAGCTCATTTCTCGGTCGAGCTATATAAAGTGTTCGACCTCATCTCGTTTAATTTCGAGTCAAAATTAAATAGAGTCGATCTTGAACGACTCATGAGTCTCGAGCTTCTCTTGCAGCCTTAAGTACACACCCAACATGAACGCATGCACATGATAGCAATAAAAACTGCAGGCAATAGATAAGTTATTGTAAATTGAAACAATACCTTACGCGAGGAGGGTGGAGGGCCTATATATATATATATACCACCATCGATATGGGGTAAAATTATTCCGGGCCACCTTCTCCAAATGCGTAGACGGGGTGTTCCATTCGTAGTTAAGTAGATTACGAACGGAACCGTGCGTACATTGGTAGGCAACCTGCAGCCCGGTGACGTCTCCCACACCTTGATCCAGCAAAGAGGAGGAAGAGGTTGGGGAAGAACTCTAGCAGCACGACGGCGTGGTGTCGATGGAGAGACGAGGTCTACCGGCAAGGCTTCGCCAAGCACCGACAGAGAGGAGGAGGAGGAAGGGCAGGGCTGCGCCGAGAAAGAGAGAAAACCGTGTGTAAAACAACCCCGAAACCTCAACTATATATAGGGGAGGGGGAGGGGGCGCAACCCTTAGGGTTCCCACCCCCAAGGGGTGCGGCAGCCCCCATCTGCGCCAGGAGGGGAAGAGGGGTGTGGCGCACCCCTGGTGGACCTTAGGCCCACCTGGCTTAGGGTTTACCCCCCCTTTCCTCTCCCCTGCGCATTGGGCTGAGTGGGGAGGCGCACCAGCCCACCTAGGGGCTGGTTCCCTCCCCCACTTGGCCCATCTTACCTCCCGGGGTCGTTGCCCCCCTTTGGTGGACCCCCGGGGCCACCTCCGGTGGTCCCGGTGGTCCCGGTACGTTACCGGTGATGCCCGAAACACTTCCGGTGTCCGAAACCATCTGTCCTATATATCAATCTTTACCTCCGGACCATTCCGGAGCTCCTCATGACGTCCGAGATCTCATCTGGGACTCCGAAAAACTTTCGGTAACCTCGTATAACAATTCCCTATAACCCTAGCGTCATCGAACCTTAAGTGTGTAGACCCTACGGGTTCGGGAGACAGGCAGACATGACCGAGACACCTCTCCTGCCAATAACCATCAGCGGGGTCTGGATACCCATGGTGGCTCCCACTTGCTCCACGATGTCAAGGATTCAATCAATCCCGTATACGATTCCCTTTGTTTGTCGGTATAGAACTTGCCCGAGATTCGATCGTCGGTATACCTATACCTTGTTCAATCTCGTTACCGGTAAGTCTCTTTACTCGTTCCGTAGCACGTCATCGTGTGACTAACTCCTTAGTCACATTGAGGTCATGATGATGTTCTACCGAGTGGGCCCAGAGATACGTCTCCGTCACACAGAGTGACAAATCCCGATCTCGATTCGTACCAACCCAAGAGACACTTTCAGAGATACCCGTAGTGCACCTTTATAGTCACCCAGTTACGCTGTCACGTTTGATACACCCAAAGCACTCCTACGGTATCCGGGAGTTGCACAATCTCATGGTCGAAGGAAAAGACACTTGACATTAGAAAAGCTTTAGCATACGAACAACACGATCTAGTGCTATGCTTAGGATTGGGTCTTGTCCATCACATCATTCTCCCAATGATGTGATCCCGTTATCAATGACATCTAATGCCCATGATCAGGAAACCATGATCATCTATTGACTAACGAGCTAGCCAACTAGAGGCTTGCTAGGGACACATTGTGATCTATTTATTCACACATGTATTACTGTTTCCTGTTAATACAATTATAGCATGAACAATAGACGATTATCATGAACAAGGAAATATGATAATAACCATTTAATTATTGCCTCTAGGGCATATTTCCAACAGTCTCCCACTTGCACTAGAGTCAATAATCTAGTTACATTGTGATGTATCGAACACCCATAGCATTATGGTGTTGATCATGTTTTGCTCGTGGAAGAGGTTTAGTCAACGAGTCTGCAATATTCAGATCCGTGTGTACTTTACAAATATCTATCACTCCACTCTGGACATGGTCCTAGATGGAGTTGTAGCGGCGTTTGATGTGCTTCGTCTTTCGGTGAAACCTGGGCTCCTTGGCTATGGTAATGGCCCCAGTGTTATCACAGAAGAGTGTCATTGGACCCGACGCGCTTGGAACCACTCCAAGGTCGGTGATGAGCTCCTTCATCCAAATTCCTTCATGAGCCGCTTCTGAAGCAGCTATGTACTCCGCTTCACATGTAGATGCTGCCACGACTTCTTGCTTGCTGCTGCACCAGCTCACTGCCCCACCATTCAACACATATACGTATCCGGTATGTGACTTAGAGTCATCCGGATCTGTGTCGAAGCTAGCGTCGACGTAACCCTTTACGACGAGCTCTTCGTCACCTCCATAAACGAGAAATACTTCCTTAGTCCTTTTCAGGTACTTAAGGATATTCTTGACCGCTGTCCAGTGTTCCATACCGGGATCACTTTGGTACCTCCCTACCAAACTTATGGCAAGGTTTATATCAGGTCTGATACACAGCATGACATACATTAGAGAGCCCACGACTGAAGCGTAGGGGACAGAACTCATCTTCTCTCTATCTGCTGCCGTGGTCGGCGACTGAGTCTTACTCAATCTCATACCTTGCAAAACTGGCAAGAACCCTTTCTTTGAGTTTTCCATATTGAACTTCTTCAATATCTTGTCAAAGTATGTACTTTGCGAAAGACCTATGAGGCGTCTCGATCTATCTTTATAGATCTTGAAGCCTAATATGTATGCAACTTCTCCAAGGTCCTTCATTGAAAAACTCTTGTTGAAATAGGCCTTTATGCTCTCCAACATTTCTGTATTGTTCCCCATCAATAATATGTCATCCACATACAGTATGAGGAAAGCTACGGAGCTCCCACTCACTTTCTTGTACAAGCAGGCTTCTCCGTAAACCTGTATGAACCAAAACGCTTTAGTCACCTCATTAAAGCGAATGTTCCAACTCTGAGATGCTTGCACCAGCCCATAGATGGAGCGCTGGAGCTTGCACACTTTGTTAGCACCCTTAGGGTCGACAAAACCTTCTGGTTGCATCATATACAACTCTTGCTTAAGGTTCTCGTTAAGGAACGCTGTTTTGACGTCCATTTGCCAAATTTCATAATCATAAAAGGCGGCAATTGCTAACATGATTCGGACTGATTTCAGCTGCGCTACGGGAGAGAAAGTCTCTTCGTAGTCAACTCCTTGAATTTGTCGAAAACCCTTTGCGACAAGTCGAGCTTTGTAAACGGTTACATTACGTTTGCATCAGTCTTCTTCTTGAAGATCAATTTATTTTCTATGGCTCGCCGGTCATCGGGCAAGTCCACCAAAGTCCATACTTTGTTCTCATACATGGATCCTATCTCGGATTTCATAGCTTCAAGCCATTTGTTGGAATCCGGGCCCGCCATCGCTTCTTCATAGTTCGAAGGTTCACCGTTGTATAACAACATGATTTCCATCACACGGTTGTCGTACCACTCTGGTGCGGAGCGTGCCCTCGTGGACCTTCGCGGTTCAGTAGTAACTTGATCCGAAGCTTCATGATCATCATCATTAACTTCCTCTTCAGTTGGTGTAGGCGCCACAGGAACAACTTCCCGCGCTGCGCTACTATCCTATTCGAGAGGGGGTGTAATTACCTCATCAAGTTCTACCTTCCTCCCACTTACTTCTTTTGAGAAAAACTCTTTCTCTAGAAAGGATCCGTTCTTGGCAACAAAGGTTTTACCTTCGGATCTAAGATAGAAGGTATACCCAATAGTTTCCTTAGGGTATCCTATGAATACGCATTTCTCCGCTTTGGGTTCGAGCTTTTCTGGTTGAAGTTTCTTCACATAAGCATCGCAGCCCCAAACTTTAAGAAACGACAACTTAGGTTTCTTGCCAAACCATAGTTCATACGGTGTCGTCTCAACGGATTTAGACGGTGCCCTATTTAAAGTGAATGCTGCGGTTTCTAATGCGTATCCCCAAAGTGATAGCGGTAAGTCGGTCAGAGACATCATAGATCGTACCATATCTAATAAAGTGCGATTATGATGTTCAGACACTCCGTTGCGTTGTGGTGTGCCAGGAGACGTCAGTTGTGAAACGATTCCACACTTCCTTAGGTGTGTGCCAAACTCGTGACTCAAATATTCTCCTCCACGATCAGATCGTAGACATCTAATTTTTCTGTCACGTTGATTCTCAACCTCACTCTGAAATTCCTTGAACTTTTCAAACGTCCCAGATTTGTGCTTCATCAAGTAGATATACCCATACCTACTCAAATCATCGGTGAGAGTAAGAACATAACGATAGCCACCGCGAGCTTCAACGTTCATCGGACCACACACATCAGTATGTATTATTTCCAATAAGTCGGTTGCTCTCTCCATTAGTCCTGAGAATGGAGTCTTAGTCATCTTTCCCATGAGGCACGGTTCACATGTGTCAAATGATTCAAAATCAAGAGACTCTAATAGTCCATCAGTATGGAGCTTCTTCATGCGCTTAACACCGATATGACCAAGGCGGCAGTGCCATAAGTATGTGGGACTATCATTATCAACTTTACATCTTTTGGTACTCACACTATGAATATGCGTAACATCACGATCGAGATTCATCAAGAATAAACCATTCACCAGCGGAGCATGACCATAAAACATATCACTCATATAAATAGAACAACCATTATTCTCTGACTTAAATGAGTAGTCGTCTCGCATTAAGCAAGACCCTGATACAATGTTCATGCTTAAAGCCGGTACTAAATAACAATTATTAAGGTTTAAAACTAATCCCGATGGTAGATGTAGAGGTAGCGTGCCGACGGCGATTACATCGACCTTGGAACCATTCCCGACGCGCATCGTCACCTCGTCCTTGGCCAGTCTCCGCTTATTCCGCAGTTCCTGCTTTGAGTTGTAAATGTGAGCAAAAGCACTAGTATCAAATACCCAGGAGCTACTACGAGCGCTGGTAAGGTACACATCAATAACATGTTTATCACATATACCTTTAACGTTGCCGGCCTTCTTCTCCGCTAAGTATTTGGGGCAGTTCCGCTTCCAGTGACCTTTTCCCTTGTAATAGAAGCACTCAGTCTCAGGCTTGGGTCCATTCGTTTTCTTCTTCCTGGCATCTGGCTTACCGGGCGCGGCAACAGCTTTGCCGTCTTTCTTGAAGTTCTTCATACCCTTGCCTTTCTTGAAACTAGTGGTCTTGTTGACCATCAACACTTGATGCTCTTTCTTGATTTCTACTTCTGCAGACTTGAGCATCGAGTACAACTCGGGAATGGTCTTCTCCATCCCTTGCATGTTGTAGTTCAGCACAAAGCCTTTGTAGCTTGGTGGGAGAGACTGGAGGATTCTGTCAATTATAGCATCATCCGGAAGTTCGACTCCAAGTGAGGTTAGACGACCGTGTAACCCAGACATTTTGAGTATGTGCTCACTGATAGAACTGTTCTCCTCCATCTTACAACTAAAGAACTTGTCGGAGATTTCATATCTCTCGACACGGGCATGAGCTTGAAAGGCTAGCTTCAGCTCATGGAACATCTCATATGCCCCATGTTGCTCAAAACGCCTTTGGAACCCCATTTCTAAACTGTATAGCATGCTACACCTAACCAGAGAGTAGTCATCACTCCGCGTTTGCCAGACGTTCAGAATGTCCTGGGCTGCTGCGGGAGTGGGAGGGTCACCTAGCGGCGCATCAAGGACATAAGCCTTTTTAGCTGCTTCAAGGATGAGCTTCAAGTTGCGAACCCAGTCCGCATAGTTGCTACCATCATCTTTCAGCTTGTTTTTATCTAGGAATGCGTTGAAATTGAGGTTGACGTTGGCCATCTACAATATTTATAAAGACAAGTTTTAGACTAAGTTCATGACAATTAAGTTCATTTAATCAAATTAAGTATGAACTCCCACTTAAATTGACATCCCTCTAGTCATCTAAGTGATACATGATCCATGTTGACTAACCCGTGTCCGATCATCACGTGAGACAGACTAGTCACCATGGTGAGCAACTTCATGCTGATCGTATTCAACCATACGACTCATGTTCGAATCTCGGTCTCTTGTATTCGAGGTCATGTGTGTACATGCTAAGCTCGTCGAGTAAACCTAGGTGTTTCACATGTGTAAATCTGGCTTACACTCGTTGTATGCGAACGTTAGAATCTGTCACATCCGATCATCATGTGGTGCTTCGAGACAACGATCCTTCGCAACGGTGCACACTTAGGGGAATACGTTCTCGAAATTTTTAAGAGGGATCATCTTATTATGCTACCGTCATTCTAAGAAATAAGATGATAAACATGATAAACATCACAATGCAATCATATAGTGACATGATATGGCCATTATCATCTTTGCTCTTTCGATCTCCATCTTCAGGCATCGCATGATCATCATCGTCACCGGCGTGACACCATGATCTCCATCATCATGATTTCCATCATCGTGTCTCCGTGAAGTCGTCACGCCAACTACTACTATCACTACTACTATAGCTAACCGTTAGCAATGAAGTAAAAGTAGTAAGCACATGGCGTTGCATCTCATACAATAAATTAAGACAACTCCTATGGCTCGTGCCGGTTGTCATACTCATCGATATGCAAGTCGTGAAACCTATTACAATAACATGATCATCTCATACATCGTACATGCAACATCACAACTTTGGCCATATCATATCACATGTCAAACCCTGCAAAAACAAGTTAGACGTCCTCTAATTGTTGTTGCAAGTTTTACGTGGCTGATTTGGGTTTCTAGAAAGAACGCCTTCTTACCTACGTGATAGCCACAACGATGATATGCCAAAGCTATTTACCCTTCATAAGGACCCTTTTCATCAAATCCAATCCGACTAGAGTAGGAGAGACAGACACCCGGTAGCCACCTTTATGCACGGTGTGCATGTCTGTCGGTGGAACCAGTCTCACGTAAGCGTACATGTAAAGTCGGTGTGGGCCGCTTCATCCCACAATACCGCCGGAAAAGAATAAGACTAGTAGAGGCAAGCAAATTGGCAAATCATCGCCCACAACTTTTGTGTTCTACTCGTGCATAGAATCTACGCATAGAAAACCTGGCTTGGATACCACTGTTGGGTAACGTAGCATAAATTCAAAAATTTCCTACGCCATATTCAGATCTTCCTATGGAGAGACCAGCAACGAGAGAGGGGTAAGAGCATCTTCATACCTTTTAAGATCGCTAAGCGGAAGCGTTGCTAGAACGCGGTTGATGGAGTCGTACTCGCGGCGATTCAGATCGCGGTGTGATTCCGATCTAGTGCCGAACTACGGCACCTCCGCGTTCAACACACGTGCAGCCCGGTGACGTCTCCTGCACCTTGATCCAGCAAGGAGGAGGGAGAGGTTGGGGAAGAACTCCAGCAGCACGACGGCATGGTGTCGATGGAGAGACAAGGTCTCCCGGCAGGGCTTCGCCAAGCACCAGCACAGAGGAGGAGGAGGAAGGGTAGGGCTGCGCCGAGAGAGAGAGAAAACCGTGTGTAAAACAACCCCGAAACCTCAACTATATATAGGGGGAGGGGGAGGGGGCGCAGCCCTTAGGGTTCCCACCCCCAAGGGGTGCGGCAGCCCCCATCCGCGCCAGGAGGTGGCAGCCAGGAGGGGAGGAGGGGTGTGGCGCACCCTTGGTGGGCCTTAGGCCCACCTGGCTTAGGGTTTGCCCCCCCTTTCCTCTCCCCTGCGCATTGGGCTGAGTGGGGACGCACACCAGCCCACCTAGGGGCTGGTTCCCTCCCCCACTTGTCCCATCTTACCTCCCGGGGTCGTTGCCCCCCTTCGGTGGATCCCCGGGGCCACCTCCGGTGGTCCCGGTACGTTACCGGTGATGCCCAAAACACTTCCGGTGTCCGAAACCATCCGTCCTATATATCAGTCTTTACCTCCGAACCATTCCGGAGCTCCTCGTGACGTCCGGGATCTCATCCGGGACTCCGAACAACTTTCGGTAACCTCGTATAACAATTCCCTATAACCCTAGCGTCATCGAACCTTAAGTGTGTAGACCCTACGGGTTCGGGAGACAGGCAGACATGACCGAGACACCTCTCCTGCCAATAACCATCAGCGGGGTCTGGATACCCATGGTGGCTCCCACTTGCTCCACGATGATCTCATCGGATGAACCACGATGTCAAGGATTCAATCAATCCCGTATACGATTCCCTTTGTGTGTCGGTATAGAACTTGCCCGAGATTCGATCGTCGGTATACCTATACCTTGTTCAATCTCGTTACTGGTAAGTCTCTTCACTCGTTCCGTAGCACGTCATCGTGTGACTAACTCCTTAGTCACATTGAGGTCATGATGATGTTCTACCGAGTGGGCCCAGAGATACCTCTGTGTCACACGGAGTGACAAATCCCGATCTCGATTCGTACCAACCCAACACACAATTTCAGAGATACCCATAGTGCACCTTTATAGTCACCCAGTTACGTTGTGACGTTTGATACACCCAAAGCACTCCTATGGTATCCGGGAGTTGCACAATCTCACGGTCGAAGGAAAAGACACTTGACATTAGAAAAGCTTTAGCATACGAAGAACACGATCTAGTGCTATGCTTAGGATTGGGTCTTGTCCATCACATCATTCTCCCAATGATGTGATCCCGTTATCAATGACATCTAATGCCCATGATCAAGAAACCATGATCATCTATTGACTAACGAGCTAGCCAACTAGAGGCTTGCTAGGGACACATTGTGATCTATTTATTCACACATGTATTACTGTTTCCTGTTAATACAATTATAGCATGAACAATAGATGATTATCATGAACAAGGAAATATGATAATAACCATTTTATTATTGCCTCTAGGGCATATTTCCAACAACTTCTTCGCGAGCCGCCACAATCGTCATTACTCTAGGTAGATTTGCTCATGTTCCGACGTCGTCCCAAGTCAGACGGGTGGCACACTGAACCACTCGCACACGCATCCGTCCCATGTGTAACGCTCTGGCTTGATGGGGGTCGGGCCCGATTCAGACTTAGCGGGGAATGGCGGGGTCAGCGGCCAGTGGCACAGAGGAAAAGTTGAACATGTACTAGTATTGACCATCTATTTTGGGTCAAACGCGACAGAATTTTTTACACATGATTGATATAGAAATTTCCTCGGTTGCCCTAATTTTTCAGAAATTTTAGAGACAGGGAAGTATGGTTACACTACAGATCTTCATAGAGTGTTCTGTTTTTGACAGATTCAGTTTTGCATGCATAGTTTTTTTGTTTCAGTGATGCAAATTATGATAATAGTAGAATACAGTAGGTATAATGTGGGAACAATTATGAATCTTTTCTTGATAGTACCTAAGTGAATGATCATTATTTATTATACTAACACATCTCACGAAGTTCCGTTAAGTTTTGTGTGATTGAAGTTTTCAAGATTTGGGTGAGACACCCAAATGAGGAGAATAAGGAGTGACAAGAACCTAAGCTTGGTGATTATCGGTATATCTTACTTGGAGCTATATTTTTATTCGTCACATAATATGAGTTTTGCTTGGAGCGTCATTTTATTTTGTTGTTCTCTGTTAGGTGTTCTTTATTATCTTGTTTTTCAATAAAAAGTTCCAAGAATTGCATTAGGATGCTTGCATTGCATGCTTTGATTGGTGTTGTGTAAAAACAGAAACTGGTGTTGTAGTGTTTGAATTTTCATATTTTACTGGAATGCGGAAAGTTTTTGAAATTTGCACACAGGGTTTCCATATACATTTTATAGCATGTCCTAAATTTTCATAATTTTTGAGTTACAGAACTACACTGTTTTCATAAATTTCTACAGACTGTTCTATTTGGACAGATTGCTGTCATAGTTTTGTTATCTATTCATCCTATAGTTTTCATAGCCTATATTGATAGATATAAATTAAGGAAATGATAGTAAACAGTAGATGATGTTTGCAATTATTATGCAACTTGTCTTGGCAGTACATAAAGAGTTGATTTATTATTATGTGCACTAACCTATCTTACGAGTTCTTTTCAAGTTTTGTGTGGATGAGTTTTTGAGAATAGGTGAAACCAGGAGTGGATTGAAAAAGATACAAAATCTCAAGCTTGGGTATGCCCAAGGCACCCCAAGTAAACATTTCAAGAACTCTCACGCATCTAAACCTTGGGATGCAACGCATCCCACCTCTCTTCAAAAAAAATTATCGGTTAGCCTATGTTGAACCTAAATTTTTATTCATTCACATGATGCGTGCTATTCTTGGAGTGTTGTTTTCCTTTTGCTCACTTTTTAATAAAATACCCACATCTGAAAATATTCATTGAGAGAGACAGAGTCCTCACATAGCTACTTAATTGTTTGACTACTCATTAATCTTCACTTATATCTTTTGAGAGTAGCCTCTCATTTCCTCTCATGCTTCACTTATACCTTTTTTAGGGATGAAATCTTTATGCTCATGTGCTTCATTTAAATTTGTTTGAGCTTGTCGAAAAACAATGACAATATATGAAACTAGTCCCAAAGTGATAGATATACAAGAGGGATATCATAAAAAGCAATGACAATATAATTAAACTTGATTCTTTGTAATAGTTTTGAAACATGATGATAGTAATATGTGAATCATGTTAGTTAGCAATTATGCTTTAAGTAGGAATATTGGCGTTAAGGTTTGTGATTCCCTATGCATGCATGAAAGTCAATAGTTATGCAATGAAGTTACATCCTACTTCTAGTGCATTATTCGGTGTTAGTTATGACTCAATGCTCACTTATGAGATTTTTCATTCCTCGGTTTGGTTGCTTCCCAATCTATTTGCTAGCCTTTATTTGTACTAAGTAGAAATACTACTTGTGCATCCAAAATCCTTAAACCAAGTTTTGCCTCATGAGTCCATCATACCTACCTATATGCGGTACTTCCATGCCATTCCAAGCAAATTTGTATGTGCCATCTCTAAATTTTCAAAATAAAATTTCTGTTTTGTGTGCCCGTACCGCTCATGAAACGGTGGGGAGTATCCAATATTTTTCATGCTAGGTGGGTTATTCTCACGATATGTGTTGATTCACTATCATTCACGAGAAGTGGTTGGTATTCGGGATGCCCAGATCCATGCTCAAAAATCAAATCAAATATAATGAAACAAAACTCCCCCAAGAATGTTGTTGGTATGGACGGTACCCGTGGATTCGGCTCGCCGTGGAGTGTGATTGATTGGTGGAGGGGGAGTAAAAACTTTACCATTCTGTTTGGGAACCGCCTATAATGTATCTAGCATGGAAAGTATTGTGAGCTACTTTTTCGTTTTGCTTGACAGGAAAAGCATGCTACTCAAAATAATTTTTCTCTCTCAATCTAAACCTTGAGCTGTGGCACCTCTACAAATCCCTACTTCCCTCTGCGAAGGGCCTATCTATTTACTTTATTCATTTTTTATTTTTTCTTTGAGTCTCCATCTTCTCTTATAAGCACCAACTAGGAAACACTATGATCATACTTGAGCATTGGGCATAGCTAATATTTAAGTGTGTTTCATGAATGGATAAATGATTAAGCATGATGGGCTAGGAATAACTTTTGTTAGTGTTGATATTTTGAAAGACATGGTTGCTTGTTGACATGCTTGAGTATTGAAGTCATTATGTTAAAAACTAGACTATTGCTTTGAATCACTTACAAGTCCAAATGTCCATGCTATACAAAGAAGACAATAAGTTGATGAACATGTTATGCATCATTACACGTCAAAAATTCTGTTTTTATTATTTACCTACTCGAGGACCAGTAGGAATTAAGCTTGGGGATGCTGATACGCCTTCAACGTATCTATAATTTTTGCTTGTTCCATGATGTTATATTGTCATTCTTGGATGTATTACAATCATTTTACCACAACTATATTTTTTTGGTATTAACCTATTAATGGTTGAAAAATTGCACAAGTTCTTGTTTCACACTATGATTTGTAGGAATTAATTAGAAATTTTTTTAAAAATGCAAAAGGAGCTTTGTTGGAGGTCTAACTCTCGTGAAATCTGTCCACAAACAGTTTTTATAGATCGTCAGTTTGAACCCTGAAGACGGCGTCAAATGGAAAAGGATAAAACTAGGAAAGTGTGGGGAATTTTATGGCAATTATTCTGGACTACAAATTCGTCCAAACCGGAATTTTTATGTGATCTGGGGACCCGTTTCACTAAAGGAAAATATCTAATTACGGGATCACGAGAATTATTGACGTGATTGAGTCCAACTCTTAACATATCTAATATATTTGGCCAAGTCACGACTTTGAAGACTCATGAGGTATGTGAGGAACCCCTGGGAAGGTTCTAGAGGTGCCCGAGAGCCATTGGATCAAGGGTCCATCCATCGGAGGGCCATCGAGCACCATAGAGGCACATATAAGGAGAGAAAAACCCTAATTTTGGTAGAGCCACCAAGAGCCACGAATTTGCCTCTCCCTTGGCAGCCGCCAAGAAGGGGAGAGTCTCCTCCATTGCAGCACCAAGACCAAGGAAGAAGGAGGGGCAAGGGGCCGCCACCCGTCGCCGGTGCCGTGGCCGCCATCGCCTCCATCTCTTCGAGGTTGCACCTCTCCATCAACAAATCTCTCTCTCACCATGATGATGTGTGAGTAATCCTCCTCGGGGATGAGGGTATGTACTAGTAGCTATGTGTTCAATCTCTCTCTCTCGTGTTCTTGAGATGGCACGATCTTGATGTATCGCGAGCTTTATTAATATAGATGTATCATATGGAGTTTTCCCCTCTCTATTTTCTTGTGATGAATTGAGTTTTACCTTTGAAGTTTTCTTATCGAATTGAGTCTTTAAGGATTTGAAAACACTTGATGTATGTCTTGCAATGGGATATCTATGGTGACAATGGGATGTTCTATTGATCCACTTGATGTATGTTTTGGTGATCAACTTGCGGGTTGCGTGACCTTGGGAATCTATGCATAGGGGTTGGCACATGTTTTCGTCTTGACTTTCCGGTAGAAACTTTGGGACACTCTTTGAAGTTATTTTTGTTGGATTGAACATGATGAATCTGAAATTATGTGATGCATATCGTATAATCATGCCCATGGGTACTTGTGGTGACATTGGAGTATCTAGGTGACATTAGGATTTTGTTTGATGTGTATCTTAAGGTGTTATTTTAGTATGAACTCTACGGCTGTTCGTGGCACTTATAGGGATATCTCATAAGATTGATTAGAAAAGATAACTTTGAGGTGGTTTCATATCCTACAATAATTTCTTCGTTTGTTCTCCTCTATTTGTGACTTTGGAGTGAACTCTTTGTCGCACGAGAGAGATTTATAAAAGATTCAACTATGTTAGTATTGTTGAGAGAACTTGCACTAGTGAAAGTATGGACCCTAGGCCTTGTTTCCAAGCACTTATACAACGTTTTGCTTAGTGTTTAGTATTTGTTACCGTGCTTTTTTTATATTTTCAGATTACAAAAATTTATATCTACCATCCATATTACACTTGTAACACCATCTCTTCGCCGAACTAGTGCACCTATACAATTTACCATTGTGTTGGGTGTGTTGGGGACACAAGATATTTTTTTTATTTGATTGCAGGGTTGCTTGAGAGAGACCATCTTCATCCTACGCCTCCCACGGATTGATAAACCTTAGGTCATCCACTTGAGGGAAATTTTCTACTGTTCTACAAAACTCTGCGCTTGGAGGCCCAACACGAGTCTACAAGAAGAAGGTTGTGTAGTAGACATCAGGGAACATATTGTGTAGAAATACATAGCCCAGAATGGCAATCTCTTCGACTAGGTGAACTAGGACGTGCGCCATGATATTGAATAAGGATGGTGGGAACACCAACTCAAAACTGACAATACATTGCATCAAATCATTCTGTAACCTTGGTAGGATTTTTGGATCGTTTACCTTCTGAGAGATTGCATTGACGAATGCACATAGCTTCACAATGGCTGATCGGACGTTTTCCGGTAGAAGCCCCCTCAATGCAACCGGAAGCAATTGTGTCATAATCACGTGGCATTCATGAGACTTTAGGTTCTGGAATTTTTTTCTCTGCCATATTTATTATTACCTTTATATCCGACGAGTAGCCAGACGAGACCGTCATACTAAGCATGCATTCAAAGAAGATTTCCTTCTCTTCTTTGGTAAGAGCATAGCTTGCAGGACCTTCATACTGCTTTAGATGCATGCCGTCTTTTTCATGCATACGTTGCTGGTTCTCCCGTGCCTCCGGTGTATCTTTTGTCTTCCCATACACGCCCAAGAAGCCTAGCAGGTTCACACAAACATTCTTCGTCACGTGCATCACATCTATTGCAGAGCGGACCTCTAGGACTTTCCAATAAGATAGGTCCCAAAATATAGATTTCTTCTTCCACATGGGTGCATGTCCGTCAACGTCATTCGGAACCGATTGTCTGCTACGACCCTTTCCAAAAATTACTTCTAAATCCTTGACCATATGAAGTATATGATCACCAGTACGGTGGTCAGGCTTCCTCCGGTGATCTGCCTCACCTTTGAAATGCTTGCCTTCTTTTCTTAAGAGATTCTTGATCGAAAGAAATCGATGATGTCCTAGGTATACATTATTCTTACATTTATCCAAGTATATACTTTCGGTATCATCTAAACAGTGCTTGCATGCGTGGTATACCTTGTTTATCTGTCCTGAAAGGTTACTAAGAGAAGGCCAATCGTTGATGGTTACAAACAACAACACTCGTAGGTCAAATTCCTGTTGTTTGTGCTCATCCCACACATGTACACCTTTGATATCCCAAAACTGGAAAAGTTCTTGAACTGATGGCCTGAGGTACACATCAATGTCGTTGTCGGGTTGCTTGGGGCCTTGGATGAGCACTCACATCGTAATGAACTTCTGCTTCATGCACAACCAAGGAGGAAGGTTATAGATACATAGAGTCACGGGCCAGTTGCTATGATTACTGCTTTGCTCCCCAAAAGGATGAATGCCATCTGCACTTAAACCAAACCAACAGTTCCTTGGGTCATCTGCAAAGTCCAGCCACTCTCTCTAAATTTTCCTCCACTGCGACCCATCTGCGGGTACTCTCAACTTCACGTCTTTCTTACGCTCGTCTTTGTGTCATTGCGTCAACTTGGCATGCTCTTTGTTTTGGAACAAACGTTTCAACCGTGGTATTATAGGATCATACCACATCACCTTGGCAGGAATCCTCTTCCTGGGGCGCTGGACGTTAACATCATCACCAGGGTCATCGCGGCCGATCTTATAGCGCTCGACACTGCATACCGGGCATGCATTCAAATTCTCGCACTCCTCATCGCGGTACAGGATGCAGTCATTAGGGCATGCATGTATCTTCTGCACCTCTAACCCTAGAGGGCAGATAGCCTTCTTCGCTTTGTACATACTCTCGGGCAATTCGTTGTCCTTTCGAAGCATCTTATTTAACAATTTCAGCAACTTTTCAAAACTCTTGTCAAATACACCATTCTATGCCTTCCATTGCAGCAATTCCAGTGTGGTACCCAGCTTCTTCTTGTCATCTTCGCAGTTTGGGTACAACAATTTCTTGTGATCCTCTAACATGCGCTGCAACTTAAGGTTCTCCTTTTCACTTGCACAATTTCTCTTTGCATCAGCAATGGCCCGACCAAGATCATTAGCGGGCTCATCTGGTGCCTCTAATTCAGCTTCTTCCCCCATTGTAGTACATTCGTATTCAGGGAACGAAGGATAACCGCCATCATCCTCTTCTTCTTCATTCTCTTCCATTAGAACCCCTCTTTCTCCGTGCTTGGTCCAACAATTATAACCGGACATGAAACCGAATGTAAACAGGTGGACGTGAATGACTCTTGACTTAGAGTAAGTTTTATCATTCTTACAGACAACACATGGACACCACATAAACCATCCCACTGGTTTGCCTCAGTCGTACGAACAAAACTCTGCAAGTCATTAATGAACTCGGGAGAGCGTCCGTCATCGTACATTGATACGTCTCCATCGTATCTACTTTTCCAAACTCTTTTGCCCTTGTTTTGGACTCTAATTTGCATGATTTGAATGGAACTAACCTGGACTGACGTTGTTTTCAGCAGAATTACCTTGGTGTTATTTTTGTGCAGAAATCAAAGTTCTCGAAATGTCCTGAAAAATTACGGGGAGCAGTTTTGGAAAATATGAAAAATATCTGCGCCAAGTTCCACCTGAGGGGGTGGGCCAGTGGGCCATAAGCCCTGGCTCCGCCACCACCCCCCTAGTGGTGGTGGGCAGGCTTGTGGGGCCCACACGGCTCTGCCGCCCCAACCTCAGGTCTATAAGTTCACTTTCGTCCCAGAAAAAATAAAAAGAGAAGTTTTCGTCGTGTTTGCGATACGGAGCCGCCGCCGCCACCACCTGTTCTTCATGTGGAGGGCAGATCTGGAGTCCGTCTTGGGCTCCGGAGAGGGGAAATCGTCGCCATCGTCATCATCAACCTTCTTCCCTCTCCAATTCCATGAAGCTCTTTGTCGTTCGTGAGTAATCTATTCGTAGGCTCGCTGGGCGGTGATGAGTAGGATGGGATCTATCATGTAATCGAGTTAGTTTTGATGGGGATTGATCCCTAGTATCCACTATGTTCTGAGATTGATGTTGCTACTACTTTGCCATGCTTAATGCTTATCACTAGGGCCCGAGTGCCATGATTTCAGATCTGAAATTATTATGTTGTCACCAATATATGTGTGTTTTAGATGCGATCTTGCAAGTTGTAGTTAGCTACTATGTGTTATGATCCGGCGACCCCGGAGTGACAATAACCGGAACCACTCCCGGTGATGACCATAGTTTGAGAAGTTCATGTGTTCAACAAGTGCTAATGTGTTGGTCCGGTTCTTTATTAAAAGGAGAACCTTAATATCCCGTAGTTTCCTTTTGGACCCCGCTACCACGGGAGGGATGGACAATAGATGTCATGCAAGTTCTTTTCCCTAAGCACGTATGACGACACACGGAATGCATGCCTACATCACATTGACGAACGGGAGCTAGCCACATATCTCTCCGTGCTATAACTGTTGCATGATGAATATCATCCAAACAAATCACCGACCCATTGCGTATGAGTTTGTCCTACTGCTGCTGTTACTAGTGTTGCTGCTGCTGTTACTTGTCTTGCTCTGTTACTACTGTTGCTACTACTGTCGCTTCTACTATTGCTACGTGTTACTGCTGTCACTACTGCTGTTCCTTGCCACTGCTATTACTCGTTACACTGCTGCTACCTGCTACAATCTTGATCGCTGGTTGTTGACGGGAACCGACAATTTCCGTCAACGAGGCAACTTGGCGCCATTGATACAATCGTTAGAAATAGTCTGTTGTGTCAACAGATTGTTTCTGACACCGTTGTTATCATACTACTTTGCTTGCAGATACTAATCTTTTAGGTGCGGTTGAATCAGACAAATTCAGCTGCTAATACTCGAGAGTATTCTCTCACCTCCTGTCTGGCGTACCAACAAATTTGGGTCGAATACTCTACCCTCGAAAACTGCTGTGAACCCACGCGCTGGTAGGCCGTCAACAACATTCTTCTAGTTTCATTACCGGGGAGTGCTAGCAGCATTCTTCTGGTGCCGTTGCACGGGAAGGTTTGTTGTCACAGAATCAGCATTCGTCTAGCTATTGCCAGAGAGTGCCAGTCAGCATTTTTCTGGCGCCGTTGTCGGGGAGGTATTGCTATATTCTCTGAGTTACTTGGGATTTATACCTGCTGATCACTATGAAGAATCTGAAGGATCCAAAAACCAAAGTCTTGCCCTCAACTACGAGGGGAGGTAAGGAACTGCCACCTAGCTCTGCACTTGATTCACCTTCAGTTATGTGTAAGTTTGCGACATCACCTCCTGCTAGAAATTTTGATATGTCGCATGTGCTTGATGATGCTTATGATGCTACTGCTAGAGATGCTATGCTTGATACTATGCCTGATGATACTATGCCTGATGCTATGCCTGATACTGCTAGAGATGCTATGCTTGATATTATGCCTGATGATACTCTGCTTGATACTATGCTTGATACTGCTAGAGATGTTATTTTGCGTGATGATGCTAGAGATGCTATTTTTCCTGATGATGCTATGTTTGATACTGCTAGAGATGCTATTTTGCCTGATGATGCTAGAGATGCTATTTTGCCTGATGATGCTATGCTTGATACTGCTAGAGATACTACTTTGCCTGATATTCCACTAGGGGTGTTCCTTGATGCTCATATTGCTAGAGTTACTGCCAATGCTCGTGATGCTTCTGAAACTGCCGATACTATTGAGATAGAACCTGCTTTTGCTCCTGCTAGATCTAGCTCTCCTAGATATGAATTGCCTGATATACCTGAAGGTTACGTTATGGAGGGAGATATAGCTGAGGATTTTCTTGCGTGTAAGGATGCCCATGACGCTGAGAAATTACTTCTCAAGTGGAAGGAAAAATCTCGGGAAGCTAAGATGAAATACGACCCGAAGTTTTCCACTTCACCTATCTTTATCACCGATAAGGATTATGAATTATCTGTCGATCCTGAGATAATCTCTCTAGTCGAATCTGATCCTTTCCACGGTTATGAGTCTCAGACGGTCGTAACCCATCTTGCCAAACTACACGATATAGCCACCCTTTTCACTAATGAGGATAAGATCCACCACTACTACATCCTTAAGCTGTTTTCTTTCTCTCTAAAGGATGATGCTAAAGCCTGGTTCACCTCTCTTGCTCCTGGATGTGTGAGTAGTCCCCAGGAGATGATCTATTACTTCTGTGAGAAATATTTCCCTGCCCATAAGAAGCAAGCTGCCTTGCAGGAAATATACAACTTTGCTCAACTCCAAGAAGATAGTCTTCCACAAGCTTGGGGGAGGCTCGTCCAGCTACAAAATGCTTTGCCTGATCACCCTCTTAAGAAGAACGAGATACTTGATATCCTCTATAACGGACTTACCGATGCCTCTAGAGACCACCTAGATAGTTGTGCCGGTTGTGTCTTTAGGGAACGAACTGTAGAACAAGCTGAGACCCTACTGAATAACATCTTGATCAATGATAATGCTTGGACTATTCCTGAACCACCTCCTAAGCCAACTCCTAAGAAAAGAGGTATTCTATTCCTCAGTCCCAAAGATATGCAAGAAGCCAAGAAATCCATGCAAGAGAAAGGCATTAGATCTGAAGATGTCAAAAATCTACCACCTATCGAAGAGATCCATGGTCTCGATAACCCGATACAGGTAGTGGAAGTGAATTCTCTACGTTGGTTTGATGAGAGTGATATTCCTTTTGATAAACCCGCTAGCCTATGCTTTGATGAATTTGACAACTTTTTTGCCAAACAACAGAGTTTCAATGATTACGTTAGCAGACATTTGGAACAAAGTACTCGTATGCTTAGCCATTTAAGTGTATGTGTAGACATAAATGTCAACGATTTGAAGCTTCTGAGTAAACATGCCTCTATGATTACTACTCAGGTAGAACAAGTACTTAAAGCTCAGAATGACTTGCTCAATGAATTAAATGACAACTCTGTCAGAGTCATTACTAGAGGAGGCAAAATGACTCGGGAACCTTTGTATCCTGAAGGTCATCCTAAGAGAATTGACCAAGATTCTCAAGGAGTCAATGCTGATACACCCAGTCATCCTAAGGAGAAGAAGAAGGATGATATAAACCTACATGCCAGTTCACCAAATACTGTCACACCGGAAGAACCTAATGATATTCCTGCGTCTGATGCAGAAACACAATCTGGTGATGAACATGAACCTCGTGACAATATGGACAGCGATGTTCATAATAATGATCAACCTAGCAATGATGAGGATGTGGAGATTGAACCTAAGGTTAATCCTGATAACCCACAACCTATGAAATACGATAAGAATGACTTCACTGCTAGGAAGCATGGTAAAGAGAGAGAGCCATGGGTTCAGAGACCTATGCCCTTTCCTCCTAAGCCATCCAAGAAAAAGGATGATGAGGATTTTGAGCGCTTCGTTGAGATGATAAGACTCATCTTTCTGCAGATGCGTTAACTGATATTCTCAAGATGTCTCCGTATGCCAAGTACATGAAAGATATCGTGACTAATAAACGGAAGATACCAGATCTTGAGATCTCCGCCATGCTTGCCAATTACACTTTTAAAGGTGGAACTCCTAAGAAACTTGGTGATCACGGAGTGCCCACTATACCTTGCTCCATTAAAGGAAACTACGTAAGAACTGCCTTATGTGACCTTGGAGCCGGTGTTAGTGTTATGCCGCTCTCTCTTTATCGTAGACTTGAGTTGGATAAGTTGACACCCACTGAAATTTCTCTGCACATGGCCGACAAATCAACTGCTTTCCCTATCGGCATTTGCGAGGATGTGCCTGTTGTGGTTGCTAACACCACTATCTTAACAGACTTTGTTATCTTGGATATTCCTGAGGACGATGCCATGGCTGTCATCCTCGGAAGACCCTTTTTAAACACTACAGGGGCTGTTATAGATTGCAACAAAGGCAATGTCACTTTCCATGTCAATGGTAATGAGCGCACATTGCACTTTCCGAAGAAACAATATCAAGTACATTGCATCAATGCCGTCGAAAAGACTTCATCGATTCTTATTGGGAACTTTGAATGCCCTATTCCTCGTGTCAAGATGAAGTATGATTTGCTTGTTGGGGAGATACATATCCCCATTGAGGTGACCTAGTGGCTATTAGAAAATTCTCCGTTCCCTCTTGCGATTCGAGAAGGTTTTGTCATAAGGACTTGATCAATCCCATGATCAATCCCATTGACGGATTTCTTTCGATGACCATGAAACGGATGAAACAAAGAGTCACATACCTCTGTTTTGAGCTTTCATTTTCTTTTGCTTAGAAGAAAAATGATAGAATTAGTTTAGTTTTTCCTGTTTTCTGTTTTAGCGTCCCGGAGAAAAATACCTCGAAACTAAAAGTTCTCCGATGGTCCTGAAAATTTAGTATGATTTTTTTCTGGAATTTTTTAAAATTACTGGGCCTGAGAGCTGGCCTGGGGGCCAGACCAGTGGGCCACAAGCCCTGCCACCGCCACCTACCCCCTGGTGGCGGAGTGCAAGCTTGTGGGGCCCACAAGCACCCCCTCCACTCATTCCAGCTCCCAGCCTCTTCTTCCACCTCTAGAAAAAATTGTTTCGCAGCTCAAACCCGTGTTCTTGCTCATTTGGTTGTGATTTTCGATCTCCTTTCTCAAAGCACCATTCTCCGAACCGTTTTGGGGAAATTACTCCTTGGTAAGTGACTCCTTCATTGGTCCAATTAGTTTTTTCTCTAGTTGTTTATCCGTCGCGTATTCTTGCTACCTTGGTGACCCTGTTCTTGAGCTAGAAATGTTGATTTTAGCTGGTCCCAAGTAGTTTTAGGGCGTGATACGGTCTCTAGGCACTAGTAGGAGTAGTTGCTACAAGTTGGATTAATCCTTATTCACTTTTCTTTCGAAGTCTCTAAAAATTTCAGAATTTTTCAGAGCTAGAAAAAGGAAAAGATGAGGAGGTTCTTGAGAGGCTCTTCAAGCCGTAACCCCAAGGAGGATGAGAAGAACCACCCCAAGTACGTAGTCCCTCGAGTCACAGAAGTTCGAGCATGTGAGTGGCCAAGTGATGAATTTTTGCGCGCCGTCGGACTTTATGAAGACTTTTATTACTTGGTGGAGAACGCAGGTCTTACTGCGTTCGTTGAAGATAAGTGCTCACAATACCTCCTCCTCACCAATATTTTCGTTCAAAGCTTCAACTTTTATCCGAGGAAGAATCCTCCCATGGTTGAGTTCATGATATACGATGTCCCCCAGTGCATGACGCTGCAGGATTTTTGCAATGTATGCAAATTACCTCATGTTGGGGGTATCCGTGACCCTCGTCCACGGGACTTGGAGGATTTCATTCATTCTATTGCTGTTGGAGAGGAGAGAGGAGTGTCTCGCGCTAGAATTGCTAGCATACATTGTCCTGTGCTTCGGTACTTCTCATTATTTGTGGGAAAATGTTTGATTGGCCGTGGGGAGGCTGGATCACTTAGTTCTCCAGACCTTGCGGTTCTGCGCGAAGGCCTTTATAACGATAAGACTTATAGCTTGGGCGCTATAGTAGCTCAACGGTTGAACCTGAACCGTTCTAAAGGTGTTGTCTATGGAGGTATCTATGCTACCCATCTTGCCAGACAATTTGAGATAACCATTAGACTCGGAGAGGAAGGAGAGATGCTTCTCCCTGAGAAATATCTGGATTATGACAACATGGTTCGCCATGATTTTTTGGATAGAGATGCTAGTAGACGGATGATTTATAACCTGGTATTTAGTCAGGGTACTCGAGAGACTATTACTTTGCCTGCTCCTTCTTTGTCCGATCTTCATGTAGGCAGGTACACTATTATGCCCGTGGACATCTACGCATATTGGGGCTTGGCCCAACCACAGGCGCCCGTGCCCGAGCCGCGAGTCGAGTACCAGACGCCAGTTTATCAGTGGGAGCCAGATGAGCTCACACAGCAGTGGCATCCATAGTCTGCTCCGGAGTATCCTGGAGCTGGTTATTTCCCACCTTGGGAGTAGGCCAAGCTAGGCCAAAAGCCTAAGCTTGGGGGAGTACGTGTTCTCACCGACTTTACATTCATGCCTATGCTTTCACTTTGTTAGCTGGTGTTTACACTTTGCCACTGTATTATCCATGCTAGTTTATTTTCGTTTTCTTGTTTTCTTGTTTTGTGTCCTTTTGAGAAAACCCAAAAATATTTTTCTTTCTTATTTTGCTTGTTGGGAGCTTTCCCGTGTAAATAGTTTTCATTTTCTTTGCGTCAAGGTAGAAGATATTGGTTAAATTGTTTATTGGTTCTTACATGCTTACCTGTTTAGCTTTCAAATAGCCATATTACTTTGTCTTCTCCTTTGTGTTTGCCTGCAGATTCAGCTTAGTCCAATGCACGAGCACTCTTATTATCGTTCACATCATTCGATCGTGCAAATGAAAGGTGAGAATGATGATATATGATGAAGTGACTGAGACTGAAAAGCTGGTATGAACTCTATCTATTTTTTTTGTAAATATGACTAGCTTGTCGACCCAGATTTAGCTTTGTCGTGAGAGAACCATGTTTGCAATGACAACTTAGAGATCATAGTTTCTGATGCCATGCTTATTTAGCTGAGAGCTTATAATGGTTTTGTTGGAATTATGCCCTAGAGGCAATAATAAATATAGTTATTATTATAATTCCTGTATCAAGATAATCGTTTATTATCCATGCTATAATTGTATTGAATGAAGACTCATTTACATGTGTGGATACATAGACAAAACACCGTCCCTAGCAAGCCTCTAGTTGGCTAGCCAGTTGATCAAAGATAGTCGGTGTCTTATGATTATGAACAAGGTGTTGTTGCTTGATAACTGGATCACGTCATTAGGAGAATCACGTGATGGACTAGACCCAAACTAATAGACGTAGCATGTTGATCATGTCATTTTGTTGCTACTGTTTTCTGCGTGTCAAGTATTTATTCCTATGACCATGAGATCATATAACTCACTGACACCGGAGGAATGCTTTGTGTGTATCAAACGTCGCAACGTAACTGGGTGACTATAAAGATGCTCTACAGGTATCTCCGAAGGTGTTAGTTGAGTTAGTATGGATCAAGACTGGGATTTGTCACTCCGTGTGAACGGAGAGGTATCTCGGGGCCCACTCGGTAATACAACATCACACACAAGCCTTGCAAGCAATGTAACTTAGTGTAAGTTGCGGGATCTTGTATTACGGAACGAGTAAAGAGACTTGCCGGTAAACGAGATTGAAATAGGTATACGGATACTGACGATCGAATCTCGGGCAAGTAACATACCGAAGGATAAAGGGAATTACATACGGGATTATATGAATCCTTGACACTGAGGTTCAAACGATAAGATCTTCGTAGAATATGTAGGATCCAATATGGGCATCGAGGTCCCGCTATTGGATATTGACCGAGGAGTATCTCGGGTCATGTCTACATAGTTCTCGAACCCGCAGGGTTTGCACACTTAAGGTTCGACGTTGTTTTATGCGTATTTGAGTTATATGGTTGGTTACCGAATGTTGTTCGGAGTCCCGGATGAGATCACGGGCGTCACGAGGGTTTCCGGAATGGTCCGGAAACGAAGATTGATATATAGGATGACCTCATTTGATTACCGGAAGGTTTTCGGAGTTACCGGGAATGTACCGGGAATGACGAATGGGTTCCGGGAGTTCACCGGGGGGGGGGGGGGGGGCAACCCACCCCGGGGAAGCCCATAGGCCTTGAGGGTGGCACACCGGCCCTTAGTGGGCTGGTGGGACAGCCCAAAAGGGCTCTATGCGCCAAGAAGAAAAAATCAAGAGAAAAAAAAAAAAAGAGGAGGAGGTGGGAAGGAAGGGGGACTCCCTCCCACCAAACCAAGTCCAACTCGGTTTGGGGGGGGGGGGAGTCCTCCCCCCTTGGACTAGGCCGACCCCCTTGGGGCTCCTTGAGCCCCAAGGCAAGGTCCCCTCCCTCCCACCTATATATACGGAGGTTTTAGGGCTGATTTGAGACGACTTTTCCACGGCAGCCCGACCACATACCTCCACTGTTTTTCCTCTAGATCGCGTTTCTGCGGAGCTCGGGCGGAGCCCTGCTGAGACAAGGTCATCACCAACCTCCGGAGCGCCGTCATGCTGCCGGAGAACTCTTCTACCTCTCCGTCTCTCTTGCTGGATCAAGAAGGCCGAGATCATCGTCGAGCTGTACGTGTGCTGAACGCGGAGGTGCCGTCCGTTCGGTACTAGATCGTGGGACTGATCGCAGGATTGTTCGCGGGGCGGATCGAGGGACGTGAGGACGTTCCACTACATCAACCGCGTTCACTAATGCTTCTGCTGTACGATCTACAAGGGTACGTAGATCACTCATCCCCTCTTGTAGATGGACATCACCATGATAGGTCTTCGTGCGCGTAGGAAATTTTTTGTTTCCCATGCGACGTTCCCCAACAGTGGCATCATGAGCTAGGTTCATGCGTAGATGTCTTCTCGAGTAGAACACAAAAGTTTTTGTGGGCGGTGATGTGCGTTTTGCTGCCCTCCTTAGTCTTTTCTTGATTCCGCGGTATTGTTGGATTGAAGCGGCTTGGACCGACATTACTCGTACGCTTACGAGAGACTGGTTTCATCGTTACGAGTAACTCCGTTGCTCAAAGATGACTGGCAAGTGTCGGTTGCTCCAACTTTAGTTGAATCAGATTTGACCGAGGAGGTCCTTGGATGAGGTTAAATAGCAACTCATATATCTCCGTTGTGGTGTTTGCCTAAGTAAGATGCGATCCTACTAGATACCCATGGTCACCACGTAAAACATGCAACAACAAAATTAGAGGACGTCTAACTTGTTTTTGCAGGGTATGCTTGTGATGTGATATGGCCAATGATGTGATGTGATATATTGGATGTATGAGATGATCATGTTGTAATAGAAATATCGACTTGCACGTCGGTGGTACGACAACCGGCAGGAGCCATAGGGTTGTCTTTATACTAACGTGTGTGCTTGCAGATGCGTTTACTATTTTGCTAGGATGTAGCTTTAGTAGTAATAGCATGAGTAGCACGACAACCCCGATGGCAACACGTTGATGGAGATCATGGTGTGGCGCCGGTGACAAGAAGATCGTGCCGGTGCTTTGGCGATGGAGATCAAGAAGCACGTGATGATGGCCATATCATGTCACTTATGAATTGCATGTGATGTTAATCCTTTTATGCACCTTATTTTGCTTAGAACGACGGTAGCATTATGAGGTGATCTCTCACTAAAATTTCAACACGAAATTGTGTTCTCCCCGACTGTGCACCGTTGCTACAGTTCGTCGTTTCGAGACACCACGTGATGATCGGGTGTGATAGACTCAACGTTCACATACAACGGGTGCAAAACAGTTGCGCACGCGGAACACTCGGGTTAAGCTTGACGAGCCTAGCATGTGCAGACATGGCCTCGGAACACATGAGACCGAAAGGTCGATCATGAATCATATAGATGATATGATTAGCATAGGGATGCTTACCACTGAAACTATACTCAACTCACGTGATGATCGGACTTGAGCTAGTGTAAGTGGATCATGAACCACTCAAATGACTAGAGAGATGTACTTTTTGAGTGGGAGTTTAGCAAATAATTTGATTAAGTTAAACTCTAATTATCTTGAACATAGTCTAAGTCCACTTTGAATATATTTGTGTTGTAGATCATGGCTCACGCGACAGTCATCCTGAATTTTAATACGTTCCTAGAGAAAGCTAAGTTGAAAGATGATGGAAGCAACTTTGTAGACTGGGCTCGTAATCTTAAGCTAATCTTACAAGCTGGGAAGAAGGATTATGTCCTTAATGCTGCGTTAGGAGATGAACCACCCGCTACGGCTGGTCAAGATGTTAAGAACGCTTGGTTAGCACGTAAGGAGGACTACTCAATAGTTCAATGTGCAGTCTTGTATGGCTTAGAACCGGGACTTCAACGTCGCTTTGAGCGTCATGGAGCATTTGAGATGTTCCAGGAGTTGGAGTTTATCTTTCAGAAGAACGCCCGGATCGAGAGGTATGAGACCTCCGATAAATTCTATGCTTGCAAGATGGAGGAAAACTCATCTGTCAGTGAACATGTGCTCAAAATGTCTGGGTACTCAAACCGTCTAGCTGAGCTGGGGATTGAACTCCCGCAAGAAGCTATCACTGACAGAATCCTTCAATCACTGCCACCAAGCTATAAAGGCTTTGTGTTGAACTACAACATGCAAGGGATGAACAAGTCTCCCGGCGAGTTGTTTGCGATGCTGAAAGTCGCAGAGTCTGAACTCCGTAAAGAGCATCAATTGTTGATGGTGAATAAGACCACTAGTTTCAAGAGAAACGGCAAAGGCAAGAAGGGCAATTCGAATAAGAGCGGCAAGCCTGTTGCCAATCCGACGAAGAAACCCAAAGCTGGACCTAAGCCGGAAACGGAGTGTTACTATTGCAAGGGTATGGGTCACTGGAAGCGCAATTGCCCCAAGTATCTGGCAGATAAGAAGGCGGGCAAAGAAAAATCAGGTATATTTGATATACATGTTATTGATGTGTACTTAACCGGCTCTCGTAGTAGTCCCTGGGTATTCGATACCGGTTTTGTTGCTCATATTTGCAACTCGAAACAGGAACTGCGGAATAGGCGAAGGCTGGCGAAAGATGAAGTGACGATGGGCGTAGGAAATGGTTCCAAGGTTGATGCAATCGCCGTCGGCACAGTGTCACTTCAGTTACCGTCAGGATTAGTGATGAACTTAAATCATTGTTATTTAGTGCCTGCGTTGAGCATGAACATTATATCTGGATCTTGTTTATTGCGAGACGGTTACTCTTTTCAGTCAGAGAATAATGGTTGTTCTATTTCTATGAGTAACATCTTTTATGGTCATGCACCGAATGTGAAAGGATTGTTCATATTGAATCTTGATAGCGATACGCATATACATAACATTGAGACCAAAAGAGTTAGAGTTAACAATGATAGCGCCATATTTTTGTGGCACTGCCGCTTAGGTCATATTGGTGTAAAGCGCATGAAGAAACTCCATGCTGATGGACTTTTGGAGTCACTTGACTTTGATTCACTTGACACGTGCGAACCATGCCTCATGGGCAAGATGACTAAGACTCCGTTCTCAGGAACAATGGAGCGTGCAAGTGACTTGTTGGAAATCATACATACCGATGTGTGTGGTCCGATGAGCGTGGAGGCACGCGGCGGATATCGTTATTTTCTCACCTTCACTGACGATTTAAGTAGATATGGTTATGTCTACTTGATGAAGCACAAGTCTGAAACATTTGAAAAGTTCAAGCAATTTCAGAGTGAAGTGGAAAATCATCGTAACAAGAAGATCAAGTTCCTACGGTCTGATTGTGGGGGTGAATATCTGAGTTTCGAGTTTGGTGTTCACTTAAGACAATGTGGAATTGTTTCACAGTTAACACCGCCTGGAACACCACAGCGTAATGGTGTGTCCGAACGTCGTAATCGTACTCTATTAGAGATGGTGCGATCTATGATGTCTCTTACTGATTTGTCGTTATCATTTTGGGGCTATGCATTAGAAACAGCTGCGTTCACTTTAAATAGGGCACCATCAAAATCCGTTGAGACGACACCATACGATCTGTGGTATGGCAAAAGGCCAAAGTTGTCGTTTCTTAAAGTTTGGGGATGTGATGCTTATGTCAAAAAGCTTCAGCCTGAAAAGCTGGAACCCAAAGCGGAAAAGTGCGTCTTCATAGGTTACCCAAAAGAGACAGTTGGGTACACCTTCTATCTCAAATCCGAGGGCAAAGTGTTTGTTGCTAAAAACGGAGCTTTTCTCGAGAAGGAGTTTCTCTCGAGAGAATTGAGTGGGAGGAAGATAGAACTTGACGAGGTTGTCGAACCTCTCACCCCTCTGGATGGTGGCGCAGGGCAGGGGGAAACCTCTGTCATTGCAACGCCGGTTGAGGAGGAAGTTAATGATGATGATCATGAAACTCCAGTTCAAATTTCTGTCGAACCACGCAGGTCGACGAGACCACGTGCTGCTCTAGAGTGGTACGGTAATCCCGTCTTATCAATCATGTTGTTAGACAACAATGAACCTGCGAATTATGAAGAAGCAATGGTGGGCCCAGATTCCAACAAATGGCTAGAAGCAGTGAAATCCGAGATAGGATCCATGTATGAGAACAAAGTGTGGACTTTGGAGGTACTGCCTGAGGGCCGCAAGGCTATTCAGAACAAATGGATCTTTAAGAGGAAGACGGACGCTGACGACAATGTGACCGTTTATAAAGCTCGACTTGTGGCAAAGGGTTTTTCACAAGTTCAAGGAGTTGACTACGATGAGACATTCTCACCCGTAGCGATGCTTAAGTCCGTCAGAATCATGTTAGCAATAGCTGCATTTTTCGATTATGAAATCTGGCAGATGGATGTCAAAACGGCGTTCCTTAACGGTTTCCTTAAGGAAGAGTTGTATATGATACAACCCGAAGGTTTTGTCGATCCTAAGAATGCTAACAAGGTGTGCAAGCTCCAGCGATCCATTTATGGACTGGTGCAAGCATCTCGGAGTTGGAACAAACGCTTTGATGAGGTGATCAAAGCATTTGGGTTTATACAAGTGGTTGGAGAATCTTGTATTTACAAGAAAGTGAGTGGGAGCTCTGTGGCGTTTCTAATATTATATGTGGATGCCATATTACTGATTGGAAACAACGTAGAGTTTTTAGAGAGCATAAAGGATTACTTGAATAAAAGTTTCTCTATGAAGGACCTAGGAGAAGCTGCTTACATTCTAGGCATTAAGATCTATAGGGATAGATCAAAACGCCTGATAGGACTTTCACAAAGCACATACCTTGATAAAGTTTTGAAGAGGTTCAAAATGGAATAGTCCAAGAAAGGGTTCTTGCCAGTTCTACAAGGTACGAGATTGAGTAAGACTCAGTGCCCAGCAACTGATGAAGATAGAGAGCATATGCGCTCCGTCCCCTATGCTTCAGCCATAGGTTCTATCATGTATGTGATGCTGTGCACTAGACCGGATGTTAGCCTGGCCATAAGTATGGCAGGTAGGTTCCAGAGTAATCCAGGAGTGGATCACTGGACAGCGGTCAAGAATATCCTGAAGTACCTGAAAAGGACTAAGGATATGTTTCTCGTGTATGGAGGTGACGAAGAGCTCGCCGTAAAAGGTTACGTCGATGCAAGCTTTGACACAGATCCGGACGACTCTAAGTCACAAACCGGATACGTATTTATTCTTAATGGGGGTGCAGTAAGCTGGTGCAGTTCCAAGCAAAGCGTCGTAGCAGATTCTACATGTGAAGCGGAGTACATGGCTGCCTCGGAGGCGGCTAAGGAGGGTGTCTGGATGAAGCAGTTCATGACGGATCTTGGAGTGGTGCCAAGCGCACTGAATCCAATAACCTTGTTCTGTGACAACACTGGTGCCATTGCCTTAGCAAAGGAACCACGGTTTCACAAGAAGACCAGACACATCAAACGACGCTTCAACCTCATCCGCGACTACGTCGAGGGAGAGGACGTGAATATATGCAAAGTGCACACGGATCTGAATATAGCGGACCCGCTGACTAAACCTCTTCCACGGCCAAAGCATGATCAACACCAGAACTGTACGGGTGTTAGATTTATTACAATGTAATTCACATGGTGATGTGAGGGCTAGATTATTGACTCTAGTGCAAGTGGGAGACTGTTGGAATTATGCCCTAGAGGCAATAATAAATATAGTTATTATTATAATTCCTGTATCAAGATAATCGTTTATTATCCATGCTATAATTGTATTGAATGAAGACTCATTTACATGTGTGGATACATAGACAAAACACCGTCCCTAGCAAGCCTCTAGTTGGCTAGCCAGTTGATCAAAGATAGTCGGTGTCTTATGATTATGAACAAGGTGTTGTTGCTTGATAACTGGATCACGTCATTAGGAGAATCACGTGATGGACTAGACCCAAACTAATAGACGTAGCATGTTGATCATGTCATTTTGTTGCTACTGTTTTCTGCGTGTCAAGTATTTATTCCTATGACCATGAGATCATATAACTCACTGACACCGGAGGAATGCTTTGTGTGTATCAAACGTCGCAACGTAACTGGGTGACTATAAAGATGCTCTACAGGTATCTCCGAAGGTGTTAGTTGAGTTAGTATGGATCAAGACTGGGATTTGTCACTCCGTGTGAACGGAGAGGTATCTCGGGGCCCACTCGGTAATACAACATCACACACAAGCCTTGCAAGCAATGTAACTTAGTGTAAGTTGCGGGATCTTGTATTACGGAACGAGTAAAGAGACTTGCCGGTAAACGAGATTGAAATAGGTATACGGATACTGACGATCGAATCTCGGGCAAGTAACATACCGAAGGACAAAGGGAATGACATACGGGATTATATGAATCCTTGGCACTGAGGTTCAAACGATAAGATCTTCGTAGAATATGTAGGATCCAATATGGGCATCGAGGTCCCGCTATTGGATATTGACCGAGGAGTCTCTCGGGTCATGTCTACATAGTTCTCGAACCCGCAGGGTCTGCACACTTAAGGTTCGACGTTGTTTTATGCGTATTTGAGTTATATGGTTGGTTACCGAATGTTGTTCGGAGTCCCGGATTAGATCACGGACGTCACGAGGGTTTCCGGAATGGTCCGGAAACGAAGATTGATATATAGGATGACCTCATTTGATTACCGGAAGGTTTTCGGAGTTACCGGGAATGTACCGGGAATGACGAATGGGCTCCGGGAGTTCACCGGGGGGGGCAACCCACCCCGGGGAAGCCCATAGGCCTTGAGGGTGGCACACCAGCCCTTAGTGGGCTGGTGGGACAGCCCAAAAGGGCTCTTTGCGCCAAGAAGAAAAAATCAAGAGAAAAGAAAAAAAAAGAGGAGGAGGTGGGAAGGAAGGGGGACTCCCTCCCACCAAACCAAGTCCAACTCGGTTTGGGGGGGGGGATTCCTCCCCCCTTGGACTCGGCCGACCCCCTTGGGGCTCCTTGAGCCCCAAGGCAAGGTCCCCTCCCTCCCACCTATATATACGGAGGTTTTAGGGCTGATTTGAGACGACTTTTCCACGGCAGCCCGACCACATACCTCCACGGTTTTTCCTCTAGATCGCGTTTTTGCGGAGCTCGGGCGGAGCCCTGCTGAGACAAGGTCATCACCAACCTCCGGAGCGCCGTCACGCTGCTGGAGAACTCTTCTACCTCTCCGTCTCTCTTGCTGGATCAAGAAGGCCGAGATCATCGTCGAGCTGTACGTGTGCTGAACGCGGAGGTGCCGTCCGTTCGGTACTAGATCGTGGGACTGATCGCGGGATTGTTCGCGGGGCGGATCGAGGGACGTGAGGACCTTCCACTACATCAACTGCGTTCACTAACGCTTCTGCTGTACGATCTACAAGGGTACGTAGATCACTCATCCCCTCTCGTAGATGGACATCACCATGATAGGTCTTCGTGCGCGTAGGAAAATTTTTGTTTCCTATGCGACGTTCCCCAACAGGTTTGTCTTGAATGCCAACATAGATTTTGGGATGACTATGATGTAGTATGATAGGATGGTATTCTCCTTTGAATGTATCAAGTGGCTTGACTTGGCGCATGTTCATGCATGTAGTTGAAACAAAATTAACATAGCCTCTATGATGTTCGTGTTCATGGTGATTTACATCATGTTCATGCTTGCATTCAATGTTAGTCAAACTCATTGCATCTTGATGACTGTTGTCGCTCTCTAGTTGGTCGCTTCCCAGTCTTTTGCTAGCCTTCACTTGTACTAAGCGGAATACTGCTTGTGCATCCACTTCCATAAACCCAAAAGTTTTTCCATGAGAGTCCACCATACCTACCTATTTGCGGTATCTACCTGCCGTTCCAAGTAAATTTGCATGTGCTATTCTCTAAACCTTCAAGAAATAATCTGTTTTGCATGCCCGAACCGCTCATGTGGTGACAGGGGGCTATTGGTATCTTCCATGCTAGGAGTGTTATCCTCGACATGTGTTTATTCACTGTCATTCACGAGAAAGGGGCCGGTAATTGGAATGCCCAGTTCCACGCTTAAATCGAAAACATAACTATAAAACAAGACTCCCCCCGGATTGATGTTAGTATGGACGGTACCCGAGGATTCGGCTAGCCGTAGAGTGTGATTGATTGGTGGTGGGGGAGTTAAAACTTTACTTTTCTGTTTGGGAACCGCCTATAGCATGAGTAGCATGGAAGATATTGAGAACTCTTGGTCATTGCGCTGACAATGAAAGCATGCCACCCAAAATTATTATCTCTGTTTTCAAAGCTTGAGCTCTGGCACCTCTGCAAATCAATGCTTCCCTCTGCGAAGGGCCTATCTATTTATTTTCCTGTTGAGTCATCCTCCTCTAATATAAGCACCAATTAGAGAGCACCTCTGTCATTTTTATGCTTTGCTTTTGATTGATATTGAGTATGACTATGACTGGATCTTCGTTGCTAAGAATTACAATGTTTAGTAAGCCCCTTATCTTTGAAAGTCCTCTGCATTTATGTTTTGCGGTCTCAGAAAGAGCTAGCGAGATACCACCTATTCATATTGCTTCATGCTTGTTTTGATTGAAGTGTTGGTATTTGAAACTCATTATTATTTGCTCGTTAGCTGATTATGCCATTGGTATTAGTTTACCGTGAGACCGTTGTGTCACTTGCTTATGTGGTTAACTTGTGATCTTGCTGAAATTCTGGTTATGAGTTAGACATAGTTGCAACAACAAGATCAAACATAGTTTGTCAAAGTTTTTCTTTCTCTGTCAGTTTGTCAACTGAGTTGCTTGAGGACAAGCAGGGTTTTAAGTTCGGGGGAGTTGATACGTCTCCATCGTATCTACTTTTCCAAACTCTTTTGCCCTTGTTTTGGACTCTAATTTGCATGATTTGAATGGAACTAACCTGGACTGACGCTGTTTTCAGCAGAATTGCCTTGGTGTTATTTTTGTGCACAAATCAAAGTTCTCCAAACGACCTGAGAAATTACGGGGAGCAGTTTTGGAAAATATGAAAAATATCTGCGCCAAGTTCCACCTGAGGGGGTGGGCCAGTGGGCCACAAGCCCTGGCTCCGCCACCACCCCCTGGTGGCGGTGGGAAGGCTTGTGGGGCCCACACGGCTCTGCCGCCCCCAACCTCAGGTCTATAAGTTCACTTTCGTCCCAAAAAAAAAAGAGAAGTTTTCGTCGCGTTTGCGATACGGAGCCGCCGCCACCACCTGTTCTTCATCTGGAGGGCAGATTTGGAGTCCTTCTTGGGCTCCGTAGAGGGGAAATCGTCGCCATCATCATCAACAACCTTCTTCCCTCTCCATTTCCATGAAGCTCTTCGTCATTCGTGAGTAATCTATCCGTAGGCTCGCTGGGCGGTGATGAGTAGGATGAGATCTATCATGTAATCGAGTTAGTTTTGATGGGGATTGATCCCTAGTATCCACTATGTTCGGAGATTGATGTTGCTACTACTTTGCCATGCTTAATGCTTGTCACTAGGGCCCGAGTGCCATGATTTCAGATCTGAAATTATTATGTTGTCACCAATATATGTGTGTTTTAGATCCGATCTTGCAAGTTGTAGTTACCTACTATGTGTTATGATCTGGCAACCCCGGAGTGACAATAACCGGAACCACTCCTGGTGATGACCATAGTTTGAGGAGTTCATGTGTTCAACAAGTGCTAATGCGTTGGTCCGGTTCTTTATTAAAAGGAGAACCTTAATATCCCGTAGTTTCCTTTTGGACCCCGCTGCCACGGGAGGGATGGACAATAGATGTCATGCAAGTTCTTTTCCCTAAGCACGTATGACGACACACGGAATGCATACCTACATCACATTGACGAACGGGAGCTAGCCACATATCTCTCCGTGTTATAACTGTTGCATGACGAATATCATCCAAACAAATCACCGACCCATTGCCTACGAGTTTGTCCTACTGCTGCTATTACTTGTTTTGCTCTGCTGCTGTTACTACTGTTGCTGTTGCTGTTACTTGTCTTGCTGTGTTATTACTGTTGCTACTACTATCGCTTGCTACTGTTGCTACTTGCTACTGCTGTCACTACTGTTGTTCCTTGCCACTGCTATTACTCGTTACACTGCTGCTACCTGCTACAATCTTGATCGCTGGTTGTTGATGGGAACCGACAATTTCCGTCAACGAGGCAACTTGGCACCATTGATACAATCGTTAGAAATAGTCTTATGTGTCAATAGATCGTTTCCGACACCGTTGTTATCATACTACTTTGCTGTTATTACTTTGCTTGCAGATACTAATCTTTCAGGTGCGGTTGAATCAGACAAATTCAGCTGCTAATACTCGAGAGTATTCTCTCACCTCCTGTCTGGTGTACCAACAAATTTGGGTCGAATACTCTACCCTCGAAAACTGCTGCGAACCCACGCGCTGGTGGGCCGTCAACAACATTCTTCTAGTTCCATTACCGGGGGGTGCTAGCAGCATTCTTCTGGTGCCGTTGCAGGGAAAGGTTTGTTGTCACAGAATCGGCATTCGTCTAGCTATTGCTAGAGAGTGCCAGTCATACATCCATTGCCGGTTCATCTTCATTACACAAGACCGAAAAGACCAAATTAATACAAGTTCACACATAAGGTTCATACACACTTATTCTCATAAACCAACATACAAGAGTTTCTAGCTAAAGCATTTAAATGCAACAACAAATGCGATCAAGATTGTAACTAAGGTAACAATTGGTCCAACAACATTGTGATACCAAGCCTCTTTATTAAGGGCATATTTTCTAATCCTTCTAATCTTCCAGCGTATTGCATCCATCTTGATCTTGTGATCATCGACGACATCGGCAACATACAACTTCAATTTTATCTTCTCTTCTTCAATTCTTTTCAATTTTTCTTTCAAATACTCAATTTATTTTTCAACTAAATTTAACTTGTTGACAAGAGGGTCGGTTGCAATTTCTGCTTCACATACCTCCTAGATACAAATATCTATGTCAACTGGATGGGCATAATTGGCATATAAATGAGAAATACAACACATAGTTATAAATGAGAATATACCACATCCGAATGATAAACCGGACGAGGGCCGACGGGGACGGATATCAAGACCATGACACCATGTATAACAAAATCATACAGGTAAGAAAAATATCTAAATCATACAAAAATAAGATTTTTTTGGAATAAAAAGGATAAAAATAAGAGGATCACCAAGGTGGTGCCGACAACGAGACGGTGTGGGCGATCGACGGTGGTTAGGACGGAGATGGGAAGGAACTAAGTAAACCAGACCTACACTTATGCAAACTAAGAAGTTAATTTGAGCTCAGATTGCATATAAATCAAATAAACTCCCACATAATTACTCCCAAACTAAAACCCACAAATCACTATACAATTATGGAGAATTTAGCAATGAGAGATGAAATGACAAAGTTGCTAACCTTTGTGAACACTTGGATTGGATGGGGTGCCTCAAATCTTGACAAGTCTGGGGGAAAATGGAGGATGAACTCGAACAAGGGAAGAAAACAGAGGAGAGAAAGGGGAAATAGAGAGCTTGGGCTCGGGCTGGATGAAGCAGTGTATATAAGAATACTTTTAGTCCCGGTTGGTGATACAAACTGGGAGTAAAGATCTATCTCTAGTCCCGGTTTGTATTACCAACCGGGACTAATGGCCCTCGCACGGGCCCCAGCCTGACAAAACCCTCGCACCACCCCTTTAGTCCCGGTTCGTAGCACAAATTGAGACTAGAGGTTACTAATAAACTGGGACTAAAAGCATACCTCAGGAACCAAGACTAATGGTCACATTAGTACTGGTTCAAAAGCAAACCGGGACTAATAGTCCAAACGCAAGGTCTGTTTTCTATTAGTGGTACAATACGGATAAAACCCGAAACTTTTCCGGTAGCCAAAATAGGACTTCTAATATATAAATATTTACCTCCGGACCATTCCAGAGCTCCTCGTGATATCCGGGATCTCATCCGAGAATCCGAACAACATTCGGTCTCCAACGTACATATCCCAATACTACTCTAGCGTCACCGAACGTTAAGTGTGCAGACCCTACGAGTTCGAGAACTATGCATACATGACCGAGACACCTCTATGGTCAATGACCAATAGCGGGACCTGAATGACCATATTGGTTCTTACATATTCTACGAAGATCTTTATCGGTCGAACCACGATGTCAAGGATTCAATCAATCACGTATACTATTCCCTTTGTCCATCGGTATGTTACTTGCCCGCGATTCGATCGTTGGTATCTCCATACCTAGTTCAATCTCATTATTGGAACGTCTCTTTACTCGTTCCGTAATACAAGATCCCATGACTAAATCCTTAGTCACATTGCTTGCAAGATCATTGTGATGTTGTATTATTGAGTGGGCCCATAGATACCTCTTCGTCATACGGAGTGACAAATCCCAGTCTCGATTCACGCCAACCCAACACACACCTTCGGAGATACCTGTAGAGCACCTTTATATTCACTCAGTTACGTTGTGACGTTTGATAGACACAAGGCATTCCTCTGATGCCCGGGAGTTGCATGATCTCATGGTCATAGAAATAGATACTTGACATACAGAAAACAGTAGGAATGACACGATCACATACTACGTTCATAGTTTGGGTCTTGTCCATCACATCATTCTCCTAATGATGTGATCCCATTATCAAATGACAACTCATGTCTATGGTCGGGAAACCTGGACCATCTTTGATTAACGAGCTAGTCCTTAAAGGCTTACTAGCGACAGTGTGTTGTCTATGTATCCGCACATGTATTTGAGTTTTCAATCAATACAATTATAACATGGATAATAAACGATTATCATGAACAAGGAAATATAATAATAACTAATTCATTTTTGCCTCTAGGGCATATTTCTAAATTTATCCGATGTAATCCTCTTTTTCTTTGTGTATGTTGTGATCCATGAATTTCATTGGAAGTAATTGAATCTTTTTTGAATTTTATTATGCATGATTATTATAGCTTCGTATTTCACTCTGATCTGTCCATTTGGTTTGCCAGACTAGGTTGATTTATCTTCAACGGGAGTGGTGCACTTCAGTAGGTTCAATCTGGTAGTGCTCTATATCCCAATGATAGAAGGGGACACGGCACGTATTTGTATTGTTTCTACTAAGGGTAAAACAACGAGGTCTGAACATATTGATTGTCTTACTTTGTCTACATGATGTTATCTTCGTCCAAGCATTACTCTGCTATTCATGAACGTAATACCTAGAGAGGCAAGCATAGAAGCGCTCTCGAAGTGGAGTAATAGTAGTTGTTGCATGATCGTTTCAGTCTACTTGTTTATGTATGTGATGCCTATATACATATAATCATTGTCATGAATAATATGTCATAACTATATGCTATTCTTTCAATTGTCCCATAATAATTTGTTTACCCACTGTGTGCTATGTTTGAGAGAGAAACCTCTAACAAAAACTATTGCCCCAGGGTCTAACTTAACCCGATTGTTGAAAACTCAATTTACCTTGCCGCACTTCATTTACTTTTTATATACTTTTTATATCCTTGCAAGTAACGAGTTCAAGGGGCTTGACAACTGTCTTGCCCAAGTTGGGTGCAAGTGTTTGGTTCTATGTGTATAGGTGGTGGCGATGAGAGTTTGCTTGCTTCTCCTATTGGTTCGATAACCTCGGTTCTCACTGAGGGAAATATTGGTCTCTACTATATTGCAGCTCCCCTCCTCTTTGGGGAAACCGAACACAGTTTACAAGTAGCAGGAAGAATTTGTGACATCATTACCGGAGAGACATCATCAAATTCTTATCAGGTCCCTTCATAAAAAATGTCATTCACTTGGTCTACTTTTTTACTTTCATAGTTTGCTTGTTTTGATGATGTTATGGATTATATTGGTGGGTATAATTCATGGAGAAGTTGAAATAAAGTAGTTATTATGCATTAATTACCACATTCAACTAGTTTTAATTGTGAATGAAAATGAATAATATACTTAATCAGAGTTTATTTATTACGGTAAATAATCATTAGATTGGGAGAAACAAGCCAACATTTGGTGAGATGCCTTCTATCTTTAGGGAACCAACACTCGTAGCGCTACTAAAGGTTTATGATAGTTGTATTTAGCTACTTGAGAGGGACAACATATTGACAACTATTCTGTGCTTGCTATAATCAACTAAAGTTTCATGCTTACTCTGATTCCACATAGACGGGTGATCCCGTTGATCGTTGATCTTCCATAGAGACTGCCTTTTTCTTGGATCTTCTCTCATTGCATGGAAACCCAAGAAACAATATTTTGTATCTCATTCTAGCGCTCAAGCAGAGCTTTGAGCCCTTGCTACTACCACCTAAGAAATAGTATGGCTTAGTGTCTCTTAGCTCATACAACACTTCTGTGTGATAGAACATTTGCAATTCAAATTGCAAATGATCCAATCTAGCTTGAACCGACTAAACAAATTGGGATGTATGCATCGTTTACGCACTTTGATTATGAGGAGAGGACCATCGAGCTCCAATTCATTCCTCCGGAGCTTCAAGTGGCATATTTCTTCACTAAGGCTCAAACTCAAGAACAACATAGACTTCATATTCTCAAACTCAATGTATTAGATCCACCATGAGTTTGGGAGAGGGGTGCTAAGTATATAGTAGTATATCTTTGTTTTAACCTTTTGACCTCTTTAGGCCCGATAGCATAGTTTGTCCCAAGGGCGATATATCTTGTGTATATCTATGCTCTTGGAGTAAAGATGGATCACGTTGGCCAGTCCTCTTTCTATTCTAACAATGATATGGTAAGGGACGGTAGGTGCATTGAGTGGTAGTAATATGGTAGTTCACATATAGGGCGGGGAGGGGCATAGATGGATTCGATGTTACATACTCCCTCCGTCCGGTGAAAAGTGTACATATAGACATTTTAGGACAAATTATGAAGTGGGATAAAAAATGCATTGAAAAGGTGCAAGCCACCATCTCTCTCCTCTTTAGTTATCCAACCCACAATGAACTAACTGCATGTAAAAATTAAGGAGACTATATGTAAAATGCTATTGGTCTTAATTACCGTGTGATGAGAGAGAAACATTTTTTCTACTTTAAAATGCATTGAGAAGATAAAAGTACACTCTTTTGTGGACAAATTTTAAAGCCAAATGTAGACTTGGATGCTACATTGGTTAATTACGGCTGCATGTTGGATGGCACGTCACACAGTAGACACATAACAAATCTAATTCTACACTACATAAAATGACTTGAATGACACATGTTGCAGCCCACACCCTGATTAAAGAGTCCTATCCGTCTAACGCAACAACTGAATCTGATTGAATTACAATGAGACTGTTGTTGGCATGTGTAGCATTTAGTGAGTACGTGACTTTTTAGTTGAGTTGTGTTCATAAATTGTTGTAAAAATTAGACAAGAAAATGGAACATTTGTATTGATAAAAATAGACAAAAGCTGGTTAAAGATTGAAAATATCATAACCCATTGTAGTTGCGAATAAAGCCTAACATTCTGGTAGCGGCCCAAGCAGCGTCCAAGCATATGTGTTTCAAGGTTTCTTCAAGTATAAATGGAAAATTTAGAAGCACTAGAATAAGTATGTTATATGTGATATGCAAATAAAATACACAAACAAACATGACTTGTTATGTTGATGCAATAGATTTGCATGGATCGCTAAATTGTGTGCCACACCGAGCATTTGGTCTCTATGGATATCATACAATTTGATCCGATTATTTGTTGCTTGCAACCGCTTCATTTTTTTAGTTATCTCATGTTTGTATTCTTGGAGCTTAAATTTTGTTTTTTCATCATTCAAATTGGCCGAACATAAGTATTTGATTTTGAAATAGTCTAAGAGTTATTCACTAATAGTTTTTATATACTTCCAAGAAATAAATTCAATGCTTCTTTCTTGTTAAGCTATACATTTTTTAATTTTCTCTACTAGGAAAAATAAAGACAGTTGGGGTGATCAAATCACCATCTTCAGTAGGAGCATGTACTGTTGCTCAATGTTCTCTACATTCTGAACCATGAACCACTTATATTATCGTCTATTTATCCAAATTGAAACTACATAGCTTCCTCATGCCTCCTACTCCTACATATGTAACCTACCTTTCACGAGCTTCCAAACTACAAATTTCTAATTGGTCCACTAGGAAAATTGTATGAATTGTTCTAGATTTTGGATTGTTGACATACAAGTCATGATATTTGCACCCATGTTTGTAAGTGTATATCTAGAGGTAAAAAGTGGAGGATAGACGTGTGTCTTTTAAAGACATGGATGGTACGGGTTTGCATGTGGCTATTAATATAGTCACGTCACTACCCTTCTATTGGTTGCGCAATAACTATCATACATCCATACTACTCCATCCGTCACAGTTTAGAAGGCATGCACATCTATCTAGATTGTTAATTTGACTTATATAAAATATATTGTATAACATAAAAATTATATCATTAGAAAATAGAACACCTAAAGTTTCTAATGATATACTTTTTTCTATATATGCCTTTCATTAAGTTGGTCAAATTAACGACCTAGGTAGATGTGTCGGACTTGTAAACTGAGAAATAGAGAGTAATGTTATGCCTTGCATGCACAACCAAGCTAGCAAACACGAGGGCTCATTAAGCCATGTATATGCCTAGCTTGACATACCAGCCCAAAAAATAGCACATTTACGTTATTATTAGAGGAGCCAAGAAACACTGTTTAGCATTTTTTGGTGGAGCTAAGAACATTTGGTGCCCTAGCAACCCTATGGGATACACTTTTGCATGGATTGATCCTTGCCAAAGACTAAATGTACAACCACTAGAGGGTCATATATATATGAGGGCTAGACACACCCTCACTACCTGACTCCATAGTTGGACCATTAGCAGGTCACCATTCCTAATCCCCATCATGCCTTGTCATCTTTGTTCACCCACCCTTCTCATTTTCTCCTTACCCCGTATCTAATTTTTTTTTGAAATATATTATTTCTATCTACTGAGAATTGTTGCCCATGTACAAGGACATGACTACAATTTGTGTATACGGGAGATAATGGCGTGATTCTCCTAAACCTAGACTCTAAGCAATTGCACATATGGAAGACAACAAAATGAGGTCAACTAGCTATGAGAAGAATATATCCATAGCTAATTGGTAGGTGAACATTGGATGGTTAATTCCGATAGCTGGTTCCCACGACTAGATCAGATCCATGCACTTTACTTTTTTTAGATTTCTTCTTCTCCTAGAAACAAAGTCATTGCTTCCATCAACACCATTAACGACCAACACTACACCATCCACATCATGATGATAGTGTTTGGTGAGGGACGAAAATGGAAACAACATTACAAGTCCAAGAAGACAAACATTCCAACTATGTTGTGGTGTCATTCAACACATTCTAATGAACTTTGGGGGACATTTGATTAATTTGATGAATGTGCAACTAAAATACTTTCAATAAGACATTCAATCATAAAATCTAAAATCAACTTTGATTTCAAATTTGGTCAATATCCTAGATTTTTTTTCCTCTATACTTCCAGAAGGTTTCTCTTTGGTTTTTTTATTGTTTTTCTTTTTTCTTTACATGTTCAATTTGGATCTTTTTCTGTTTCTCTTTTTGATTTTTTTTACAAAATCTATCAACATTTTTCAAAAATGATAGAAATTGTATTATGAAAAATCACAAATTTTAAAAAATGTTTGAGTTTTCATAAAAAAAATTGAAATATTTAAAAAACTTGAAAATTGATTGCATTTTAGAAAAATGTTCATTTTTATTGTTACATAGTTTTTTGAATTAGGCAATTTTTTTGTTACATTGTATAAAATTACTTAAAAATGGCATATACATGTTTTGAATCATGTGAACATTTCAACTGTCATGAATATATTATTAGGAAAACACTATCCTTCAGTTAGATGATGCACGCGCAGCGTCCGCTGCCTGCGTAGCCGTTGTATCGGTTTTGATTGAGTGTACGCGCAACAAGTCATGTGCAACCATTTTTTTCTTTTGCAATGAGCGTATTGTTTTAGAAGGTTTTTGCAACAAAGGTGTTGTTTCATAAAGAAAAAGAGTTCGATGGTTAAGGTTTTTTCAGGAACACGGTCTAGTTTCAAAAGGTTTCTGCAACACAGATCTTGTTTCAGAAAGAAAAAGATGATTCGATGGTGAAACATTTTTTCTTTTGCAACATGGCTCTTGTTTCAGAAACATAGCCCCGGTTGCAGAAAGCATCGGAGGAGCGCCTGGCGTTAGGGCATATGAGGCCAAGCATTGCAACAAGATGCATGTTTCAGAAACATAGCTTCAGTTGCAGAAATCATTAGAGGAGTACCCAGTGTGAGAGCTCGTCGGCCGGTGGCTACTCAAGGTGCTGGGTCGAAGCAAGCGCGAGAATTCCGACAGCCGGCGACGCTCCATGGACGAGGCGCTCATGCCATGACAGGCAGCGGTCCCGTCTCGGCGGGCCTTTGCAATAAGATCCTTGTTGCAAAACCCTTGAGCGCAACAAGCTAGGTGTTGCAAAGGTTCTTAGTCGACTGGGACGGTATATTAGACGACTGTTTTGGGTCGAGGCAGCTGATTTAATCAATTTATCATTCGATGGACGCGTAATAATGCCCTTTTATTTTGAAGACAAATTAGAAGAGAGAAAATAACACGTACGTGTGATTTTCCCGTGGCAGGGAAGATAGAAGCGTTGTCGGCGTCGTGAGGGAGGGATTAGCTCTGCAAAGGGGAATTGCAGTCCAATTGCTGAGTGAGTCGTGCACCTTGTGAGACGCACGCACGACCCATAGCTTGAGCAGGTCCCTCGACAGAGCGGGCCACTTAGTCCGGCCTACTATTCGAGGCCACTTGGTTGGCCCGCTTGATGGATGTATTTGCTGTCGCTACACTAGAAAGTAATTACAAAGCTGTTCTAAATCTCTATATCTATATCTATATATCTATATATCTATATCTATATATCTATATATATATATATATAATAATTAGAGACTCTCCAGAAATTACCATATTAATTAGAATTTACGAGCCGTTAATCCGGTGGGACCGAGTTATGACGGTCTAGATTAATCCATGTTTTTTTCAGCTTCAATCATTATATATTTCAAATTATATTTAGAAAAATAGCGATCTATACCATCACGTTATTTAGGGGTAGCTAGCTCTCAGATTAATATCTACACTTCAAACTAATCCACACTTTGGTAAAAAAAAATACGTCAAAGAAAAGCTCGCTGGCTAGCACAAATACTAGATTGCATGGTGCAGGCTCCTTTTTTCTCGGAGGTTGGCGCAATAACTACCGTGAGAAACATGGTTTTTTTAAATAAAAAAAATATTAAGCTTTTGGTCAAGTTATCTTTCTCTGTTCCTTTTCATATACATAGATCCATGGTTTCTTCTTTTCTCCCAAGGTAACCCCAGGACCCCATCTCTCCTTCCTCAAGCGGTGAAGCGCTTATCCAATTCATTGCCCCCTCGGTCAATCACTTATCCAATTCATGACCCTCTCCTTCGATCTAGGCGTAATCAGTATCCTATTATTTTGTGCCCCAAGGTGGTTCCCAGGCATCTAGGATTTTCATGTGCGTCAATTTCCTGCTAATTGACTTTCCCGCATCTCCTGCAAATTTTCAGGTTATTCTCGGACTCGAATTGCCAAGTACTCCTTGATCTCCCTGATGAGAAAGGGCAGCAGCGGTGGTGTAAGACTTCCACCTTATAATCACTGTCACAGGTGTGGAGCTTCTGGGCACATGTCCATGTGAGCACTGGTGGCTTCTTGAGGCCGAGGAGCTCGAGCTGCTCACTAGATGGAAACCATGGCAGCATGGAGGCAGCCTAAGAGACACTAGACATCTGGATGAAAGAAGGTGATTCTTAGCGTACATGATGGTTGACTGCTAGCTTGATGTCAATGTTAATTTGATTTGTTTTCTAGAATTAAAAATCTGCAGACAGGATGTTCTAAAATATGTATATTAACATCACCTGCATCGGAAGTTTCCGTCCCGGTGGAGGAGGAAAATATGGTATATATGGTGCTGAAGAAAGATGATAGCGACGCCATACATCTAACTAAAGAACGTGATTCAAAAAGTACACATGTTGGTTGACTGCTGGTTTGATGCTACTGTTAATTTGATGTGTTTTTCAGAATTAAAAATCCCCATACAGGATTGATCAAAAATCTGAGTATTGCCATCACCTGTATCCGAAGTTTCAATCGCGGTCGAGGACTAGGATACGATGTATATGGTGCTGAAGAAAGCGCAGAAAAAAAAACATATTGACGCAGGACATGGAGAACATGAAAGGTGAAAATAGGGAAGTAAAACATCATTGATTTATTGTGGTTAATGTGAAAGCAGGTTTACCAAGAGGCGGATTCAGAAGATAACAACAGGTCAACATCGCAAGAGATATAATACGGCATGATGTTGTTGCTTGGAGGTATATTTGAACAATATTAGTTACATACAGCTGCCAGTAATAAGAGATTGGGAGAGAGTTAATATTAGACACTCAATTCCGGTACTTGAAGGAAAATTGCAGCAGAAATTTGTGTAAGGCAACAGCCCAATAGATTATACAAATACACGGGTACATGTAGATGATGATGGATACAATATCATGTCAGATATAAAATTAATTAAATGTGTGTTTTGCATTAAGTTTCCAGTTCTTGACTTAACCAATCTGCTCTCTACTTTATTTGAGTCATATGAGATCTCTGGACCAAAGAGCTGCAGGAGGGTTTCCCTCTAACTAATTATTATCAAAATCATGGATTCCCGGGCCAGTCCATGTACGTGGGTCTGTTTTCCTATCCGACCAATCTTTTGACACATGAATGGCTAGCTGAGGGAAGATGGAGACTCGAATCCAAATTCACAAAACCTAGGAGAATCATGAATTGTGGTGGCGGCAAAGGCTTCAAGCGAAAGAAAGGAGGAAAAGATGAGAAGGTAAAGGTTTTGATGAAAGAGTTCTAGATGTGGGGCGAGAATGAGCAAGAAAATACAACGAGGCATAGGGCAAAAAGAGGGGTCAAGGGCCAAGGGGTATGTATATGGCGCTTGGAACTCATGTTTAGAGCATGGAGTGAATTATTGGTTCATCCTTTTAAATCTTTTTGCAAAAAAAATCCATCTGCCTTGATTCATCGAATTGATTACAGTTACAATTCTTAAATGGTTTAATATGTATTGGAAGAGTTTTTCCGGTCCAAATGATAAGAAAATTGGAGTAACCGATGGCTCATATAGTTTCTATATATTTGCAATGCCATCCTTAATAAAGGTTTGATACCATCTCCCTCTGCTGTTTCCATCCATGTATACTGAACACAACGCCTTTCCTACTTATGCTCTTTTGTGGGTGAGCTTGCTGTTTTCAGATCATGCAAATATATAAAAGGCCCTATTTTTATTTGTAGATTGTATTTTGTATATTTAGGGAAAACTTTAAGCATTTTTGTGGATATACTTATGAAGTTAGAGAATGTTTATTTCAGTGTGTGTAACTTGCTTTTCCAATTATTTAATTTAGAATTAGTGATTAGCACAAAATCGAATTTGCAATATTTAGTAAAAAAGCATAAGATAATGCCACTGGTCCGTATAACCAAATTTATATGTAATAATATTGTACAACCATTAATTATTAGTGAATATTATTTAGACTTTTTCCAGAAGAATATTGTGCAGTATCATTAAATTATAGCAAACATATACCGTCTATTACTATATTTCACTACTCTTATTAAAAGTTTGATTGAATTTTAACTATCCCAGACTGCAAAAAAATAATAGTTAGAAACTACTAGCGTTTACTATTAAAGAAAACTAACAGTGTTTTTCAATAAGAACTAACAGGAACCTTAATTAGTTTAAGTATTATAAAATATAACTAAAGTACAGACCATGACATTTCAAACAAATTATGGAATATGATAATTACCCAATGAGAATGGAAATTGGTGTCCAGTCGTTACATGAAAATTTAAAGAAAAATAACCAGCATAAAATATTTCTATATTAAATTACAATACATAATAAATTTGGAAATTACTGTTCGTATTATGGAAATTAACAATTAATAATATGTATAGAGCCAATATTGTATTACTTCTAACTATTTCAAGAGTAATGTTTATAAAACATATATGCAAGTAAAATTTTCAAATTCTTAATATGTATATAAGAACTAAATATGTGTATAGTTGTACCTTTTGCTTTCTCATGTGCTTTAGCTCTTTTATTTTATAGGAGGCAAGTCATAGCATAAAAAACTATTGTTTATTCCCTTATCATAGAACATTGTATTCATGCTAGACCGTGCGAATGCACGGGTTGGCGACTAGTAAAAGGTAATTGCACAAGCTGCAAGGATTACTAACAGTGGCCCCTAAAAGTGTGCCACATCGAGTGTTTGGCCTACAGAAACTGCATACCCCCTAATTATTTTTGTTTTATTAGTAGAAGAGATTTCATTATAAGTTTTATTATATATCTTACTAGTACAACAACAGTTACTCTTAACATTGCTTCGACGAATAGACCGCAACACGCGCTGTAGTTCATTCATGAAGAGGAAGTAAGAGAGTTACAGAGCGGCTCTAAGTACTTGCTCCAACCTGCTTGACGGTTATGAAGAGTCTTTCAAGCAACTGCACTTCCTCTAACATGCTTAACTATTTTTTTAAGGATAATTTGTTGCAGGAAAAAGCTTGAACCGGCGCAACGGCTCGATGTATTCATCAGGTTGGAGCAAAAGCTATATGTCCTGTTCAGCGATTTCTGGAGTATATCTTAAACTAGTCAAGTTATCCACTGTGGACATTTTGTGCCAAAAGGGGATCGCGTCAACTTCCTCGAGCCTCCTAGTCCAATGAAAGGAATTACATTTGATATTTCCTCGAGCTGTTTCAACCACTGTTTAATTAATTTCTTACTGGCACATCACGAAGATTGGAAAAAAGAATATATGTATTTCGAGCTCGCGCGAGCATACCAAGTTTGTGTGTTGGGTACCCTATGGCGAGGAAGTAGAGAAGGGGTTTCTTTTAAAGACATGGTAGGTACTAGTTTGCACGAGGATATTAATTGTTAGCCACATCACCATGATCCCATTAATCATGCCCGCACTAGAGTGCTAACGTTGAAATGATCAAATCATGGCTCATTTGGTCCTACATGCATACCTTGAGCAAAGAATATGAAGAGGCTACCATACTGACCAGACAAAGGAAACGATATAATGGCAACTACTTCCTCTGTATCATAATATTTGCTATTGGAGGGAAATAATCTAGTTTTTCTTAATAACAAGTACTCCCTCCGTTCCTAAATATAAGTCTTTTAAGCGATTTTACTAGGGGTCTACATACGGAGCAAAATGATTGAATATATACTCTAAAATATGTCTATATACATCTGTATGTAGTCCACTAGTAAAACCTCTAAAAAGACTTATATTTAGGAACAGATGGAGTATTTAGAAACAGAGAGAGTACAATCGAACCCTAAAACCATTTGTTTGGACTTCAATCTACTTGACTAAAAATCTAAAAGGGTTTCAGCCCCTAATGCCACTTAGGACGGCCAAAAAATGCTTCCTGCCCGCACTAGAGTGCTAACGAAAAAAATCCTCTTTTGCTGCATTGGAATTTTGTTGCGCAACCTACACCACACCACCTGAATTCCGTCGCCGTCCATTTACTAGCACCACCGCGGACCCATCCCCTCCTCATCAATCACCGTAGGCGACCACTGAGGACTCCACCCCACCATTGCGCCAACAACATCGTCATCATCTTTTAACCAGTCTTTCAGAACCAGTATAAAAATATTTTAAAAATAATCTTGATTTTTTTGGAAAAAACTAAAATTTCACAATATTCCAAAATTACCATCTTTTAAAATTGAAAAACATTCAGGAACTCGAATAATTGTGCATCAATTTTTAGAAGTCAAAAAACAAAAAATTGTAAATAGAACACAAAATGCCAGAAAAAAAAGACCACAAAAATCTACAATGGCCCTTTTTCCTAGCGCTAGCTCGAAATAAAATAGTAGGTATGGGCTAAAAGAGTACCAGTTACTGGGTTAAAATAAAACGAGTATTTTTTTGAAAAATCATAAAATAAAATTTGGAATTTGGAAAACAATCTAAAATTGGAAAAAATGTACACAAATTTGAAACCATCTGCATGAATTTAGACAAGGGCATGGATTTTATAAAATGTTCATTGATTTACAAAAATATCCATGAAATTCCAAACATATTCAGAACTTTTTATATTTTATCACAAATTTGATATTTAATAATACTACTGGACTTTTAAGACATCCATAAATTAGGAAAAATGTTCATGAATTAGAAAAATATATGTGGACTTTATAATTTAAAATAATTGTAACAATGAATGCATGCTTAAAAATGCTTTCAAACGTGAAAAATATTCATGAATTCTATATTTTGCCCATAAGTTTTGCAATTTTAGTGAATTTTGTAAACATTTGCGTATTTGGAAAATATTAAACAAACTTGAGAGAGTGTTCGTGCCATCGATGTCTTTTGCTACAGTTTTTTTGAGTTTGATTTTTTTCTTCCCCTGCTCTCTTATAATATATTAAAAAAAATAAATCAATAAGAAAATAGTCATAGATTAAAAAATGTTGAAAGAGTAGATTGTTGAACGGCTGCTCATTGACATTTGATCGCTGACCAGATCCGTTGACCGTCGACTTTTTAGAAACATTTCACTGGTAGATTTTAAATCTTTTTAAAAACTTTGCAAGTTTTAAAAAAGGTTTATAAGTTTGAACAAGACACAAATTTGGAAAAATCTCAAAACTTGGAAAACTTTGTAATTTGACAAAAGATTGAAAATGCAAAAAAGGTTTCCATATTTGAAAAAAGATCACAATGATTTATAAAAATCATAATTTCAAAAAGGTAATGGAATTTCAAAAACATTCATGAAATTGAGAAGATTTTACATATTTGAAAAAAGCTCAAAAAGTTATGTGAAAAGATTCAAAAATTTCATAAAAAAGGAAAATCAAAAAGATAACCAAAACTGAAAAATAATAAAAACAAAACAAAAAATATATTCGTGACTTCTGCCCAAGGGCGACACTTGCAGTTGCATGCTAGTGATAGACGGACTGAGATCGAGTGACTTCACTTGATGAAGTCACGCTGCAACTTTATCTTCCTAATCTCTGTCCAATTCGCATCCTACGTCCCAGATAACACAAAGGCAAAACAACCTCAACATTTAGCAACTTTCAACGAGCGCGGGCTAAAGAAAATACTTCGTGGGCAACAACAACAAAACGAAGGTGTAATATGTATGTAATATGAGTTGTTATTCATTCATGTACTAACAAAATATTTTTTTCATTTTTATTGATAGCAACAACAACAAAATAAAAAAAATAGTGTGCAGCCTCAAGTGCAAGTGGAGAACAATGGCAATAGTGTGCAACCTTTTAATATCAAGTTCTACTCGATTCGGTCTCAACTGCAATTGATTTATTTAACTCTGATTGCATAATGCACTACCGTATAATCTATTCAACTTTGATTCGGTGTCAACTACAGTTCTTTATTTTTTTGGTTTCAATCTGTTCAAATAAAAATGAATTCAAGTGTCACTCTATGGTTGTTTGCAGCTGGTTTGTATTGTTGTTTGCTGCTAGGATGAAAACCGCCAAGTGTTGTGAGCCTTTCCCCTTGTGTGATTTGGACCGTAGGATGTGAATTGGACGGAGATTAGGAGGGTAAAGTTGCAACGTGACTTCATCAAGTGAAGTCACTAGATCTCAGTCCGTGAGAGACATGCAGTTACCTCCTCCCGCCGCCGAGTGACCGAACAAAGGTTAGTTGTAGTCCAATGGGTAGGCCTGGAGTTGCATTCGAGAGTGACACTTGTAGTTGCATGCTTAGTGTGAGACGTGCAACATCCCCTCTCCTATCGCACTTGGGTGGGTAGACAAGTACTTGCAGCCAAGGGCGACGCTTGCAGTTGCATGCCTAGTGTTAGTCATGCCTCTACGCCCCTTCTCTCCCGTCATTCTCCGACATAATAAAAATGTTAGTTGTAGTCGGGTGGGTAGGCATGCTGTTGCAGTCAAGATCAACAATTTTAGTTGCATGCCTAGTGTCAAACATGGAAGAGTCGTTTGGATAGACATACAATAGTAGTTGAGAGCGACGGCTACAGTTGCATGCCTAGTGTTAGACATGCAGCTCGTCCTTCCTCTCACAAAATAAAGTTCAGTTGTAGTTGCATGCCTAATCAATGCGGATATGTTAACTAGGATACGAAACAAACATAGTTTATGACCAGATAAGAAAACAATTATATCTTAACTACCATATGGAAAAAGCAAACATATATGCATAGATGAATATATAAAAAACAATTACTAGCAAAAAAAGTTGATATATTAACAACACGTGGTCATAAAAATTGATAATGCACAAATTCCGTTGACTAGCAAACGAATTGTGGAGAAGAAATGTTTCAAAAACTAGACAGAAACACATACATGCATGCATATATACTAGTGTAATCTTTACTTCAAAACTAACAGAAACTCTACATCGACTAACAACAAATTATGCCGCGTTTAGAACAAAGAAACATTTCTATTTAGAACAACTAGAAACTCTCCTTGAAACTACAAGACCTCCCGGCCAAAAAAAAGATGGGGAGGGGGTCTCTGCTTGCAACTATTAGAAACTCTACTTGTATAAAATCTCTATTTGATCCATACTATTAGAATTTTGACCGTGGGAAATGGATGACTCTGGTATTCGTGGCGAAGGAAATACAATGTGATATACAATCAATCCAAATAGTTTTTCCCGTACATAGGAACTTCAATTTTTACCTAGATTACCTTGGGCACCCATTTCCAATGAAACAAAACAAGACTGTACAATGGGCACCCATGTTTGATATTCCAAAATTTAAGAATTTTTTTAATTTCCTGATATTTCTAATGCTGTACTCCTATAGGGGTGTGTGTGTGGCACCCGAGAGCCACAAATCCTCATCCCATGCATGGGGATATTCTTTTTTACTTAAAAAAAGTATAGCAAAAAGAACACACATAAATGGGGCACACATGTGGATATCCGCTACCAGCATGGGGAAATGGAAAAATAGAACTTCCTTATCTCTGATGATCCAAGCTACTTTTTAATTACGGGACAAAATGAAACTACAAATCTCTACTTTGTCCAAACTACTCGATCCGAGAAACCCCTCTCAGATCTGTACTTAACCCAACCTACTAGAACCAACAAACCCCTCAAATATATAGTATAACAGCTAAAAAATGGTATAATTGAGAAACAAATGAAAAAGGCCCCCCTAACACCTATGGAGCTCACCGATAAACCCTCTCTATCCTTGACACTCCTTGTCCCCTCACACACAAAGAAGGCTAACAAAATAAAGAAAACAAGAAAACGGGCTGGACACATGCGTTTTACTGGCGAAAGCAAGACAAACCCACTTCCAGCATGAATGTTGAAGCAAACGAAGATCCGATAGGAGGCACACCGATTGAGACTTCACTAAATCTCACTCGACCAAGATTTAGTGAGTCCACCCTTTGTTATCTATATGGGGTACGCCTCATGAAAATCGTTAGTTACCATGTCACTCATCACTCCAAAGCAAGACATGGAGGTGTTCTTGTCCTTTTATATCGCTAACTTGCCATGTAAACATTTGTCCTTTTGCACATAGTTACACCCGAGTGTACTAATTGTTTGGTGATGAAATTGCAGGCATAACATAGTAAGAACATCAATAGCCACACGACCTGGTATATATGTGGCCAATAAGTGTTGCATGCTCAGATCGGTAACATGGTTGATATTCAAGATCCAACGCAATCTTTTGAACATCCAACCCTTAAAAGAGAGACACCCCCTTTCTCTGTTTTATTTCTCATATCATATGCACCGACTCATGAACGGTACTTCAAAATCAATAACTCATACACTAGTGTGTTCGTAATCTAGATCACTTCCAATGTTTTTGATTGATCAATTTGCAATACAATAGTCAACAATGAAAATTCTCACTTTTAGGAAAATCCATATATGCTACCACCTAATAGTGGTGCGGGTTAACTATCACGCGCTACTGCTAGATAGTAGTATCGTGGGTAGAAACAACGTGCTAGGAAGTTAGCGAGTTATGACACACAGGATTTGGAGGCATTAGGAAGTTAGCAAGAACTAAAACCGGTTAATATTACAATTTTGTGACACATAGGCAAGACACAGCTAGGACCAGCCAAGAAACTCGTGAGTGCTCATTTATTCTCTATGATTGCAACACAACCACATTGGGTTCCCGAATCAAAGTGTCAGCTCGTCTTTCAACCTATTATGCAAAGCGTCGGTGTTCTTGGTGCGGCATGGTTGTGCTCCCCGTGTCAGTGGTGTTCCTGGGATGCGTGACATCGAACTCAACCAGTGGTGCCGGCTGGGCAGTGTTGCGTCATTATCACAATAGAAGGACTAACTTGCGAGAGATGTCTTGGGGGATCACTAGGCTAGTTTGTGTTTGAGGTGATGCCTGGCCTGTGAGTAGATGCAAGCACATATCACAACCCAAATCTTGTTATACTTCTCAACACAATGGAACTTGGCTAGGTTGTGTAATGTCTAGTTAATTTAATTATTAATACTAGCAAAATAGCCAATGAGTTACAACGGGAGAAAAAATGTACCACATGACCCTAACCCAATAACCATGACTAAGACCCGAATAGGTCTTGCCGAGGTGTTTCTCTCGGCATAAGATGAGAAACCTACTTCTTTTTAACGCGAGATTTTACCGAGGTGTGCGTACAGTTATTGAAGATTTCCTCCGTCTTCAATTTGGCTTTGATGAGGTGTTCATTGCATTCATGGTCGGTGTCGATACGAAAGAAAATTGGAATGTTTGCAATTGATCAAGGTTGCATCCTAAATGTATTTCAAAAATATTTAACTAGTAAAATAACCTCGTATTCATCTTATACACTTTTTAATAAAATTTCATATATAAAATATTAAAAATGGAGTTATGCTTTAAAATATATGAAAGTTTTAAAAAAATACTATTTGTCCTAAATGGAATGAGGGTTAATTGTAGAAACGATAGGTGGTTTTCTGTAAAAAAAAGTTTGTTTTCTGCTACTTAATGATGGAGTGCGGGTTATTTGTCAAAAAAGTAAGGAGGTTTTTGGTAAAACAACAAAAAACGGTTTGTTTTCTCACTTAAACATGGATGATAGGTTAATTAGCTTAAAACAGAGTTGCTTTCTGTAAATATGCACAATGTACGGACAAAAGCACTAATGACTTTATTAATTATTTTACTAGTAGGCTTTATAAATTATTAATTTTTCTGTTGTTATTCTTTTTTCACGACTATGCAAGCTTGTGTATGTTTTTATTGACAGAGAGAATTAGAATGAGTACAAGATAGAATACACCACATGACATGACATGAACGCAAGGAGGTAGACACATGGATCGCGAAGAAGAGGGAGAAGGGATGTGCTCCTCCTAAAGAGAGAATACAACATCGCTAATACACAAACCCCGAAACAAGAGAGGCAGGCCGAATCAACATGAGGCCCAACATCAGGGACGCCGTGAGGAAGAAAGATAGTGCCTTCCTGAAGGAGAACGGCGTCATGATGCCGCCGCCATCCGATTCGAAGAGCCGTACCAAGGGTTTCCCCTAAACTCGAAGATGGGCACATATGAAGGCCATGGCAAACGACACCCACAAGTGTCGCCACTGCTAGCATCTGCAAGCTAAGCAGGAGGTACACATATTGTGCCCAGAGAAGAGGGACAAGGGATATGCTCTGCCTAAACAGAGAATACAACATAGCTAATATACAAATCTTGAAACAAGAGAGGCAGGCCGAACCAACACGACGTCTAGCATCGCAAAATCAAACACCGGGGATGTCCTGAGGAAGACAGATAGCGCCTTCCTGAAGGAGAACGGCGTTGTGATACTTCCACCAGCCGATCCAGAGAGCCGGACCTAGGGTTTCCCCTGATCTCGAAGAGGGGCGCAGATGAAGGCCATATCAACACCTTCGAGAAGAGAAACGACACTCGAGGGTGTCGCCTCTGCCAGCATCTGCAAGCCAAGCAGGAGTCTCTCATGGCCTGGGCCTGAGCAATCACGTAGCCAGTGTATCCACATATGGAGATAAGGGAGCCATGTCGCTTGTCGGAATCACCGCGACAAGAAGGGGGTTGGTGGGGCTAAATCTGTCGCTGAAGGATGGCACTAGACGCCCCCGAACAAATGAGCATTGACTCTCGCACAAGAGTGAGGCATGGCGGTGTACATGGTTGGGTCTAGGAGACGACGAGGCAAAGAGGAACGACGCCGGGGAAGCGATGGCGACCAACAACGCTGACAAGTTGTTCACTAGAGGGAACACCGATCCTAGCAATAGGGGTCGTAGCGTCGAGCGAGCTGGAAGAGACACAACTATCGGTTCATCGGGGCCGGAGCTGCACCGACAGAATGCCCACAAACACGAGGCACTAGAGAACGCATGCCCAAGGCCGCCAAGGATGTAGCAACGCTGGCAGAAACCAGTTGTGAGGTGCCCCGCGCTCAACACACTATCGGGCCGATGCACCACCAAAGATAGCAGCCGATGAGGAATAACCAATGTTGCCTCGACACCCCACCACACCGGAGCCGCCACCAAAACTCAAAGGGAGGCACCCCGGAGACGAAGAGACCCGCCTGCACGAGGCAGAATCGCAAGCCCGGACCAGCCTAAGCGCAATGTACGCATCCATATGCCCGACCAGAACAAGCAAAAGAAGCACGATTAAACTGCGCCTGCATGTAGGGGCCATGACAACAACGTGGAGGCACGCCATAACACTCATAGACAGGGCACAACAGAGTTGAATTCCAGCGAGTTGGAGTTGGCTTAGCTCCACTCATATTAAAAGTTACGCGATCTCAAACTGAGTGAAGCTCAAGATCGAGTTGTGGAACATGATTCATGCTCAGTTTGTAAGGTTCTTGAGTCTCTCGAGCTAGTTTAGAGTTAAATGAGATGATAAAAATTATAAATCTATGGTGATCATTCCAACTAGACAAGGCTCAACATGACATAAGGACACACTAAAAATATATTTTTCAATCATGACAACGATAATAAAAATTCACTCAAAGTAGTTTGATTTAGTCTCTCACAACTGAAAGTTTAGTATCAAAATAAGATAATGATTCATGAGATACATATAGCTGGGAAAGCAAATCAAGGACCAAACACCATAATAAGGCATAAATCTTCTCTACACTTAATTACTCTTCCATGTTTGTAAATAAAATGAAAAAAATCAAGGACAACATATATATGGTAACAAATTATTTTATTTACATTTAATATATGGCATGACATTTAACATAATACTATCATGTTGAGCTAAAATCGAGCAATGCAATATTGTCTCAAACTCAGTTGATTTCTGGGTCGAGCTATATAAAGTGTTCGAACTCATCTCGTTTTATTTCGAGTCAAAATTAAATAGAGTCGGTCTTGAACGACCCGCAAATCTCGAGCTTCTCTTGCAACTTGAGTACACACACCCAACACGAACACATGCACATGATAGCAATAAAAACTACAGACAATAGACAAGTTATTGTAAATCGAAACAATGCTTAACACGAGGAGGGTGGAGGGCCTATATATATATATATATATATATATATATATATATATATATATATATATATATATATATTTATATATATATATATGTCGCGCTATTCGTCATCCTGGGTGAGGAATAGTTATTCCTCACCCCCTCTATTTTAACATCAATGCATCGTAATTTTATGTTTCGTAAATTTTGTCTTATTTTATACATAAAAAGAGACCGTAAAAAAATATAATCAATGTAAAAATATTTTATGTCACGTAAAATTACGAACATAGAAAAATAGTGCAAAAAATACAATAAATTCAAAAAAAATTGTTCTTGTGACCTATATTTTTGTTTTTCTATTGTCAAATTTTATGTAGTGATTTAATATAAATGTAACTATTTGTATTTCAAATGTAATTTATTTGTAAATTGATCGTAAGATTATCTCGGGTGAAAAATAAATTATTCTACACCCTGGGTGATGAATAGAGTTATATATATATATATATATATATATCCCACCATCGATATGGGGTAAAACTATTCCGGGCCACCTTCTCCAAATGTGTAGACGGGGTGTTCCATTTGTAGTTGAGTAGATCACGAACGGAACCGTGCGTACATGGGTAGGCAACCTGCATTGGATATAAAATTTACCATTGAAAACCATGACAGACACCCCCAGCTTATTAGCACACTAAAATTGTATATGGTATACCATCTAGCTTGTGGCCATACATGTTGACAACACTGCAAGGCGGATACAACTTGATGGAGCATGAGTGCTTCACTATATGATACAATTATTAGGAATGTGGAATTCAGTTATAATCCTGGATTTTGCAAGCACGCTTGACAAAAAGAAAATCTTATATTTTTTAGGAGCAATCATCTAAGGTGGTACATAGTTTTGTTTTTTGGTTTTTTCTTTACACGTTCATTTTTGGTCTTTTTCTGTTTCTCTTTTATTATTACTTTAAACAGTTATTCAATATTTTCAGATAATCATATATTCAAAAAGTTGTGTTTCAGAAACACACAAATTCCTAAAAATGACCGTATTTTCATAAAAATGTTGGAAATGTTCAAAAAACACAATTTAGAAAATTTGTCTGCATGTTAAAAATGTTCAACTTTTTTACATAGTTTTTTTTAATTAGATAAATATTTTTTACATTTTATACAATTTTTTATAAATTTCAGATACATGTTTTGAATCATGTGAATATTTTTTAACTGTCATGAACATCTTTTTTGAATGACAACAACATTTTGTTACATTTATGCTAACAATTGTTTTTACTGTACGTTAACATTTTTTCAAATTTCTGGTCGACATTATTATTATTTTTGTATGTATGTATTTACATTTTTGAAAATATAAAAAAGAAAGGAAAAATAACAAGTTCCTTCGCTAGCCGTCACCGTCGCCATTGCTCTAGATGGATCTGCTCCTGTTCCAACGTCCTGTTACAATTTTGTGACACATAGGCAAGACGCAACTACGATCACTCAAAGAACTCCCCAATGCTCATTTTCCCTATGATCGCAACACAACCACATTGGATTCCGGAATCAAAGTCCTCGGTCGTCTTTCAACATGTTCTGCAAAGTGCGGGTATTGTTGTTGTGGCATTGTTGTGCTCCCCCTATCAGTGGTATTCCTGGGTTGCGTGACATCGAACACAACCAGTGGTGCCGGCTGGGCAGTGTTGTGTCAACATCATAGTGCAAGGACTAACTTACGAGAGATGCCTTGGGGAATCACTGGGATAATTTGTGTTTGGGGCGATGACTGGCCTGTGAGTCTATGCAAGCACATATCACAACCCAAATCTTGTGATACATCTGAGCACAACGAAACTTGGCTAGGCTGTGTATTTTCTAGTTCATTTAATTATTAACACTAGCAAAAGAGTCCATGAGTCGCAATGGGAAAAAAGTATCGCCCAACCCTAATTCAATAACCATGACTAAGACCAAAATAGGTCTTGCCGAGGCGTCTCTCTCGACATAATATGAAAAATCTACTTTTTTTGCAGGCAAGGTTTTGTCAAGGCGTGCATGCACAGTTATTGACGGGTTCCTTCGTCTCCAATTTGTCTTTGATGAGGTGTCCATTCCATTCCTGGTCGGTGCCGGTATGGAAGAAAGTTGGATCATGTGCTATTGATTAAGATTGCATCATAAATAGTATCTAAAAATATATTTAAATAGTAAAATAACATCGAATTTATGCTCTACGCTTTTTCTAACAAATTATATATAATACGTTAAAATTGAAGTTAGGTTTAAGGGGATGTTTGGTTGCCGGTCGCACCGTGCCACATCAAAGGTGTGGCGCACCACAACTTCCTAGGTTGTCGTTTGATTTTTTATTAAGGTTAGGCTCGCCACAACCTGCAGTGTATTTTATAGCAAACATTTTCCCCAAAAGTCTGGCGCTTGTTTTGTCCGCCACACTCCGCAGCACGCCACATCTGTGGTGGTTTAAGTCACCAACCAAACATGCCCTAAAATATATGAATGTTTCAAAATAATACTATTTGTTCTAGATTGACCGAGGGTTAATTATAGAAACCATTGTTCAAGAATTCGTCCGATTAACCAGTTAACTTGCCACTTAATCGCTACTCGTAGGGTGACCGAATGAAATCACACATATTCATCGCGTTAACTTGCCAGACCGATTAGTTGGTCAGTTAGACCGATTAATCAGTCGTCATACCGATTAATCAGTTGCCAAACCGATTAATTGCTATTGTCCCGTTAACTGGTGGGCGAACGAATCCCAAAATTTTGGCACATAGCCCCTCCCACCCTTTGTTGCTACTAAATACCTAGGGATTGACTCTCCTCCCAGTTCCTCATGCTCCTTTTATCCCCTCCTAACTTGACGGGTGGCTAGTCAGGTCCTCACCGGTGCGAGCCATCACACTACACCTCCAAGATTCAGCTGCTCCGCCACTATGGTCGCCTGCATGGACCCCATCCCCCTCGATACTTCCCATCCTCTCTCATGGGATGCTCCCCAATAGCTTCCTCCATGGCGTCGTTAGCAGGCAAGGCACTACCATCTTTTTTCTCTATCTTAGCGGAGAATCCAACATTCATTTATTAGTAGATTATAAATTACAATTTTGTAGATTAGTGTATGGAACTGTTGGTTTTCGTTGTAAATTGTATTATGTGTGTTGTATGTAAGTAAGTATTTGGACAAGTTTAAGTGTTTAATTGATAATTTTTAGTTTTGAGAATTTGTAGATTTGGGTGTATAACGATTGTGAATTTTACCTCTTGTCTACTTTTTTATATGCCTACAATGGAATATTTTGGTATATTACATAACTAGGTGCATGGAAGTATGACATAATAAATAAAATATATAGATATAAGTTGGCAAGTTTCCTTTTAATATACTGATCAATGGTCGACCGATTAATCCAGTTAATAGCCCGATTCACCGATTAATCCCTACTCCCAAGCCGACCGAGCAGTTACCAGTTACCGATTTCCTTATCATTGATAGAAACAATATGATTTTTTCTGCTAAAACTCAAACACGGTCCGTTTTATGCCACTTAATGGTGGAGCGTGGATTATTTGCCCAAGAATTGAGGAGGTTTTTGCTAAAACAACAAAAAAGGGTTCATTTTCTCACTTAAACGTGGGTGACGGGTTAATTAGTTTGAAACAGAGGGGGGGTTGTAAATATGTGTGACCTACATTATATAGATAATATGCTAAAATTTAAGTTAGGATAAAATATATGAATGTTTAAAAAATACTATTTGTTCTAGATGGGCTGAGGATTAATTATAGAAACTATAGGGGGTTTTCTACTAAAATGCAAACACGTCCCGTCTTATGCCACTTAATGGTGGAGCGCGGAATATTTGCGGGAAAACAACAAAAAAGGGTTCGTTTTCAAAACAGGGGGGAGGTTGTAAGTATGTGGGACGTAGGGGCGGAAGGACCAATGACTATATCATTAGGTAAATACTAATTCATTAATTGCTTGTAATTTAAAAGTTACAACAGACATAAATATTCTACTAGCGTGCTTTATTAATTATTAATATTTCAGCTGTTATTATTTTTTCATGAGTACCCAAAGCTTGTGTATTTTTTATTGATAGAGAGAGTTAGAATGAGTAAAAGATAGGATACAACACATGGCATGAATGTAAGCAGGTATACACATGATGCCCGGAGTAAAGGGTCAAGGGATATGACCAGCCTAAAGAGAGGATACAACATAGCTAATACACAAAGGCCGAAACAATAGAGGCATGACGAATCAACTTGATGTCCAACATCGCCAAATCCAACATGAGGGACGCCGTGAGGAAGAAACATAGCGCCTTCATGAAGGAGAACAACGCCGTGATGCCACCCCCATCCGATTCGGAGAGTTGGACCTACAATATCCCTTGAACTCGAAGAGGGGTGCGAATGAAGGCCATGGCAACGCCTCCAAGAAGGGAAATGACACCCATGTGCACGTCGCCACTGGCAGCATCTGTAAGCCAAGCAGAGATCTCTCCTTGACCTAGGTATGACCGATCCCATAGTGGTGTATCCAGGTATGGAGATAAGGGAACCATGTTGTTGGTCGGAATCGCCGTGACAAGAAGGGGATTGGTGGGTCAGCCTGGACACGGTCCGGTCTGGTCCGGCGTTTGGACCGGCCGGCGGCGGTCCGGACCGGACCGGACCGAGCTCTCCAGCGGGCTGCTTTCCAAGGACCGGACCGTTTTAGAGCTGGCTCGGTCAAGCTTTTCTCGACCGACTGGACCGATTCCAGCAACATCAGCAGACTTTCAGAGCAACAACAGCAGGCTTTCAGAGCAACAGCATCAAACTTTGAGAGCAACAACAGCAGAATTACAGCAGCAAAAAGAATACTATAGCAGCAGCAGAATTACAACAACAAAAAGAATACTATAGCAGCAGAATTACAGCAGCAAAAAGAATATTATAGCAGCAGCAAAATTTCAGTAGCAACAGCAGTAGAATTACAGCAGCAAGATCTATAGCAGAATTTCAGTAGCAACAACAGTAGGATTACAGCAGCAGTGACACTAGAGACAAGACTGAAAGAAAATACAGCTCCAGCTGCTGCTTAGTGTTATTTATCTGCAGTTAGCTGCTACTGCTTCAGTTTAAGGTCTAGTTAGTTGCTGTTTAGGCATGTATTGATTGTCGAGAGCAAAAAAAGTACAAATACTCTGGTCAAGCTTTTTTAGACTGATTTAGATATTGTGGAGAGCAAAACAATTACAATAACAACTGATTTAGATAGGAAACATAGCACAAATATCACATCCACAAACTGATTTACAATTACAAATTCATTTGGACAGCAAGCAGGACTAAATTTGGACAGCATTTCATTTGTTTTTTGGACATCAAAACAACTGATTTAGATAGGAAACATAGCACAAATCAGATTCATAGCACAAATATCACATCCACAAACATAAAGTCTTTTCATCATTCAACGACACGATTACAAACTTGCAATGACAATTTAGAGTCCATGTCAATTGACAAGTTGAATATAACACAAATGAGAGGTTCATCTCCAAAGTTGCAATAACAATTCATAGTTCATGACTCGACAAGTTCGAACATACCACAAATTCAATCATTGATCTCCTCCACAACGGGTAACTTGATGGTCTCAACATCATCTTCTTCATTCTCATCCCTCGGCTACAAGTGTGTAAGTTAGACAATTATCATATCACATACAACAAGACCAAAATTGGCAAGGAAGATACTCAAAACATACCACCATATTCAAGTCAACGTGTGCACCCTTGATATAACTTGCAGCACAAACTAACGCCTCTACCATAACCGGCTTTAAAGAACTCCGGTAGGCATCTAGTATGAGAAGTAGTTCGAGGATGAGAAGTTGACAAGTTTATATCTAAAGTTCATTTGTAGGAGTTGACATACCTAAAATCCGTCCGGACGTGCTGAAGGTAGATTCCGAAGACACGGAGGTAGCCGGCATAGCAAGGAACCTCTTGGATATCTTGGCCATAATTGGGTACCTAAGAGCATTAATCTTCCACCAATCAAGAATATCAAGACATGTATCGGCAGCGGCAACTTCATCCTCTAAGTAGTTCCTCAACTCACTCTTTGATACTCTTGTTGAACGGGCTGATAAGAAGGGCTGGTACCCAGCTTGAACCGGGATACTAGGAATGCTTGTAGTTCTAGATGAAGAACTTGCTCCATTTCCAGCTCGCTTATCTTGGGCAACACATTTCTCATACAAGGCCTCCAACTGTTTCTTCACATCACTCATTTCATTTCTGAACCTCGCAGTTTCTTTTCCATATAGTTCTCCAAAGGCCCACTCTATGTAATTCATCTTGTACCTAGGAGAAAATTAGCAAGTATTCTATTAAAAACAGCAAGTATTCTATTAAAAACAGCAAGTATTCTATTTAAAACAACAACTATTCTATTAAAAACAGCAACTATTCTATTAAAAACAGCAAGTATTCTATTTAAAACAGCAAGTATTCTATTAAAAACAGCAATTATTCTATTAAAAACAGCAAGTATTCTATTAAAAACAGCAAATATTCTATTAAAAACAGCAATTATTCTATTTAAAACAGCAACCAGGAATTTCTATTCGTACTTAATAAATCTGATTAAAACATCAAGTTGATGAACATAAGTTGATTAAAACATACCGTGGATCAAAGATGGTTGCAATCACCATGGAATCGGTCCTTTCTTCCCAATATTTGTCAAACTTATCCAACATCTCTTCACCCATTTTCTTGTAGTGCTCACTATCACTATCAATTGCATGTTTGATTGCTGTTGGAGCATATATCTCCATATGTGGTTTTGGTACTTGATGACAATTCCTATGGACTAATGGTTGCCTTAAGTAACATTTATAGGATTTGTCCATATGCACTTCTTGAAGTCCATCTGTTGGGTTCAAGGAGTTTATATGATGACCAAGATGGTATTCAAGGTATTATCCAAAGAATGGTCATAGAGACACATGGTTGATCAAGATCTCAGACAAAGAGTAAATCAAGATGATCAACACACAAAGCGTACAAGATGTACCGAGAGGGATCAAGTGATCCCATGGTATGGATTTGTCCATAGGCACTTCTTGAAGTCCATCAGTTGGGTTCAAGGAGTTTATATGATGACCAAGATGGTATTCAAGGTATTATCCAAAGAATGGTCATAGAGACACATGGTTGATCAAGATCTCAGACAAAGAGTAAATCAAGATGATCAACACACAAAGCGTACAAGATGTACCGAGAGGGATCAAGTGATCCCATGGTATGGTAAGCATTGTCCATTACGTGTTTGTGTACTAACCCATGGTCTTCGTGAGAGTTCTATGTGGGGGTTAGGTGTGTTTACATGGGCTTGCGTCAAAGGGAAGATCTCATACAACCCATGGAGTATGACTTCAATTTGTGATCATCATCAATGGTTGATCAAGATCTCAGACAAAGAGTAAATCAAGATGATCAACACACAAAGCGTACAAGATGTATCGAGAGGGATCAAGTGATCCCATGGTATGGTAAGCATTGTCCATTACGTGTTTGTGTACTAACCCATGGTCTTCGTGAGAGTTCTATGTGGGGGTTAGGTGTGTTTCCATGGGCTTGCGTCAAAGGGAAGATCTCATACAACCCATGGAGTATGACGTCAAGTTGTGATCGTCATCAAGATTGCGATGTGCAAGTTCAAGTGGATCTGCACGAAGATAGCATGCTTGAAGCTTGCCGTCCATTGTGGTGGCAATGGACTTGTGAAGATATGCTGAAGAGTGGCTCACCCATGGTGAGTATGGGGGAGAAATCAACTAGTCTTCATCAAGCCAACACAATCAAGAAAGGTGGTCCATCTTGAGGAAGCCAATATCATCATCATCTAGCTCAAGAGGACGAGGTGCAAGGTATAGGTTTGCCCTTGATAGGTTTTCTGGTTAGGATAGATTGCTGTTCTATCAAGGGGGGCTCTCAAGTGAGTAGCTTGATCGTATCGTTCGTTGAGAGCTCAAATCATTTGCATCCTTGCATCATACTTCTTGGTTCTTGTTTGGTGTCTCACTTTGTGAGTTTTAGAGCTTATGGACATCTTCGTGACAAGCTCGACTTCATCGAAAACGGAGTCCATATGCATCTACTATGATGTTTTCGATGTTGGAGTTTTTGTCGGTTCTTCATTCATAGAGATCTCACATCTCTAGATCTTTGGCATATTCATAACCGCATGGTCTTAAGATTTCCTGTTTGGATAGCCCTTGCCGTCCTGAATCCAACAAGCTTGGGTTTGCTCGATTCGGAGCTCGTATGCGAAAGTTATGGCTGTTTCAGTGGCGAGCGGTAGTACCGCTGGACCTAGCGGTAGTACCGCTGACTGGCGGTAGTACCGCCCCTGGTCAGCGGTAGTACCGCTCCAGGAGCTTAGTACCGCCTGCCTAGCGGTTGTTCGTGGACGGACCTTTTTGCGAAGACTTTCTTGGCGGTGGTAGTGCCGTTGCACTACCGCTGGGGCCAGCGGTAGTACCGCTGGAGTGCCAGCGGTAGTACCGCTGCAGCCAGCGGTAGTACCGCTGGAGCTCGGGCAGAAAGTGGGGGTAACGGTCTGATTCCTTCCCCCACTATATAAAGGGGGTCTTCTTCCCCTTGGTCTTATCTATCTGTTGAGCTCTTGTTCTATCTCCATTGTTGACATTCTTAGAGCTTGATTACTCTCTATCCCTCCAATGATTCTTGCTTGTTCTTGAGGGAAAAGAGAGAGGAGATCTAGATCCACATCTCCACCAATCACTTTCTCCTCTATGTGAGGGGAACCCCTTGGATCTTGATCTTGGAGTTCTTTGTGAGCTCCTTGTTCTTCCTCTCATATTTCTCCATAGCTTTTGTTGTTGTGGAGGGATTTGAGTGTGAGGGACTTGACCACTTCGTGTGTTCTTGCCATTGCATTAGTTGCATCGGTTTGAGTTCTCCACGGTGATACGTGGAAGTGAGAAGTTGAGAAGCTTACTACCTTTGGTACTTAGTACCCTTGATATTGTTCTTCGTGGATGCTTTGGCGTCCTAGAAGCTTGGTGGTGTCTCGGAGCTCAATCAGTGTGGTGTGAAGCTCCGGGAAGCGTCGGGGTCTCCAATTAGGTTGTGGAGATTGCCCCGAGAAATTTGTACGGGTACCGGTAACCGCCCCCAAGGGTTGCCACGTGTACGGGTTCGGTGACCGCCCCCCAAGGGTTGCCATTTGTACGGGTTCGGTGACCGCCCTCAAGGGCCCCTTAGTGGAATCACGGCATCTTGCATTGTGCGAGGGCATGAGGAGATTACGGTGGCCTTAGTGGCATCTTGGGGAGCATTGTGCCTCCACACCGCTCTAATGGAGATTAGCATCCGCAAGGGTGTGAACTTCGGGATACATCACCGTCTCCCCGTGCCTCGGTTATCTCTTACCCGAACCCTTTACTTATGCACTTTACTTTGTGATAGACATATTCTTTATTGTAATATATCTTGCTATCACTTAGTTGTTTATCTTGCTTAGCATAAGTTGTTGGTGCACATAGGTGAGCCTAGTTGTTTGTAGGTTTTGTGCTTGACATATTAAACGATTAGTTTTATTCCACATTTGTTCAAGCCTAAACCTTAACTATTTTAAAGCGCCTATTCACCCCCCCCCCCCTTTAGGCGACATCCACGTCCTTTTAAATTGCAATCTTGACACCAACAATGTATGGGTAGAAGATTTTCGAAGTGGGATATAAATTTCCTGAAAATGCTTTTGTCACCTCGGCCAAGCTCTTAAGTAATGGAGAGATAAGGTCATACATGTCCCACTCCGCGTTTGTCGGTGCCCAAGCATAGTTGGCATTGGAGTTAGCATGAGAGGTCAAGGCTTCCTTGTATTGACGGGCAGTGCTAATCATCTTATAGGTTGAACTCCACCTTGTTTGACAATCTAGGTGTAAATGGTTGCCAACTTTGACACCCATGCTTTTGCAAGTGTCAACAAAAGCGTGGAGACGAGAAGGTGACCTCTTGAAGTACTTCACCGTCTCTCTCAAACTCTTTATCAAATTATCTAAGACACCTATGCCATCTTGCACCACCAAGTTGAGGATGTGTGCACAACAACGGATATGAAAATATTGGTCTTCAAAGTCATTACCTACAAGAGGTAACAAGCGTATGAGCACAAGTAGCAAGCATAGGAATAGGTGTTGGAAATATGCCCTAGAGGCAATAATAAATTAGTTATTATTATATTTCTTAGTTCATGATAATCGTTTATTATCCATGCTATAATTGTATTGATTGGAAACACAATACTTGTGTGGATACATAGACAAAACACTGTCCCTAGTAAGCCTCTAGTTGACTAGCTCGTTGATCAAAGATGGTCAAGGTTTCCTGGCCATAGGCAAGTGTTGTCACTTGATAACGGGATCACATCATTAGGAGAATCATGTGATGGACTAGACCCAAACTAATAGACGTAGCATGTTGATCGTGTCATTTTGTTGCTACTGTTTTCTGCGTGTCAAGTATTTGTTCCTATGACCATGAGATCATATAACTCACGGACACCGGAGGAATGCTTTGTGTGTATCAAACGTCGCAACGTAACTGGGTGACTATAAAGATGCTCTACAGGTATCTCCGAAGGTGTTCGTTGAGTTAGTATGGATCGAGACTGGGATTTGTCACTCCGTGTGACGGAGAGGTATCTCGGGGCCCACTCGGTAATACAACATCACACACAAGCCTTGCAAGCAATGTGACTTAGTGTAAGTTGCGGGATCTTGTATTACGGAACGAGTAAAGAGACTTGCCGGTAAACGAGATTGAAATAGGTATGCGGATACTGACGATCGAATCTCGGGCAAGTAACATACGGAAGGACAAAGGGAATGACATACGGGATTATATGAATCCTTGGCACTGAGGTTCAAACAATAAGATCTTCGTAGAATATGTAGGATCCAATATGGGCATCCAGGTCCCGCTATTGGATATTGACCGAGGAGTCACTCGGGTCATGTCTACATAGTTCTCGAACCCGCAGGGTCTGCACACTTAAGGTTTGACGGTGTTTTATGCGTATTTGAGTTATATGGTTGGTTACCGAATGTTGTTCGGAGTCCCGGATGAGATCCAGGACGTTACGAGGAGCTCCGGAATGGTCCGGAGGTAAAGATTGATATATAGGAAGTCCTGTTTTGGTCACCGGAAAAGTTTCGGGCTCATCAGTAGTGTACCGGGAGTGCCGTGAGGGGTGCCGGGGACCATCGGGAGGGGTGTCACGCCCCAAGGGGTCTCATGGGCTATGGGAAGAGATAAACCAGCCCCTAGTGGGCTGGAATAAGTTCCCACTAAGGCCCATAAGGTTTGAGAAGGAAAAAACACAAGGTGGAAAGAGTTTCCAAGTGGGAAGGTGGAATCCTACTCCAACTAGGATTGGAGTAGGACTCCTCCACCTCCAATTTCGGCCAAACCTTGAGGGTTTGAGGCTGACTCTTCCCTCCCCCTCCCTCCTATATATACTGAGGTATTAGGGCTGATTTGAGACAACTTTTGCCACGGCAGCCCGACCACATACCTCCACGGTTTTTCCTCTAGATCGCGTTTCTGCGGAGCTCGGGCGGAGCCCTGCCGAGATTAGATCATCACCAACCTCCGGAGCGCCGTCACGCTGCCGGAGAACTCTTCTACCTCTCCGTCTCTCTTGCTGGATCAAGAAGGCCGAGATCATCGTCGAGCTGTACGTGTGCTGAACGCGGAGGTGCTGTCCGTTCAGCACTAGATCGTGGGACGGATCGCGGGACGGTTCGTGGGACGGTTCGCGGGGTGGATCAAGGGACGTGAGGACGTTCCACTACATCAACCGCGTTTCTTAACGCTTCTGCTGTGCGATCTACAAGGGTACGTAGATCGGAAATCCCCTCTCGTAGATGGACATCACCATGATAGGTCTTCGTGCGCGTAGGAAATTTTTTGTTCCCATGCGACGTTCCTCAACAGTGGCATCATGAGCTAGGTTCATGCGTAGATGTCTTCTCGAGTAGAACACAAAAGTTTTTTGTGGGCGGTGATGTGCGTTTTGCTGCCCTCCTTGGTCTTTTCTTGATTCCGCGGTATTGTTGGATTGAAGCGGCTTGGACCGACATTACTCGTACGCTTACGAGAGACTGGTTTCATCGTTACGAGTAACTCCATTGCTCAAAGATGACTGGCAAGTGTCGGTTTCTCCAACTTTAGTTGACACGGATTTGACCGAGGAGGTCCTTGGATGAGGTTAAATAGCAACTCATATATCTCCTTGTGGTGTTTGCGTAAGTAAGATGCGATCCTACTAGATACCCATGGTCACCACGTAAAATATGCAACAACAAAATTAGAGGACGTCTAACTTGTTTTTGCAGGGTATGCTTGTGATGTGATATGGCCAATGATGTGATGTGATATATTGGATGTATGAGATGATCATGTTGTAATAGAAATATCGACTTGCACGTCGATGGTACGGCAACCGGCAGGAGCCATAGGGTTGTCTTTATAACTAACGTTTGTGCTTGCAGATGTGTTTACTCTTTTGCTAGGATGTAGCTTTAGTAGTAATAGCATGAGTAGCACGACAACCCCGATGGCAACACGTTGATGGAGATCATGATGATGGAGATCATGGTGTGACGCCGGTGACAAGAAGATCGCGCCGGTGCTTTGGTGATGGAGATCAAGAAGCACGTGATGATGGCCATATCATGTCACTTATGAATTGCATGTGATGTTAATCCTTTTATGCACCTTATTTTGCTTAGAACGACGGTAGCATTATGAGGTGATCTCTCACTAAAATTTCAAGACGAAATTGTGTTCTCACGACTGTGCACCGTTGCTACAGTTCGTCGTTTCGAGACACCACGTGATGATCGGGTGTGATAGACTCAACGTTCACATACAACGGGTGCAAAACAGTTGTGCACGCGGAACACTCGGGTTAAGCTTGACGAGCCTAGCATGTGCAGACATGGCCTCGGAACACATGAGACCAAAAGGTCGAGCATGAATCGTATAGTTGATATGATTAGCATAGAGATGCTTAACACTGAAACTATTCTCGACTCACGTGATGATCGGACTTGAGATAGTGGATTTGGATCATGTACCACTCAAATGACTAGAGAGATGTACTTTTTGAGTGGGAGTTCTTAAGTAATATGATTAATTGAACTAATTGTAATGAACATAGTCTAATGGTCTTTGCGAATTACGATGTAGCTTGCGCTATAGCTCTACTGTTTTTATATGTTCCTAGAGAAAATTTAGTTGAAAATTGATAGTAGCAAACTTTGCAGACTGAGTCTGTAAAACCGAGGATTGTCCTCGTTGCTACGCAGAAGGCTTATGTCCTTAATGCACCACTCGGTGTGCTGCACCTCGAGCGTCGTCTGTGGATGCTATGAACATCCGACATACACGTTTCTGATGACTACACGATAGTTCAGTGCAAAATACTTAATGGCTTAGAAGCAAGGCGCCGAAAACGTTGTAAAACGTCACGGAACATAAGTGATGTTCTAAAGAGATGAAATTGTGATTTCATGCTTGTGCCCTTGTTAAGAGGTACGAGACCTCCAACAAGATTCTTTGTCCACAAAGTAAAGGAGAAAAGCTCAATCGTTGAGCGTGTGCTCAGATTGTCTGAGTACGACAATCACTTGAATCAAGTGGGAGTTAATCTTCCAGATGAGATAGTGATGGTTCTCCAAAGTCACTGCCACCAAGCTATGAGAGCTTCGTGATGAACTATAACATATCAAGGATAGATACAATGATCCTTGAGCGATTCGCGATGTTTGACACTGCGAAAGTACAAATCAAGAAGGAGCGTCAATAGTTGATGGTTTGTAAAACCACTAAGTTTCAAGAAAGGCAAGGGCTAGAAGGGATACTTCGTGAAACGGAAAAACAGTTGCTGCACTAATGAAGAGACCCAAGATTAAACCCAAACCCGAGACTAAGTGCTTCTGTAATGAGGGGAACAGTCACTGAGGCGGAGCAACTCTAGATACTTGGTAGATAAGAAGGCTGGCGAAAGTCGAAAGAAGTGTATTTGATATACATGATGTTGATGTGTACTTTACTAGTACTCCTAGTAGCATGAGGGTATTGGATACCGTTTCGGTTGCTAAGTGATTAGTAACACGAAATGAAAGCTACGGCATAAACGGAGACTAGCTAAAGGCGAGGTGACGATACGTGTTGGAAGTGTTTCCAAGGTTGATATGATCAAACGTCACATGCTCCCTCTACCATCGGGATTGGTGTTAAACCTAAATAATTGTTATTTGGTGCTTGCGTTAAGCATGAACATGATTGGATCGTGTTTATTGCAATACGATTATTCATTTAAGGAGAATAATGGTTACTCTATTTTCTTGAATATTCACCTTCAATGGTTTATTGAATCTCGATCGTAGTGTTACACATGTTCATGATATTAGTGCCAAAAGATACGAGTTAATGATGATAGTACCACTTACTTGTGGCACTGCCGCTTGAGTCATGTTAGTATAAATTGCATGAAGAGGCTCCATGCTGATGGATCTTTGTACTCACCTGATTTCGAATCACTAGTGACATGCAAATCATAACACATGAGCAAGGCCTTGTTTTCATTGAGATGAAATAAGATAGTAACTTGTTGGAAGTGATACATTTTGATGTATGCAGTCCAATGGGTGCTGGGGCACGCAGTGGATATCATTGTGTTCTTATTTCACTGACGATTTGAATAGATACATGAGTATTTACTTAATGAATCACAAGTCTGAAATGTTGAAAAGTTCAATTCCGTTTCAGAGTGAAGTTCGTCGTAACAAGAGGATAAACTGTCTACGATATGATCATGGAAATGAATATCTGAGCTACGAGTTTTGGTACACAGTTAAGACAGTGTGGAAATTGTTTCGCAGTTCATGCCACCTGGAACATCATAGTGTGATGATGTGTCTGAACGTCATAGCCACGCACTATTTGGTATGGTGCATACTATGATGTCTCTTATCGAATTACCACTATCGTTTATGGGTTATGCATTAGAGACAACCGCACTCACTTTAAATAGGGCACCGCGTATTTCCGTTGAGATGACACAGTATAGACTGAGGTTTAGAGAAATCTAAACTGTCGTTTCTTGAAAGTTTGGGGCTTCGACACTTATGTGAAAAAGTTTCGGTCTGATAAGCTCGAACCCAAAGTGGATAAATGCATCTTCATAGGATATCCAAAACAGTTGGGTACATCTCCTATCTCAGATCCGAAAGCAAAGTGTTTGTTTCTAGAAACGGATCCTTTCTCGAGGAAAGGTTTCTCTCGAAAGAATTGAGTGGGAGGGTAGTAGAACTTGATGAGGTTATTGAACCATCACTTCAACCAGGGTGTAGCAGGGCGCAGGAAGTTGTTCATGTGGCGCCTACACCAATTGAAGTGGAAGCTGATGATGATGATCATTGAGCTTCGAATCAAGTTACTACAAACCTCGTAGGTCGACAAGGTCGCGTACTGCTGCAGAGTAGTACGGTAACCCTGTCTTGGAGGTCATGTTGTTGAGCAACAGTGACCCTACGAGTTATGGAGAAAGCGATGGTGGGCCCAGATTCCGACAAATGGCTGGAAGCCATGAAATCCGAGAGAGGATCCATGTATGAAAACAAAGTGTAGACTTTGAAAGAACTACTTGATGGTCATAAGACTATTGAGTAAAGATGGATCTTTAAAAGAAGACAGACGATGATGGTGATAAGTCACTATTAAGAAAAGCTCGACTTGTCGCAAAGATGTTTTCGACAAGATCAAACAGTTGACTATGATGAGACTTTCTCACTCGTAGCGATGCTAAAGGTCTGTTAGAATTATGTTAGTTTTTGATGCATTATTTATGAAATATTGCACGTAGGATGTCAAAACATTGTTTTCGACGGTTTCCTTGAGCAAACATTGTATGTGATACAACCAGAAGGTTTTGTCGATCCTAAAGATACTAGCAAGTATGCAAGCTCCAGTGATCCTTCAATGGACTGGTGCAAGCATCTCGGAATTGGAATATACACTTTGATGAGATGATCAAAGATTTTTGGTTTGTACAAGGTTTATGAGAAACTTGTATTTCCAAAGAAGTGAGTGGGAGCACTATAGAATTTCTGATAAGTATATGTGGTTGACATATTGTGGATCAGAAGTAATGTAGAATTTCTGTAAAACATACAAGGTTGTTTGAAAGGAGTTTTCAAAGGAATACCTGGATTGAGCTACTTGAACGTTGAGCATCAAAGATCTATGGAGATAGATCGAAAGCGCTTAATGGAAGTTTCAACAAGATGCATGCCTTGACAAGTTTTTGAAGGAGTTCAAAATTGATTAGCAAAGAAGGAGTTCTTGGTTGCGTTGTGAGGTGTGAATTTGAGTAAGACTCAAAACCCGACCCCGACAGAATAAAGAGAATAGACGACGGTCGTCTTCTATGCCTTAGCCGTAGAATCCAAAATATGCCATGTTGTGTACCGCACCTGATGTGTGCCTTGACTCAAAGTATGTTGAGAGGTACAGAGAGTGATCCATGATTGAATCACTAGCAGCGGTCAAAATTTATCCTTAGTAACTAATGGACTAAGGAATTTTTCTCGATTATGGAGGTGGTTAAAGAGTTTGTCGTAAAGGGTTACGTCGATGCAAGCTTTGACACTAATCCGAATAACTATGAGTAGTGAAACGGATTCGTATAGTAGAGTAGATATTTGGAGCATTTCCACATAGCACGTAGTAGCAGCATCTGTAAGATGACATAAATATTTGTAAAGAACGCACGGATCTGAAAGTTTCAGAACCGTTGACTAAAACCTCTCTCACGAGCAAGACGTGATCAGACCCCATAACTATATGGGTGTTGGATTAGTTGGAATCACATGGTGATGTGAACTAGATTATTGACTCTAGTGCAAGTGGGAGACTGTTGGAAATATGCCCTAGAGGCAATAATAAATTAGTTATTATTATATTTCTTAGTTCATGATAATCGTTTATTATCCATGCTATAATTGTATTGATTGGAAACACAATACTTGTGTGGATACATAGACAAAACACTGTCCCTAGTAAGCCTCTAGTTGACTAGCTCGTTGATCAAAGATGGTCAAGGTTTCCTGGCCATAGGCAAGTGTTGTCACTTGATAACGGGATCACATCATTAGGAGAATCATGTGATGGACTAGACCCAAACTAATAGACGTAGCATGTTGATCGTGTCATTTTGTTGCTACTGTTTTCTGCGTGTCAAGTATTTGTTCCTATGACCATGAGATCATATAACTCACGGACACCGGAGGAATGCTTTGTGTGTATCAAACGTCGCAACGTAACTGGGTGACTATAAAGATGCTCTACAGGTATCTCCGAAGGTGTTCGTTGAGTTAGTATGGATCGAGACTGGGATTTGTCACTCCGTGTGATGGAGTGGTATCTCGGGGCCCACTCGGTAATACAACATCACACACAAGCCTTGCAAGCAATGTGACTTAGTGTAAGTTGCGGGATCTTGTATTACGGAACGAGTAAAGAGACTTGCCGGTAAACGATATTGAAATAGGTATGCGGATACTGACGATCGAATCTCGGGCAAGTAACATACCGAAGGACAAAGGGAATGACATACGGGATTATATGAATCCTTGGCACTGAGGTTCAAACGATAAGATCTTCGTAGAATATGTAGGATCCAATATGGGCATCCAGGTCCCGCTATTGGATATTGACCGAGGAGTCACTCGGGTCATGTCTACATAGTTCTCGAACCCGCAGGGTCTGCACACTTAAGGTTTGACGGTGTTTTATGCGTATTTGAGTTATATGGTTGGTTACCGAATGTTGTTTGGAGTCCTGGATGAGATCCAGGACGTCACGAGGAGCTCCGGAATGGTCCGGAGGTAAAGATTGATATATAGGAAGTCCTGTTTTGGTCACCGGAAAAGTTTCGGGCTCATCAGTAGTGTACCGGGAGTGCCGGGAGGGGTGCCGGGGACCATCGGGAGGGGTGTCACGCCCCAAGGGGTCTCATGGGCTATGGGAAGAGATAAACCAGCCCCTAGTGGGCTGGAATAAGTTCCCACTAAGGCCCATAAGGTTTGAGAAGGAAAAAACACAAGGTGGAAAGAGTTTCCAAGTGGGAAGGTGGAATCCTACTCCAACTAGGATTGGAGTAGGACTCCTCCACCTCCAATTTCGGCCAAACCTTGAGGGTTTGAGGCTGACTCTTCCCTCCCCCTCCCTCCTATATATACTGAGGTATTAGGGCTGATTTGAGACAACTTTTGCCACGGCAGCCCGACCACATACCTCCACGGTTTTTCCTCTAGATCGCGTTTCTGCGGAGCCCTGCCGAGATTAGATCATCACCAACCTCCGGAGCGCCGTCACGCTGCCGGAGAACTCTTCTACCTCTCCGTCTCTCTTGCTGGATCAAGAAGGCCGAGATCATCGTCGAGCTGTACGTGTGCTGAACGCGGAGGTGCTGTCCGTTCAGCACTAGATCGTGGGACGGATCGCGGGACGGTTCGTGGGACGGTTCGCGGGGTGGATCAAGGGACGTGAGGACGTTCCACTACATCAACCGCGTTTCTTAACGCTTCTGCTGTGTGATCTACAAGGGTACGTAGATCGGAAATCCCCTCTCGTAGATGGACATCACCATGATAGGTCTTCGTGCGCGTAGGAAAAAATTTGTTTCCCATGCGACGTTCCCCAACAATAGGACCACAAGCAACAAGCATAGGAACAAAATCAGCAAGCATACCTCTCCGGTAGAATAACTTGGCCTTCAAAGCTTCGATTGCACCATCATTGTTTGAAGCGTTGTCTAGTGTGATGAACATAATTTTTGTCTCAATATTCCAATCTGTCACACACGCATAGAGAGCATCCGCAATGACAATTCCAGTGTGAGGAGGATCCAACTCTAGGAAACCAAGTACACGGGTTTGGATCTTCCAATTATCATCTATATAGTGTGCAACCACACACATGTAAGATAAGGTTTGGTTGCTTGTCCATAAATCCGTGGTTAGAGATATGGAGCTCACACCCCTCAGGACAGATTTAAGCACCTCTTTTTCTTTCTTGTAAACCCTCAAGCACTCGGCTCGTATTGCCTTCCTTCCAATGGATTTATAATTTGGATTCATGCACTTCATTAGAATGTTGAACCACTCATGTTCAACCATTCTAAATGAATACTCATGCACACATATCATCTTAGCAATAAGCTCCTTGATGATTCCTTGGTCATAATCAATGAGGGGCTCATCGTTGGAACACTTGATGTACCTTGGTCATGGAAACAGCAATAATTCTATTAAAAACAGCAAGTATTCTATTAAAAACAGCAAGTATTCTATTAAAAACAGCAAGTATTCTATTAAAAACAGCAAGTATTCTATTAAAAACACTTGATGTACCATTGGTTTTGCGCAATTCAAGAGTTGTTTGGATGGCAGCCCTAGCCATCTTGGCCTTGTAATTCAAACATTTCAAATGATGCCTTCCAATAGTTGAGGTGCTGCCACCTTTCTCATACACATACTTATTTGGACAATAATTGCAACAAGCCTTCAACACAATTTGTCCGGGGTTCTTCAACGATGGCTCCTTGACCTTGTGAAAATGGGCCCAAACATCTGATATTGCTCTAACAGGAGCATTGGCTCTTGGCCTCTTGTTCTTTTTCTTCTTCCTTTCTCTTGCTTCCTCCTCAGAGTCCTCACTAGAGACGACATGCACAAGTGATTCCTCGGACATAGTGTCACCACCTTCTAGTTCATCAGCTGATTCCTTATATCCATCTGATGTATCATCATCCGACATATCACCACCTCCTTGCAATGGTGGAACCACAAACAGATTCTGCTCGTCATATTCCTTGTCCTCGTCCTCGGCGTCCTCGGCCTCGGCGTCCTCCTCCTTCTCCTCGTCGTGTAGCACCTACCACACATGATCACACAAATAAGGAAAAACATCTATATGGTTATATGGAAATATGGCTACATCAAGCATCAAGGAAAGGAATCATACATGACTAACATGAGGCAGCTTCGAGCCGGAGGCAGCGGCTTCCGCGGCACGCACACCGACACCGGTGCGATCGGGGAGACGCGGAGGAGGCAGAGGGTGTTTCTTTATGCTACAAATAAACTCTCCCATTGGGGCATTGGGAAATTCTTTTGCCTTCCTAATCCGCGCCTTATGCTTGCCCTTCCTCGGAACCGGCGGAGGCAGCGGAAATCTTGCCTAATTAGGTAATTAACGCTCTTCGCCTTTGTCTTCGCCTTCCCATTCTCCTTCTCCTTACCAGCCGCTCCTTTTCCCTTCACCATTCCCTACAAAAAAAACCCACATCATAGCAGTTAGTTAGCACATAAATTACAGCAGCAGCGGGAGCTAAAATTATAGGTAGCAGCGGCATATTTCGCTACTGAAACAATTAAAGCAGCAACATTTTCTTCAGAAAAAACAGAGCAATGACCAGATTTCTTCAAAAACAATTAAACCAGCAGTCCATCCACGGATCCACCATCACCAGATTCTACACAAACATATTTGGCCAATGAATCACCGATCCACCATCACCAGATTCTACACCACCAGCACCAGCAGTTCAATAACAGTACACCACCAGTCCACCACCACCGGATTGTACCCAAAGAGATTTCTACATGACTACGAATCTATGATGATAGCACCAGCCACCAGACATGACAGTGACACCACCACCACCAGCCACGACCACGAGGATTCAGAATAGAGCACGTGAACAGGAAAGAAAGAACACAGTCAACCAGGGAGTGAGGGAAGGCGGCATGGTTACCTCTTCCTCCTCGTGGCGCTCGGCGACGAACCAGGGGAGGCGGGATCGACGGCGTGGTCTTGTTGCGACCCCGACATGAGGACGATCCTCCAGCTTGGACTAAGAGGAGACGTCGTCGTCGACTCATCGGTGAAGGAGAGAGGTCGCGGAGGAGCGGACGACGACGCCGTCGCCTTAGGGTTAGGGTTGAGGGGAAGAGCCGCCGTTCTTCTGCGAGCAAGGAGGAGGAGGGAACGAGCGAGGAGGGGGAACGAGCGTCCAGCAAGGAGGAGGCCACTCGTTTTGTTGTTATTGGGCTCGGTCCTTTCGTTCGGCCTGGTTAAAGACCGGACCGGACCGATTTTTTTTGTCTGAATTTCTGGGCCCGGACCGGACTGTTTTCTTGTCGGGCCAGGACCAAGCGGGCCAAAATCGAACGGGCCACGAGCGGGCCTAAAAGCCCGCTCGGTACGTCCAGGCTGATTGGTGGGGCTGCATCCGCCACTGAAGGATGGCATCGGGCGCCGCCGAACAAACAAGAATTGGATCTCACACAAGAGTGAGGCATGAACGTGTACATGGTTGGATCTAGGAGGCGGCGAGGCAAAGAGGAACGACGCATGGAAGAAATGATGACCAACAACGTCAACAAGCTATTCACTGGAGGGAACACCGATCCTAGCAACGGGGGCGTAGTTGTGAGGATGCTAGCGAGCCAAGTGAGCTGGAAGAGACGCAGCTATTGGGTCATTAGGGCCGAAGTCGCACCTACAAAACGCCCACAAACACTGGGCACTCGAGAACGCAGGTCGAACACCGCCAGGATGTAGAAACACTGGCAAAAACTAGTTGTGAGGTGCCCCACACCCATCACACTATCGGACCGTCGCGCCGCCAATGAAAGTCGTCGCTGAGGCACAACCACGATTGCCTCGACACCCCACCACACGGGAGCCGCCACCAAAACTCGAAGGGAGGCGCCACCGAAGACAAAGAGACCCGACTGCACGACGTAGACTCGCAAGCCCAGGCCAACCTAAGTACAGTGCACGCATCCGTATGCCCGGCCAAAACAAGCAGAAGCAGCACAACTAGAATGTGCCTGCAGGTAGGGGCCACGACAACGACAGTAAGGCACGCCGCAACACACATAGATAGGGCGCACCCGAGTTGAGTTTGAGCGAGTTGGAGTTGGCTTAGCTCAACTCATATTAAAAGTTGCGCGAGCTCAAACTGAGTGAATCTCAAGGTCGAATTGTGGAAGATGACTCATGCTCAGCTTGTAAAGATCTTCATTTGATCTAGAGCTAGTTTCGAGCTAAATGAGATGATAAAAGTTATAGATCTATGGTGATCATTCCAACTAGATAAGGATCAACATGACACAATAAAACACTAAAAGTATATTATTCAATCATGACAATGATAATATCAATTCCTTCAAAGTAGTTTGACTTAGTCTCTCACAATTGAAAGTTTAATATTAAAATAAAATAATGATTCGTGACAGACATATAGCTGGGAAAGCAAATCAAGGGCCAAATACCATAATATGGCATAAATAGTGTCTGCACTAATTAATCTTCCATGTTTGCTAATAAATAAAAAGAAAAAATCATGAAAAACATATATGGTTATAAATTATGTTCTTTCCATTTAATATATGTCATGACATTTAACATAATGGTATTATGCCGAGCTAAAATCAAGCAAGGAAATATTGGTTTAAGATTGGTTCATTTCTCGGTCGAGATATATAAAGCATTCGAACTCATCTCGTTTATTTTTGAGTCAAGATTAAAAAGAATCGATCTTGAGCGGTTCATGCTTCTCGAGCTTCTCTTGCAGCCTTAAGTACACACACCCCCAACACGAACTCATGCACATGATACTCCTTCCGTCTCGATTTGTAAGTCATTTTAGGTTGTGCACCACGATCAAGACGAAGATGAAAACAAGAGAAATTAATGTTAATTTGCTAATTAATACCATTGCATGTAATGAATTGACCACTGCATGTCGTGCTAGTTAGTCTCAAGTCATTAAAAACATACACGGCGCACATCTTTTATTGGTTGATTCCTTTATTCATGTCAAAAATCAAGAAAGGAGGTGAAAGTTAATGCACCGCGCCTTAGTGTTTTAGGATTATTTGATTTTTGTAAGATGACTTATAAACCGAAACGGAGGGAGTAGTAATAAAAGCTGTGTGCGATAAAGAAGTCATTGTAGATTGAAACTATGCCCAACACGAGGAGGGTGGAGGGCCTATATATAGACTATTCCACCATCATTATGGGGTAAAATCATTTCGGGCCACCTCCAAAGCGTAGACGGGGTGTTCCACTCGTAGTTGAGTAGATCACGAATGGAACCTCCATGCATTGGTAGGCAACCTGCATTGGATATAAATTTTTCCATTAAAAACCATGGCAGACACCCCCAGCTTATTAGCACATTAAAATTGTATAGTATACCATCTAGCTCGTGGCCATAGTACATGTTGGCAACACTGGAAGGCGGATACAAGTTGATGGAGCATGATTGCTTCATTATATGATACAATTACTAGGAATCTGGAATTCAGTTATAATCCTGTATTTTACAAGCATGCTTGACAAAAAGAAAATCATATATTTTTCAGGAGCAATCATCTAAGGAGGTACATTGTTTTGTTTTTCGGTTTTTTCTTTACACGCTCGTCTTGGGTCTTTTTCTGTTTTTCTTTTCTTTCTTTTAAACAATTGTTCAATATTTTCAGAATAATCATATTTTCAAGAAAGCTGTGTTTTTAGAACTAAAAATTCATAAAAAATGTCTGGATTATTATATTTTTTTATTGCAATTTTCAAAAAACACAAATTAGAGAATGTGTTTTCATTTAAAAAATGTCCAGTTTTAATTTTCACGAATTATTTTTAATTAGGCAAACATTTTTACATTGTATACATTTTTTTCATAAATTTAAGGTACATGTTTTGAATCATGTGAATATTTTTTAACTGTCATGAATATCTTTTTTGAATGATAACAACATTTTGTTACATTTACGCTAACAAAAACCATCACTCTGCATTAACGGTTTTTCAAATTTCTGGTCGATATTATTATTATTACTGAATTTATGTATTTACATTCTCGGAAATATAAAAAAGAAAGGAAAAATAACACGTACACGTGTTTTGTCCGTGGCAGGGAAGAGTGTGACGGATTTCCCCTTGCGTTGGGCTGCCTGGGCCATAGACCGAAGAGCCGTACTTTCCAAGCGAAAAATGCTAATGGTGGGCAACCTCCATGGAGGTGGTTATTTTGAAGAAAAAAAATCAAAAACCAAAATTTATAGCTTCAAATATTTTTGAAAAAATTATACATGTTCATATGGATGTGTTCTACATGCTTGCAATTTTTCAAGATGATATATATTATGCTTAGAGCTACACAAAAAAGGGAAAAATCACGATTTGAAACTGATGAACAGTACAACTACTATTCACTATTGGAAATGTTGGTTTTTATCTTTTTTGTGTAGCTCTTACCATTACGTATTTCATCCCCAAACTTTATACACATGTAGAATACATCCATATGAATGTATAGAACTGTTTTCAGAATTTTTTGAAACTCCAAAATATAATTATCGGATGTTTTAAAATATCCAACTCCATGGAGGTTAACCGCCAAAAACCCTCACTCATGTTTTAAGTCGCTATATAAGAAGGGGGGGGGGGGGCTTCGTATCTGCCTATGGCGAGACACAAAAGGAAAGAAAAGAACCAAGAAACACAGGTTTCGATCCTGAGACCTCGCACAGTGAAAGCTCCAAACCACGTGCTATAAACAAGTACACCAAACATCACATGATGGTCCTAAAAGGATCAAAACACTACAAGAAGAGAGAGTAGGAATTTTATAAAAAACATTTCCACAAAATTGTGAACCGCTTAGAAATGCCGTATAATGTGTTTGGATACTCCATACTTTTTTTCGAAAAGTGAACCCATTTTATAATTCTGATTATTCTGAAGGCACGGATTTTTTTGGAACATACCAAACAATTTATAAAAATTAAATTTCTTAAAAAATGAACATTTTCTGAAAAATGTATGAATAACAAAAATGCAAACATTTATTAAATTATTGAATATTTGCTGAGATCACGAACAGTTTTAAATTTGGAAAAGAAATTTAAATCATTTTTATTAAATATGCAAACAAAATTCGTATTCATATGCGATTTTGGGAAATGCAAACAAAAGTTTAGGTATGGGAACATTTTTTTGAAATAGCAAAGAGAATGTTGGATCCGGGAATATTTGTTGAAGCATGAACAGTTTTCTAAAAAATGTTAACACATTTTTAAAACTTCAACATATTTTCAAATTTATGAATAATTTTTGAAACACAAACATTTTTTTGAAATTGTGAACATATTTCATAAAATAGAACATTTTTTTAAATTCCCTAGCTTCTTGAAATAGGAACGTTTATTGAAATTGTGAACAAAATATTGTTTTTAGAAATTCTTAAAATTTATTTGAAAAGGAGAACTTTTTTGAAATTACGAACAAATATTTGATTTTTATAACAAAGTAAACAGGAAAGGATAGAAAAATGTTCCATATATTGTTTGATAAAATATGCCAAAAAGAAGAGGATTGTAAAAAAATTGTGAAAATGGGAACATTTTTTGAAGTTCAGGTCAATTTTAAATAAACCTAAGAACAATTTTGAAATACACAAACAAAAATTGAAAACACGAACATTTTTGAAAATTTGCAAACAACATAGGAATTCCTGCAAAAATGGAAACATGATAATTTTGAAAATTGCCAACTATTTTTGGAAGCAGGAACATTTTTTGAGTTCTGATTTTTTCAAAAGTTATGAACATTTTAAAGAAAAACATATCGAACAAAATTTGAAAAACGACATTTTTTAAATATAGTAAACAATTTTTGAAATTTGAACATTTTTTGAAATCATGTCTTGCTAAGAAAAGGTAAGGAGGTCACGACCAAAAATACCAAGGCCTTGTCGACGGACTCGGGTGCGTGCTCAGTCTCATAATTCTCTTTACACCTAGCCTCTGTTTGCTCAATCTCAGAGAATTTCGCGTGTCACTGCATTGCTGAGTATGTGCAGCAAGATGGAAAGCAGCGACCAGTGGCGCATTGTCCACGGATGTGTTCAACATGGGGCTAAGCCTGCTTATCCTGGAGTAGATGAGGGAGCAGCAGCCGAGGGTCAGGATGACAAAGATTAGCTCAACCTGGCTACTTTACTGTACTATTGCCACACTTCGGCTGGTACATACACGGACAGCCATGGCGTCGACACCACTTCATCTTCTCCCGAACCGGCTTGGCCTCGCCAATTCCGCCGGGATAAGTGAGTTGGAGGAAGATGGAGAGGTTAGCCAGTTCTACTCACTGACATGTCTTGCTCACTAACAGGAAATCATTTGGGCAGAACTTCCATTTCATAACAAGAGATGAAAATGCTCACATGAGATTGATTGATTGTGCCCCGCTTTTGGATGTTGTCGTTGCTTTTGAACCACTATCATCCATGTCATCGGTCATGTAACCTCCAAGGCACCTGATAATATATATGATGACACTGTCTTTTCTCCTAAGGCTGATCCATTGTGTCGAGTTTGTTGCATCGGTCAAGTAGTGCAGTCAGCAGATTGCATTACTTTCATGCTGCGGTGCATTAACTCTCATGTAATAGCATTGTGTAGTACACAAGGAAAGTGAAAGGGGTGCACCCCACCTGGCACCGTCTGGGGTTCCTCTCAGGCGGCGCCCCATGGGCGCGCCCCAACCACTAGTGAAGCCCAACGCCGGCGATCAGCCTGTACATCCGGCTCCAAGTGCGAGTGTATCTGGTGCACCGGACCCCATTGCACATTTTAAAATGTTTAAAAGAATTTAAGAGAAAATTTAATGCATTGACACAACATCAATGCATGTTGTCATAAAAATTCAAATTAAAATTCAAAACATTGTTTGAGATAGAAAAATGATAAATTTTACACTGAATAGTACATAACACAAGTTGGGCTTCAAATTTGGCCCGTTGGCACATTGATGCCAAATTTGTCATTTTTATATCTCAAAGTTTCGAATTTTAATTTAATTTTTTGTGACAACCTACATTGATGTTATGTCAATGCACTAATTTTTTTGGGATTTGTTAGAACATTTTAAAGTGTGCAACGGGGATCCGGTGCACCGGTAGCACCAATTGGCCCGATGCACGAGATACACTCCCCTAAGTACACTCATGGCGGTTTGAAGAGTCTATCAAGCTGCACTATCTCTAACTTCCTTGATGATTTTTAATTGAGTGAATTCTATTTTTTACCCTATAGTTATACATTAATGACACATATTACCCCATTTAGCGGATCTTCTGTTGAAATATCTCATTTCGGGGACATTTAACACGGTATTGCCTCAATTTCTCATTTTAATTGTTTATGTTAGATAGGATCATCATGTTACGTTAATAATTCATAAGAAAATGTGTAAAGAATAGTGGGGATCATTGATGATCATGTCCAGACTTCCTTTTGTTCATCTATTCCATTCCTCGTCCTCGTCAAGATATTTTTGGATCCCTGACGTCACGTCTCACCTTGTCTAATAGACACACATCAAAAAACAAGGATCCAGACCTTTTTAAAGGGGCATTATAAACGAATTTTCACTAGACAGAGTAATTAGTGTCACAAATGCATATCCATGGGGTAAAATTAGGAGTTCACTCTTTTTAATTTGTTGAAGAAAACAAGCTTGAACCAAGAGAACGGCTTGGCAAGTTCAACATATTTGAGTAAAGCTCTATGCTCCGTTCACTGACTAGAGTAGTTACTCACTGTGGACGTTTTCTGGCAAAGGAAGATCGCGTCAACTTCCTCGAGCCTCCCTGTCCGATGAATGGAATTACATTTGATATTTCCTAAAGTTGTCTCAATTAGTGCTTTCTAATTTCTTATGCCACACGTTGTGATAGGAAGAGACAATCTATATTTTTCAAGCTGGCAGTAGCATATAATATGTGAGTGTTGGGTACCCTTATTGGTGAGGAAGTAGAAAAGGTGGTGCCTTTTAAAGACATGGTTGGTACAAGTTTGCACGAGGATGTTGATTATTAGAGCATCTACAGTCGGACCTTGCAAATAAGACCACATCCGCGGTCTCATTAGTTATGTTCATACGAGAGTACTAATGTGAAAACGATCAAACCATGGCTCATGCATACTCCCCCGTAGTGTTTATAGATTTTTTTGAAAAATTATATTTTACAAATTTTGATCAAGTTTATAGAGAACACTATTTATATCTACAATATCAAAAATATAAAATATGAAACTACATTTACGATGAATCTAGTGATATGTGGTCGGCATTCTAGATATAAATATATTTTTCCACAAACTTGGTCAAAATTGATGAGGTTTGACTTAAAAAAATCAGTATGCACTACATTATGAAACACATGGAGTATTTAAGCCATCGATATTATGAGCCCACGATATCATAATACAAAAATGCCTTACATTATGGGATGGAAGGACTATAATCTAACTCAACAACCTTATTTTGAGCTTTAACCAACTCGATTAAAAGCCCAAAATAATTTCTACTCCTAATAGTGTTTGGGACGACCAAAAAAAGAACCCCATCATCAATATACAAGTTTCTTCCCTATCCTTCTAATCCCAACCAAATCCTATTCTCTAGCACTGAAATGTTGTCGTGCTACCTCCGCCGCGCCACCCTGATTCCACTGTCATAGTCCATTTTTGCTAGCACCACTAGAAATCCATCCCCTCCTCCTCAATTATGGCACCACGAATCCTGATGGTCCAGATACATGTTTCGAGGTGGATGCGCCACCTCACATTTGTGGTTGCAGACACGCATTCCTTGAGCTTTGTCGTGCCTGTGAATTTGCCTTCCGCCTACATCCAGCCCAACTTCAAAGAGCGTCCAGAGGCAGAGGCAAGAACCCTCAGTCTCCAACCTGGAACGGCTCGACAGGTTCAGCAGATTTGAGTAAATCTCTATCACCGTTCAATGATCTCTACATCTTAAACTAAAGCAGCACTTCACCGTGGACATTCTGTGCCAAAAGAGGATCGCGTCAACTTCCTCGAGCCTCCTAGTCCAATGAAACAAATTCTATTTGATATTTCATCGAGCTGTTTCAACTACTATTTAATTTCTTACCGGCACACCATGAAGATTGGAAGAAAGAATATATGTTTTTCAAGCTCGCGCTAGCATACAAGGTGTGTGAGTTGGCTAACCTATGGTGAGGAACTAGAAAAGGGGTTCATTTTAAAGACATGGTAGGTACGAGTTTACACAAGGATGTTAATTGTTAGCCACATCACCATGATCCCATTAATCATGCCCGCATTAGAGTGCTAACATAAAAACGACCAAATCATAGCTCATTTCGTCCTACATGCATATCTTGAGCCAACAATATGAAGAGGCTACCATATTGACCAGACAAAGAAAATGGTAAATGACTGTCACAATCAAACCCCAAAACCTTTTGTTCGGGCTTTAACCTACTTGACTAAAAACCTGAAAGGGTTTCACCCCCTAATACCACTTAGGACGGCCCAAAAATGCCCCCCCCCCCCCCCCACACACACAAATCTCAACCCAAAATCCTCTTTTGCGGCATTGGAATTTTGTTGCGCAACCTACACCACAACACCTCGATTCCACCGGCGTAGTCCATTTACTAGCACCATCGCGGACACATCCCCTCCTCATCAATCACCGTAGGCGTCCACCACTCCGCCAACAACATCGTCATCATCTTTTCACCACTCTTTGGAAACCAGTATTAGAATATTTTAAAAATAATCTTGATTTTTTAAAAAATATAAAACTTCAAAATATTCCAAAATTACTATCTTTCAAAATTGGAAAACCTTCAGGATCTCGAAAAATTGTACATCAATTTTTATAAGTAAAAAAATAGAAAATAGAACACAAAATGCCAGAAGAAAAAGACCACAAAAACGGACAATAGCCCTTTTTCCTAGCGCTAGCTCTGAATAAAATAGTAGGTATGGGCTAAAAAACTACCGGCTACTGGGTTAAAATAAAACCAGTATTATCTTTGAAAAAACATAAAATAAATTTTAGAATTCGAAAAAAATAATCTAAAATTGGATAAATGTACACGAATTTGAAACCAATTCATGAAATTCTAAATTGTTCATAATTTTTTATATTTGATCACAAATTTGATATTTAGTAATATTACTGGACTTTTCAGACATCTATGAATTAGGAAAAATGTTCATGAATTTAAGAAATATTTGTGGACTTTATAATGTTCAATAATTTTAACAATGAATACATGCTTAAGAATGCTTGCAAACGTGAAAAATATTCATGAATTTTACATTTTCCCCATAAGTTGTGTATTTTCTAGTGAATTTTGTAAACATTTGCCTATTAGGAAAATATTAAACAAATTTGAGAGAGTGTTTGCGGATTTATATATCTTTGTTAAACTAAAAAGATGAATGTGTATTAAAAAGTGCTCGCAGAATGAAATAATGTTAATGAATTTGAGAATCTGTTCTTGGATTTACAGAATCTTCACATATTTGAATTTTTCATGAATTAAAAAATATGTTAAAAAATTCACAAATTTCAAGGATTTTTTTTTTAAAATAAGTATCAGGATAAGAAAAGTTGTTAACCAGTAAATAAGAAACCTTTTAGAATGTTCCCAAAACTAGGATAACCCACATGGTGTTTTTTTCAATTATATTATGTAGGGTGGCCTGTTAGGAAGAAGCCGCGAGCGGGTTTGTGCACTATTTGTGGCAAATGAAGTATCCGATGCTATATGCGTCAAATAGGATATGTATGGAGGACACATAGAATTCTCCGACAATGAGGGCCCGCGTTGCCAGTGGGCTCCAAATTTTCTATGGAAAAGCGGTCCGGGGGACTTCGTATCCACAATCTCTATTATTAAAGCAGGATGTAGCGTCGTGATGGTTCAACCAGCGACGGTTCGACCTCTCTCGATCCCACCATCCAAAACTCCCCGCCTCCCTCTCCTCCCCCCGCCCTTCCAAAAAAGATTTTGTCCCGCACACAACTGAACCGTAAAACCAGCCCACTATCTACTTCTCCCTCCGCACGCACGCCATTCCTCCTTCCCCCACATTCCCGACCTCCTATCGGTGCCGCTCGGTCCCGCCCCCGCCCCCGCCCCACGAGCTCGCGGCCTTCCCCGAGCCGGGCGGGGCGCCGCGCCGCTGCGCCCGTCCAAGCGCGCGCACCGGGAGGCCCTCGAGGCCGCGCCGTCCGCCGCTCGGTCCCGCCCCCGCCCCCGCCCCACGAGCTCGCGGCCGCCCCCGAGCCGGGCGGGGCGGGGCGCCGCTGCGCCCGTCCAAGTGCGCGCACCGGGGATCGTCTCCGGCCTCGACCTCGGCCGCCTCAACTCCTCCCGCTCCAGCGGCTCGTTGTGCAAGGTCGCCGCCGCCGGGGCCCGCGTCTTCGCCGACCTGCACGACGCCCTGCCCGACCTGCTCGACGCGTCCAACGAGGAAGGGGAGGACAGGGGCAAGTGCCCGCACTCCATCGCGCTCGCCGCCGACAAGTTCCGGGCGAGGGGATGGACCGTCGAGCTGCCGTGCGGGCTCACGCTCGGCTCCTACATCACCGTCGCCGCACGCCGCACGCCACGCACCCCGAGCGGGACCCCAAGATCGCGCAGCTCAGGGAGGGGGAGGAGCCCCTCATGGTCTCCCAGTTCATGATGGAGCTGCAGGGGCTTAAGACGGTCGACGGCGAGGACCCGCCCAGGATCCTCCACTTCAACCCCCGCCTCCACGACGACTGGAGCGGCAAGCCTGTCATCGAGCAGAACACATGCTACCGCATGCAGTGGGGCACCTCGCTCCGATGCGAGGGCTGGATGTCCCGTGTCGATGAGGAGACTGGTACGCCCTCTTCTTTCTCTCTGTCGCCTCACTGATGAAAGAAATACAGTACTACTGTTTACTGTACTCTGTTGATGATTGTTTTGGCCGTATGGTAGAATTGATTGAATTGTTCTTCAGTGGATGGGATGGTCAAGTGTGAGAAGTGGATTCAAGATGAAGATCCGTCCAAGGAGTCGAAAACGTCATGGTGGTTGAATCACCTCATCGGCCGCCCCCGCCCCCGCGTCGCTTGGTGCCGCCCCCTCCCCAGCGGGTTCGGGCGCAACCTGCGTCGGGAGAGCTCGGTGTGGTCGCGCGGCAGGGACGATCTGTTCTCGCAGTCGCGATCGTCGTGGGACGAGGAGGCGCTGCGTCGGCGACGACCACGAGTGCTTCCTCTCCAAGTTCAAGGACCTCCTGCAATACTGTGTCTCATTTCGCTGCTGGACTTCATATGAGTTGGTGGATATGATTTTTGAGGTCAAGATAGATCATTGCTTCGTAATCAAGCAGTTTGGCAACAATAATTCCAAGGTTCAGTTCATCAAGTACTCTGATCAGTATCAATGGTTGGTGCCTCTCGTGCTACCTACATATTGGTTTGGTGCTGGTGTAATTTTCAGGCTTGGTAAACAAGCAGATCCTGATGGTGCAGTCAGGTGCTGGTAAGGATACTCTTTGTGCCAATGGAATATGATGCATAAGGTATGCTCTTAAAGTAAATTCCCCAAAACTTCCTCAATATAAACTAGGTATTCTTGTGTATCTCTTCCAGTATTTGGTTTACAGTAGTGTGTATGATTAATTACTTTTCTTGGTAATATGCTTGTTCCAGAAAATGGTCAATGGTGGAAGAGTCAAGGACTGGATATGCATCAACTTTTCTCGGAATGTCCAAGATAGTGCCGCGGGGAATTTCTGTCATGAACTGGCTGGCATGTGCCAAACATCTGGGATGGTAGGTCTATGTCATCTAAACAGTGCTCGAGAGATTTCTTTTTCAGTTTGTTAATTTAGTTCCCAGTGTCCACTTTCTCACATGCTCCGTATCCTCTCACCATAGGACTTCTCAGTGGATCCTCTGCTTCCTCCTTTATCTGCGAGACCTAAACATGTAGAAAGAGCACTCAAGGCACGCTATCGAGATGCCATGAATGTTCTGAAACCACTGGGCAGGGAGCTTGACCCGCTTGTTGCAATTTTGCCTGACAATAATGGTTCTCTTTATGGTATGCTTTTTTAATTCAAAAGATACCTACTCCCTCGGTTCCACAATTCACCACGGCAAGAATTATGAAACGGAGGGAGTAGTGTATTATCTAATTCAAATACTAACTATTATTCTTATCAGTTTTTGATGCTGTATTGTTTTTAACTTCTAATCATTCCTCAGGTAATCTCAAAAGAATATGTGAGACAGATCTTGGATTGGTCTCTCAATGCTGTTTGACGAAACATATTTTTAAGATGAGCCTGCAGTATCTTGCAAATGTCGCCCTTAAAATCAATGTTAAGGTTCGTCCTGTTTTGTGGCTTCTGCCCACTACCAAGCTGGTTTTTGTAGATCTTTTCCTTCTATACTTCCTTTTCACATTCCTATACTCTTTAGGTGGGAGGAAGAAATACTGTACTCGTCGATGCTTTGTCAACGAGAATTCCCCTTGTTAGAGACAGACCAACCATTATATTTGGTGCTGATGTTACCCATCCTCATCCTAGAGAAATATGTACTACATATACATTCTGGCGGTGACCCATCGTACATACGAAAGTCGAAAGTGGGTATGATATGCCAATGGTTCGGATTGCCATTTATACGGGTTACCATAGTGGAGCTCTTTGGTCCGATTATCCGTTGCCCGCAATGCTGCTTCATACTTTTACCTAGTCATCTTAGTTCGATCCATGTCACTGGTGATCTGATTTTGCACCTGTTAGAACTTCACACTGATTGGACATAGTTATTTTTATTTTATAAGCTGAAGAAATTTCACTATAAGTTTTATATAGCTTACTAGAACAACAACACTTCCTCTAACTTTGTTTTGACTAAAAGACAGCAAGGCGTGTTGTAGTTCATTCATGAGAAAGGAGAAGTAAGAGAGTTACACAGCTAGGTAAGGAAAAAGAAAAAGAAAAACCAGCACTCGCGATCGGCCTGCACATCCAGCTCTAAGTACACTCATGGCGGTTTGAAGAGCAAGCTGCACTTCCTCTAACTTTCTTAACGATTTTTGTAAAGATAACTCGTTGGAGGAAAAAGTTTGGACAGGGAGAACGGCTCGACAGGTTCAGCAGGTTTGAGCAAATCTCTATGACCCGTTCAATGATCTCCACATCTTAAACTAAATCAGCTATTCACTGTGGACATTTTGTGCCAAAAGGCGATCGCGTCAACTTCCTCGAGCCTCCTAGTCCAATGAAACAAATTCCATTTGATATTCCATCGAGCTGTTTCAACTACTGTTTAATTTCTTACCGGCACACCATGAAGATTGGAAGAAATAATATATGTTTTTCAAGCTTACGCTAGCATACAAGGTGTGTGAGTTGGCTACCCTATGGCGAGGAAGTACAAAAGGGGTTCATTTTAAAGACATGGTAGGTACGAGTTTACACAAGGATGTTAATTGTTAGCCACATCACCATGACTCCATTAATCATGCCCGCATTAGAGTGCCAACATAAAAACGACCAAATCATGTCTCATTTCGTCCTACATGCATATCTTGAGCCAACAATATGAAGAGGCTACCATATTGACCAGACAAAGGAAACAATATAATGACAACTGCAATCGAACCCCAAAACCTTTTGTTCGGGCTTTAACCTAGTTGACAAAAAACCTGAAAGGGTTACACCCCTTAATACCGCTTAGGACGGCAAAAAATATTTCCTGCCCTCAATATATAGGTTTCTTCCCCTACAGCCCCCCCCCCCCCCCCCCCCCCCGCGCCCTCACCCCCAATCTCAACCCAAAATCCTCTTTTCCGACATTGGAATTTTGCTGTGCAACCTACGCCACAGAAACCTCGATTCCATCGTCGTAGTCCATTTACCAGCACCACCGCGGACACATCCCCTCCTCATCAATCACCGTAGGCGTCCACTACTGCACCAACAACATCGTCATCATCTTTTCACCACTCTTTGAGAGCTAGTATAAAAATATTTTCAAAAATATCTTGATTTGTTTTGAAAAAATAAAACTTCAAATATTCCAAAAGTACTATCTTTATAATTGAAAAAATTTCAGGATCTCAAAAAATTGTACATCCATTTTTATATAAAAAAAAAAGAAAGTAGAACACAAAATGCTAGAAGATAAAGACCACAAAAACCTACAATAGCCGTGTTTTCCTAGCGCTAGCTCGGAATAAAATAGTAGGTATGGGGTAAAAAACTACCGGTTACTGGGTTAAAATAAAACCAGTATTGTCTTTCAAAAAACATAAAATAAATTTTAGAATTTGAAAAACAATCTAAAATTGGAGAAATGTATACGAATTTGAAACCATATTCATGAATTTAGGCAAGGGAATGAATTTTCGAAAAAGTAAATAAACTTAGAAAAATGTTCATCAAATTTTAAAATATTCATAATTTCTTATATTTGATCGCAAATTTGATATTTATTAATATTACTGGACTTTTTAGACATCTATGAATTAGGAAAAATGTTCATGAATTTGAGAAATATTTGTGAACCTTATACTGTTCAATAATTTTAACAATGAATTGATCGCAAATTTGATATTTATTAATATTACTGGACTTTTTAGACATCTATGAATTAGGAAAAATGTTCATGAATTTGAGAAATATTTGTGAACCTTATACTGTTCAATAATTTTAACAATGAATTCATGCTTAAAAATTCTTGCAAACGTGAAACTATTCATGAATTTTACATTTTGCCCATAAGTTGTGCATTTTTAGTGAATTTTATAAACATTTTCTTTTTAGGAAAATATTAAACAAATTAAAGAGAGTGTTGGCAGAAAATATTAAACAAATTCAAGAGGAAACTAAAAAGCTGAATGTGTATTAAAAAAGTGCCCGCAGAATGAAATAATGTTTATGAATTTGAGAATCTTTTCTTGGATTTACACAATCTTCGCATATTTGAATTTTTCATGAATTAAAAAATACGTTTTAAAAATATGTTCACAAATTTTAAAAAATATTCACAAAGTTCAAGGATTTAAGAAAAATAAAAACATAAGTATCCGGATAAGAATACGTATGAACCAGTTAATAAGAAACCTTTTAGAATGTTCCCAAAACCAGGATAACCCACACAGTGTTCCTTTCTCTTACATTATGTAGGGTGGCCTGTTAGGAATGAGCCACGAGCGGGTTTGTGCGTTATTTGTGGCAAATAAAGTATCTGATGCTATATGCGCCAAATAGGATATGTCATGAGCGGCACATAGAATTCTCCGACGGTGAGGGCTCGCATTGCCAGTGGGCTCAAATGTTTCTATTGAAAAGCGGCCCAGTGGCACTTCTGATCTATAATTCAGTTTACGTGGATCAAGATCTGGCCAATACAACAGGGACCTCCTATGTGACGCTCGCTGCGTCCAACAGCAGCGAGCCGCACAGAGGCGAATGAACCAGGACGGCCCATTAAGCTGTATCATGTAGCCGCGTACAATGGTGATCTGGGCCGACCTGTTAACATGTTCCAGCGTTTGCGGTTTTGAGAACTTTCTAGATTTTTCTTCTGGTTTTTTCAGGTTTTGTGAATGTTCTAAAAGGTTCCCTGAACCGGTTTTTCTATTCCATTTTGGTCTTTGGATTCTTTTTCCAATTCTGGAACATTCTTTCAAATTTCAGAACATTGTTTCAAATTCCGGAACATTTACTTAAATTCTGGAACATTGTCTCAAATTCTGAAACATTTTTTCAAATTCTGGAACTTTTTTAAAATTCCGAATTTTTTATAAAATTCCAGAACTATTTTAAAAAATTCCAGAACATTTTTAAAAATTCCGGTACTTTTTTGAAGATTCCGCAACATTTTTCAAATTCTGGATTGTTTTTTCAAATTTCGAATTGTTTTTCAAATTCCGGAACATTTTTCAAACTCCAGAACATTTTTAAAACATAAACAGAAAAAAAGAATAAAAAATGGTTTAGGGATTCTTCTAGAAGTTTCCCAAAACCGGGAAAACCCGGCTGGGAACCTCTAAAAGGTTTCCAAAACCGGGAAAACCCGGCTGGGAACCTCTAAAAGGTTCCCAAAACCGGAATGAGTGAAAGCGCTAATGGGCCGGCCCAAACACCATCGTTCACTAGCAGTTCCTGTGCGAAGCTAGCAGTTCCTGTGCGAAACGTCGACAATCTAATGCAGAATGCGGCAGATAGAATTTTTGGATAGAAACAAGTAAGACATGCGCCACCGAGGGAGCATTTGTTAGTGTACACACCCTCACCTTGCCGACAAGGATGTAGTCGACGCTGAAGAGGTCCTATTCGGCACGATCAGCATTAGGAAACTCTCTTTGCACACACTACCAACCGTACTCGGCCTCAGCCCAATAGTACTCCTTTCGCTCGTTTGGCTGTGCCATCCATGTCTTTCGCAACAGTTTATTCAGTTTAATTTTTTCTTCCCCTGCTCTCTTATAGTAGTTTAAAAACAATGAGAAATCAATAGGAAAACAATCACGGATTGAAAACTGTTGAAAGAGTAGGTTATTGACCGGTTGGCCATTGATCTTTGGTCATTGACCAGATCCATTGACTGTCGACTTTTTAGAAACATTTCATTGGTAAAGTTCAAATCTTTTGAAAAGTTTGCAAGTTTAAAAAATGTTCGTAAGTTTGAACATGACGTGAATTTGAAAAAAAATCTCAAGAGTTGGAAAAGTTCGTAATTTGAAAAAAAGATTAAAAATTTGTAAAAACCAAATTTTAAAAAAAAGGCACAATGATTTAAAAATATTAATATTTTCCAAAATTTAATGTAATTTGGAAAACGTTCGTGAATTTGAGAAGATTTTACAAATTTGAAAAGAGTTCACAAAAACTTGTGAAAAAATCATGAATTTCATAAAAATAAAAATAAAAAGGTAACCAAAACCGAAAAATAATAAAAGAAAAACAAAAAGAAAACATTCGCGGGTTCTGCTCAAGGGTGATACTTGTAGTTGCATTCCTAGTGAAAGGCATGCAATTTCCCCCCTCCGTCCACCTAGTGACGAAACAAAGGTGCGTTGCAGTCCAATGGGTAGGCCTGCAGTTGTATTCCAGAGAGACACTTGCACTTGCATGCTAACTGTCAGATGTGCAACATCCCCCTCTCCCGTCGCAGTTGGGTGGGTTGACATGCACTTGCAACCGAGGGCGGTGCTTGCAGTTCCATGTCTAGCGTTAGTCATGTCATTGCGTCCCTCCTCTCCCGTCATCCTCTGACATAACAAAATTGTTAGTTGTTGTCGAGTGGGTAGGCATGTTGTTCTAGTCAAGGTTGACACTTTTAGTTGCATGCCTAGTGTGAGACATGGAAGAGTTGTTTGAGTAAACATGTAGTTTGAGTCGAGGGCGACAGTTGGAGTTTCATACCTAGTGTTAGTAACAGAAACTCTACATTCACTAAGAACAAATTTTGTTGCATTTAAAACAAAGAAACATTTCTATTTAGAACTACTAGAAACTCTCCTTGAAATACTAGACCCCCCGCCAAAAAAATGATGGGGTGGGGGGAGGGATCTTTGGTAGAAAATGTTAGAAACTCTACTTAAATAAAATCTCTACTTGATCAATACTACTAGATTTTTGAAAAATCCCACCCAAAATATACAATATAAAAAAAGAACACAAAAATGATAGACACGGGGAAATGCATTGGAGCACCAAGGTGCCACACACCCTTATACGAATATAACATTATAAGAAAATACCATGAAATCTTAAAATAAATCTGAAATTTTTGGGAATTAAATTTGGATGCCCATTGTACACCCACGCTCAGTTTCATGGGAAATGGATGTGTGTGGTATTCATGGCGAAGGAAATACGGTCTGATATACAATCCAATCTAATAGTTTTTTCCGGACATAGGAACTTTTCAAATTTTACTGATATTACCATGGGCACCCATTTCCAATGAAACTGAACGCGACTGTACAATGGGCATCCATGTTTGATACTACAAAATTTCAGATTTTTTTTGAAATTTCCTGGTATTTTTAATGCTATATTCCTATAGGGGGGGGGGGGGGGGCAGCCGAGAGACAAGAATCTTCATCCAACATGCATGGGGATATTCTTTGTGCTTCGAAAAAGTATAGTAATAAGAAGAAATAGAAAAGGGGCACACATGGGGATATCCTCTACTAAAATGGGGAAATGGAAAATAAAACTCTCTTATCTCTACCCATCCAAACTAGTTTTTAATTACTGGGCAAAAGAAACCAGTAATCTCTACTTCGTCGAAACTACTGGAACCGACCCCCCCCCCCCTCTCAGATCTCCACTTAACCCTGTTGGGTAACGTAGCATAAATTCAAAAAATTTCCTACGCATGTTCAGATCTTCCTATGGAGAGACCAGCAACGAGAGAGGGGTAAGAGCATCTTCGTACCTTTGAAGATCGCGAAGCGGAAGCGTTTGCTAGAACGCGGTTGATGGAGTCGTACTCGCGGCGATTCCGATCTAGTGCCGAACAACGGCACCTCCGCGTTCAACACACGTGCAGCCCGGTGACGTCTCCCGCACCTTGATCCAGCAAGGAGGAGGGAGAGGTTGGGGAAGAAGACCAGCAACACGACGGCGTGGTGTTGGTGGAGAGACGAGGTCTCCCGGCAGGGCTTCGCCAAGCGCCGGCAGAGAGGAGGAGGGAGAAGTGCGGGGCTGCGCCGAGGGAGAGGGAAAACTGTGTCCTCCAAAGGCCAAAAGTGCCCACTATATATAGGGGAAGGGGAGAGGGGGTGCCACCCCTAGGGTTCCCACCCTAGGGGGTGCGGCAGCCCTCCCAGATGGGGTTTGTGGCGGCCAGATGAGGGAGGAGGGGTGGCGCACCCCTCTGGTGGGCCTAAGGCCCACCTGAGTTAGGGTTCCCCCCCTCTTTTCCTTTCCCCTGCGCCATGGGCTGAGTGGGGAGGCGCACCAGCCCAACTAGGGGCTGGTTCCCACCCCCACTTAGCCCATCTTACCTCTTGGGGTCGCAGCCCCCCTTCGGTGGTCCCCCGGGACCACCTCCGGTGGTCCCGGTGGTCCCGGTACGTTACCGGTGATGCCCGAAACACTTCCGGTCTCCGAAACCATCCGTCCTATATATCAATCTTTACCTCCGGACCATTCCGGAGCTCCTCGTGACGTCCTGGATCTCATCCGGGACTCCGAACAACTTTCGGTAATCTCGTATAACAATTCCCTATAACCCTAGCGTCATCGAACCTTAAGTGTGTAGACCCCACGGGTTCGGGAGACAGGGAGACATGACCAAGACACCTCTCTGGCCAATAACCATCAGCGGGGTCTGGATACCCATGGTAGCTCCCACTAGCTCCACGATGATCTCATCGGATGAACCACGATGTCAAGGATTCAATCAATCCCGTATACGATTCCCTTTGTCTGTTGGTATAGAACTTGCCCGAGATTCGATCGTCGGTATACCTATACCTTGTTCAATCTCGCTACTGGTAAGTCTCTTTACTCGTTTCGTAGCACGTCATCGTGTGACTAACTCCTTAGTCACATTGAGCTCATGATGATGTTCTACCGAGTGGGCCCAGAGATACCTCTCCGTCACACGGAGTGACAAATCCCGATCTCGATTCGTGCCAACCCAACAGACACTTTCGGAGGTACCCGTAGTGCACCTTTATAGTCACCCAGTTACGTTGTGACGTTTGATACACCCAAAGCACTCCTACGGTGTCCGGGAGTTGCACAATCTCACGGTCGAAGGAAAAGATACTTGACATTAGAAAAGCATTAGCATACGAACAATACGATCTAGTGCTAGGCTTAGGATTGGGTCTTGTCCACCACATCATTCTCCCAATGATGTGATCCCGTTATCAATGACATCCAATGTCCATGATCAGGAAATCATGATCATCTATTGACTAACGAGCTAGCTAACTAGAGGCTTGCTAGGGACACATTGTGATCTATTCATTCACACATGTATTAGTGTTTCCTGTTAATACAATTATAGCATGAACGATAGACGATTATCATGAACAAGGAAATATGATAATAACCATTTTATTATTGCCTCTAGGGCATATTTCCAACAGTCTCCCACTTGCACTAGAGACAATAATCTAGTTACATTGTGATGTATCGAACACCCATAGCATTATGGTGCTGATCATGTTTTGCTCGTGGAAGAGGTTTAGTCAACGGGTCTGCAATATTCAGATCCGTGTGTACTTTACAAATATGTATCACTCCAGTTTGGACATGGTCCTGGATGGAGTTGTAGCGGCGCTTGATGTTCTTCGTCTTCCGGTGAAATCTGGGCTCTTTGGCTATGGCAATGGCTCCAGTGTTATCACAGAAGAGTGTCATAGGACCCGACGCGCTTGGAACCACTCCAAGGTCGGTGATGAGCTCCTTCATCCAAATTCCTTCATGAGCCGCTTCTGAAGCAGCTATGTACTCCGCTTCACATGTAGATGCTGCCACGACTTCTTGCTTGCTGCTGCACCAGCTCACTGCCCCACCATTCAACACATATACGTATCCGGTTTGTGACTTAGAGTCATCCGGATCTGTGTCGAAGCTAGTATCGACGTAACCCTTTACGACGAGCTCTTCGTCACCTCCATAAACGAGAAACATTTCCTTAGTCCTTTTCAGGTACTTAAGGATATTCTTGACCGCTGTCCAGTGTTCCGCACCAGGATTACTTTGGTACCTTCCTACCAAGCTTATCGCAAGGTTTATATCAGGTCTGGTACACAGCATGGCATACATTAGAGAGCCCACGGCTGAAGCGTAGGGGACATAACTCATCTTTTCTCTATCTGCTGCCGTGGTCGGCGACTGAGTCTTACTCAATCTCATACCTTGCAAAACTGGCAAGAACCCTTTCTTTGAGTTTGTCATATTGAATTTCTTCAATATCTTGTCAAGGTATGTACTTTGCGAAAGACCTATGAGGCGTCTCGATCTATCTCTATAGATCTTGATGCCTAATATGTATGCAGCTTCTCCAAGGTCCTTCATTGAAAAACTCTTGTTCAAATAGGCCTTTATGCTCTCCAACATCTCTATATCATTCCCCATCAATAATATGTCATCCACATATAGTACGAGGAAAGCTATAGAGCTCCCACTCACTTTCTTGTACAGACAGGCTTCTCCGTAAACCTGTATGAACCCAAACGCCTTAATCACCTCATTAAAGCGAATGTTCCAACTCCGAGATGCTTGCACCAGCCCATAGATGGAGCGCTGGAGCTTGCATACTTTGTTAGCACCTTTAGGATCGACAAAACCTTCTGGTTGCATCATATACAACTCTTCCTTAAGATTCCCGTTAAGGAACGCTGTTTTGACGTCCATTTGCCAAATTTCATAATCATAAAAGGCGGCAATTGCTAACATGATTCGGACTGATTTCAGCTTCGCTACGGGAGAGAAAGTCTCTTCGTAGTCAACTCCTTGAATTTATCGAAAACCCTTTGCGACAAGTCGAGCTTTGTAAACGGTTACATTACCGTTTGCATCAGTCTTCTTCTTGAAGATCCATTTATTTTCTATGGCTCGCCGTTCATCGGGCAAGTCCACCAAAGTCCATACTTTGTTCTCATACATGGATCTTATCTCGGATTTCATGGCCTCAAGCCATTTGTTGGAATCCGTGCCCGCCATCGCTTCTTCATAGTTCGAAGGTTCACCGTTGTCTAACAACATGATTTCCATCACTGGGTTGCCGTACCACTCTGGTGCGGAGCGTACCCTTGTGGACCTTCGTGGTTCAGTAGTAACTTGATCCGAAGCTTCATGATCATCATCATTAACTTCCTCTTCAGTTGGTGTAGGCATCACAGGAACAACTTCTTGCGTTGCGCTACTTTCCTGTTCGAGAGGGGGTGTAATTACCTCATCAAGTTCTACCTTCCTCCCACTTACTTCTTTCGAGAGAAACTCTTTCTCTAGAAAGGATCCGTTCTTGGCAACAAAGGTTTTACCTTCGGATCTAAGATAGAAGGTATACCCAATAGTTTCCTTAGGGTATCCTATGAATACGCATTTCTCCGCTTTGGGTTCGAGCTTTTCTGGTTGAAGTTTCTTCACATAAGCATCGCAGCCCCAAACTTTAAGAAACGACAACTTAGGTTTCTTGCCAAACCACAGTTCATACGGTGTCGTCTCAACGGATTTAGACGGTGCCCTATTTAAAGTGAATGCTGCAGTTTCTAATGCATATCCCCAAAATGATAGCGGTAAGTCGGTGAGAGACATCATAGATCGTACCATATCTAATAAAGTGCGATTACGACGTTCAGACACTCCGTTGCGCTGCGGTGTGCCAGGCGGCGTTAGTTGTGAAACGATTCCACACTTTCTTAGGTGTGTGCCAAACTCGTGACTCAAATATTCTCCTCCACGATCAGATCGTAGACATTTTATTTTTCTGTCACGTTGATTCTCAACCTCATTCTGAAATTCCTTGAACTTTTCAAACGTCTCAGATTTGTGCTTCATCAAGTAGATATACCCATACCTACTCAAGTCATCGGTGAGAGTGAGAACATAACGATAACCACCGCGAGCTTCAACGTTCATTGGACCACACACATCAGTATGTATTATTTCCAATAAGTCGGTGGCTCTCTCCATTATTCCTGAGAATGGAGTCTTAGTCATCTTGCCCATGAGGCACGGTTCGCATGTGTCAAATGATTCAAAGTCAAGAGACTCTAGCAGTCCATCAGTATGGAGCTTCTTCATGCGCTTAACGCCGATATGACCAAGGCGGCAGTGCCACAAGTATGTGGGACTATCATTATCAACTTTGCATCTTTTGGTACTCACACTATGAATATGTGTAACATCACGATCGAGATTCATCAAGAATAAACCATTCACCAGCGGAGCATGACCATAAAACATATCACTCATATAAATAGAACAACCATTATTCTCTGACTTAAATGAGTAGCCGTCTCGCATTAAGCAAGACCCTGATACAATGTTCATGCTTAAAGCTGGTACTAAATAACAATTATTGAGGTTCAAAACTAATCCCGACGGTAGATGTAGAGGTAGCGTGCCGACGGCGATCACATCGACCTTTGAACCATTCCCGACGCGCATCGTTACCTCGTCCTTGGCGAGTCTCCGCTTATTCTGCAGTTCCTGCTTTGAGTTGCAAATGTGAGCAACAGCACCGGTATCAAATACCCAGGAGCTACTACGAGCGCTGGTAAGGTACACATCAATAACATGTATATCACATATACCTTTAACGTTGCCGGCCTTCTTGTCCGCTAAGTATTTGGGGCAGTTGCGCTTCCAGTGACCTTTTCCCTTGCAGTAGAAGCACTCAGTCTCAGGCTTGGGTCCGTTCTTTTTCTTCTTCCCGGCATCTGGTTTACCGGGCGCGGCAACAGCTTTGCCGTCTTTCTTGAAGTTCTTCTTACCCCTGCCTTTCTTGAAACTAGTGGTCTTGTTGACCATCAACACTTGATGCTCCTTCTTGATTTCTACTTCTGCAGACTTGAGCATCGAGTACAACTCAGGAATGGTTTTCTCCATCCCTTGCATGTTGTAGTTAAGCACAAAGCCTTTGTAGCTTGGTGGGAGAGACTGGAGGATTCTGTCAATGATAGCATCATCCGAAAGTTCGACTCCAAGTGAAGTCAGACGACCGTGTAACCCAGACATTTTGAGTATGTGCTCACTGACAGAACTGTTCTCCTCCATCTTACAGCTGAAGAACTTGTCGGAGACTTCATATCTCTTGACACGGGCATGAGCTTGAAAAACTAGCTTCAGCTCTTGGAACATCTCATATGCCCCGTGTTGCTCAAAACGTCTTTGGAGTCCCGTTTCTAGACTGTATAACATGCCACACCTGACCAGAGAGTAGTCATCACTTCGCGCTTGCCAGACGTTTAGAACGTCCTGCGCTGCTGCGGGAGCGGGAGGGTCACCTAGCGGCGCATTAAGGACATAAGCCTTTTTAGCTGCTTCAAGGATGAGCTTCAGGTTGCGAACCCAGTCCGCATAGTTGCTACCATCATCTTTCAGCTTGTTTTTCTCTAGGAATGCGTTGAAGTTGAGGTTGACGTTGGACATCTACAATATTTATAAAGACAACTTTTAGACTAAGTTCATGACAATTAAGTTCATTTAATCAAATTAAGTATGAACTCCCACTTAAATCGACATCCCTCTAGTCATCTAAGTGATACATGATCCATGTTGACTAACCCGTGTCCGATCATCACGTGAGACGGACTAGTCACCATGGTGAGCAACTTCATGCTGATCGTATTCAACCATACGACTCATGTTCGACCTTTCGGTCTCTTGTATTCGAGGTCATGTCTGTACATGCTAAGCTCGTCGAGTCAACCTAAGTGTTTTACGTGTGTAAATCTGGCTTACACCCGTTGTATGCGAACGTTAGAACCTATCACACCCGATCATCACGTGGTGCTTCGAGACAACGAACCTTCGCAACGGTGCACCCTTAGGGGAATACGTTCTCGAAATTTTAGGAGGGATCATCTTATTATGCTACCGTCGTCTTAAGCAATAAGATGTAAAACATGATAAACATCACAATGCAATCATATAGTGACATGATATGGCCATTATCATCTTTGCTCATTCGATCTCCATCTTCAGGCATCGCATGATCATCATCGTCACCAGCGTGACACCATGATCTCCATCATCATGATCTCCATCATCGCGTCTTCGTGAAGTCGTCACGCCAACTACTACTATCACTACTACTATGGCTAACCGTTAGCAATGAAGTAAAAGTAGCAAGCACATGGCGTTGCATCTCATACAATAAATTAAGACAACTCCTATGGCTCCTGCCGGTTGTCATACTCATCGACATGCAAGTCGTGAAACCTATTACAATAACATGATCATCTCATACATCATACATGCAACATCACAACTTTGGCCATATCACATCACATGTCAAACCCTGCAAAAACAAGTTAGACGTCCTCTAATTGTTGTTGCAAGTTTTACGTGGCTGATTTGGGTTTCTAGCAAGAACGCCTTCTTACCTACGTGACAGCCACAACGATGATATGCCAAAGCTATTTACCCTTCATAAGGACCCTTTTCATCAAATCCAATCCGACTAGAGTAGGAGAGACAGACACCCGCTAGCCACCTTTATGCACGATGTGCATGTCTGTCGGTGGAACCAGTCTCACGTAAGCGTACGTGTAAGGTCGGTCCGGGCCGCTTCATCCCACAATACCGCCGAAAAGGAATAAGACTAGTAACGGCAAGCAAATTGACAAACCATCGCCCACAACTTTTGTGTTCTACTCGTGCATGGAATCTACGCATAGAAAACCTGGCTCGGATGCCACTGTTGGGTAACGTAGCATAAATTCAAAACTTTTCCTACGCATGTTCAGATCTTCCTATGGAGAGACCAGCAACGAGAGAGGGGTAAGAGCATCTTCGTACCTTTGAAGATCGCGAAGAGGAAGCGTTTGCTAGAACGCGGTTGATGGAGTCGTACTCGCGGCGATTCCGATCTAGTGCCGAACAACGGCACCTCCGCGTTCAACACACGTGCAGCCCGGTGACGTCTCCCGCACCTTGATCCAGCAAGGAGGAGGGAGAGGTTGGGGAAGAAGACCAGCAACACGACGGCGTGGTGTTGGTGGAGAGACGGGGTCTCCCGGCAGGGCTTCGCCAAGCGCCGGCAGAGAGGAGGAGGGAGAAGTGCGGGGCTGCGCCGAGGGAGAGGGAAAACTGTGTCCTCCAAAGGCCAAAAGTGCCCACTATATATAGGGGAAGGGGAGAGGGGGTGCCACCCCTAGGGTTCCCACCCTAGGGGGTGCGGCAGCCCTCCCAGATGGGGTTTGTGGCGGCCAGATGAGGGAGGAGGGGTGGCGCACCCCTCTGGTGGGCCTAAGGCCCACCTGAGTTAGGGTTCCCCCCCTCTTTTCCTTTCCCCTGCGCCATGGGCTGAGTGGGGAGGCGCACCAGCCCAACTAGGGGCTGGTTCCCACCCCCACTTAGCCCATCTTACCTCTTGGGGTCGCAGCCCCCCTTCGGTGGTCCCTCGGGAAAACCTCCGGTGGTCCTGGTGGTCCCGGTATGTTACCGGTGATGCCCGAAACACTTCCGGTCTCCGAAACCATCCGTCCTATATATCAATCTTTACCTCCGGACCATTCCGGAGCTCCTCGTGACGTCCTGGATCTCATCCGGGACTCCGAACAACTTTCGGTAATCTCGTATAACAATTCCCTATAACCCTAGCGTCATCGAACCTTAAGTGTGTAGACCCCACGGGTTCGGGAGACAGGGAGACATGACCAAGACACCTCTCTGGCCAATAACCATCAACGGGGTCTGGATACCCATGGTGGCTCCCACTAGCTCCACGATGATCTCATCGGATGAACCACGATGTCAAGGATTCAATCAATCCCGTATACGATTCCCTTTGTCTGTTGGTATAGAACTTGCCCGAGATTCGATCGTCGGTATACCTATACCTTGTTCAATCTCGTTACTGGTAAGTCTCTTTACTCGTTCCGTAGCACGTCATCGTGTGACTAACTCCTTAGTCACATTGAGCTCATGATGATGTTCTACCGAGTGGGCCCAGAGATACCTCTCCGTCACACGGAGTGACAAATCCCGATCTCGATTCGTGCCAACCCAACAGACACTTTCGGAGGTACCCGTAGTGCACCTTTATAGTCACTCAGTTACGTTGTGACGTTTGATACACCCAAAGCACTCCTACGGTATCCGGGAGTTGCACAATCTCACGGTCGAAGGAAAAGATACTTGACATTAGAAAAGCATTAGCATACGAACAATACGATCTAGTGCTAGGCTTAGGATTGGGTCTTGTCCACCACATCATTCTCCCAATGATGTGATCCCGTTATCAATGACATCCAATGTCCATGATCAGGAAATCATGATCATCTATTGACTAACGAGCTAGCTAACTAGAGGCTTGCTAGGGACACATTGTGATCTATTCATTCACACATGTATTAGTGTTTCCTGTTAATACAATTATAGCATGAACGATAGACGATTATCATGAACAAGGAAATATGATAATAACCATTTTATTATTGCCTCTAGGGCATATTTCCAACAAACCCAACTTACTGGAATCAACAAATCCCCTCAAATTTATGATATAACAGCTAAAAATGGGATAATGGAGAAAAAACGAAAATCCCCCCTAGCACCTATGGAGCCCACAAATAAGCACTCTCTGTCACTGCCACTCCTTGTCCCGTGACACACGATCGAAGAAGGCTAACAGAATAAAGAAAACAAGCAAATGGGCTGGACACATGCGTTACACGGGCGAAAGCAAGACAAACACACTTCCAGCATGAATCTTGAAGTAAAGACATATCCGGTGGGAGGCACATCCACTAAGACTTCGTTAAATCTCAGTTGACCAAGATTTAGCAAGTCCGCTCTTTGTTAGCTATATAGGGTACGCCTCGTGAAAATCGTTAGCTACCATATCATTCATCACCCCTAAATCAAGACATGGAGGTGTTCTTTGTCCTTTTATATCCCTAACTTTTCATGTAACCATTTGTCCTTCCGTGCATAGTTACATCTGGGTGTACTAAATGTTAGGTCATGAAATTGCAAGCATAACATAGTAAGAGCATCAATGACCACACAACCTGGTGTATATATGGACAATAAGATTTGCATGCTCAGAACGGTAACATGGTGGATATTCAAGATCCAGTGCAAACTTTTGAACATACAGCCTTTAAAAGACATACATCCCCTTTCTCTTTTTTATTTCTCATATCATACGCAACGACTCATGAACGGTACTTCAAAATCAACAACTCATACACTAGTGTGTTTGTAATTAAGACCACTTCCAATCTTTTTGATTGATTAATTTGCAATACAATAGTCAACAATGAAAATGTTCACTATTAGGAAAATCCATATATGCAACCACCTATTAGTGGCGCGGATTAACTAGCCCGCGCTACACCTAGATAGTGGCATAGCGGGTAGAAACAACGTGCTAGGAAGTTAGCGAGTTATAACACATAGGATTTGGAGGCATTTGGAAGTTAGCAAGAACCAAATGTGGTTTACAAGGTGCTTGCAATTTTGTGACACATAGGCAAGACGCAACTACGATCACTCAAAGAACTCCCCAATGCTCATTTTCCCTATATGATCGCAACACAACCACATTAGATTCCCGAATCAAAGTCCACGGTCGTCTTTCAACATGTTCTGCAAAGCGCGGGTATTGTTGTTGTGGCATTGTTGTGCTCCCCCTATCAGTGGTATTCCTGGGTTGCGTGACATCGAACACAACCAGTGGTGCCGGCTGGGCAGTGTTGTGTCAACATCATAGTCCAAGGACTAACTTACGAGAGATGCCTTGGGGAATCACTAGGATAATTTGTGTTTGGGGCGATGAATGGCCTGTGAGTCTATGCAAGCACATATCACAACCCATATCTTGTGATACATCTGAGCACAATGAAACTTGGCTAGGCTGTGTATTTTCCAGCTCATTTAATTATTAACACTAGCAAAAGAGTCCATGAGTCGCAATGGGAAAAAAGTATCGCCCAACCCTAATCCAATAACCATGACTAAGACCAAAATAGGTCTTGCCGAGGCGTCTCTCTCGGCATAATATGAAAAATCTACTTTTTTTGCAGGCAAGGTTTTGTCAAGGCGTGCATGCACAATTATTGACGGGTTCCTTCGTCTCCAATTTGTCTTTGATGAGGTGTCCATTCCATTCCTGGTCGGTGCCGGTATGAAAGAAAGTTGGATCATGTGCTATTGATTAAGATTGCATCATAAATAGCATCTAAAAATATATTTAAATAGTAAAATAACATCGAATTTATGCTCTACGCTTTTTCTAATAAATTATATATAACACGTTAAAATTGAAGTTAGGGTTTAAGGGGATGTTTGGTTGCCGGTCGCACCGTGCCACGTCGAAGGTGTGGCGCGCCACAACTTCCTAGGTTGTCATTTGATTTTTTATTAAGGTTAGGCTCGCCACAACCTGCAGTGTATTTTATAGCAGACATTTTCTCCAAAAGTCTTGCGCTTATTTTGTCCGCCACACTCCGCAGCACGCCACATCTCTGGTGGTTTAAGTCACCAACCAAACATGCCCTAAAATACATGAATGTCTTAAAATAATACTATTTGTTCTAGATTGACCGAGGGTTAATTATAGAAACCATTGTTCAAGAATTCGTCCGATTAACCAGTTAACTTGCCACTTAATCGCTACTCGTAGGGTGACCGAATCAAACCACACCTATTCATCGCGTTAACTTGCCAGGCCGATTAGTTGGCCAGTTAGACCGATTAATCAGTTGCCAAACCGATTAATTGCTATTGTCCCGTTAACTGGTGGGCGAACGAATCCCAAAATTTTGGCACATAGCTCCTCCCACCCTTTGTTGCTACTAAATACCTAGGGTTTGACCCTCCTCCCAGTTCCTCATGCTCCTTTTATCCCCTCCTAACTTGACGGGTGGCTAGTCAGGTCCTCACCGGTGCGAGCCATCACACTACACCTCCAAGATTCAGCTGCTCCGCCACTCTGGTCGCCTGCATGGACCCCATCCCCCTCGATACTTCCCATCCTCTCTCATAGGATGCTCCCCAATATCTTCCTCCATGGCGTCGTTAGCACGCAATGCACTACCATCTTTTTCCTCTATCTTAGTGGAGAATCCAACATTCATTTATTAATAGATTATAAATTACAATTTTGTAGATTAGTGTATGGAACTGTTGGTTTTCGTTGTAAATTGTATTATGTGTGCTGTATGTCAGTAAGTATTTGGACAAGTTTAAGTGTTTAATTGATAATTTTTACTTTTGATAATTTGTAGATTTGGGTGTATAACGATTGTGAATTTTACCTCTTGTCTACTTTTTTATATGCCTACAATGGAATATTTTGGTATATTACATAACTAGGTGCATGGAAGTATGACATAATAAATAAAATATATAGATATAAGTTGGCAAGTTTCCATTTAATATACCGATCAATGGTCGACCGATTAATCCAGTTAATAGCCCGATTCACCGATTAATCCCTACTCCCAAGCCGACCGAGCAGTTACCAGTTACCGATTTCCTTATCATTGATAGAAACAATATGCTTTTTTCTGCTAAAACTCAAATACGGTCCGTTTTATGCCACTTAATGGTGGAGCGTGGATTATTTGCCCAAAAATTGAGGAGGTTTTTGCTAAACCAACAAAAAAGGGTTCATTTTCTCACTTAAACGTGGGTGACGGGTTAATTAGTTTGAAACAGAGGGGGGGTTGTAAATATGTGCGACCTACATTATATAGATAATATGTTAAAATTTAAGTTAGGATAAAATATATGAATGTTTAAAAAATACTATTTGTTCTAGATGGGCTGAGGATTAATTATATAAACTATAGGGGGTTTTCTCCTAAAATGCAAACACGTCCCGTTTTATGCCACTTAATGGTGGAGCGCGGATTATTTGCTGGAAAATTGAGGAAGTTTTTGCTAAAACAACAAAAAAAGGTTCGTTTTCAAAACAGGGGGGAGGTTGTAAGTATGTGGGACATAGGGACGGAAGGACCAATGACTATATCATTAGGTAAATACTAGGTCATTAATTGCGTGTAATTTAAAAGTTACAACAGACATAAATATTCTACTAGCGTGCTTTATTAATTATTAATATTTCAGCTGTTATTCTTTTTTCATGAATACCCAAAGCTTGTGTATTTTTTATTGATAGAGAGAGTTAGAATGAGTAAAAGATAGGATACAACACATGGCATGAATGTAAGGAGGTATACACATGATGCCCGGAGTAAAGGGTCAAGGTATATGACCAGCCTAAAGAGAGGATACAACATAGCTAATACACAAAGGCCGAAGCAAGAGAGGCATGACGAATCAACTTGATGTCCAACATCGCCAAATCCAACATGAGGGACGCCGTGAGGAAGAAACATAGCGCCTTCATGAAGGAGAACGACGCCGTGATGCCACCCCCATCCGATTCAGAGAGTCGGACCTACAATATCCCTTGAACTCGAAGAGGGGTGCGAATGAAGGCCATGGCAACGCCTCCAAGAAGGGAAATGACACCCATGTGCACGTCGCCACTGGCAGCATCTGTAAGCCAAGCAGAGATCTCTCCTTGACCTAGGTATGACCGATCCCATAGTGGTGTATCCAGGTATGGAGATAAGGGAACCATGTTGTTGGTCGGAATCGCCATGACAAGAAGGGGATTGGTGGGGCTGCATCCGCCACTGAAGGATGGCATCGGGCGCCGCCGAACAAACAAGAATTGGATCTCACACAAGAGTGAGGCATGAAGGTGTACATGGTTGGATCTAGGAGGCGGCGAGGCAAAGAGGAACGACGCAGGGAAGAAATGATGACCAACAACGTCAACAAGCTATTCACTGGAGGGAACACCGATCCTAGCAACGGGGGGCATAGTTGTGAGGATGCTAGCGAGCCAAGTGAGCTGGAAGAGACGCAGCTATTGGGTCATTGGGGCCGAAGTCGCACCTACAAAACGCCCACAAACACTGGGAACTCGAGAACGCAGGTCGAACATCGTCAGGATGTAGAAACACTGGCAAAAACTAGTTGTGAGGTGCCCCACACCCATCACACTATCGGACCGTCTCGCCACCAATGAAAGTCGTCGCTAAGGCACAACCACTGTTGCCTCGACACCCCACCACACGGGAGCCGCCACCAAAACTCGAAGGGAGGCGCCGCCGAAGACAAAGAGACCCGACTGCACGACGTAGACTCGCAAGCCCAGGCCAACCTAAGTACACTGCACGCATCCGTATGCCCGGCCAGAACAAGCAGAAGCAGCACAGCTAGAATGTGCCTGCAGGTAGGGGCCACGACAACGACACTAAGGCACGCCGCAACACGCATAGATAGGGCGCACCCGAGTTGAGTTTGAGCGAGTTGGAGTTGGCTTAGCTCAACTCATATTAAAAGTTGCGCGAGCTCAAACTGAGTGAATCTCAAGGTCGAATTGTGGAAGATGACTCATGCTCAGCTTGTAAAGATCTTCATTTCATCTAGAGCTAGTTTCGAGCTAAATGAGATGATAAAAGTTATAGATCTATGGTGATCATTCCAACTAGATAAGGATCAACATGACACAATAAAACACTAAAAGTATATTATTCAATCATGACAATGATAATATAAATTCCTTCAAAGTAGTTTGACTTAGTCTCTCACAATTGAAAGTTTAGTATTAAAATAAAATAATGATTCATGATAGACATATAGTTGGGAAAGCAAATCAAGGGCCAAATACCATAATATGGCATAAATAGTGTCTGCACTAATTAATCTTCCATGTTTGCTGATAAATAGAAAGAAAAAATCATGAAAAACATATATGGTTATAAAGTATGTTCTTTCCATTTAATATATGTCATGACATTTAAGATAATGGTATTATGTCGAGCTAAAATCAAGCAAGGAAATATTGGTTTAAGATCGGCTCATTTCTCGATCGAGCTATATAAAGCATTCGAACTCATCTTGTTTATTTTCGAGTCAAGATTAAAAAGAATCGATCTTGAGTTGTTCCTGCTTCTCGAGCTTCTCTTGCAGCCTTAAGTACACACACCCCCAACACGAACTCATGCACATGATACTCCCTCCGTCTCGGTTTATAAGTCATTTTAGATTGTGCACCGCGATCAAGACGAAGATGAAAACAAGAGAAATTTATGTTAATTTGCTAATTAATATCATTGCATGCAATGACTTGACCACTGCATGTCGTGCTAGTTAGTCTCAAGTCATTAAAAACATACACGGCACACATCTTTTATTGGTTGATTCCTTTATTCATGTCAAAAAACAAGAAAGGAGGTGAAAGTTAATGCAGCGCGCCTTAGTGTTTTAGGATTATTTGGTTTTCATAAGATGACTTATAAACCAAGACGGAGGGAGTAGTAATAAAAGCTGCGTGCAATAGAGAAGTCATTGTAGATCGAAACTATGCCCAGGGCGAGGAAGGTGGAGGGCCTATATATAGACTGTACCACCATCATTATGGGGTAAAATCATTTCGGGCCACCTCCAACGCGTAGACGGGGTGTTCCACTCGTAGTTGAGTAGATCACGAATGGAACCGTCCATGCATTGGTAGGCAACCTGCATTAGATATAAATTTTTCCATTAAAAACCATGGCAGACACCCCCAACTTATTAGCACATACAAAATTGTATGGTATACCATCTAGCTCGTGGCCATAGTACAAGTTGGCAACACTGCAAGGCGGAAACAAGTTGATGGAGCATGATTGCTTCACTATATGATACAATTATTAAAATGTGGAATTCAGTTATAATCCTGTATTTTGCAAGCATGCTTGACAAAAAGAAAATCATATATTTTTCAGGAGCAATCATCTAAGGAGGTACATTGTTTTGTTTTTCGGTTTTTTCTTTACACGCTCGTCTTGGGTCTTTTTCTGTTTTTCTTTTCTCTCTTTTAAACAATTGCTCAATGTATTTAGAATAATCATATTTTCAAGAAAGGCGTGTTTTTAAAACTAAAAAAATCCTTTAAAATGTCTGGATTATTATATTTGTTTTTTGCAATTTTCAAAAAAACACAAATTAGAAAATGCGCTTTCATTTAAAAAATGTTCAATTTTATTTTTCACGAATTTTTTGAATTAGGCAAACATTTTTTACATTGTATACATTTTTTCAGAAATTTAAGGTACATATTTTGAATCATGTGAATATTTTTTAACTATCATGAATATCATTTTTGAATGATAACAACATTTTGTTACATTTACGCTAACAAAAACATCACTCTGCATTAACGTTTTTTCAAATTTCTGGTCGATATTATTATTATTTTTGAATTTATGAAATATAAAAAAGAAAGGAAAAATAACACGTACATGTGTTTTGTCCATGGCAGGGAAGAGTGTGACGGTCTGATGGACTCCCCCTTGCGTGAGGCGCCTGGGCCATAGACCGAAGAGCCGTACGTTCCAAGCGAAAAATGCTAATGGTGGGTAACCTCCATGGAGGTGGTTATTTTGAATGCTTCAAATATTTTTGAACAAAATTATACATGTTTATATGGATGTATTCTACATGCGTGCAATTTTTCAAGATGATATATATTACGGTTAGAGCTACACAAAAAAGGGAAAATCACGATTTGAAACTGATGAACAGTACATATGAATATATTCTACATGAGCAGTACACACAAAAGGGGAAATCACTATTCACTATTGGAAATGTTGGTTTTATCTTTTTTGTGTAGCTCTCACCATTACGTATTTCATACCGAAACTTTATATGCATGTGGAATACATCCATATGAATGTATAGAATTGTTTTCAGATTTTTTTGAAACTCCAAAATATAATTATCGGATTTTTTAAGAATATGTTTCCTATGAAAGATATGCATAGCATTGCTAGATTTTCTTCTGAGTTAAAATCTAAATCTAGTACACTTGATGATCATATTGAACAAACACCCGAGGAAGTTCATGAGAAGGATAACGATGAAACTCCTGTAAGGAGCAAGAGACAAAGGGTTGCAAAATCCTTTGGTGATGATTTCATTGTATACCTTGTGGACGATACTCCCAAGTCTATTGAAGAGGCATATGCATCTCCAGATGTAGATGATTGGAAAGAAGCTGTTCATAATGAGATGGACTCAATTCTTTCTAATGGAACTTGGGAGTTAGCTGAACGACCTTATGGTTGTAAACTTGTGGGTTGTAAATGGGTGTTTAAAAAAAGTTAAGGCATGATGGTACCATTGATAAGTACAAGGCGAAACTTGTGGCCAAGGGTTACACTCAGAAAGAAGGCGAAGATTACTTTGACACCTATTCACCCATTGCTAGAATAACCACCATTCGGGTCTTACTTTCCCTGGCTGCCTCTTATGGTCTGATCATTCATCAAATGGTTGAAAAGACAGCTTTCCTAAATGGAGAGTTGGAAGAGGAAATTTATATGCATCAGCCTGATGGGTTTGTGGTAAAAGGAGAAGAGAGAAAGGTGTGCAAGTTGCTAAAATCTTTGTATGGTCTCAAACAAGCACCTAAGCAATGGCATGAGAAGGTTGAAAGTACTTTGACTCATGCAGAATTTGTCATTAATGAGGCTGATAGGTGTGTCTACTATCGCCATGGTGGAGGCAATAGTGTCATATTATGTTTGTATGTGGATGACATATTGATCTTTGGTACAAACATTGTTGTGATCAATGAGGTCAAGACTTTTCTATCAAAGAGTTTTGACATGAAAGATCTGGGAGAAGCCGATGTGATCCTAAACATCAAAGTTATTAAGGATGAGAGTGGGATTACTCTAATGCAATCTCACTATGTTGAGAAGGTCTTGAGACGTTTCGGCTTTATGGATAGCAAGCCTTCTCCAACACCTTATGATCCCAGCGTGACACTTAGAAAGAACAAGAAAGAAACGAGAGAGCAATTAAGATACTCTCAAATTGTCGGTTCACTCATGTACCTAGCTAGTGCTACAAGACCAGACATCTCTTTTGCTGTGAGCAAACTGAGTAGGTTCATGTCCAACCCGAGTAATGATCATTGGCATGTACTAGAAAGGGTTTTGCACTATCTGAGAGGTACTATGAGTTATGGAATTCACTATTCAGGGCACCCCGCTGTGCTAGAAGGATATAATGATTCAAATTGGATCTCTGATGTTGATGTACTCTACGCTACAAGTGGGTATGTATTTACTCATGGAGGTCTTGCAAGCAAACCATATTGACAAGGTCAACTATGGGAGCAGAACTAACTGTGTTAGACACAACCACTTTAGAGGCAGAATGGCTGCGTGAACTCTTGATGGACTTGCCTGTGGTTGAAAAACCTGTACCGACTGTTCTTATGAATTGTGACAACCAAACGGTTATCGCTAAAGTGAATAATTCTAAGGATAACGCGAAGTCATCAAGACACGTGAAGAGACGTTTAAAATTTGTTAGGAAGTTGAGAAACTCCGGAGTAATATCTGTTACATATATTCAAACAGACAAAAACCTAGCAGATCCTTTTACAAAGGGACTACCACACAATGTGATAGATAGTGCATATAGGGAGATGGGTATGAGACCCATAGACGTTACACCATAGTAGTAACCCAACCTTTGTGATCGGAGATCCCGTGAATTAGGACCTGGGAAGAACAAGCTATTGTTTAACACAAGAGAGTATTAAGTAACCGTCTCTAAGTGAAGATGCAAAACTCTCAGAGTTGTAAGGCTTAAGTACTGTTAGGCAGGTTGGCAACATGCCTTAATGTGATTCTATTGGCTATTATAACAAAGATGTTGTCCTACAGAACAATCTTGAAAGAACACACCTTTATGAGCTCCGATTGTAAAGTGTCACAATCTAGGAGATTTGGGTAATCTCTAGTAAGCTCACGAAGAGACCAAGGAGTACGACGTATATGCTCCAAATCACGGGGTAGCTTACTAGCAGCCACGTACTGGTTAAGACTTTGAGTGAAACCTGTTCACACAAAACTAGCAATTCAAGGCATAGTCCATTGTCAAGTTGTGGATGGATGTAGCTTAAAGTTCTAGGCAGAAGTTCAACTTAACAGTCTCTGCTGAAACACTGATATATTAAACAAGTGGAGAGACAAGGTAAATCTCTAAATGGGTATTTGAGATCTCATGGGGGATTGTTAGAATTGAATGGGCTTGGCCCATGTACAAAATTCTAAAATCTCAATTTGAGCCCATGAATAAAATGGCAAGTGGTGGTGTGGTGGTGCTAAAGTTTAGTCTCATACCGCTAGTGGAGGAAGTGTTGGACCTCTTTATATAGTGAGTTCTCCCCACTACTCTAAGTGTGTGTTGAGAAGAGAAAGGAGAGAACCACACGTGCGCCCTCGCTCGCCTCGCCTGGCCTGGCCGGGCTCGGGCCGGGCCGAGCGTATGTGCGACATGCGCGTGAATGGTCCGCCAAAGTCTGGTCCGATGCCTTGCGGGGGGCGGCTACCTTTTGCCGTTTTATTTTTTATGTCTTTGTAGACAAGGTAATTACTTGTCCGATAAGTATACGACTTGGAAACCAAGTCGATTTGAGACGTGATCGCGACACGGAACCGACCTTGGTCCTCCTATATATACAGCTTATCGAGGTCGGCCAAAGACACACCGAAAACCATCTAGGGTTTTGCCTCATCTCACAACTTGCGCCGCCATCGTAGTCTACCTCATCCCGAGCGCCGGCGTCCAACGGCGAATGGGAGAGCATCTCTCCGGAACCAGTTGCCTTTGCGATCCTGTACGGGAGAAGGCGAATTAGGTTTTTGGGAAGCACTTTGCACGACTGCTCGCTGCTTACACAACGGGTCGTCTACCAAGCAAGTCGGACGGTGCTACGTACCGCCGCCTCAAGGGTTGTCTACTTTGTCCCGTCATCGCCAACATCATCGTCAACAACGCGTCTGCACCGAACACATCTGCTCCCTCTACAAACGTTCGGTACGTGCGTCGTGTTCCCGTTAGCCTGATGAACATGTTAGGTGCGTACATGTTTTGCTACACGGTCTTGCTGCTATTCATGTTGTCTGCTGCATCTAGTATGTTAGAGTTTCACATGTTAGTAGCTGCTATCGTCATGCTTTGTATTCTGGAATTAATCATGGAAATTGTGCCTAATTTCTCAACAATCCAAAAACCTAATTGTAGGCAATTTCCTGAGTTAACTATGGCTGGATTTTCTGATGCACTCAGGCCGGATAAGTTTACCGGTGTGCACTTTAAGAGGTGGGAAGTGAGATCCACGCTCTGGCTTACTGCTCTGAAAGTTTTCCATGTTAGTGCTGGCATGCCAGAGGGAGCTTCTGATGAAGATAAGAGGAAGTTCCAGGAAGCCAACACTATGTTTGTGGGATGCATTTTGAGTGTTCTTGTTGACTGTCTGTGTGATGTGTACATGCACATACAAGATGAAAAGACACTGTGGGATGCACTGAAGGCTAAATTAGGTGCTACAGGTGCAGGCAGTGAATTGTACATCATGGAGAATTTTCACGACTACAAGATGGTGAATAATCGTTTTGTGGTTGAACAAGCTCATGAGATACAGTGTATTGTGAAGGAACTGGAACTCCTTAAGTGTGATCTACCCGATAAATTTGTGGCTGGGTGCATTATTGCAAAGTTGCCTTCTTCATGGAGGAACTTCGCCACTTCTCTGAAACATAAGAGACAGGAGATATCAGTTGAAAATCTGATTGCATCTCTTGATGTTGAAGAGAAAGCTCGGGCTAAAGACACTACTGAGAAAGGAGGTGAAGTTCAACCTACTGCCAACATGGTACAAAGGTTCCCACAGAACAAGAACAAAGGAAAGAACGAGCCTGTTTTCAACAAGCCTATAAAAACTATTACCTTCAAGAAGAAGAAGTTTAACAAGGCTGAGCTAGAGTGCTACGCCTGCGGGAAGCTCGGACACTTTTCCAAGGAATGCCCAGAACGCGCAGACCGCAGAGGGAAAACTAGCTCCAAGACAGTCAACATGGTGACCACTAGCAATATTGATGGGTATGGTAATTTACCTATTGTGCTTTCAGTATTTCAATCATCTTCATGGTGGATTGATTCAGGAGCTAACGTTCATGTGTGTGCTGACGTCTCTTTGTTTACTTCTTATCAGGTCGAAGGGATTCTTCCGTCCTAATGGGGAATGGGTCGCATGCTTCTGTTCGTGGCATTGGCACGGGGGATCTGAAGTTTACTTCGGAAAAGAACGTGCAACTAAGGAATGTGCAGCATGTACCTACTATGAACAAGAATCTCGTTAGCGGCTCCCTTCTATGTCGAGATGGGTTTAAGGTAGTTTTAGAGTCAAATAAAGTAGTCGTGTCGAGATTTGGACAATTTATAGGTAAAGGCTATGAGTGCGGAGGCTTGTTCCGCTTTTCACTTTTAGATTTCTGCAATAAGTCAGTAAACCAAATTTGTGCTGGTATTAATGATGATACAAATGTTTGGCATTCTCGTTTGTTTCATATTAATTTTGGTTTCATGTCTCGTCTATCCAGTATGAGTTTAATTCCTAATTTCACGCTTGCCAAAGGTTCTAAGTGCCATAGCTGTGTGCAATCGAATCAACCTCGAAAGCCTCACACGGCTGCCGAAGAGAGAAACTTGGCACCTCTAGAACTCATACATTCTGATCTATGTGAGATGAATGGTGTGTTGACAAAAGGTGGAAAGAAATATTTCATGACTTTGATTGATGATGCGACTAGATTTTGCTATGTTTATTTGTTGCAAACTAAAGATGAAGCTCTTGATTACTTTAAGATCTATAAAGCTAAAGTTGAAAATCAACTAGAGAGAAAGATCAAGCGTCTTAGGTCGGGTCATGGTGGAGAATATTTTTCCAAAGTTTTTGATGAATTTTGTGAGGAACATGGTATTATTCATGAGAGGATGCCTCCCTATTTGCCCCAATCAAACGGGATTGCCGAGAGGAAAAACCGCACGTTGACTGACTTGGTAAACGCCATGATAGACACTGCTAGTTTATCTAAGGCATGGTGGGGGGAGGCTTTGTTGACTGTATGTCATGTCCTGAATAGAGTTCCTAACAAAAATAAGAGAAAACCCCTTTATGAAGAGTGGGTTGGGAGAAAACCATCACTTTCTTATTTGCGCACTTGGGGATGTTTGGCAAAGGTCAATATTCCTATCCCTAAGAAACGCAAACTTGGACCAAAGACAGTGGATTGTGTTTTTTTGGGTTATGCTTAGCGGAGCATTGCTTATAGATTTTTAGTAGTTAAATCTGAGGTTCCTGATATGCATGAACATTTTTTGAGAATATGTTTCCTATGGAAGATATGCATAGCATTGCTAGATTTTCTTCTGAGTTAAAATCTAAATCTAGTACACTTGATGATTATATTGAACAAACACCCCAGGAAGTCCATGAGAAGGATAACGAGGAAACTCCTGTAAGGAGCAAGAGACAAAGGGTTGCAAAATCCTTTGGTGATGATTTCATTGTATACCTTGTGGATGATACTCCCAAGTCTATTGAAGAGGCATATGCGTCTCCAGATGTAGATGATTGGAAAGAAGCTGTTCATAATGAGATGGACTCAATTCTTTCTAATGGAACTTGGGAGTTAACTGAACGACCTTATGGTTGTAAACCTATGGGTTGTAAATGGGTGTTCAAAAAGAATTTAAGGCCTGATGGTACCATTGATAAGTACAAGGCGCGACTTGTGGCCAATGGCTACACTCAGAAAGAAGGCAAAGATTACTTTGACACCTATTCACCCGTTGCTAGATTAACCACCATTCGGGTGCTACTTTCCCTGGCTGCCTTTATGGTCTGATCATTCATCAAATGGATGTAAAGACAGCTTTCCTAAATGGAGAGTTGGAAGAGGAAATTTATATGCATCAGCCTGATGGGTTTCTGGTAAAAGGAGAAGAGAGAAAGGTGTGCAAGTTGCTAAAATCTTTGTATGGTCTGAAACAAGCACCTAAGAAATGGCATGAGAAGTTGAAAGAACTTTGACTCATGTGGGATTTGTCATTAATGAGGTTGATAGGTGTGTCTACTATCGCCATAGTGTCATATTATGTTTGTATGTGGATGACATATTGATCTTTGGTACAAACATTGTTGTGATCAATGAGGTCAAGACTTTTTTATCAAAGAGTTTTGACATGAAAGATTTGGGAGAAGCCGATGTGATCCTAAACATCAAATTTATTAAGGATGAGAGTGGGATTACTCTAACGCAATCTCACTATGTTGAGAAGGTCTTGAGCCGTTTCGGCTTTATGGATAGCAATCCTTCTCCAACACCTTATGATCCCAGCGTGACACTTAGAAAGATCAAGAAAGAAACGAGAGAGCAATTAAGATACTCTCAAATTGTCGGTTCACTCATGTACCTAGCTAGTGCTACAAGACCAGACATCTCTTTTGCTGTGAGAAAACTGAGTAGGTTCATGTCCAGCCCGGGTAATGATCATTGTCATGCACTAGAAAGGGTTTTGCACTATCTGAGAGGTACTATGAGTTATGGAATTCACTATTCAGGGCACCCCGCTGTGCTAGAAGGATATAGTGAGTCAAATTGGATCTCTGATGTTGATGTACTCTACGCTACAAGTGGGTATGTATTTACTCATGGAGGTGGTGAAGTGTCATGGAGGTCTTGCAAGCAAACCATATTGACAAGGTCAACTATGGAAGCAGAACTAACTGCGTTAGACACAACCACTTTAGAGGCAGAATGGCTGCGTGAACTCTTGATGGACTTGCGTGTGGTTGAAAAACCTGTACCAGCTATTCTTATGAATTGTGACAACCAAACGGTTATCGCTAAAGTGAATAATTCTAAGGATAACGCGAAGTCATCAAGACACGGGAAGAGACGTTTAAAATCTGTCAGGAAGTTGAGAAACTCCGGAGTAATAACTGTTACGTATATTCAAACAGACAAAAAACCTGGCAGATCCTTTTACAAAGGGACTATCACGCAATGTGATAGATAGTGCATCTAGGGAGATGGGTATGAGACCCATAGACGTTACACCATAGTAGTAACCCAACCTTTGTGATCGGAGATCCCGTGAATTAGGACCTGGGAAGAACAAGCTATTGTTTAACAGAGGAGAGTAATAAGTGACCGTCTCTAAGTGAAGATGCAAAACTCTCAGAGCTGTAAGGCTTAAGTATTGTTAGGCAGGTTGGCAGCATGCCTTAATGTGATTCTATTGGCTATTATAGCAAATATGTTGTCCTACAGAACAATCTTGAAAGAACACACCTATATGAGCTCCGATTGTAAAGCGTCGCAATCTAGGAGATTTGGGTAATCTCTAGTAAGCTCACGAAGACACGAGGGAGTACGACGTATATGCTCCAAACCGTGGGATAGCCTACTGGCAGCCAGGTACTGGTTAAGACTTTGAGTGAAACCTGTTCACACAAAACTAGCAATTCAAGGCATAGTCCATTGTCAAGTTGTGGATGGATGTAGCTTAAAGTTCTAGGCAGAAGTTCAACTTAACATTCTCTGCTGAAACACTGGTATATTAAACAAGTGAAGAGACAAGGTAAATCTCTAAATGGGTATTTGAGATCTGGTGGGGGATTGTTAAAATTGAATGGGCTTGGCCCATGTACAAAATTTATAAAACCAGTATTATCTTTGAAAAAACATAAAATAAATTTTAGAATTCGAAAACAATCTAAAATTGGATAAATGTACACGAATTTGAAACCATCTTCATGAATTTAGACAAGAGCATGAATTTTAGAGAATGTTATCAAATTTATAAAAATATTCATGAAATTATAAATTATTCATAATTTTTTATGTTTGATCACAAATTTGATATTTAGTAATATTACTGGACTTTTCAGACATCTATGAATTAAGAAAAATGTTCATGACTTTAAGAAATATTTGTGGACTTTATAATGTTCAATAATTTTAACAATGAATACATGCTTAAAAATGCTTGTAAACGTGAAAAATATTCATGAATTTTACATTTTCCCCATAAGTTGTGTATTTTCTAGTGAATTTTGTAAACATTTGCCTATTAGGAAAATATTAAACAAATTTGAGAGAGTGTTTGCGGATTTATATATCTTCGTTAAACTAAAAAGATGAATGTGTATTAAAAAAGTGCTCGCAGAATGAAATGATGTTAATGAATTTGAGAATCTGTTCTTGGATTTACAGAATCTTCACATATTTGCATTTTTCATGAATTAAGAAATATGTTTTAAAAATATGTTTAAAAAATTCAAAAAATATTCACAAATTTCAAGGATTTAAAAAAATAAAAAAAATAAGTATCAGGATAAGAAAAGTTGTTAACCAGTAGATAAGAAACCTTTTAGAATGTTCCCAAAACTAGGATAACCCACATGGTTCTTTTTCTCTTACATTATGTAGGGTGGCCTGTTAGGAAGAAGCCGCGAGCGGGTTTGTGCGCTATTTGTGGCAAATGAAGTATCCGATGCTATATGCGCCAAATAGGATATGTATGGACGGCACATAGAATTCTCCGACAATGAAGACCCGCGTCGCCAGTGGGCTCCAAATTTTCTATGGAAAAGCGGCCCAGGGGAACTTTGTATCTACGATTCAGTTTACATGGGTCAAGCAAGATCTGACCGATACAACTTAGTAGGACATGTGCCACCGAGCGAACATTTGCTAGTGTACGCACCTCCACCTTGCCGACAAGGATGTAGTCGACACTTGAGAGGTTTTATTCGGCACTTTGCGCGGTAGGAAACTCTCTTTGCGCACACTACCAGTAGTACTCGGCCTCAGCCCAATATTACTCCTTTCGCTCGTGAACATTACCTTTGATCTTGGTAATGACGATGTTCGTGATAATAATATAGAAATTTAGATGCATACGGAGGATGACTTGATTTCAATTCTACCTCCAGATACGTTTGTCAACATATTTGTTAGATAATTTATATTGATTATTGAAAAGTATCTAGTACTTATCCCATCTAAATTTCCTTATTATCAATTATTAGCTTATTTTCGTGCTACAAGAACTACACGACACATAATAGATCAAACTTACTACAGTTATGGCTCCGAGCTTACTTGGGTGGAGAAAATCATCTCTTCTCATTTATCCATGATGTTGAGTATGATGCTAAATATAACATGGGCAAGATTTATCATGAATATGTGCCACTAGTGCACCAGTTGACTCCTTATAACATCACTTGAGACAACTTTGTAAGGATTGTTTTACCATTGCGTCACTAGTCCATCTTTTTCATACATTGTTCTTAAGCAAAACTAGTTTAGCTAACTATGTTATTATTACTTATGTTCTTCAACAGGTACTCCCGCGAGAGACCGTGCCTAAATGGATGTTTACCACCGGTGATTTGCATATGGTTAGCTTACACCCAATGTTGATGAGTTATCCTGGTAAATACAGAATATCTCGAAGTGAAGAAACCCCAAAAATCTTGATTACGGGAGATATGTTGATCACGCTATAAGTTGAAGATAGGTTGATCAGTATTCTTCAATATGAAGATTCAGGAGTTTACCTTTTTTATGTTATTTTACCTAGGAGATAGCAGTAGTTAGTGTTTCTAACTTGTGATAAATTGGTCACTTGCTAGTATGATAACCACCAGAATGATGAGGAGTTTACCTTTTTTATGCTATTTTACCTAAAGTGATGGAGAGTTGATTAAGATGATGATGAGTTGTTATATGACATGTACCAGTACAAATTAGGTGGATGCAATAGACCAGGTTGAATTAGAGAAAAATACGATGTTGCGAATTTGTACTGAAGTTGGATATTGTTCTTCCATAATTTATATTGATGTTGTATATCAATATGTGTAACGCGTCGGTCGACCCACGCGGTCACGGATAAACCCCCATCTCACAAAAAAAACATAGCCTTCGCAGGTGCTGATGCGTGGCTGCCTTTTAGTCCTGGTCGGTGTTACCAACTGGGACTAAAGATCATCCTGCTTGGGCATCCCGCAACGGCCACATGGAGCTCCTTTAGTCCCGATTCGTAACACAACCGGGACTAAAAGTTGAGGCCTTTTGTCCCGATTGCTTAGTCCCGGTTGCAGAACCGGGACTAAAGGCCCTTAGGAACCGGGACTGATGCCCTGTTTTCTACCAGTGAAATCATCTACCACAAGCAAGTTCATGACAAATAAGTTCACACAAACGAATGAAACATCTACCACCAGTGAAATCATTGTCCATCTTCTTGCTTCTCTTCATCCTCCTCTTCATCGTTCCCGTCCTCCTCCTCTTTTTCCTCTTCACCATCTTCAAGCATCTTCGTGTCATTGGAACCTTGAATGGTGTTCGCATTATCTTTCAAGGCATGTGAGGCACCATGCGAAGACATGTGAGACATCATGCGAGGTGCTTCCATGATTTTCAAGAGAGACACAAATCTCATGCCTTTCATGGTAGCTCCCAAGCCTTCCATGTCGGCCATGCCTCCAATGCCTCCTGTAGGTGCTCTCATGCCTCCTATACGGGCCATACCTCCAATTCCTCCCATAGGCGTTCCCACGCCTCCCATGCCGGTCATACCTCCCATGCCTCCCATGCCACCCATGCCACTCAAATCATCCATGGTAGCTTCGAAGCCTTCCATGGTACCTTCCATGCCTCTGAAGGCTCCCGTCACTAGTAGAAAACAGGGTTTTCATTCTAATCAATAGTCCTGGTCGCGTTACAAACCGGCCTTAATGTGAGCATTAGTCTCGGTTCGAGCGGCTAGGACGTTGGACGGGGCTCGACAGGCATCAGTCCCGGTTCGAATGGGACCCTTAGTCCCGGTTGCAGACACCAACCGAAACTGGACTAAAGGTATGTCTTCAGTCCCGGTTTGAGAGCCCAGTCGGGACTAAACATTTACCTATATATATCCCCTCACCCCTGCCGCCCTCTTCTCTGTTTTTTCTTCTCATAGAAGGTGGGAGGTGAGTGTTAGTTTGTTTTCCCTTCCTATACACAAGAGGTGTTCCATGAAATGCCTGAAAGCATGATGCCACTTGAGTTCACACAAAACAAACATGATATGAGGTGTCCGAACCACACTTAAGCTTTCTCCTCTTTCTTTCAATACTTTGCAAAGTGCTAACGCGGCATATTTAGTAAGCAAACTAGTAATAGTGCCAAGTAAGCCTGATGCTTTTTTCAGGACAGTGCTGCAAAAAATGGTGACTCGTGTGTGACTTGGCACTCTGAAAGGGATGCACACTGGTGAATCTATCAACATACTGTGGAACCTTATCCCAATCGAAAGAATACTAAAGTTCACATCTGTGGTTCACATCTATGATTAGCATTACCAAGTGCATAAAGAACTGTCCCTTGCATCACCCAACGGACAAAAGTAAGATCACTGTCAACATCACAGATGGGATGAGTGGTTTACAAACAAGCACTTGGCAGAATATCGTATTGCATTGCAGCTATGATATCAACAAGCAAAAGCATGCGTCTCGGAAAGGTTTTCGACTATATATATATACAGCAATCATGGCTAATGAATGACGGGAAAACACCACAAGTCTCAGAAAATTGCATACTAAGCATGAAGGCACTTGACGAAACTAACCACTAATCCCAAAACTGGCGGCATTCGAGGAACTTCAATTCCAAATATCTATATTTGTACAGCTGTCCTGTGCTTCTGAGAGCTGAAGGGATGGTGTAGGGAGAATATCCAGTGATACCACACCTTAAAAGCTCCATGATACCATTTCAAAAAAATCATGAATGGTCACAAGGAACGTGTCTATATCCCCTAAAATTTCAGCGCCAAATTTGAAGTGTGCATTGAGAAACAAAAAAGATAAATTCAGATGTGAATAGTATCAATTTTGCTTCTGTCCTTTTGTGACACTATTCATGCTAGATTTGTCATTTTTGTTTCTCAGCGTGAGTTTCAAATTTGGAACTAATTTTTTTATGGGTTGTAGTCACATATGTTGTGAATATTCACGAAAAATTTCAGATTTTTTTGGAACAGCGAAAATTGATTTTTTGAAGTTGGTATTATGGGAGCATCTGGTGTGGTATCACATGATCCTCTCCCCGATGGTGTCAATACAGTCACAACACAATGAGGAACAACAACAGGCATACCAGGCACCATTAATTGCAAATTTTGCATCATGAACCGGACTCGGCTCGCTGCTGAGTTGATTATCAGATAGCCATCCTGAAGCAACAGTCGCCAACGGCAATTCTTCAGTAAGTGGAGAACATGGATGTTCTGTTTCTTATCATCCCAGTTTTCGACGGCTCACACAATCAACAGCAAACTTGCGGCCATCACATATTTGGATCTTTCATGAATATAAAAATATGTTATTTTATATGGATGTTCAGAAATTTGAAAAAATGTTGAAGTTAATATTTGGAAAAAAACTTGTAAACTAGTAGATAAAAATGTTCAAGAATCTTCCAAGAATAAGGATAGTCCAGACCATTCTAGAATTTGTCCTCCGCCTACATCTCACTCAACTCCAAAGAGCTTCCGGAGGCAGAGCGACCACCTCGATCTCCAACCCAAAGCTTGAGCCTCATGCAGTAGACAAGCCTGATCTCAAGGAGGAGGAGCAGGAGGAGCTCATGGACCACAATATCTTCCTCTTCAACTTCGTCTAGACCTACCACAAGGCGGTGTAAAGTGCTCACCACGAGTTGTGGGATGACATGCAGGACAACATCGTTGACGAGGAGGTGCAAGATTTAATAGCAGAGGTGTAGGCGGTTGCGGGTGGGTTGGAATCCTAAAAAACGGCGTCGGCACCGACCAGCGACGTTGTTGTCATCTTTTGTTCTCTCTTTTAGAACCAGTACAAAAATTATTTTTGGAAATGTTCTTGAAGTTCCAAAATATCTAAAAAAGAAGCAATATTATCAAATGTAAAATTTGATTAAAAAATTCAATAATGTTCATGAAATCCAAAAAGACGTTCAAGAATTTCTAGAAGTCAAAAAAGAAACCAAAAATAAAAGAAGAAAATGGAAAATAAAATTCCATAAGAAAAAGACTACAAAAACCTACAATAGCTTTTTCATGGCGCTAGCTTCAACTAAATGCTAGTTACAGGCTAAAAAACTATCAGCTACCAGCTTAAAACAATACCAGCCCTCTCAGTTTTAACAAACTTAAAAATAATTTGACAATTTTGAGAAAAATAAGATATCTAAAAAATGTACATGAATTTTGAACATATTCTGAACTTTGAAAATGTCATGAATTCAAAACTATTCATGATTTTGAATTGTTTTCTTAACTTTATAAAACTGTTCATGAAGTTTAAAAAATGTTCATGAATTTTACAATTTGCTCACAAATTCCATATTTTCAGTGAAAGATGTTTGTTAATTTTACAAGCATCCGTAAATTCAGAAAAATGTTCACAAATTGGAGAAGTGTTTGTTGATATAAGAAGGCTGACGAATTTTAACAACGAGTGCATATTGAAAAGTTACGAGCAAATTAAAAAAAATGATAAAGAATATTAAATATTGCGCATTAATTGGACATTTTTTATTTTTAAGATGCTATTGAAATTTCAAAACATTTATGAATTAGGAAAAAAAATTACAATGTGAGAAATTTTTTGCGGATTTAAAAATATCCATCTAGCTAAAAATGAATGTGTATTAAAAAAATGATCGCAAACTGAATGGTGTTCAGAAATTTGAGAATGTTCATGAATTCGTGAATCATAAACACCGTCAGTAAAATTATTCAAAACGGTCCCAGATAAAACCGGTGAAAACAAAACGTGCATTGGCCGGCCCATTTTTATATATAGTGCAGTAAGTTGTGTGCGCCGGTTAGTGAATTCCACTATAACCGGCGCTTGAGGCTTGGAATAGGCTTTGAGGTGTTAGGTATTCTTTTTCCTCTCCCTTTTTTCTTTGTCCTTTTCGACTCACGGTGATGTATGCGTGCAACCACCGGTGGCGTCCATTGGTCACAAACTCCAAAGGTCCGAGAACACATGATTGCTGGGCATCCATTCTCACGTTATCCACTTACACAATCCATCTAACTAACCATATCTTTCTAAACCTTGATGTTCCATCAAGAAAGGGACCGTGTATGATATGGCGGATACTACCTTCCCCGCAAAAAGGAACAAAAAAAAGGACGATAGATGCTACCTCACCTAGGCCCGCCCTGTTTTGTTCTTATCAACGGAAAGGTTTTTCCATGCATATTGACACAAGCAGCATTGCGTGGTAGGTAGTTTTGTATTGTTTTCGCCGCATATGGCCTCCTATAGTTCATGTTCCGTGCATTCGTAGGATTCTAAAATATTTGTTTTGATGCCATGAATCTTTCCAAAAGATTTGAGTAGATTTTTTTTTTCTGAGATGTAGTGCGAAACAATAGGAAAATCATTCTAAAATCAAACAACATTCATGATGGCACATACAGAACTGTCCCTTACATCACCCAAGGGACAAAAAAAAATCCACTGTCGCCATCACAGATGAGATGATTGGTTCAGGAACAAACACTTGACAGATAGGCTCGGCATTACGTTGTAGCAATCAACAAGCAAAAGCATGCGTCTCGGAAAGGTTTTCGATTATATATACAGCAATCATGGCTAGGCCATGTCATGTTTGGCACTAAGATAGCCTAGACAATGGACTCTACAACATCACAAGTTAGCATTCACAAAATTGCACGGGACTGGTCGCGAAACTGGCTGGCATTTCAGGAACTTAGATTCCTCATATCTACTACAGTATGTACCTAGCGCTGTCCTGTGCTTCTGAGAGCTTAAGGAATGGTGTATATACAGTTACAACACAATGCGGGGAAGTCACAGGCATACCAGGACGCCGTTAGCTGCCAATTTGTCATCATGAATGGGACTCTTCAGTTGCCGAGTTGATTATCAGATGGCCATCCTGAAGCAACAGCCATCGATGGCAATGCTTCAGTACCTTAACATGGTTGCCCTGTTTCTCAGCATCCCAATTTTCAACGGCTGACACAATCAGCAGCCAACTTGTCACCATCAAGTACAAGTATTGTCATATTTAGTCTTCAACCGCGGTATTGAAAACAAAACTTGGGAACACTGTGGTGACGTCCCTGATACACAGATTGGCAGAAATCATTCAAGTAAACACCAACGAAATGTTTCCAAAGAGAAGAAACACCAATGTATTTCTGACTAGTTCTAAACATATGGAATGTAAGTTGCAGACAGTATTGACAATTATCTGATTGTAGTTTTCAGATTCATACCTTAGATAGGGTAGAGTCATGTTCTTCAATAGCTTAGGATGGCGTAATACAAATTCCTTCCATTCTTCGAGGCAAATTTTCCCATCCCTATCGGTATCAGCGTCTTCAAATGTCTGAAACCAATTGAAAACTACATCCATGTAAAATGGAAATAAATAACTAAAGAAGACCAAGGAAATGATTGCATACCTTGTCTAGGATGGCCTCAAGAAAGTCATCCGGTAATTGCACATGAGATTCATTCAAAATGGCAATAACCATTTGCATAACCTAAAAAACAGGAGCACCAACAGATCACCTTGCTGAGGTAAATGAACTACTGGCACAGATAGAAATAGAACATCCATCTGAACTAACCTCCTCGCGCTCAATAAAGCCAGTTTGTCTCAAATCATAGAGCCTAAATGCAACTGAAACAACTCAGAAGGAGAGCCCTAACCGTAAGTACATTTCAACATGTTCATGTGGAGCAGAGTTTCTGCAAGAATTGTACTTACAGTTGATCTTGTCTTCCACAGGCGCCAATGGATGGAAGACACTGAGAGCATGAATAAACTCCTCAAACTCTATTACTCCATTTTTCTTCTCGTCAAACAAATCAAAGACCTGGATCATAGAGGACAATTTCAGTAGGATGCTACCTCACAAAGCAAAATGCAATGTGAGCAATTCAGATTTTTTTATGACATTGTAAATAATGATCTTGAAGCATTTAAAAATAGCAAATTGAAGTTGTCAACGCTTACCCTATCAAGAAAAAGATTCTGGCCACTAGGAGTCTTGAATAATGCTAGCTGAAGCTCTTCCTAGATAATAATTCAACAGAAAAGACAGATAGGTCAATTTGTTTTTCTTTGCTGGTTCAATCATAGTACTATATGAATGGAACAGGGCATTCAAACTTTTCTAGGTACCCGCCTTGATCCCCGCACGTCATATGTGCACTCGTAACAGATTGTTCATATGTGCATTATAAAATTAATTAATATTCCTTCGCAGAATGGGACTTGCACAGCAATTAAGTAAAATGAAAAACTTTACAAGAAAGAAGGTGACCGCCCAACATTCGGAGAGGCAGGCACTATAGTATGATGAAACTTCACATGGAAGCCAAGCCACACAACGTGCTGTCCTGGAAAAAATACAGGCCAATAATTCTGTGGGTGTGAAGCCAAATCTAATACTAGTCCCTCTATACAGGTCATATGACAGTGTGTCTTTGATCCATATCCCGTGGAAAGAATCTGTGGCATGTGATGTGATGCAGCATTTTCAGATCGATCTATGAAGTAATCCGGATCTCAATCGCTAAGCCCAAACATTACCAGTCATGCAGCACGTACCTCTGTCAAATATGCACTAATTTGTTTCAGATTAGAGAAGAAACAGAGGCGCTTTTGCTTTAGGGGGTGGGGTGGGTACCTTGTGGATGAGTCCGTCGTTGATGATGGAGCAGCTGATCTTCTTGTAGAGCTCGAACAGCGCCTCCACCTCGTTCACCGAGACTTGATTCGGTTGCCAAGGAAAAGAAGACTCGTATCAGGCGACATTGCAACTGCAAGAAACGCCGGGCAAGAAGAACGAACTCGAGGGGCAAAAGGGAGGTGGTTTTCAGCATACAGCATCTGGACTCGTCGGCGAGGCGGGCGAGGTCGCGGAAGGTCAGGGAGGTGCAGCCCGGCCCGACGCGACGGCGGAGGAGGTGGTGGTGGTGGTGGTTCCCCTTCTTGGCCGCGAGGAAGAAGGACGGAGCGGATGGATCTCCGCGGAGGCGCGAGGAGGAGTTGGAGGAAGCGGGGCAGATGCCGGCCAGGCAGTCGGTGAGGGCGAAGAAGACGAACTCGGCGATGGCGACGCAGGGCAGGACCACCGCGCAGAGCCGCTCCCCCACCGTCAGCGAGCTCCCCGACCTCTGCGCGCGGCCACCAGAACCAAGCGAGTCAACATCACGGATTTGGATTTCGCGCAAGGAAGGAAGGAAGGAAGGCGAGGGCCGCAGCCGGGCGAGCCACCTACCAGGTCGCCGGAGGAGATGCGGAAGCCGAAGCGTGAGGCCATGGCGGCGCTCCCTCCTATCTGCTGCTGCTGCTGCCGCCACGACTTGCCCGCGTGGTCGACGGCGGGCCGTGTCTTTTTTGGGGGCGCGCACATGGTAATGACGAGGGAAAAGAAATGGACTGCTCCCCCTGCCTGCTTCCGGAAATCGGCTCCGTTCCATTCTTTCTTTAGTTTTAAGAAGAAAAATAGATAGTGGATCAGATGAAGATGATATTTGCCTTGTCCACGTAGGCGTCACTCATCGAACCGGTCCGGCGTGCTGTCTTCAGATCCAATCCACCATGATTAACCACGAAATCCATGTGTACCTCCGCGACGAGTAATATGGATTGGAAGACCCAAACGGACGATGATTTTGTCTGTTTTTTATCTGTTTGGATCGGTTAGGCTGTCACGAACGTCCGTATCCGTGTTTGAGTCGGCGCATGGGTTCAATGCTGATCCGATTTGTTTTAACGGCGCGAGAAAAATAAATAATGCATGCATATTTAAAATAAAAACAACATTAATTTCATGGGCTAGATTATTGACTCTAGTGCAAGTGGGAGACTGTTGTAATTATGCCCTAGAGGCAATAATAAATAAAGTTATTATTATAATTCCTGTATCAAGATAATCGTTTATTATCCATGCTATAATTGTATTGAATGAAGACTTATATACATGTGTGGATACATAGACAAAACACTGTCCCTATCAAGCCTCTAGTTGGCTAGCCAGTTGATCAACGATAGTCAGTGTCTTCTGATTATGAACAAGCTGTTGTTGCTTGATAACTGGATCACGTCATTAGGAGAATCACGTGATGGACTAGACCTAAACTAATAGACGTAGCATGTTGATCGTGTCATTTTATTGCTACTGTTTTCTGCGTCACAAGTTTTATTCCTATGACCATGAGATCATATAACTTACTAACACCGGAGGAATACTTTGTGTGCATCAAACGTCGCAACGTAACTGGGTGACTATAAAGATGCTCTACAGGTATCTCCGAAGGTGTTCGTTGAGTTAGTATGGATCAAGACTGCGATTTGTCACGCCGTGTGACGGAGAGGTATCTCAGGGCCCACTCGGTAATACAACATCACACACAAGCCTTGCAAGCAATGTGACTTAGTGTAAGTTGCGGGATCTTGTATTACGGAACGAGTAAAGAGACTTGCCGGTAAACGAGATTGAAATAGGTATACGGATACTGACGATCGAATCTCGGGCAAGTAACATACCGAAGGACAAAGGGAATGACATACGGGATTATATGAATCCTTGGCACTGAGGTTCAAACGATAAGATCTTTGTAGAATATGTAGGATCCAATATGGGCATCCAGGTCCCGCTATTGGATATTGACCGAGGAGTCTCTCGGGTCATGCCTACATAGTTCTCGAACCCGCAGGGTCTGCACACTTAAGGTTCGACGTTGTTTTATGCGTATTTGAGTTATATGGTTGGTTACCGAATGTTGTTCGGAGTCCCGAATGAGATCACACACGTCACGAGGGTTTCCGGAATGGTCCGGAAACGAAGATTGATATATAGGATGACCTCATTTGATTACCGGAAGGTTTTCGGAGTTACCGGGAATGTACCAGGAATGACGAATGGGTTCCGGGAGTTCACCGGGGGGGGCACCCACCCCGGGGAAGCCCATAGGTGTTGGGGGTGCCGCACCAGCCCTTAGTGGGCTGGTGGGACAGCCCAAAAGAGGCCTATGCGCATTGGGAGAAAAATCAAAGAGAAAAAAAAGGAGGAGGTGGGAAAGGGAAGAAGGACTCCACCTTCCAAACCAAGTAGGACTCGGTTTGGGGGGGGGAGACCTTCCCCCCTTGGCTCGGCCGACCCCTTGGGGGTTCTTGGACCCCCAAGGCAAGGCTCCCCCTCTCCCTCCTATATATAGTGGGGTTTTAGGGCTGATTTGAGACAACTTTTGCCACGGCAGCCCGACCACATATCTCTACGGTTTTACCTCTAGATCGCGTTTCTGCGGAGCTCGGGCGGAGCCCTGCTGAGACGAGATCATCACCAACCTCCGGAGCGCCGTCACGCTGCCGGAGAACTCTTCTACCTCTCTGTCTCTCTTGCTGGATCAAGAAGGCCGAGATCATCGTCGAGTTGTACGTGTGCTGAACGCGGAGGTGCCGTATGTTCGGCACTAGATCGTGGGACTGATCGCGGGATAGTTCGCGGGGCGAATCGAGGAACGTGAGGACGTTCCACTACATCAACCGCGTTCACTAACGCTTCTGCTGTACGGTATACAAGGGTACGTAGATCACACATCCCCTCTCGTAGATGGACATCACCATGATAGGTCTTCATGCGCGTAGGAAAATTTTTGTTTCCCATGCGACGTTCCCCAATAGTGGTATCAGAGCTAGGTTCATGCGTAGATGTCTTCTCGAGTAGAACACAAAAGTTTTTGTGGGCGGTGATGTGCGTTTTGCTGTCCTCCTTAGTCTTTTCTTGATTCCGCGGTATTGTTGGATCGAAGTGGCTCGGACTGACATTACTCGTACGCTTACGAGAGACTGGTTTCATCGCTACAAGTAACTCCGTTGCTCAAAGATGACTGGCGGGTGTCAGTTTATCCAACTCTAGTTGAATCGGAATTGACCGAGGAGGTCCTTGGATGAGGTTAAATAGCAACTCATATATCTCCGTTGTGGTGTTTGCATAAGTAAGATGCGATCCTACTAGATACCCATGGTCACCACGTAAAACATGCAACAACAAAATTAGAGGACGTCTTACTTGTTTTTGCAGGGTATGCTTGTGATGTGATATGGCCAACGATGTGATGTGATATATTGGATGTATGAAATGATCATGTTGTAATAGATAATATCGACTTGCACGTCGATGGTACGGCAACCGGCAGGAGCCATAGGGTTGTCTTTATAACTAACGTTTGTGCTTGCAGATGCGTTTACTATTTTGCTAGGATGTAGCTTTAGTAGTAATAGCATGAGTAGCACGACAACACCGATGGCGACACGTTGATGGAGATCATGGTGTGGCGCCGGTGACAAGAAGATCGTGCCGGTGCTTTGATGATGGAGATCAAGGAGCACGTGATGATGGCCATATCATGTCACTTATAAATTGCATGTGATGTTAATCCTTTTATGCACCTTGTTTTGCTTAGAACGACGGTAGCATTATGAGGTGATCTCTCACTAAAATTTCAAGACGAAATTGTGTTCTCCCCGACAGTGCACCGTTGCTACAGTTCGTCGTTTCGAGACACCACGTGATGACGGGTGTGATAGACTCAACGTTCACATACAACGGGTGCAAAACAGTTGCGCACGCGGAACACTCGAGTTAAGCTTGACGAGCCTAGCATGTGCAGACATGGCCTCAGAACACATGAGACCGAAAGGTCGATCATGAATCATATAGATGATATGATTAGCATAGGGATGCTTACCACTGAAACTATGCTCAACTCACGTGATGATCGGACTTGAGCTAGTGTAAGTGGATCATGAACCACTCAAATGACTAGAGAGATGTACTTTTTGAGTGGGAGTTTAGCGAGTAATTTGATTAAGTTAAACTCTAATTATCTTGAACATAGTCTAAGTTCACTTTGAATATATTTGTGTTGTAGATCATGGCTCACGCGACAGTCACCCTGAATTTTAATACGTTCCTAGAGAAAGCTAAGTTGAAAGACGATGGAAGCAACTTTGTAGACTGAGCTCGTAATCTTAAGCTAATCTTACAAGCTGGGAAGAAGGATTATGTCCTTAATGCCCGCTAGGAGATGAACCACCCGCTACGGCTGATCAGGATGTTAAGAACGCTTGGTTAGCACGTAAGGAGGACTACTCAGTAGTTCAATGTGCAGTCTTGTATGGCTTAGAACCGGGACTTCAACGTCGCTTTGACCGTCATGGAGCATTTGAGATGTTCCAAGAGTTGAAGTTTATCTTTCAGAAGAACGCCCGGATCGAGAGGTATGAGACCTCCGATAAATTCTATGCTTGCAAGATGGAGGAGAACTCGTCTGTCAGTGAACATGTGGTCAAAATGTCTGGGTACTCAAACCGTCTAGCTGAGCTGGGGATTGAACTCCCGCAAGAAGCTATCACTGACAGAATCCTTCAATCACTGCCACCAAGCTATAAAGGCTTTGTGTTGAACTACAACATGCAAGGGATGAACAAGTCTCCCGGCGAGTTGTTTGCGATGCTGAAAGTCGCAGAGTCTGAAGTCCGTAAAGAGCATCAAGTGTTGATGGTGAATAAGACCACTAGTTTCAAGAGAAACGGCAAAGGCAAGAACGGTAATTCAAAGAAGAGCGGCAAGCCTGTTGCCAATCCGACGAAGAAACCCAAAGCTGGACCTAAGCCTGAAACAGAGTGTTACTATTGCAAGGGTATGGGTCACTGGAAGCGCAATTGCCCCAAGTATCTGGCTGATAAGAAGGCGGCCAAATAAAAATCAGGTATATTTGATATACATGTTATTGATGTGTACTTAACCGGCTCTCGTAGTAGTGCCTGGGTATTCGATACCGGTTCTGTTGCTCATATTTGCAACTCGAAACAGGAACTGCGGAATAGACGAAGGCTTGCAAAAGATGAAGTGACGATGCGCGTAGAAAATGGTTCCAAGGTTGATGCAATCGCCGTCGGCACAGTTTCACTTCAGTTACCATCAGGATTAGTTATGAACTTAAATCATTGTTATTTAGTGCGTGCGTTGAGCTTGAACATTATATCTGGATCTTGTTTATTGCGAGACGGTTACTCTTTTAAGTCAGAGAATAATGGTTGTTCTATTTCTATGAGTAACATCTTTTATGGTCATGCACCCAATGTGAGAGGATTGTTCATATTGAATCTTGATAGTGATACACACATACATAACATTGAGACCAAAAGAGTTAGAGTTAACAATGATAGCGCCATATTTTTATGGCACTGCCGCTTAGGTCATATTGGTGTAAAGCGCATGAAGAAACTCCATGCCGATGGACTTTTGGAGTCAATTGACTTTGATTCACTTGACACGTGCGAACCATGCCTCATGGGCAAGACGACTAAAACTCCGTTCTTCGGAACAATGGAGCGTGCAAGTGACTTGTTGGAAATCATACATACCGATGTGTGTGGTCCGATGAGCGTAGAGGCACACGGCGGATATCGTTATTTTCTCACCTTCACTAACGATTTGAGTAGATATGGTTATGTCTACTTGATGAAGCACAAGTCTGAAACATTTGAAAAGTTCAAGCAATTTCAGAGTGAAGTTGAAAATCATCGTAACAAGAAGATCAAGTTCCTATGGTCTGATCGTGGGGGTGAATATCTGAGTTTTGAGTTTGGTGCTCACTTAAGACAATGTGGAATTGTTTCACAGTTAACACCGCGTGGAACACCACAGCGTAATGGTGTGTCCGAACGTCGTAATCGTACTTTGTTAGAGATGGTGCCATCTATGATGTCTCTTACCGATTTTCCATTATCATTTTGGGGCTATGCATTAGAAACATCTGCATTCACTTTAAATAGGGCACCATCAAAATCCGTTGAGACGACACCATACGAACTGTGGTATGGCAAAAGGCCAAAGTTGTCGTTTCTTAAAGTTTGGGGATGTGATGCTTATGTCAAAAAGCTTCAGCCTGAAAAGCTGGAACCCAAAGCGGAAAAGTGCATCTTCATAGGTTACCCAAAAGAGACAGTTGGGTACACCTTCTATCTCAAATCCAAGGGCAAAGTGTTTGTTGCTAAAAACGGAGCGTTTCTCGAGAAGGAGTTTCTCTCGAGAGAATTGAGTGGGAGGAAGATAGAACTTGACGAGGTTGTCGAACCTCTCATCCCTCTGAATGGTGGCGCAGGGCAAGGGGAAACCTCTGTCGTTGCGACGCCGGTTGAGGAGGAAGTTAATGATGATGATCATGAAACTCTGGTTCAAGTTTTTGTCGAACCACGCAGGTCGACGAGACCACGTGCTGCTCCAGAGTGGTACGGTAATCCCGTCTTGTCGATCATGTTGTTAGACAACAATGAACCTGCAAATTATGAAGAAGCAATGGTGGGCCCAGATTCCAACAAATGGCTAGAAGCCATGAAGTCCGAGATAGGATCCATTTATGAGAACAAAGTGTGGACTTTGGAAGTACTGCTTGAGGGCCGCAAGGCTATTCAGAACAAATGGATCTTTAAGAGGAAGACGGACGCTGACGGCAATGTGACCATTTATAAAGCTCGACTTGTGGCAAAGGGTTTTTCACAAGTTCAAGGAGTTGACTACGATGAGACATTCTCACCCGTAGTGATGCTTAAGTCCGTCAGAATCATGTTAGCAATAGCTGCATTTTTCGATTATGAAATCTGGCAGATGGATGTCAAAACGGCGTTCCTTAACGGATTCCTTAAGGAAGAGTTGTATATGATGCAACCCGAAGGTTTTGTCGATCCTAAGAATGCTAACAAGGTGTGCAAGCTCGAGCGATCCATTTATGGACTGGTGCAAGCATCTCGGAGTTGGAACAAACGCTTTGATGAGGTGATCAAAGCATTTGGGTTTATACAAGTGGTTGGAGAATCTTGTATTTACAAGAAAGTGAGTGGGAGCTCTGTGGCGTTTCTAATATTATATGTGGATGACATATTGCTGATTGGAAACAACGTAGAGTTCTTGGAGAGCGTAAAGGATTACTTGAATAAAAGTTTCTCTATGAAGGACCTAGGAGAAGCTGCTTACATTCTAGGCATTAAGATCTACAGGGATAGATCAAAACGCCTGATAGGACTTTCACAAAGCACATACCTTGATAAAGTTTTGAAGAGGTTCAAAATGGAACAGTCCAAGAAAGGGTTCTTGCCAGTTTTACAAGGTACGAGATTGAGTAAGACTCAGTGCCCAGCAACTGATGAGGATAGAGAGCATATGCGCTCCATCCCCTATGCTTCAGCCATAGGCTCTATCATGTATGCAATGCTGTGCACTAGACCGGACGTTAGCCTGGCCATAAGTATGGCAGGTAGGTTCCAGAGTAATCCAGGAGTGGATCACTGGACGGCGGTCAAGAATATCCTGAAGTACCTGAAAAGGACTAAGGAGATGTTTCTCGTGTATGGAGGTGACGAAGAGCTCGCCGTAAAAGGTTACGTCGATGCAAGCTTTGACACAGATCCGGACGACTCTAAGTCGCAAACCGGATACGTATTTATTCTTAATGGGGGTGCGGTAAGCTGGTGCAGTTCCAAGCAGAGCGTCGTAGCAGATTCTACATGTGAAGCGGAGTACATGGCTGCCTCAGAAGCGGCTAAGGAGGGTGTCTGGATGAAGCAGTTCATGACGGATCTTGGAGTGGTGCCAAGCGCACTGAATCCAATAACCTTGTTCTGTGACAACACGGGTGCCATTGCCCTAGCAAAGGAACCACGGTTTCACAAGAAGACCAGACACATCAAATGACGCTTCAACCTCATCTGCGACTACGTCGAAGGGGAGGACGTAAATATATGCAAAGTGCACACGGATCTGAATGTAGCAGACCCGCTGACTAAACCTCTTCCACGGGCAAAACATGATCAACACCAGAACTGTATGGGTGTTAGATTTATTACAATGTAATTCGCATGATGATGTGAGTGTTGGAAATATGCCCTAGAGGCAATAATAAAATGGTTATTATCATATTTCCTTGTTCATGATAATCGTCTATCGTTCATGCTATAATTGTATTAACAGGAAATAGTAATACATGTGTGAATGAATAGATCACAATGTGTCCCTAGCAAGCCTCTAGTTAGCTAGCTCGTTAGTCAATAGATGATCATGGTTTCCTGATCATGGACATTGGATGTCATTGATAACGGGATCACATCATTGGGAGAATGATGTGGTGGACAAGACCCAATCCTAAGCCTAGCACTAGATCGTGTTGTTCGTATGCTAATGCTTTTCTAATGTCAAGTATCTTTTCCTTCGACCGTGAGATTGTGCAACTCCCGGATACCGTAGGAGTGCTTTGGGTGTATCAAACGTCACAACGTAACTGGGTGACTATAAAGGTGCACTACGGGTACCTCCGAAAGTGGCTGTTGGGTTGGCACGAATCGAGATCGGGATTTGTCACTCCGTGTGACGGAGAGGTATCTCTGGGCCCACTCGGTAGAACATCATCATGAGCTCAATGTGACTAAGGAGTTAGTTACACGATGACGTGCTACGGAACGAGTAAAGAAACTTACCGATAACGAGATTGAACAAGGTATAGGTATACCGACGATCGAATCTCGGGCAAGTTCTATACCGACAGACAAAGGGAATCGTATACGGGATTGATTGAATCCTTGACATCGTGGTTCATCCGATGAGATCATCGTGGAGCTAGTGGGAGCCACCATGGGTATCCAGACCCCGCTGATGGTTATTGGCCAGAGAGGTGTCTCGGTCATGTCTGCCTGTCTCCCGAACCCGTAGGGTCTACACACTTAAGGTTCGATGACGCTAGGGTTATAGGGAATTGTTATACGAGATTACCGAAAGTTGTTCGGAGTCCCGGATGAGATCCAGGACGTCACGAGGAGCTACGGAATGGTCCGGAGGTAAAGATTGATATATAGGACGGATGGTTTCGGACACCGGAAGTGTTTCGGGCATCACCGGTAACGTACCGGGACCACCGGGACCACCGGAGGTGGTCCCGGGGGACCACCGAAGGGGGGCTGCGACCCCAAGAGGTAAGATGGGCTAAGTGGGGGTGGGAACCAGCCCCTAGTTGGGCTGGTGCGCCTCCCCACTCAGCCCATGGCGCAGGGGAAAGAAAAAGAGGGGGGGAACCCTAACTTAGGTGGGCCTTAGGCCCACCAGAGGGGTGCGCCACCCCTCCTCCCCATCTGGCCGCCACAAACCCCATCTGGGAGGGCTGCCGCACCCCCTAGGGTGGGAACCCTAGGGGTGGCACACCCTCTCCCCTTCCCCTATATATAGTGGGCACTTTTGGCCTTTGGAGGACACAGTTTTCCCTCTCCCTCGGCGCAGCCCTGCACTTCTTCCTCCTCCTCTCTGCCGGCGCTTGGCGAAGCCCTGCCGGGAGACCTCGTCTCTCCACCAACACCACGCCGTCGTGTTGCTGGTCTTCTTCCCCAACCTCTCCCTCCTCCTTGCTGGATCAAGGTGCGGGAGACGTCACCGGGCTGCACGTGTGTTGAACGCGGAGGTGCCGTTGTTCGACACTAGATCGGAATCGCTGCGAGTACGACTCCATCAACCGCATTCTAGCAATGCTTCTGCTTAGCGATCTTCAAAGGTACGAAGATGCTCTTACCCCTCTCTCGTTGCTGGTCTCTCCATAGGAAGATCTGAACATGCGTAGGGAAATTTTTGAATTTATGCTACGTTCCCCAACAGTGGCATCCGAGCCAGGTTTTCTATGCGTAGATTCTATGCCGAGTAGAACACAAAAGTTGTGGGCGATGGTTTGTCAATTTGCTTGCCGTTACTAGTCTTATTCTTTTCCGGCGGTATTGTGGGATGAAGCAGCCCGGACCGACCTTACACGTACGCTTACGTGAGACTGGTTCCACCGACAAACATGCACATCGTGCATAAAGGTGGCTAGCGGGTGTCTGTCTCTCCTACTCTAGTCGGATTGGATTTGATGAAAAGGGTCCTTATGAAGGGTAAATAGCTTTGGCATATCATTGTTGTGGCTGTCACGTAGGTAAGAAGGCGTTCTTGCTAGAAACCCAAATCAGCCACGTAAAACTTGCAACAACAATTAGAGGACGTCTAACTTGTTTTTGCAGGGTTTGACATGTGATGTGATATGGCCAAAGTTGTGATGTTGCATGTATGATGTATGAGATGATCATGTTATTGTAATAGGTTTCATGACTTGCATGTCGATGAGTATGACAACCGGCAGGAGCCATAGGAGTTGTCTTAATTTATTGTATGAGATGCAACGCCATGTGCTTGCTACTTTTACTTCATTGCTAACGGTTAGCCATAGTAGTAGTGATAGTAGTAGTTGGCGTGACGACTTCACGGAGACACGATGATGGAGATCATGATGATGGAGATCATGGTGTCACGCCGGTGACGATGATGATCATGCGATGCCTGAAGATGGAGATCGAATGAGCAAAGATGATAATGGCCATATCATGTCACTATATGATTGCATTGTGATGTTTATCATGTTTTACATCTTATTGCTTAAAACGACGGTAGCATAATAAGATGATCCCTCCTAAAATTTCGAGAACGTATTCCCCTAAGTGTGCACCGTTGCGAAGGTTCGTTGTCTCGAAGCACCACGTGATGATCGGGTGTGATAGATTCTAACGTTCACATACAACGGGTGTAAGCCAGATTTACACACGCAAAACACTTAGGTTGACTCGACGAGCTTAGCATGTACAGACATGACCTCGAATACAAGAGACCGAAAGGTCGAACATGAGTCGTATGGTTGAATACGATCAGACTGAAGTTGCTCACCATGGTGACTAGTCCGTCTCACGTGATGATCGGACACGGGTTAGTCAACATGGATCATGTATCACTTAGATGACTAGAGGGATGTCGATTTAAGTGGGAGTTCATACTTAATTTGATTAAATGAACTTAATTGTCATGAACTTAGTCTAAAAATTGTCTTTATAAATATTGTAGATGTCCAACGTCAACCTCAACTTCAACGCATTCCTAGAGAAAAACAAGCTGAAAGATGATGGTAGCAACTATGCGGACTGGGTTCGCAACCTGAAGCTCATCCTTGAAGCAGCTAAAAAGGCTTATGTCCTTAATGCGCCGCTAGGTGACCCTCCCGCTCCCGCAGCAGCCCAGGACGTTCTAAACGTCTGGCAAGCGCGGAGTGATGACTACTCTCTGGTCAGGTGTGGCATGTTATACAGTTTAGAAACGGGGCTCCAAAGACGTTTTGAGCAACACGGGGCATATGAGATGTTCCAAGAGCTGAAGCTAGTTTTTCAAGCTCATGCCCGTGTCGAGAGATATGAAGTCTCCGACAAGTTCTTCAGCTGTAAGATGGAGGAGAACAGTTATGTCAGTGAGCACATACTCAAAATGTCTGGGTTACACGGTCGTCTGACTTCACTTGGAGTCGAACTTCCGGATGATGCTATCATTGACAGAATCCTTCAGTCTCTCCCACCAAGCTACAAAGGCTTTGTGCTTAACTACAACATGCAAGGGATGGAGAAAACAATTCCCGAGTTGTACTCGATGCTCAAGTCTGCAGAAGTAGAAATCAAGAAGGAGCATCAAGTGTTGATGGTCAACAAGACCACTAGTTTCAAGAAAGGCAGGGGTAAGAAGAACTTCAAGAAAGACGGCAAAGTTGTTGCCGCGCCCGGTAAGCCAGATGCCGGGAAGAAGAAAAAGAACGGACCCAAGCCTGAGACTGAGTGCTTCTATTGCAAGGGAAAGGGTCACTGGAAGCGAAACTGCCCCAAATACTTAGCGGACAAGAAGGCCGGCAACGTTAAAGGTATATTTGATATACATGTTATTGATGTGTACCTTACCAGCGCTCGTAGTAGCTCCTGGGTATTTGATACCGGTGCTGTTGCTCACATTTGCAACTCAAAGCAGGAACTGCGGAATAAGCGGAGACTGGCCAAGGACGAGGTGACGATGCGCGTCGGGAATGGTTCAAAAGTCGATGTGATCGCCGTCGGCACGCTACCTTTACATCTACCGTCGGGATTAGTTTTGAACCTCAATAATTGTTATTTAGTACCAGCTTTAAGCATGAACATTGTATCAGGGTCTTGCTTAATGCGAGACGGCTACTCATTTAAGTCAGAGAATAATGGTTGTTCTATTTATATGAGTGATATGTTTTATGGTCATGCTCCGCTGGTGAATGGTTTATTCTTGATGAATCTCGATCGTGATGTTACACATATTCATAGTGTGAGTACCAAAAGATGCAAAGTTGATAATGATAGTCCCACATACTTGTGGCACTGCCGCCTTGGTCATATCGGCGTTAAGCGCATGAAGAAGCTCCATACTGATGGACTGTTAGAGTCTCTTGACTTTGAATCATTTGACACATGCGAACCGTGCCTCATGGGCAAGATGACTAAGACTCCATTCTCAGGAATAATGGAGAGAGCCACCGACTTATTGGAAATAATACATACCGATGTGTGTGGTCCAATGAACGTTGAAGCTCGCGGTGGTTATCGTTATGTTCTCACTCTCACCGATGATTTGAGTAGGTATGGGTATATCTACTTGATGAAGCACAAATCTGAGACGTTTGAAAAGTTCAAGGAATTTCAGAGTGAGGTTGAGAATCAACGTGACAGAAAAATTAAATGTCTACGATCTGATCGTGGAGGAGAATATTTGAGTCACGAGTTTGGCACACACCTAAGAAAGTATGGAATCGTTTCGCAACTAACACCGCCTGGCACACCGCAGCGCAACGGAGTGTCTGAACGTCGTAATCGCACTTTATTAGATATGGTACGATCTATGATGTCTCTCACCGACTTACCGCTATCATTTTGGGGATACGCATTAGAAACTGCAGCATTCACTTTAAATAGGGCACCGTCTAAATCCGTTGAGACGACACCGTATGAACTGTGGTTTGGCAAGAAACCTAAGTTGTCGTTTCTTAAAGTTTGGGGCTGCGATGCTTATGTGAAGAAACTTCAACCAGAAAAGCTCGAACCAAAGCGGAGAAATGCGTATTCATAGGATACCCTAAGGAAACTATTGGGTATACCTTCTATCTTAGATCCGAAGGTAAAACCTTTGTTGCCAAGAACGGATCCTTTCTAGAGAAAGAGTTTCTCTCGAAAGAAGTAAGTGGGAGGAAGGTAGAACTTGATGAGGTAATTACACCCCCTCTCGAACAGGAAAGTAGCGCAGCGCAAGAAGTTGTTCCTGTGGTGCCTACACCGACTGAAGAGGAAGTTAATGATGATGATCATGAAGCTTCGGATCAAGTTACTACTGAACCACGAAGGTCCTCAAGGGTACGCTCCGCACCAGAGTGGTACGGCAACCCTGTGATGGAAATCATGTTGTTAGACAACGGTGAACCTTCGAACTATGAAGAAGCGATGGCGGGCCCGGATTCCAACAAATGGCTTGAGGCCATGAAATCCGAGATAGGATCCATGTATGAGAACAAAGTATGGACTTTGGTGGACTTGCCCGATGAACGGCGAGCCATAGAAAATAAATGGATCTTCAAGAAGAAGACTGATGCAAACGGTAATGTAACCGTTTACAAAGCTCGACTTGTCGCAAAGGGTTTTCGACAAATTCAAGGAGTTGACTACGAAGAGACTTTCTCTCCCGTAGCGAAGCTGAAATCAGTCCGAATCATGTTAGCAATTGCCGCCTTTTATGATTATGAAATTTGGCAAATGGACGTCAAAACAGCGTTCCTTAACGGGAATCTTAAGGAAGAGTTGTATATGATGCAACCAGAAGGTTTTGTCGATCCTAAAGGTGCTAACAAAGTATGCAAGATCCAGCGCTCCATCTATGGGCTGGTGCAAGCATCTCGGAGTTGGAACATTCGCTTTAATGAGGTGATTAAGGCGTTTGGGTTCATACAGGTTTACGGAGAAGCCTGTCTGTACAAGAAAGTGAGTGGGAGCTCTGTAGCTTTCCTCGTACTATATGTGGATGACATATTGTTGATGGGGAATGATATAGAGATGTTGGAGAGCATAAAGGCCTATTTGAACAAGAGTTTTTCAATGAAGGACCTTGGAGAAGCTGCATACATATTAGGCATCAAGATCTATAGAGATAGATCGAGACGCCTCATAGTTCTTTCGCAAAGTACATACCTTGACAAGATACTGAAGAAGTTCAATATGGAAAACTCAAAGAAAGGGTTCTTGCCAGTTTTGCAAGGTATGAGATTGAGTAAAACTCAGTCGCCGACCACGGCAACAGATAGAGAGAAGATGAGTTCTGTCCCCTACGCTTCAGCCGTGGGCTCTCTAATGTATGCCATGCTGTGTACCAGACCTGATATAAACCTTGCGATAAGCTTGGTAGGGAGGTACCAAAGTAATCCCGGTGCAGAACACTGGACAGCGGTCAAGAATATCCTTAAGTACCTGAAAAGGACTAAGGAAATGTTTCTCGTTTATGGAGGTGACGAAGAGCTCGTCGTAAAGGGTTACGTCGACGCTAGCTTCGACACAGATCCGGATGACTCTAAGTCACAAACCGGATACGTATATGTGTTGAATGGTGGGGCAGTGAGCTGGTGCAGCAGCAAGCAAGAAGTCGTGGCAGCATCTACATGTGAAGCGGAGTACATAGCTACTTCAGAAGCGGCTCATGAAGGAATTTGGATGAAGGAGCTCATCACCGACCTTGGAGTGGTTCCAAGCGCGTCGGGTCCTATGACACTCTTCTGTGACAACACTGGAGCCATTGCCATAGCCAAGGAGCCCAGGTTTCACCGGAAGACGAAGCACATCAAGCGCCGCTACAACTCCATCCAGGACCATGTCCAAACTGGAGTGATAGATATTTGTAAAGTACACACGGATCTGAATATTGCAGACCCGTTGACTAAACCTCTTCCACGAGCAAAACATGATCAACACCATGATGCTATGGGTGTTCGATACATCACAATGTAACTAGATTATTGACTCTAGTGCAAGTGGGAGACTGTTGGAAATATGCCCTAGAGGCAATAATAAAATGGTTATTATCATATTTCCTTGTTCATGATAATCGTCTATCGTTCATGCTATAATTGTATTAACAGGAAATAGTAATACATGTGTGAATGAATAGATCACAATGTGTCCCTAGCAAGCCTCTAGTTAGCTAGCTCGTTAGTCAATAGATGATCATGGTTTCCTGATCATGGACATTGGATGTCATTGATAACGGGATCACATCATTGGGAGAATGATGTGGTGGACAAGACCCAATCCTAAGCCTAGCACTAGATCGTGTTGTTCGTATGCTAATGCTTTTCTAATGTCAAGTATCTTTTCCTTCGACCGTGAGATTGTGCAACTCCCGGATACCGTAGGAGTGCTTTGGGTGTATCAAACGTCACAACGTAACTGGGTGACTATAAAGGTGCACTACGGGTACCTCCGAAAGTGGCTGTTGGGTTGGCACGAATCGAGATCGGGATTTGTCACTCCGTGTGACGGAGAGGTATCTCTGGGCCCACTCGGTAGAACATCATCATGAGCTCAATGTGACTAAGGAGTTAGTTACACGATGACGTGCTACGGAACGAGTAAAGAGACTTACCGATAACGAGATTGAACAAGGTATAGGTATACCGACGATCGAATCTCGGGCAAGTTCTATACCGACAGACAAAGGGAATCGTATACGGGATTGATTGAATCCTTGACATCGTGGTTCATCCGATGAGATCATCGTGGAGCTAGTGGGAGCCACCATGGGTATCCAGACCCCGCTGATGGTTATTGGCCAGAGAGGTGTCTCGGTCATGTCTGCCTGTCTCCCGAACCCGTAGGGTCTACACACTTAAGGTTCGATGACGCTAGGGTTATAGGGAATTGTTATACGAGATTACCGAAAGTTGTTCGGAGTCCCGGATGAGATCCAGGACGTCACGAGGAGCTACGGAATGGTCCGGAGGTAAAGATTGATATATAGGACGGATGGTTTCGGACACCGGAAGTGTTTCGGGCATCACCGGTAACGTACCGGGACCACCGGGACCACCGGAGGTGGTCCCGGGGGACCACCGAAGGGGGGCTGCGACCCCAAGAGGTAAGATGGGCTAAGTGGGGGTGGGAACCAGCCCCTAGTTGGGCTGGTGCGCCTCCCCACTCAGCCCATGGCGCAGGGGAAAGAAAAAGAGGGGGGGAACCCTAACTTAGGTGGGCCTTAGGCCCACCAGAGGGGTGCGCCACCCCTCCTCCCCATCTGGCCGCCACAAACCCCATCTGGGAGGGCTGCCGCACCCCCTAGGGTGGGAACCCTAGGGGTGGCACCCCCTCTCCCCTTCCCCTATATATAGTGGGCACTTTTGGCCTTTGGAGGACACAGTTTTCCCTCTCCCTCGGCGCAGCCCTGCACTTCTTCCTCCTCCTCTCTGCCGGCGCTTGGCGAAGCCCTGCCGGGAGACCTCGTCTCTCCACCAACACCACGCCGTCGTGTTGCTGGTCTTCTTCCCCAACCTCTCCCTCCTCCTTGCTGGATCAAGGTGCGGGAGACGTCACCGGGCTGCACGTGTGTTGAACGCGGAGGTGCCGTTGTTCGGCACTAGATCGGAATCGCTGCGAGTACGACTCCATCAACCGCGTTCTAGCAACGCTTCTGCTTAGCGATCTTCAAAGGTACGAAGATGCTCTTACCCCTCTCTCGTTGCTGGTCTCTCCATAGGAAGATCTGAACATGCGTAGGGAAATTTTTGAATTTATGCTACGTTCCCCAACAGTGAGGGCTAGATTATTGACTCTAGTGCAAGTGGGAGACTGTTGTAATTATGCCCTAGAGGCAATAATAAATAAAGTTATTATTATAATTCCTGTATCAAGATAATCGTTTATTATCCATGCTATAATTGTATTGAATGAAGACTTATATACATGTGTGGATACATAGACAAAACACTGTCCCTAGCAAGCCTCTAGTTGGCTAGCCAGTTGATCAACAATAGTCAGTGTCTTCTGATTATGAACAAGGTGTTGTTGCTTGATAACTGGATCACGTCATTAGGAGAATCACGTGATGGACTAGACCCAAACTAATAGACGTAGCATGTTGATCGTGTCATTTTATTGCTACTGTTTTCTGCGTCTCAAGTATTTATTCCTATGACCATGAGATCATATAACTTACTAACACCGGAGGAATACTTTGTGTGTATCAAATGTCGCAACGTAACTGGGTGACTATAAAGATGCTCTATAGGTATCTCCGAAGGTGTTCGTTGAGTTAGTATGGATCAAGACTGGGATTTGTCACTCCGTGTGACGGAGAGGTATCTCAGGGCCCACTCGGTAATACAACATCACACACAAGCCTTGCAAGCAATGTGACTTAGTGTAAGTTGCGGGATCTTGTATTACGGAACGAGTAAAGAGACTTGCCGGTAAACGAGATTGAAATAGGTATATGGATACTGACGTACCGAAGGACAAAGGGAATGACATACGGGATTATATGAATCCTTGGCACTGAGGTTCAAACGATAAGATCTTCGTAGAATATGTAGGATCCAATATGGGAATCCAGGTCCCGCTATTGGATATTGACCGAGGAGTCTCTCGGGTCATGTCTACATAGTTCTCGAACCCGCAGGGTCTGCACACTTAAGGTTTGACGTTGTTTTATGCGTATTTGAGTTATATGGTTGGTTACCGAATGTTGTTCGGAGTCCCGGATGAGATCACGGACGTCACGAGGGTTTCCGGAATGGTCCGGAAACGAAGATTGATATATAGGATGACCTCATTTGATTACCGGAAGGTTTTCGGAGTTACCGGGAATGTACCGGGAATGACGAATGGGTTCCGGGAGTTCACCGGGGGGGGGGGGGCACCCACCCCGGGGAAGCCCATATGTGTTGGGGGTGCCGCACCAGCCCTTAGTGGGCTGGTGGGACAACCCAAAAGAGGCCTATGCGCATTGGGAGAAAAATCAAAGAGAAAAAAAAGGAGGAGGTGGGAAAGGGAAGAAGGACTCCACCTTCCAAACCAAGTAGGACTCGGTTTGGGGGGGAAGACCTTCCCCCCTTGGCTCGGCCGACCCCTTGGGGGTTCTTGGACCCCAAGGCAAGGCTCCCCCTCTCCCTCCTATATATAGTGGTGTTTTAGGGCTGATTTGAGACAACTTTTGCCACGGCAGCCCGACCACATATCTCCACGGTTTTACCTCTAGATCGCGTTTCTGCGGAGCTCGGGCGGAGCCCTGCTGAGACGAGATCATCACCAACCTCCGGAGCACCGTCACGCTGCCGGAGAACTCTTCTACCTCTCTGTCTCTCTTGCTGGATCAAGAAGGCCGAGATCATCGTCGAGCTCTACGTGTGCTGAACGCGGAGGTGCCGTCCGTTCGGCACTAGATCGTGGGAGTGATCGCGGGATAGTTCCCGGGGCGGATCGAGGGACGTGAGGACGTTCCACTATATCAACCGCGTTCACTAACGCTTCTGCTGTACGGTCTACAAGGGTACGTAGATCACACATCCCCTCTCGTAGATGGACATCACCATGATAGGTCTTCGTGCGCGTAGGAAATTTTTTGTTTCCCATGCGACGTTCCCCAACACGCGGTGCTGCCAGTGGCACTCCGCCTGGTGCACTGGCACGTTTACGCGCTGCCTCGGCCGGCGAGCTGGCGCTAGCGGAGGCGGGATGAACTCTAAGGGAAAAGGAATGGCGGGGGACTTGCCTTTGGGCTTGCTGCTGCCGGCGCCAGAGAAGAGCCCCATCTGGCACAGCTGGGTGGCTAGGGTTTGCCGGCGACAGGGGAGCGAGTGTGGCTAGATGGGGACGGGGGCTGGCTGGAAGCGGATGAGGGCGGCTCCGCCGCACGCTCTGCTTAAAAAGGACGACCCCTACCACATGTCTCATAGGTGTCCTCTTTGCCTTTTTGGTGTCCCGATGCCAAAGGGGGGGGGGAGTGTAGCATTTGTGAGTTTCCTCGTTATCTATGTCGCTTGATGTGTTGAACTTTCGTTGCTACTTTGGTTGTCTTAGCTTTGTGTGTGAGACCAGGAGACATCGTACTTTATCATATGGTGTGAGACATATGCTATCTCTCCTCTATCTTTATTGTCTCATTATTATCCAGTTTATTAGTAGCTCGTGAGTCTAATTTTTATGTGCCCTTATCTTCATGCTCACATGCTATGCCTTGCTTTCATGCTTGGTGTTTATTCAGTTTGTTGCAAAGATTGCCTCATCTATAAAATCTAGGGGAAGTGCTCTTCTTCGGTTGTGGGCTGGGTCGTCCATATCCTTTTTAAGTATGCACACATCCAGGGGAATCCTGCCTCTAGTTTGTAGTTTTGGGTTTGCATATGCTATTTTTATATCCTTTAGTGCAAATCATGTATTGTCATCAAACCCATCAAAAAGGGGGAGATTGTTAGGGCATATTTCTCCTTAAGTGGTTTTAGTAATTGATGAAAATGTCTGTGCGGACTAATCGTGTGCATTGAGCATTTCAGATAATTCATGACTAGGCACAAGACGATTCGATGCCTCCCGGAGTCTTTCAAAGACAGTTGTTTTCTACGTTTCTCTTTGGTGGATTTGAGTCATAGGAAAGTTGTACTATTAGGAGGGGGGTCCGCTTTGAAAAGGTTTGGATGGAATCAACACGTACACATTTCTATTGCACCACCTCTCCCTTGCTTCAAATGGAGCTCCTACCATGTTTTCCTTGTATGCGCAAAAGGGCCAGGGGTAGTACCGCCCTCAGGGCGGTAGTAGTTTTTTACTACCGCTCTGTAGGCGGTAGTACCGCTCTCTGGACCGTAGTAGTTTTTTTTACTACCGTCATGTCGGATTTTTTACGCATCCTTTTGCCTTTGAAGTAGTAGGAACGGTAGTATTTTCTTACTACCGTGGTTGGTGAGCTGCCATGCGGTAGTACCGCTCCTAGAAGCGGTAGTACCACTTGGCTAGTGTAGTAAGTGGGAGGTAACGGTTGGATTGTTCCCCCCTCACTATATAACGGTGTCTTCTTCCCTGAGAAGACTATCTCTCACCTCCCCAAGCTCCATTGTTGCTCAAAAGCTCTATCTCTCTCCCTAGCCAATCAAACTTGTTGATTTCCTAGGAATTGCTTGAGAAGGCCTTGATCTACACTTTCACCAAGAGATATTTGAATCCCCCCACTAATCCCTTGCGGATCTTGTTACTCTTGGATGTTTGAGCACCCTAGACGGTTCGGAGCCACATTCCATTGTGGTGAAGCTTCGTGGTCTTGTTGGGATCCTCCAAGTTTTGTGTGGAGATAGCCCCAACCTTGTTTGTAAAGGTCCGGTCGCCACCTTCAAGGGCACCAATAGTGGAATCACGACATCTCGCATTGTGTGAGGGCGTAAGGAGAATACGGTGGCCCTAGTGGCTTCTTGGGGAGCATTATGCCTCAACACCGCTCCCACGGAGACGTACTTCCTGTCAAAGGGAAGGAACTTCGGTAACACATCCTCGTCTCCACCGGTTCCACTTGCGGTTATCTCTTACCTTTACTTTGTACTTAGTTTTGTTGTGGTGTATTCCTGGCTTGCTCTTGTTGTCCTTGTTGTTAGGGTCACATAGGTTGCTCACCTAGTTGTTTATATAGAGAACCTTTTGTTGCTAACCCTAATTTGTTAAAACAAACTAAAAATTGGTAGTTGCCTATTCAGCCACCCCCCTCTCTAGTCAACCATATCGATCCTTTCACATAGGAATAAGCTTTGTGAGATGAAGTTAGTCTTTAGAAGGTAGTGTCGAGAGGGGCAAATCTAATGTGAAGTTGGTAGTTTCTTTTGTGAATTGATGAAACGCTTTTAGTTTGTGAAGTTGGTAGTATTTTTTGTGAATTGTTGAAATGTTTAGTTTATGAACAAGGTAGTTCATTAGTACTAATCTTTGGTGAAATTTAGTATATGTATTTATACTGCTGTAGATATGGAATAAGTTTCTACTGTTGTTTTTTTTATTAACTAAATATGACAGCGCTGCCACGCAACTATGTCCAATGCCATAGGTGTTCAAAATACCGATGGCCTCGTCTCCAACGCCACCAGTATTTTCTAACAGTGGAAGCATATTAATGACGTCGGGTGTCCATACCAGCAAGTTTATTTCTACCATGTCATAGCTAAATTTTTCTGCATTAGGCAATGTAGAGGAGAACCCCTATTTTTACACTTTATGCATCAAACTACTGGGGAAACTCACGTAGCGTCAACTACCGCCGACCCATATTTGTTCTTAACACCATATCAAGTCTACTTTTCTTTATGAACGATAAGTTTTTTGGCTGATGTTTTCCAAAAACCAACTTCAGTAAGAAGCTAGAAACATTAAAAACAATATAAATATCATGAAAAAAAATGTTCACCCAGTTTTCAATTGTACTCAAAATTTTAAGATAACGAGAAAACGAATTTTTTGGCAATGAATATATAAAATATAAGATTAGAATATATGAGAATAATACTACACCACATTGAACCTAGTGGTACATGGAGGATGTATGCATGTTCTACTGTCTTGTGACATTCAAATTCAAATATTTGTTATTTAAAAATTTAAAAATAATGTGGAGGGCTTGCATATAGTAGAGAGTGGAGAGTTGAATGGTAGCATGGACGTTTGATGATGTGGAGAGTGTGCATGTGATGAAAATAGAAAGTGAATTGATTACGTGTGCTTGATGATGTGAATGATTTGCATGTGCATTTGAATGGGAATGACATGTGTGGACATATGTGATGAGGTGTATAGACTGCATGTTAAGCTAATTAACATGATGAGGATGAACTTCTTAGATATACACAATTCTTGTTCAAAAAACTTATTTTTCTAAAATTATTTTTAAATTCTAATTTTATATTATTTTTCAAAATATTCTGATATTTCAATCTAAAATTATTTTTTAAAGAAATGTACTAAATTTTAAGAAAATGCTTTGAATTCTGAAATTTGAAACGAAAAAAAGACAAAGACGACAAAAAACCGACAGCGGAAACAGGAAGAAAACATAAAAATGTTTGTTCCCGAAAATATCGGTCGAATAGGCTGACTTTGGGAACGTGATTTGCCAAGAGGCCCCAATGTTTCGTGGCAGAAGCGGTCCTCTGGGACTTCTGACCCACGATTCAGATTACCTCCACGACCACAGGCAGCAAGCGTAGGCATTTCCTATTTGACGCTTAACGTGCATTTTGTTAACTGGCGGCTGCAGCATTCTTACATGGGCTGGCTCATCCAAACGCTCGGTGACGATTTGTTTTATAATTCTGTGAAACTTTTGGAATATTGATGATAATTTTCAAATTTTGACGAACATTTTTCAAAATGGATGAAAATGTCACTGAAAATGATGAACCTTTTGTAAAATATTAAAATTATATAAAATTGTTTGAAAATTGATGAACATCGTTTTGAAAATGGATAATTGTTTCAACATTGATGAACTTTTTATGATTTATGATTTCTTACGGTAGCAGGCGCACCTGAGGACAATCAATCACATGCATTTATTAGCATTTTTTTAAAGTCATAATTTTTGAATCGAGTGTCAGAATGATATCCATTTTCACGACTGTGTTTCTTACGACGAGCTCTTCAAAACTAGCTCCCATATGTATAGGTTTCGACGAACTTTTTTTGAGTAACTTTGTGTGTTAGGTGAGGCAATTTTAGTACTATAGGCAAGCAACTCCTTTCCCCCCTTAGTATGACTATCTATCAGCGAATAATTCTTTTAAATTGGTTACCACGACTAACAGTTGACTCGGTTCACCTCTAAAAACTTTACATAATTAAACAATGATGATCAGTTGTCTATGATTGATGCTCAGTTGCCTACAAATATTGTGAAATTGTTCAATTTTGATGCTCAGTTGCCTACAAAATACTATAAAATTGCTCAATTTTTATGTTCAGTTGCCTATTACTGACGCATGAGGGTGTGATGTTCGTGACAAATTTTAGAGCCTTTGGATATCTGAATAGGTCTCAACAAAAAAGACAAATTTAGGGTCTGTTCGGACCCGATTTGTTTTTTCCGAGAGCTACTCAGATGTCCAAATGCTTCAAAATTTGGCATGCACCTCACCCACACAAATTTCTTCCTTACAAAGAACAAATTTTGATTTATTTGAAATTTCTAGTACATTTTTGAATTTACTATTTGCCGGGTGACATCTGAGCATAGTTTTAGAATTGGATATTCGGCCCTTTTGCGCTTTCTTTATGGTATTTTGGGATTTATGTGTTTTTTCCTTTTTTCCAATACATGTCTACCTTTTTCAAATATATGTGTATACTTTTCTGTATACAAGAAGAACATTTTTTAAACATGTTTTGTATTTTTAAATACATGATTAAATTTTTTAAATACATGTTTTGAACCTATTTAGTATCTTTTATATAAAAAATTTAAAAATATTATCCACATACAAGATTTTTTTAATCATTTTCAGTATTTTTTTAAACATGTCAACATTTTCGTTGAATCGTACAAAAATTTGTAAAATGGTATAAACATATTTTATAAATGTATCAACAAAGCTAGTGTATGTATATGCGTACCAAATACTATCAACAACATGTCTTTTGAAGCATGCATGCAGGACCTAGTTCCATATTTTGTTAAGGTGTATTTGGTTAGGGAACGAAGAATGAAATGGCATAGCTCAATTTCACTGAAACATGACCATTTCGTTCATGCTTTGGCCGAGGACAAAATATTAAATGAAATGGTTACATTTTAATGTTTGGTTTCAGATATGGACTGGAGTAGATTTGGCTCTGTTCACCTCTGTGTGAGATTATCCCTCAGATTCGTGTGTACAGTATGAACAATTATTATATGTTTACAACAAATTGTACTAAGTATAGTTCGATTGCATAATTATTTACCATCAACAAATAATATGTCGTCCATCACGTGTGGTGAGCATGCCATCTACAATATCAAAAACACCGACTATTGGCAGCAAGATGCAACGGCGTCTCGGCGCTGGACTCTGATTGATGGGCGCGCGGGATGATGGTGTTGTCTAGCATCATGGTAACGTTGATGGCAGAATTGTCTAGCTTGATTAGTGCATTGATTGCTCCTGAAGTTGGAATTGTGAAAGAAGAAGGCAAAAAAATTTACATCGTGTGCATGGGGTGCATGCTGAAGGTCTGCTAGACCGGTGTGTCCTCCCATCTAGTTGGCGGGCGGCTTAGGGAGGCAACCGGATATTTTTGTGTGCGTGGCATGAGGTCATGACACATCATCAATCTTGTAAGTAGGTGCCAGTTTTTGTGAAGAAGGTGGATCTGAGTTGATCCGTATATTTTTAAGACATTATTAAATAATGCAACAAAGATTGCGGTATGCATTGCGCAATACATAGGTCGGTGAGCATTAAAGATGACCTTAGTTTCCACACCAACAAATACAGATTTAGGTTGCCGCCAGCTGGTATCGCAGGACAATGATTTTACTGTGCCTCGTACTCATTGGATATAATTCGATTTGGCATTTCCTTGAGCTCTTTAGAATTCTATTTTCTGATTAATCTGTACATTAGAATGCTCTTCCGAATTTGTACATTCCCTTGTGCCATAGATGAACTAAATGCATGACAAGAACTTTCTAAGATATTTATTTTTGCTCTGATTTGTATTGTTATGGACATCCCCAACAACTAAGCACGGGCATATTATTGCACTGGCACTGTGCAACATTTATATGTTGTCCATTTAAACCGACCGCGTCATCTTCAGTCGAGAAAGTAACGATCACCTCGCTTATAAGATGGACCGAGAGGCTCTCCCTGACGAAAGAGGGATCACACATGTCTCGTGCTGCTTCAAAACGTATAGCCCATAATAGACAACTGGTCATGGGAAAGGGAGGCTTCAGAGACTTTACCATGTCCGGTTTGTTTATCAATCTGTTTAGAGATCATTCACTGTCTTCGCTAGCCCATATGCCATTTCGAAGCCGTTGGACGAATTGCACAACAACGCACTTAGGTTGATGGCTGATGGTCTGAACAGACACGAGGATCTTCCTTCAAAGTATTTACACATTTGGCTCTCTTCACCTCTCTGAGATTATTTCTCAGATTCATGTGTACAGTATGAACACTTATTATATGTTTACAACAAATTGTACTAAGTACATCTCAATTGCATAATTATTTACCATCACCAAATAATTTTCCGTCCATCACCCACAAAAATAAATAAATAATATGGTGTCTATGTAAAATTTATGGTAACAACAATTTCTCTAAAATCTGACAACTGATATTAATCACGCACAAAATATAGATCTCGTCAAGTATTAATGACCGATATTTGTCAAGCACAATGTCAATCCTGAAAAAACCAATCGCTTCACTCTGCCCAGCTTTGCTTCTTGCCGTTGCATTTAGTTTTTTGCGAGTTACTGCTTGCCGTTGCTTATGCTTGCTCTTGTTGCTTGGCATCCCGGATCCTCCCTTCTTGCTACTGCTGCTGCCCAGGCGTGGACGCGATCAATCAGGTGCTATTGCCCCTTACGTCGCCACCAAAAAAGTTAGAGAGACAAGCCGACCACCACGCGATCTGTCACTACACTTTCCTGCTCGACGTTGTCCTACTCTCCCCAATGCAGGGACTTTTTAAAGATGCATAGTATTTTACAAGAATTTAAAGAAAGAAAACTTGACTCTTCAATGGTTGCTACTTTATGTCCTTAAATTTTACCCATGTAATCTATGATCACTGTTTTAGAGAGAGTAATCAAGTAGCCCATGAATTAGTTAGGTTAGCTAAGGTTTCTCCCCCTTAATTATGGATGGATTCTGCTCCTAGTGTGATCATTCCAATGCTTGTATCTAACGCTACTATACTGACACCTGAATAAAAGGGAAAGCTTATTATAAAAACAAAAATCTAAATAGAGAAAACTTCAAGCCAAAAGCAAGCAATTATATATGAGATCCTCCATGTTGATATTATTATTAGTCAAAGGATCATCATTCCCGCTAGCTGAAGGACCTATGCAAAAATATCATATGAATTTTCTAGTAAATGGTGCGATTTCTTTTGAAAAATGTACATCACGAATGTTAATGACACGAGAAAACATCATATGGAGCCATTGTGTGCTTGTATATTAAATAGCACAACACACACAATTTAAGCATGCCAGAAGCAGAATTCATGCAAGGAGATGTTCTATTTCCAATGCTTTTCTAAAATGTCATGCATGTATTCAATGGCCTACCCATGTGGTGCCGTGGTGACATATACACGCCCTTCTTTTACTCCGAGCACGTGGTCTTATGTCCTTGCGAATAAGAAGCTTATTATAAAAACAAAAATCTAAATAGAGACTTCATGCCAAAAGAAAGCAATTATATATGAGATCCTGCATGTTGATATTAGAATTAGTCAAAGAGTCATCATTCCCGCTAGCTGAAGGACCTACGCAAAAATATCATATGAACTTTCTAGTAAAATGGTGTGATTTCTTTTAAAAAATGTACACCACGCACGTTAATGACATAAGAAAACATCATATGACGCCATTGTGGGCTTCTATATTAAATAGCACACCACACACAATTTAAGCACACTAGAAGCACAATTCATGCAAGGAGATGATCTGTTTCCAATGCTTTTCTAAAATGTCATGCACGTGTTCAATGGCCTATCCATGTGGTGCCCTGCTCACATATACACACTATTCTTTTATTCCTTTATTCTTTTTTCTATTTTAAGCTGACTAGTCTAGACCGTTATAACTCGGTCCCACGAGATTAACGGTTCCTATTTTCTGATTAACATGAAAATTTCTTGAGAGTGCTTCCTTTATTCTTTTTTCTATTTTAAGCTGGCTAATCTACACCGTATAACTCGGTCCCACGAGATTAACGGTTCCTACTTTCTGATTAACGTTGAAATTTCTTAAGAGTGTCTAATTAGTATAAAGTATAGATGATTTAATTCCTTTATTCTTTTTTCTATTTTAAGCTGACTAATCTAGACCGTTATAACTCGGTCCCATGAGATTAACGGTTCCTATTTTTTGATTAACGTGGAAATTTCTTAAGAGATACTAATTAGTATAAGTATAGAAGTATAGATGGAAAGAATCGTGAGTTTGAGCTCATAGTAAGAATCATCTCTAGAGTTTTAACTCACAATACTACGCAAGGTGAGGGTTTGGGTGTCATATTGGTTATTGAATGTTTGGGACGAGAGCACAGAGTAAAGGATACCTTTTAAAACCGTGGTTGGTAAGAGTTTGTATGTGGATCTTAACTAGTATTAGCCACATCGCTGCAAAATAAAGCTGACCGATCAGGACTTCTCTGTAACAATTATCACGGGATCAAGACTTCTCTGTAACAATTCCTTTAGACCATTTTATTTTCACGGGATCAAGACTTCTCTGTAACAATTATCCACAAAGTTTTGATGACCAAACTGCTCGATCACCCTTCACGCACTGCATGAAAACAACAAATTGTGGAGCAACAAACTTGGGTACTATACAGAACAACAAATGTTGTTAGAAATCTGAAGAAAAATAGAAGTGTTGGAACTCCGTCACAGGATCGATCACATCAAATCATGACAAACACGCGCACACAAAATCTTGTAGCCAAGGGCCCTTGTCGTGCCCTAATTTTCCCTCTTTATTGCTTCCTTCTATCTCAACTCAAGGTACAACCCATGACGCACCCCTATGCCTGTATATATACACCTTCGACAAAGAGTAAACACAACCAAGCACGACTTGGTTTACAACTCGACTCGAACTCTTGCGTGGGAACTAGTCCTAAACCTAGACCTATACGGACACATGCAACCTATCACGTACTAGCATACAAGCACCGTATACTATTCGGACTCACTAGTACTCATACATGGCTAAGAGTCAAGCCACGTACAGCCTGGACAAAGACTACAGAACCTTACAAAAACTAACTATCAAGATTACATCTAACATTCTCCTCCTAATCTTGACTCTTGTCTTCAATGCTCCTCCTGATCTTGACTCGATGTTGACTCGTGACTTGTCGACACATCGACTAAACCGTCGTATCCGTATATTGAGTATGACCCGTCTGGAAACATGTAGAACCTCCTTGCTCTACAATGTTGTGCCACCGCCATTGCTTGGCCGCTGCCTTGCACTCGGTCCGCACCATACTCCATGTACTTGCTTGCAGTAGATCCACTCTCCATTGCTCGCACACCTCCTCGCTTTACGATGGCTTCGCCTACCATCGTCCACCTTCGGCATCACACCGAATCCATACTGGCCGCAACCAGGACGCTCCACGAGGACATGGACATGACTCACGGAACACCGTGCACACCACTTCAACTTCAATGAATCATCACCCAGACGAGCACTTGGACATGCCGACACCCGAACATGCGACTCGCATGACTCGTTGACTCGTCCAACTCCCCTGGACGACGATCTTGATGGGCTCCAGCGCCGCACCTCGGCACCACCTCTCCCATCAATGATCTCCTTCCACCACCTTGCCCGACGACAGCTCGCCGTCTCCCTCCATATCGCTCCGCCGAACGACGATCTCCTGAACCTCCTCATCCTCCATCGCTCAACGAACAACTATTGTCCGCTCCTCCTTGTTGGTGCACCATCGAACGACTATATAGCCCGCCCCGAGGCGCTTGTCGGGTCGCCTCCCGGGGCAAGCGCAGCTTCTCCTCGACCTCGCTCTGATACCAATTGTTAGAACTCCGTCACAGGATCGATCACATCAAATCACGACAAACACACGCACACAAAATCTTGTAGCCAAGGGCCCTTGTCGTGCCCTAATTTTCCCTCTTTATTGCTTCCTTCTATCTCAACTCAAGGTACAACCCATGACGCATCCCTATGCCTGTATATATACACCTCCGGCAAAGAGTAAACACAACCAAGCACGACTTGGTTTACAACTCGACTCGAACTCTTGCGTGGAAACTAGTCCTAAACCTAGACCTACACGGACACATGGAGCCTATCACATACTGGCATACAAGCACCGTATACTACTCGGACTCACTAGTACTCATACACGGCTAAGAGCCAAGCCACGTACAACCTGGACAAAGACTACAGAACCTTACAAAAAACTAATTGTCAAGATTACATCTAACAAAAAGTAGCTCTCCTGAACTGTGCATTGGCGGCTACTGTTCCAGGGCATGCTAACTGCATGTCCATACCGCACAAAACGCTCCCGTTATGCACATGGCTGCTTGCACTCACACACTGGACTGCACAATGCCGACGAGTGTGCTGCTTACACTCACGCAATGGATCGCAAAACCAAAATCAATAGCAAAAATACTGAAAAATACATGACCAAAATCAACAACAAAAAAACTACACGCACGGGGTGATGTACTTCCAACAGTTTGCAACCATTTTCTTCCTGAAAAAATAGCAAAAAAGTGAAGGATGAGGGTATGGACGGGGCAAAGATATGAGGTGTCGCCGGCGAGGGGCGGCTCGTCGGGAGGACATGGTGGATCTAGCCGGCGAAGCAGCAAAGCCCTCCATACTCCATCAACCATCCGGGGGCGCGGTTGCGATGGCTTCAATGCCAATATTTGGATCGCTCCACAAGGCCGGAGAGAAGGTTTTGCAGGAGGAGTGTCCGTCAGAGCAACACCACCGGAGGAGGAGGGCGGCTACCACGGCACAGTAGGAGGTCTTCGGCGTGGGGTTGGGGTGTGTGTGTGTGGGGGGGGGGGGGGGGTGGAAAGAAGGTTGGAGGGGGCACCGAGGGAGGAGGCTGGAAGGGGCGGCGCCGGGGTAGGAGGGGGAAGGTGGTTGCTCGTGGGGAATTTGTGGAGGCATCGGAGGCGGAGGAAGACCGACAAAGAGGTGGTTCAGGGTAGGGGTGGGGTGTCTCTTGCAGGAGCAGGATCTAGCCGTGGAGGCTTGGCGCCCATTCTATGCCACAATTGATGGTGCTGGAGGGGGGTGGCGAGGTGCCGTCCCCCCTACGGCGACGGCGATGCAGAGCCAACCCGAAGGAGAGGGGAGGGGATCGAGGACGGGCATCATCGGGGTCGGGACGGAGAAAGGCGGCTGCATGGGTTGACTGGGAGTCGCATGGATGACCACCTCCGATGGGAGTAAGGAGGCAAGGAAGGTAGCGGGATTGGCTAAGGAAGTGGGGACGAAGGGGGCAGAGGGAGGTGGCGGCGGAGGCGGTAGGTGAGGCGTGGTGGAGGCGGTTCTGGTGGGGGAGGTGGTTGGGGAGAAGTGGATTGGGGTCATGAGGGAAGAAGGTGGAGGGGGGAGGGATGCGGTGAGGGAGGAAGAAGGTGAAGGAGGTGGGTTGAGGTCTTTTTTTTGTGCTTGGTGCGGTTCGGTTGCTGCTTGCGGAATGAGAGTGTTAGTAGAATAAGTTATTCTTCATCAAAGGTAATCTTACGATTGTTTCATAAATAAATTACTTTTAAAATACAAATAGTTACATTTATATTGGTTCACCACGTAAAATTTCACATAAGAAAATAAAAAAATATGTCATAAGACCGGAAATATGAATTTTATGTACATATTACACTATGTTTTTATGTCTGTAGTTTTACGTGACATAAAATATTTTTTACGTTGATTACATATTTTTTGATCTCTTTTTAGTATGAAATAAGATAAAAAATTATGAAACATAAAATTATGGTGCACTGATGTTAAAATAGAGGGGTGAAGAATAACTATTTCTTACCCAGAATGGCTACACACACACACACACACACACACACACACACATATATATATATATATATATAGAAAGAGAGAGAGAGAAAATTTATTCATCATCCAGGGTGCAGAATATTTTATTCTTTACCCGAGATAATCTTACGATTAATTTACAAATAAATTACATTTGAAATACAAATAGTTATATTTATATTGAATCGCTACGTAAAATTTGACAAAACAAAAACAACAATATAGGTCACAAGATAAGAAAATTTTGAATTTATTGTATTTTTTGCACTATTTTTGTATGTTCGTAATTTTACGTGACATAATTTTTTTAGAGTGAATTCCGTTTTTTACCCTGTAGTTGTACATTTATGACACATATTACCCTATTTAGTGTAATTTTTATTGAAAATATCAGATTTTAGTGACTTTTTACACGGTATTTCCTCAGATTTACATTTTTTTTGTTTATGTATGATAGTATCAACATGTTGCGTTAATGATTCGTAGAAAAATCTGTAAAGATCAAAGGACATCGTTAAGGATCATGTCCAGACTTCTCTTGTCCATCTATTTCATTCCTAATCGTCGTCCATATATTTTTGGACCCTGGGCGTCACATTATACCTTATCTGATGGACACGCATCAGAAAACGAGTGTCCAAAGCTTTCAAAAGGGATATTATAGACGTATTTTCACTCGATAAGATAATTAGTGTCATAAATGTACAACTACAGGGTAAAAACGGAATTCACTCTTTTTTTTACATTGATTATATTTTTTTACGATCTTTTTTTACGTATAAAATAAGGCAAAATTTATGGAACGTAAAGTTACGGTGCATTGATGTTAAAATAGAGGGGATGAAGAATAACTATTCCTCACCTAGGATGACGAATAGCGCGCCCCTATATATATATATAGTAATACTATTCATCATCCAGGGTGCAGAATAAGTTATTCTTCACCCGAGGTAATCTTACGATTGTTTTACAAATAAATTACATTTCGAATACAAATTGTTACATTCAAATTGATCTACTATGTAAAATTTGGCATAAGAAAACAAAAATATAGACCATAAAATCAGAAAAATTGCATTTTATGTATAGTTTTTACTATGTTTTTACATTCATAATTTTACGTAGCAAAAATATTTTTTACAGTGATTATAATTTTTTTTACGATCTCTTTTTATGTATAAAATAAGATAAAATTTGCGAAAAGTAAAATTACGATGCATTGATGTTGAAATAGAGGGGTAAAGAATAACTATTTCTCACCCAGGGTGACGAATAGCGTAATATATATATATATATATATAGAGAGAGAGAGAGAGAGCATGGATTTGCTATCAACACTAGCTAGGGTTGTTGCTATCTGAACCCTTTGTTTGCATCGAGATTCGAACTTTCTTATAGATAAGGTTTCTATTTCTTGAATTTTGGATGATGTCAATTATCAAAGAGGAAGACATGTGGGGTTTTTTACAAAGCAGTGGACCAAAACAGCAGCCTATGACCTATGATGACAGGAGTATTCAGCACACATGCCCTTTCTAGCATTGGTCTTTGAGCATGAACAGTTTTGGATAAGCATGTGATATAAGTTTTGTTGTGTAGTTAACCACGTTTCTCTCTCATACACACACATCTGAACATGTGAAGTGTGGTCTAATTCATCTATATGAGGAAATAACAATCAACCACCGAATTCATCTAGGGTGGTTGATTGTTATTTTCTCATATAGATAAATTGGACCACACTTTACTATTCACATGTGTGTGCGTGTATGAGAGGGAGAGAGAGGTGGTTAACTATATATATGTGAAGAGCTTATGTAGTGTCACAGATGTCCAGCGCCCTACATATGTATCTCCTCCATTCAAACCTCTTGCCAGCACGAGTTCGATCACAACTGGTTGTGGGGATGGGAGGCCTCAAGAATTTTACTCAGCCAGTTCTGTTTACCAGACTTTCTTCGGCTCACTGTTGACGTTCCTTAACGCCGATACCGTTTGGAAACCCAGTACTGCGAAGCGCTTCAAGGTCCTCAGATTCTCTGCTGGGGAAGACATCGGCAATCCCCTCGTGGGTTGTTTGGTGGTTACCATCCCCTAGAGCTACAATATATGTAGGATCAGCAAGCAATACTCGAGAACCTCTCTGGACACGCACAACTGGTCGCACATTATGTCAGCCTTCTACATCAATTTCCATTCGAGCGTTTTCCTGCTGGTGTTGTAAACTCTCTTTCCTATTAACATGCACATGCCACCCTCTTGCATTATCTTAAAGGGAAACAAACTTCTTACCATCTAAACTGAATATTCGACCTTATAGTCATCTTAGTCCCAGTCAATTAATTACCATTTTGCTTGACTTATCTCTTGTTTCTTAATTAGTTAGTCAAGCTGATTGAACCTAATTATTTGATCTTCAGAAGTCTCAAATACATTGCTATTGACATTAGTTCAGATCTTCACCACAAAGAGCATGTCTAGTAGAACCCTCAAACCCTTAAATCTAAAACCAGTTTTAAGGGTTGAGAATTGGTCATTTTTGACAGTTTTAAGGGTTTGAGGGTTCTAGTCTTTGCCCCAACCCCAACCCTTAAATTGTCATTTGGCATATCACACATTTCATCACATTTCATCATATAACATATCACAAATTCAATCACATTTGACATAAAACAATAATAATTCTAGTTATTATTACACCACCGGATAAAACAATAATCATTCAAATTATTACAACAATGTTTGAGCAAATTACAACAATTGTTCGAATCAAATAGGACATAGAAAAGTAAAACAAAGATACATCATGGGCCAATGCGCCGCCCATCCAAATGCCAGTGGTGCTCTACTAGATCATCCTGGAGCCGACCATGAGTGGTTGCATCCTCAATCTCACGATGTGCTTGAAGAAAAGCGTGTATGCGAGAAGAGTTTCTTTCCGGTTGCACACGGGTACCAACATTGTTATAGAAACAAGGAATGTTTAACCCTCTCTCATCCTCTAGGATGATGTTGTGTAGAATCACACAACATTTCATGATGTTCATCAAGGTTTTTTTTGTCCCAAAACCGAGTTGGACCCCGAACTATGGCAAACCTTGCTTGCAAAACACCGAAAGCTCTCTCAATATCTTTGCGGGCTGCCTCTTGTGCCTTGGTGAAATGAGCCTGTTTTCTTGTCAATATCAAATGCTCGTGTCCGAGAGCGCGGTTCCGGTAGATGGTGAGTCGCCCCATCTTCGACCCTTTCCTCCGATCCATAAGCTTCACGCGGTCTTCAAACGCTTGCACGTCGGCGAGGAGGCCCATCATCTCGACGTCGTCGTCTTGCAACAACTCGTCAATGTCCGAATCGTCGGATGACGACCAATCCGACGAATCGGACAACAAGTCCATGTCGTCGTTGTTCACCTCCATCTACATACCAAGTGGCTACAATTAGTGCCAATGAAGCAAAAATTAAAAATTGAAAAAGTAAAAAAAAATCTCACCGAGGCGGGGCGGGGACGGCCGGCCGAGGCGGGGCGCGGGCGGGCGGCGTCCGGGGCGGGGCGGGGACGCGGCCGGGCGGCTCAGGACGGGGCGGGGCGCGGAGGGGCGGCGACCGGGGCGCGGGCGGGCGGCGGCTGGGGCGCGGAGGGGGGCGGCCGGGTCGCGGCGGGGCGGCGGTCGGGGCGCGGAGGGGCGACGGGCTGACGGCGGCGGCGGCGAATTCCTACCGCGCGGGGAAGCAACTTCCTCCCGCGCGAAGGTGGAAATGGAGTGCGGGTTGGGGGAGTTTTTTCTCCCAACCCTCACTTCTACAGGCTGGGAAGGCGTTTGAGGGTTGGACCTCTAATTTTTTTTACGGGTTTAAGGGTTTAAGGGTTCTAGTCTACGCCGTTTTTTCGACGAAAACTGTAAAAAAACGGTTATTTTTAAGGGTTTGAGGATTTGAGGGCTCTACTAGACTTGCTCTAAGCCCCCAGTCACACGTGTTAGCGATAGATTTATTGCAATGACACCATCACACACAGTTGGAGAAGATAACCATGGGCCCCAAGATCAGCCGTGTGCGATGGAGAACATATCAGAAACGCCTGCCTAAAAATGATCATGCGCAACATGGCACGCACGATTAGTTCACAGAAGTCAGTGGTTTGTGACGACGGTCCACATTGCATAGAACTTGTCTGCACGAACAGTGTGCAAATTGAACACAGTTGGAAGATATCACTTGTTTGTGGATATAGATGGTTCAGACGAGGCCGTAGATGCATAAACAAGATTCGTCTACCTCGTGTCACAACTCAAAGCAATTCATAGCTTGGTTCCAGAACAAATCACAACTTGGGTGGAGCCCGGGTAATGTGAGCTTAAGTTATTAGACGGGTGTGTTTTTGGTAGTGATTGTTTCACTGCTGATCTAAAAGAACTCACAAATCACAGATAATGGAAAGGAGGGGCAGTGAATCCAGGAAGAGATGAACTGTGTTATAGCAACCACTATACACCATTCACATTACAGAGTCTGACAGTCATCATTAACCGCTTGAGCGTTGAGCCGATAGATGGTCTTGGGCTTTGGGTGTACACCTTCGGTGTTCAATGTCATAGTGTAGATAGGTTTGACTTTCATGGCTAGGATGCACAAACGTAGACACGGGGTCATCTTAAGGAACGCATGGAACAACGAAGTAAAAGATGACACTACCTTGAGGAAACGAGCAACACTCTATGACACTGATATCTGCAATCAAGATAGGTTTACGTGCCAGATCAATATGGCAGATTGATCTCAACAACTTCCACATGCTTCCTATTCATACGGGCAGGCGGAGGTAGAAAAAAATTGTAGGTATGGCGGAGTTTGTGAAGGATGAGACCATATATCATATGCAACGCAAGAGCTCATTTGAATATTACATAAATATTACTTGTGATCAACAAGTATAACCAAAAATATGATACTGAAGTTTTCACACCTATAATATCTTACTACATCAAGATTACCTGCATAACTGGTCACCAGTTAGTCATCAATGTTTATTTTTCAGGTAAATTAGTTATCAGTGTTTCTTTCGTGTAAATTAGTCATCAATGTTAACTAGACGGACATCAAGATAATGTACAAAACATCCAAACGGAGAGCTGCTGGTGCCACTTGCTTTGGAAAAAATGCTTCTTATATAAAATCACAAGAGTAAAATGATTAATTAGTCATGGAACAATGGGACAGCACTAGAATACACTGAATGTGAATGGTGAATTGGCGGAGCTTATTTCAGTCAACGGCAACCAAATTTTTGGTATGTGGGTTGCCGTCTTGCCAGCCGACGGCCACAGCTCGCCCCTATCTGGTCTCTGCTCGCTAGCAGCTGCTAGCCCGTTCGTTTGTCTTGCCGCTTCCACACGATCATAAGTAGAGGAGCGATTACAGTCTCCTGATCGCTTGGGTTTGAGCTCAGACAGTGTAAACGTTAACAGGTCACGAATGTGTGCGGCTAATCAATAAGTCACCAGCAATCAGGCTCACGGCCAGTAGCTATCACAAGGAGCAATAAGGCCCATCAAGCCGGCAAGGGCGCATTGCTCAGCTCAATCTTCAAACAAGTATCTACGTATGTACCTAGCATTTCCAGCAATTTAGGTATGGCAGACGCCAAGCCATGCCAGATTGCTCGCTTCGCCCTGCATATGGGTAAAAATTACAGTCAACTAGAAACATGGGAAGAATTGTGAGTTTGAGCTCATAGTAAGAAACATCTTTAGAGTTTTAGGTCACAATAGTGTGCGAGGTGAGGGTTTGGGTGCCATATTGGTTAGTGAATGTTTGGGACGAGGGCACAGAGTAAAGGAGATACCTTTTAAAACCGTGGGTTGTAAGAGTTTGTATGTGGGTCTTAACTACTAGCCACATCCCTGCAAAATAAAGCTGTTCGAGATTGGACTATAATCGTTGGAGGAAAAAGTGCAGAGGTGGAACATATGGCTGGCACTTTCCTTCATTGAGCAGCTGTAGTCGAACTTCGGCACACGCAGAACACGACCATCATCGACAATGACAGTGTCCAACAGGTACCACTATACCAGCATCGGATGGCCGATCCCCCTCTTCCCCATCACAGTTCCTCCCTCCTTCCCCAATCTGAAGTTCATCATTATATATTTTCTACGTGAAATCAATCTGCAAGTGTTTGGTAGCCACTTGCGCAAATGACCTCTGAGGCGATCGGAGGGGCGATCGGAGGGGCGATCTATACGTCCCCTACAGCAAGCAATCAACTACCTCTCATCGGGAGCGCCGGCGAGGGGAACCGTTCGGCCGGAGATTGCGACGACACGACTGCGCGGCATCTCATCGGAAGTGGGCGGTGTCGTTCGAAGACACCTCGTCTACTGATCGAGTGCAGCGATTTGGTTTCATCAACCTTCATCAGGTATCTCGCTGGATTACAATTCGGGATGAAGATAACGACATCTTGGCAGGTAGATACTTGCAGGACGATGAAACTCCGAAGATTGGGCATACCATGGAGATAGATGGTTTTCAGTTCATCGTTGGAGATCTTTGTGAGGCACAACACGTTGATCATGAGAAGAGTAAGGTATGCATTGATCTTACTTCTAATTCTCCTCGGTTTGGAGGTCGTTTTTGGGTTCTCGCAGATCCGGAATCGGATGAAGAAGTAGAGGAGGTCAACTACGGAGAAGAAGATACTCCAAGACTTGAAGATTATGCTCATCGACTGGAGCCGGTTGCCCTTGGACGCACTGTCAAACCTGACGTTCGAGTCCCGAAGAAGGCCATGACGAAGCAGGGAGTTCGTCCGTGGATCGGTCCCTTGCCAAAAGGGAATCTACCTCCGGTTACACTATCAGATTTCTTCACGCCTAGCACCTGGTGTGCAGTCAAGAACAATAGGAAGAAGAAGAATACGGCAGGTACGAGGATTACGGCGTTATCGCCTGTGACGGAGCCGAGATTAGCGGGGCGTTACCAAAGGGATTCATTTCTGAATTCGGTTTGTGCTGGCGCGGGTTTGGTGCTGGATTCCAATAGCGTAGGCCCGACAAACACTGGGTATATGGCCCAGGCGGTAAGGCCTGTTTTTGACCAGGCCAGGTTGGACAGCGACACTCCTGGGTATATGGCCCAGGACTTAGCTTCTCCGATCGCATCTGTCGTTTCTAGCGTGCAAAGGGTAGGTCTTGGCGGAGCTTCCACCGCGGCTCCTCCTCCCATAGACGCCATCCCATGCACGAAGCCGCCAGACCTTAGGGTTCTTCGGCGTCATAAGCACGGTTTCCCTGCGTTGGGGACAGGGAGGGCAGCTCGGGTGCCGCCTCCTCCTGGCATCGGATTCAGGGCTATGGCGGGAAGGGGCAATCCCAAGCAACCACCAGCGCTACACCCTACACCTCGACCGCCGGGGCAGGGGAATAGACCCGCCAATGCGAAACCGTCTGCGCCGGCTGCCGCGCAGGTGGCGAGGCAACCTCATGTTGCAGCATAGGCGGGGAGGCCGCCAGGTGCTGCCGGGCAGGTGGGGGAGCCTGGGGCTGCTCAGGCTAATCGTTTTCAATAGCGCGGCTGGTGGGGCGATGACGGAGTAAACACGTATGGAGACGGTCAAATTCGTGGTTCATCGTCCTCTGGAGGTGGGCGAGGTTACGCGTGGCAAAACAATGGTGTTAGTGGCAATGGTTTTACTGCACCTCCGGGCAAGTTTGTTCCGGGGACTTCGGGACCTACTCATCAGAAGAGAGGTGGCTTTAGACAGAATTGGGCTGGCAGAGGGGAGGAAGGAAACCGAGGCCTCCTATGCCTACTCAAGAGTCGCCGACACATATTGATGAGTCCACTAGGGCGACTATGTCGGAGCCAATTAATGAGGTGGTTGATCCTGCTCTGGCTGATCAGAGTCTTGCGATGGCCAAAGGAGACGGAGGTGATAGACCCTCCAAGTGGGCTCGTAAGAAAGAGAAAATGATGTGCTATCGCTGCAGTGAGGTAGGGCACTTTGTTTCTGAATGTAAGCCTGAGCTCTGTGTGTATTGCCTGAAGCCTACGCATGGTACAACTAAGTGTCCCTTTATGATTGGGCCTATGCCGATTGTGACCATTTATGATGTTTCGAGTCAAGAATTAATGTTTTTTGAGTCGCCGGCTGCTACGACAACAATTCATACACCAGATGCTGGCTTCACGGGCACGGTGACAATCACTCGGGGGATTTTGACTGTGGAGCAGGTGGTGCAACAGCTCAAGGAGCTTGTATCATCAACTTTCTGATGGGAACCGGTTTTGATATCAGATAATGTTTTTAAGGTCGTTTTCCCCACTAAGGAGGATTTAGCTCGCTTGCTTAAGTTTGGTATGTGCAGAGTTGCTAGCACAAGCTGCGTGCTTGAGTTTGACGCCTGGAAATGTGAGGAGCCTAAGGTGTTGGGTGACGTAGCATAAATTCAAAATTTTCTTACGCATGTTCAGATCTTCCTATGAGAGACCGGCAACGAGAGAGGGGTAAGAGCATCTTCATACCTTTGAAGATCGCTAAGCGGAAGCGTTGCTAGAACGCGGTTGATGGAGTCGTACGCGCAGCCATTCCGATCTAGTGCCGAACAACGACACCTCCGCGTTCAACACACGTGCAGCCCGATGACGTCTCCCGCACCTTGATCCAGCAAGGAGGAGGGAGAGGTTGGGGAAGAAGTCCAGCAACACGATGGCGTGGTGTCGGTGGAGAGACGAGGTCTCCCGGCAGGGCTTCGCCAAGCGCCGACACAGAGGAGGAGGGAGAGGAGCAGGGCTGCGCCGAGAGAGAGATGAAACCGTGTGTCAAACAGCCCCGAACCCTCATCTATATATAGGGGGAGAGGGAGGGGGCGCAGCCCTTAGGGTTCCCACCCCCAAGGGGTGCGGCAGCCCCAGATGGGAGAGGGGCGGCGGCCAGGGCAGGGAGGAGGGGTGGCGCACCCCTCTGGTGGGCCTTAGGCCCACCTATGCTAGGGTTCCCCCCTTCCCCCCTTTCTCTGGTGCGCATGGGCTGGGTGGGGGGCGCACCAGCCCACCTAGGGGCTGGTTCCCTTCCCCACTTAGCCCATCTAGCCTCCCGCCGGTGGTCCCGGTGGTCCCGGTACGTTACCGGTGACGCCCGAAACACTTCCGGTGTCCAAAACCATCCGTCCTATATATCAATCTTTACCTCCGGACCATTCCGGAGCTCCTCGTGATGTCCGGGATCTCATCCGGGACTCCGAACAACTTTCGGTAACCTCGTACAACAATTCCCTATAACCCTAGCGTCATCGAACCTTAAGTGTGTAGACCCTACGGGTTCGGGAGACAGGCAGACATGACCGAGACACCTCTCTGGTCAATAACCATCAGCGGGGTCTAGATACCCATGGTAGCTCCCACTTGCTCCACGACGATCTCATCGGATGAACCACGATGTCAAGGATTCAATCAATCCCGTATACGATTCCCTTTGTCTGTCGGTATAGAACTTGCCCGAGATTCGATCGTCGGTATACCTATACCTTGTTCAATCTCATTACCGGTAAGTCTCTTTACTCGTTCCGTAGCACGTCATCGTGTGACTAACTCCTTAGTCACATTGAGCTCATGATGATGTTCTACCGAGTGGGCCCAGAGATACCTCTCCGTCACACGGAGTGACAAATCCCGATCTTGATTCGTACCAACCCAACAGACACTTTCGGAGGTACCCGTAGTGCACCTTTATAGTCACCCAGTTACGTTGTGACGTTTGATACACCCAAAGCACTCCTACGGTATCCGGGAGTTGCACGATCTCACGGTCGAAGGAAAAGATACTTGACATTAGAAAAGCATTAGCATACGAACAATACGATCTAGTGCTAGGCTTAGGATTGGGTCTTGTCCATCACATCATTCTCCCAATGATGTGATCCCGTTATCAATGACATCTAATGCCCATGATCAGGAAACCATGATCATCTATTGACTAACGAGCTAGCCAACTAGAGGCTTGCTAGGGACACATTGTGATCTATTCATTCACACATGTATTACTGTTTCCTGTTAATACAATTATAGCATGAACAATAGACGGTTATCATGAATAGGGAAATATGATAATAACCATTTTATTATTGCCTCTAAGGCATATTTCCAACAGTCTCCCACTTGCACTAGAGTCAATAATCTAGTTACATTGTGATGTATCGAACACCCATAGCATTATGGTGTTGATCATATTTTGCTCGTGGAAGAGGTTTAGTCAACGGGTCTGCAATATTCAGATCCGTGTGTACTTTACAAATATCTATCACTCCACTCTGGACATGGTCCTGGATGGAGTTGTAGCGGCGCTTGATGTGCTTCGTCTTCCGGTGAAACCTGGGCTCCTTGGCTATGTCAATGGCTCCAGTGTTATCAAAGAAGAGTGTCATAGGACCCGACGCGCTTGGAACCACTCCAAGGTCGGTGATGAGCTCCTTCATCCAAATTCCTTCATGAGCCGCTTCTGAAGCAGCTATGTACTCCGCTTCACATGTAGATGCTGCCACGACTTCTTGCTTGCTGCTGCACCAGCTCACTGCCCCACCATTCAACATATATACATATCCGGTCTGAGACTTAGAGTCATCCGGATCTGTGTCGAAGCTAGCGTCGACATAACCCTTTACGATGAGCTCTTCGTCACCTCCATAAACGAGAAACTTTTCCTTAGTCCTTTTCAGGTACTTAAGGATATTCTTGACCGCTGTCTAGTGTTCCGTACTGGGATCACTTTGGTACCTCCCTACCAAACTTATGGCAAGGTTTATATCAGGTCTGGTACACAGCATGGCATACATTAGAGAGCCCACGGCTGAAGCGTAGGGGACAGAACTCATCTTCTCTCTATCTGCTGCCGTGGTCGGCGACTGAGTCTTACTCAATCTCATACCTTGCAAAACTAGCAAGAACCCTTTCTTTGAGTTTTCCATATTGAACTTCTTCAATATCTTGTCAAGGTATGTACTTTGCGAAAGACCTATGAGGCGTCTCGATCTATCTCTATAGATCTTGATGCCTAATATGTATGCAGCTTCTCCAAGGTTCTTCATTGAAAAACTCTTGTTCAAATAGGCCTTTATGCTCTCCAATATCTCTATATTATTCCCCATCAATAATATGTCATCTACATATAGTACGAGGAAAGCTACAAAGCTCCCACTCACTTTCTTGTACAAACAGGCTTCTCCGTAAACCTGTATGAACCTAAACGCTTTAATCACCTCATTAAAGCGAATGTTCCAACTCCGAGATGCTTGAACCAGCCCATAGATGGAGTGCTGGAACTTGCACACTTTGTTAGCACCCTTAGGGTTGACAAAACCTTCTGGTTGCATCATATACAACTCTTCCTTAAGGTTCCCGTTAAGGAACGCTGTTTTGACGTCCATTTGCCAAATTTCATAATCATAAAAGGCGGCAATTGCTAACATGATTCGGACTGATTTCAGCTTCGCTACGGGAGAGAAAGTCTCTTCGTAGTCAACTCCTTGAATTTGTCGAAAACCCTTTGCGACAAGTCGAGCTTTGTAAACGGTTACATTACCGTTTGCATCAGTCTTCTTCTTGAAGATCCATTTATTTTCTATGGCTCGCTGGTCATCGGGCAAGTCCACCAAAGTCTATACTTTGTTCTCATACATGGATCCTATCTTGGATTTCATGGCCTCAAGCCATTTGTTGGAATCTGGGCCCGCCATCGCTTCTTCATAGTTCGAAGGTTCACCGTTGTCTAACAACATGATTTCCATCACAGGGTTGCCGTACCACTCTGGTGCGGAGCGTACCCTTGTGGACCTTCGCGGTTCAGTAGTAACTTGATCCGAAGCTTCATGATCATCATCATTAACTTCTTCTTCAATCGGTGTAGGCGCCACATGAACAACTTCCTGCACTGCTCTACTTTCCTGTTCGAGAGGAGGTGTAATTACCTCATCAAGTTCTACCTTCCTCCCACTTACTTCTTTCGAGAGAAACTCTTTATCTAGAAAGGATCCGTTCTTGGCAACAAAGGTTTTACCTTCGGATCTAAGATAGAAGGTATACCCAATAGTTTCCTTAGGGTATCCTATGAATATGCATTTCTCCGCTTTGGGTTCGAGCTTTTCTGGTTGAAGTTTCTTCACATAAGCATCGCAGCCCCAAACTTTAAGAAACGACAACTTAGGTTTCTTGCCAAACCATGGTTCGTACGGTGTCGTCTCAACGGATTTAGACGGTGCCCTATTTAAAGTGAATGCTGCAGTTTCTAATGCGTATATCCAAAATGATAGCGGTAAGTCGGTGAGAGACATCATAGATCGTACCATATCTAATAAAGTCCGATTACGACGTTCAGACACTCCGTTGCGCTGCGGTGTGCCAGGCAGCGTCAGTTGTGAAACGATTCCACACTTCCTTAGGTGTGTGCCAAACTCGTGACTCAAATATTCTCCTCCACGATCAGATCGTAGACATTTAATTTTTCTGTCACGTTGTTCTCAACCTCACTCTGAAATTCCTTGAACTTTTCAAACGTCTCAGATTTATGCTTCATCAAGTAGATATACCCATACCTACTCAAATCATCGGTGAGAGTGAGAACATAACGATAACCACCGCGAGCTTCAACGTTCATTGGACCACACACATCAGTATGTATTATTTCCAATAAGTCGGTTGCTCTCTCCATTATTCCTGAGAATGAAGTCTTAGTCATCTTGCCCATGAGGCACGGTTCGCATGTGTCAAATGATTCAAAGTCAAGAGACTCTAACAGTCCATCAGTTTGGAGCTTCTTCATGCGCTTAACGCCGATATGACCAAGGCGGCAGTGCCACAAGTATGTGGGACTATCATTATCAACTTTGCATCTTTTGGTACTCACACTATGAATATGTGTAACATAACGATCGAGATTCATCAAGAATAAACCATTCACCAGCGGAGCATGACCATAAAACATGTCACTCATATAAATAGAACAACCATTATTCTCTGACTTAAATGAGTAGCCGTCTCGCATTAAGCAAGACCCTGATACAATGTTCATGCTTAAAGCTGGTACTAAATAACAATTATTAAGGTTTAAAACTAATCCCGACGGTAGATGTAGAGGCAGCGTGCCGATGGCGATCACATCGACCTTTGAACCATTCCCGACGCGCATCGTCACCTCGTCCTTGGCCAGTCTCTGCTTATTCCGCAGTTCGTGCTTTGAGTTGCAAATGTGAGCAACAACACCGGTATCAAATACCCAGGAGCTACTACGAGCGCTGGTAAGGTACACATCAATAACATGTATATCACATATACCTTTAACGTTGCCGGCCTTCTTGTCCGCTAAGTATTTGGGGCAGTTCCGCTTCTAGTGACCCTTTCCCTTGCAATAGAAGCACTCAGTCTCAGGCTTGGGTCCGTTCTTTTTCTTCTTCCCGGCATCTGGCTTACCGGGCGCGGCAACAGCTTTGCCGTCTTTCTTGAAGTTCTTCTTACCCCTGCCTTTCTTGAAACTACTGATCTTGTTGACCATCAACACTTGATGCGCTTTCTTGATTTCTACTTCTGTAGACTTGAGCATCGAGTACAACTCGGGAATGGTCTTCTCCATCCCTTGCATGTTGTAGTTAAGCACAAAGCCTTTGTAGCTTGGTGGAAGAGACTGGAGGATTCTGTCAATTATAGCATCATCCGGAAGTTCGACTCCAAGTGAAGTCAGACGACCGTGTAACCCAGACATTTTGAGTATGTGCTCACTGACAGAACTGTTCTCCTCCATCTTACAGCTAAAGAACTTGTCGGAGACTTCATATCTCTCGACACGGGCATGAGCTTGAAAAACTAGCTTCAGCTCCTGGAACATCTCATATGCCCCGTGTTGCTCAAAACGCCTTTGGAGCCCCGTTTCTTAACTGTATAACATGCCACACCTGACCAGAGAGTAGTCATCACTTCGCGCTTGCCAGACGTTCAGAATGTCCTGGGCTGCTGCGGGAGCGGGAGGGTCACCTAGCGGCGCATTAAGGACATAAGCCTTTTTAGCTGCTTCTAGGATGAGCTTCAGGTTGCGAACCCAGTCCGCATAGTTGCTACCATCATCTTTCAGCTTGTTTTTCTCTAGGAATGCGTTGAAGTTGAGGTTGACGTTGGACATCTACAATATTTATAAAGACAACCTTTTAGACTAAGTTCATGACAATTAAGTTCATTTAATCAAACTAAGTATGAACTCCCACTTAAATCGACATCCCTCTAGTCATCTAAGTGATACATGATCCATGTTGACTAACCCGTGTCCGATCATCAAGTTGAGGTTGACGGTGCACACTTAGGGGAATACGTTCTCGAAATTTTAGGAGGGATCATCTTATTATGCTACCGTCGTTTTAAGCAATAAGATGTAAAACATGATAAACATCACAATGCAATCATATAGTGACATGATATGGCCATTATCATCTTTGCTCATTCGATCTCCATCTTCAGGCATCGCATGATCATCATCGTCACCGGCGTGACACCATGATCTCCATCATCATGATCTCCATCATCGTGTCTCCGTGAAGTCGTCACGCCAACTACTACTATCACTACTACTATGGCTAACCGTTAGCAATGAAGTAAAAGTAGCAAGCACATGGCGTTGCATCTCATACAATAAATTAAGACAACTCCTATGGCTCCTGCCGGTTCTCATACTCATCGACATGCAAGTCGTGAAACCTATTACAATAACATGATCATCTCATACATCATACATGCAACATCACAACTTTGGCCATATCACATCACATGTCAAACCCTGCAAAAACAAGTTAGACGTCCTCTAACTGTTGTTGCAAGTTTTACGTGGCTGATTTGGGTTTCTAGCAAGAACGCCTTCTTACCTACGTGACAGCCACAATGATGATATGCCAAAGCTATTTACCCTTCATAAGGACCCTTTTCATCAAATCCAATCCGACTAGAGTAGGAGAGACAGACACCCGCTAGCCACCTTTATGCACGATGTGCATGTCTGTCGGTGGAACCAGTCTCACGTAAGCGTACGTGTAAGGTCGGTCTGGGCCGCTTCATCCCACAATACCGCCGGAAAAGAATAAGACTAGTAACAACAAGCAAATTGACAAACCATCGCCCACAACTTTTGTGTTCTACTCGTGCATAGAATCTACGCCTAGAAAACCTGGCTCGGATGCCACTGTTGGGTAACGTAGCATAAATTCAAAATTTTCCTACACATGTTCAGATCTTCCTATGGAGAGACCAGCAATGAGAGAGGGGTAAGAGCATCTTCATACCTTTGAAGGTCGCTAAGCGGAAGCGTTGCTAGAACGCGGTTGATGGAGTCGTACTCGCAGCGATTCCGATCTAGTGCCGAACAACGGCACCTCCGCGTTCAACACACGTGCAGCCCGATGACGTCTCCCGCACCTTGATCCAGCAAGGAGGAGGGAGAGGTTGGGGAAGAAGTCCAGCAACACGATGGCGTGGTGTCGATGGAGAGACGAGGTCTCCCGGCAGGGCTTCACCAAGCGCCGGAAGAGAGGAGGAGGGAGAGGAGCAGGGCTGCGCCGAGAGAGAGATGAAACCGTGTGTCAAACAGCCCTGAACCCTCATCTATATATAGTGGGAGAGGGAGGGGGCGCAGCCCTTAGGGTTCCCACCCCCAAGGGGTGCGGCAGCCCCAGATGGGAGAGGGGCGGCGGCCAGGGCAGGGAGGAGGGGTGGCGCACCCCTCTGGTGGGCCTTAGGCCCACCTATGCTAGGGTTCCTCCCTTCCCCCCTTTCTCTGGTGCGCATGGGCTGGGTGGGGGGCGCACCAGCCCACCTAGGGGCTGGTTCCCTTCCCCACTTAGCCCATCTAGCCTCCCGGCGGTGGTCCCCCGGGACCACCTCCGGTGGTCCCGGTGGTCCCGGTACGTTACCGGTGACGCCCGAAACACTTCGGTGTCCAAAACCATCCGTCCTATATATCAATCTTTACCTATGGACCATTCTGAAGCTCCTCGGGACGTCCGGGATCTCATCCGGGACTCCGAACAACTTTCGGTAACCTCGTACAACAATTCCCTATAACCCTAGCGTCATCGAACCTTAAGTGTGTAGACCCTACGGGTTCGGGAGACAGGCAGACATGACCGAGACACCTCTCTGGTCAATAACCATCAGCGGGGTCTGGATACCCATGGTGGCTCCCACTTGCTCCACGATGATCTCGTCGGATGAACCACGATGTCAAGGATTCAATCAATCCCGTATACGATTCCCTTTGTCTGTCGGTATAGAACTTGCCCGAGATTCGATCGTCGGTATACCTATACCTTGTTCAATCTCATTACCGGTAAGTCTCTTTACTCGTTCCGTAGCACGTCATCGTGTGACTAACTCCTTAGTCACATTGAGCTCATGATGATGTTCTACCGAGTGGGCCCAGAGATACCTCTCCGTCACACGGAGTGACAAATCCCGATCTCGATTCGTACCAACCCAATAGACACTTTCGGAGGTACCCGTAGTGCACCTTTATAGTCACCCAGTTACGTTGTGACGTTTGATACACCCAAAGCACTCCTACGGTATCCGGGAGTTGCACGATCTCACGGTCGAAGGAAAAGATACTTGACATTAGAAAAGCATTAGCATACAAACAATACGATCTAGTGCTAGGCTTAGGATTGGGTCTTGTCCATCACATCATTCTCCCAATGATGTGATCCCGTTATCAATGACATCTAATGCCCATGATCAGGAAACCATGATCATCTATTGACTAACGAGCTAGCCAACTAGAGGCTTGCTAGGGACACATTGTGATCTATTCATTCACACATGTATTACTGTTTCTTGCTAATACAATTATAGCATGAACAATAGACGATTATCATGAACAGGGAAATATGATAATAACCATTTTATTATTGCCTCTAGGGCATATTTCCAACATAAGGGTGTTCCTCTCCCCCAGATTTGGGTCCACTTTGCAGGAGCTCCATCTAGGGCAATTAATGATTTTCGGGTTACGTGAAGTTTGGGCTCGCTTATTGGTAAAACAGAGGAGGTGGACATGGTGTTCACTAGAGCCAAAGGCGTTGCGAGGATGCTGGTGAGTGTTCTTGATATTCAGCTCATTCTAGATGAGGTCATTTGGACATATGAGGGGATGCGTTACACTCTCCAGCTGGAAATTGAGAGCCCTACTTTATTTGATGTACCTGACACGGATAAGGATATCCACATGACTGATGGTGATGATGCGGGTGGTTCCAAGGATAATGCGAATGCTTCAAAGGACTCAGGGCCTAAGTTTTCTTCTCAGAAGACTTTGCAAACACAGCCTAATCAGTCTATGTATAACTCAGGCACTCGTACAAAGCACTTGGTTTCTGCACTTGCTCTCGACTTGCGGTTTGGTTCTTTCGAACCTGCCTCTGCGCCGGCAAAAGTTGGTTTTCGGTCGACGCGCAAGGATACCCACTCGCGGACTAGACTGCCGAGATTCCTGGGGAAGAATCCCGGGAGCAACATGGGTATTGTGCAGTCTACTACTATGTTGCAACCAGTTTTTTGGAGGAGTATTTGGCGGAAGCAAAGTCAGTTAGCAACCAGTCTGGGTTCGAACGCCTCGCTTTCAAGTCTGAACCAGTACATGTTATCGGCGGGATCGAGGGCGTTCGTGTGCTGGATGCTGATTTTGCTTTCCAGGCCACGCCTAGAGTCGAGGATGGGCTGGCTGTAGGCGCTGCAGCTGTAGCTGCTGGCTCCATCGCGGCGATGGGTGGGACTACACCAGCGACAGCATAGCCAGCACAGGCTGACGTCGGTGGCATACAGACTCGCGGCGGTCTATGCACGGGGGAGGCCCTGGCAAGCTGGCTGCGCCACTGTGCACTGCTGCACCGAAGGAATCTGCTCATGCTGCTCCTACTCCCATTCCTATCCTGGCCATGCCTATGGTCGAGGCTGTGAGGGATGTTCACACTTCAGTTGTAGCTGCTGGCTACCCCATGGTGCATGGCGGAAACTCACCAGCATCAGCAAAGCCAGCACGAGCAACCATCGCCGGTCTACCGGCTGGCAGCGGGCTCTGCACAGGGGGAGGTTTAGGTGCCGAGCTGGGCGAGGCCATGTGCACTGCCGCACTAGGAGGAACGGGTGAGGAGACTTTAGTCTCTTTGGCTGAACCAACTTTTCTGCCTAAGATGGGTGTGGAGGCTGTTCCCGCGACTGTTCGTACACCACAGTCGGTAGCGATCTGTGTTGACGAAGTCATAGCATTTGGAGGAGTTCCCAATCCGATGGGTTCGGATAGACGGGCTAGTCAACAGGTACAGTCTCAGCCAGACGCGGATGACTTGCAGATTGGACGGGCTATGCAGGTTGCTAAAATGAAGGAGGTTCTGAATTCGACAGGTATGTCTATCAATACAGAGCATTCCATTCTTCATTTTTCATCGCAAGATATATTAGATAATGCTACCTCTGTGGGGGTCACCTTGGGTAACACTAGCAAAGAAGTTTCCAAATCTATTAACGACTTATTGGACTTAGAAGTTGATAGGGCTTTGGATATTATTCGTAACTTAGCTGCAATACAACCAATGAATGATGCGGCGATATCTAATATGGAGGTCTGAATTTACTTTGTGAAAATTTAGTCCCACCTGAGGATATAGAAGAGCCACAGGTGGTATTGTATGATAACCAACAACCTAATGATCAACTTAATGATGGTGACAAAGACATGCCTGGTTATATGGACCAGGAGTATGCTTCTGAAAAGCCAAAACAAACTTCGAAACGGAGGGTCTATACAGTTTCTGCAGTACGTAGGAGTGCTAGATTCAAGACTGCTAAAAATTTTATGATGAAAAATGAAAGGGATTTTTTGGAATAGCAGAGGTCTCAAAGACTTGGCTAAAATTCGGTTCCTTGCAGAAACAACGTTAGAGCATAGTCTTGAATTCATCGCGCTGATGGAGACGGGGCGGGATAATTTCACATCGCAATTTCTAAACTCCCTCTCAGGAGGAGTTGAATTTGACTGGCATTGTCTCCCTCCAAGAGGAAGGTCCGGAGGGATCTTACTTGGTGTCCGTTGCAATACACTTCAAGTACGAGAAGTGGGGCTAGGGGAGTTCTCGGTCAAATTTCGGATTAGAACCAAGGGAGATGGGTTTCAATGGGCTCTTGTTGCGGTTTATGGTGTTGCCCAGACGGAGCAAAAGCTAGCCTTTCTTACTGATCTGGTTCGAATTTGCGATCACACTTTACCGCTGGTGGTAGGTGGTGATTTCAATATCATCAGGAGAGCTGATGAGAAAAACAATGATAACTTTGATGGCAGATGGCCTTTTATGTTCAACACAATTATAGAGAGCCTAAACCTACGGGAGATTGACCTCTCAGGTAGGAAATATACTTGGACCAATGATGACCCACAACTATAGGGGATCAATAGTAGTCCTTTCAATAAGTAAGAGTTCGAACCCAACGAGGAGCAGAAGGCTCTCATAAACGGATTTCAGCGAGGTAATAACTGCAAGCACTGAAAGTGGCGGTAACAGGTGATTGTGTAGCGAGGTGAAACAAAGCAAGCAAAGAGTAACAAGTAACAAGTAGTAGCAATGGTGCAGCAAGTGGCCCAACCCCTTTTGTAGCACGGGACAAGCCTGAACAAAGTCTTATAGGAGGAAAAACGCTCCCAAGGACACACGGGAATTTCTGTCATGCTAGTTTCATCATGTTCATATGATTCGCGTTCGTTACTTTGATAGTTTGATATGTGGGTGGACCGGCGCTTGGGTACTGCCCTTACTTGGACAAGCATCCCACTAATGATTAACCTCTCTCGCAAGCATCCACAACTACAAAAGAAGAATTAAGACAAAGTCTAACCATAGCATTAAACTAGTGGATCCAAATCAGCCCCTCACGAAGCAACGCATAGACTGGGGTTTAAGCTTCTGTCACTCCAGCAACCCACCATCTACTTACTACTTCCCAATGACTTCCTCTAGGACCAAATATGGTGAAGTGTTATGTAGTCGACGTTCACATAACACCACTAGAGGAAAAACAACATACATCATATCGAAATACCGAACGAATATCAAATTCACATGACTATTATCAGCATGACTTATCCCATGTCCTCAGGAACAAAAGTAACTACTCACAAGACATAATCATAATCATGACCAGAGGTGTAATGAATAGCATCAAAGATCTGAACATAAACTCTTCCACCAAATAATCCAACTAGCATCAACTACGAAGAGTAATCAACACTACTAGCAACCTTACAAGTACCAATCGGAGTCGTGAGACAAAGATTGGTTACAAGAGATCAACTAGGGATTGGAGAGGAGATGGTGCTGATGAAGATGTTGATGAAGATGCCCCCCCTCAGAGGAGAGGAGTGTTGGTGATGACGATGGCGACGATTCCCCCCTTCAGGAGGGAAATTTCCCCGGCAGGATCGTCCTGCCGGAGCCCTAGATTGCATCTGCTCAAGTTCCGCCTCGTGGCGGCGAAACCACGAAAAAGCTCCCTTATGATTTTTTCCAGGGTAGGACGCATCATATAGCGAAAGAGGGGGGCTAGTGGGCCTTCAGGCAGCCCACAAGCCTGCCGTGCACCACCAGGGGGGTGGTGGCGATGGGCAAGCTTGTGGGGCCCTGGTGGCTCCCCTCCGGTAGTTCTTTCGTCCAGTATTTTTAATATATTCCAGAAAAATCCACGTAAATTGTTAGGGCATTTGGAGATGTGCATAATAGTGGACTAGGATTTGCTCCTTTTCGAGTCCAGGATTCCAGCTGCCTGAATTCTCCCTCTTCAAATAATCCTTAGAAAATAAGAGAGAAAAGGCATAAATATGGTACCACAAGTAATATAACAACCCGAAAAGCAATAAATATCAACATGAAAGCATGATGCAAAATGGACGTATCAACTCCCCCAAGCTTAGACCTCGCTTGTCCTGAAGCGAAAACCAAGTTCCAAAAACATGTCCACATGTTTGGGGACGAAGTGTTGGAATTATGCCCTAGAGGCAATAATAAATATAGTTATTATTATAATTCCTGTATCAAGATAATCGTTTATTATCCATGCTATAATTCTATTGAATGAAGACTTATATACATGCGTGGATACATAGACAAAACACTGTCCCTAGCAAGCCTCTAGTTGGCTAGCCAGTTGATCAAAGATAGTCAGGGTCTTCTGATTATATACAAGGTGTTGTTGTTTGATAACTGGATCACGTCATTAGGAGAATCACGTGATGGACTAGACCCAAACTAATAGACGTAGCATGTTGATCGTGTCATTTTGTTGCTACTGTTTTCTACGTGTCAAGTATTTGTTCCTATGACCATGAGATCATATAACTCACTGACACCGGAGGAGTGCTTTGTCTGTATCAAATGTCGCAACGTAACTGGGTGACTATAAAGATGCTCTACAGGTATCTCCGAAGGTGTTCGTTGAGTTAGTATGGATCAAGACTGGGATTTGTCACTCCATGTGACGGAGAGGTATCTCGGGGGCCCACTCGGTAATACAACATCACACACAAGCCTTGCAAGCAATGTGACTTAGTGTAAGTTGCGGGATCTTGTATTACGAAACGAGTAAAGAGACTTGCCGGTAAACGAGATTGAAATAGGTATGTGGATACTGACGATCAAATCTCGGGCAAGTAACATACCGAAGGATAAAGGGAATGACATACGGGATTATATGAATCCTTGGCACTGAGGTTCAAAACGATAAGATCTTCGTAGAATATGTGGGATCCAATATGGGCATCCAGGTCGTGCTATTGTATATTGACCGAGGAGTCACTCGGGTCATGTCTGCATAGTTCTCGAACCCGCAGGGTCTGCACACTTAAGGTTCGACGTTGTTTTATGCGTATTTGAGTTATATGGTTGGTTACCGAATGTTGTTCGGATTCCCGGATGAGATCACGGACGTCACGAGGGTTTCCGGAATGGTCCGGAAATGAAGATTGATATATAGGATCACCTCATTTGATTGCCTGAAGGTTTTCAGAGTTACCGGGAATGTGTCGGGAATGACGAATGGGTTCCGGGGGTTCAACGGGGGGGGGGGGGGGGGGGCAACCCACCCCGGGGAAGCCCATAGGCCTTGGGGGTGGCGCACCAGCCCTTGGTAGGCTGGTGGGACATCCCAAGAAGGCCCTATGCGCCAAAGGATAAGAAATCAAAGAGAAAAAAAGGGAGGTGGGAAAGGAGAGAAGGACTCCACCTTTCAATCCAAGTTGGATTCGGTTTTGAAGGGGAGGACTTCCCCCCTTGGCTCGGTCGACCCCCTTGGGGCTCCTTGAGCCTCAAGGCAAGGCCCCTCCCCTCCCACCTATATATACAAAGGTATTAGGGCTGATTTGAGACAACTTTTGCCACGTCAGCCCGACCACATACCTCCACGGTTTTTCCTCTAGATCGCGTTTCTGCGGAGCTCGGGCGGAGCCCTGCCGAGATCAGATCACCACCAACCTCCAGAGCGCCGTCACGCTGCTGGAGAACTCATCTACCTCTCCGTCTCTCTTGTTGGATCAAGAAGGCCGAGATCATCGTCGAGCTGTACGTGTGCTGAACGCGGAGGTGCCGTCCGTTCGGCACTAGATCATGGGACGGATCGCGGGACGGTTCGCGGGGCGGATCGAGGGACGTGAGGACGTTCCACTACATCAACCGCGTTCACTAACGCTTCTGCTGTGCGATCTACAAGGGTACGTAGATCGGAAATCCCCTCTCGTAGATGGACATCACCATGATAGGTCTTCGTGCGCGTAGGAATTTTTTTTTGTTTCCCATGCAACGTTCCGCAACACGAAGGTGTCAATAAAACATAATACGGACATGAGGGCATCATGATCACACATAGAACAACAATATATCATAAAGATTCTTATGGGAAAGTAACAATTCCTTCACAAAGAAAAGCATGAAGCAAAAACCTTACCGAGAAGTAACCAACAATAGTCCATAGTCATTGAAGCAATTGCAATTTATCACAACAACAGAAAGAGTCAAATAAGATATTGTAAGGCAAACCCACATACTCAATCATCTCTTTCGTTTTCCACAATAGTTACAACTCACGTGGTACTCATGGTGTCAAAGTTTCAGCTGAACACAGAGGAGGATAGGGGCTTATAATTTTGCCTCCCAACAGTTTACCTCAAGGGTAAAGTCAACAATAATAAAGCATGAGTACTCAACTCCAAGTTGATATATGAATATAGATCTTTCCCAAGCATGTGACGGTAGCCAAGACGAAGGCAAAAAGGGAATTGGTGATGATCACCATGACTCTTACAAGGTTAAAAAGTAAAGGTACAAGATAGGCCCTTCGCAGAGGGAAGCAGAGGTTGTCATGCGCTTTTGAGGTTTGAATGCGTGTCCTCTTAGTGCGGAGGAATGTCACTTTATATTGCCTCCCATGACAAAGAACTTTATTATGCAGTCTGTCGCTTTTATGTCTTCCTCATCACAGGTTCGTACAAAGCTTATTTTCCACACACTAATAGATCATACATATTAGAGAGCAATTTTTATTGCTTGCACCGATGACAACTTAATTGAAGGATCTTATTCAATCCATAGGTAGGTATGGTGGACTCTCAAGGCAAAACTGGGTTGGAGGTTTATGGATGCACACGTAGTATCTCTACTTGGTGCGGGAGTTTTGGCTAATATGAGGTGGAAGCAATCGTCACATGCTAAGGGATCTCTAATCATATAACATTGTTTGGAACCAAGCAAACACAATTCATTATGTTGTCTTCCTTGTCCAACATCTACTCCTAGGCATGTAATAGTTTGGTGAGTGCTCACAATTGTAAAAAGTGTCTAAGATGATATATTTATATGTGAACCTCTCTTTCCTTATTACTTCTTATTAATTGCAACAATGACTGAGGTCTATGTTAATTTATTCTCAACAAGTTTCAATCATCATACTTGTCATATGTGAAGTTATCACTTTCCATAAGATCGTCCCATGATCTTTCATGCTATCGTTCTTTTCATACTTTTGATCATGGCACAAAGCAAAGCCCTTGACTATGACACTCTTTATTATATAGCTTGTAAGCTCGAATACATCGGGGGAGATACAAAAGAAAAAGATTCAAACTAAAAACTAAATACTTATTCCTATAAAAGAAGAAATAAAAACTGAAAAGGAAAGAACTAAAACAAAGGTAAAAGAAAAAGATATAAAGGTGATACGATACCAGGGAAACTCCCCCAAACTTGGCAGAAGCCAAGGGGATTGCCCATACCAATGCTTAGTTGTCTTCCTTTGGCGGTGATGGTGGTGTTGTTGTCGCCTTTGATTCCAAGAGAGCTATCAACCTTTGATTTATACCTTTGAGATCTGTGACATGGTTTTCCAGCAAAACAACTTCACGAGAAAGAGAAATATTGCGAGCACGAGTTGTTTCGCAAAACCTCAAGACTTCAATCAAGGATGGAGACAGCATGTGGAGGAAGGGTTGGAGAAAGTCTATTCCTTCAACGTCTTCAATGTTGAACATAGGTTGAACTTCCTCCCTAGCTTGGGTTTTCTCCTTAGCTTGGTCCCTGGCTTCCGTAACTTCTACTCTTTTCAGGTCAGCATCTACTTCCTCATGAACTTGATGAAGATCATTCTCCCCAACAGATTCCTGAGACATCTTTGCTCTAAATCTGCGGCAGACAACAAGCTCGAAATGAAAACAGAGGAAAACTACGCGATACGGGGATCAAAACCTTCGGGCGACTATATATTGATTTTTTCTGGGCCAGAAGGAGTCCTCCGCAAGAAAACGGAGTTCGGGAGGCACACAAGGTGCCCACAAGTTTGCGCACCACCACCAGGGGGGTGGTGGCGGAGTGGGCCCTTGTGGCTTCCTCGTTTGCTCTCCGGACTGCTTTTTATTTTTCTAATTTTCCAAAAATTCCAAAAGTGAGGAAATTTCCTATTGGAAAAGTATCGGAGTCCAATTTCTTGCCGAAACAGATACATCTTCGTTTTCAAGGTCTAAAACAGGCTGATAAACATCCCTTATGTACTCCTCTGGAGTTATGACATTGATGATATTGGTCTCAACATTTATGGGAGTACCAGAGATGTAATGCTTGATTCTTTGCCCATTTACCACTCAAGGAAAATTTCCTTCCGTGTTATTGATTTTGATGGCACCGGAACAATATACTTCCTCGACAACATAGGGACCTTCCCATTTAGAGATAAGCTTGCCTGCAAAGAATCTCAAATGAGAATTGTATAGCAAGACATAATCACCTACATTGAACTCTCGTTTCTGTATTTGTTTGTCGTGCCATCTCTTAACCTTTTCCTTGAAAAACCTGGCATTCTCATATGCCTGGGCTCTCCATTCATCCAACGAGCTGATATCAAACAACCGCTTCTCACCGGCAAGTTTGAAATCAAAGTTGAGCTCGTTGATTTCCCAATAATCTTTGTGTTCCAGCTCAAGAGGTAAATGACAGGCTTTACCGTAAACCATTTTATACGGCGACATGCCCATGGGATTCTTATAAGCAGTCCTATAAACCCATAGTGCATCGTCAAGCTTGCTTGACTAGTTCTTTCAAGATCTATTGACGGTCTTTTGTAGGATCAACTTGATCTCCCTATTACTCAACTCCACTTGACCACTAGACTGAGGATGATAAGGAGATGCAACTCTATGGTTGACATCATACTGAGCTAGCATCTTGTGGAAAACACCATGAATGAAGTGTGAACCGTCATCAGTCATCAAGTATCTAGGAACTCCAAATCTTGGGAATATGACTTCTTTAAGCATCTTAATAGAGGTGTGGTGATCAACATTTTTAGTGGGGATAGCTTCTACCCACTTAGTAACGTAATCCACAGCAACTAAGATGTGAGTGTACCCATTGGAACTCGAGAAGGGTCCCATATAATCAAAGCCCCAGACATCAAATGGTTCAATGACAAGTGAATAGTTCATAGGCATCTCTTGACGCTTACTGATGTTTCCTATCCTTTGGTATTCGTCACAAGACAAGACAAACTTACGGGCATCCTTGAAGAGAGTGGGCCAATAGAAACCTGATTGCAATACCTTATGGGCAGTTCTATCTCCAGCATGGTGTCCTCCATAGGCTTCGGAATGACACTTCTGTAGGATCTGTCCCTGTTCATGTTCAGGCACACAACGTCTAATAACACCATCTACTCCTTCCTTATAAAGGTGAGGATCATCCCAGAAGTAGTGTCTCAAATCAACGAAGAATTTCCTCTTTTGTTGATAGTTGAAACTGGGTGGTATGTATTTGGCTACAATATAGTTTGCATAATCGGCATACCACGGTGCACTAAGTGAAGTGCGGATGACATTTAATTGCTATCAGGAAAGCTGTCATCAATTGGTAGTGGGTCATCAAGGACATTCTCTAGCCTAGACAAGTTATCTACTACAGGGTTATCAGCACCCTTTCGGTCAACGATGTGCAAATCAAATTCCTGTAGCAGGAGAACCCATCTGATCAGCCTAGGCTTAGCGTCCTTCTTCTGCATAAGGTACTTAATAGCAGCATGATCAGAGTGAATAGTGACTTTGGAGTCAACTATGTAAGATCTGAATTTTTCACATGCAAACACGAGTGCTAAAAATTCCTTCTCCATAGTGGCATAATTTCTTTGGGCACTGTCTAGAGTTTTACTAGCGTAGTGAATGACATTCAACTTCTTGTCAACTCTTTGTCCTAGAATAGCACCAACAGCGTAATCACTATCGTCACACATGATTTCAAAGGGCAAGTTCCAGTCAGGTGGTTGAACAATAGGTGCGGTTATCAAAGCTTTCTTAAGTATTTCGAAGGCTTCCTCACAATCCTCATCAAAAACAAAAGGAACATCCTTCTGCAAGAGGTTGGTAAGAGGCCTAGAAATCTTAGAGAAGTCTTTAATGAACCTTCTATAGAAACCAGCATGACCTAGGAAACTTCGTATACCTCTGATATCTGTGGGGCAAGGCATTTTCTCAATTGCATCAACCTTAGCCTTATCAACTTTAATGCCTCTTTCAGAGATTTTGTGTCCTAAGACGATACCTTCATTAACCATAAAGTGACACTTCTCCCAATTGAAGACGATGTTGGTTTCTTCGCATCTCTGTAAGACTTGATCAAGGATGCTGAGGCAATCATCAAAGGAAGACCCGTAAACGGAGAAGTCATCCATGTAAACCTCGACAATCTTTTCACAAAAGTCAGAGAATATAGCCATCATACATCTTTGGAAGGTGGCAGGTGCATTACATAAGCCAAAAGGCATACGTCTATAGGCAAAGGTACCGAAAGGGCAGGTGAAAGTGGTTTTCTCTTGATCAGATTGTGCAACAGGTATTTGCGAGAAACCTGAATAACCGTCTAGAAAGCAGAAGTGTGTGTGTTTTGATAGCCTTTCTAGCATTTGGTCGATGAACGACAAAGGATAATGATCTTTCCTGGTTGCCTTGTTCATTTTCCGAAAGTCTATCACCATTCTATAGCCGGTAATAATCCTTTGTGGGATTAGTTCATCCTTATCATTAGGAACGACGGTGATACCTCCCTTCTTAGGTACGCAATGTACTAGACCTACCCAATCACTATGAGCAACAGGATAAATGATTCCTGCTTCCAGAATCTTTAATATTTCTTTTCTAACGACCTCTTTCATCTTAGGATTTAATCTCATTTGATGATCAGCAACTGGTTTAAAGTCAGGATCGGTTTTAATCTTGTGCTGACATAGAGTAGGACTAATACCCTTAAGATCATCAAGTGTATATCCAATAGCAGCGCGGTGCTTCCTCAGAGTTTTTAGTAACTTCTTCTCTTCACGCTCTGAGAGGAGAGCACTAATAATGACAGGATATATCTCCTTCTCATCCGGATAGGCATACTTAAGAGTATCAGGCAACTGTTTAAGCTCGAGCACATGATCACCCTTTGGTGGGGGAGGATCCCCAAGCAGTTCAACAGGCAGATTATTCTTGAGAATAGGATGTTGTTCTAAGACAATTCTATCTATCGCATCTCTCTCCTCCATATGCATATCATTTTCATGCTCAAGCAGATATTGCTCTAAAGGATCTGTAGGAGGTACGGCAATAGAGGCAAGAGCAATGATTTCATCCCTACCAGATGACTCTCTTTCATGGGGTTGTCTACCAAACTTGGAGAAGTTAAATTCATGAGACGCACCCTCGAAACATACTGTGACAGTCTGCTTAATGCAATCAATGTGAGCATTGACAGTGTTGAGAAAGGGTCTACCAAATATGATGGGACAAAAGCTATCTTTTCAGTACCAAGGACGAGGAAATCAGTAGGATACTTCGTCGTACCACACACGACTTCTACGTCTCTACAATTCCCAAAGGGCAGATAGTGTCTCTATTAGCTAGCGTGATAGTTACATCAATGGGTTCTATCTCAGCAGGTGCAATCTCATCTTTGATTTCATCATAGAGAGAACGGGGTATTGCACTAACACTAGATCCCATATCACATAAACCATGGTAACAGTGATCTCCTATCTTAACAGAAACAACGGGCAGGCCAACTACAGGTCCGTGCTTGTCTTTCGCGTGATGTTTAGCAATTCTAGCAGAGTCCTCATAGAATTTGATAACATGCCCGTCTATGTCTTCGGCTAAGAGATCTTTGATAATAGCAACACTAGGTTCAACTCTAATCTCCTTAGGGGGTGCAAGTGGTCTAATGTAACCCCTACGTATCACAGTTGGAGCTTTAGAATAATCCTTCACTCTAGCAGGGTATGGTGGTTTCTCAATGTAAGCACAAGGAACAACAGGATCACTAAAAGCTATGATTTTCTCCTCAACTAGATTGGTTTTGCCTATGTTGCTTTCTACAGGAGGATGATATTTAAACCACTTCTCTTTGGGAAGTTCAACATGAGCAGCAAAAGATTCACATAGAGAAGCTACTATCTCAGAATCAAGTCCATACTTAGTGCTAAAATCTCTAGAAGTGTTTGTCTCAACAAAAGATTTAACGCAATCAAACTAGAAATTCATACCTGAGTCCTTACCTTCCTCCAGCTCCCAATCTTCAGAGTTGCGTTTGATTCTCTCCAATAAATTCCACTTGTGATCAATATCCTTCTTCATAAAAGAACCGGCACAAGAAGTGTCAAGCATGGTACGATCTTCATGAGAAAGCCGAGCATAAAAGTTTTGAGTGATGATTTCTCTCGAGAGCTCATGATTGGGGCATGAATATAGCATTGATTTAAGCCTCCCCCAAGCTTGAGATGTGCTTTCCCTGTCACGAGGCCAAAAGTTATAAATAAAGTTCCGATCACGATGTACTAAATGCATAGGATAGAACTTTTGATGAAATTCTAATTTCAACCGATTGTAGCCCCATGATCAAGCATCATCACATAGCCTATACCATGTCAACGCCTTATCCTTCAAAGATAAAGGAAAGACTTTCTTCTTTACCTCATCCTCGGGCAAACCTGCAAGCTTAAATAAGCCACAAACTTCATCTACATAGATTAGATGAATGTCTGGATGTGAAGATCCATCTCCTGTGAAAGGATTAGCCAGCAGTTTCTCAAGCATACCCAAAGGAATTTCATAAAAGATATTTTCAGTAAGTACCTCAGGTTGAGGAGCAACTCCTCGTGCTTCCGTTCATTGTGAAGATACCCTGAACAAACTCCTCAAAGGAAGAGTTTCCATAGTGACAAGTGACAATAAATTTTAGCACAATATAAAAATGTTTCCTTACCAATTTCCACTTACCAAAGGCGCTTCACTCCCCGGCAACGGTGCCAGAAAAGAGTCTTGATGACCCACAAGTATAGGGGATCAATCGTAGTCCTTTCGATAAGTAAGAGTGTCGAACCCAACGAGGAGCAGAAGGCTGTGATAAACGGATTTCAGCAAGGTAATAACTGCAAGCACTGAAAGTAGCGGTAACAGGTAATTGTGTAGCGAGGTAAAACGAAGCAAGCAAATAGTAACAAGTAACAAGTGGTAGCAATGGTGCAACAAGTGGCCCAATCCCTTTTGTAGCAAGGGACAAGCCTGAACAAAGTCTTATAGGAGGAAAAACGCTCCCGAGGACACACGGGAATTTCTGTCATGCTAGTTTCATCATGTTCATATGATTCGCGTTCGTTACTTTGATAGTTTGATATGTGGGTGGACTGGCGCTTGGGTACTGCCCTTATTTGGACAAGCATCCCACTTATGATTAACCTCTCTCGCAAGCATCCGCAACTACAAAATAAGAATTAAGACAAAGTCTAACCATAGCATTAAACTAGTGGATCCAAATCAGCCCCTCACGAAGCAATGCATAGACTGGGTTTAAGCTTCTTTCACTCCAGCAACCCACAATCTACTTACTACTTCCCAATGCCTTCCTCTATGCCCAAATATGGTGTATGTAGTCGACGTTCACATAACACCCCTAGAGGAAAACAACATACATCATATCAAGATACCGAACGACTATCAAATTCACATGACTATTATCAGCATGACTTATCCCATGTCCTCAGGAACAAAAGTAACTACTCACAAGACATAATCATAATCATGACCAGAGGTGTAATGAATAACATCAAAGATCTGAACATAAACTCTTCCACCAAATAATCCAACTAGCATCAACTATGAAGAGTAATCAACACTACTAGCAACCTTACAAGTACCAATCGGAGTCGTGAGACGAAGATTGGTTACAAGAGATGAACTAGGGATTGGAGAGGAGATGGTGCCGATGAAGATGTTGATGAAGATGCCTCCCCTCCGACGAGAGGAGTGTTGGTGATGACGATGGCGACGATTCCCCCCTCCGGGAGGGAAATTTCCCCGGCAGGATCGTCCTGCCGGAGCCCTAGATTGGTTCTGCTCAAGTTCCACCTCGTGGCGGCAGCGAAACCACGAAAAAGCTCCCTTATGATTTTTTTCCAAGTCAGGACGCATCATATAGCAAAAGAGGGGGGCTAGTGGGCCTTCAGGAAGCCCACAAGCCTGCCCTGCGCCACCAGGGGGGTGGTGGCGGTGGGCAAGCTTGTGGGGCCCTGGTGGCCCCCCTCCGGTAGTTCTTTCGCCCAGTATTTTTAATATATTCCAGAAAAAATCCACGTAAATTTTTAGGGCATTTGGAGATGTGCAGAATAGTGGACTAGGATTTGCTCCTTTTCGAGTCCAGAATTCCAGCTGCCTGAATTCTCCCTCTTCAAATAATCCTTGCAAAATAAGAGAGAAAAGGCATAAATATGGTATCACAAGTAATATAACAGCCCAAAAAGCAATAAATATCAACATGAAAGCATGATGCAAAATGGACGTATCATCCAACTCTCTACATAATCAGACTTTTGAAAAATTGGACAGGCTACTTACTAGTGTTGACTGGGAATAGAAGTTCCCGCTAGTCACAGTTTGTGCACTTCAGAGGGCTATATCTGACCATACTCCACTTCTGCTAGATTCTGGCTAGGCCACCCACAAGGGGAAAAAATATGCTTTCTCCTTTGAATCAAGTTGGTTCACACGTGAGGGGTTTATGGACATAATTGCTAGGGAATGGACCAAGGATGCGGGTGGGAAGTCTAGTGTTGACATCTGGCAAAATAAAATCCGGCACCTTAGACAATTCTTGAGAGGTTGGGCTAAGAATGTCTGTGGGATTTATAAGGATGAGCAAGACAGACTGCTCCAATTCATAGATGCTCTGGATTGTAAGGTAGAGACTCGCATGTTGGATGAACACGAAAGGTCGTTAAAGAACGAGGGCGAACAAAGAGTTCGAGTCCTCCTTCGAGAGGAGGAAATGAAATGGGCTGTTAGAGCCAAAGTTAGGGAAATTGTCCAAGGGGATAACAACACAAATTTTTTTCCACTTGATTCCAAATGGCAAGCATAGGAAAAAGAGAATCTTACAGCTAGAGCAAGATGAGGGTACAATAGTAGGTCATGAGAATCTAAAATTGTATATCACAAACTACTATAAACGGTTGTTCGGTGCTCCGGCTTATAGTTTTGTGTCTATGGACGAGCATCAGGTCGCGGATATTCCTCAAGTCGACAAGCCGACAATGAGAGTTTATCCGCTCCATTCCTAGAGAAAGAGGTGTTACATGCGATTGAGGATATGAAAGCGGTAAAGCTCCCGGGCTGGATGGGTTCCCAGCTGAGTTTTATAAGAAATGTTGGCATATTATTAAGGAAGATCTTATATCTATGTTTCATGATCTGTTCTCCGGACACCTACAACTCTTTCATCTCAATTTTGGTACGATAACGTTGTTACCAAAGAAAGAGGGTGCTTCACGAATTGAACAATTTCGTCCCATCTGTCTGCTGAACATTAGCTTCAAAATTTTCACAAAGGTGGGAACTGATAGGCTAACTAAGATGGCGCATTCTGTGGTGCAATCTTCGCAGACGGCCTTCATGCCTGGTCGGAATATACTTGAAGGGGTTGTCGTACTGCATGAGACCCTTCATGAACTGCACTCCAAGAAGCTTCATGGAGTCTTATTTAAGGTAGATCTCGAAAAGGCTTACGACAAAGTCAAATGGTCTTTCCTGCAACAAACTCTACATATGAAGGGGTTTCGCGAGATTTGGCGAAAACATATCGATTGTTTTATAAAAAAGGGCAGTGTCGGTACTAAAGTAAATGATGATGTGGGTCATTTCTTTCAGACACTAAAGGGACTTAGACAAGGAGACCCTATGTCAGCTATTCTTTTTAACATTGTTGCGGATATGTTGGCGCTAATGATCAGGAGGGCTAATGACAAAGACTTAGTAGGGGGACTAGTGCCACATCTAGTTGATGGGGGTGTCTCTATCCTACAATATGCGGATGACAGGATCCTTTTCATGGAACACAATCTCAAAAAAGCCAGAAACATGAAACTCATATTATGCTTATTTGAACAACTATCTGGGCTGAAGATTAACTTTCATAAAAGTGAACTCTTCTGTTTTGGGGATGCAAAAGCAGAACAACTCACTTATAATGAACTCTTTGGTTGTGAGGGTGGTAAGTTACCATTTACATACTTAGAGATCCCTATCCACCACCGAAAGTTGACCATTAAGGAGTGGAAGTGTATCGAGGATTGTTTTGAAAAAAAACTGAGCTGCTGGAAGGGAAAGCTACTATCCTACAGAGGACGATTGGTTCTTGTCAACTTAGTGTTGACAAGCATGCCAATGTTTCTTCTATCCTTTTTGAAGTGCAAGTTGGGGTGCGGAAAAGGTTGGATTTTTACCGATCTCGATTTTTCTGGCAGAGCGATGAGGTCAAGACCAAATATAGGCTGGCTAGATGGGATATTATTTGTATACCCAAGGATCAGGGAGGTTTGGGGATTAAAAATTTAGAGGTTAAGAACAGGTGTCTGCTTAGCAAGTGGCTATTCAGACTGTCTGTGGAATCAGAAGGTATGTGGATACAAATTCTCAAGAACAAGTATCTACAGCAAAAACCTTAGATCAGGTCACCATGAGACTGGGAGATTCACCTTTTTGGAAGGGTCTCATGAGGACAAAAACTGCTTTCTTTAATAGGACTAGATTTATCATAGGCAATGGTGAAAAAACTAGATTCTGGGAGGATACTTGGTTAGGAGACGAGCCCCTAGCTCTTCAGTATCCGCAACTGTATAATATTGCCCAACGCAGACAGACGTCCGTTGCGGCAGTGTTACGTGAGACTCCTCTTAACATTCAGTTTCGTAGATCCTTAGTTGGCAATAGATGGGTTACATGGCTACATCTAGTCAGAAGGCTAATGGATGTTAGCCTCTCTGATTGTCCTGATAGTACTACTTGGAGGCTGACCTCCAATGGTACATTCTCGGTGAAATCAATGTATGACCATATTATTGATACCTCACCTATTCCAAAATCAATGCATATATGAAAGGTCAAAGTTCCCCTTAAGATAAAAATCTTTATGTGGTTTGTTCACAAAGGAGTTGTTTTAACTAAGGATAACTTGGTCAAGAGAAATCGAAGATGTAGCTTCTGTCAGACGCATGAAACAATTAAGCACCTCTTTCTGGACTGTCCTATGGCTAAACTCTTATGGCGCTCAATCCATATTACTTTTAACATTGCCCCACATACTAGCATTAACATGTTATTTGGGACGTGGCTGGAAGGGGTAATGTTTCTTACACCAAACTAATTCGAGTTGGAACTTGTGCTCTTTTGTGGGCTATATGGAACTGCAGAAATGATCTAGTTTTTAACAGACAACACTATATTAATTTTTTGCATGTCACCTTCAGGGCTACCGCCTTGATCCGCATGTGGTCCTTACTCACTCCTGTGGAAACCAGGGAGCCTTTGGTTACTGGTTGTGCCCGACGGAAGATGGTAGCTCAGGTTATCTTCAGCCGATATGGATGGCGACATGCTGATAGAATAGGTCGTTAGTCATCTACGCCTATTGATATCATCGGTGTTGGCGTTATGGTCGCCTTGTAAATCCTTTTTTTCTTCTGTTTTTGGGACTACTTTGTAATTCTTTCACACTGATTTCGTACTTAATAAATGGTTGCATGCATCACTCGATGCAGAGGCCAGGGCGATGCCTCCTTTTTGAAAAAAAAACGCTACCAGCATCGAGCACGGGAAGAACTAAATACCATCACGTACCACACCTAAACTCCACGACAATGCTCTTAAAATGGAGAACGATGCAAAGCGCCGCCGCTGCCGAGTACACATCAGACAAAGGTCTTCACCCAAAGCTCTAACACGGAGAAAAGAACCACAATGACCTCTTCAAGAAGAGTGCATCATCCTCACGTGTCGTCATCATCGGTGCCAAGCCTCAAAGATGCGCTCGGAAACTCACCCGTGCAACCAGGAGGTTGTCGCAAAGAGCGTGACGATGTCACACCCCTAGATCCAGATCAGGACGCTGCCCCATCGAGAGACAGGACACGTCTGAGCTACCTGTCGCAATACGTCCCATTGCCCACACAACCCGGGAAGGAAGCTACCACCACCGCAGTGATGCCTGCCAAAAAGCAACCATGTGGACCGCCATCCGAGGCCGCCGCCCAGGCGTCCCGTCGCAAGATGTCGTGCGCTGCCGATATCACAACACACTTAACCATGGAAGGAAGAACGACGACATTGTTGGAATTATGCCCTAGAGGCAATAATAAATATAGTTATTATTATAATTCCTGTATCAAGATAATCGTTTATTATCCATGCTATAATTGTATTGAATAAAGACTTATATACATGTGTGGATACATAGACAAAACACTGTCCCTAGCAAGCCTCTAGTTGGCTAGCCAGTTGATCAAAGATAGTCAGGGTATTCTGATTATGAACAAGGTGTTGTTGCTTGATAACTGGATCACGTCATTAGGAGAATCACGTGATGGACTAGACCCAAACTAATAGACGTAGCATATTGATCGTGTCATTTTGTTGCTACTGTTTTCTGCGTGTCAAGTATTTGTTCCTATGACCATGAGATCATATAACTCACTGACACCGGAGGAATGCTTTGTGTGTATCAAACGTCTCAACGTAACTGGGTGACTATAAAGATGCTCTACAGGTATCTCTGAAGGTGTTCGTTGAGTTAGTATGGATCGAGACTGGGATTTGTCACTCCGTGTGACGGAGAGGTATCTCGGGGCCCACTCGGTAATACAACATCACACACAAGCCTTGCAAGCAATGTGACTTAGTGTAAGTTGCGGGATCTTGTATTACGGAACGAGTAAAGAGACTTGCCGGTAAACGAGATTGAAATAGGTATGCGGATACTGACGATCGAATCTTGGGCAAGTAACATACCGAAGGACAAAGGGAATGACATACGGGATTATATGAATCCTTGGCACTGAGGTTCAAACGATAAGATCTTCGTAGAATATGTTGGATTCAATATGGGCATCCAGGTCCCGCTATTGGATATTGACCGAGGAGTCACTCGGGTCATGTCTACATAGTTCTCGAACCCGCAGGGTCTGCACACTTAAGGTTCGACGTTGTTTTATGCGTATTTGAGTTATATGGTTGGTTACCGAATGTTGTTCGGAGTCCCGGATGAGATCACGGACGTCACGAGAGTTTCTGGAATGGTTCGGAAACGAAGATTGATATATAGGATGACCTCATTTGATTACCGGAAGGTTTTCGGAGTTACCGGAAATGTACCGGGAATGACGAATGGGTTCTGGGTGTTCACCGGGAGGGGGGCAACCCACCCCGGGGAAGCCCATAGGCCTTGGGGGTGGCGCACCAGCCTTTAGTGGGCTGGTGGGACAGCCCAAGAAGGCCCTATGCGCCATAGGAAGAAAATCAAAGAGAAAAGAAAAAAAAGAGGAGGTGGGAAAAAGGGGAAGGACTCCTCCTTCCAAACCTAGTTGGATTCGGTTTGGAATGGGAGGACTCCCCCCCTTGGCTCGGCCGAAACCCTTGGAGGTCCTTGGACCCCAAGGCAAGGCCCCCCCTCTCCCACCTATATATTCGGAGGTTTTAGGGCTGATTTGAGACAACTTTGCCACGGCAGCCCGACCACATATCTCCACGGTTTTACCTCTAGATCGCGTTTCTGCGGAGCTCGGGCGGAGCCCTGCTGAGATAAGATCATCACCAACCTCCGGAGCGCCGTCACGCTGCCGGAGAACTCATCTACCTCTCCGTCTCTCTTGCTGGATCAAGAAGGCCGAGATCATCGTCGAGCTGTACGTGTGCTGAACGCAGAGGTGCCGTCCGTTCGGCACTAGATCGTGGGACTGATCGCGGGACGGTTCGCGGGGCGGATCGAGGGACGTGACGACGTTCCACTACATCAACCGCGTTCACTAACGCTTCTGCTGTGCGATCTACAAGGGTACGTAGATCGAATATCCCCTCTCGTAGATGGACATCACCATGATAGGTCTTCGTGCGCGTAGGAAAATTTTTGTTTCCCATGCGACGTTCCCCAACAGACACTCCATCTACTCCTAGACCGGTATCAGTCCTCGAGTCTGGGTAGACGCCTCCATCATAGGAGGCATCTACGCCCGCGTCCCTACCCAATACCTTGTGGACTGGGAGGGACACAACTCTAAGGCTGTAGAAGATCTCCGGCCAGCCAACACCAAGCCCTTGGCTAGGCAAGCTCACACGACGACATGTGCCTGCTCATCAGTGCTAGTCCGTGCACCGACGCAACACTAAAAATACCACTACACGGACCAAGCCTACCGCACCTGCCCAGAGCAAAAGCTCTGAACCGTCTCGGACCCAAAGTTGGCCCGTCCGAGCACAAGCTGCAGGTTGCCGCCATCCCGACGTGCAAGCAACCCACGTGCCTCCGGTTCGGACCCTGGAGAAGGCATTGTACAAGCTCCACCCACACGCGGACACGGATCACAAACCACCACCCACACGCCGCCAGAGACCACTGTCCACTCGCTCCCCACTCCCCATTCCCGACCCTAGCCCGGCTGCCGATGAGGACTCCAACACGAGACATGATCTCAGCCGAGCTCCCTCAACCTCCCCATGCCGCCAGCTAGCTCCCCAGCGCCAGATCTGGGCAGATCTGGCCAGAAACCAACCTACCTGCGACCAGCCAATCAAGCAGTCATTGCACTGCGCCCGGGGACAAGCTGTCGACACACCGCCATGAGAGGACCTCGCCTCGGCCCTGGACCACCATCGGCGTGCTGCTGAGCCCTACCGAAGCTCAACACCGCCATCGAAGGACGCCGCCCCACAACAGCGCCCCCACCCCTCGCCCCCGCTGGCAGAGGAGAATGGGAGGCCCCGCTGCTGCCACGTCGACCGAGCTTTGCCAGGATTTTGCTACATGACCCATGTTGCAAAACCGGTCCACAAAGATTCCAGACATCACAACACACCCATATTGTATTCACAACATGGAAGCGCCCATGTGTGTCGTTACCTCGTTGAAGGTGTTATCGGGCGATTCTGGTTCCCTAAATGCCATAGGGGAAACCTCGGATTCGGGTTTCCAAACCGGATGATGTCAAGGTTCCTGCGTCATCACCCCTGTGGGGCCGTCATCTTTGGGGTGATATACCGGCTGGAGTGACAAGTGTTTGGCTTGCTGGTTGTGCCCAAGTTTCTGTATGCTTCACGTTTGGTCAGCAAGCTGTAGTGGCGTGCCATCTACAATATCAAAAACACCGACTTTAGGTGGCAAGATGCAGCGGCATCTCAGCGCTGGACTCCATTTGATGGGCGTGCGCAGGAGACCGGTGTTGTGTAGCATCATGGTAACGTCGACGACGGTAGAAGGGTCTAGCTTGATTAGTACATTAATTGCTCTGAAGATGGGATTGTGAAATAAGGTGGCAACAAATTCTACAGGTTGCGCATGAGGGGCATGCTGAAGATCTGCTAGACCGGTTGGTCCTCCCATCTAGCTGGTGGGCGGCTTAGCAAGGCAAACGGATTTTTTTGTGTGCATGTCATGAGGTCATCACACATTATCAATCTTGTAAGTAGGCGCAAGGTTTTGTGAAGAAGAAGGCTTTGAGTTGATCCATGTATTTTTAAGATAATATTAAATAATGCAATAAAGATTGCGATGTGCATCACGCAATACAAAGGTCGGCGGGCATTGAAGGTGCCGCTAGTTTTCACACCAACAAATACAGATTTGGCTTGCCGCCAGCCCGTATGCAGGACAATGATTTTACCGTGCTTAGTACTCATACGATAGAATTCGATTTGGCATTTCCTTGAGCTCTTTAGAATTATATTTTCTGATTAATTTGTACATTAGAATGCTCTTCCGAATTTGTACATTCGCTTGTCCCATGGATGAAATAAATTCATGATAAAAAATTTCTAAGATATTTATTTTTTCTCCAATTTGTATTGTTATGGACATCCCAACAGCTAAGCACGGGCGTATTGTTTCACTGGTACCATGCAACATATATAGGCTTTCCATTTAAACCGACCACGTCATCTTTAATGGAGAAAGCAACAATCACCTTGCTTATTATAAGATGGACGGAGATACTCTCCCTGACCGAAGAGGGATCACACATGTATCATGCTGCTTCAAAACGTATAGCCGACAATAGACAACTGGTCAGTGGTCATGGGAATGGGAGGCTTCAGGGACTTTACCATATCCGGTCTGTTTATCAGTCAGTCTAGAGATCATTCATTGTCTTCGCATGCCCAGATGTTGTTTTGAAGTCGTTGGACGAATTGCACAGCAACGCACGTAGCAAGCAAGAGCAAGCATCAACACGAGGTTCTTTATTCGAAGTATTTACATTTTACATTTTCCGTCTAAGGAAGGTACATGGACTGTGCCTTCTTGAGCCGCGGCTCCATCAACCTCTTCTCAAGCAACTGGTCATACAGGATCAACTTGCAACATTTGCCCTATGTGAGTGCCAATTTTGATGGTTCATAGCAGCAATCCACAGACTTGTGCAGCAGGAGGGCCTGGTCGTGGCTTGCTTCAGAAATGGACTTTGCCCAGCTTCACTCTGCCGGTCTGCCCAACTTTGCTGCTTGCCGTTGCTTTTTTTTGGCAAGTTGCTGCTTGCCGTAGCTGATGCTTGCTACTGCTGCTGCCCAGGCGTGGCCGCGATCAGCCAGGTGCTATTGCCCCTCCGTCGCCACCAAATTTTTTAGAGAGACGAGCCGACCACCACGCGATCTCTCACTACACTTTCCTGCTCGACGTCGTCTTACTCTCACCAGTGCAGTGCCTTTTTAAATATGCCATAGTTTTTTTATAAGAATTTACAGAAAGAAAACTTGAATATTCAATGATTGCTACTTCATGTCCTTATATTTTACCCATGTAATCTATGATCACTGTTTTAAAGAGAGTAATTAAGTAGCCCACGAATTAGCTAGGTTAGCTAAGGTTTCTCCTCCAGAATTATGGATGGATTCGGCTCCTAGTGCGATCATTTCAATCTTTGTATTTGACGCTACTATCCTGACAAAATAAAAGGGGAAGTTTATTATAAAAACAAAAATCTAAATAGAGAAAACTTCATGCCAAAAACAAGCAATTATATATGAGATCCTGCATGTTGATATTAGAATTAGTCAAAAAATCATGAGCCGGCCACTAACGTGCTGTACAATTTTTCCTTTTTAATAATCGTTTTTTTCCTATTGATCCAGTAGAAGAAAGCGCCTAGATTTTCTATTTTTACGAAAAAAATATGAAATTAGAAAAGTTTTACAGATTAAAAAAAGTTTCATCAATTTTTTGCAAAAGTTCATATAATAAAAAAAGGTTCATCAATTTTTTCAAAAACTTATCAAATTTGAAAAAGTTCATTGAAATTATTTTTTTATCCAATTTCAGAAAATTTAATTAAATTGGAAAAAGTCCAAAGAAATTCAAAAAAATGAAGTTTTTTAGAAAAAACTTCATCGATCTAAAAGAAGTTCAAAATCTCAAACAATTCACCAAGATGTTCATTTAATTTGAAAAAAGTTCATTGATATTCAAAAAAGTTAAAAGAATTATAATATTTTTGAAAAGATTCATCCATTTTCAGAGAAAAGTTCATCATTTTTAATTGAAAATTTTAAAAAGTTAATCAATATTAAAAAAAGTTCATAAAACTTCCACTGGCGCCATAGATTGGTCGGCCTGATTACGAACGCCACAAGCGTTAAAAAAATGCACGTTAGCTGACGCATACGGCGCCAAATACTCCCTCCGTCCTAAAATAAGTGTCTCGAGCTAGTATAAAGTTCGGACATTAATTTTGGGACGAAGGGAGTAGAAAATAGTGGGCTCGGACGCATTTGACACATTGTGCCGCAAAAAGACGTCCATTCACCCAAGTTAAAGCCAACTGGGCTTGCCCATCGAGATTGAAGTCGCGCGAGCCATAATACAGTTATAAGGCAAATCCTATCTGGCGCTATAGGCCTCGGTTAAAATACATTTTTCTTAACGGGTGCCTGCAGCGCCGGTCATGTGACGACCCAGTGGGATGGCGGTTTTTCCAGATTTTTTTCATTTAGTTTTTTTAGGACTTGATTTCTTTAGTTTTTCTTTTTTTTCTTGTTTCTTTTATTTACTCTTTTTATTACCTTTTTCATTTTCATTTTATTTTTATATTTTATTTTTTCGAAAAAGTGCATCCTTGATTTTATAAATTGTTTTTCCAAATTAATGAATTAGTTTTCAAAATTCATTAACTTTTTTCAATATTGGTGAACTTTTTCCAAATTTTGGTGATTTGTGTTGCAAAATTTCTGAACTTTTGTTTCGAAAGCATGAACTTTTTTCAAAAATTATGAACTTTTTTAAGGTTTGTGAACTTTTTTTCAGTTCAACGAATTTTCTTTAAAACATTTCTAAAATTCATGAACTCATTTTCAAAATCAGTGAACTTTTTGAAAATTTATGAACTTTTTTTTAGATCACAGTGTTTTTTTTTCAAATTCATTAACTTCCATTTCAAAACTTATGAACCATTTTTGCGTTTATGAACTTTTTTTTTGCAGTTTTGTTTTTTGTTTTTTTTGTTTTTCTTATAGAAAAATTAGCTATGGAACTGGGCCGGCCCATTTTGCAGGGCCTGTAGGCGCTGGTCCTCCTAGCTGGCGCTTAAGGCGCCGACTAGGAGCTCTCCGTTATAATGTTTCAAATATAAATAAAAGTAAAAAATAAAATAGGAAAGAAAAAAGGTATAAAAAATCGTAAAAAAGATATCGTGGCCTCCTGTGCTGATGGGCCGGACATGTAGGTACGCCCTTCAGCGAGGGGTTTCTCCCATCTCGCCAAAGGCGAGACATAAAGGACACCACCTATTTGACGCATTCTGCGGCAAAAAGATGTCCCTTCGCACCTGATGCGGCCGAATGGGCAGGGCCATCGTGTTTGAACAGGCGCGGGAGGTAATGCGTAAAAATAAAGAAGCACCAAAGCTGGAATTCGAGCTACAGAGCTCCAGTTTGTGCATGAATTATGCTAGCCATTACAACTACAAAGCATTAATGACAAATGTGTGGCACGACCTGTCATGAGCTAAAACAATGGCCTAAACTGGGCATTACTTCAAAAACTGTAAACACTTTTTAAAAATTATGAATACTTTTTGAACAAATTGGAATTTCTTGAAAAAATCTGAACATCTATTGAAACTAAAGAGAAATGTTAAATTCCTGAACGTTTTTCTAATTTGTAAGAATACTTTAAACATTGTACATATTCTGAAAATCTAAACAATTTTCTACAATGCAAACATTTTTTAAAATTTAAAAAAAATGCAAATGCGAACAAGTTTTCAAATTATATAATTCGTTTGAAAATGCAAATCTATTTTATATTTCTGAATAAAATTTGAAAATGAGTACTACTTTTGAAATATAGATTTGTTTTTAATCTGAGAACAATTTGAAAATCTAAAAGATTCTTTTCATCGGAAACAAAAAAACAAAAAATGGAAACATTATGGACTCTAGGGCATTTTTCTAACAGAGGGATGGATGTAGGCGGGGAAAGAGGGCGTAGCGGCTAGGGTTCGCTCCCCGTCGCTCGCGGGGGCGATCCTTGAGGTTATGCTCATTCTTAATTTTGCAATTTTTCATAAATTAAATACTAGTCGTCATGGGTTCATTCTTTGGTGAATTTATTGTGTGACTAGTTGGATAACCAATGCTACATAATAGATTCAGCTAGGTTCTTAGCTAAAGGATCATCTTGTTAACCTTTATCCTTTATTACTGAAAGTAGTAGCAACATGCTACTTGTTTCTTCTATCCATAGAATCCTCTCACACAAGTCATATATGACACTCATAAGTTATATTTTGCATTAATCTATTTATGCAACTATGCCACATAAGCATGTCATGCATGGCAGTCATAACTAATATTTTTGAGTTAATTTTTATGTTGTCGTTGATGATATATGTGTTGGATGTACCTATGTAGTTCATGGTTTATATTTTGGTACGACATGAAATTTCATTTAACTAACTCCAATTTTTTCTTTTTTACATCAATTTCTTACTTGCTATGATTTTCTATCAAAATGTTGACCGAGAAACTACTATGTTTGTGTCGGCATTAGTTTTCATTGTATTTTGGAACACTTTTTAATTTATTTAATAAGTTTGCTGCAGCAACGCGCAAGGCATCATCTTTTTTTTTGAAAAAAGCGGAGTGACGTCCTAAAAGGAGGACACCCCTACACTTGGGAGAACTGAGCCAACTGAAAACAGGAAAAGATTTGCTGCCTCGTTCGCCGTTAGATGATGGCATAACTACCCATTAGATTCCCTCATCGTTGTAATGCCTGCCATACCCCCCCCCCCCCGAGTTGCATTTTCAACATGACCTATGTTGCGGTTGGGAGTTTGCAACATGACACATGTTCCAAACCATGCGGGTTAGTCTGCAACAGGAGCCATGTTGTGCTCAGGAGTTTGCTACATGACCCACGTTGCAAAACCGGTTCACGAAGATTCCAGACATCACAACATCCCCATGTTGTATTCACAACATGGAGGCACCCATGGGCGTTGTTACCTCGTTGGAGGTGTTATGGGGTGATTCTGGTTCTCTGAATGCCCCAGGAGAAACCTGGGATTCAGGTTTCCGAACCGGATGATGGTGAGGTTCCTACGTCATCACCCCGACGGGGCATCATCTTTGGGGTGATACACCGGCTGGAGGGACAAGTGTTTGGCTTGGTGGCTCGGCCCAAGTTTTTGTATGCTTCACGTGTGGTGAGCAAGGTGGAGTGGCGTGCCATCTACAATATGAAAAACACCGACTCTTGGCGGGGAGATGCAGCGACTTCTCGACGCTTTTCATGGGCACGCATGATGCCGGTGTTGTCTATCATCAGCCTTTAGTTCCGGTAGATGGGATTGATTGCCCCTGAAGATGGGATTGTGAAAGAAGGAGGCAACAAATTCTACATCGTTTCATGGGGTGCATGCTGAAGGTCTTCTAGATTGGTTGGTCCTCCCATCTAGCTAGCAGGTCGGTGGGCATTAGTTTCCACACCAACAAATACATATTTAGGTTGCCGCCAGCCGGTATGCAGGACAATGATTTTACTGTGCCTCGTACTCATTGGACATAATTCGAGTTGACATTTCCTTGAGCTCTTTAGAATTCTATTTTCTGATTAATCTGTACATTAGAATGCTCTTCTGAATTTGTACATTTACTTGTCCCATGGATGAACTAAATGCATGACAAGAATTTTCTAAGATATTTATTTTTGCTCCGATTTGTATTGTTATGGACATCCCCAACAGCTAAGCACGAGCATATTATTGCACTGGTACTGTGCAACATTTATATGCTCTCCATTTAAACCGATTGCGTCATCTTCAATCAAGAAAGCAACAATCATCTCGTTTATAAGATGGACGGAGAGGCTCTCCCTGACGAAAGAGGGATCACACATGTCTAGTGCTGCTTCAAAACGTATAGCCCACAATAGACAACTGGTCATGGGAAAGGGAGGCTTCAGGGACTTTACCATGTCCGGTTTGTTTATCAATCTGTTTAGAGATCATTCACTGTCTTCGCTAGCCCATATGCCATTTCGAAGCCGTTGGACGAATTGCACAACAACGCACTTAGGTTGACGGCTGATGGTCTGGACAAACACGAGGATCTTCCTTCAAAGTATTTACGTTTTGCATTTCCCATTTAAGGAAGGTACATGTACCGTGCCTTCTTGAGCCACGGCTCCATCAACCTCTTCTGAAGCAACTGGTCATGCAAGATCAACTTGCAACACTTGGTGCCCTATGTGAATGTCAATTTTGCCAACTCATAGCAGCAATCTACAGACTTGTGCAACAGGACGGGCTGGTCGTGGCTTGCTTCAGAGATGGACCCACTGGAGTACTTTTGGCTCTCTTCACCTCTGTGTGAGATTATCTCTCAGATTCATGTGCACAGTATGAACAATTATTATATGTTTACAACAAATTGTATTAAGTCATTTCGATTGCATAATTATTTACCATCAACAAATAATATGTCGTCCATCATCCGCAAAAATAAATAAATAATATGGTGTCTATGTAAAATTTATGGTAACTACAATTTCTCTAAAATTAGACAACTGATATTAATCACACACAAAATGTAGATCTCATCAAGTATTAATGACCGAACAAATAGACAACAACTATTTGTCAAGTACAATATCAATCCTGAAAAAACCAATCGCTTCACTCTTCCCAGCTTTGCTGGTTGTCGCTGCATTTCTTTAAAGTTGCTGCTTGCGGTTGCTGATGCTACACTTTCCTGCTCGATTAAATTTTAGAGAGACCAGCCGACCACCACGCAATTTGTCACTACACTTTTCTGCTCGACGTCGTCTTACTCTCACCAGTGCAGTGCCATTTAAAGATGCCATAGTTTTTTTACAAGAATTTAAAGAAAGAAAACTTGAATCTTCAATGATTGCTATTTTATGACCTTACATTTTACCCATGTAATCTACTATCACTGTTTTAGAGAGAGTAATTAAGTAGCCCACTAGCTAGGTTAGCTAAGGTTTCTCCTCCTGAATTATGGGTGGATTCGGCTTCTAGTGCGATCATTCTAATCTTTGTATTTGACGCTACTATCTTGACACCTGAATAAAAGGGGGAGTCTATTATAAAAACAAAAATCTAAATAGAGAAAACTTCGTGCCAAAAACAAGCAATTATATACGAGATCCTGCATGTTGATACTAGAATTAGTCAAAAAATCATCATTCCTGCTAGCTGAAGGAGGTGCCCAAAAATATCATATGAATTTTCTAGTAAATGGTGCGATTTCTTACACCACGCATGTCAATGACACGAGAAAACATCATATGGCGCCATTGTGTGCTTGTATATTAAATAGAACACCACCCACAATTTAAGCACGCAGACACACAATTTATGCAAGGAGATGTTCTGTTTTTAATGCTTTTCTAAAATGTCATGCACGTATTCAATGGCCTACTCATGTGGTGCCTTGGTGACATATACATGCTCTTCTTTTACTCCGAGCATGTGGTCTTATGTCCTCACGAATAGGAAGGATAGAGGCTCCTCCATCCAAAGTCATCTTTATATATTTCCGAAGAATCAATGTGGGAGTATGTCCTCTATACAAACTCCACCCCTGGACTTTAGGTGACAACTAGTCAGAGGGATGGGATGCCTCAGGAATTGTACTAGTCCGGTTCTGTTTACAAGTGTTCAGCAATAGAATGTTTGTCTTTCACGGTGCTCATGCTTTTTGAAAACTATGGGCTCTGAAGTGTTGGGAAGCCTTTAGAAGGCCGTCCCTCAGCAGGCGTTCCCGAGGGCGTGTTGTATGGCCCAAGATGCCCTCCCTCACTAAAACACAACACCTTGGGCTTCTCTCTAGGGGAAGACGTCGGGTCTCACCTAGGGAAGCACCTATTCGGGAGGAGCTATTTATCGCATAAGCGATTGAAGAAGGATCAACCATTGAAGCATTCGACTAATCGGGGCAGCCCACTAGCATTTAGAGAAATACAAAAAGTAGAAGAAAACTAGGGCGAAAGGTGATTCGGACCTGGGTTGTCTCGATAATGCAAAGAGCTGCTTGCCACTACGCCACTCTTGGGTTCATGTTCGACCGGAGGTTATTTATTTCTCCGGACTTTTTTTATCTTTTATTTTTCCTTCATTTCCTTTTCATTCGCTCTTGCACTTTGTTTCTTCATTTTTTTGATTTCTTGCATTTTGTTTCTTTTCCTTATTTTTTTTCATCTCCCTTTCTTTTTTTACATTCGTTTTCGTTATCACTCTACATTTTCGTGTATGTCAACAACATATTTTAGTAAGTGATCAACATTTTTTGTGTACATGTTCAACATTGTCCGAGCGCTTGTTCAATATTATCTAAATACTTTTTCAAATTTTTAAGACTTGTTCAACATTTTTAAAATACATGTTGAATATTTTTCAAATACTCGTTCAACAGTTTTGAACATTTGTAATAGTTAATAAACATCTTCACAAACTTGTTTAATATTTTTAATAGTTATTCAACATTTTCAAATACTGGTTGACCATGTTATTTATACATGATCAACATGTTTTCATATACTTGCTCAACATTATTCAAATACTTTTTCAACATTTTTAAGATACTTTTACAACATTTTTTCAAATATTTTTCCAACATTATTTTCTTATATACGTGACTAACATTTTTATATACATTACCATTTTTTTCAAATACCTATTAAACATTATTCAAATAGTTATTTAATACATTTCAAATAATTTTTCAAAAACTTTCAAATGTTTCAGTTGGGAGTTTTTCAAATATATACATTTTGTAATATTTATAGTATAAACAAAATAAAAAGTAGCAAAAAAGGAACAAATATAAAAAAAGTAAAAAAGGAAACTGTGGCCCACTAATGCGCTGTACAGTGTTTCTTTTTTTATTAATCAGTTTTTTTCTGGTGATCCAGTAGAAGAAAGCGCCTAGATTTTCTATTTTACGAAAATAAAAATATGAAATTAAAAAAAGGTTCATCCATTTCTTAAGAAAATTCATATATTAAAAACGGTTCATCAATTTATTAAAAAGGTTATGAAATTTTACAAGGTTCATTGATATTATTTTTTATTCAATTTTAGAAAGTTTGATTAAATTGGAAACAATTCATAGAAATTCAAAAAAGATTCAAGCATGTCAAAAAACTACATCGATCTAAACAAAGTTCATAAATCTCAAACAATTCATCAATTTTGATTAAAAAAATCCATTTACAAAAACATGTTCATTTAATTTAAAAAAAGTTCATTGATATTCAAAATAGCTAATAGAATTCTAATATTTTTGAAAAGATTCATCAATTTTCAGAGAAAAGTTCATCTTTCTTAGAATATACAGTGAAATTTTGAAAAAGTTAATCAAAATTTAAGAAAATCCATCAGATTTGCAAAAAGAGAAAATTGTCCACCGACGCCGTAGATTGGTTGGCCCGTTTACAGACGCCTGAGGCGTTAATTAAAAAAATACACATGAACTGACGCGTATTGTGCAAAATTGAAAATAGTGGGCTCGGACACATTTAACACAATATGCGGTAAAAAGACGTCGACTCACACAAGTTGCAGCCAACTGGTCCGGCCCATCGAGATTGAACTCGTGCGGGCGATAATACAGTTATTATATTTTAAAATATAAAGAAAAGTAAAAAATATAAAAGGAAACAAAAAAGGTGAACAAAAGCGGAAAAACGATATTGTGGCCTCCCGTGCTGATGGGCCAGCTATGTAGGTAGGCTTGCAACTACAACTACAAAGCATAAATGACAAATGTGTGGCAGTGGCACGACGTGTCATGAGCGAAGACAATGGCTTAAACTGTAAAAACGTAAAAACGTTTTGAAAATTATGAATACTTTTTGAACAAATTGGAACTTCTTAAAAAAAATCTGAACATCTATTGAAACTAAAGAGAAATGTTAAATTGTTGAACGTTTTTCTAATTTGTAAGAGTACTTTAATTTTTTTACATATTCTTAAAATCTAAACAATTTTCTACAATGCAAATATTTTTCAAAATTTCAATTTGTTTTGTAAAATGAGAACAAGTTTTCAAATTACATAATTCTTTGAGAATGCAAATCTATTTTATATTTCTGAACAAAATTTGAAAATGAGTACTACTTTTGAAATATAGTTTTTTTTAATCTGAGAACAATTTGAAAATCTCAAAGATTCTTTTCATCGGAAACAAAATATCAAAAAATGGAAACATTATTTTAATACTCCAAACATTTTTCGTAAAATGCAAATTTTTTAAATCCAGAACATTGTATAAGATTGGTTAATGAAATTTAAAAACAGATACAACTCTTTAAATGCAAAACAAAATTTTGAACGTGATAATAATTTGAAAATACCAAAGGTTTTTTTATATGTAGTTCAAAAAATAGAAACAGAAACATTTTCCTAAAACTTGAAACGTTTTTGTAAAAACGTGAACAAGTTTCCAAATTCCAGAACATTTTTTTAAAGCGCATACATTTAAAAAATTGGTGAACAAAATTTGAAAACGGGTATAGCTTTTCATATTTAGATAAAAATTAAATCTGAGAACAATTTGAAAGTCCTAAATATTTTTTGTATACGTCGGTTCTCTTTTAAAATGGAACTTTTTTGATAAAATTGAATAAAGCGTATAACTCAAAGAATGTTTGAAACTTCGAATAATTCTTGATATACTGAATTTTTTTTTGAAACGCGAGCAAAAGTCGCTTATTTGATTGTTGTTTGAAATTGTATAGTTAGAAAAAAACAGAAAAGAAAAAATGAAAATAGAAATGAAGAAAAAGAAACAGCAAAAGAAGAATAAAAAACCGGTTCAAAGCCTTTTAGAAGGTTTCCAATACCGATAAAAACCGACGAGGATTATTCTGGAAGGTCCCCAAAACCCAAACTGTCAGCGATACGTGCAACCGGAGATGGGTCGGCACAATTGATCGTGTCCCATAACCCTGCTGTAGTTGTCAATACCGTTCGCGAAATAGGCTCTCTCCCTGCTTTATACATAAAGCAAGCATAAACTACAATACGATCAAATGATATAGAGTAGTAAGGAGCCCCCCTTACAAAGCATATCCGAGGATAACTGAACAACACAAATGTACACGATAACATCACAACAAAGCCCTCATCAGGTGGAATGATGCTAGGCGTCGCCACTGACGAGCCCGAGATGGACCTAGGTCTTCACTTGGAACCCTGGCATGGAGAGCAAAACCACAACGACGTCATCATGAGGAAAGAGACACCCACGAGTATCGCCATCGTTAGTGCCAAAGTGCAGAGTTTTCGCTTGGCCGCTTACTCATGCCACCACGAGGTACCACAACAACCGCGAAGAACACAAGTCCTTGTATCCGGATTTGGGCGTTGCCACTACCAACGATAGAGAGCGAGCCAGAGCCACACGCCGTTATGCCCTCCTCATCGCCTAGGCAACCAAGAGGCAAAGCCACCACTACTTCCATGGTGCCTATCGAAGAGCCAACCACACGGAGCGTCATCCCTGGGTTGCCGCCCTGGCATCTATGCCCCAATACACTACCAAGCATCTGCATTACCGCACACCAACCACATTAGGAAGAGTGGAAGGCACCTCCTTCCACTTCTCGCCCGACATCGGTCATCGGGTCTCGGTCAACATCCACCGCGTCATCAAACGATCTTGGTGGAAGAGAGGACACGGTGTCTTCTAACGACCAACACTAAGCGATTCCCGACCTTACACGTCTGGCCATGTCCTAAGCGAGCTTGCATACCGCCATGACAATGGCCATCGACAGCATGGGCGCTCCCGGGAGCTCAATTTGTACCGACATCAAGAAGGAATCACAAGGCAGGGGTGCACAACATGGTGGCTGGAACCAGCACGGACAAGTGGGTCTTCTCTACCTAGTAGTCGACAAACCCCTCTCACCACCACGGAGCCGCACCACACCGATCACGTGACCGATGAGCCCGTCAACTCCAATCCGGAGCCTCCCCAACACCCTCTATTCAAAGCAAGGTTGTCATTGGTAGGGGTTTCATCCCCTCCAACCCCCTGTCCAGCTCGCGACACCCACCAGCAGCCAACCAATTGGCGGTCATGCTCACAACAGGTGTGCCGGATCCAGACCAGTGAAGACGCCCTAGAGCTTCCCGAGGCATCTAGTGGTCCAGATCTGAGCCACAATAGCTACTACGTGCGCGCAACCACAACACTGTGAGTAACCACCCACCTTGTTATTGGTCGCTCTACATGAGAAAAGTTCTTCCGTGAGCCACATTCGGCATGCCGCCCGACAATGCTCGTGCCCGATGCTACCGCCGGCCAAGCCACCACACATCGGGTGCCCTAAGCAGAGGAGAAAGAGGCCCTGCCGCCAGCCACCATGAGAGACATTGCTTCGGTGGCTCCGACCAGCGGCTGGGGCGTGGTCGGATTGGAGGAGGAAAGAGGAAGGGGGTATGATGTCGCCATGAGAGTTACCCACACAGGGAGATGTGGGGGCTAGGTTTTCTCTTCAAAGTCCAGATTAGGTTCTCACTTCTCACGGGAGCTATCAGTACCCTCACTCGTGTATAGTAGATTTCGATCAACCGGACGTGCTACGCCCTCGGTCAGGCTATTGCCCCACACTTCCATCAACCCTCCTAACTCCTATTAGATGATGCCCATGGAAGCAATGCCACATGGATTCGTAATTTCGTACGCCCATAACTCTTCCACAGCTAGCAATGCCGTGCCTTAGCAACCGAGAGGAGACGATTGAATCCAATCTTGCGATGACGTCTCTCGCCTCTGCATCATGGAGATTGTACATCCCCACGCCGTAAGGAGAAACCATGTGTGCTATGCCGATATTTATGGTGTCGTTGGAAGGTGGCCCTTCTGGCTTCATCATAGCCCACTTCTCACTTCATCATGAGATCTAACACATTATTGTACGTTGTGTTCGCAATACTCAATCTTCTCTATTGTTTGTTTATTTGAAATCCTTGAGCTACTTTGCATTTCTAGTATGTGGAAGTGGAGTTCAACATTTATAGGTGCAAACATAAATTGATTAGTCAATGTTAACTTTATTTAGCACTCTGTGTTGAGTATACGTATGCAAAAATGTAGCGGTTTCTTAAACAAATACCTGTATGTTAAATGTTAGCCCTATTATATAACCAACACTAATTCTATGAGAGATCTTCTCATCTGCCTTGTACATGGAGTGCCCGTGAATCTTAAAGGAACTAGGCAGCCATGGGTGTAAACAGAGTACCAAAGCCAAGATGGTTGTGTAGAGAGGTGTGGTGGACTGGAACGTAACATGGGAGCACAGTTCAACCAACATGTGGATATAGAAGTTTCGAACAGGGACGGTCTCCATCAAAGGTTTATGTGATTTGTATTGTTATTATTCGGAGAGATTCACAGCATGGACAGAGCCTGTGTAACTGAAGTTAACTTATTAGATGGATTATTTACTGGTGTGGTTGCACCTACACTAGATACCAGAACACCAGCTTCTAAGATTCTTGGGACAGCTAGCTCTATGGTCCAACCAGCATCACAAAACGAGCAACACTCTGCGATATTGTTATATGGGATCAGGATAGATTTACATGCCTGATCAGTGTTGTCACATTGATCTTGCCAACTTCCACATGCCTCCTATTCCTATAGATGGAAATTCCATTTGGCGCCTCCCCAAACACATTGGTCTGCTATTTTATAATCGGTGTACTAGCTATATTGGAAGAACAATCTCTAGAGTTTGAGCTCAGTATTACGCGTGGTGTATTAGCTATATTGGAAGTGAAAAAGAGCAGATCACGTGCAAGTGTAAGTGGGAGCAAATCAAGTTCAACTACAAGCAAAAAAAAATCAGACGTTCCTCAGCTTCGACAACAGGCCAAACAGTCGATCCCACCCCTTAAGGTGTTAACCGAGAATGTTCCCCCTTCGATGCAGGGTCTAGGTTTAGAAAGTGCAAAGAAGTTGGCGGCTGCATGTGGTGTCTCGGTTGAAGAATTGCTGTCTTTCCAAGACGACAAGATACCCAAGGCTGTGATAGCCCCTAAGCCACAGTTTGTCTTGGGTGAGCCTTTGGTCAGCAAAGATGATCTCCCAACAAATATGCGTTACTTGCATCAATGGTACTTAAGTGAATCAAAGAATGGGAGAACGATGATCGTGCTGAGTGTCCCCAAGGAGTACTACGGCCGCCCTGAACAAATCCATATCGACTTTGATGAACTCTTCCAGATGTACAATGGCGACGCCCTCGACAAATCGCTAATGAGTTGCTATTGTCTGTAAGTTTTTCAATTCGTTGTCTACATATAACTTGTTTAGTTATTTCAATTCATTGTCTATATATAACTTGTACTCTATTATGCAGAATGAAGATTCTGTATTGTAAAAGTAAGTGCATCCTAAATATTGGGTTTATTGACCCAGATAAAATACATATAGCGACGCTAACTAATTATCCCAAGGAGACGGAGGAAAACCTTCTAAGGTTTCTAATAGATCAAAATTTCTGTGACCACATACTGTTTCCATACAACTTCAGGTGAGGGTCTTTACTCTGTTGTGTCCATTCACTTATAAGTGTAATTGATAAGTTACTGACACTTATATATATATACATGTGCAGCTTTCATTGGATTCTGTTGGACATTCAAATTGATAAGGGAAGAGTTGATGCCTTCGACCCATTATCGAGACCCTTGAAACAGTTTCAAAGCCTGCATGACATGCTCCAAGGGTAATTTTAATCATTCTTGCGCTCTATCGGTCTCTTTCGATGATTTTCTGATATATCAATTAATAAAAAACTGAGCAAATCATTATCCTTGTCGGGCAGGGTTTGAAAGCGGTTCAAGTGCGTGACTCCCGTTAACTTTCATGAGAAGCTGACCTTTAAAGCGGCTCAGGTAAGTAGTAGTATGATATACTTTTATTAATTTTTAATACATTTATGATGCTAGATTATTATTTTGATTATATATATTCTATTCTCGTAAAGTGCGACCAGCAGCCACGGGGAACGCATCTATGCGGATACTACGTTTGCGAGACCATTACTGATGCCCGTCCATGTAATCGAATAGACGGGCTCTAGTCCCGATAATTCAGATCTCCATATAATTGTATATATATGCTCGCTTGTAAGATAAGTTAATTATATATATATATATATATGCATAATTATTTCTATCTTAAATTATATGAAAACTAATTCCCGAACACCAAACGAGGCATCACGTTAATCTCCCGAACACCTAAACCCTAAAACCCTAAAACCCAAAAATAATTTCATTAAAAAAAAAGAAGCCAAAAACCAGCAAAATCTGAAAATCTTTAGTCCCAGTCCGTGTAACGAGCCGGGACTAAAGGGCCTGTCCCTGAGGCGCTACGAGGCGCCCACGTGGAGCACCTTTAGTCCCGGCGTGTAAGAGGACCGGGACAAAAAGGTTAGGCCTTTAGTCCCGCCCCTTTAGTCCCGGTTCGTGAACCGGGACTAAAGCCCCTTACGGACCGGGGCTATAGGCCCTGTCCCCACTAGTTAATGTTCAATATTGAATATATGGGATGAGAGCACCGAGTAAACGATACACCTTTTAAAGTGATGGATGGCAGGAGTTTATCTGTGGATCTTAATTACTAGCCATCACGCCCCTTCAATCCTATTTGTCTTTTTAACAAGTCAAATGGGACTCTATATCTTATTTTTCATTGCATGACGAATGTACAAATCTTACCTCGTGTGGAACCAGCAGTTTCAAATAATGGTTCATTTGGTACCATTTCTTATTATTATTTTTGTGTGATGGACACACTCACCCACCGAGGCGTGGTCGAGGCCCAGTTTCAGCCATAGAAAAATGTCTTGGGGCCACGCAGGACAAAAGTAAACTTTTGCGGAATAATGAGATTAGAGAGCCAGCTGGATTTGTCACCTTTGTTAAATTCTCCTTAAATGTGAAGTTACTTGTTGGAAAATATAATTCTTATGTATAAGATACTAGATAAAAGTGAATTGTTGTTTTAGGGAAGCGAATGCGGCGATTATACGCTACATTCAATTGTTTGATTGTGCACAAGATCAATGGCAACATATCGCATTTCCTTGGAGCGAACCATGTGCGGCGTTATTGGGACACAAACAGAAGAAAAATAAATTTGTTAGACATAAAAAAGTTAGAGTAAATTGCCGAAAACCACCACAATTACATTGTTTGGTGCAAAAAAAAAACCCATCATTTTCATAAAACTTTACCGGAACCACCGTTTTTCAGTAAACCGTAGCCGAAAGTACTAAATAGTCGATTGACCTCGTTTTGACAGTAAAGCTGTTGGGGCGGGCCCATTTGTTAGGCCACGTGGCCGAGGGCAAATGGCGCGCTCGTATTAAACATCAGATTGCACACCTCAATGCATAATTACATGAACTATGAAATGATCATCCATCATCTAACACTTCTTGTGATGCTTGCCACTAGTGCTGCTGTTGCAGCAGGATCCCTCATTGGCAAGGGAAAGGAGGCACACCCTCAACCTATACATGTTGTAGCTTGTGTAGGCATCCTTGGCCACATAATGGAGGTGGTCTTGGTATAGTCCGTCCTCCTAGACCGAGTGCTAAACATGCATGTTCTTGACGGCATTCATGCCAACGTAGAAGGGGTTGATGATGACCGTGGTGAGGTCAACCAGGGAGTTATGCTGCTTCCCGTTGTCGATGATCTTGTATTGCTTCTGGATGTCAAAAAGATTCAGGTAGGAGATGCCCGAAGTATGGAGCACCTTTGCATCGTTGGGGGGTGTTCATCATAGCAAATACATGATCAGGGCTATTGACAAACATGCAGAATTTTGACAAGGCCTCGTGACCATGAAGTAGTGGTAGATGACGACGTGCTGGCGCACACAAAACTAGGCAACGATGGCCTTCTGATCATGCCCGACAAGCTCGTCGGTGTAGTCGGGGTCGAACCCGAGCACCATGTAATTTTCCTCCTTTAGAAACCGCTCGATTGTGACGATGCAGTTGTGCACCCAGTGCGGCTCGTTGGTGTAAACCATCATGAGGTACGTCTTCCGTGGGACTACACGGTGAAATGGTTGGTGAACTGCTTGTAAGCCTTAGGAACAACATTGGAGAAGCCGCTCGAGATGGTGTGAGTATGCACGGTGTCTACGTGGGTTTGGTTCTTAGCATTGCGGGAAGATTGACATGTTGAATTGACACCATGAAAAATGAGCCTTCGGAATTTCCATGTACTCGCCAGTGAATGTGAGTAGGGTTTTGTCATCTCACATGGTTCTACAAGATGAAATGTGGGCACGTGACCGTTATTAGGTAATGGTGGATTGCTATGTAGAAGCATTGCAAACATTTTTAAATATAAACCGTCTTCACACGTCGTCCCGTCCTATTCCCACGCGTCTTATTGGTGCATTTCCCCTAGAGAATTGTAGTCCACGTCTGACCACTGCACATGAGTGTTGGATGACCGTGCGTCGGATCCAAGAGGCTCCAACAGGCTTCATGTTCATCTTTGGAGCTATTTTACACGCATTCTATCAAACTCTGTTGCGCACGGTTGACTATTTGAAATTCCTTTTGACCAATAGCTTCATCTCATCGTTTCACACCACTTTTTAGTTGTATGCTTTCTGTTTAGATAGTCGCAGACGAGTATATATGAATCTGCCTATTGTACTATATTAAGATGTTCATTGATTTTGATATAGCTTACCACTTATGTCAAGTGGTACTATATTAACATGTTCATGTGATTGTTTCAATGACTGTTCTCACTGATCATTGCCAGCCTTAGTGCATGTATGTCATGTCATGTATGTCACTGTTGCTAGCGTCGTTCCTCTCTGGCTCCTTACGGAGGGTCTACTAAACTGATGCCGCCATTGCACACACACTGCACTTGTCCTCTGCGTCCATTGTTTCAATGATCTCCTCCTTGCCCCTTCTCGCGGACTTCCCCTACCACGGCGATACTACCAACAGATAAGTCATGTGCCGTCGATTGAGCTCGTGCACGACTCCGTGCTCGTCATGACAAACACAGAGGCATGACCATCGTCCACACTAATTGTCGCAACACTATCGTGACTTGACATGTCATCTGTAGCTGTTAACTCTTAATCATGTTCGTGTATTAACAAACATAGTGCAGTGCATTGGCTCAGCTAAGGGAGGCCATCAACGGTAGGGAAAAATTGCATTCCTCGTACAGCGAACCTATATGCACACAACCGAACTACACGCATGACATGATTTTTTGCATTTGCTCAACCAAACCCAGTTGAGTCACACATGCAAAGGGGTGAAAAAAAGTGCAGACAACCAAGCACGCCCTAGTCCCTAGATATAGGCTCATGCCATGCATCTGTATTGGATACCAAAAAGATCGTGATCTACTCCTTGAGAAAACATGGAGAAAGAGACCATAAACCAAGAAGTTAGATAGTCCAACCGTAAATATTGGGGTGCTACACGACTCAGACGTAATGAGGGTATGTGGTACTTGGACAGAGCCCGAGCTACAATAAATTGACGAACACACACACACATACAACTGAAAATAGCCTTTCAAATGTTCCATAATATTTTTATTTTGACAAGAATTCAAAGAGAGAAAACTTCGTGCCAGGAACAGAGGATTTTATATGATATCCTGCAGGTTCATATAATAATTACTCAAAATTTATCATTCCTGCTAGGATGGACGTTTGACGTAGGACCAAACCTGAACGTCATGAAAGTGCAACAGTTCATGTGCTCAAGTGGACGTGGGAGCCGGATGACACATTATCTATAAGATTGGCCTATGCTGCACCGTTCGTACGCCGGGAGGTTGCACCAGTAGTGGAATTTACTTGGAAGTCTCGTGTTCCCCCTAACATGCAGGTTCTACAATTGGCTGGCCTTACAAAACCGCTGCTGGACCTCTGGTAGGCTGGCACGCTGTGGGCGGCCGCACCAACTATGTGCCTAGGGCAACCAGCATGGGCTCCTACGGCGCAAGGGTACTGTTAGATTGGTGCACCTCCAAAAACGCGCCATGAAGGCATATATAGGCAACATGCACTCGAGCCTCACTTTGGTGATGTGAGAGCGCAACCCCCTCCATATCCATGCCAGTCTCAAACATCCAACAGGAGGGCATGCCTGGCTAACGACCAGACTGCTTCTTGGTGACCAGTGTGTGCACTTCCTGACCATGTTGAGTGGGCATCTTAACACATAGTATAGCTGTTTCAGTTAGGACATGCTCATAGCGTGGTTGTAACGAACGCGGGCGAAGCTATATTTTGGTTTTCTAGCCTTTTCTATCTTGAATATATGATACGTACATTCGTGTGTATTCTAAAAGAAAAATCATTCCTGCTAGCCCAAGGACCTATTAAAAATATCCTATGAACTTTCAAGTAAATGTACACCACGCATGTTAAAGACGTCATTGTGGGCTTTTGTCACTAAACAACAAACAACACACAGTTTAAGCACGCCAAAACCGCACCTCATGCAAGGAGATGCTCTGTTTCCAATGGTTTTCGGAAATGCCATGGACATCCCCAACAGCCTAAAGATGAAACACAATACCCAGGTGGTTCACTTGTGTCATACACACGCTCTCCTTTTAACATACCACGTGGTCTTATGTCCTTGCGAGTAGGAAGGTTAGAGACTCCTTCATCCAAAATCATGTCGCATACATATGTATGAAAAGCCTATGTAGTGTCACGGATGTCCAGCACCCTGCATATGTATCTCCTCCATTCAAACCTCACTCCAGCACGAGTTCGACAACAACTGGCCGTGGGGATGGGAGGCCTCAAGAATTTTACTCAGCCAGTTCTGTTTACCAGACTTTCTTCGGCCCACTGCTGGCGTTCCTTAATACTGATGCCGTTTGGAAATTGTATGCTGAGAAGCGCTGTGAAGTTGTCAGATTCTCTGCTGGGGAAGACATCGGCCATCTCCTCGTGAGTTGCTTCATGGTTACCATGCCCTAGAGCTACAATCTTTGTAATATCAGCTAGCAATACCAGGACCCTCTCTAAACTCCCACAATTGATGGCACATTACATCAGGCTTCTACAGCAATCTTCACTCGAACGTTTTCATGTTCGTTACTTGTATTTACTTGCTGGCGTTGTAAACTCTCTCTCCTATTAACAAGCACGTACCAGATAGCACCCTCTTGCATGATCTTGAAATGAGACCGTCCCTTTAGAGGGTGGGTCATATGGTCCAAGATGCCCTCCCGCACCACAATGACAGCACCTTGGGCCTCCCTACAGGGGAAGACGTCGGCCATCTCATCATGAGTTGCTTCGTGGTCACCATACCCTAGAGCTACAATATCTGTAGGATGGTCTATTTAGGACTGCATCTAAGGTGCTTGTCAACCGGCTGAAACAAATCCTCCCTGAAGTGATATCGAAGAGTAATCGGCCTTTGTGCCTAACAGTCTCATTACAGTCAATGTCATCACAATATATGAGTAATTACACTATATATTTGTAGAGCAAGAGACGTAAAAATAACTCCCTTTAATTTTGCATGGAAGTTGGATACGCATGTTGGCTTTTCGCCCTCAGGATTGAACACACGATCATCCTGCAGCTCGATACCTCACCGGCGCTTACGCAAACACCGGGACCAGAACACACGCACGCGAACGCAGCAATACAAAGATGGCCAGAGACACGTGTCGTGCCTTATAAATATCTCTTTATTGCTTTTCTTGTTTTTATGATGTACAAAACTCACGCAACGCTGCATATATATATATATATATATATATATATATGCATCAACCTGGCTAGCTAGCAAGCCGACTCCGAACACCAATCCCAGTCCTACTCGTACTCAAACTTACCTAAACTAAGCTCACGGCAACGCTGATCACGAATACTAACCAAACTAACACATACCTGTTTGGATTACTCTAACATTCACCTCCTAATCCAAACACTCGACTCATCGATTTGGAACCAACACATCACCTGGATTACCAGCCCACGCCGTCACATCTTAGCGTGCTACATGCAGACTAAACACATAGCCTCTCATGCAGGAACTCAACTTAACTGGTGCGCATCCATCTTCACGCTGGCCTTCGTCTTCTCGCCAAGACACACTAACGACTCAGACACAAACAAAAACTAAAGACATGACTCTTTTTTTGTTTTTTTCCCGCCCCAGCTTCTTCATCAAAGCAACCCTGGACCGTCATCCACGTCAACTTTAGCTAGTTGCAGAATCTCGTGCTCCTTCTTTGTCTCCTTCCGCGGATCAGGACACTCTCGAGAATAGTGTCCGTAGTCCTGACAATTGTAGCACCGAACTTTAGATTTGCCGAACTTCCGGTACTTCTGCTTATATTTCTCCTTATTGCGCGAGAACATCAACTGCTCCTCTTCTTGGTCGCGTTCCCGTCCTTTCAATGTCAACTCACAGGTCTTTAGCCGCCCGATCACCTCCATCACTGACATCTTCGTCACATCGCCCCACTGCTCGATGGTGCCAACTATCGGTAAAAACTTGTCGGGAACGGCTCGTAGTAATTTCTCCACAACCGCGATGTCCTCCATCTTTGATCCGAGAGCTCGCATCTCATGAACCAGGGAGGTTAGTTTTAACGCAAATTCACCAACCCCTTCTGACGCCTTCATGCTCATCCTCTCGAACTCCCTCCTTAGAGCTTGAACACGTGCCCTCTTGACACGATCATCTTCAGCATGCATCTCCTTGAGCGCTTGCCAAGCTTCCTTTGCCGTCTCTTTCTCCGATATAGACATGAAAACGGCATCAGACACACCTTGGGCTATGACGGCGGAAGCCTCTTGGTCCTTTGTCTCTTCGACCGCGCCTTCACCTTCCACCGCTGCCCAAACTCCACGCGCACGCATGAAGATCTTCATCTTCGCGGCCCACACCCCATAATTTTCACCATCAAGCATGGGGTACTGGATGGTCACACTACCACCACTCGCCTTCGAAGTCGACATGATCCTCTTCTTCGATTTTCCGTCGTCCGTGACACAACTTGACGGCGACGACGACTCCACCATGACGCAACTTGACGGCGAAGCCTCCACACCTTGCTCTAGATACCAATTGTTGGCTTTTCGCTCTCAGGATCAAACACACGATCACCCTGCAACTCGATACCTCACCGGCGCTTACGCAAACACCGAGACCAGAACACACGCACGTGAACGCATCAACACAAAGATGTTCAGAGGCACGTGTCGTGCCTTGTAAATATCTCTTTATTGCTTTTCTCGTTTTTCTGGTGTACAAAACTCACACAACGCTGCATATATATATGCATCAACCTGGCTAGCAAGCCGACTCCAAACACCAATCCCAATCCAACTCGTATTCAAACTTAACTAAACTAAGCTCACGGCAACTCTGATCACGAACACTAACCAAACTAACACATACCAGTTTGGATTACTCTAACAATGCACAAGGCATATGATCGACTCAAATGAAGTTACATGGAGGCGATTATGCTAAAACTTGGTTTGGCCAATAGCTTCATGTAGGCCATGATGCCATGAGTAAGATCAGTTTCCTTCTCATTGTTGTTCAATGGTGTCTTGACTAAGAACTTTACATCGACAAGAGGCATATGGGAGGGGGATCCAGTATCCCCATATCTCTGTCTGCTAGCAGGTGAAGGATTGCCGAGATTGCTTAAGGCTCGAAATTTGGATGGCCAGGTTGAGGGGTATATATATTGCTCCCTCAGCTCCTCAAGTAAACCACTTGTTATTTGTAGACGACTGTGTTCTTTTTAGCTAGGCTTTTATGGCGCACTATTCATATAGCTTCCAATATTAACACTTCATTAAGTATGAACATGTTATTTGGAACGTGACTTAATGGGGTGGAAGCCAACACAATTAAGCAAATTAGGATAGGAGCATGTGCTTTCTTATGGGCTATTTGGAATAGCATGGATGATATGATTTTTAACAATAATAGATTCAACAATTTCTTACAGGTCATGTACAGAGCAACCTCTTTGATCCGTACGTGGTCGTCACTCACGCCTGTGGAGTCCAGGGATCGTTTGGTTATTGGGTGCAACCGGTGGGAGACGGCAGCGCGGGTTATCTTCAAGCGATATGGATGGCGGCACACTAACAGGCTAGGTGTATAGGCATCTTAGTCTGAATTCGATATTGCCCATGCTAGCATGTATTTTTTTCTGGTTTTTTCGAGACTTCATGCTCGTGATGTACCTTGCACAATGATTATACCTTTGCGATTAAATAAAATGGCTGCATGCATCATCATGATGCAGAGACCGGGGGCTTTCCTCCTTTTCAAAAATAATAATTATTACAAGGTATTGCAACACTTGAAGACAAATGATTAATAGCGATAAATCATCTATATATTTTTGTAAGGGATGTCCTGAGACTATCCGAACTTCTGTGAAAAATATTCTAAATGTACAAATGGAAACTCTAAATGAGAAGTATCTGGGCCTCACTTAGGACATTGGTCGATCAAAAAATGGTGCTCTCTCATATCTTAAGAATCAGATTTGGAATAGGGTTCATGGTTGGATAAAAAATCACTTGCAGGCTCAGGGAAAGAAACCCTTATTAAGTCTCTGGTAAGCTTCCGCGAGGTCTTTGCCAACATTTAAGATCGATGGTGCGCAAGTTCTATTGGGGGAGCAAGGGAAAAAGCAGGAAGCTCGCATGGATTTCCTGGGAATCTATGGCAATTCCCAAGTAAAAGGGGGTTTGGGCTTCTGGGATTTCAAGATTTTTAATCTAGTACTCTTGGCCAGACAAGTATGGAGATTACTTACCAATCCGAAATCTCTTAGTGCACGCGTTTTTAAGGCAATGTATTACCCATCAACTGATGTTTTATCTACTAAGTTGGTCTCGAACCCATCACAGGTTTGGAGGGCCACGTGCCCATGTGCGAAGGGCAAGATGTTCACAAGAAGGGCTTGGTGAAAAGAATTGAAGTTGGGGAAGCAACCCTGATTTGGGTTCAGAATTGGCTCCCCAGTCATTTTAATCTTTTGCCAATATGCCCAAGATCTGATCATCCACCGTCATTGGTGGAGCATTTGCTACCACACGCACATGGAATTTAACAGTGGTGCAGGAGCATTTGCTACCCATGGATGCAGAGGTCGTTCGACAGATCCCCATTAGTTGCATAATTATTTGAGTGAATTTCACTTTTTATCCTGGAGTTGTACATTTGTGACATTAATTACCCTTCCGAGTGAAAATTCATCTACAATACCCCTTTGGAAGCTTTGAATCCTCGTTTTCTGATGTGTGTCAATCATGCAAGTGTGAGATGACGCCCGGGGTCTAAATATATGTGGACGATGAGAAGGAATGGAACAAATGGACACAAGAAGTCTGGACATGATCGTCAATGATGCCCTCAGATCTTTACATATTTTTTTATGAATCATTGACGCAACATGCCGATCCTATCTAACATAAACAAGGGAAGTGCAAAACTGGGGAAAAACCATGCTAATCTCTCGAAATAGGCTTTCGCCCCGCTATATGGATATAGCAACCACCAGATACAACATCCCGAACACCGCTGGGGCGGACAGCACAAGCACGCCCAAAAGAAAATACAAGAGAAAATAAGAGAAAAAATGCCAACAACGCCGGATCAACGAAAGCTACGACTCCCCGCGACCGATGTGCCCACCGAAGATAACCACCACGCTCCAAAGTCACCGAATTCTCGTGTACCAAGCACCACCTTCAAAAAGGAATGCGACGATGTCGACGCTGTTGCCCGGACGAATCCTAGGATTTCTCGCGGTACACGGAGGGTGGTGGGGTGAGAGGGTCACCCAACGCCCTTCAAGAAGGATGGTGGCGCCCGCAGGCGTCAACGCGTTGGTGCCGGCAAGATCCGACATGGATTTCTCCCGACCCCTCGCACCCGCCACCCAGGACCAACCTACGGCTCCACCACACCCGCCGCCCACCAACATGCACCAACACAGTCACGAGGAAGCCTCCGTCGTCTCACCACGACCAACGAAGCAAGGCCGGTCGGATCCAAATAAGACACCCGTAAACAAGGACCGACAGTACCGCAGCCACGAGGGAGGGAACAACCTCCACCGGCTTAGGCGGTAGCAGACCGGGCATAGCAGCAGCGGCACACCAGACCAAATGTCCAGCCGAGCCCAGAACGGGCCCGTGAAGCTCCACCGCCACGCTGCAGCAGTCGCGGCACATCAGCCGCCGTCCCTGTCGCGAGGAGCTCGCCAGAGCCACCGGAGGACAACCCACCATGGCCCCCAGCAGCCCCGCCCCGACCCAGATCGGGCCCCTAGGGCCTAGATCTGGGCCAGCCGGGCGCCGTCGGCCGCCGCATGCCAGGGCCATCACTGCCGCCAAGGGGCAGCGCCTCCGCACCGCTGTCGTCCAGATCCGCGCCGGAGCGCCGCCGGCCGAGGGGCTCCGCCGACAGGACCGCTTGCCGGAGCCGGGATCCAGCGACGGGGGAAGAAGGGGGCCGCCACCGCCAAGCTGCAGGGCGCCGCGCGGGCAACGCCCGGCCGCGCCCGCCGGCGGCAGCGGCGAAGGGGAGGGGCGGCGGCGGCTCGCTGGGAGGGGGAGGAGAGGGGAGCCGCCCCGGTCGCCTCGCTCGGGCAAAAAAAAATCTCCAAAATCTGATATTTCGATGGAAATTTCACTAACTGGGGTAATATCTGTCACAAATGTACAACTACAGGGTAAAAAATGGAATTCACTGTAATTATTTACCATGAACAAATAATATGTCGTCCATCACCCGCAAAAATAAATAAATAAGATGATGTCTATGTAAAATTTATTGTAACAACAATTTCTCTAAAATTTGACAACTGATATTAATCACGCACAAAATGTAGATCTCATCAAGTATTAATGACCCATATTTGTCAAGCACAAAGTCAATCCTGAAAAAACCAATCGCTTCACTCTGCCCAGCTTTCCTGCTTGCGGTTTTTTTTTTAGAGTTGCTGCTTGTCGTTGCTGATGCTTGCTCTTGCTGCTTGACATCCGGTATGCTCCCTGCTTGCTGCTGCTGCCACCAGTAGCGTAGCCAGACCAGTGTGTCGGGGTGGTACAATAATATAAATATTTACATACATTTATTTATTTTCAAAGAAATATATTTTTAACTACACTATATACATGCTTTGGGGAAATTACAGGGTGGTCCATGGACCACCCTGTCCACCCCCTAGCTACGTCACTGGCTGCTGCTCCGTGCTATTGTCCCTCCGTCGCCACCAAAATATTTAGAGAGACGAGCCGACCACCACGCGATCTGTCACTACACTTTCCTGCTCGACATCGTCTTACTCGAACCAGCGCAGTGCCTTTCTAAATATGCCATAGTTTTCTTACAAGAAATTACAGAAAGAAAACTTGAATCTTCAATGATTACTACTTTATGTCCTTATATTTTACCCATGTAATCTATGATCACTGTTTTAAAGAAAATAATTAAGTAGCCCACCAATTAGCTAGGTTAGCTAAGGTTTCTCCTCCTGAATTATGGATGGATTCGGCTCCTAGTGCGATCATTCCATTCTTTGTATTTGACGCTACTATCCTAACACCTGAATAAAAGAGGGAGTTTATTATAAAAACAAAAATCTAAATAGAGAAAACTCCGTGCCAAAAACAAGCAATATATATATGAGATCATGCATATTGATATTAGAATTAGTCAAAAAATCATCATTCCCGCTAGCTGAAGGACGTACCCAAATATATCATATCAATTTTCTAGTAAATGGTGTGATTTCTTTTGAAAAATGTACATCAGGCATGTTAATGACACGAGAAAACATCATATGGCGCCTGTGTGCTTGTATATTAAATAGCACACCACACACAATTTAAGCACGCAGAAGCACAATTCATGCAAGGAAATGTTCTGTTTCCAATGCTTTTCTAAAATGTCATGCCCATGTGGTGCCCTGATGACATATACACGCTCTTCTTTTACTCCGAGCATGCGGTCTTATGTCCTCGTGAATAGGAAGGAGAGAGGCTCCTCCATCCAAAGTCAAGAAAAAGGCTTATCCCCAATATCATTATTAGTGACGCACCATGATGATGAGCAGTGGCGCACCAGAATCAGATGCGTCATTGCTATGTTTTTACTAATGACGCACCACATAAACAGTGCGCCATTGCTATTTTTTGGTCCACCCCCCACCAGACATAGCAATGGCGCACCACACCTAGGTGCGCCACTGCTATGCTACATAGTAGTGGCGCACCTAGGTGTGGTGCGCCATTACTAAGGTCACACACACACAAACATACCCCGGGATCGCCTTTTAGGTTTTTTAAAAAATAAAAGAAAATGATAAAAGATTCAAAAAAATTCAAAAAAATATATGCCCATGTGTTATGTGTTCTAGTTGTTAGGAAAATTAACAAATATGAATTTTGAATTTTTTTGCAAAAGGCCGCCGTGTTTCGGTAAAATGGCCGTAACTTTTGCATACGACCTCCGAAGAAAAAGTTTTTTATATGAAAAATCATCTACTTGAAAAGTTACATTTGAATTCAACAGGGAAAAAAAGTTATGATGCTTTTAAGATATGGAGGCAAAAAAATTCGAAAAAAATGTAAAAAATAAATACATAGTAATGGCTAACCACGCCTAGGTGCGCCACTATTATGTAGCATAGCAATGGCGCACCTTATGATAATGCACCACTACTATTTTCCCGCCTTCACAATTCAAAACAAGTTCAAAAAAAAAATGAGCAATGGCGCATCAGTAAATAGTGGGCCACTACTATTTTCCCGCCTTCACAATTCAAAAAAATAGCAATGGTGCACCAGTGCAAGGTGCGCCACTGCTAAGTTGGGTTAAAAGGGCCGGCCAGCCACTTACACCTTCATTCTTCTCCTCCTCTCCTCCACTCCATCTCCTCCTCTCATCCTCTCCTCCACTCCATCTCCTCCTCTCCTCCACTCCATCTCCTCCTCTCCGGCGACCTCCTCCTCCTCACGGTGCTCCTCCTCCGGTGACCTCCTCCTCCGGCGACCTCCTCCTCCCTCCTCTCCTCCTCACGGTGCTCCTCCTCCGGCGACCTCCTCCTCCCTCCTCTCCTCCTCACGGTGCTCCTCCTCCCTCCTATCTTCCTCATGGTGCTCCTCCTTCCTCTCCTGCTCACGGTCCTCCTCTTCCTCTTCGGCGACCTCCTCCTCCCTCCTCTCCTGATCCTCACGGTCTCTCCTCCCTCCTCTCCTCCTCACGGTCTCTCCTCCCTCCTCCTCTACTTCCGGCCACGTGTGGAGCTGCCCCGGCACAAAGAACGTACCAGATCCAGGTCGAGAATGAAATTTGAAAAAAAATTCAAGCAACAAAAAAGAGCAAAAAAACAAGCCAAAAAAATGAGCCAGATCTAAATCCAGATCCAAATTCAAAATTCAAAAATAGCAATGGCGCACGGTGGGGGTTAGACGGTGCACCACTACTATTTTCCCGCCTTCAAAATTCAAAAAAAATCAAAAAACAATTACCAGTGGCGCACCAGAGGTGCGCCATTGCTATTTGTTACTAGTAATGGCGCACTACAAGGTATGCCACTGTTACCTGCAATACTAATGACGCACCAGAGATGCGCCATTAGTATTTGTTACTAGTGGCGTGGTAATAGTGGCGCACCTATAATGCGCCATTAATAGCAAAAAGTGATGCATCTTCATATATTTCTGAAGAATCAATGTAGGAGTATGTCTGAAAGGATCGATATGGTTGGCTAGAGGGGGGGGGGGTGAATAGACAGCGACCACTTTTTAATTAATCTTAGCAAGTTAAGGTAAACAACATACGGGTTCACAAATAATACGACAATGAGGTGAACCCTAAAGAAGCTAACAACGAGAGCTATTAAGACAAGTAAGATATAGTCACAAGCATAAGCAAATACAAAGTAAAGGATAGAGATAACCACAAGTGGAACCTACGGAGACGAGGATGTGTTACCGAAGTTCCTTCCCTTTGACAGGAAGTACGTCTCCGTTGGAGCGGTGTGGAGGCACAATGCTCCCCAAGAAGCCACTAAGGCCACCGTATTCTCCTCACGCCCTCGCACGATGCAAGGTACCGTGATTCCACTATAGGTGCCCTTGAAGGCGGCGACCGAACCTTTACAAACAAGGTTGGGGCAACTCCACACAAAGCTTGGAGGCTCCCAACTAGACCACGGAGCTTCACCACAATGGAATATGGCTTCGAGGTGACCTCAACCGTCTAGGATGCTCAAACACCCAAGAGTAACAAGATCCGCAAGGGATTGATGGGGGAATCAACTTTTCTCTTGGTGGAAGTGTGGATCTAGGCCTTCTCAACCAATCCCTAAAGAATCAACAAGTTTGATTAGCTAGGGAGAGAGATCAAACACTTTTGAGCTTGGGGCGCAACAATGGAGCTTAGAGAGGTAAGAGATGAGGTTCCTCAGCTAGAAGAACCCTTTATATAGTGTGTGTGTGGGGGGGAAATCAGACCGTTTTCCCACTCTCTGCCCGAGCTCCAGCGGTACTACCGCTGGCTGCAGCGGTACTACCGCTGGCACTCCAGCGCTACTACCGCTGACCAGGGGCGGTACTACCGCCGCTTGGCGGTACTACCGCTAACCCCAGTGGTACTACCGCTGGGCCCTTGGTAGTGCAAAAGCACTACTACCGCCAAGAAAGTCTTCGCAAAAAGGTCCGTCCACGAACAACCGCTAGGCAAGCGGTACTAAGCTCCTGGAGCGGTACTACCGCTGACCAGGGGTGGTACTACCGCCAGCTAGCGGTACTACCGCTGGCTGCAGCGGTACTACTGCTAGCAGTCCAGCGGTACTACCGCTAGGGCGAGCGGTACTACCGCTGGGGACCATTTTGCAAAGAGACAAGAAACAAAGTGACGGGGGCCGCACCAAAGACGAAGGTAGGGGAGAATATGTGAAGTGTGCGCGTGCAAAGATAGATTCCACCCAAACCTTTCCACTGCGGATCCCCTCTTAATAGTATGGCTTTCCTATGACTCAAATAAAGAGAATCGTAGAGAGCGCCGTGCTTCCGTTCCATGAATGAGGAGACGAGTCGTCTTGTGCCGTTGACGTGTGTTATCTGAAACCTTAACACACGGTTAGTCCTTTACGGTACTGTCATCAATCACCAAAATTACTTAGGCATAAACTATGCCCCAACAATCTCCCCCTTTTTGGTGGATTGATGACAATACCGGATTTGCACAGAGAATAATATGAGAACAAAAAGATAGAGATATATGACAATACGGGGCATATGACTCACAACATATGATGGAAATAAATCTCTCATAAGTTCATGTCTCACAAATGATAGCAAACTAGAAGCAAACCAAGTTCGAAGCAAACCACACGAAAGAAAGCAAAGCAAAGCAAAGTTCGACTATGAAAGCAAATCCAGCTCCTAGACTCTCTCCTCCTTTGGCACAAGACACAAAAAAGGGGCACACCTAATGCCACAGGTAGCTACTCCTCATCCTCAGCATCACCAGACTCGTCGGTACCCTCCTGATCGTCCTGCTCCTCCTCTTCCGCCTCATCGCCAGACCACCGGTATCCTTGAGCCTGCATCCAAGTAGCCTCTGGAGTGATGTCGTCCTATGATCCGCTGGAGATGTCCACATCAAGAGTCCTGAGAACACGCTTGTGCCTCTGGCGGCTCTCCTTCTGAGCCACGTGCGTCTGGTACTGACCCTTAGCCTGCATACAGAATAGAGTCTTCATCTTATCCTGCAGTTTGATGGCCCAAGATGGCATGGCATAAGAGCGGGACTGAGAGGCGGTTCCTCTGTCAGTAGCAGTCTCTGTGTCAGTATCCATGTGCTGAGAGGAAGTTGATGGGTTGGCCCATTTCTCCTTGACGCGAAGCTTGATCGGGTCGTGCACAATGTAGTCAGACTGAGCGTAGAGCACCTCCTCCGGAAAAGCCTCTTGCCACTTATGACGAATATATGCGAACAGATAGGGCCCGTAGATGGGAACCTTACGCATGATGATGCAGTTCCAGAGCTCCGTGAACATCACATCAGAAATATCCAGAGGGGCAGACTCCTTAGACATAGCCTCCTCACAAAGCAGCAGCATCTCAGCCAAGGAACCACGAACCTCGTCGAAGTTACCAATGCGAGGGAAGAGGGTGTTGCGAAGGATCCGATGCATGATGTCCAGATGCTTGGGGAGCACACCCTTCCTCACATAGAGTTTCTGCAGTCTGTCCTTTGCGGGGGGCCTATCGGTGGGGGCTGCAACATGAGGACGCAACCCAAGTGGAGTGTCAGCTCCCTGGAAGTCAATGTTGAGGAATTGCATGAATTCACGCCAGCTACCGGTCATCTTCTGAGTCCCAGTCATCCACACCATAGAGCGCTCTTCATCAGGAGAGAAGTGGACCGTGACATAGAACTGAGCAACAACAGTGGGGTCAAAATCTGTCTTGTAAGTGATGATGTCCTTGATGCCCAATTTGTCAATCAGAGAGAGGGCATCACCAAAATAGTCCAGCTTCCGCTGAAGATGAGCTAGGTCAATCCACTGAACGGAGACATAGTTTTTCTTGAAATGCGCGACAACATCACGGTAGATCCTGCACTGATCCTTTGCCCAGACATGGTCAACATCCTTGATCACAGCCCTCTCGTTGAGATAATGGTGCTGAGTGCGAAACCGCAGAAAGTCCTTGGGGGGCATTGTTCGGACATTGATCCTCTTGTCCTTGCTTGCGGTCTTCTTGAAGGACTGCCTTCTGGGTTGTAGACCTGAGGTGGCAGACCCCTCGGGAGCCTCTGGGTTGCGAAACTGCTTTGACTGCGTGTCCCGTGGGGGTTCGAACGGCGAGAACTACCTGTGACACAAAGCACACAGCAAAAATAAGCGACAAAAAGAGTCAAGGCAATGAACTAGAAAAAGCAGAAAAATAAACACTCATTGCCAAGCACATGAAAAGAATGCACAGTGAATCCTCCTGGCAGTAGTACCGCTACCCCTGGCGGTAGTACCGCTGGGGTGCTGGCGGTAGTACCGCTACCCCTGGCGGTAGTACCGCTGGGGTTTGACTTTCAGATCTGATAGATAAAAATAGACCTCATGCATAGGGCTACACGAATTTTACGAGGGCATGGGCTGTATATGAACACTAAGAACTCCACCCCAGCCCTACTCACATGAGGATCACAAGTATCACCGAAATAAGTACATGCCTAGGCAAGAGAGAGCAAGTTTTAGATCTAATCCAAACATAGTTCAAGTGCTAGATCTAAAACAAGTAAATCCTAGGGCATGGCAACATAATCAACAACGATTCATAGGACCTACACTCCCCTCAAATATCTCCTTCATGCCATCCAAGAACAAGGCACAAGATCAAAGACATGGATCCAATCCCCAATGCTCCTAACCCTAGAACAAGAACATCAACCAAATAGAAGAAGGGGATGAGCTTTACCGGGATTCATGGCCCTTGGAGGAGGAAGGAGAGGTGGAGCAACCCTTCCAATCCAACGGAGAGAAAGAGCTCCACGGAACGAGATCCAAACAGGGAGATTTCGGGCTAGGGAGGGAGGAGCCATGAGAAAGAAGAAACAGGCTGAGAAAAACGGGCTCCCCCTCCTTTATATAGCCCAAGGGGTACGGGCCAGCGGTAGTACCGCTGAGGACCTAGCGGTAGTACTGCTGTCTGGCGGTAGTACCGCTGGATGCAGCGGTAGTACCGCTGGGGTCTTGGCGGTAGTACCGCTCCCCCTGGCGGTAGTACCGCTCCCCCTTGAGACATCCCTAAAAATTTCCTAGCCGGTCGTGTTAGATTGGGATCCTGGCGGTAGTACCTCTATCCCTGGCGGTAGTACCGCTGGGGTCCTGGCGGTAGTACCGCTACCCCTGGCGGTAGTACCGCTGGGGTCCTGGCGGTAGTACCGCTACCCTGGCGGTAGTACCGCTGCAAATGTCACAACACGGCCTAGGATAAGAGAAGAACTTGGGCAAATGACAAGTAAGTAAAAACGAGATAGCACCTAGAAAAATGTACTGACTTGTCATTGTATATCCTTTCTTTTATACAAAAGAAATGGGCAGTGGCCGAGGCCACCTATGTTTGAGACAATGGTATGACACCGCGAAGAATTATCCTTGGGTTCATGACCAATGCTCGTCTTTGAAGCACAAGTGCCATTTGACAATGGCTAAAGTGAAATACTAGATTGATTTATGCATAATGGGGGGAGGGAAAGTTCATTAAGAGAACAACACTCCCCCTATGTCCATGCCTACATCTAGACCAAGATGGAATGCAAAGTGAGGTGCAATATGCCTAGTTTCAATCCACATTACTTGAATCAATGATATTTAGCTCATGCCTTAACTCCCGGAACCTTGCTTCATCTAGAGGCTTAGTGAAAATATCTGCAAATTGCTCTTCAGTGTGGATGAAGTGAACCTCAATATCACCTAGCTTGATATGTTCACGAATGAAGTGATGACGAATATCAATATGTTTGGTTTTGCTATGTTGCACTGGGTTGAGGGAAATCTTGATAGCGCTTTGATTGTCACATAGAAGAGGCACTTTGTCACAAGTGACACCATAATCCTTTAAAGTCTGCCTCATCCATAGCAATTATGCACAACAACTTGCAGCTGCCACATACTCAGCTTCGGTGGATGATAAGGAGACGCAATTCTGCTCCTTTGAAGACCAACTTACCAAAGAGAGACCAAGGAATTGGCATCCTCCAGACGTTGACTTCCTCTCCACACAATCTCCTGCCCAATCTGAGTCAGAATAGCCAACTAGATTGAAGTTTGCTCCTTTGGGATACCAGAGGCCAAAGTTTGGGGTATGAGCCAAATATCGAAAGATTCGCTTAACAACCATGTAATGACTTTCTTTTGGTGCGGATTGAAACCGTGCACATATCCCTACACTCAACATAATATCCGGTCTGGATGCACAAAGGTAAAGAAGGGATCCAATCATGGAGCGGTATACCTTTTGATCCACTGCTTTACCATTGGGATCACTGTCAAGCTTGCATCTTGTTGGCATGGGGAACTTGACCGGTTTGACATCTTCGAGCTCGAACCATTTGAGCATGTCTTGAGTGTACTTGGCTTGTTTGATGAATGTCCCTTCTAGACCTTGTTTAATCTCGAACCCGAGGAAGAACTTCAACTCTCCCATCATGGACATCTCAAACTTCTCAGTCATTAGTGCAGCAAATTCTTCATTGAATGAAATGTTAGGAGAGCCAAAGATAATATCATCAACATATAGTTGGCATATGAACAAATCCCCTTTAACCCTCTTAGTAAAAAGAGTGGGATCTATCTTCCCAATTTCAAACCCACGATCTTGTAACAACTCAGTAAGATACTCATACCACGCGCGTGGGGCTTGTTTAAGGCCATAGAGTGCCTTATTAAGTTTGTACACATGATTGGGGAGCTTGGGATGTTCGAATCCCGAGGGTTGTTTGACATAGACCAAATCATTCAAAGGACCATTAAGAAAGGCGCTTTTCACATCCATTTGCTGTAATTTGAAGTTATGGTGAGAAGCAAATGCAAGTAACATGCGAATAGATTCTAGACGAGCAACAGGGGCAAAGGTTTCACCGTAGTCGATACCCTCGACTTGGGAGTAGCCTTGAGCCACCAATCTTGCCTTGTTTCAATCACAATTCCATTGGCATCTTGCTTGTTCTTGAATATCCATTTGGTCCCGATGACATTATGTTCCTCTGTTGGCCGAGGCACTAAATCCCAGACTTGGTTGCGCTTGAAGTTGTTCAGTTCTTCGTGCATGGCCATAAGCCAATCCTCATCATCGAGCGCTTCCTGTACCTGTTGAGGTTCACAATACGAGACAAACACGTGATGCTCACAATAATTCCAAAGCTGTTGACGGGTGGATACTCCCCTTTTTAAACTGCCAAGTACATTCTTCATAAGATGTGACCTGACTCTCAGCTTGTTCGCATTCTTGGCTGCTCGACGCTCCAAGAGTTCTTCATTGGATAACGGGGGAGCATCGACTTGTTTCCTTTGCTTTCCCTTGCGTCTTGAGCCGGTTGTTGGAGCTCCAGAGGGGAATTGTGAGACAGTCTCCTGATCATCTTGTCCTTCGACTTGAGCAGGTTCACTAGTTTGTTCTTGTATTAGTGGTTGCTCTTGATCTTGATCTTGTGCTTCTACTTGGTCTGGATCTCGGGGTTGCACTTGATATTGATCATGAGCAGGTTCGAAGTCTTGGGGTAGTGCTTGAATATCATGGGACACATCACCATTGTTGGGCAATTGATCTTGACCTTGAGCTTGTTCAACTTGTTGAGAGTCTTCTCTTTGTTCATCGGAAGCGTGTGGGGCTTGTGGGGGTGATGGCTCCACGTGAGTAGAGCATTGTCCTTCTCCTTCGGCCACAAGGGGTTCCTCAATGGGGAGTATTTGACCAATCCCCATTCTTCTTATGGCTTGGGGAGGAATTTCATCACCTACATCACAAAGACCACTTTGCTCCACTTGGGAGCGATTATTTTCATCAAACTCTACGTTACACGTCTCCTCAATTAGTCCGGTGGACTTGTTGAGGACACGGTAAGCATGAGAGTTTGTAGCATAACCAACAAAGATACCCTCATGTGCTCTAGAATCAAATTTAGCTAACCGTGCTCCTTTCTTGAGAATGAAACACTTACAACCGAATACCCGGAAGTACTTGAGATTGGGTTTGTTTCCAGTTAGGATCTCATACGGAGTCTTGTTCAAGCCTTTGCGGATGTAGAGCCGATTGGATGCATGACATGTTGTGTTGATGGCCTCTGCCCAGAAGTTATATGGAGATTTGAATTCTGCCATCATTGTCCTTGCAGCGTCTATCAAGGTCCGGTTCTTCCTTTCTGCCACGCCGTTTTGCTGAGGGGTATATGGTGCAGAATATTGGTGCTTTATTCCCTCATCACCTAGAAACTCATCTAAGGTGTAGTTCTTGAACTCTGTGCCGTTGTCACTCCTAATCATCAAGATCTTTGCTTCATGTTGACGTTGCGCTTCATTAGCAAAGTTGATGACCGTTTGTTGAGTTTCACTCTTCTTTTTAAAGAAGTATACCCAGGTATATCTTGAGTAGTCGTCAACAATCACTAAGCAATACTTTCTGCCTCCAAGACTATCAAATGATGGAGGACCAAACAGATCCATATGGAGAAGTGCCAATGGCCTCTTAGTGTAGATAAGAGTCGTTGGACGATGAGCAGTTTCATGAATCTTTCCTTCAATGCAGGCACTGCAAACACGATCTTTAGCAAAGCTCACATTTGTTAGTCCACGAACATGGTCCCCTGTCAGAAGTCTTTGCAAAGATCTCATATTGACATGAGCTAAACGGCGATGCCAAAGCCAGCCCACGTCAACTTTATCCATTAAACATGTCGCAGTCTTAGTGGGTCGCTTTGAGAAGTTCACCACATAAAGACCATTTTCGACATGTCCAACATAGGCTACTTTAAGAGTGTTGCTCCTCAGGAGGACCACAGAGTCAATATTAAAGAATGTGGAAAAACCCATAATTGCAAGTTGACGAACCGAAAGTAAATTGTAGGCAAGTGACTCAACAAGCATGACCTTCTCAATAGATAAATCTTGAGAGACGACCACCTTACCAAATCCTAATACCTTTGAAGAGGATGCATCGGCGAATTGGACATGGGTGGGCATAGATGGAGAAGGATGCACATCCACCACTAAGTCCTTGCTTCCGGTCATATGATTTGTTGCTCCACTATCGAGCAACCATGACACCCCACCGGAAGCAAACTCCTGCAATAGATCAAGGCTTGGTTTTAGGTACCCATTTTTTAATGGGTCCTTTCATGTTAGAGACAAGGGTCTTAGGAACCCAGATATCCCATTCAATATCCTCATCGTAGGAACCAACAAATCTGGCATAAACATGCCCATCACTAGCACAACACAAAATAAGAAGAATTGAGTTTGCCGGTTGTGTTAGTAGGAACGGTTTTGCCCTTCTTGGGGTTCCCATAGTCCACCTTGTTCCTGTTCACCTTCTGAGTCCCCTCACCCTCTTTGACAAAGATGTCCATGAGGGTGAGAGATCGTTTGTTCTTGTTCTTCCTTTTACCTTTTGACTTGGAGGTAAGTCCAAGTCCTTCCTTTCCTACAACACCCTTTTGAGTGCTCAAGAGATCGTTCAGACTCTTCTCACCTTGTATGCATGCCACAAGGCCCTTCTCAAGTTTCTCCTTTAACTTGGCATTTTCCTCCACAAGATGTACATGCTCACAACAGGGGTTAGTTGCACAAGCATTATCAATTAACACAAAGGGAGGACAAGTAGAGATCTCCTTGGTAAGCTTTGCTTGGAGTTGATCATGAGACTCTTTCAAAGAGAAATGAGCACCTTTCAAGGCTTTGTGGGCCTTGTCAAGTATGTCAAACTCCTCTTTGAGTCTGTCATGGCCAACCTCAAGAGCATACTTTTCAGATTTAAGCATACGAGTAAGAACAACATCATGATCTAGTTTCTTTTGCATTTTAGCGCAGTCATCGTTATATGACTCCTCAAGAGCCAAACGAAGAGTGCGCTCCTCTTCTAGAGCACTAGATAATTCGGCAATTTCATCGGCATAGTCACGACGATGTCCCTGAAGCTCGGAGATGGTCTCCTCATGAGACTCAATGAGGTCAGTGGCCTCCCCCAGTTGTTCCAAGAGAGCAACAAAGTGCTTCTTGGGTTCTCCCTTAATAGTGCACAGAAACTTATCAAGATCATGCTCATTAAGTTCCCCAACATCACTATCTTCAACACAATTTAACAATGAAGGAGCAGAAGCAATGTTGGTCTTAATGATGGGAGTTACCTGATTGATACCTTTTGCCATGAGGCACTTGGTGATGTGGTTCTCGTTGGGGGCGTTGAAGAGAGACACCTTCTGGGAAGGGGCAGTGGCAATAGCAACAGTTGTCGTTGCCACTGTATCATCATCATCACCATCATCATCGGAAGGATACTCTTCCATGGCCACCATCCCTTTTGGGTGAGGTTTCTTCACAAAGTTGTTCTTGATTGGACATGACTTGGTTTTGTCTTTGCGAATGAGCTTGCCGCCGTTGTCTTCCCTTTTTTCATAGGGACATTCGGCCACGAAGTGACTCACGTTACCACAGTTATAACATGTCCTTACTCGTTGTTTGGGTTTGAATCCACTCGAGTTGTTCTTGGTTAAGGTGGGTCTTGAGTTCCTCTTGTTGCCCCAGAATTGCCTTGATGCAAGAGCCATGTGCTCATGATAGGCATACTTTGTGTCTTCAGGGCAGCTCTCCTCTTCCTCATCTTCTTCTTCTTCTTCAAGCATTGCTTTTGCTTTCAATGCAAGGTTGGGTGAAGTTGTCTTTGATCGAACACGAGCAAGTGCATTGTCGGCTGTTTCGTTCATGATTGACATTGCGATGAACTCATCCAACACCTCACTGGAAGACAAGGAGTGGAAGTCTGGCCGCTGACGAATGACAGATGACATGGCTTTGTTGAAAGGCATGATGGCTTTGAGGAACTTGGGCTTGACCCATGTATCATCCACATCCTTGCTCCCATGATCCTTGAGCGCCACAGCAATAGCAGTCACCCTCCGATAGAGATCACGAGGGTCTTCGTCTTCCTTCATCACAAACTCATCGGCCTTATCAAGTATCACTTCATAGTTGGATCGTTGAATGCTTGAGCTTCCCTTGTACAACACCATAATATGCTCCCAACAATCCTTGGCCAACGTGAAGGGACGCAAGTGGGAAAGATCTTCAGGTCGCACTACAGACTGGAGAATAAACAACGCAGAGTGATTGTATTGATTGTCTGCATCTTCTCTTGGAGTGAGGTTGCTTGGGTCATGGGGATAATATCCTTGCTCGATGATTCTCCACAAGTTTGTTGAGCTGTGATTCAAATGAGACTTAATAGAAAATACCCAGTTAGCAAAGTCACCTTTCACAAGCTTAGGAGGAGGACCAACAGGATTAAGACGAGGTGCGGGAACGGGTCCTCCATAGACCATGGGGGGTGGTACTGAGGCATATGTTCCAGTCCCATCCTTTTCGTGAGATGAAGAAGGTCGCATACCTTTAGCCGCTTCCTTAGAGGAGTTGGCCTCCGAATCGGTAATGGTGGGTTTAACCACTATAGCCGGTTCGGGTGAACTTTTAAGTCCCTCAATTAACTCTTTAAGCATGGTCTTGACTTCGTTCGTCAAGGACGTCTTGAGGGCGGCCATAGCCGTATTCAAGTTTTCCCTTGTGACCGAAGTCAAGTCCATGGCCTCGGGTTGCCCATGGTTAATTCCCTCTTCGCCTTCCATACTCTTCGGGTGGTTAAACCCTTAATAAAGAGACGTGGCTCTGATACCAATTGAAAGGATCGATATGGTTGGCTAGAGGGGGGTGAATAGACAACGACCACTTTTTAATTAATCTTAGCAAGTTAAGGTAAACAACATACGGGTTCACAAATAATACGACAATGAGGTGAACCCTAAAGAAGCTAACAACGAGAGCTATTAAGACAAGTAAGATATAGTCACAAGCATAAGCAAATACAAAGTAAAGGATAGAGATAACCACAAGTGGAACCGATGGAGACGAGGATGTGTTACCGAAGTTCCTTCCCTTTGACAAGAAGTACGTCTCCGTTGGAGCGGTGTGGAGGCACAATGCTCCCCAAGAAGCCACTAAGGCCACCGTATTCTCCTCACGCCCTCGCATGATGCAAGGTACCGTGATTCCACTATAGGTGCCCTTGAAGGCGGCGACCGAACCTTTACAAACAAGGTTGGGGCAACTCCACACAAAGCTTGGAGGCTCCCAACTAGACCACGAAGCTTCACCACAATGGAATATGGCTTCGAGGTGACCTCAACCGTCTAGGATGCTCAAACACCCAAGAGTAACAAGATCCGCAAGGGATTGATGGGGGAATCAACTTTTCTCTTGGTGGAAGTGTGGATCTAGGCCTTCTCAACCAATCCCTAAAGAATCAACAAGTTTGATTGGCTAGGGAGAGAGATCGGGCACTTTTAAGCTTGGGGCGCAACAATGGAGCTTAGAGAGGTAAGAGATGAGGTTCCTCAGCTAGAAGAACCCTTTATATAGTGGGGGGGGGGGAATCAGACCGTTTTCCCACTCTCTGGCCGAGCTCCAGCGGTACTACCGCTGGCTGCAGCGGTACTACCGCTGGCACTCCAGCGGTACTACCGCTGACCAGGGGCGGTACTACCGCCGCCTGGCGGTACTACCGCTGGATGCAGCGGTACTACCGCTGACCCCAGCGGTACTACCGCTCGGCCCTTGGTAGTGCAAAAGCACTACTACCGCCAAGAAAGTCCTCGCAAAAAGGTCCGTCCACGAACAACCGCTAGGCAAGCGGTACTAAGCTCCTGGAGCGGTACTACCACTGACCAGGGGCGGTACTACCGCTGGCTGCAGCGGTACTACCGCTAGCAGTCCAGCGGTACTACCGCTGGGGACCATTTTGCAAAGAGACAAGAAACAAAGTGGCGGGGGCCGCACCAAAGACGAAGGTAGGGGAGAATATGTGAAGTGTGCGCGTGCAACGATAGATTCCACCCAAACCTTTCCACTGCGGATCCCCTCTTAATAGTACAGCTTTCCTATGACTCAAATAAAGAGAATCGTAGAGAGCGTCGTGCTTCCGTTGCATGAATGAGGAGACGAGTCGTCTTGTGCCGTTGACGTGTGTTATCTGAAACCTTAACACACGCGGTTAGTCCTTTACGGTACTGTCATCAATCACCAAAATTACTTAGGCATAAACTATGCCCCAACAATGTCCTTTATACAAACTCCACCCCTGGACTTTAGGTGATAACCATAGTCAGAGGAATGGGATGCTTCAGGAATTGTACTAGTCCGGTTCTGCTTACAAGTGTTCAGCAATAGGATGTTTGTCTTCCACAATTAATGCTCATGCTTTTCGAAAACTATATGGTCTGTGAAGTGTTGGGAAGCCTTTAGAAGGCCGTCCCTCAGCAGGCGTTCCCGAGGACGGGTTGTATGGCCCAAGATGCCCTTCCTCACTACAACACAACACCTTGGGTTTCTCTCTAGGGGAAGACGTTGGTTGTCACGTAGCGAAGCACCTATTTGGGAGGAGCTATTTATCGCATAAACGATTGAAGAAGGATCAACTGCTGAAGCATTCGACTAATCGGGCCGGCCCACTAGCGTGTAGAGAAATAGAAAAAGTAGAAGAAAACGAGGACGAAAGGTGATTTGAACCTGGGTTATCTCGATAACGCAAAGTGTTTGACAGGAGGTTTTTTATTTCTCCGAATTTTTTTGTATCTTTTATTTTCCCTTCATTTTCTTTTCATTCAATCTTGCACTTTGTTTCTTTATTTTTTGTTTTCTTGTATTTTGTTTCTTTTCCTTATTTGTTTCTTCTCCCTTTCTTTTCTTACGTTCGTTTTCGTTATCACTCTACATTTTCGTATATGTCAACAACATATTTTAGTAAGTGATCAACATTTTTTGTGTACATGTTCAACATTGTCCGAGCGCTTATTCAATATTTTACAAATACTTTTTTAATATTTTAATACTTGTTAAACATTTTTCAAATACATGTTCAATATTTCTCAAATACTCGTTCAACATTTTTCAACACTTATTCAACATTTTCAAACAATTTTTCAACATTTTTAATAGTTATTAAACATCTTCAAAAACTTGTTTAACATTTTTAATAGTTATTCAACATTTTCAAATACTTGTTGACCATGTTATTTATACAGGATCAACATTTTTTCAAATACTTTCTCAACATTATTCAAATAATTTTTCAACATTTTTAAAATACTTGGTCAATATTTTTTTTCAAATATTTTTCCAACATTATTTTTTCATATACGTGACTACATTTTTATATACATTATCAACTTTTTTCAAATACCTATTAAACATTATTGAAATACTTGTTTAATATGTTTCAAAAAATAGTTCAAAAACTTTCAAATGTTTCAGTTGGGTGTTTCTTAAATATATACATTTTGGAATATTTATAGTATAAACAAAATGAAAAGGAGCAAAAAAGGTACACAATTTAAAAAAAGAAGGAAAGAAGGAGACTGTGGCCTCCCATGCTGATGTGCCCATTAATGGATCCGGCGCCTCCAGCGTCGCTGGCATGAGCCGGCCACTAACGCGCTGCACACTTTTTCTGTTTTATTAATCTTTTTTTTTCTGTTGATCCAGTAGAAGAAACCTCCTAGATTTTCTATTTGTTAAGAAAATAAAATCTGAAATTAAAAAAGGTTTACAGATTAAAAATAGGTTCATCCATATTTAAAAAAGTTCATATATTATAAACAGGTTCATTAATGTTTTAAAAAGGTTATCAAATTTGAAAAAGTTCGTTGAAATTATTTTCTATCCAATTTTAGAAAAGTTCATTAAATTTAAAAAAATCATAGAAATTCAAGACAAATTTAAGTGTTTTTAAGAACACTTAATTGATCTAAAAAATGTCCATAAATCTTAAACAAATCATGAATTTTGATAAAAAATCATCCATTCTCAAACAGATGTTCATTTAATTTGAAAAACGTTCATTTATATTCATCAATTCTCAGAGAAAAGTTCATGGTTCTTAAAATATTCGTTGAAATTTTAAAAAAGTTAATCAATATTTAGAAAAGTTCCTAAAATTTCCAAAAAAAGAAATTTGTCCACCGGCTCCATAGATTGGCCGGCCCATTTACGAACAGCCACAGGAGTTAATTAAAAAAAATGCACGTTAGATGGCGCGTATGGCGCCAAATACTCCCTCCATTCCTAAATATATGTAGTTTTAGAGATTTTATTAGGAGCTACATACGGCGTAAAATTAGTGAATCTTATTCTAAAAGATGTCTATATACATTCGTATGTAGTATCCTAATGAATCCTCTAAAAAGACTTATATTTAGGAACGGAGGAAGTAGAAAATAGTGGGCTCGGACCTATTTGACACATTGTGCGGCAAAAAGACGCCCATTCACACAAGTTGCAGACAACTGGGCCGGCTTGTCGAGATTGAACTCACGCGAGCGATAATACAGTTACAATATTTTAAAATATAAAGAAAAGTAAAAAAGGAAAAAGGAAACAAAAAAGGTTAAAAAATTCGAAAAAAAGATATTGTGGCCTCCCGTGCTGATGGGCCTTCAGCGAGGGGTTTCTCCCCTCTCGCGAAAGGCGAGATATAAAGGACCCCCACCTATTTGACATATTCTGCGGCAAAAAGATGTCCCTTCGCACATGATGTGGCAAACTGGGCCGGGCCAACGGGTTTGAACTGGCGCGGGAGGTAATGCGTAAAAATAAACAAGCACCAAAGCTGGAATTCGAGCTACAGAGCTCCAGTTTGAACACGCATTATGCTAGCCACTACAACCACACAGCATTAATGACAAATGTGTGGCACGACGTGTCATGAGCTAAAACAATGGCCTAAACTGGAATTATGAATACTTTTTGAGCAAATTGGAATTTCTTAAAAAAATCTGAACATTTTTAAATTATGAACTAAAACAATGGCCTAAACTGGATTTTTTTTAAAATTATGAATACTTTTTGAACAAATTGGAATTTCTTAAAAAAATCTGAACATCTATTGAAACTAAAGAGAAATGTTAAGTTCCTGAACGTTTTTCTAATTTGTTAGAATACTTGAAACACTGTATATATTCTGAAAACTAAACAATTTCCTACAATGCGAACATTTTTGAAAAATTTCAAATAAAACAAAATATAACATGCGAACAAATTTCCAAATTACATAATTCGTTTGAAAATGCAAATCTATTTTATATTTCTGAATGAAATTTTAAAATGTGTACTACTTTTGAAATATAGATTTGTTTTTAATCTGAGAAAAATTTGAAAATCTAAAAGATTCTTTTCATCGGAAACAAAAAAAATGGAAACATTGTTTTAAAAATCCAAACATATTTCGTAAAATGCAAATTTTTTAAATCCAGAACATTGTTTAGATTGGTTAACGAAATTTAAAAACGGGTACAACATTTTAAATGTAAAACAAAATATTGAACATGAGAATAATTTGAATATACCATAGTTTTTTTATATTTAGTACGAAAAATAGAAACCGAAACATTTTACTAAAATTTGAAACGTTTTTGTAAAAACGTGAACAAGTTTCCAAATTCCAAAACATTTTTTGAAAGCGAAGACATTTAAAAAATTGGTGAACAAAATTTGGAAACATATATAGCTTTTCTTATTTAGATGAAAATTAAATTTGAGAACAATTTGAAAATCCTGAATATTTTTTGTATACGTCGGTTTTCTTTTAAAATGGATTTTTTTTCTAAAATTGAATAAAGCTTATAACTCAAAGGATGTTTGAAACTTTGAATAATTCTTAATATGCTGGATAAAATTTGGAAACGCGAGCAAATATTGCTTATTTGATTGTTGTTTGAAATTGTACAGTTAAAAAAACAGAAAAGAAAAAAGAAAAAAGAAAAAAGAAAAAATAAAAAAATGGAAATAGAAATGAAGAAAAAGAAACAACAAGAGGAGAATAAAAAACCGGTTCAAAACCTTTTAGAAGGTTTCCATTACCGATAAAAACCGACAAGAAATATTCTGGAAGGTCCGAAAAACCCAAACTGCCAGCAATACGTACAACCGGAGATGGGTAGGCACAATTGATGTGAGCCTGTGCGTTTGGTCTACCCTTTGATGTACAAAAGGTTAAACTTGGTTTTTCACCTCCTGGAGCTACGATCTGTGTAGGATCAACTAGCAATAATCGATACTCTCTGTGAACTCACACAACTCATGGTATATTCTAGTGGCTTGAACAACAGTTTCGACAGAAATCTTTTCTAGGTTGTGACTTAAATAAACTGGAAAAAATATATTAAATACGATAATTTTCAGCATGATTCAGACATAACATGCATACAAAGAATGACATTTCGATCTTCTAACTAAAAGCTTAAAAAAACAAAGAAGACTTACTTGTAGCGGAGGACGACCATGTACGTGTAGTCCGTGCCATCATCGTCGTCATCACCGCGAAGGACAAAATATGTCAAGGACAAATTCACGGATGTAGAAACACTTCTTCGGGTCACATGGGCAAAACAGAAGCGAAATTTTCGAGTGAACTCTCAAGGGCTTGAGAGATTCCGTATGTTATCAGCTTTTTTGTACCTGTATAATATTAATATATATTAAAATTAATTGACGGGCAACTGGAAGAATGAAAAATAGTCAACGAAATTCCACCAAAATAAGAAGCACCTAAGGGTTAGTTTGATACATCGAAAAGCCACAATCATTTGATTTTGTTAATTGCCTTTTGCCATCAAACTTGGTGAAAATTAGCACCTAAGTCAAGATGTAAACAATACAAAATTTTACTCTAAAGTCAGACAAATTATTATCTCAACTCAGCTATACATGTGTCATGTGATCCACCTCTCGATCCTGTGCCTCTCTTCTCCCATGTGAGACCCGATGGCTCTATCGACCCTCCCAACTCATTTTGAATTGTGTCCATCTCAGAAGAAACATATGGGTTTGTAGTCCCATAACCCTGTTGTAGTTGTCAATACCCTTCGCAAAATAGGCTCTCTCCCTGCTTTATAGATAAAGCATAAACCACAGTACGATCAAATGATACAAAGTAGTAAGGAGCCCCCCTTACAAAGCATATCCTAGGATAACTGGACAACACAAACGTACACGATGACATTGCCGAAAGATAGCATGTGAAGGTCGGAAAACTATGCCATAACACATCATCAGACACCTAAGCTCCACAACAAAGCCCTCAGTAGGTGGAATGATGCTAAGCGTCGCCACTTATGAGCCCGAGATGGACCTTGGTCTTCACTCGGAACCCTGGCATGGAGAGGAAAACCACAACAACGTCATGAAGAAGAAAGAGACACCCACTAGTATCTCCGTCATTAGTGCCAAAGTACCGAGTTTTCGCTTGGCCGCTTACTCATGCCACCACGAGGTACCACAACAACCGCGAAGAACACAAGTCGCTGTATCCGGATTTGGGCGTTGCCACTACCAACGATAAAGAGCGAGCCAGAGCCACACGCCGTTATGCCCTCCTCATCGCTTGTACGTCTCCAACGTATCTATAATTTTTGATCGTTCCATGCTATTATATTATCAACTTTGAATGTTTTATATCCGTGAATATGCTATTTTATATTATTTTTGGGACTAACTTATTGACCTAGAGCCCAATGCTAGTTTCTGTTTTTTCCTTGTTTTTGACGTTTTTCAGATAGGAATATCAAACGGAGTCCAAACGGAATACAACTTTCGCCGTGATTTTTTATGGAAAATATCAAAAATACCAGAAGAAAAAGATACCGGAGAGGAATCTGCTACTGCGACAACAGACCTTCCCTGGTAACGGCGCCAGGAATCCTGCTGCTGCGGCTACGCCTATAGGGACTTCCTTAGCAAATATGCAAAGGATTTCCCCGCGGCCTTGGAGCCTTGCGTTGGTGTTCCCTTGAAGAGGAAAGGGTGATGTAGCACAACGGCGGGAAGTATTTCCCTTAGTTTGAGAATCAAGGTATCAATCCAATAGGAGGAGAACGTCAAGTCACAAGTACGTGCACAAACACAAAGAGCTTGCACCCAACGCTATGAAGGGGTTGTCAATCCCTTATAGGTTGTTTGCAAAGTGAGAACTAAAAGCAAAGAGTAAACAAAGCAAAGTAAAAGTGAAAGTGGAAACGATAATTGTGAATAGACCCGGGGGCTGTAGTGTTCACTAGTGGCTTTTCTCATGAAAGCAAGTAGACGGTGGGTGAACGAATTACTATCGAGCAATTGATAGAACTGCGCAAAGTCGTGACATTATCTAAGGCAATGATTATATCTATAGGCATCACGTCCAAAACAAGTAGACCGATACTTTCTGCATCTACTACTATTACTCCACACGTCGACTGCTATCTAGCATGCATCTAGTGTATTAAGTCTAAAAGAATAGAGTAACGCCTTAAGCAAGATGACATGATGTAGATGGACAATCTCATATCTACGATAAAATCCCATCTTGTTACCCTTGATGGCAACAACACGATGCGTGCCTTGCTGCCCCTTCTGTCACTGGGAAAGGTCACCACACGGTATGAACCCAAAACCAAGCACTTCTCCCATTGCAAGAATCATAGATCTAGTTGGCCAAACAAAACCCAAGACTCGGAGAGACTTACAAGGATATCAAATCATGCATATAAGAAATCAGCAAAGACTCAAATATAATTCATAGATAATCTGATCACAAATCCACAATTCATCGGATCTCGACAAACACACCGCCAAAGAGGATTACATCAGATAGATCTCCATGAAGATCATGGAGAACTTTGTATTGAAGATCCAAGAGAGAGAAGAAGCCATCTATCTACTAACTACGGACCCGTAGGTCTGAAGTGGACTACTCACGAGTCATTGGAAAGGCGATGATGTTGATGTAGAAGCCCTCCAACTCCAAAGTCCCCTCCAGCAGGGCACCGGGAAGGGTCTCTAGATGTGATCTCTGGGAAACGGAAGCTTGCGGCGGCGGAAAAGTGTTTTCGTGGATGCTTTCATTTTTTCTGGATTTTTAGGGAATTTATAGGCCAAAGAGCTAGGGCAGGGGAGTGCCAAGGAGGCCACAAGCTTGGTTGCCGCGGGCCCCCTGGCCGCGGCAACAGGGCTTGTAGGCTCCCTATGCCCCCCCTGCCTTGGCCCTCAAGTCTCTCGATCTTCTTCCGTTCTGGAAAAATTTATTTCGGGAATTTTATTCCATTTGGACTCCGTTCCAGAATCAGATCTGAAAAGAGTCAAAAACACAGAAAAACAAGAACTGGCACTTGGCACTGAATTAATAAGTTAGTCCCAAAAAAGATATAAAAGGTAAACAAAACATCCAAAGTTGACAAGATAACAGCGTGAAACCATCAAAAATTATAGATACGTTTGAGACGTATCAGAGTCCCGAGGAAGCCACGAGCCAGGGAGGCGCGCCCACCCCCCTGGGCGCGCCTCGGGGGCTCGTGACTCCCTCGTGGGTCCCCCTGACTTGTTCTCGATGCCATCTGGTCTTATAAATACACAAACCTCCAGAAATAAACCTAGATCGGGAGTTCCGCCACCGCAAGCCTCTGTAGCCACCAAAAACCAACCGGGAGCCCGTTCCGGCACCCTGCCGGAGGGGGAATCCATCTCCGGTGGCCATCTTCACCATCCCGGCGATCTCCATGACGAGGAGGGAGTAGTTCTCCCTCGGGGCTGAGGGTATGTACCAGTAGCTATGTGTTTGATCTCTCTCTCTCATGTTCTTGAGATGTCATGATCTCGATGTACCGTGGGCTTTGCTACTATAGTTGGATCCTATGATGTTCTTCCCCCTCTCCCTTCTTGTAATGAATTGAGTTTTCCCTTTGAAGTTATCTTATCGGATTGAGTCTTTAAGGAATTGAGAACACTTGATGTATGTCTTGCACGTGTCTATCTATGGTGACAATGGGATATTCATGTGAGTACTTGATGTATGTTTTGGTGATCAACTTGCGGGTTTTGTGACATTGGGAATCTATGCATAGAGGTTGGCACACGTTTTATTCTTGACTCTCCGGTAGAAACTTTGGGGCACTCTTTGAAGTTCTATGTGTTTGTTGAATAGATGATTCTGAGATTGTGTGATGCATATCGTATAATCATGCCTACGGATACTTGAGGTGACAATGGAGTATCTAGGTGACATTAGGGTCTTGGTTGATGTGTGTCTTAAGGTGTTATTCTAGTACGAACTCTAGGATAGATTGAACGGAAAGAATAGCTTCGTGTTATTTTACTACGGATTCTTGAATAGATCGATCAGAAAGAACAGCTTTGTGGTGGTTTCATACCCAATAATAATCTCTTCATTTCTTCTCCGCTATTAGTGACTTTGGAGTGACTCTTTGTTGCATGTTGAGGGCTAGTTATATGATCCAATTATGTTATCATTGTTGAGAGAACTTCACTAGTGAAAGTATGAACCCTAGGCCTTGTTTCCACGCATTGCAATACCATTCGTGCTCACTTTTATTATTATTTACCTTGCTGTTTTTATAATTTCAGATTACAAAAACCTATATCTACTATCCATATTGCACTTGTATCACCATCTCTTCGCCGAACTAGTGCACCTATACAACTTACCATTGTATTGGGTGTGTTGGGGACACAAGAGACTCTTTGTTATTTGGTTGAAGGGTTGCTTGAGAGAGACCATCTTCATCCTACGCCTCCAACGGATTGATAAACCTTAGGTCACCCACTTGAGGGAAAATTGCTACTGTCCTACAAACCTCTGCACTTGGAGGCCCAACAACGTCTACAAGGAGAAGGTTGCGTAGTAGACATCAAGCTCTTTCCTGGCGCCGTTGCCCGGGAGGTTAGCACTTGAAGGTATATATTTATATCTTGCAAATGAATCTTTTAGTTTCTTGTCTTATCACTAGTTTAGTTTATTAATAGAAAAGCACAAAAAAATGGAATTAAGGTTGCCTCATATGATTCATCTTTTTAATGTCTTTTGTGAAAATGAAAATTGTGCTCAAGTGCTAAAAGAAGAATTACATAGAATGCTTGGCATAAAATATGTGAATGATGAGCATGATTTCAATGTTGTTAGTATGAATTCTTTGAATACCCATGATGCTAATGATATGCAAAGCCACAAGCTTGGGGATGTTATGTTTGATGAAGATGATCTTTTTAGTTCCCCCACTTTGAATGATCAAATTTATTATGATGAAAGCATGCCCCTTATTTATGATGATTATTGTGATGATACTTATGCTATAAAGAAGAAAGATGATAAAACTTGTCACAATTATGAGTACCCTTTTACTGAACATTACTCTTTTAATGTGGAAACAATTCGTAGTGTTCAAGTCTTTTAAGATACTCCCACTATTAATCATGAGAATAAATTTCCTTATGTGGAGAGTAGTAAAATTTCTATGCTTGTAGATCATGAAATGAATGATTTAGGTGCTGGTTATATTGTTGAATTCATTCATGATGCTATTGAAAATTATTATGAGAGAGGATCATATGCTTCTACATATTGCAATAATATCAAGCTTCCTCTCCATGTGTTGAAACTTTTGAAGTCATGCTTGTTTTATCTTCCTATGCTAGTTGATTCTTGCTCCAATAAATTGTTTTATCACAAATTCCCTATGCATAGGAAGTGGGTTATACTTAAATGTGCTATTCATATGCTCCATGATGCTTCCATTATGTTTCAATCCTTATCTTTTATGTGAGCATCATTGAAATCATCATGCCTAGCTTGAAAGCCATTAAAGAAAAGTGCTTGTTGGGAGACAACCCAATATGCATCCTTACTGTTTTTGTGTGATCACATGATTAAGATACTGTATTAATAATGTTTTATTGCCTTAGTTTCAATAAAGTACCAAGTAAAGCCTTTATGATTAGTTTGGATGATAGTTGTTTGATCATGCTGAAAAAGACAGAAACGTTGCGCTCGCGAAAGCATTTCTAATTTCTATCCAGAGAGTGCTTTTAGGTTGATTGTTTTTGCTGCTGATTGATATACAAATTTACTTAATTTTCATAATTCTTTCATAATGTTTGGAAGTGCATAAGTATGGTTATCATTCAGATCATTACAGACTATTCTGTTTTTGACAGATTCTGTTTTGAATGCATAGTTTGCTTGTTTTTGTGTTTCCATAGATTATATTGAGTAATATAAATTGTGGAAATAGTAATATACAGTAGGAATTGTGTGAAAATAATTATTATTCTTGTTTTGACAGTAGCCAAGTGATTGATTTGCTCGTTATCATACTAACCCATTTCACGAAGTTCTGTTAAGTTTTGTGTTGTGAAGTTTTCAAATTTTTGGTAGAGTTTCGATGGACTATGGAACAAGGAGTGGCAAGAGCCTAATCTTGGGGATGCCCAAGGCACCCCAAATCCATATTCAAGGACACCAAAGAGCCTCAGCTTGGGGATGCCCCGGGAAGGCATCCCCTCTTTCGTCTTCAATCCATCGGTAACTTTTCTGGGGGCTATATTTTTATTCACCACATGATATGTGTTTTGCTTGGAGCGTCATTTTATTTATTAATACTTGCTTGCTGTTATTTATATTAATGTTTTGCATCATTTAGTTCAATAAAAACGTCAAGGATAGCCTTTACCATGTTTAATTTGCAAGTATAGGAGTTGCTGTTCCAAAACAGAAAGTTTGCTTGTAGTGCAAAAATTCCCTAGAATTTTATGTTTGCTTTGTCGTAATAGCTTAAAATTTGGACAAAGTATGATCGTATAAATTCTATACAGCATGGAATTGTTTCAGATTTTTTTGAGTTAATTAAGTATGGATATTGCTGCATTCTTCACAGACTGTTTTGTTTAGGCAGATTGCTGTTATGTTTGCATTGTTTGCATATGTTTGCTTGTTTAATGATCCTATTTGAGTATAGGAGTTTTAAATATGAAGAGGCATTTAGTATGCAATGTAAAATAATAATTTTAGTGATTTACTACAGTAGAGGATGATAAAGTTTTGCATTGATTTATACTAACCTATCTCACGAGTTTTTGTTGAGTTTTGTGTGGATGAAGTTTTTAAGATTTTGGAGACCATCATATGAGAGGAATTAAGGAAACACAAAAGATCAAGCTTGGGGATGCCCATGTCATACCCAATACATATTTCAAGAAGTCTCAAGCACCTAAGCTTGGGGATGCCCCGGATGGCATCCCACCTTTCTTCTTCAAACAATTATCGGTTAGTATCGGTTGAAGCTAAGTTTTTGCTTCTTCACATGATTTGTGCTATCCTTGGAGTGTCATTTTATTTTGTTTGAATAAGGTAATTAAGATCTCAAATTCTTAGATGGGAGAGTCTCCACATAGCCAAATAATTGTTCAACTACTCATTGATCTTCACTTATATCTTTTGGAGTAGTTTGTCTTTTGCTCTAGTGCTTCACTTATATCTTTGTAGAGCATTGCAATAGTTTTATTTTATAGAAATAGTTGAACTCTCATGCTTCACTTAGATCATTTTGAGAGTCTTAAACAGCATGGTAATTTGCTTAGGTTATGAATCTAGTCCTAATATGATGGGCATCCAAGAGGGATATATTAAAAACTTTCATATAGAGTGCATTGAATACTAGGAGAAGTTTGATTCCTTGCATATAGTTTTGAGATATAAAGATGGTGATATTAGAATCATGCTAGTGAGTAATCGTGGATTTATAGAAATACTTGTGTTAGAGTTTGTGATTCCTGTAGCATGTACGTATGGTGAACCGTTATGTGATGAAATCGGAGCATGATTTATTTATTGAGTGTCATCCTTTGTGTGGAGGTCGGGATCGCGCGATGGTTAACTCCTACCAACCCTTCCCCTAGGAGCATGCGTATAATACTTTGCTTTGATAGCTAATAAACTTTTTCAATAAGTATGTGAGTTCTTTATGACTAATGTTGAGTCCAAGGATTATACGCACTCTCACCTTCCACCATTGCTAGCCTCTCTAGTACCGCGCAACTTTCGCCAGTGCAAACATCCACCATACATCCTTCCTCAAAACAGCCACCATACCTACCCATCATGGCATTTCCATAGCCATTCCGAGATATATTGCCATGCAACTTCCACCGTTCTGTTTATTATGACACGCATCATCATTGTCATATTACTTTGCATGATCATGTAGTTGAAATCATATTTGTGGCAAAGCCACCGTTACCTTTCATACATGTCACTCGTGAGTCATTGCACATCCCGGTACACTGCCGGAGGCATTCATATAGAGTCATATGTTTGTTCTAAGTATCGAGTTGTAAGTAAATAAAAGTGTGATGATCATCATTATTAGAGCATTGTCCCATGTGAGGAAAGGACATAAGCTATGATTCCCTCACAAGTTGGGATGAGACTCCGGACTTAAAATAAAAAGGAAATAAAAGAGGCCAAAGAGCCCACCAAAAAATATGAATGAAAAAAAAATGAAAAAAGAGGCCAAAGAGCCCAAAAAAAAAGAGAAGGGACAATGCTACTATCATTTACCACACTTGTGTTTCAAAGTAGCACCATGATCTTCATGATAGAGAGTCTCATATATTGTCACTTTCATATACTAGTGGGAATTTTCGTTATAGAACTTGGCTTGTATATTCCAATGATGGGCATCCTCAATTGCCCTAGGTCTTCTTGAGCAAGCGAGTTGGATGCACACCCACTTAGTTTCTTTTTGAGCTTTCATAAACTTATAGCTCTTGTGCATCTCTTGCATGACAATCCCTACTCACTCACATTGGTATCTATTGATGGGCATCTCCATAGCCCGTTGATACGCCTAGTTGATGTGACCATCTCCTCCTTTTTGCCTCACAACCACCACCATATTCTATTCCACCTATAGTGCTATGTCCATGGCTCACGCTCATGTATTGCGTGAGAGTTGAAAAGGTTTGAGAAAGTAAAAGTGTGAAAACAATTGCTTGACTAATACCGGGGTTGTGCATGATTTAAATACGTTGTGTGGGGAAGATGGAGCATAGCCAGACTATATGATATTGTAGGGATAACTCTCATTGTCCATGTTATTTCGAGAAGACATGATTGCTTTGTTAGTATGCTTGAAGTATTATTGTTCTTATGTCAATATTAAACTTTTTGCTTTGAATCATATGTATTTGAATATTCATGTTACAATATATGTTAGGTAGCATTCCACATCAAAAATTCTGTTTTTATCATTTACCTGCTCGAGGACGAGTAGGAATTAAGCTTGGGGATGCTTGATACGTCTCCAACGTATCTATAATTTTTGACCGTTCCATGATATTATATTATCAACTTTGGATGTTTTATATGCATGAATATGCTATTTTATATTATATTTGGGACTAACCTATTGACCTAGAACCCAATGCTAGTTCCTGTTTTTTCCTTGTTTTTGACCTTTTTCAGATAGGAATATCAAACGGAGTCCAAACTTTCGCCGTGATTTTTTATGGAAATATCAAAAATACCAGAAGAAAAAGATACCGGAGAGGAGTCCCGAGGATGCCACGAGCCAGGGAGGCACGCCCACCCCCTGGGCACGCCTGGGGGGCTCGTGTGTGATAGCCTGGCTTATTAGGGATGATAGACTACTCATATCAATAAGGAATTCCTTCTTTTTCGGGAGCCCATTCGAACAGAACTCTCAGGTTAAGCATGCTCGGCTTGGAGTAGTTCTAGGATGGGTGACCGACCGGGAAGTTGATTCCGGGTGCGCATGAGTGAGGACAAAGTGCGCAGAAAAGACTAGTATTGATATGTGGGGCCAGTATAGATCCCGCGAGGAGTAACGACCGCCGGCGGGTGTGTCCGAGGCGTTACAAGTTTGGTATCAGAGCCGGCCCTCACGGTTACACGGATGTTTGCGGACATGTGCGCAGTCATGTTGTTCGTGATGTTTGTGACCCGTCGTGGCACACGACATGGCACATGTACTGGACTGGATGCACAGACGTTTGTGCCAAGAGGGAACGCTCCTGTGGCCCGACGAGGACGTCGGTTCCTCTGAGTGGCGGTGTATGTGATAGCCTGGCTTATTAGGGATGATAGACTACTCATATCAATAAGAAATTCCTTCTTTTTCGGGAGTCCATTCGAACAAAACTCTCAAGTTAAGCATGCTCGGCTTGGAGTAGTTCTAGGATGGGTGACCGACCGGGAAGTTGATCCCGGGTGCGCATGAGTGAGGACAAAGTTCGCAGAAAATACTAGTATTGATATGTGAGGCCAGTCTAGATCCCGTCAGGAGTAACGATCGCCGGCGGGTGTGTCCGGGGCGTTACACTCGTGACTCCCTCGTGGGTCCCCCTGACTTGTTCTCGATGCCATCTGGTCTTATAAATACAGAAACTTCCAGAAATAAACCTAGATCGGGAGTTCCGCCGCCGCAAGCCTCTGTAGCCACCAAAAACCAATCGGGAGCCCGTTCTGGCACCCTACCGGAGGGGCAATCTATCTCCGGTGGCCATCGTCATCATCCCGGCAATCTCCATGATGAGGAGGGAGTAGTTCTCCCTCAGGGCTGAGGGTATGTACAAGTAGCTATGCATTTGATCTCTCTCTCTCTCTCTCTCGTGTTCTTGAGATGTCATGATCTCGATGTACCGCGGGCTTTGCTACTATAGTTGGATCCTATGATGTTCTTCCCCCTCTCCCTTCTTGTAATGAATTGAGTTTTCCCTTTGAAGTTATCTGCTATGGCAACAGACAACAGCGCTAGAGATTGACACGTTGGCGGAGACTAGGCTTGCGTTGTTTTTTCCCTTGAAGAGGAAAGGGTGATGCAGCACAGGAGCAGTAAGTATTTCCCTCAGTTGGAGAACCAAGGTATCAATCCAGTAGGAGAATCTCGTCAAGTCCAGAGTACCTGCGCAAACACAAACGAGCTTGCACCCAACGCTATAAAGGGGTTGTCAATCCCTTCAAGATTGATTGCAAAGTGAGATCTGAAGGCAGAAAGTGCAACGAAGTAAAAGAGTAAGGCTGAAAATATGGTGTGAAGTAGCCCCGGGGGCCATAGTGTTCACTAGAGGCTTCTCTCAAAATAACAAATATTACGGTGGGTGAACAAATTACTGTCGAGCAATTGATAGAACCGCGCAAAGTCATGACGATATCTAAGGCAATGATCATACATATAGGCATCACGTCCGAGACAAGTAGACCGATACTTTCTGCATCTACTACTATTACTCCACACATCGACCGCTATCCAGCATGCATCTAGTGTATTGAGTTCATGATGAACAGAGTAACGCCTTAAGCAAGATGACATGATGTAGAGGGATAATCTCAAACCAATGATGAAAACCCCATCTTTTTACCCTTGATGGCAACAACACGATGCGTGCCTCGCTACCCCTTCTGTCACTGGGTGAGGTCACCGCATGATATGAACCCAAAACCAAGCACTTCTCTCATTGCAAGAATCATAGATCAAGCTGGCCAAACAAAACACACAACTCGAAGAGAATTACAAGGATATGAAACCATGCATAAGAGAGATCAGAAGAAACTCAAATAAGATTCATAGATAATATGATCATAAATCCACAATTCATCGGATCTCGACAAACACACCGCAAAAGAAGATTGCATCGGATAGATCTCCATGAAGATCATGGAGAACTTTGTATTAAAGATCCAAGAGAGAGAAGAAGCCATCTAGCTACAAGCTATGGATCCGTATGTCTATGGTGAACTACTCACGCATCATCGGAGAGGTCATGATGTTGATGAAGAAGCCCTCCGTATCCGAATCCTCCCTCCGGCAGGGCACCAGAACGTGCCCCAGATGGGATCTTGCGGAGATAGAAGCTTGCGGCGGCGGAAAAGTACTTTCGATGATCTCCTAATTTTTTCTGGAACTTTTGGGAATATATAGGTGAAAGACCTAGGGCAGAGGTGGCCCAGGGATCCCACAAGCCTGGGAGGCGCGGGCCCCCCTAGCCGCGGCTAGGGGGCTTGTGGGCTCCCTGGTGGCCCCTGACTTGGTTCTCAAGTTCCCCGATCTTCTTTTGTTTCGGAAAGAATCTTTTTGGAAGTTTCGTTCCGTTTGGACTCTATTTAAAATCCTCCTATGAAAAGGGTCAAAAACATGGAAATAACAGGAACTGGCACTTGGCACTGAGTTACTAAGTTAGTCCCGAAAAAAGAAATAAAAGGCATACAAAACATCCAAAGTTTGACAAGATAATAGCATGAAACCATCAAAAATTATAGATACGTTGGAGACGTATCAAGCATCCCCAAGCTTAACTCCTGCTCGTCCTCGAGAAGGGAAGTGATAAAGACTGAATTTTTGACGTGGAATGCTACCTAGCATAGTTGTCCTTTGTAACTTCTTTCGTGTGACATGAATGTTCAGATCCGTAAGATTCAAAACAATAGTTTTCTATTGACATGAAAAGATAATACTTCAAGCAAACTAGCAAGGTAATCATGAACATTCAAAATAACAAGGCCAAGGAAAGTTATCCCTACAAAATCATATGCTCCATCATCCTCACACAACTAATTTAAATCATGCACAACCCCGGTATTGACCAAGTAATTGTTTTCGCACTCTTACTTTCTCAAACTTTTTATAACTATCACGCAATACATGAGCATGAGCCATGGATATAGCACTGTAGGTGGAATAGAGTGTGGTGGTGGTTCTGAGACAAAAAGGAGGAGATGGTCACATTGACTCGGTGTATCAAAGGACTATGGAGATGACCATTAATAGATATCAATGTGAATGAGTAGGGATTGTCATACAAAGGATGCACTAGAGCTATAAGTATGTGAAAGCTCAAAAGGAGAACTAGTGGGTGTGCATCCAATTTGCTTGCTCACGAAGACCTAGGGCAATTTGAGGAAGCCCATCATTGGCATATACAAGCCAAGTTATATAATAAAGATTTCCACTAGCATATGGTGGTGACAAAACGAGAGGCTCTCAATCATGAAGAACATGGTGCTATTATGAAGCACAAGTGCAGAAAAAGATAGTAGCATTGTCCCTTCTCTCTTTTTCTCTTTTTTTTTGTTTGGGCTCTTTGGCCTCTTTCCATATCTATCTCTCTTTTTTTGTTTGGGATCTTTGGCCTCTTTTTTTATTTCCTTGCACGGGACAATGCTCTAATAATGATGATCATCACACTTTTATTTACTCATAGCTCAAAGCTTAGAACAATGATGACTCTATAAGAAATGCCTCCGGCAGTGTACCGGTATGTGCAACGATCTAGCTTGGCGTATGACGTTGAAACATCTCGCTAGATATCTTACGATCATTCAATGGCAATATGAGAGTGACGGCACAAGTCATGAGACGGAACGGTGGGAGTTGCATGGCAATATATCTCAGAATGGGTACGAAAATGCCATAGTAGGTAGGTATGGTGGCTATTTTGAGGAAGGCATATGGTGGGTTTGTGCACCGGCGGAAGTTGCGCGCCACTAGAGAGGCTAGCAATGGTGGAAGGTGAAAGTGCATATATACCATGGAGTCACATTAGTCATGAAGAACTCACATACTTGTTGCGATAGTTTTTATTAGTAATCGAAACAAAGTGCTAAACGCATACTCCTAGGGGAAGGGTTGGTAGGTGTTAACCATCGCACGATCCCGACCTCAACACAAAGGATGACAATCAATAGATCAATTATGCTCTGACTTCCTAACATAGCGGTTCACCATACGTGCATGCTACGGGAATCACTAACTTCAACACAAGTATTTCTAGATTCACAACACCCTACTAACATAACTCTTAATATTACCAAATCCATGTCTCAAAACTAATTGAGAGGAATCAAGACTTCTCTTTCTACTCAATGCACATGAAGATGGAGGTTTTTGTATCCTCTTTGGGTACCTATAATCTTTGGGAATACTTTCATAGCATAAGCCAACTACCAAGTCACGCACCGCCGTGCTCTAAAAGATCTAAGTGAAGCACATAGAGCACAATTATCTAGCTCAAAAGATATAAGTGAAGCACGATGAGCATTCTAGCAAAATCACGATGAGTGCATGTCTCTCTCTCAAAAAGGTGTGCAGCAAGGATGATTGTGACACAACAAAAAGAAAAGACTCCTATGATACAAGACGCTCCAAGCAAAACACATATCATGTGGTGAACAAAAATATAGCTCCAAGTAATGTTACCGATGGATTGAAGACGAAAGAGGGGATGCCTTCCCGGGCATCCCCAAGCTTAGGATTTTTGGTGTCTTTGAATTTGGCTTGGGATGCCTTGGGCATCCCCAAGCTTGAGCTCTTTCCACTCTTTATCCCTTTGTCCATGAGAACATCACCCAAAACTTGAAAACTTCACAACACAAAACTTAAACAGAAACTCGTGATATCATTAGCACAAGAAAACAAACTGCCACTTCTTTAGCTACTGTAGAAAACTTGAATTCTATTCATATTGGTGTTAGGCTACTGTATTCTCACTTTTCCATGGCTAGTACCCCCGATACTATCCATAGTTTCATCAAAACAAGCAACCAACTCAACAAAAATAGAATCTGTTAAGAACAAACCAGTCTGTAGCAATCTGTATACTTCGTATACTTCTGTTACCTCAAAAATTCTGAAAAAATACGACTGTCTGTGCAAAAGGCATATCAACCAGCAGAAAAAAATAATCAACTCAAAAGCTCTTGCTGAATAAAAATGAAAATTAATCTCGTGAGCGAAAAGTTTCTGTCTTTTTCCAGCAGGATCAAACAACCATCACCAAGACTAGTCATAAAGGTTTTGCTTGGCTCAAACACAAAAAGAAACACAAAAGACACAATCATAACAGAATTATGATGGTGTGGACGCAACAAAACAGAAAGAAAAAGAAATAAGTTCATTGGGTTGCCTCCGAACAAGAGCTATTGTTTAACGCCCTTAGCTAGGCATAAGGCGATAGAATCACGTATCGTCGTCTTTGGTGCTCAAAGCATAAGTAGTGTGATCACTCATCATCTTAAGGTCTTCATCTTTCTTTCTAGATGATTCACCACTATTTTTAGGAACAAAAAAAGACTTGGTGACCTTATTGTGGGCAAAATTTGGAGTATTCTGCACAACGGCAAAAGCGGAACCCAAGTTGGTTATAACATCCTCTAGTTTGCCAACCCTAGCAGAATCATGACCTAGTTTTTCGTTAACTGTGGGTTCCTTCTCCTTTAAAATTTTCAAAACCATTCCCACCTTGGATCCGTACTGAGTGATTTGATTGTGGATCTTTTTATCCAAATTCTCAATAAGTTCGATCGTAGCAACTTTATTTTCAATGACGTCCAGCCTACGCATCACATGTTCCAGAGTTAAGGTAGTTCCATTAACCATGAGTGGGGATGAGCCTACCAAATTTATTACAGCTCCGTAAGAATCAACGGTATGGCTACACAAGAAATTTCCACCTACGATGGTGTCAAGAATATACCTATTCCAAGGAGAAACACCCACATAAAAACTGCGAAGCAGGACGGTAGTAGATTGCTTATGAGTAGATCTACTCTGAACATTGCAAATCCTATACCAAGCGTCCTTTAAGTTTTCTTCCTCAATTTGTTTGAAATTGAGAACTTCATTCTCGGGAGTATCGTTCGAAGTGGTGGATCTAGCCATGAGGACAGATAGACTATCCCACACAAACGAACATAAAACAAGCGAGAGAAAACGGCGAACGGAAAGGCAAACGAAAAAGGCAAACAATATTTTTGTAAATTTTTGTTTTTCAGAAGTGGGGGAGAGGAAAATGAGAGGCAAAAAAGTAAATGCAAGAGCTGAGTTTGCGACACTTACTTGGATGAGTTCTTGAATTGAATCTCCCCGGCAACGGTGCTAGAAATTCTTCTGCTACGGCAACAGACAACAGCGCCAGAGATTGACACGTTGACGGAGACTAGGCTTGCGTTGGTTTTTCCCATGAAGAGGAAAGGATGATGCAACACAGGAGCAGTAAGTATTTCTCTCAGTTTGAGAACCAAGGTATCAATCGAGTAGGAGAATCTCGTCAAGTCCAGAGTACCTGCGCAAACACAAACGAGCTTGCACCCAACGCTATAAAGGGGTTGTCAATCCCTTCAAGATTGATTGCAAAGTGAGATCTGAAGGCGGAAAGTGCAACGAAGTAAAAGAGTAAGGCTGAAAATATGGTGTGAAGTAGACCCGAGGGCCATAGTGTTTACTAGAGGTTTCTCTCAAAATAGCAAATATTATGGTGGGTGAACAAATTACTGTCGAGCAATTGATAGAATCGCGCAAAGTCAAGACGATATCTAAGGCAATGATCATACATGTAGGCATCACGTCCGACACAAGTAGACCGATACTTTCTGCATCTACTACTATTACTCCACACATCGACCGCTATCTAGCATGCATCTAGTGTATTGAGTTCATGACGAACAGAGTAACGCCTTAAGCAAGATGACATGATGTAGAGGGATAATCTCAAACCAATGATGAAAACCCCATCTTTTTACCCTTGATGGCAACAACACGATGCGTGCCTCGCTACCCCTTCTGTCACTGGGTGAGGTCACCACACGGTATGAACCCAAAACCAAACACTTCTCCCATTGCAAGAATCATAGATCAAGCTGGCCAAACAAAACCCACAACTCGAAGAGAATTACAAGGATATGAAATCATGCATAAGAGAGATCAGAAGAAACTCAAATAAGATTCATAGATAATCTGATCATAAATCCACAATTCATTGGATCTCGACAAACACACCGCAAAATAAGATTACATCGGATAGATCTCCATGAAGATCATGGAGAACTTTGTATTGAAGATCCAAGAGAGAGAAGAAGCCAGCTAGCTACTAGCTATGGACCCGTAGGTTTATGGTGAACTACTCACGCATCATCGGAGAGGTCATGGTGTTGATGAAGAAGCCCTCCGTATCCGAATCCCCCCTCCAGCAGGGCACCAGAACGTGGCCCAGGGAGCCCACAAGCCTGGGAGGCGCGCCCCCTGGCCGCGGCTAGGGGGCTTGTGGGGTCCCTGTTGGCCCCCTGACTTGGTTCTCAAGTTCCACAATCTTGTATTGTTTCGAAAAAATCTTTTTGGAAGTTTCATTCCGTTTGAACTCCGTTTAAAATCCTCCTCTGAAAAGGGTCAAAAACATGGAAAAAACAGGAACTGACACTTGGCACTGAGTTAATAAGTTAGTCCCAAAAAAAGATATAAAAGGCATACAAAACATCCAAAGTTTGACAAGATAATAGCATGAAACCATAAAAAGTTATAGACACGTTGGAGACGTATCACTATCTTATCGGATTGAGTCTTTAAGGAATTGAGAACACTTGATGTATGTCTTGCACGTGTCTATTTGTGGTGACGATGGGATATTCAAGTGAGTACTTGATGTATGTTTTGGTGATCAACTTGTAGGTTTCGTGACATTGGGAATCTATGCATAGAGGTTAGCACACGTTTTATTCTTGACTCTCCGGTAGAAACTTTGGGGCACTCTTTGAAGTTCTATGTGTTGGTTGAATAGATGATTCTGAGATTGTGTGATGCATATGGTATAATCATGCCCACGGATACTTGAGGTGATAATGGAGTATCTAGGTGACATTAGGGTCTTGTTTGATGTGTGTCTTAAGGTATTATTCTAGTATGAACTCTAGGATAGATTGAACGGAAAGAATAGCTTCGTGTTATTTTACTACGGACTCTTGAATAGATCGATCAGAAAGAATAACTTTGTGGTGGTTTCGTACCCGACAATAATCTGTTCGTTTGTTCTCCGCTATTAGTGACTTTGGAGTGACTCTTTGTTGCATGTTGAGGGCTAGTTATATGATCCAATTATGTTATCATTGTTGAGAGAACTTCACTAGTGAAAGTATGAACCCTAGGCCTTGTTTCCACGCATTGCAATACCATTCGTGCTCACTTTTATTATTATTTACCTTGCTGTTTTTATAATTTCAGATTAGAAAAACCTATATCTACTATCCATATTGCACTTGTATCACCATCTCTTCGCCGAACTAGTGCACCTATACAACTTACCATTGTATTGGGTGTGTTGGGGACACAAGAGACTCTTTGTTATTTGGTTGCAGGGTTGCTTGAGAGAGACCATCTTCATCCTACGCCTCCCACGGATTGATAAACCTTAGGTCACCCACTTGAGGGAAAATTGTTACTGTCCTACAAACCTATGCACTTGGAGGCCCAACAACGTCTACAAGGAGAAGGTTGCGTAGTAGACATCAATCACCTAGGCAACCAAGAGGCAAAGCCACCACTACTGTCATGGTGACCGTCGAAGAGCCAACCACGTGAAGCGTCATCCCTGGGTTGCCGCCCTGGCATCTATGCCCGAATACACTACCAAGCATCTGCATTACCACACACCAACCACGTTAGAAGAGTGGAAGGCACCTCCTTCCACTTCTAGCCCGGCATCAGTCACCGGGTCTGGGTCAACGCCCACCACGCCGGCAAACAGTCCTGGTGGAAGTGAGGACACAGTGTCTTCTAACGACCAACACTAAGCAATTCCCAACGTTACACGTTTGGCCATGTCGTAAGCGATCCTGCATACCGCCATGACAATGGCCATCGGCAACATGGGCGCTCCCGGGAGCTCAACTTGTACCAACACCAAGAAGGAATCACAAGGCAGGGGAACACAACACGGAGGCTGGAACTAGCACGGACAAGTGGGTCTTCTCTACCTGGTAGTTGACAAACCCCTCTCACCACCACGGAGCCGCACCACACTGATCACGTGACTGATGAGCCCGTCAACTCCAATCCGGAGCCTCCCCTACACCCTTTATTCAAATCAAGGTTGTAATTGGGAGGGGTTTCGTCACCTCGAACCCCTTGTCCAGCTCACGACACCCACTAGCAGCCAACCAATTATTGGTCGTGCACAGAACAGTGTTGGAAATATGCCCTAGAGGCAATAATAAACTGGTTATTATTATATTTCCTTGTTCATGATAATCTTTTATTATCCATGCTAGAATTGTATTGATTGGAAACTCAAATACATGTGTGTATACATAGACAACACACTGTCCCTAGTGAGCCTCTAGTTAACTAGCTCGTTGATCAAAGATGGTGAAGGTTTCCTGACCATAGACAAGTGTTGTCACTTGATAACAGGATCACATCATTAGGAGAATGATGTGATGGACACGCCCAAACTATAAACGTAGCATATGACCGTGTTAGTTAATTGCTACTGTTTTGTGCATGTCAATGTATCTGTTCCTATGACCATGAGATCATGGAACTCCCGGACACCGAAGGAATACCTTGTGTGTATCAAACATCGCAACGTAACTGGGTGACTATAAAGGTGCTCTATAGGTATCTCCGAAGGTGTCTGTTGGGTTGGCGTGAATCGAGACTAGGATTTGTCACTCCGTATGACGGAGAGGTATCTCGGGGCCCACTCGGTAATAAAACATCACAATAAGCCTTGCAAGTAATGTTACTAAGGAGTTAGCCACGAGTTCTTGTATTACATAACGAGTAAAGAGACTTGCCGATAATGATAATGAACTAGGTATATAGAGATACCGACAATCGAATCTCGGGCAGGTAACATACGGAAGGACAAAGGGAATAGCATACGGGATTAACCGAATCCTTGACATAGAGGTTCAACCGATAAAGATCTTCGTGGAATATGTAGGAACCAATATTGGCATACAGGTCCCGCTATTGGTTATTGACCATAGAGGTGTCTCGGTCATGTCTGCATAGTTCTCGAACCCGCAGGGTTTGCACACTTAAGGTTCGGTGACGTTTCAGTATAGTTGAGTTATAGGTGTTGGTAACCGAAAGTTGTTCGGAGTCCGGGATGAGATCCCGGACGTCACAAGGAGCTCCGAAATGGTCTGGAGGTAAAGATTGATATATAGGAAGTCCTGTTTTGGTCACCGGAAAAGTTTCGGGCTCATCGGTAGTGTACTGGGAGTGCTGGGAGGGTACCGTGGACCATCGGGAGGGGTGTCACGCCCCGAGGGGCCTTATGGGCTGTGGGAGGATACAAACCATCCCCTAGTGGGCTGACATAAGCTCCCACTAAGGCCCATGATATTGGAGAGGCAAAAAACCCAAAGATGGAAAAGGTGGAAAGGGTTTTCAAGTGGAAAGTAGGAATCCTACTCCTAGTAGGATTGGAGTAGGACTCCTCCACCTCCAATTTCGGCCAAACCTTGAGGGTTTGAGTCTGCCTCCGCCCCTCCCTCCCTCCTATATATACTAGAGGTGTTGAGGGTTTTTGAGACACAGAAAAACAGCCACGTGCTGCACTCTCTCTCTAGATCTGTTTCTCCTCTAGTCTAGTTTCAGCGGTGCTTAGGCGAAGCCCTGCTGGAATAGCTCCACCACCACCACCACCACCATGCCGCCGTCCTGGAGAAATCATCTACCTCTTCGCACCTCTTGCTGGATCAAGAAGGTGGAGATCGTCATCGAGCTGTACGTGTGTTGATCGCGGAGGTGGCGTCCGTTCGAAACTAGATCAGGATGGATTGTGATGGGATCGCGGGACAGATCGTGATGCGATCGCGGGAGGTGCGGCGATTTGGATCGCGAAGATATTCCACTACATCAATCGCGTTATATACGCTTCCGCTTAGCGATCTACAAGGGTATGTAGATTCAATCTCCCCTCTCGTAGATGATCATCACCATGGATAGGTATTGCGTGTGCGTAGGAATTTTTTTGTTTCCCATGCAATGTTCCCCAAGAGTGGCATCATGATCTAGGTTCATGCATAGATGATATCTCGAGTAGAACACAAAAGAGTTTGTGGGCGTTGATGTTCAATTTGCTGCCCTCCTTAGTCTTTTCTTGATTCGGCGGTATTGTTGGATTGAAGCGGCTCAGACCAACTTTACACATACGCTTACGAGAGACCGGTTTCATCGACTGACATGCAATTTGTTACATAAAGAGGATTGGCGGGTATCTGTTTCTTCAACTTTAGTTGAATCGGATTTGACCGAGGCGGTCCTTGGAAAAGGTTAAATAGTAATTTGCATATCACTGTTGTGGCTTTGCGTAAGTAAGATGCGATCATACTAGATACCAATAGCAGCCACGTAAAACATGCAACAACAAATTAGAGGACGTCTAAATTGTTTTTGCAGGGTATGCATGTGATGTGATATGGCCAAAGACATGATATGATATATTGGATGTATGATATGATCATGTTTTAATAGTTAAATATGGACTTGCACGTCGATGCTACGACAACCGACAGGAGCCATAGGGTTGTCTTTAAACTAACATTTGTGCTTGCAGATGCTTTTACTATATCACTAGGTTGTAGCTTTAGTAGTAATAGCATAGATAGCGCGACAACCTCGATGGCGGCACGATGATGGAGATCATGGTGCGACGCCGGTGATGATGGCGATCATGTCGGTGCTTTGGTGATAGAGATCAAGGAGCACACATTCATGGCCATATCATGTCACTTATGATTTGCATGTGATGTTAGTCCTTTTATGCACCTTATTTTGCTTAAAACGACGGTAACATTATAAGATGATCCCTCACTAAAATTTCAAGATAAAATTGTGTTCTCCCCGACTGTGCACCGTTGCAACAGTTCATCGTTTTGAGACACCACATGATGATCGGGTGTGATAGATTCAACGTTCACATACAACGGGTGGAAAACAGTTGCACACGCGAAACACTCGGGTTAAACTTGACGAGCCTAGCATGTACATACATGGCCTTGGAACACAAGAGACTGAAAGTTCGAGCATGAATCATATAGTTGATATGATCAACATGGAGATGTTCACCATTGAAACTAATCTCAACTCACGTGATGATCGGACTTGAGTTAGTGGATTTGGATCATGCACCACTCGAATGACTAGAGGGATGTCTATTTGAGTGGGAGTTCTAAAGTAATATGATTAATTGAACTCATTATCATGAACATAGTCAAAAGATCTTTACAAATTATATTGTAGCTTGCGTTGTAGCTCTACTATTTTAGATATGTTCCTAGAGAAAATTTAGTTGAAAGTTGATAGTAGCAATTATGCGGACTGGGTCCATAAACTTAGGATTGTCCTCATTGTGGCGCAGAAGGCTTATATCCTTAACGCACCACTCGGTGTGCTGAACCTCGAGCATCGTCTGTGGATGTTGTGAACATCTGACATAGACGTTTTTGATGACTACGTGATAGTTCAGTACGTAATGCTTAAACGACTTAGAATTAAGGCGTCGAAGACGTTTTGAACGTCACAGAACATATGAGATGTTCCAAGAGATGAAATTGGGATTTCATGCTCGTGCCCTTGTTGAGGGATATGAGACCACCGACAAGATTCTTTGTCTACAAAGTAAGGGAGAAATGCTCAATGGTTGAGCATGTGCTCAGATTGTCTGAGTGCTACATTTGCTAGAATCGAGTGGGAGTTGATCTTCCACACAAGATAGTGATGGTTCTCCAAAGTCACATCCACCAAGCTACTAGAGCTTCGTGATGAACTATAACATATCAAGGATAGATATGATGATCCTTGCGCTATTCACGATGTTTGACACCGCGAAAGTAGAAATCAAGTAGGAGCATCAATTGTTGATGGTTAGTAAAACAACTAGTTTCAAGAAGGACAAGGGCAAGAAGGGATACGTCATGAAACGGCAAACCAGTTGCTGCTCTAGTGAAGAAACCCAAGGTTGAACCCCAACCCGAGACTAAGTGCTTCTGTAATGAGGGAACGGTCACTGAAGCGGAACTAGCCTAGATACTTGGTAGATGAGAAGGCTGGCAAAGTCGACAAAAGTATATTGCATATACGTGATATTGATGTGTACTTTACTAGTACTCCTAGTAGCACCAGGGTATTAGATACCGGTTCGGTTGCTAAGTGTTAGTAACTTGAAAAAAGCTACGGAATAAAGAGAGATTAGCTAAAGGCAAGGTGACGATATGTGTTGGAAGTGTTTCCAAGGTTGATGTGATCAAACATCGCACGCTCCCTCTACAATCGGGATTAGTGTTAAACCTAAATAATTGTTATTTGGTGTTTGTGTTCAGCATAGACATGATTAGATTGTGTTTATCGCGATACGGTTATTCATTTAAAGAGAATAATGGTTACTCTGTTTGTTTGAATAATCCCTTAAATGGTCTTGCACCTAAAATGAATGGTTTATTGAATCTCGATCGTAGTGATACACATGTTCATAATATTGATGCCAAAAGATATAAAGTAGTAATGATAGTACCACTTACTTGTGGCACTGCCACTTGAGTCATATTGGTATAAACGCATGAAGAAACTCCATGCAGATGGATCGTTTGGACTCACTTGATTTTTGAATCACTTGAGACATGCAAATCATACCACATGGGCAAGATGACTGAAGGCCTCGTTTTCCAGTGAGATGAACAAGAAAGTAACTTGTTGGAAGTAATACATTGTGATGTGTGCAGTCCAATGAGTGTTGAGGCACGCAGTGGATATCGTTATATTCTTACTTCACAGATGATTTGAGTAGATACTAGTATATTTACTTGATGAAACACATGTCTAAATTATTGAAAGGTTCAAGTAATTTCAGAGTGAAGTTGAAGATCGTCGTGACAAGAGGATAAAATGTCTACGATATGATCATAGAGATGAATATCTGAGTTGCGAGTTTGGTACACAATTAAGACAATGTGAAAATTGTTTCACATCTCCTGCCGCCTGGAACACCATAGTGTGATGGTGTGTCCGAACGTTATAGCCGCGCCCTATTTGATATGGTGCATACTATGATGTCTCTTATCGAATTACCACTATCGTTTATGGGTTAGGCTTTAGAGACAATCGCATTCACTTTGAATAGGGAACCACGTAATTCCGTTGAGATGACACCGTATGAACTATGGTCTGGAGAAACCTAAGCTGTCGTTTCTTAAAAGTTTGGGGCTGCGATGCTTATGTGAAAAAGTTTCAGCATGATAAGCTCGAACCCGAAGCGGATAAATGCATCTTCATAGGACACCCAAAACAGTTGGGTATACCTCCTATCTTAGATCCGGAAGCAAAGTGTTTGTTTCTAGAAATGGGTCCTTTCTCGAGGAAAAGTTTCTCTCGAAAGAATTCAGTGGGAGGATGGTGAAACTTGATGAGGTTACTGAACCGTCACTTTAACAAGTGTGTAGCAGGGCGCAGGAAGTTGTTCCTGTGGCGCCTACACCAATTGAAGTGGAAGCTGATGATAGTGATCATGGAGTTTCAGATCATGTTACTACAAACCTAGTTGGTCAAAAAGGTCACATACTGCTCCAGAGTGGTACGGTAACCATGTCTTGGAGGTCATGTTGTTGGACAACAATGAACCAACGAGCTATGGAGAAGCGATGGTTGGCCCGGATTCTGGCAAATGGCTGGAGGCCATGAAATCCAAGAGAGGATCCATGTGTGAAAACAAAGTGTAGACTTTGGAAGAACTACTTGATGATCGTAAGACTATTAAGTACAGATGGATCTTCAAAAGGAAGACAGACGATGATGGTGAAAAGTCACCATTAAGAAAGCTCGACTTGTCGCAAAGATGTTTTCGACAAGTTCAAATAGTTGACTATGATGAGACTTTCTCACTTGTAGCGATGCTAAAAGTTTGTTGGAATTATGTTAGCAGTTGCTGCATTATTTATGAAATCTTGCGGATAGGATGTCAAAACATCGTTTCCTCAACGGTTTCCTTGAGGAAAGGTTGTATGTGATACAACCAGAAGGTTTTGTCGATCCTAAGGATGCTAACAGGTATGCAAGCTCCAGCGATCCTTCTATGGACTGGAGCAAGCATCTAGGAGTTGGAATATACGCTTTGATGAGATGATAAAAGTTTTTGGGTTTATCCAAGGTTTTTGAGAAACTTGTATTTCCAAAGAAGTGAGTGGGAGCACTAGAATTTCTGGTTAGAATATGTGATTGACATATTGTTGATCGGAAATAATGTAGAATTTCTGGAAAGCATAAAGGGTTGTTTGAAAGGAGTTTTTCAAAGGAAAACCTCGATAGAGCTACTTGAACATTGAGCATCAAGATCTATGGAGATAGATCAAAACGCTTAATAGAACTTTCAACGAAATGCATGCCTTGACAAGTTTTTAAAGGAGTTCAAAATAGATCGGCAAAGAAGGAGTTCTTGGCTGTGTTGTAAGGTGTGAATTTGAGTAAGACTCAAAACCCGACCACGGCAGAAGAAAGAGAAAGGACGAAGATCGTCCCCTATGCCTTAGTCGTAGGCTATAAAGTATGACATGCTGTGTACCGCACCTGATGTGTGCCTTGCCATGAGTCTGTCTTGAATCACTGAACATCGGTTAAAGTTATCCTTAGTATTCTCCTCACGCCCTCGCATGATGCAAGGTACCGTGATTCCACTATAGGTGCCCTTGAAGGCGGCGACCGAACCTTTACAAACAAGGTTGGGGCAACTCCACACAAAGCTTGGAGGCTCCCAACTAGACCACGAAGCTTCACCACAATGGAATATGGCTTCGAGGTGACCTCAACCGTCTAGGATGCTCAAACACCCAAGAGTAACAAGATCCGCAAGGGATTGATGGGGGAATCAACTTTTCTCTTGGTGGAAGTGTGGATCTAGGCCTTCTCAACCAATCCCTAAAGAATCAACAAGTTTGATTGGCTAGGGAGAGAGATCGGGCACTTTTAAGCTTGGGGCGCAACAATGGAGCTTAGAGAGGTAAGAGATGAGGTTCCTCAGCTAGAAGAACCCTTTATATAGTGGGGGGGGGGGAATCAGACCGTTTTCCCACTCTCTGGCCGAGCTCCAGCGGTACTACCGCTGGCTGCAGCGGTACTACCGCTGGCACTCCAGCGGTACTACCGCTGACCAGGGGCGGTACTACCGCCGCCTGGCGGTACTACCGCTGGATGCAGCGGTACTACCGCTGACCCCAGCGGTACTACCGCTCGGCCCTTGGTAGTGCAAAAGCACTACTACCGCCAAGAAAGTCCTCGCAAAAAGGTCCGTCCACGAACAACCGCTAGGCAAGCGGTACTAAGCTCCTGGAGCGGTACTACCACTGACCAGGGGCGGTACTACCGCTGGCTGCAGCGGTACTACCGCTAGCAGTCCAGCGGTACTACCGCTGGGGACCATTTTGCAAAGAGACAAGAAACAAAGTGGCGGGGGCCGCACCAAAGACGAAGGTAGGGGAGAATATGTGAAGTGTGCGCGTGCAACGATAGATTCCACCCAAACCTTTCCACTGCGGATCCCCTCTTAATAGTACAGCTTTCCTATGACTCAAATAAAGAGAATCGTAGAGAGCGTCGTGCTTCCGTTGCATGAATGAGGAGACGAGTCGTCTTGTGCCGTTGACGTGTGTTATCTGAAACCTTAACACACGCGGTTAGTCCTTTACGGTACTGTCATCAATCACCAAAATTACTTAGGCATAAACTATGCCCCAACAATGTCCTTTATACAAACTCCACCCCTGGACTTTAGGTGATAACCATAGTCAGAGGAATGGGATGCTTCAGGAATTGTACTAGTCCGGTTCTGCTTACAAGTGTTCAGCAATAGGATGTTTGTCTTCCACAATTAATGCTCATGCTTTTCGAAAACTATATGGTCTGTGAAGTGTTGGGAAGCCTTTAGAAGGCCGTCCCTCAGCAGGCGTTCCCGAGGACGGGTTGTATGGCCCAAGATGCCCTTCCTCACTACAACACAACACCTTGGGTTTCTCTCTAGGGGAAGACGTTGGTTGTCACGTAGCGAAGCACCTATTTGGGAGGAGCTATTTATCGCATAAACGATTGAAGAAGGATCAACTGCTGAAGCATTCGACTAATCGGGCCGGCCCACTAGCGTGTAGAGAAATAGAAAAAGTAGAAGAAAACGAGGACGAAAGGTGATTTGAACCTGGGTTATCTCGATAACGCAAAGTGTTTGACAGGAGGTTTTTTATTTCTCCGAATTTTTTTGTATCTTTTATTTTCCCTTCATTTTCTTTTCATTCAATCTTGCACTTTGTTTCTTTATTTTTTGTTTTCTTGTATTTTGTTTCTTTTCCTTATTTGTTTCTTCTCCCTTTCTTTTCTTACGTTCGTTTTCGTTATCACTCTACATTTTCGTATATGTCAACAACATATTTTAGTAAGTGATCAACATTTTTTGTGTACATGTTCAACATTGTCCGAGCGCTTATTCAATATTTTACAAATACTTTTTTAATATTTTAATACTTGTTAAACATTTTTCAAATACATGTTCAATATTTCTCAAATACTCGTTCAACATTTTTCAACACTTATTCAACATTTTCAAACAATTTTTCAACATTTTTAATAGTTATTAAACATCTTCAAAAACTTGTTTAACATTTTTAATAGTTATTCAACATTTTCAAATACTTGTTGACCATGTTATTTATACAGGATCAACATTTTTTCAAATACTTTCTCAACATTATTCAAATAATTTTTCAACATTTTTAAAATACTTGGTCAATATTTTTTTTCAAATATTTTTCCAACATTATTTTTTCATATACGTGACTACATTTTTATATACATTATCAACTTTTTTCAAATACCTATTAAACATTATTGAAATACTTGTTTAATATGTTTCAAAAAATAGTTCAAAAACTTTCAAATGTTTCAGTTGGGTGTTTCTTAAATATATACATTTTGGAATATTTATAGTATAAACAAAATGAAAAGGAGCAAAAAAGGTACACAATTTAAAAAAAGAAGGAAAGAAGGAGACTGTGGCCTCCCATGCTGATGTGCCCATTAATGGATCCGGCGCCTCCAGCGTCGCTGGCATGAGCCGGCCACTAACGCGCTGCACACTTTTTCTGTTTTATTAATCTTTTTTTTTCTGTTGATCCAGTAGAAGAAACCTCCTAGATTTTCTATTTGTTAAGAAAATAAAATCTGAAATTAAAAAAGGTTTACAGATTAAAAATAGGTTCATCCATATTTAAAAAAGTTCATATATTATAAACAGGTTCATTAATGTTTTAAAAAGGTTATCAAATTTGAAAAAGTTCGTTGAAATTATTTTCTATCCAATTTTAGAAAAGTTCATTAAATTTAAAAAAATCATAGAAATTCAAGACAAATTTAAGTGTTTTTAAGAACACTTAATTGATCTAAAAAATGTCCATAAATCTTAAACAAATCATGAATTTTGATAAAAAATCATCCATTCTCAAACAGATGTTCATTTAATTTGAAAAACGTTCATTTATATTCATCAATTCTCAGAGAAAAGTTCATGGTTCTTAAAATATTCGTTGAAATTTTAAAAAAGTTAATCAATATTTAGAAAAGTTCCTAAAATTTCCAAAAAAAGAAATTTGTCCACCGGCTCCATAGATTGGCCGGCCCATTTACGAACAGCCACAGGAGTTAATTAAAAAAAATGCACATTAGATGGCGCGTATGGCGCCAAATACTCCCTCCATTCCTAAATATATGTAGTTTTAGAGATTTTATTAGGAGCTACATACGGCGTAAAATTAGTGAATCTTATTCTAAAAGATGTCTATATACATTCGTATGTAGTATCCTAATGAATCCTCTAAAAAGACTTATATTTAGGAACGGAGGAAGTAGAAAATAGTGGGCTCGGACCTATTTGACACATTGTGCGGCAAAAAGACGCCCATTCACACAAGTTGCAGACAACTGGGCCGGCTTGTCGAGATTGAACTCACGCGAGCGATAATACAGTTACAATATTTTAAAATATAAAGAAAAGTAAAAAAGGAAAAAGGAAACAAAAAAGGTTAAAAAATTCGAAAAAAAGATATTGTGGCCTCCCGTGCTGATGGGCCTTCAGCGAGGGGTTTCTCCCCTCTCGCGAAAGGCGAGATATAAAGGACCCCCACCTATTTGACATATTCTGCGGCAAAAAGATGTCCCTTCGCACATGATGTGGCAAACTGGGCCGGGCCAACGGGTTTGAACTGGCGCGGGAGGTAATGCGTAAAAATAAACAAGCACCAAAGCTGGAATTCGAGCTACAGAGCTCCAGTTTGAACACGCATTATGCTAGCCACTACAACCACACAGCATTAATGACAAATGTGTGGCACGACGTGTCATGAGCTAAAACAATGGCCTAAACTGGAATTATGAATACTTTTTGAGCAAATTGGAATTTCTTAAAAAAATCTGAACATTTTTAAATTATGAACTAAAACAATGGCCTAAACTGGATTTTTTTTAAAATTATGAATACTTTTTGAACAAATTGGAATTTCTTAAAAAAATCTGAACATCTATTGAAACTAAAGAGAAATGTTAAGTTCCTGAACGTTTTTCTAATTTGTTAGAATACTTGAAACACTGTATATATTCTGAAAACTAAACAATTTCCTACAATGCGAACATTTTTGAAAAATTTCAAATAAAACAAAATATAACATGCGAACAAATTTCCAAATTACATAATTCGTTTGAAAATGCAAATCTATTTTATATTTCTGAATGAAATTTTAAAATGTGTACTACTTTTGAAATATAGATTTGTTTTTAATCTGAGAAAAATTTGAAAATCTAAAAGATTCTTTTCATCGGAAACAAAAAAAATGGAAACATTGTTTTAAAAATCCAAACATATTTCGTAAAATGCAAATTTTTTAAATCCAGAACATTGTTTAGATTGGTTAACGAAATTTAAAAACGGGTACAACATTTTAAATGTAAAACAAAATATTGAACATGAGAATAATTTGAATATACCATAGTTTTTTTATATTTAGTACGAAAAATAGAAACCGAAACATTTTACTAAAATTTGAAACGTTTTTGTAAAAACGTGAACAAGTTTCCAAATTCCAAAACATTTTTTGAAAGCGAAGACATTTAAAAAATTGGTGAACAAAATTTGGAAACATATATAGCTTTTCTTATTTAGATGAAAATTAAATTTGAGAACAATTTGAAAATCCTGAATATTTTTTGTATACGTCGGTTTTCTTTTAAAATGGATTTTTTTTCTAAAATTGAATAAAGCTTATAACTCAAAGGATGTTTGAAACTTTGAATAATTCTTAATATGCTGGATAAAATTTGGAAACGCGAGCAAATATTGCTTATTTGATTGTTGTTTGAAATTGTACAGTTAAAAAAACAGAAAAGAAAAAAGAAAAAAGAAAAAAGAAAAAATAAAAAAATGGAAATAGAAATGAAGAAAAAGAAACAACAAGAGGAGAATAAAAAACCGGTTCAAAACCTTTTAGAAGGTTTCCATTACCGATAAAAACCGACAAGAAATATTCTGGAAGGTCCGAAAAACCCAAACTGCCAGCAATACGTACAACCGGAGATGGGTAGGCACAATTGATGTGAGCCTGTGCGTTTGGTCTACCCTTTGATGTACAAAAGGTTAAACTTGGTTTTTCACCTCCTGGAGCTACGATCTGTGTAGGATCAACTAGCAATAATCGATACTCTCTGTGAACTCACACAACTCATGGTATATTCTAGTGGCTTGAACAACAGTTTCGACAGAAATCTTTTCTAGGTTGTGACTTAAATAAACTGGAAAAAATATATTAAATACGATAATTTTCAGCATGATTCAGACATAACATGCATACAAAGAATGACATTTCGATCTTCTAACTAAAAGCTTAAAAAAACAAAGAAGACTTACTTGTAGCGGAGGACGACCATGTACGTGTAGTCCGTGCCATCATCGTCGTCATCACCGCGAAGGACAAAATATGTCAAGGACAAATTCACGGATGTAGAAACACTTCTTCGGGTCACATGGGCAAAACAGAAGCGAAATTTTCGAGTGAACTCTCAAGGGCTTGAGAGATTCCGTATGTTATCAGCTTTTTTGTACCTGTATAATATTAATATATATTAAAATTAATTGACGGGCAACTGGAAGAATGAAAAATAGTCAACGAAATTCCACCAAAATAAGAAGCACCTAAGGGTTAGTTTGATACATCGAAAAGCCACAATCATTTGATTTTGTTAATTGCCTTTTGCCATCAAACTTGGTGAAAATTAGCACCTAAGTCAAGATGTAAACAATACAAAATTTTACTCTAAAGTCAGACAAATTATTATCTCAACTCAGCTATACATGTGTCATGTGATCCACCTCTCGATCCTGTGCCTCTCTTCTCCCATGTGAGACCCGATGGCTCTATCGACCCTCCCAACTCATTTTGAATTGTGTCCATCTCAGAAGAAACATATGGGTTTGTAGTCCCATAACCCTGTTGTAGTTGTCAATACCCTTCGCAAAATAGGCTCTCTCCCTGCTTTATAGATAAAGCATAAACCACAGTACGATCAAATGATACAAAGTAGTAAGGAGCCCCCCTTACAAAGCATATCCTAGGATAACTGGACAACACAAACGTACACGATGACATTGCCGAAAGATAGCATGTGAAGGTCGGAAAACTATGCCATAACACATCATCAGACACCTAAGCTCCACAACAAAGCCCTCAGTAGGTGGAATGATGCTAAGCGTCGCCACTTATGAGCCCGAGATGGACCTCGGTCTTCACTCGGAACCCTGGCATGGAGAGGAAAACCACAACAACGTCATGAAGAAGAAAGAGACACCCACTAGTATCTCCGTCATTAGTGCCAAAGTACCGAGTTTTCGCTTGGCCGCTTACTCATGCCACCACGAGGTACCACAACAACCGCGAAGAACACAAGTCGCTGTATCCGGATTTGGGCGTTGCCACTACCAACGATAAAGAGCGAGCCAGAGCCACACGCCGTTATGCCCTCCTCATCGCTTGTACGTCTCCAACGTATCTATAATTTTTGATCGTTCCATGCTATTATATTATCAACTTTGAATGTTTTATATCCGTGAATATGCTATTTTATATTATTTTTGGGACTAACTTATTGACCTAGAGCCCAATGCTAGTTTCTGTTTTTTCCTTGTTTTTGACGTTTTTCAGATAGGAATATCAAACGGAGTCCAAACGGAATACAACTTTCGCCGTGATTTTTTATGGAAAATATCAAAAATACCAGAAGAAAAAGATACCGGAGAGGAATCTGCTACTGCGACAACAGACCTTCCCTGGTAACGGCGCCAGGAATCCTGCTGCTGCGGCTACGCCTATAGGGACTTCCTTAGCAAATATGCAAAGGATTTCCCCGCGGCCTTGGAGCCTTGCGTTGGTGTTCCCTTGAAGAGGAAAGGGTGATGTAGCACAACGGCGGGAAGTATTTCCCTTAGTTTGAGAATCAAGGTATCAATCCAATAGGAGGAGAACGTCAAGTCACAAGTACGTGCACAAACACAAAGAGCTTGCACCCAACGCTATGAAGGGGTTGTCAATCCCTTATAGGTTGTTTGCAAAGTGAGAACTAAAAGCAAAGAGTAAACAAAGCAAAGTAAAAGTGAAAGTGGAAACGATAATTGTGAATAGACCCGGGGGCTGTAGTGTTCACTAGTGGCTTTTCTCATGAAAGCAAGTAGACGGTGGGTGAACGAATTACTATCGAGCAATTGATAGAACTGCGCAAAGTCGTGACATTATCTAAGGCAATGATTATATCTATAGGCATCACGTCCAAAACAAGTAGACCGATACTTTCTGCATCTACTACTATTACTCCACACGTCGACTGCTATCCAGCATGCATCTAGTGTATTAAGTCTAAAAGAATAGAGTAACGCCTTAAGCAAGATGACATGATGTAGATGGACAATCTCATATCTACGATAAAATCCCATCTTGTTACCCTTGATGGCAACAACACGATGCGTGCCTTGCTGCCCCTTCTGTCACTGGGAAAGGTCACCACACGGTATGAACCCAAAACCAAGCACTTCTCCCATTGCAAGAATCATAGATCTAGTTGGCCAAACAAAACCCAAGACTCGGAGAGACTTACAAGGATATCAAATCATGCATATAAGAAATCAGCAAAGACTCAAATATAATTCATAGATAATCTGATCACAAATCCACAATTCATCGGATCTCGACAAACACACCGCCAAAGAGGATTACATCAGATAGATCTCCATGAAGATCATGGAGAACTTTGTATTGAAGATCCAAGAGAGAGAAGAAGCCATCTATCTACTAACTACGGACCCGTAGGTCTGAAGTGGACTACTCACGAGTCATTGGAAAGGCGATGATGTTGATGTAGAAGCCCTCCAACTCCAAAGTCCCCTCCAGCAGGGCACCGGGAAGGGTCTCTAGATGTGATCTCTGGGAAACGGAAGCTTGCGGCGGCGGAAAAGTGTTTTCGTGGATGCTTTCATTTTTTCTGGATTTTTAGGGAATTTATAGGCCAAAGAGCTAGGGCAGGGGAGTGCCAAGGAGGCCACAAGCTTGGTTGCCGCGGGCCCCCTGGCCGCGGCAACAGGGCTTGTAGGCTCCCTATGCCCCCCCTGCCTTGGCCCTCAAGTCTCTCGATCTTCTTCCGTTCTGGAAAAATTTATTTCGGGAATTTTATTCCATTTGGACTCCGTTCCAGAATCAGATCTGAAAAGAGTCAAAAACACAGAAAAACAAGAACTGGCACTTGGCACTGAATTAATAAGTTAGTCCCAAAAAAGATATAAAAGGTAAACAAAACATCCAAAGTTGACAAGATAACAGCGTGAAACCATCAAAAATTATAGATACGTTTGAGACGTATCAGAGTCCCGAGGAAGCCACGAGCCAGGGAGGCGCGCCCACCCCCCTGGGCGCGCCTCGGGGGCTCGTGACTCCCTCGTGGGTCCCCCTGACTTGTTCTCGATGCCATCTGGTCTTATAAATACACAAACCTCCAGAAATAAACCTAGATCGGGAGTTCCGCCACCGCAAGCCTCTGTAGCCACCAAAAACCAACCGGGAGCCCGTTCCGGCACCCTGCCGGAGGGGGAATCCATCTCCGGTGGCCATCTTCACCATCCCGGCGATCTCCATGACGAGGAGGGAGTAGTTCTCCCTCGGGGCTGAGGGTATGTACCAGTAGCTATGTGTTTGATCTCTCTCTCTCATGTTCTTGAGATGTCATGATCTCGATGTACCGTGGGCTTTGCTACTATAGTTGGATCCTATGATGTTCTTCCCCCTCTCCCTTCTTGTAATGAATTGAGTTTTCCCTTTGAAGTTATCTTATCGGATTGAGTCTTTAAGGAATTGAGAACACTTGATGTATGTCTTGCACGTGTCTATCTATGGTGACAATGGGATATTCATGTGAGTACTTGATGTATGTTTTGGTGATCAACTTGCGGGTTTTGTGACATTGGGAATCTATGCATAGAGGTTGGCACACGTTTTATTCTTGACTCTCCGGTAGAAACTTTGGGGCACTCTTTGAAGTTCTATGTGTTTGTTGAATAGATGATTCTGAGATTGTGTGATGCATATCGTATAATCATGCCTACGGATACTTGAGGTGACAATGGAGTATCTAGGTGACATTAGGGTCTTGGTTGATGTGTGTCTTAAGGTGTTATTCTAGTACGAACTCTAGGATAGATTGAACGGAAAGAATAGCTTCGTGTTATTTTACTACGGATTCTTGAATAGATCGATCAGAAAGAACAGCTTTGTGGTGGTTTCATACCCAATAATAATCTCTTCATTTCTTCTCCGCTATTAGTGACTTTGGAGTGACTCTTTGTTGCATGTTGAGGGCTAGTTATATGATCCAATTATGTTATCATTGTTGAGAGAACTTCACTAGTGAAAGTATGAACCCTAGGCCTTGTTTCCACGCATTGCAATACCATTCGTGCTCACTTTTATTATTATTTACCTTGCTGTTTTTATAATTTCAGATTACAAAAACCTATATCTACTATCCATATTGCACTTGTATCACCATCTCTTCGCCGAACTAGTGCACCTATACAACTTACCATTGTATTGGGTGTGTTGGGGACACAAGAGACTCTTTGTTATTTGGTTGAAGGGTTGCTTGAGAGAGACCATCTTCATCCTACGCCTCCAACGGATTGATAAACCTTAGGTCACCCACTTGAGGGAAAATTGCTACTGTCCTACAAACCTCTGCACTTGGAGGCCCAACAACGTCTACAAGGAGAAGGTTGCGTAGTAGACATCAAGCTCTTTCCTGGCGCCGTTGCCCGGGAGGTTAGCACTTGAAGGTATATATTTATATCTTGCAAATGAATCTTTTAGTTTCTTGTCTTATCACTAGTTTAGTTTATTAATAGAAAAGCACAAAAAAATGGAATTAAGGTTGCCTCATATGATTCATCTTTTTAATGTCTTTTGTGAAAATGAAAATTGTGCTCAAGTGCTAAAAGAAGAATTACATAGAATGCTTGGCATAAAATATGTGAATGATGAGCATGATTTCAATGTTGTTAGTATGAATTCTTTGAATACCCATGATGCTAATGATATGCAAAGCCACAAGCTTGGGGATGTTATGTTTGATGAAGATGATCTTTTTAGTTCCCCCACTTTGAATGATCAAATTTATTATGATGAAAGCATGCCCCTTATTTATGATGATTATTGTGATGATACTTATGCTATAAAGAAGAAAGATGATAAAACTTGTCACAATTATGAGTACCCTTTTACTGAACATTACTCTTTTAATGTGGAAACAATTCGTAGTGTTCAAGTCTTTTAAGATACTCCCACTATTAATCATGAGAATAAATTTCCTTATGTGGAGAGTAGTAAAATTTCTATGCTTGTAGATCATGAAATGAATGATTTAGGTGCTGGTTATATTGTTGAATTCATTCATGATGCTATTGAAAATTATTATGAGAGAGGATCATATGCTTCTACATATTGCAATAATATCAAGCTTCCTCTCCATGTGTTGAAACTTTTGAAGTCATGCTTGTTTTATCTTCCTATGCTAGTTGATTCTTGCTCCAATAAATTGTTTTATCACAAATTCCCTATGCATAGGAAGTGGGTTAGACTTAAATGTGCTATTCATATGCTCCATGATGCTTCCATTATGTTTCAATCCTTATCTTTTATGTGAGCATCATTGAAATCATCATGCCTAGCTTGAAAGCCATTAAAGAAAAGTGCTTGTTGGGAGACAACCCAATATGCATCCTTACTGTTTTTGTGTGATCACATGATTAAGATACTGTATTAATAATGTTTTATTGCCTTAGTTTCAATAAAGTACCAAGTAAAGCCTTTATGATTAGTTTGGATGATAGTTGTTTGATCATGCTGAAAAAGACAGAAACGTTGCGCTCGCGAAAGCATTTCTAATTTCTATCCAGAGAGTGCTTTTAGGTTGATTGTTTTTGCTGCTGATTGATATACAAATTTACTTAATTTTCATAATTCTTTCATAATGTTTGGAAGTGCATAAGTATGGTTATCATTCAGATCATTACAGACTATTCTGTTTTTGACAGATTCTGTTTTGAATGCATAGTTTGCTTGTTTTTGTGTTTCCATAGATTATATTGAGTAATATAAATTGTGGAAATAGTAATATACAGTAGGAATTGTGTGAAAATAATTATTATTCTTGTTTTGACAGTAGCCAAGTGATTGATTTGCTCGTTATCATACTAACCCATTTCACGAAGTTCTGTTAAGTTTTGTGTTGTGAAGTTTTCAAATTTTTGGTAGAGTTTCGATGGACTATGGAACAAGGAGTGGCAAGAGCCTAATCTTGGGGATGCCCAAGGCACCCCAAATCCATATTCAAGGACACCAAAGAGCCTCAGCTTGGGGATGCCCCGGGAAGGCATCCCCTCTTTCGTCTTCAATCCATCGGTAACTTTTCTGGGGGCTATATTTTTATTCACCACATGATATGTGTTTTGCTTGGAGCGTCATTTTATTTATTAATACTTGCTTGCTGTTATTTATATTAATGTTTTGCATCATTTAGTTCAATAAAAACGTCAAGGATAGCCTTTACCATGTTTAATTTGCAAGTATAGGAGTTGCTGTTCCAAAACAGAAAGTTTGCTTGTAGTGCAAAAATTCCCTAGAATTTTATGTTTGCTTTGTCGTAATAGCTTAAAATTTGGACAAAGTATGATCGTATAAATTCTATACAGCATGGAATTGTTTCAGATTTTTTTGAGTTAATTAAGTATGGATATTGCTGCATTCTTCACAGACTGTTTTGTTTAGGCAGATTGCTGTTATGTTTGCATTGTTTGCATATGTTTGCTTGTTTAATGATCCTATTTGAGTATAGGAGTTTTAAATATGAAGAGGCATTTAGTATGCAATGTAAAATAATAATTTTAGTGATTTACTACAGTAGAGGATGATAAAGTTTTGCATTGATTTATACTAACCTATCTCACGAGTTTTTGTTGAGTTTTGTGTGGATGAAGTTTTTAAGATTTTGGAGACCATCATATGAGAGGAATTAAGGAAACACAAAAGATCAAGCTTGGGGATGCCCATGTCATACCCAATACATATTTCAAGAAGTCTCAAGCACCTAAGCTTGGGGATGCCCCGGATGGCATCCCACCTTTCTTCTTCAAACAATTATCGGTTAGTATCGGTTGAAGCTAAGTTTTTGCTTCTTCACATGATTTGTGCTATCCTTGGAGTGTCATTTTATTTTGTTTGAATAAGGTAATTAAGATCTCAAATTCTTAGATGGGAGAGTCTCCACATAGCCAAATAATTGTTCAACTACTCATTGATCTTCACTTATATCTTTTGGAGTAGTTTGTCTTTTGCTCTAGTGCTTCACTTATATCTTTGTAGAGCATTGCAATAGTTTTATTTTATAGAAATAGTTGAACTCTCATGCTTCACTTAGATCATTTTGAGAGTCTTAAACAGCATGGTAATTTGCTTAGGTTATGAATCTAGTCCTAATATGATGGGCATCCAAGAGGGATATATTAAAAACTTTCATATAGAGTGCATTGAATACTAGGAGAAGTTTGATTCCTTGCATATAGTTTTGAGATATAAAGATGGTGATATTAGAATCATGCTAGTGAGTAATCGTGGATTTATAGAAATACTTGTGTTAGAGTTTGTGATTCCTGTAGCATGTACGTATGGTGAACCGTTATGTGATGAAATCGGAGCATGATTTATTTATTGAGTGTCATCCTTTGTGTGGAGGTCGGGATCGCGCGATGGTTAACTCCTACCAACCCTTCCCCTAGGAGCATGCGTATAATACTTTGCTTTGATAGCTAATAAACTTTTTCAATAAGTATGTGAGTTCTTTATGACTAATGTTGAGTCCAAGGATTATACGCACTCTCACCTTCCACCATTGCTAGCCTCTCTAGTACCGCGCAACTTTCGCCAGTGCAAACATCCACCATACATCCTTCCTCAAAACAGCCACCATACCTACCCATCATGGCATTTCCATAGCCATTCCGAGATATATTGCCATGCAACTTCCACCGTTCTGTTTATTATGACACGCATCATCATTGTCATATTACTTTGCATGATCATGTAGTTGAAATCATATTTGTGGCAAAGCCACCGTTACCTTTCATACATGTCACTCGTGAGTCATTGCACATCCCGGTACACTGCCGGAGGCATTCATATAGAGTCATATGTTTGTTCTAAGTATCGAGTTGTAAGTAAATAAAAGTGTGATGATCATCATTATTAGAGCATTGTCCCATGTGAGGAAAGGACATAAGCTATGATTCCCTCACAAGTTGGGATGAGACTCCGGACTTAAAATAAAAAGGAAATAAAAGAGGCCAAAGAGCCCACCAAAAAATATGAATGAAAAAAAAATGAAAAAAGAGGCCAAAGAGCCCAAAAAAAAAGAGAAGGGACAATGCTACTATCATTTACCACACTTGTGTTTCAAAGTAGCACCATGATCTTCATGATAGAGAGTCTCATATATTGTCACTTTCATATACTAGTGGGAATTTTCGTTATAGAACTTGGCTTGTATATTCCAATGATGGGCATCCTCAATTGCCCTAGGTCTTCTTGAGCAAGCGAGTTGGATGCACACCCACTTAGTTTCTTTTTGAGCTTTCATAAACTTATAGCTCTTGTGCATCTCTTGCATGACAATCCCTACTCACTCACATTGGTATCTATTGATGGGCATCTCCATAGCCCGTTGATACGCCTAGTTGATGTGACCATCTCCTCCTTTTTGCCTCACAACCACCACCATATTCTATTCCACCTATAGTGCTATGTCCATGGCTCACGCTCATGTATTGCGTGAGAGTTGAAAAGGTTTGAGAAAGTAAAAGTGTGAAAACAATTGCTTGACTAATACCGGGGTTGTGCATGATTTAAATACGTTGTGTGGGGAAGATGGAGCATAGCCAGACTATATGATATTGTAGGGATAACTCTCATTGTCCATGTTATTTCGAGAAGACATGATTGCTTTGTTAGTATGCTTGAAGTATTATTGTTCTTATGTCAATATTAAACTTTTTGCTTTGAATCATATGTATTTGAATATTCATGTTACAATATATGTTAGGTAGCATTCCACATCAAAAATTCTGTTTTTATCATTTACCTGCTCGAGGACGAGTAGGAATTAAGCTTGGGGATGCTTGATACGTCTCCAACGTATCTATAATTTTTGACCGTTCCATGATATTATATTATCAACTTTGGATGTTTTATATGCATGAATATGCTATTTTATATTATATTTGGGACTAACCTATTGACCTAGAACCCAATGCTAGTTCCTGTTTTTTCCTTGTTTTTGACCTTTTTCAGATAGGAATATCAAACGGAGTCCAAACTTTCGCCGTGATTTTTTATGGAAATATCAAAAATACCAGAAGAAAAAGATACCGGAGAGGAGTCCCGAGGATGCCACGAGCCAGGGAGGCACGCCCACCCCCTGGGCACGCCTGGGGGGCTCGTGTGTGATAGCCTGGCTTATTAGGGATGATAGACTACTCATATCAATAAGGAATTCCTTCTTTTTCGGGAGCCCATTCGAACAGAACTCTCAGGTTAAGCATGCTCGGCTTGGAGTAGTTCTAGGATGGGTGACCGACCGGGAAGTTGATTCCGGGTGCGCATGAGTGAGGACAAAGTGCGCAGAAAAGACTAGTATTGATATGTGGGGCCAGTATAGATCCCGCGAGGAGTAACGACCGCCGGCGGGTGTGTCCGAGGCGTTACAAGTTTGGTATCAGAGCCGGCCCTCACGGTTACACGGATGTTTGCGGACATGTGCGCAGTCATGTTGTTCGTGATGTTTGTGACCCGTCGTGGCACACGACATGGCACATGTACTGGACTGGATGCACAGACGTTTGTGCCAAGAGGGAACGCTCCTGTGGCCCGACGAGGACGTCGGTTCCTCTGAGTGGCGGTGTATGTGATAGCCTGGCTTATTAGGGATGATAGACTACTCATATCAATAAGAAATTCCTTCTTTTTCGGGAGTCCATTCGAACAAAACTCTCAAGTTAAGCATGCTCGGCTTGGAGTAGTTCTAGGATGGGTGACCGACCGGGAAGTTGATCCCGGGTGCGCATGAGTGAGGACAAAGTTCGCAGAAAATACTAGTATTGATATGTGAGGCCAGTCTAGATCCCGTCAGGAGTAACGATCGCCGGCGGGTGTGTCCGGGGCGTTACACTCGTGACTCCCTCGTGGGTCCCCCTGACTTGTTCTCGATGCCATCTGGTCTTATAAATACAGAAACTTCCAGAAATAAACCTAGATCGGGAGTTCCGCCGCCGCAAGCCTCTGTAGCCACCAAAAACCAATCGGGAGCCCGTTCTGGCACCCTACCGGAGGGGCAATCTATCTCCGGTGGCCATCGTCATCATCCCGGCAATCTCCATGATGAGGAGGGAGTAGTTCTCCCTCAGGGCTGAGGGTATGTACAAGTAGCTATGCATTTGATCTCTCTCTCTCTCTCTCTCTCGTGTTCTTGAGATGTCATGATCTCGATGTACCGCGGGCTTTGCTACTATAGTTGGATCCTATGATGTTCTTCCCCCTCTCCCTTCTTGTAATGAATTGAGTTTTCCCTTTGAAGTTATCTGCTATGGCAACAGACAACAGCGCTAGAGATTGACACGTTGGCGGAGACTAGGCTTGCGTTGTTTTTTCCCTTGAAGAGGAAAGGGTGATGCAGCACAGGAGCAGTAAGTATTTCCCTCAGTTGGAGAACCAAGGTATCAATCCAGTAGGAGAATCTCGTCAAGTCCAGAGTACCTGCGCAAACACAAACGAGCTTGCACCCAACGCTATAAAGGGGTTGTCAATCCCTTCAAGATTGATTGCAAAGTGAGATCTGAAGGCAGAAAGTGCAACGAAGTAAAAGAGTAAGGCTGAAAATATGGTGTGAAGTAGCCCCGGGGGCCATAGTGTTCACTAGAGGCTTCTCTCAAAATAACAAATATTACGGTGGGTGAACAAATTACTGTCGAGCAATTGATAGAACCGCGCAAAGTCATGACGATATCTAAGGCAATGATCATACATATAGGCATCACGTCCGAGACAAGTAGACCGATACTTTCTGCATCTACTACTATTACTCCACACATCGACCGCTATCCAGCATGCATCTAGTGTATTGAGTTCATGATGAACAGAGTAACGCCTTAAGCAAGATGACATGATGTAGAGGGATAATCTCAAACCAATGATGAAAACCCCATCTTTTTACCCTTGATGGCAACAACACGATGCGTGCCTCGCTACCCCTTCTGTCACTGGGTGAGGTCACCGCATGATATGAACCCAAAACCAAGCACTTCTCTCATTGCAAGAATCATAGATCAAGCTGGCCAAACAAAACACACAACTCGAAGAGAATTACAAGGATATGAAACCATGCATAAGAGAGATCAGAAGAAACTCAAATAAGATTCATAGATAATATGATCATAAATCCACAATTCATCGGATCTCGACAAACACACTGCAAAAGAAGATTGCATCGGATAGATCTCCATGAAGATCATGGAGAACTTTGTATTAAAGATCCAAGAGAGAGAAGAAGCCATCTAGCTACAAGCTATGGATCCGTATGTCTATGGTGAACTACTCACGCATCATCGGAGAGGTCATGATGTTGATGAAGAAGCCCTCCGTATCCGAATCCTCCCTCCGGCAGGGCACCAGAACGTGCCCCAGATGGGATCTTGCGGAGATAGAAGCTTGCGGCGGCGGAAAAGTACTTTCGATGATCTCCTAATTTTTTCTGGAACTTTTGGGAATATATAGGTGAAAGACCTAGGGCAGAGGTGGCCCAGGGATCCCACAAGCCTGGGAGGCGCGGGCCCCCCTAGCCGCGGCTAGGGGGCTTGTGGGCTCCCTGGTGGCCCCTGACTTGGTTCTCAAGTTCCCCGATCTTCTTTTGTTTCGGAAAGAATCTTTTTGGAAGTTTCGTTCCGTTTGGACTCTATTTAAAATCCTCCTATGAAAAGGGTCAAAAACATGGAAATAACAGGAACTGGCACTTGGCACTGAGTTACTAAGTTAGTCCCGAAAAAAGAAATAAAAGGCATACAAAACATCCAAAGTTTGACAAGATAATAGCATGAAACCATCAAAAATTATAGATACGTTGGAGACGTATCAAGCATCCCCAAGCTTAACTCCTGCTCGTCCTCGAGAAGGGAAGTGATAAAGACTGAATTTTTGACGTGGAATGCTACCTAGCATAGTTGTCCTTTGTAACTTCTTTCGTGTGACATGAATGTTCAGATCCGTAAGATTCAAAACAATAGTTTTCTATTGACATGAAAAGATAATACTTCAAGCAAACTAGCAAGGTAATCATGAACATTCAAAATAACAAGGCCAAGGAAAGTTATCCCTACAAAATCATATGCTCCATCATCCTCACACAACTAATTTAAATCATGCACAACCCCGGTATTGACCAAGTAATTGTTTTCGCACTCTTACTTTCTCAAACTTTTTATAACTATCACGCAATACATGAGCATGAGCCATGGATATAGCACTGTAGGTGGAATAGAGTGTGGTGGTGGTTCTGAGACAAAAAGGAGGAGATGGTCACATTGACTCGGTGTATCAAAGGACTATGGAGATGACCATTAATAGATATCAATGTGAATGAGTAGGGATTGTCATACAAAGGATGCACTAGAGCTATAAGTATGTGAAAGCTCAAAAGGAGAACTAGTGGGTGTGCATCCAATTTGCTTGCTCACGAAGACCTAGGGCAATTTGAGGAAGCCCATCATTGGCATATACAAGCCAAGTTATATAATAAAGATTTCCACTAGCATATGGTGGTGACAAAACGAGAGGCTCTCAATCATGAAGAACATGGTGCTATTATGAAGCACAAGTGCAGAAAAAGATAGTAGCATTGTCCCTTCTCTCTTTTTCTCTTTTTTTTTGTTTGGGCTCTTTGGCCTCTTTCCATATCTATCTCTCTTTTTTTGTTTGGGATCTTTGGCCTCTTTTTTTATTTCCTTGCACGGGACAATGCTCTAATAATGATGATCATCACACTTTTATTTACTCATAGCTCAAAGCTTAGAACAATGATGACTCTATAAGAAATGCCTCCGGCAGTGTACCGGTATGTGCAACGATCTAGCTTGGCGTATGACGTTGAAACATCTCGCTAGATATCTTACGATCATTCAATGGCAATATGAGAGTGACGGCACAAGTCATGAGACGGAACGGTGGGAGTTGCATGGCAATATATCTCAGAATGGGTACGAAAATGCCATAGTAGGTAGGTATGGTGGCTATTTTGAGGAAGGCATATGGTGGGTTTGTGCACCGGCGGAAGTTGCGCGCCACTAGAGAGGCTAGCAATGGTGGAAGGTGAAAGTGCATATATACCATGGAGTCACATTAGTCATGAAGAACTCACATACTTGTTGCGATAGTTTTTATTAGTAATCGAAACAAAGTGCTAAACGCATACTCCTAGGGGAAGGGTTGGTAGGTGTTAACCATCGCACGATCCCGACCTCAACACAAAGGATGACAATCAATAGATCAATTATGCTCTGACTTCCTAACATAGCGGTTCACCATACGTGCATGCTACGGGAATCACTAACTTCAACACAAGTATTTCTAGATTCACAACACCCTACTAACATAACTCTTAATATTACCAAATCCATGTCTCAAAACTAATTGAGAGGAATCAAGACTTCTCTTTCTACTCAATGCACATGAAGATGGAGGTTTTTGTATCCTCTTTGGGTACCTATAATCTTTGGGAATACTTTCATAGCATAAGCCAACTACCAAGTCACGCACCGCCGTGCTCTAAAAGATCTAAGTGAAGCACATAGAGCACAATTATCTAGCTCAAAAGATATAAGTGAAGCACGATGAGCATTCTAGCAAAATCACGATGAGTGCATGTCTCTCTCTCAAAAAGGTGTGCAGCAAGGATGATTGTGACACAACAAAAAGAAAAGACTCCTATGATACAAGACGCTCCAAGCAAAACACATATCATGTGGTGAACAAAAATATAGCTCCAAGTAATGTTACCGATGGATTGAAGACGAAAGAGGGGATGCCTTCCCGGGCATCCCCAAGCTTAGGATTTTTGGTGTCTTTGAATTTGGCTTGGGATGCCTTGGGCATCCCCAAGCTTGAGCTCTTTCCACTCTTTATCCCTTTGTCCATGAGAACATCACCCAAAACTTGAAAACTTCACAACACAAAACTTAAACAGAAACTCGTGATATCATTAGCACAAGAAAACAAACTGCCACTTCTTTAGCTACTGTAGAAAACTTGAATTCTATTCATATTGGTGTTAGGCTACTGTATTCTCACTTTTCCATGGCTAGTACCCCCGATACTATCCATAGTTTCATCAAAACAAGCAACCAACTCAACAAAAATAGAATCTGTTAAGAACAAACCAGTCTGTAGCAATCTGTATACTTCGTATACTTCTGTTACCTCAAAAATTCTGAAAAAATACGACTGTCTGTGCAAAAGGCATATCAACCAGCAGAAAAAAATAATCAACTCAAAAGCTCTTGCTGAATAAAAATGAAAATTAATCTCGTGAGCGAAAAGTTTCTGTCTTTTTCCAGCAGGATCAAACAACCATCACCAAGACTAGTCATAAAGGTTTTGCTTGGCTCAAACACAAAAAGAAACACAAAAGACACAATCATAACAGAATTATGATGGTGTGGACGCAACAAAACAGAAAGAAAAAGAAATAAGTTCATTGGGTTGCCTCCGAACAAGAGCTATTGTTTAACGCCCTTAGCTAGGCATAAGGCGATAGAATCACGTATCGTCGTCTTTGGTGCTCAAAGCATAAGTAGTGTGATCACTCATCATCTTAAGGTCTTCATCTTTCTTTCTAGATGATTCACCACTATTTTTAGGAACAAAAAAAGACTTGGTGACCTTATTGTGGGCAAAATTTGGAGTATTCTGCACAACGGCAAAAGCGGAACCCAAGTTGGTTATAACATCCTCTAGTTTGCCAACCCTAGCAGAATCATGACCTAGTTTTTCGTTAACTGTGGGTTCCTTCTCCTTTAAAATTTTCAAAACCATTCCCACCTTGGATCCGTACTGAGTGATTTGATTGTGGATCTTTTTATCCAAATTCTCAATAAGTTCGATCGTAGCAACTTTATTTTCAATGACGTCCAGCCTACGCATCACATGTTCCAGAGTTAAGGTAGTTCCATTAACCATGAGTGGGGATGAGCCTACCAAATTTATTACAGCTCCGTAAGAATCAACGGTATGGCTACACAAGAAATTTCCACCTACGATGGTGTCAAGAATATACCTATTCCAAGGAGAAACACCCACATAAAAACTGCGAAGCAGGACGGTAGTAGATTGCTTATGAGTAGATCTACTCTGAACATTGCAAATCCTATACCAAGCGTCCTTTAAGTTTTCTTCCTCAATTTGTTTGAAATTGAGAACTTCATTCTCGGGAGTATCGTTCGAAGTGGTGGATCTAGCCATGAGGACAGATAGACTATCCCACACAAACGAACATAAAACAAGCGAGAGAAAACGGCGAACGGAAAGGCAAACGAAAAAGGCAAACAATATTTTTGTAAATTTTTGTTTTTCAGAAGTGGGGGAGAGGAAAATGAGAGGCAAAAAAGTAAATGCAAGAGCTGAGTTTGCGACACTTACTTGGATGAGTTCTTGAATTGAATCTCCCCGGCAACGGTGCTAGAAATTCTTCTGCTACGGCAACAGACAACAGCGCCAGAGATTGACACGTTGACGGAGACTAGGCTTGCGTTGGTTTTTCCCATGAAGAGGAAAGGATGATGCAACACAGGAGCAGTAAGTATTTCTCTCAGTTTGAGAACCAAGGTATCAATCGAGTAGGAGAATCTCGTCAAGTCCAGAGTACCTGCGCAAACACAAACGAGCTTGCACCCAACGCTATAAAGGGGTTGTCAATCCCTTCAAGATTGATTGCAAAGTGAGATCTGAAGGCGGAAAGTGCAACGAAGTAAAAGAGTAAGGCTGAAAATATGGTGTGAAGTAGACCCGAGGGCCATAGTGTTTACTAGAGGTTTCTCTCAAAATAGCAAATATTATGGTGGGTGAACAAATTACTGTCGAGCAATTGATAGAATCGCGCAAAGTCAAGACGATATCTAAGGCAATGATCATACATGTAGGCATCACGTCCGACACAAGTAGACCGATACTTTCTGCATCTACTACTATTACTCCACACATCGACCGCTATCTAGCATGCATCTAGTGTATTGAGTTCATGACGAACAGAGTAACGCCTTAAGCAAGATGACATGATGTAGAGGGATAATCTCAAACCAATGATGAAAACCCCATCTTTTTACCCTTGATGGCAACAACACGATGCGTGCCTCGCTACCCCTTCTGTCACTGGGTGAGGTCACCACACGGTATGAACCCAAAACCAAACACTTCTCCCATTGCAAGAATCATAGATCAAGCTGGCCAAACAAAACCCACAACTCGAAGAGAATTACAAGGATATGAAATCATGCATAAGAGAGATCAGAAGAAACTCAAATAAGATTCATAGATAATCTGATCATAAATCCACAATTCATTGGATCTCGACAAACACACCGCAAAATAAGATTACATCGGATAGATCTCCATGAAGATCATGGAGAACTTTGTATTGAAGATCCAAGAGAGAGAAGAAGCCAGCTAGCTACTAGCTATGGACCCGTAGGTTTATGGTGAACTACTCACGCATCATCGGAGAGGTCATGGTGTTGATGAAGAAGCCCTCCGTATCCGAATCCCCCCTCCAGCAGGGCACCAGAACGTGGCCCAGGGAGCCCACAAGCCTGGGAGGCGCGCCCCCTGGCCGCGGCTAGGGGGCTTGTGGGGTCCCTGTTGGCCCCCTGACTTGGTTCTCAAGTTCCACAATCTTGTATTGTTTCGAAAAAATCTTTTTGGAAGTTTCATTCCGTTTGAACTCCGTTTAAAATCCTCCTCTGAAAAGGGTCAAAAACATGGAAAAAACAGGAACTGACACTTGGCACTGAGTTAATAAGTTAGTCCCAAAAAAAGATATAAAAGGCATACAAAACATCCAAAGTTTGACAAGATAATAGCATGAAACCATAAAAAGTTATAGACACGTTGGAGACGTATCACTATCTTATCGGATTGAGTCTTTAAGGAATTGAGAACACTTGATGTATGTCTTGCACGTGTCTATTTGTGGTGACGATGGGATATTCAAGTGAGTACTTGATGTATGTTTTGGTGATCAACTTGTAGGTTTCGTGACATTGGGAATCTATGCATAGAGGTTAGCACACGTTTTATTCTTGACTCTCCGGTAGAAACTTTGGGGCACTCTTTGAAGTTCTATGTGTTGGTTGAATAGATGATTCTGAGATTGTGTGATGCATATGGTATAATCATGCCCACGGATACTTGAGGTGATAATGGAGTATCTAGGTGACATTAGGGTCTTGTTTGATGTGTGTCTTAAGGTATTATTCTAGTATGAACTCTAGGATAGATTGAACGGAAAGAATAGCTTCGTGTTATTTTACTACGGACTCTTGAATAGATCGATCAGAAAGAATAACTTTGTGGTGGTTTCGTACCCGACAATAATCTGTTCGTTTGTTCTCCGCTATTAGTGACTTTGGAGTGACTCTTTGTTGCATGTTGAGGGCTAGTTATATGATCCAATTATGTTATCATTGTTGAGAGAACTTCACTAGTGAAAGTATGAACCCTAGGCCTTGTTTCCACGCATTGCAATACCATTCGTGCTCACTTTTATTATTATTTACCTTGCTGTTTTTATAATTTCAGATTAGAAAAACCTATATCTACTATCCATATTGCACTTGTATCACCATCTCTTCGCCGAACTAGTGCACCTATACAACTTACCATTGTATTGGGTGTGTTGGGGACACAAGAGACTCTTTGTTATTTGGTTGCAGGGTTGCTTGAGAGAGACCATCTTCATCCTACGCCTCCCACGGATTGATAAACCTTAGGTCACCCACTTGAGGGAAAATTGTTACTGTCCTACAAACCTATGCACTTGGAGGCCCAACAACGTCTACAAGGAGAAGGTTGCGTAGTAGACATCAATCACCTAGGCAACCAAGAGGCAAAGCCACCACTACTGTCATGGTGACCGTCGAAGAGCCAACCACGTGAAGCGTCATCCCTGGGTTGCCGCCCTGGCATCTATGCCCGAATACACTACCAAGCATCTGCATTACCACACACCAACCACGTTAGAAGAGTGGAAGGCACCTCCTTCCACTTCTAGCCCGGCATCAGTCACCGGGTCTGGGTCAACGCCCACCACGCCGGCAAACAGTCCTGGTGGAAGTGAGGACACAGTGTCTTCTAACGACCAACACTAAGCAATTCCCAACGTTACACGTTTGGCCATGTCGTAAGCGATCCTGCATACCGCCATGACAATGGCCATCGGCAACATGGGCGCTCCCGGGAGCTCAACTTGTACCAACACCAAGAAGGAATCACAAGGCAGGGGAACACAACACGGAGGCTGGAACTAGCACGGACAAGTGGGTCTTCTCTACCTGGTAGTTGACAAACCCCTCTCACCACCACGGAGCCGCACCACACTGATCACGTGACTGATGAGCCCGTCAACTCCAATCCGGAGCCTCCCCTACACCCTTTATTCAAATCAAGGTTGTAATTGGGAGGGGTTTCGTCACCTCGAACCCCTTGTCCAGCTCACGACACCCACTAGCAGCCAACCAATTATTGGTCGTGCACAGAACAGTGTTGGAAATATGCCCTAGAGGCAATAATAAACTGGTTATTATTATATTTCCTTGTTCATGATAATCTTTTATTATCCATGCTAGAATTGTATTGATTGGAAACTCAAATACATGTGTGTATACATAGACAACACACTGTCCCTAGTGAGCCTCTAGTTAACTAGCTCGTTGATCAAAGATGGTGAAGGTTTCCTGACCATAGACAAGTGTTGTCACTTGATAACAGGATCACATCATTAGGAGAATGATGTGATGGACACGCCCAAACTATAAACGTAGCATATGACCGTGTTAGTTAATTGCTACTGTTTTGTGCATGTCAATGTATCTGTTCCTATGACCATGAGATCATGGAACTCCCGGACACCGAAGGAATACCTTGTGTGTATCAAACATCGCAACGTAACTGGGTGACTATAAAGGTGCTCTATAGGTATCTCCGAAGGTGTCTGTTGGGTTGGCGTGAATCGAGACTAGGATTTGTCACTCCGTATGACGGAGAGGTATCTCGGGGCCCACTCGGTAATAAAACATCACAATAAGCCTTGCAAGTAATGTTACTAAGGAGTTAGCCACGAGTTCTTGTATTACATAACGAGTAAAGAGACTTGCCGATAATGATAATGAACTAGGTATATAGAGATACCGACAATCGAATCTCGGGCAGGTAACATACGGAAGGACAAAGGGAATAGCATACGGGATTAACCGAATCCTTGACATAGAGGTTCAACCGATAAAGATCTTCGTGGAATATGTAGGAACCAATATTGGCATACAGGTCCCGCTATTGGTTATTGACCATAGAGGTGTCTCGGTCATGTCTGCATAGTTCTCGAACCCGCAGGGTTTGCACACTTAAGGTTCGGTGACGTTTCAGTATAGTTGAGTTATAGGTGTTGGTAACCGAAAGTTGTTCGGAGTCCGGGATGAGATCCCGGACGTCACAAGGAGCTCCGAAATGGTCTGGAGGTAAAGATTGATATATAGGAAGTCCTGTTTTGGTCACCGGAAAAGTTTCGGGCTCATCGGTAGTGTACTGGGAGTGCTGGGAGGGTACCGTGGACCATCGGGAGGGGTGTCACGCCCCGAGGGGCCTTATGGGCTGTGGGAGGATACAAACCATCCCCTAGTGGGCTGACATAAGCTCCCACTAAGGCCCATGATATTGGAGAGGCAAAAAACCCAAAGATGGAAAAGGTGGAAAGGGTTTTCAAGTGGAAAGTAGGAATCCTACTCCTAGTAGGATTGGAGTAGGACTCCTCCACCTCCAATTTCGGCCAAACCTTGAGGGTTTGAGTCTGCCTCCGCCCCTCCCTCCCTCCTATATATACTAGAGGTGTTGAGGGTTTTTGAGACACAGAAAAACAGCCACGTGCTGCACTCTCTCTCTAGATCTGTTTCTCCTCTAGTCTAGTTTCAGCGGTGCTTAGGCGAAGCCCTGCTGGAATAGCTCCACCACCACCACCACCACCATGCCGCCGTCCTGGAGAAATCATCTACCTCTTCGCACCTCTTGCTGGATCAAGAAGGTGGAGATCGTCATCGAGCTGTACGTGTGTTGATCGCGGAGGTGGCGTCCGTTCGAAACTAGATCAGGATGGATTGTGATGGGATCGCGGGACGGATCGTGATGCGATCGCGGGAGGTGCGGCGATTTGGATCGCGAAGATATTCCACTACATCAATCGCGTTATATACGCTTCCGCTTAGCGATCTACAAGGGTATGTAGATTCAATCTCCCCTCTCGTAGATGATCATCACCATGGATAGGTATTGCGTGTGCGTAGGAATTTTTTTGTTTCCCATGCAATGTTCCCCAAGAGTGGCATCATGATCTAGGTTCATGCATAGATGATATCTCGAGTAGAACACAAAAGAGTTTGTGGGCGTTGATGTTCAATTTGCTGCCCTCCTTAGTCTTTTCTTGATTCGGCGGTATTGTTGGATTGAAGCGGCTCAGACCAACTTTACACATACGCTTACGAGAGACCGGTTTCATCGACTGACATGCAATTTGTTACATAAAGAGGATTGGCGGGTATCTGTTTCTTCAACTTTAGTTGAATCGGATTTGACCGAGGCGGTCCTTGGAAAAGGTTAAATAGTAATTTGCATATCACTGTTGTGGCTTTGCGTAAGTAAGATGCGATCATACTAGATACCAATAGCAGCCACGTAAAACATGCAACAACAAATTAGAGGACGTCTAAATTGTTTTTGCAGGGTATGCATGTGATGTGATATGGCCAAAGACATGATATGATATATTGGATGTATGATATGATCATGTTTTAATAGTTAAATATGGACTTGCACGTCGATGCTACGACAACCGACAGGAGCCATAGGGTTGTCTTTAAACTAACATTTGTGCTTGCAGATGCTTTTACTATATCACTAGGTTGTAGCTTTAGTAGTAATAGCATAGATAGCGCGACAACCTCGATGGCGGCACGATGATGGAGATCATGGTGCGACGCCGGTGATGATGGCGATCATGTCGGTGCTTTGGTGATAGAGATCAAGGAGCACACATTCATGGCCATATCATGTCACTTATGATTTGCATGTGATGTTAGTCCTTTTATGCACCTTATTTTGCTTAAAACGACGGTAACATTATAAGATGATCCCTCACTAAAATTTCAAGATAAAATTGTGTTCTCCCCGACTGTGCACCGTTGCAACAGTTCATCGTTTTGAGACACCACATGATGATCGGGTGTGATAGATTCAACGTTCACATACAACGGGTGGAAAACAGTTGCACACGCGAAACACTCGGGTTAAACTTGACGAGCCTAGCATGTACATACATGGCCTTGGAACACAAGAGACTGAAAGGTCGAGCATGAATCATATAGTTGATATGATCAACATGGAGATGTTCACCATTGAAACTAATCTCAACTCACGTGATGATCGGACTTGAGTTAGTGGATTTGGATCATGCACCACTCGAATGACTAGAGGGATGTCTATTTGAGTGGGAGTTCTAAAGTAATATGATTAATTGAACTCATTATCATGAACATAGTCAAAAGATCTTTACAAATTATATTGTAGCTTGCGTTGTAGCTCTACTATTTTAGATATGTTCCTAGAGAAAATTTAGTTGAAAGTTGATAGTAGCAATTATGCGGACTGGGTCCATAAACTTAGGATTGTCCTCATTGTGGCGCAGAAGGCTTATATCCTTAACGCACCACTCGGTGTGCTGAACCTCGAGCATCGTCTGTGGATGTTGTGAACATCTGACATAGACGTTTTTGATGACTACGTGATAGTTCAGTACGTAATGCTTAAACGACTTAGAATTAAGGCGTCGAAGACGTTTTGAACGTCACAGAACATATGAGATGTTCCAAGAGATGAAATTGGGATTTCATGCTCGTGCCCTTGTTGAGGGATATGAGACCACCGACAAGATTCTTTGTCTACAAAGTAAGGGAGAAATGCTCAATGGTTGAGCATGTGCTCAGATTGTCTGAGTGCTACATTTGCTAGAATCGAGTGGGAGTTGATCTTCCACACAAGATAGTGATGGTTCTCCAAAGTCACATCCACCAAGCTACTAGAGCTTCGTGATGAACTATAACATATCAAGGATAGATATGATGATCCTTGCGCTATTCACGATGTTTGACACCGCGAAAGTAGAAATCAAGTAGGAGCATCAATTGTTGATGGTTAGTAAAACAACTAGTTTCAAGAAGGACAAGGGCAAGAAGGGATACGTCATGAAACGGCAAACCAGTTGCTGCTCTAGTGAAGAAACCCAAGGTTGAACCCCAACCCGAGACTAAGTGCTTCTGTAATGAGGGAACGGTCACTGAAGCGGAACTAGCCTAGATACTTGGTAGATGAGAAGGCTGGCAAAGTCGACAAAAGTATATTGCATATACGTGATATTGATGTGTACTTTACTAGTACTCCTAGTAGCACCAGGGTATTAGATACCGGTTCGGTTGCTAAGTGTTAGTAACTTGAAAAAAGCTACGGAATAAAGAGAGATTAGCTAAAGGCAAGGTGACGATATGTGTTGGAAGTGTTTCCAAGGTTGATGTGATCAAACATCGCACGCTCCCTCTACAATCGGGATTAGTGTTAAACCTAAATAATTGTTATTTGGTGTTTGTGTTCAGCATAGACATGATTAGATTGTGTTTATCGCGATACGGTTATTCATTTAAAGAGAATAATGGTTACTCTGTTTGTTTGAATAATCCCTTAAATGGTCTTGCACCTAAAATGAATGGTTTATTGAATCTCGATCGTAGTGATACACATGTTCATAATATTGATGCCAAAAGATATAAAGTAGTAATGATAGTACCACTTACTTGTGGCACTGCCACTTGAGTCATATTGGTATAAACGCATGAAGAAACTCCATGCAGATGGATCGTTTGGACTCACTTGATTTTTGAATCACTTGAGACATGCAAATCATACCACATGGGCAAGATGACTGAAGGCCTCGTTTTCCAGTGAGATGAACAAGAAAGTAACTTGTTGGAAGTAATACATTGTGATGTGTGCAGTCCAATGAGTGTTGAGGCACGCAGTGGATATCGTTATATTCTTACTTCACAGATGATTTGAGTAGATACTAGTATATTTACTTGATGAAACACATGTCTAAATTATTGAAAGGTTCAAGTAATTTCAGAGTGAAGTTGAAGATCGTCGTGACAAGAGGATAAAATGTCTACGATATGATCATAGAGATGAATATCTGAGTTGCGAGTTTGGTACACAATTAAGACAATGTGAAAATTGTTTCACATCTCCTGCCGCCTGGAACACCATAGTGTGATGGTGTGTCCGAACGTTATAGCCGCGCCCTATTTGATATGGTGCATACTATGATGTCTCTTATCGAATTACCACTATCGTTTATGGGTTAGGCTTTAGAGACAATCGCATTCACTTTGAATAGGGAACCACGTAATTCCGTTGAGATGACACCGTATGAACTATGGTCTGGAGAAACCTAAGCTGTCGTTTCTTAAAAGTTTGGGGCTGCGATGCTTATGTGAAAAAGTTTCAGCATGATAAGCTCGAACCCGAAGCGGATAAATGCATCTTCATAGGACACCCAAAACAGTTGGGTATACCTCCTATCTTAGATCCGGAAGCAAAGTGTTTGTTTCTAGAAATGGGTCCTTTCTCGAGGAAAAGTTTCTCTCGAAAGAATTCAGTGGGAGGATGGTGAAACTTGATGAGGTTACTGAACCGTCACTTTAACAAGTGTGTAGCAGGGCGCAGGAAGTTGTTCCTGTGGCGCCTACACCAATTGAAGTGGAAGCTGATGATAGTGATCATGGAGTTTCAGATCATGTTACTACAAACCTAGTTGGTCAAAAAGGTCACATACTGCTCCAGAGTGGTACGGTAACCATGTCTTGGAGGTCATGTTGTTGGACAACAATGAACCAACGAGCTATGGAGAAGCGATGGTTGGCCCGGATTCTGGCAAATGGCTGGAGGCCATGAAATCCAAGAGAGGATCCATGTGTGAAAACAAAGTGTAGACTTTGGAAGAACTACTTGATGATCGTAAGACTATTAAGTACAGATGGATCTTCAAAAGGAAGACAGACGATGATGGTGAAAAGTCACCATTAAGAAAGCTCGACTTGTCGCAAAGATGTTTTCGACAAGTTCAAATAGTTGACTATGATGAGACTTTCTCACTTGTAGCGATGCTAAAAGTTTGTTGGAATTATGTTAGCAGTTGCTGCATTATTTATGAAATCTTGCGGATAGGATGTCAAAACATCGTTTCCTCAACGGTTTCCTTGAGGAAAGGTTGTATGTGATACAACCAGAAGGTTTTGTCGATCCTAAGGATGCTAACAGGTATGCAAGCTCCAGCGATCCTTCTATGGACTGGAGCAAGCATCTAGGAGTTGGAATATACGCTTTGATGAGATGATAAAAGTTTTTGGGTTTATCCAAGGTTTTTGAGAAACTTGTATTTCCAAAGAAGTGAGTGGGAGCACTAGAATTTCTGGTTAGAATATGTGATTGACATATTGTTGATCGGAAATAATGTAGAATTTCTGGAAAGCATAAAGGGTTGTTTGAAAGGAGTTTTTCAAAGGAAAACCTCGATAGAGCTACTTGAACATTGAGCATCAAGATCTATGGAGATAGATCAAAACGCTTAATAGAACTTTCAACGAAATGCATGCCTTGACAAGTTTTTAAAGGAGTTCAAAATAGATCGGCAAAGAAGGAGTTCTTGGCTGTGTTGTAAGGTGTGAATTTGAGTAAGACTCAAAACCCGACCACGGCAGAAGAAAGAGAAAGGACGAAGATCGTCCCCTATGCCTTAGTCGTAGGCTATAAAGTATGACATGCTGTGTACCGCACCTGATGTGTGCCTTGCCATGAGTCTGTCTTGAATCACTGAACATCGGTTAAAGTTATCCTTAGTAACTAGTGGACTAAGGAATTTTTCTCGATTATGGAGGTGATTAAAGAGTTCATCGTAACGGGTTACGTCGATGCAAGCTTTGGCACTAATCCGGGTAACTCTGAATTGTGAACCAGATTCGTATAGTGGAGCAGTCATTTGGAATAATTCCAAATGGCGCGTAGCAGCAGCATCTATAGGATGACATAGAGATTTGTAAAGCACACACGTATCTGAAAGGTTCAGATATGTTGACTAAAAATCTCTCTCAGAAGCAAGACATGATCGAATCCCAGAACTGTATGGGTGTTAGATTCATTGCAATCACACAGTGATGGAAAAAGAACTCGTCGGCGGAGTCCATTTTGTACCTTGAGGCAAACTGTCGAACAACTTGCGGGCTGTGGGCGACGAAGCTGACCAGAGACGGCTGCTTGGGGTCGGGGAAGCTGCGGTGTCCCGGGCGACGATGCAGCCGACAACGTGGGTAGGCGCTGGGAAGGTACGGGAGGAGGCGCAGGAACTGGACCGCGACGACGACGGGGTTGGGAAGGAGGCGAGGGCTAGCTATCGGCGCTGTCGGTATGGATGGAGGACGAGTAATGTGCCACCGATTGGCGGGCTAGGGATGGAGAAAGTGGGCGTCGTCCGTGTTTGCTTTGTGTCCGCGCCGACCCAAATCAGGCTCAAAATTGGGCCGGGAATGGGTCGGTAGGCGGACGAAAAGCGGACGTGCATCCGTTTGGGTCGGCGCGTTGGGCCTCCATTTCTGTCCGCATGGATCCAAACGGACAGCGGCGGATAAAATGGGTCGTCCCGTTGGAGTTGCTCTTAGAGATATGTGAGATTGTATTATTATGGAAGAGATAAAAGGACGTGAGACATTTAGAATTTTTTTAATGACGATATTGACAGGGTTGCATCGTGGGGAAGGACACCATGTTTTTATATGAGTATTTCTACACCGTAATAATTCGGCCTCACCAAATTAACGGCTCGTAAAATCTAGTTAACTTGGGAATTTCTAGAAAGTGTCTAATAGATAATTATAGATTTTGCTTGATTTATCTCTTATGTCTTAGTTAGTTACTGAAACTGATTCAACACTAGTTTACATCTTCGCTATTAAGCCCCCAGTCGCACCTGTTAGCGAGAGACTGTGTGCATTGACACCATCGCATACAGTTGGAAAAAATAACCATAGGACCCATGATCAGCCGTGTGCGATGGAGAACATATCACAAACGCCTGCCTAAAAATGACCATGCGCAACATCGTACGCACGATTAATTCACAGAAGTTATTGGCTTGTGACGACGGTCCACATCGCACACAACTTATCTTCATGAACAGTGTGCAAATCATTGCACACAGCTAAAAGATGACACCACCTTGAGGAAACGAGCAACACTCTATGGCACTGATATCTGCGATCAAGATAGGTTTATGTGTGCCAGATCAATATGGCAGATTGATCTCAGCAACTTCCACATGCTTCCTATTCATACGGGTAAAAATTAGTCAACTAGAAACATGGAAAGAATGGTGAGTTTGAGCTCATACTAAGAATCATCTCTAGAGTTTTAACTCACAATACTACGCGAGGTGAGGGTTTGGGTGCCATATTGGTTACTGAATGTTTGGGACGAGAGCACAGAGTAAAGGAGATACCTTTTAAAACTGTGGTTGGTAAGAGTTTGTATGTGGATCTTAACTACTAGCCACATCGCTGCAAAATAAAGCTGACCAAATCGGACTACCAAAAGACATCCCAAATATATAGTTATGCTATGATCGTTTCTCAGTTTGCAATTTTAGGGTGTGTTTGGTTCAAGTTACGGGCTGGAATGACATGGATCGGACCCGTCCTTGGGTAACATTTGGGGGTAACTTTTGATATTTAATTTTTTTTTGCACAAGCCAAAATGTTTAAACTTTTTTCCTTAAAATTTGCAGGTAGCATTTGGACGTGACTAAATAAATTTTGTTTCAATTTCTTTATCATTTCTTTTTTTGGCCCCTCCTTTGTGTAAAAAAATAAATTAATTAAACACCAAAAGTTACCCCAAATTGTCACCCCAATTTTTTTTTGTCGGGGAAACACTGACTCTCCTTTTCGCATGAAAATTATCATCCATGTTTGCGACACTAATACATTCATCTACACAAAAATTAAGATTTTTTTAAAAACATTTAATATTTCTTCGTGTTACTGTTTATCCAGAAGCATATGCTCCCGGGAGCCAAAACGGCATTCCTCGAAAGTTAATACTTACGGAAAGTCAATTTGGCTCCTTTACTTGCTTGTGCGTGTACTTTGCCCTTGGGGCTGTGGTTGACTGTTGTGACTTTGTCAGGTGTCTTTTGGCTTTATTTATTGATTCAGGCCCATAGCTTTTATCTAATTTTGTATAACAAAGCCTAGTACTTGCGAATGGCATATCCTATATAATTTTTTTTGAAAAAGAGGAAAGCCCCTAGCCTCTGCATCAGAATTATACGTGTATTCATTTTATTAAATAACGTACGGTAATAAAGTCTAAGGTCTAAAACTGGCTCACAAACGGAGCGCAAACATAAAGGATAATAAAGATGCCACATCCGGCGATCAAGAACAAGGTACGATTTTTATACACCTAGCCTATTATTTGCTCGTCATCCAAATCCATTGAAGATAACCGGGCAACCATCTCTCAACGGTTGCACTCGATAACGAAAAGTTCTTTGGAGTCCACATGAGTGAGTTATGACCACGTATAGATCCAAGCAGAACCTTTGTTGATAATCCTCAAAAATTGGTAATTTTTTTGCCATTTAATATCAAATCATTTCTAGTGTTCCATATAGCCCACAGTGCACATATCCCTATCCGAATATGTTTCGTTATAGTTGAGTCTACCCCATTGAGGCACGTCCCAAATAACGTGTTAATGCTCATTGGAGGCTTAATGTTGAAGGCTATATGTAATGTACGCCATAATAGTTTTGCTAATGGATAATCGAGAAAAAGATGTGGTATCGTTTCATCCTATTCACAAAAACAACATCGAGAACTGCCAACCCATCATCTCTTTACCAAGTTATCCTTGATCAATATCACTCCCTTGTGGAAAATCCAGTTGAAAATTTTAATTCTAAGAAGAACTTTGATCTTCCAGGTATGTCAAGACCTTGAGATTGATCCATAATCAATCAAGGCCAAATGCATATATTTCCAGTGAATTGTACCAGGTGGAATATAGATAATCCAGCATATGGTTAAGAGGTTAGAGTGGATGCTAGATTCTATATGGAATATAGTACATATGGTTATATGTTTTCTATGGAATGCGAATAGATATATAAGGCAACCATGCAATGTACTTGGTTGTATATTTTATATGGAATGTGAATATCATAGATGTTCAATTCTGTTTATAGATGTTTTAAAATTCTGTTTATATATATATATTCTATTCTTTAGATATAATGTCACGGTTGTTGTTTACGCATTTACAAACATGTTCTACCGATTATAAGTTAAATTACCACATTAAATAAGAAATGTCTGACGATGATTATTGGGAGTGTAAATATTGCGGCGTCTATCGGGGTGTGTGCGATAGGCCTCACCTACGAAACGTCAGGTTCTTTAGCATCAAGCTTGACGAGACCTTCGAAGTTTTTGCGGTTCTTCCTCCCGAATTGAGACCTATTGTTTATAGGTCTGGAGATAAAGTAGTGACTTCAGACATGAATGAACTTTATAAGAGCAACGATGACAAGTGTTTTCTCGTAATTAAGCATGACTTCTGTTTCTTTGCTTCAACGTGTAATTTCTGTTTTATACAATTCAACTAGTTCTTCCTTTGCCATGCAAGAATGTATGTGTTGCAGAGGCTCAGTTTCGAAGATCACGAGAGTATGGAGACGAGGAGAGCTAACCTTAGGACTATACATGGTCACACATTTCTGATCAAAATAATGAATGCAGTTTATAACAGAAATATGGTGCTCAAATTGGGAAGATCTTTGCAAGGCATATGGATTTCAGGAGGGTATGGAAATAACCTTCGATATTCATCCTGAAGATAATATGCGAGGTAACATCGACATTTGGGTGCATGTCGATATGCTTCCTGTTTTACCTCCATGTGAGTTTGTCAACCATATTTTTCAAGTAATTTGCATTCTATATTTAGAAATAGTTGGTGTTCATCCATATGCTAAATTTGTTAAATTATAATTTACAGCTTATTTCGGTAATTCAAGTGAATTACGTAAATGAATTGACATGACACACTACACTAATTGATCACATCTAACTTGGGAGGAGAAGGATGTTCTTATCCACTTTCTTGTTGGTAGCCTGGTTGGTAGGGAGAACTTCCCATATAATTTGGGAACTGGCCCAAATTATACATTTTACATGCCACTAGTTCATCGGTTGAGGGCGGATGATATTCGTCAAAATATCTTGGTAAGAGTTTGCTAATTAAGTACACTCTACTATTGCATAAATGGTGTTGATTACATTGCTAACTAGGCTATTATTATGTTCTTCAACAGCAATTGCCAAATGATGTAGTGTCTCTGTTGATGCACGGCAAAGGTCATATGACAATTAAAAGCCCGCTTAGGGCTGAGTTCGATGCTCCATACTCGACTGGCCAGAAATAAAAAAGGCTTCAATTGAAGCATGGAGAGAAATAAAGAAGGATCGCAAGCCACAAGTTGAAGACCGTTGGATGTTTGTGTTTCATCACGGATACATAGGTGTTATTCTGTTTTGTGATATTAATTATACCTAGGAGCGAGGACTAGGTCTTACGGGAGACAAGTTTTTCTGGTCTTATTAACTTAGCATGATCGATTAGGATGATGATTATTATGATGTTTTTCTATTTTATTAGATTTTAACTTGGTATATGATTAAGATGATGATGAGTTGTTAGATGACTACGTAATATGATGATGAGTTATATGACATAATATTTGATTAAAGTGAATGGATGCTAGTGGTCGATATATGAAATCCCTAAACCAATCCTTTCAGGGAAAAAACCCAGCGTAAGGCTGCCTATTAGTCCCGGTTGGTTTCACCAACCGGGACTAAAGGTCTCACTAGTGGAAAACGGGCCTTTGGCCTGGACCCTTTAGTCCCGGCCTGCCTCTTGGCCGGGACTAAAGGCCCGGCCACGTCGCCCCAATTCTCAATGCCTCCCTCGAGGCTTTAGTCCCGGCCCGTAAGGAGCCTTTAGTCCCGGTTTGTGTCCCAAACCGGGACTAAAGGGCTACCCGGTGGGCAGCCCGCATGTGCGCCACCTTTAGTCCCGGTTTGTGTCTCAAACCGGGACTAAAGTCCTCTGCCTATATATAGCACAGCCCCCCTCTCCCCTCTTCCTTGCATTTTTCTTGGATGGAGGATTGTGGGTGGGTGCTTGCTCTCCACTTTTTTTGATGCACTAGAGGTGTTTGTTGAAATGTGTGTTAGAGCGATGCCGTTTCAGTTTACCGAACACAACTACGATATGAGATGCCTGAGCCACGCTTAAACCTCTTCCTCTTTATTTCAACTTATTCTAAAAGGTTAGCAACTATATTTCCTCGTTTAGACCGTGCGGTACTAATTTAGTGTAGCTAGGGGCCGAAGGTCCTACCAGAGCAACGCGCGATTGCTGTTGCAGAGGAGCTTGCGACCTTTCTGAGGACGGAAGCTATAGATGACAAAGGACGATTTAGTGTAGCTAGGGGCCATTACTGATGTTTGTCCATGTAATCAAATAGACGGGCTCTAGTCCCGATAATTCAGATCTCCATATAATTGTATATATATATGCTCGCTTGTAAGATAAGTTAACCTTATATATATATGCATAATTATTTCTATTTAAATTATATGAAAACTAATTCCCGAACACCAAACGAGGCATCACGTTAATCTCCCGAACACCTAAACCCTAAAACCCTAAAACCCAAAAATAATTTCATTAAAAAAAACCCGAAAATAAGCAAAATCTGAAAATCTTTAGTCCCGGCCCGTGTAACGAACCGGGACTAAAGGTCCTGCACGTGGGGCGCTATGAGGCGCTCACGTGGAGCACCTTTAGACCCGGTTTGTAAAAGGGCCGGGACTAAAGGTTAGGCCTTTAGTCCCGCCCCTTTAGTCCCGGTTGGTGAACCGAGACTAAAGCCCCTTACGGGCCGGGGCTAAAGGCCCCGTCCCCACTAGTGCCTCCGCCCATGGTGCGCCATGCAAGCCACGTGGAGGGGCATTAGTCCCGGATCGTGGCCAACCGGGACTAAAGAGGGTGGGCTTTTATTCTCAAGTTATTAGTTCCGGTTGGCGACCCGGGACTAAGGCCCCTTACCAACCGAGACTAATGTCCTTTTCTGCATAGTGATTTTTTAAGAATACATCAGAATTGGCAAAACAAAAACAGTGTTTCCGCAGTTTAATTGATAGTGTCAACACCTCTGTAGAAAAGAAAACCCCATAATCAACTTTCACACTGCTCAACAAACAATTCGGTATGTATACTTCCCCCATTATTCATACAACATTCCTCAGTCCTGTCATACGTCCCCAAAAAGCTTGATGAACAACATCCTAGCTAAGCATATGTAGTATCACTAAATACAAACAACAAGACACTCATGCGTCCTTAGATAAAGCTTGCGAAACAATATCCTAACTAGAAGCATATATCACTGATTCACTGCATATAAAAAACCAAACTCTCAGTGGTGCATCATGTCCACTCCACCGGGCAAGGCTTTGCCAGGATATGTAGGTGCAGGCTCAGGCCATACATATTGGTAACCAAACACACCACGAACCGCTTCTTTTGAGAAAGCATTGACACATAGACCATAAACCAAGAAGTTAGATAGCCCTGCTGAAAATATATGGGTTCTACGTGACTGAGACATAATGAACACACGCACGCACGCACCCAACACGCTCGTACGTACAATCACACATTATTGAAAACAGCTTCTTAGATGTGCCATAAATTTCCATAAGAGTTTAAAGAGAGGAAACTTCATGGAAGAAATATAGTTTTTATGAGATCCTTCTGTTTCCTACAAGCATTACTAAAATAATTCATGATACCTGCTACTACTATCCAGGTTGTTTTTTCTGACCGAGATTTTCAGAAACCGGTCGGCAATCGGAATTACCATGAGCTGCCGAAGTATGTTGTTACCGGACGATTTTTAAATTTTTTTGAATTTAAACTCAGGATATGGAACATATTTACTTCATCAGTGAACAGAACAAAATTAAGTGTAACATTTGCGGTTCAACTTTTTTTTTCACAGGTCAAAATGCTTAAGTTTTCCCTAGAAATTTCCATGTACCATTTAGGTGCAACAATACATACATCATTTTTTATACATTTGTAAAATCCATTTTTGGCATGCAGGAGCACGTGCTCCGCCCCGTAGAGCGTAAATGGATTTCCGGCATATTCATCCTTTGGCACGCACTAATTCTTAGTCTAGTCAAAATAACTTCTTTTTTCCTGGTTTGGTTTGCGGGATCTAGACTTCTCACTAGCATTTTTATTTTTGCGTAGCTGCCTTTGCCAGTCGGCCTTTGCAGTGAAACGAAAAAGAAAAGGCGCAACCGACAATACCCGATCCTGCGACCATGGGGAAAGATGTGTGCATATGTCAACAATGGAACATGACCAACTCTGCTAAAAATAGGCCAGGGTAAATATATTTTAAAGTAAGAAAATTTAAATTCAAAATTCGTTTGAATTATTCCGGGCAAAAAAAGGGATTGAGAAAAAAACTTGCTACAACCCGAAGGACATATTCAAAAATATCCTACGGAATTTCTATTTATCTTTATACTAGACATGTCATGGTTGTGGGAAAACGTTATGTGACACACTTGCCGGAGTGTATCAGTAAACAGCATACCACACACAGTTTAAGCAGGCGATAAGAACACCTTATGCAAACAGATTGTCATGGACATCACCAATAGCGTAAGGATCGAATGGTACAGCCATGTGGTGCCCCCGTGCCCGGTATGCTACTATATCCTTTTACCAACACCACGTGGACTTATGTCCTCTCGAACAGGAATGATAAAGACTCCTCCATCCAAACTCCTCTTGCTCTTGCATATATATCGAAACAGCTTATGTGCTGTTACACACGTCAATCGCCCAGCATAGGTATCTCCTCCATACAAACTCCACCCCTGGACTTTGGATGACAACTGGTCGTGGGGATGGGAGGCCTCAGGATGTGTACTCGGCCAGTTCTCGTGGCTTGAACCGGGAGAAATAACTTGCCTACATATACCCACCGCCGCGGCAGAGTACTCCACAGTGCTCTGTTTTTGTCAAGCCGGCGAGGGGAGGGCATTTGGTTGCTCTAGTTCACCTCCTATGCACATGGGGTGTTCGATGAAATGCCCGAGCCACACTAGTTAAGCTTTCTCCTCTCGAAACTTGACCTCCGAGCTCCATTTTCAACGAGATTTGTCTAGATTTAGCGGTCTGTCACGCCCCGTCTTCACCGCTGTCGATCGCCCGCGCCGATCTCGTCGCCGGCACCACCGTGGTGAGCCTCTTGTTCTTATCTTCTTTCTGAAAGAAAAAATTATGACTTCAGATAGATACTTGTCTAATTTTCTTAATTTTATTATTCCTTGTTATGACAATTATGCCGATCAATGTGACATAGATTTTATTTATCTAGGAGATTGTTGAACCGGAAATTCCAACCGACCGTATTGTCGAGAGGTTAAATTTAGTTGAAGAAGAAAACAATTACTTGAAGGAAAAAATAAGAAAAATTGAGGAGGAGAAGATGATATTGGAGTTGCATGTTGCGGATGTCGTCGATGATCACAAGATCAAGATGGATGCAATGCGGTTGAAGATTAAAAAGATTAGAAAATATGCCATTCATACCAAGGCTTGGTATCATTATGCAGTTGGATCAGTTGTTACCTTGGTTGCGGTTATGATCGCATTTGTTTTTGCATTGAAATGTTTTATATAATTTCAATGTATGGTTTAATTAGATGCTCCCCAGAGCTATATGTTGTTCAATGAGAACTATGTATGTACTTTGGTTTTAATACTCCGGAGAACTATGTATGTACTTGTTGGAAATATGCCCTAGAGGCAATAATAAATTAGTTATTATTATATTTCTTTGTTCATGATAATCGTTTATTATCCATGCTATAATTGTATTGATTGGAAACACAGTGCATGTGTGGATACATAGACAAAACACTGTCCCTAGTAAGCCTCTAGTTGACTAGCTCATTGATCAAAGATGGTCAAGGTTTCCTGGCCATAGGCAAGTGTTGTTACTTGATAACGGGATCACATCATTAGGATAATCATGTGATGGACTAGACCCAAACTAATAGACGTGGCATGTTGATCGTGTCATTTTGTTGCTACTGTTTTCTGCGTGTCAAGTATTTGTTCCTATGACCATGAGATCATATAACTCACTGACACCGGAGGAGTGCTTTGTGTGTATCAAACGTCACAACGTAACTGGGTGACTATAAAGATGCTCTATAGGTATCTCCGAAGGTGTTCGTTGAGTTAGTATGGATCGAGACTGGGATTTGTCACTCCGTGTGACGGAGAGGTATCTCGGGGCCCACTCGGTAATACAACATCACACACAAGCCTTGCAAGCAATGTGACTTAGTGTAAGTTGCGCGATCTTGTATTACGGAACGAGTAAAAAGACTTGCCGGTGAACGACATTGAAATAGGTATGCGGATACTAACGATCGAATCTCGGGCAAGTAACATACCGAAGGACAAAGGGAATGACATACGGGATTATATGAATCCTTGGCACTGAGGTTCAAACGATAAGATCTTCGTAGAATATGTGGGATCCAATATGGGCATCCAGGTCCCGCTATTGGATATTGACCGAGGAGTCACTCGGGTCATGTCTACATAGTTCTCGAACCCGCAGGGTCTGCACACTTAAGGTTCGACGTTGTTTTATGCGTATTTGAGTTATATGGTTGGTTACCGAATGTTGTTCGGAGTCCCGGATGAGATCCAGGACGTCACGAGGAGCTCCGGAATGGTCCGGAGGTAAAGATTGATATATAGGAAGTCCTGTTTTGGTCACCGAAAAAGTTTCGGGCTCATCGGTAGTGTATCGGGAGTGCCGGGAGGGGTGCCGGGGACCATCGGGAGGGGTGTCACGCCCCAAGGGGTCTCATGGGCAATGGGAAGAGATAAACTAGCCCCTAGTGGGCTGGAATAAGTTCCCACTAAGGCCCATAAGGTTTGAGAAGGAAAAAAACACAAGGTGGAAAGAGTTTCCAAGTGGGAAGGTGGAATCCTACTCCAAGTAGGATTGGAGTAGGACTCCTCCACCTCCAATTTCGGCCAAACCTTGAGGGTTTGAGGCTGCCTCTTCCCTCCCCCTCCCTCCTATATATACTGAGGTATTAGGGCTGATTTGAGACGACTTTTGCCTTGAGGGTGGCACACCAGCCCTTAGTGGGCTGGTGGGACAGCCCAAAAGGGCCCTATGCGCCAAGGAAAGAAAATCAAAGAGAAAAAAAAGAGGAGGTGGGAAGGGAAGGAAGGACTCCCACCCACCAAACCAAGTCCAACTCGGTTTGGGGGGGGGAGCCTTCCCCCTTGGACTCGGCCGACCCCCTTGGGGCTCCTTGAGCCCCAAGGCAAGGTCCCCTCCATCCCACCTATATATACGGAGGTTTTAGGGCTGATTTGAGACGACTTTTGCCACGGCAGCCCGACCACATACCTCCACGGTTTTTCTTCTAGATCGCATTTCTGCGGAGCTCGGGCGGAGCCCTGCTGAGATTAGATCACCACCAACCTCCGGAGCGCCGTCACGCTGCCGGAGAACTCATCTACCTCTCCGTCTCTCTTGCTGGATCAAGAATGCCGATATCATCGTCGAGCTGTACGTGTGCTGAACGCGGAGGTGCCGTCCGTTCGGATCATGGGACGGATCGCGAGACGGTTCGTGGCACGGTTCGCGGGGCGGATCGAGGGACGTGAGGATGTTCCACTACATCAACCGCGTTTCTTAACGCTTCTGCTGTGCGATCTACAAGGATACGTAGATCGGAAATCCCCTCTCGTAGATGGACATCACCATGATAGGTCTTCGTGCGCGTAGGAAATTTTTTGTTTCCCATGCGACGTTCCCCAACAGTACTTTGGTTTCAGAGTTTATTTCAAATGCTTTTCAACTTCATCGTCTTACAACTTTGAATGGTGCATTTTGAACACAGAAAAACAAGGGAGTTCAAATGAGTTCAAAACAATTGAAATCCCTTTGTAAATGACGAGCTTCCGTATGAAACCCTCATACTTCGAAAGAGATTGTCCGTTTTGTACACGAAGTGCATCCAGTTTTTGCCGTAAGCCTCTCAACTTTCTTGCACATGCTATGTGGGTGAAATGATGATACCATGCCAACTTGGAACCTTTTCAGAGTTCATTTCAAATGCTTTTCAATTTCATGGTCTTATAGCTCAAAATAATCAGTAAATGCATGAAAAATAACAAATGAAGTCAGAAAGGGTTGTAAATTGATGATGTAGATTTGAATGGTACATTTTGAACACAGAAAAACAAGGGGGTTCAAATAAGTTCAAAAAAAATTGAAATCCCTTTGTAAGAGATGAGTTTCCGTATGAAACTGTGATACTTCGAAGGAGATTGTCTATTTTGTACACGAAGTGCATCCAGTTTTTGCCGTAAGCCTCTCTACTTTCTTGCACATGCTATGTGGGTGAAATGATGATACCCTGCCAATTTGGAACCTTTTCAGAGTTCATTTCAAATGCTTTTCAATTTCATGGTCTTATAGCTCAAAATAATCAGTAAATGCATGAAAAATAACAAATGAAGTCAGAAAGGGTTGTAAATTGATGATGTGGCTTTCAATGGTGCATTTTGAACACAGAAAAACAAGGGGGTTCAAATAAGTTCAAAAAAATTGAAATCCCTTTGTAACAGACGAGTTTCCGTATAAAACCCTGATACTTCGAAGGAGATTGTCTATTTTGTACACGAAGTGCATCCAGTTTTTGCCGTAAGCCTCTCTACTTTCTTGCACATGCTATGTGCGTGAAATGATGATACCATGCCAATTTGGAACCTTTTCAGAGTTCATTTCAAATGCTTTTCAATTTCATGGTCTTATAGCTCAAAATAATCAGTAAATGCATGAAAAATAACAAATGAATTCAGAAAGGGTTGTAAATTGATGATGTGGCTTTGAATGGTGCATTTTGAACACAGAAAAACAAGGGGGTTCAAATAAGTTCAAAAAAATTGAAATCCCTTTCTAACAGACGAGTTTCCGTATGAAACCGTGATACTTCGAAGGAGATTGTGTGCTTTGTACACGAAGTGCATCCAGTTTTTGCCGTAAGCCTCTCTACTTTCTTGCACATGCTATGTGGGTGAAATGATGATAACACGCCAACATGGAACCTTTTTAGAGTTCATTTCAAATGTTTTTCAATTTTATGGTCTTATAGCTCAAAATAATCAGTAAATGCATGAAAAATAACAAATGAAGTCAGAATGGGTTGTAAATTGATGATGTGGCTTTCAATGGTGCATTTTGGACACAGAAAAACAAGGGGGTTCAAATAAGTTCAACAAAAAATGAAATCCCTTTGTAAGAGACGATTTTCCGTATGAAACCCTCATACTTCGAAGGAGATTGTCTGTTTTCTACACGAAGTGCATCCAGTTTTTGCCATAAGCCTCTCTACTTTTTTGCACATGCTATGTGGGAGAAATGATGATACTATGCCATCTTGGAACCTTTTCAGAGTTCATTTCAAATGCTTTTCAATTTCATGGTCTTATAACTCAAAATAATGAGTAAATGCATGAAAAATAACAAATGAAGTCAGAAAGGGTTGTAAATTGATGATGTGGCTTTGAATGGTGCATTTTGAACACAGAAAAACAAGGGGATTCAACTAAGTTCAAAAAAATTGAAATCCCTTTGTAAGAGACGAGTTTCCGTACGAAACCCTCATACTTCGAAGGAGATTGTCTGATTTGTACACAAGGTGCATCCAGTTTTTGCCGTAAGCCTATCTACTTCCTTGCACATGCTATGTGGGTGAAATGATGATACAATGCCAACTTGGAACCTTTTCAGAGTTCATTTCAAATGTTTTTCAATTTCATGGTCTTATAGCTCAAAGTAATAAGTAAATGCATGAAAAATAACAAATGAAGTCAAAAAGGGTTGTAAATTGATGATGTGGCTTTGAATGGTGCATTTTGAACACAGAAAAACAAGACGATTCAAATAAGTTCAACAAAAATGAAATCCCTTTGTAACAGACGAGTTTCCGTATGAAACAGTGATACTTCGAAGGAGATTGTCTGTTTTGTACACGAAGTGCATCCAATTTTTGCCGTAAGCCTCTCTACTTTCTTGCACATGCTATGTGGATGAAATGATGATACCATGCCAACTTGGAACCTTTTGAGAATATATTTCAAATGCTTTTCAATTTCATTGTTTTATAGCTCAAAATAATCAGTAAATGCATGAAAAATAACAAATGAAGTCAGAAAGGGTTGTAAATTGACGATGTGGCTTTGAATGGTGCATTTTGAACATAGAAAAACAAGGGGGTTTAAATAAGTTCAAAAAAATTGAAATCGCTTTGTAACACACGAGTTTCCGTAAGAAACTGTGATACTTCGAAGAAGATTTTCTGTTTTGTACACGAAGTGCATCCAGTTTTTGCCGTAAGCCTCTCTACTTTCTTGCACATGCTATGTGGGTGAAATGATGATACCATGCCAACTTGGAACCTTTTGAGAGTTCATTTCAAATGTTTTCAATTTCATGGTCTTATAGCTCAAAATAATCAGTAAATGCATGAAAAATAACAAATGAAGTCAGAAAGGGTTGTAAATTGATGATGTGGCTTTGAATGGTTCATTTTGAACACAGAAAAACAAGGGGGTTCAAATAAGTTCAACAAAAAATGAAATCCCTTTGTAACAAACGAGTTTCCGTATGAAACCTTCATACTTCGAAGGAGATTGTCTGTTTTGTACACGAAGTGCATCCAGTTTTTGCCTTAAGCCTCTCTAATTTCTTGCACATGTTATGTGGGTGAAATGATGATACCATGCCAATTTAGAACCTTTTCAAAGTTCATTTCAAATGCTTTTCAATTTCATGGTCTTAGAGCTCAAAATAATCAGTAAATGCATGAAAAATAACAAATGAAGTCAGAAAGGGTTGTAAATTGATGATGTGGCTTTGAATGGTTCATTTTGAACACAGAAAAACAAGGGGGTTCAAATAAGTTAAAAAAATTGAAATCCCTTTGTAACAGACGAGTTTCCGTATCAAACCGTGATACTTCGAAGGAGATTGTCTGCTTTGTACACGAAGTTTATCCAGTTTTTGCCTTAAGCATCTCTACTTTCTTGCATATGCTATGTGGGTGAAATGATGATAACATGCCAACTTGGAACCTTTTCAGAGTTCATTTCAAATGTTTTTCAATTTCATGGTCTTATAGCTCAAAATGATCAGTAAATGCATGAAAAATAACAAATGAAGTTAGAAAGGGTTGTAAATTGAGGATGTGGCTTTGAATGGTGCATTTTGAACACAGAAAAACAAGGGGGTTCAAATAAGTTCAAAAAAATTGCAATCCCTTTGTAACAGACAAGTTTCCGTATGAAACCCTCATACTTCGAAGAAGATTGTCTGTTTTGTACACGAAGTGCATCCAGTTTTTGCCGTAAGCCTCTCTACTTTCTTGCACATGCTATGTGGGTGAAATGATGATACCATGCCAACTTAGAACCTTTTCAGAGTTCATTTCAAATGCTTTTCAATTTCATGGTCTTATAGCTCAAACTAATCAGTAAATGCATGAAAAATAACAAATGAAGTCTGAAAGGGTTATAAATTGATGATGTGGCTTTGAATGGTGCATTTTGAACACAGAAAAACAAGGGGGTTCAAATAAGTTCAAAAAAATTGAAATCCCTTTCTAACAGACGAGTTTCCGTATAAAACCGTGGTACTTCGAAGGAGATTGTCTGTTTTGTACACGAAGTGCATCGAGTTTTTGCTGTAAGCCTCTCTACTTTCTTGCACATGCTATGTGGGTGAAATGATGATAACATGCCAACTTGGAACCTTTTCGGAGTTCATTGCAAATGCTTTTCAATTTCATGGTCTTATAGCTCAAAATAATCAGTAAATGCATGAAAAATAAAAAATGAAGTCAGAAGGGTTGTAAATTAAGGATGTGGCTTTGAATGGTGCATTTTGAACACAGAAAAACAAGGGGGTTCAAACATGTTCAAAAAAATTGAAATCCCTTTGTAACACACGAGTTTCCGTATGAAACCTTGATACTTCGAAGGAGTTTGTCTGTTTTGTACACGAAGTGCATCCAGTTTTTGCCGTAAGCCTCTCTACTTTCTTGCACATGCTATGTGGGTGAAATGAATATAGCATGCAACCTTGGAACCTTTTCAGAGTTCATTTCAAATGTTTTTCAATTTCATGGTCTTATAGCTCAAAGTAATAAGTAAATGCATGAAAAATAACAAATGAAGTCAGAAAGGGTTGTAAATTGATGATGTGGCTTTGAATGGTGCATTTTGAACACAGAAAAACAAGGCGGTTCAAATAAGTTCAACAAAAATGAAATCCCTTTGTAACAGACGAGTTTCCGTATGAAACCTTGATACTTCGAAGGAGATTGTCTGTTTTGTACACGAAGTGCATCCAGTTTCTGCCGTAAGCCTCTCTACTTTCCTGCATATGCTATGTGGGTGAAATGATGATACCATGCCAACTTGGAACCTTTTCAGAGTTCATTTCAAATGCTTTTCAATTTCATTGTCTTATAGCTCAAAATAATCAGTAAATGCATGAAAAATAACAAATGAAGTCAGAAAGGGTTGTAAATTGATGATGTGGCTTTGAATGGTGCATTTTGAACACAGAAAAACAAGGGGGTTTAAATAAGTTCAAAAAATTTGAAATCCCTTTGTAACACACGAGTTTCCGTATGAAATTGTGATACTTCGAAAGAGATTGTCTGTTTTGTACACGAAGTTCATCCTGTTTTTGCCGTAAGCCTCTCTACTTTCTTGCACATTCTATGTGGGTGAAATGATAATACCATGCCAACTTGGAACCTTTTCAGAGTTCATTTCAAATGTTTTCAATTTCATGGTCTTATAGCTCAAAGTAATAAGTAAATGCATGAAAAATAACAAATGAAGTCAAAAAGGGTTGTAAATTGATGATGTGGCTTTCAATGGTGCATTTTGAACACAGAAAAACAAGGGGGTTCAAATAAGTTCAAAAAAATTGAAATCCTTTGTAACAGACGAGTTTCCGTATAAAACCCGGATACTTCGAAGGAGATTGTCTATTTTGTACACGAAGTGCATCCAGTTTTTGCCGTAAGCCTCTCTACTTTCTTGCACATGCTATGTGGGTGAAATGATGATACCATGCCAATTTGGAACCTTTTCAGAGTTCATTTCAAATGCTTTTCAATTTCATGGTCTTATAGCTCAAAGTAATCAGTAAATGCATGAAAAATAACAAATGAAGTCAGAAAGGGTTGTAAATTGATGATGTGGCTTTGAATGGTGCATTTTGAACACAGAAAAACAAGGGGGTTCAAATAAGTTCAACAAAAAATGAAATCCCTTTGTAACAGACGATTTTCCGTATGAAACCGGCATATTTCGAATGAGATTGTCTGTTTTCTACACGAAGTGCATCCAGTTTTTGCCGTAAGCCTCTCTACTTTTTTGCACATGCTATGTGGGTGAAATGATGATACTATGCCAACTTGGAACCTTTTCAGAGTTCATTTCAAATGCTTTTCAATTTCATGGTCTTATAACTCAAAATAATCAGTAAATGCATGAAAAATAACAAATGAAGTCAGAAAGGGTTGTAAATTGATGATGTGGTTTGAATGGTGCATTTTGAACACAGAAAAACAAGGGGATTCAACTAAGTTCAAAAAAATTGAAATCCCTTTGTAACAGACGAGTTTCCGTACGAAACCCTCATACTTCGAAGGAGATTGTCTGATTTGTACACAAAGTGCATCCAGTTTTTGCCGTAAGCCTATCTACTTCCTTGCACATGCTATGTGGGTGAAATGATGATACAATGCCAACTTGGAACCTTTTTAGAGTTCATTTCAAATGTTTTTCAATTTCATGGTCTTATAGCTCAAAGTAATAAGTAAATGCATGAAAAATAACAAATGAAGTCAAAAAGGGTTGTAAATTGATGATGTGGCTTTGAATGGTGCATTTTGAACACAGAAAAACAAGGCGGTTCAAAGAAGTTCAACAAAAATGAAATCCCTTTGTAACAGACGAGTTTCCGTATGAAACAGTGATACTTCGAAGGAGATTGTCTGTTTTGTACACGAAGTGCATCCAGTTTTTGCCGTAAGCCTCTCTACTTTCTTGCACATGCTATGTGGATGAAATGATGATACCATGCCAACTTGGAACCTTTTCAGAGTATATTTCAATTGCTTTTGAATTTCATTGTCTTATAGCTCAAAATAATCAGTAAATGCATGAAAAATAACAAATGAAGTCAGAAAGGGTTGTAAATTGATGATGTGGCTTTGAATGGTGCATTTTGAACATAGAAAAACAAGGGGGTTTAAATAAGTTCAAAAAAATTGAAATCGCTTTGTAACACACGAGTTTCCATAAGAAACTGTGATACTTCGAAGGAGATTGTCTGTTTTGTACACGAAGTTCATCCAGTTTTTGCCGTAAGCCTCTCTACTTTCTTGCACATTCTATGTGGGTGAAATGATAATACCATGCCAACTTGGAACCTTTTCAGAGTTCATTTCAAATGTTTTCAATTTCACGGTCTTATAGCTCAAAGTAATAAGTAAATGCATAAAAATAACAAATGAAGTCAGAAAGGGTTGTAAATTGATGATGTGGCTTTGAATGGTGCAATTTGAACACAGAAAAACAAGGGGGTTCAAATAAGTTCAAAAAAATTGAAATCCCTTTGTAACAGATGAGTTTCCGTATAAAACCCTCATACTTCGAAGGAGATTGTCTATTTTGTACTTGAAGTGCATCCAGTTTTTGCCGTAAGCCTCTCTACTTTCTTGCACATGCTATGTGGGTGAAATGATGATACCATGCCAACTTGGAACCTTTTCAGAGTTCATTTCAAATGCTTTCCAATTTCATGGTCTTATAGCTCAAAATACTCAGTAAATGCATGAAAAATAACAAATGGAGTTAGAAAGGCTTGTCAATTGATGATGTGGCTTTGAATGGTGCATTTTGAACACAGAAAAACAAGGGGGTTCAAATCAGTTCAAAAAAATTGAAATCCCTTTCTAACAGACGAGTTTCCGTATGGAACCGTGATACTTCGAAGGAGATTGTCTGCTTTGTACACGAAGTGCATCCAGTGTTTGCCGTAAGCCTCTCTACTTTCTTGCACATGCTATGTGGGTGAAATGATGATAACATGCCAACTTGGAACCTTTTCAGAGTTCATTTCAAATGTTTTTCAATTTCATGGTCTTATACCTCAAAATAATCAGTAAATGCATGAAAAATAAAAAATGAAGTCATAAGGGTTGTAAATTGAGGCTGTGGCTTTGAATGGTGCATTTTGAACACAGAAAAACAAGGGGGTTCAAACATGTTCAAAAAAATTGAAATCCCTTTGTAACAGACGAGTTTCCGTATGAAACCCTCATACTTGGAAGGAGATTGTCTGTTTTGTACACGAAGTGCATCCAGTTTTTGCCGTAAGCCTCTCTACTTTCTTGCACATGCTATGTGGGTGAAATGATGATACCATGCCAACTTGGAACCTTTTCAGAGTTCATTTCAAATGTTTTCAATTTCATGGTCTTATTGGTCAAAATAATCAGTAAATGCATGAAAAATAACAAATGAAGTCAGAAAGGGTTGTAAATTGATGATGTGGCTTTGAATGGTGCATTTTGAACACAGAAAAACAAGGGGGTTCAAATAAGTTCAACAAAAAATGAAATCCCTTTGTAACAAACGAGTTTCCGTATGAAACCTTCATACTTCGAAGGAGATTGTCTGTTTTGTACACGAAGTGCATCCAGTTTTTGCCTTAAGCCTCTCTACTTTCTTGCACATGTTATGTGGGTGAAATGATGATACCATGCCAATTTAGAACCTTTTCAAAGTTCATTTCAAATGCTTTTCAATTTCATGGTCTTACAGCTCAAAATAATCAGTAAATGCATGAAAAATAACAAATGAAGTCAGAAAGGGTTGTAAATTGATGATGTGGCTTTGAATGGTGCATTTTGAACACAGAAAAACAAGGGGGTTCAAATAAGTTAAAAAAAATTGAAATCCCTTTGTAACAGACGAGTTTCCGTATCAAACCGTGATACTTCGAAGGAGATTGTCTGCTTTGTACACCAAGTGCATCCAGTTTTTGCCTTAAGCATCTCTACTTTCTTGCATATGCTATGTGGGTGAAATGATGATAACATGCCAACTTGGAACCTTTTCAGAGTTCATTTCAAATGTTTTTCAATTTCATTGTCTTATAGCTCAAAATAATCAGTAAATGCATGAAAAATAACAAATGAAGTCAGAAAGGGTTGTAAATTGAGGATGTGGCTTAGAATGGTGCATTTTGAACAAAGAAAAACAAGGGGGTTCAAATAAGTTCAACAAAAAATGAATCCCTTTGTAACACACGAGTTTCCGTATGAAAACCTGATACTTCGAAGCAGATTGTCTGTTTTGTACACGAAGTGCATCCAGTTTTTGCCGTAAGCCTCTCTACTTTCTTGCACATGCTATGTGGGTGAAATGATGATACCATGCCAACTTAGAACCTTTTCAGAGTTCATTTCAAATGCTTTTCAATTTCATGGTCTTATATGTCAAAATAATCAGTAAATGCATGAAAAATAACAAATGAAGTCAGAAAGGGTTGTAAATTGAGGATGTGGCTTTGAATGGTGCATTTTGAACACAGAAAAACAAGGGGGTTCAAACAAGTTCAAAAAAATTGAAATCTCTTTGTAACACACAAGTTTCCGTCTAAAACCCTCATACTTCGAAGAAGATTGTCTGTTTTGTACACGAAGTGCATCCAGTTTTTGCCGTAAGCCTCTCTACTTTCTTACACATGCTATGTCGGTGAAATGATGATACCATGCCAACTTAGAACCTTTTCAGAGTTCATTTCAAATGCTTTTCAATTTCATGGTCTTATAGCTCAAAATAATCAGTAAATGCACGAAAAATAACAAATGAAGTCAGAAAGGATTGTAAATTGATGATGTGGCTTTTAATGGTGCATTTTGAGCACAGAAAAAAAACAAGGGGGTTCAAATAAGTTCAAAAAAATTGAAATCCCTTTCTAACACACGAGTTTCCGTATGAAACCGTGATACTTCGAAGGAGATTGTCTGTTTTGTACACGAAGTGCATCCAGTTTTTGCCGTAAGCCTCTCTACTTTCTTGCACATGCTATGTGGGTGAAATGATGATAACATGCCAACTTGGAACCTTTTCGGAGTTCATTTCAAATGCTTTTCAATTTCATGGTCTTATAGCTCAAAATAATCAATAAATGCATGAAAAATAAAAAATGAAGTCAGAAGGGTTGTAAATTGAGGATGTGGCTTTGAATGGTGCATTTCGAACACAGAAAAACAAGCGGGTTCAAATATGTTCAAAAAAATTGAAATCCCTTTGTAACACACGAGTTTCCGTATGAAACCCTGATACTTCGAAGGAGATTGTCTGTTTTGTACACGAAGTGCATCTAGTTTTTGCCGTAAGCCTCTCTACTTTCTTCCACATGCTATGTGGGTGAAATGAAGATACCATGCCAACTTGGAACCTTTTCAGAGTTCATTTCAAATGTTTTTCAATTTCATGGTCTTATAGCTTAAAGTAATAAGTAAATGCATGAAAAGTAACAAATGAAGTCAGAAAGGGTTGTAAATTGATGATGTGGCTTTGAATGGTGCATTTTGAACACACAAAAACAAGGCGGTTCAAATAAGTTCAACAAAAATGAAATCCCTTTGTAACAGACGAGTTTCCGTATGAAACCATGATACTTCGAAGGAGATTGTCTGTTTTGTACACGAAGTGCATCCAGTTTTTGCCGTAAGCCTCTCTACTTCTTGCACATGCTATGTGGGTGAAATGATGATACCATGCCAACTTGGAACCTTTTCAGAGTTCATTTCAAATGCTTTTCAATTTCATTGTCTTATAGCTCAAACTAATCAGTAAATGCATGAAAAATAACAAATGAAGTCAGAAAGGGTTGTAAATTGATGATGTGGCTTTGAATGGTGCATTTTGAAAACAGAAAAACAAGGGGGTTTAAATAAGTTCAGAAAAATTGAAATCCCTTTGTAACACACGAGTTTCCGTATGAACCTGTGATACTTCGAAAGAGATTATCTGTTTTGTACACGAAGTTCATCCAGTTTTTGGTGTAAGCCTCTCTACTTTCTTGCACATGCTATGTGGGTGAAATGATAATACCATGCCAACTTGGAACCTTTTCAGAGTTCATTTCAAATGTTTTCAATTTCATGGTCTTATAGCTCAAAGTAATAAGTAAATGCATGAAAAATAACAAATGGAGTCAGAAAGGGTTGTAAATTGATGATGTGGCTTTGAATGCTGCATTTTGAACACAGAAAAACAAGGGGGTTCAAATAAGTTCAAAAAAATTGAAATCCCTTTGTAACAGACGAGTTTCCGTATAAAACTCTGATACTTCGAAGGAGATTGTCTATTTTGTACACGAAGTGCATCCAGTTTTTGCCGTAAGCCTCTCTACTTTCTTGCACATGCTATGTGGGTGAAATAATGATACCATGCCAATTTGGAACCTTTTCAGAGTTCATTTCAAATGCTTTTCAATTTCATGGTCTTATAGCTCAAAATATCAGTAAATGCATGAAAAATAACAAATGAAGTCAGAAAGGGTTGTAAATTGATGATGTGGCTTTGAATGGTGCATTTTGATCACAGAAAAACAAGGGGGTTCAAATAAGTTCAAAAAAATTGAAATCCCTTTCTAACACACGTGTTTCCGTATGAAACTGTGATACTTCGAAGGAGATTGTCTGCTTTGTACACGAAGTGCATCCAGTTTTTGCCGTAAGCCTCTCTACTTTCTTGCACATGCTATGTGGGTGAAATGATAATAACATGCCAACTTGGAACCTTTTCAGAGTTCATTTCAAATGTTTTTCAATTTCATGGCCTTATAGCTCAAAATAATCAGTAAATGCATGAAAATTAAAAAAGGAAGTCAGAAGGGTTGTAAATTGAGGATGTGGCTTTGAATGGTGCATTTTGAACACAGAAAAACAACGGGGGTTCAAACATGTTCAAAAAAATTGAAATCCCTTTGTAACAGACGAGTTTCCGTATGAAACCCTCATACTTCGAAGGAGATTGTCTGTTTTTACACGAAGTGCATCCAGTTTTTGCCGTAAGCCTCTCTATTTTCTTGCACATGCTATGTGGGTGAAATGATGATACCATGCCAACTTAGAACCTTTTCAGAGTTCATTTCAAATGCTTTGCAATTTCATGGTCTTATAGCTCAAAATAATTACTAAATGCATGAAAAATAACAAATGAATTCACAAAGGGTTGTAAATTGATGATGTGGCTTTGAATGGTGCATTTTGAACACAGAAAAACAAGGGGGTTCAAACAAGTTCAACAAAAAATGAATTCCCCTTGTAATAGACGAGTTTCCGTATGAAACCCTCATACTTCGAAGGAGATTGTCTGTTTTGTACATGAAGTGCATCCAGTTTTTGCCGTAAGCCTCTCTACTTTCTTGCACATGCTATGTGGGTGAAATGATGATACCATGCCAACTTAGAACCTTTTCATAGTTCATTTTAAACGCTTTTCAATTTCATGGTCTTACAGCTCAAAATAATCAGTAAATGCATGCAAAATAACAAATGAAGTGAGAAAGGGTTGTAAATTGATGATGTGGCTTTGAATGGTGCATTTTGAACACAAAAAAATAAGGGGGTTCAAATAAGTTCAACAAAAAATGAAATCCCTTTGTAACACACGAGTTTTCGTATGAAACCCTGCTACTTCGAAGGAGATTGTTTGTTTTGTACACGAAGTGCATCCAGTTTTTGCCGTAAGCCTCTCTACTTTCTTGCACATGCTATGTGGGTGAAACGATGATAACATGCCAACTTGGAACCTTTTCAGAGTTCATTTCAAATGCTTTTACATTTCATTGTCTTATAGCTCAAAATAATCAGTAAATGCATGAAAAATAACAAATGAAGTCAGAAAGGGTTGTAAATTGATGATGTGGCTTTGAATGGTGCATTTTGAAAACAGAAAAACAAGGGGGTTTAAATAAGTTCAGAAAAATTGAAATCCCTTTGTAACACAGGAGTTTTCGTATGAAACTGTGATACTTCGAAAGAGATTGTCTGTTTTGTACACGAAGTTCATCCAGTTTTTGCCGTGAGCCTCTCTACTTTCTTGCACATGCTATGTGGGTGAAATGATAATACCATGCCAACTTGGAACCTTTTCAGAGTTCATTTCAAATGTTTTCAATTTCATTGTCTTGTAGCTCAAAATAATCAGTAAATGCATGAAAAATAACAAATGAAGTTAGAAAGGGTTGTAAATTGATGATGTGGCTTTGAATGGTGCATTTTGAACACAGAAAAACAAGGGGGTTCAAATAAGTTCAAAAAAATTGAAATCCCTTTGTAACAGACGAGTTTCCGTATAAAACCGCGATACTTCGAAGGAGATTGTCTGTTTTGTACACGAAGTGCATCCAGTTTTTGCCGTAAGCCTCTCTACTTTCTTGCACATGCTATGTGGGTGAAATGAAGATACCATGCCAACTTGGAACCTTTTCAGAGTTCATTTGAAATGTTTTTTAATTTCATGGTCTTATAGCTCAAAGTAATAAGTAAATGCATGAAAAATAACAAATGAAGTCCGAAAGGGTTGTAAATTGATGCTGTGGCTTTGAATGGTGCATTTTGAACACAGAAAAACAAGGCGGTTCAAATAAGTTCAACAAAAATGAAATCCCTTTGTAACAGACGAGTTTCCGTATAAAACCCTGATACTTCGAAGGAGATTGTCTATTTTGTACACGAAGTGCATCCAGTTTCTGCCGTAAGCCTCTCTACTTTCTTGCACATGCTATGTGGGTGAAATGATGATACCATGCCAACTTGGAACCTTTTCAGAGTTCATTTCAAATGCTTTTCAATTTCATTGTCTTATAGCTCAAAATAATCAGTAAGTGCATGAAAAATAACAAATGAAGTCAGAAAGGGTTGTAAATTGATGATGTGGCTTTGAATGGTGCATTTTGATCACAGAAAAACAAGGGGGTTCAAATAAGTTCAAAAAAATTGAAATCCCTTTCTAACAGACGTGTTTCCGTATGAAACTGTGATACTTCGAAGGAGATTGTGTGCTTTGTACACGAAGTGCATCCAGTTTTTGCCGTAAGCCTCTCTACTTTCTTGCACATGCTATGTGGGTGAAATGATAATAACATGCCAACTTGGAACCTTTTCAGAGTTCATTTCAAATGTTTTTCAATTTCATGGCCTTATAGCTCAAAATAATCAGTAAATGCATGAAAAATAAAAAATGAAGTCAGAGGGGTTGTAAATTGAGGATGTGGCTTTGAATGGTGCATTTTGAACACAGAAAAACAACGGGGGTTCAAACATGTTCAAAAAAATTGAAATCCCTTTGTAACAGACGAGTTTCCGTATGAAACCCTCATACTTCGAAGGAGATTGTCTGTTTTTACACGAAGTGCATCCAGTTTTTGCCGTAAGCCTCTCTAATTTCTTGCACATGCTATGTGGGTGAAATGATGATACCATGCCAACTTAGAACCTTTTCAGAGTTCATTTCAAATGCTTTTCAATTTCATGGTCTTATAGCTCAAAATAATCAGTAAATGCATGAAAAATAACAAATGAATTCACAAAGGGTTGTAAATTGATGATGTGGCTTTGAATGGTGCATTTTGAACACAGAAAAACAAGGGGGTTCAAACAAGTTCAACAAAAAATGAAATCCCCTTGTAACACACGAGTTTCCGTATGAAACCCTCATACTTCGAAGGAGATTGTCTTTTTCGTACACGAAGTGCATCCAGTTTTTGCCGTAAGCCTCTCTACTTTCTTGCACATGCTATGTGGGTGAAATGATGATACCATGCCAACTTAGAATCTTTTTAGAGTTCATTTCAAACGCTTTTTAATTTCATGGTCTTACAGCTCAAAATAATCAGTAAATGCATGCAAAATAACAAATGAAGTCAGAAAGGGTTGTAAATTGATGATGTGGCTTTGAATGGTGCATTTTGAACACAGAAAAAGAAGGGGGTTCAAATAAGTTCAACAAAAAATGAAATCCCTTTGTAACACACGAGTTTCCGTATGAAACCCTGATACTTCGAAGGAGATTGTCTGTTTTGTACACGAAGTGCATCCAGTTTTTGCCGTAAGCCTCTATACTTTCTTGCACATGCTATGTGGGTGAAATGATGATAACATGCCAACTTGGAACCTTTTCAGAGTTCATTTCAAATGGTTTTCATTTTCATGGTCTTATAGCTCAAAGTAATAAGTAAATGCATGAAAAATAACTAATGAAGTCAGAAAGGGTTGTAAATTGATGATGTGGCTCTGAATGGTGCATTTTGAACACAGAAAAACAAGGCGGTTCAAATAAGTTCAACAAAAATGAAATCCCTTTGTAACAGACGAGTTTCCGTATGAAACCGTGATACTTCGAAGGAGATTGTTTGTTTTGTACACGAAGTGAATCCAGTTTTTGCCGTAAGCCTCTCTACTTTCTTGCACCTGCTATGTGGGTGAAATGATGATACCATGCCAACTTGGAACCTTTTCAGAGTTCATTTCAAATGCTTTTCAATTTCATTGTCTTGTAGCTCAAAATAATCAGTAAATGCATGAAAAATAACAAATGAAGTCAGAAAGGGTTGTAAATTGATGATGTGGCTTTTAATGGTGCATTTTGAACACAGAAAAACAAGGGGGTTTAAATAAGTTCAAAAAAATTGAAATCCCTTTGTAACACATGAGTTTCCGTATGAAACCGTGATACTTCGAAGGAGATTGTCTATTTTGTACACGAAGTGCATCCAATTTTGCCGTAAGCCTCTCTACTTTCTTGCACGTGCTATGTGGGTGAAATGATGATACCATGCCAATTTGGAACCTTTTCAGAGTTCATTTCAAATGCTTTTCAATTTCATGGTCTTATAGCTCAAAATAATCAGTAAGTGCATGAAAAATAACAAATGAAGTCAGAAAGGGTTGTAAATTGATGATGTGGCTTTGAATGATGCATTTTGAACACAGAAAAACAAGGCAGTTCAAATAATTTCAACAAAAATGAAATCCCTTTGTAACAGACGAGTTTCCGTATGAAACCGTGATACTTTGAAAGAGATTGTTTGTTTTGTACACGAAGTGCATCCAGTTTCTGCCGTAAGCCTCTCTACTTTCTTGCACATGCTATGTGGGTGAAATGATGATACCATGCGAACTTGGAACCTTTTTAGAGTTCATTTCAAATGCTTTTCAATTTCATTGTATTATAGCTCAAAATAATCAGTAAATGCATGAAAAATAACAAATGAAGTCAGAAAGGGTTGTAAATTGATGATGTGGCATTGAATGGTGCATTTTGAACACAGAAAAACAAGGGGGTTTAAATAAGTTCAGAAAAATTGAAATCCCTTTGTAACACACGAGTTTCCGTATGAAACTGTGATACTTCGAAAGAGATTGTCTGTTTTGTACACGAAGTTCATCCAGTTTTGGCCGTAAGCCTCTACTTTCTTGCACATGCTATGTGGGTGAAATGATAATACCATGCCAACTTGGAACCTTTTTAGAGTTCATTTCAAATGTTTTCAATTTCATGGTCTTATAGCTCAAAGTAATAAGTAAATGCATGAAAAATAACAAATGAAGTCAGAAAGGGTTCTAAATTGAGGATGTGGCTTTGAATGGTGCATTTTGAACACAAAAAACAAGGGGGTTCAAATATGTTCAAAAAAGTTGAAATCCCTTTGTAACAGACGAGTTTCCGTATGAAACCCTGATACTTCGAAGGAGATTGTCTGTTTTGTACACGAAGTGCATCCAGTTTTTGCCGTAAGCCTCTCTACTTTCTTGCACATGCTATGTGGGTGAAATGATGATACCATGCCAACTTAGAACCTTTTCATAGTTCATTTTAAACGCTTTTCAATTTCATGGTCTTACAGCTCAAAATAATCAGTAAATGCATGCAAAATAACAAATGAAGTGAGAAAGGGTTGTAAATTGATGATGTGGCTTTGAATGGTGCATTTTGAACACAGAAAAATAAGGGGGTTCAAATAAGTTCAACAAAAAATGAAATCCCTTTGTAACACACGAGTTTCCGTATGAAACCCTGCTACTTCGAAGGAAATTGTTTGTTTTGTACACGAAGTGCATCCAGTTTTTGCCGTAATCCTCTCTACTTTCTTGCACATGCTATGTGGGTGAAATGATGATAACATGCCAACTTGGAACCTTTTCAGAGTTCATTTCAAATGCTTTTCAATTTCATGGTCTTATAGCTCAAAATAATCAGTAAATGCATGAAAAATAAAAAATGAAGTCAGAAGGTTGTAAATTGAGGATGTGGCTTTGAATGGTTCATTTTGAACACAGAAAAACAAGGGGGTTCAAACATGTCCAAAAAAATTGAAATCCCTTTGTAACACACGAGTTTCCGTATGAAACCCTGATACTTCGAAGGAGATTGTCTGTTTTGTACACGAAGTGCATCCAGTTTTTGCCGTAAGCCTCTCTACTTTCTTCCACATGCTATGTGGGTGAAATGAAGATACCATGCCAACTTTGAACCTTTTCAGAGTTCATTTCAAATGTTTTTAAATTTCATGGTCTTATAGCTCAAAGTAATAAGTAAATGCATGAAAAATAACAAATGAAGTCAGAAAGGGTTGTAAATTGATGATGTGGCTTTGAATGGTGCATTTTGAACACAGAAAAACAAGGCGGTTCAAATAAGTTCAACAAAAATGAAATCCCTTTGTAACAGACGAGTTTCCGTATGAAACCGTGATACTTCGAAAGAGATTGTCTGTTTTGTACACGAAGTGCATCCAGTTTCTGCCGTAAGCCTCTCTACTTTCTTGCACATGCTATGTGGGTGAAATGATGATACCATGCCAACTTGGAACCTTTTCTGAGTTCATTTCAAATGCTTTTCAATTTCATTGTCTTATAGCTCAAAATAATCAGTAAATGCATGAAAAATAACAAATGAAGTCAGAAAGGGTTGTAAATTGATGATGTGGCTTTGAATGGTGCATTTTGAAAACAGAAAAACAAGGGGGTTTAAATAAGTTCAGAAAAATTGAAATCCCTTTGTAACACAGAAGTTTTCGTATGAAACTGTGATATTTCGAAAGAGATTGTCTGTTTTGTACACGAAGTTCATCCAGTTTTTGCCGTGAGCCTCTCTACTTTCTTGCACATGCTATGTGGGTGAAATGATAATACCATGCCAACTTGGAACCTTTTCAGAGTTCATTTCAAATGTTTTCAATTTCATTGTCTTGTAGCTCAAAATAATCAGTAAATGCATGAAAAATAACAAATGAAGTTAGAAAGGGTTGTAAATTGATGATGTGGCTTTGAATGGTGCATTTTGAACACAGAAAAACAAGGGGGTTCAAATAAGTTCAAAAAAATTGAAATCCCTTTGTAACAGACGAGTTTCCGTATAAAACCGCGATACTTCGAAGGAGATTGTCTGTTTTGTACACGAAGTGCATCCAGTTTTTGCCGTAAGCCTCTCTACTTTCTTGCACATGCTATGTGGGTGAAATGAAGATACCATGCCAACTTGGAACCTTTTCAGAGTTCATTTGAAATGTTTTTTAATTTCATGGTCTTATAGCTCAAAGTAATAAGTAAATGCATGAAAAATAACAAATGAAGTCCGAAAGGGTTGTAAATTGATGCTGTGGCTTTGAATGGTGCATTTTGAACACAGAAAAACAAGGCGGTTCAAATAAGTTCAACAAAAATGAAATCCCTTTGTAACAGACGAGTTTCCGTATAAAACCCTGATACTTCGAAGGAGATTGTCTATTTTGTACACGAAGTGCATCCAGTTTCTGCCGTAAGCCTCTCTACTTTCTTGCACATGCTATGTGGGTGAAATGATGATACCATGCCAACTTGGAACCTTTTCAGAGTTCATTTCAAATGCTTTTCAATTTCATTGTCTTATAGCTCAAAATAATCAGTAAGTGCATGAAAAATAACAAATGAAGTCAGAAAGGGTTGTAAATTGATGATGTGGCTTTGAATGGTGCATTTTGATCACAGAAAAACAAGGGGGTTCAAATAAGTTCAAAAAAATTGAAATCCCTTTCTAACAGACGTGTTTCCGTATGAAACTGTGATACTTCGAAGGAGATTGTGTGCTTTGTACACGAAGTGCATCCAGTTTTTGCCGTAAGCCTCTCTACTTTCTTGCACATGCTATGTGGGTGAAATGATAATAACATGCCAACTTGGAACCTTTTCAGAGTTCATTTCAAATGTTTTTCAATTTCATGGCCTTATAGCTCAAAATAATCAGTAAATGCATGAAAAATAAAAAATGAAGTCAGAGGGGTTGTAAATTGAGGATGTGGCTTTGAATGGTGCATTTTGAACACAGAAAAACAACGGGGGTTCAAACATGTTCAAAAAAATTGAAATCCCTTTGTAACAGACGAGTTTCCGTATGAAACCCTCATACTTCGAAGGAGATTGTCTGTTTTTACACGAAGTGCATCCAGTTTTTGCCGTAAGCCTCTCTAATTTCTTGCACATGCTATGTGGGTGAAATGATGATACCATGCCAACTTAGAACCTTTTCAGAGTTCATTTCAAATGCTTTTCAATTTCATGGTCTTATAGCTCAAAATAATCAGTAAATGCATGAAAAATAACAAATGAATTCACAAAGGGTTGTAAATTGATGATGTGGCTTTGAATGGTGCATTTTGAACACAGAAAAACAAGGGGGTTCAAACAAGTTCAACAAAAAATGAAATCCCCTTGTAACACACGAGTTTCCGTATGAAACCCTCATACTTCGAAGGAGATTGTCTTTTTTGTACACGAAGTGCATCCAGTTTTTGCCGTAAGCCTCTCTACTTTCTTGCACATGCTATGTGGGTGAAATGATGATACCATGCCAACTTAGAATCTTTTTAGAGTTCATTTCAAACGCTTTTTAATTTCATGGTCTTACAGCTCAAAATAATCAGTAAATGCATGCAAAATAACAAATGAAGTCAGAAAGGGTTGTAAATTGATGATGTGGCTTTGAATGGTGCATTTTGAACACAGAAAAAGAAGGGGGTTCAAATAAGTTCAACAAAAAATGAAATCCCTTTGTAACACACGAGTTTCCGTATGAAACACTGATACTTCGAAGGAGATTGTCTGTTTTGTACACGAAGTGCATCCAGTTTTTGCCGTAAGCCTCTATACTTTCTTGCACATGCTATGTGGGTGAAATGATGATAACATGCCAACTTGGAACCTTTTCAGAGTTCATTTCAAATGGTTTTCATTTTCATGGTCTTATAGCTCAAAGTAATAAGTAAATGCATGAAAAATAACTAATGAAGTCAGAAAGGGTTGTAAATTGATGATGTGGCTCTGAATGGTGCATTTTGAACACAGAAAAACAAGGCGGTTCAAATAAGTTCAACAAAAATGAAATCCCTTTGTAACAGACGAGTTTCCGTATGAAACCGTGATACTTCGAAGGAGATTGTTTGTTTTGTACACGAAGTGAATCCAGTTTTTGCCGTAAGCCTCTCTACTTTCTTGCACCTGCTATGTGGGTGAAATGATGATACCATGCCAACTTGGAACCTTTTCAGAGTTCATTTCAAATGCTTTTCAATTTCATTGTCTTGTAGCTCAAAATAATCAGTAAATGCATGAAAAATAACAAATGAAGTCAGAAAGGGTTGTAAATTGATGATGTGGCTTTTAATGGTGCATTTTGAACACAGAAAAACAAGGGGGTTTAAATAAGTTCAAAAAAATTGAAATCCCTTTGTAACACATGAGTTTCCGTATGAAACCGTGATACTTCGAAGGAGATTGTCTATTTTGTACACGAAGTGCATCCAATTTTGCCGTAAGCCTCTCTACTTTCTTGCACGTGCTATGTGGGTGAAATGATGATACCATGCCAATTTGGAACCTTTTCAGAGTTCATTTCAAATGCTTTTCAATTTCATGGTCTTATAGCTCAAAATAATCAGTAAGTGCATGAAAAATAACAAATGAAGTCAGAAAGGGTTGTAAATTGATGATGTGGCTTTGAATGATGCATTTTGAACACAGAAAAACAAGGCAGTTCAAATAATTTCAACAAAAATGAAATCCCTTTGTAACAGACGAGTTTCCGTATGAAACCGTGATACTTTGAAAGAGATTGTTTGTTTTGTACACGAAGTGCATCCAGTTTCTGCCGTAAGCCTCTCTACTTTCTTGCACATGCTATGTGGGTGAAATGATGATACCATGCCAACTTGGAACCTTTTTAGAGTTCATTTCAAATGCTTTTCAATTTCATTGTATTATAGCTCAAAATAATCAGTAAATGCATGAAAAATAACAAATGAAGTCAGAAAGGGTTATAAATTGATGATGTGGCATTGAATGGTGCATTTTGAACACAGAAAAACAAGGGGGTTTAAATAAGTTCAGAAAAATTGAAATCCCTTTGTAACACACGAGTTTCCGTATGAAACTGTGATACTTCGAAAGAGATTGTCTGTTTTGTACACGAAGTTCATCCAGTTTTGGCCGTAAGCCTCTACTTTCTTGCACATGCTATGTGGGTGAAATGATAATACCATGCCAACTTGGAACCTTTTTAGAGTTCATTTCAAATGTTTTCAATTTCATGGTCTTATAGCTCAAAGTAATAAGTAAATGCATGAAAAATAACAAATGAAGTCAGAAAGGGTTCTAAATTGAGGATGTGGCTTTGAATGGTGCATTTTGAACACAAAAAACAAGGGGGTTCAAATATGTTCAAAAAAGTTGAAATCCCTTTGTAACAGACGAGTTTCCGTATGAAACCCTGATACTTCGAAGGAGATTGTCTGTTTTGTACACGAAGTGCATCCAGTTTTTGCCGTAAGCCTCTCTACTTTCTTGCACATGCTATGTGGGTGAAATGATGATACCATGCCAACTTAGAACCTTTTCATAGTTCATTTTAAACGCTTTTCAATTTCATGGTCTTACAGCTCAAAATAATCAGTAAATGCATGCAAAATAACAAATGAAGTGAGAAAGGGTTGTAAATTGATGATGTGGCTTTGAATGGTGCATTTTGAACACAGAAAAATAAGGGGGTTCAAATAAGTTCAACAAAAAATGAAATCCCTTTGTAACACACGAGTTTCCGTATGAAACCCTGCTACTTCGAAGGAAATTGTTTGTTTTGTACACGAAGTGCATCCAGTTTTTGCCGTAATCCTCTCTACTTTCTTGCACATGCTATGTGGGTGAAATGATGATAACATGCCAACTTGGAACCTTTTCAGAGTTCATTTCAAATGCTTTTCAATTTCATGGTCTTATAGCTCAAAATAATCAGTAAATGCATGAAAAATAAAAAATGAAGTCAGAAGGTTGTAAATTGAGGATGTGGCTTTGAATGGTTCATTTTGAACACAGAAAAACAAGGGGGTTCAAACATGTCCAAAAAAATTGAAATCCCTTTGTAACACACGAGTTTCCGTATGAAACCCTGATACTTCGAAGGAGATTGTCTGTTTTGTACACGAAGTGCATCCAGTTTTTGCCGTAAGCCTCTCTACTTTCTTCCACATGCTATGTGGGTGAAATGAAGATACCATGCCAACTTTGAACCTTTTCAGAGTTCATTTCAAATGTTTTTAAATTTCATGGTCTTATAGCTCAAAGTAATAAGTAAATGCATGAAAAATAACAAATGAAGTCAGAAAGGGTTGTAAATTGATGATGTGGCTTTGAATGGTGCATTTTGAACACAGAAAAACAAGGCGGTTCAAATAAGTTCAACAAAAATGAAATCCCTTTGTAACAGACGAGTTTCCGTATGAAACCGTGATACTTCGAAAGAGATTGTCTGTTTTGTACACGAAGTGCATCCAGTTTCTGCCGTAAGCCTCTCTACTTTCTTGCACATGCTATGTGGGTGAAATGATGATACCATGCCAACTTGGAACCTTTTCTGAGTTCATTTCAAATGCTTTTCAATTTCATTGTCTTATAGCTCAAAATAATCAGTAAATGCATGAAAAATAACAAATGAAGTCAGAAAGGGTTGTAAATTGATGATGTGGCTTTGAATGGTGCATTTTGAAAACAGAAAAACAAGGGGGTTTAAATAAGTTCAGAAAAATTGAAATCCCTTTGTAACACAGAAGTTTTCGTATGAAACTGTGATATTTCGAAAGAGATTGTCTGTTTTGTACACGAAGTTCATCCAGTTTTTGCCGTGAGCCTCTCTACTTTCTTGCACATGCTATGTGGGTGAAATGATAATACCATGCCAACTTGGAACCTTTTCAGAGTTCATTTCAAATGTTTTCAATTTCATTGTCTTGTAGCTCAAAATAATCAGTAAATGCATGAAAAATAACAAATGAAGTTAGAAAGGGTTGTAAATTGATGATGTGGCTTTGAATGGTGCATTTTGAACACAGAAAAACAAGGGGGTTCAAATAAGTTCAAAAAAATTGAAATCCCTTTGTAACAGACGAGTTTCCGTATAAAACCGCGATACTTCGAAGGAGATTGTCTGTTTTGTACACGAAGTGCATCCAGTTTTTGCCGTAAGCCTCTCTACTTTCTTGCACATGCTATGTGGGTGAAATGAAGATACCATGCCAACTTGGAACCTTTTCAGAGTTCATTTGAAATGTTTTTTAATTTCATGGTCTTATAGCTCAAAGTAATAAGTAAATGCATGAAAAATAACAAATGAAGTTCGAAAGGGTTGTAAATTGATGCTGTGGCTTTGAATGGTGCATTTTGAACACAGAAAAACAAGGCGGTTCAAATAAGTTCAACAAAAATGAAATCCCTTTGTAAGAGACGAGTTTCCGTATAAAACCCTGATACTTCGAAGGAGATTGTCTATTTTGTACACGAAGTGCATCCAGTTTCTGCCGTAAGCCTCTCTACTTTCTTGCACATGCTATGTGGGTGAAATGATGATACCATGCCAACTTGGAACCTTTTCAGAGTTCATTTCAAATGCTTTTCAATTTCATTGTCTTATAGCTCAAAATAATCAGTAAGTGCATGAAAAATAACAAATGAAGTCAGAAAGGGTTGTAAATTGATGATGTGGCTTTGAATGGTGCATTTTGATCACAGAAAAACAAGGGGGTTCAAATAAGTTCAAAAAAATTGAAATCCCTTTCTAACAGACGTGTTTCCGTATGAAACTGTGATACTTCGAAGGAGATTGTGTGCTTTGTACACGAAGTGCATCCAGCTTTTGCCGTAAGCCTCTCTACTTTCTTGCACATGCTTTGTGGGTGAAATGATAATAACATGCCAACTTGGAACCTTTTCAGAGTTCATTTCAAATGTTTTTCAATTTCATGGTCTTATAGCTCAAATTAATAAGTAAATGCATGAAAAATAACAAATGAAGTCAGAAAGGGTTGTAAATTGATGATGTGGCTTTGAATGGTGAATTTTGAACACAGAAAAACAAGGCGGTTCTAATAAGTTCAACAAAAATGAAATCCCTTTCTAACAGACGAGTTTCCGTATGAAACCTTGATACTTCGAAGGAGATTGTCAGTTTTGTACACGAAGTGCATCCAGTTTCTGCGTAAGCCTCTCTACTTTCTTGCACATGCTATGTGGGTGAAATGATGATACCATGCCAACTTGGAACCTTTTCAGAGTTCATTTCAAATGCTTTTCAATTTCATTGTCTTATAGCTCAAAATAATCAGTAAATGCATGAAAAATAACAAATGAAGTCAGAAAGGGTTGTAAATTGATGATGTGGCTTTGAATGGTGCATTTTGAACACAGACCATAGTCAGAGGAATGGGATGCTTCAGGAATTGTACTAGTCCGGTTCTGCTTACAAGTGTTCAGCAATAGGATGTTTGTCTTCCACAATTAATGCTCATGCTTTTCGAAAACTATATGGTCTGTGAAGTGTTGGGAAGCCTTTAGAAGGCCGTCCCTCAGCAGGCGTTCCCGAGGACGGGTTGTATGGCCCAAGATGCCCTTCCTCACTACAACACAACACCTTGGGTTTCTCTCTAGGGGAAGACGTTGGTTGTCACGTAGCGAAGCACCTATTTGGGAGGAGCTATTTATCGCATAAACGATTGAAGAAGGATCAACTGCTGAAGCATTCGACTAATCGGGCCGGCCCACTAGCGTGTAGAGAAATAGAAAAAGTAGAAGAAAACGAGGACGAAAGGTGATTTGAACCTGGGTTATCTCGATAACGCAAAGTGTTTGACAGGAGGTTTTTTATTTCTCCGAATTTTTTTGTATCTTTTATTTTCCCTTCATTTTCTTTTCATTCAATCTTGCACTTTGTTTCTTTATTTTTTGTTTTCTTGTATTTTGTTTCTTTTCCTTATTTGTTTCTTCTCCCTTTCTTTTCTTACGTTCGTTTTCGTTATCACTCTACATTTTCGTATATGTCAACAACATATTTTAGTAAGTGATCAACATTTTTTGTGTACATGTTCAACATTGTCCGAGCGCTTATTCAATATTTTACAAATACTTTTTTAATATTTTAATACTTGTTAAACATTTTTCAAATACATGTTCAATATTTCTCAAATACTCGTTCAACATTTTTCAACACTTATTCAACATTTTCAAACAATTTTTCAACATTTTTAATAGTTATTAAACATCTTCAAAAACTTGTTTAACATTTTTAATAGTTATTCAACATTTTCAAATACTTGTTGACCATGTTATTTATACAGGATCAACATTTTTTCAAATACTTTCTCAACATTATTCAAATAATTTTTCAACATTTTTAAAATACTTGGTCAATATTTTTTTTCAAATATTTTTCCAACATTATTTTTTCATATACGTGACTACATTTTTATATACATTATCAACTTTTTTCAAATACCTATTAAACATTATTGAAATACTTGTTTAATATGTTTCAAAAAATAGTTCAAAAACTTTCAAATGTTTCAGTTGGGTGTTTCTTAAATATATACATTTTGGAATATTTATAGTATAAACAAAATGAAAAGGAGCAAAAAAGGTACACAATTTAAAAAAAGAAGGAAAGAAGGAGACTGTGGCCTCCCATGCTGATGTGCCCATTAATGGATCCGGCGCCTCCAGCGTCGCTGGCATGAGCCGGCCACTAACGCGCTGCACACTTTTTCTGTTTTATTAATCTTTTTTTTTCTGTTGATCCAGTAGAAGAAACCTCCTAGATTTTCTATTTGTTAAGAAAATAAAATCTGAAATTAAAAAAGGTTTACAGATTAAAAATAGGTTCATCCATATTTAAAAAAGTTCATATATTATAAACAGGTTCATTAATGTTTTAAAAAGGTTATCAAATTTGAAAAAGTTCGTTGAAATTATTTTCTATCCAATTTTAGAAAAGTTCATTAAATTGAAAAAAATCATAGAAATTCAAGACAAATTTAAGTGTTTTTAAGAACACTTAATTGATCTAAAAAATGTCCATAAATCTTAAACAAATCATGAATTTTGATAAAAAATCATCCATTCTCAAACAGATGTTCATTTAATTTGAAAAACGTTCATTTATATTCATCAATTCTCAGAGAAAAGTTCATGGTTCTTAAAATATTCGTTGAAATTTTAAAAAAGTTAATCAATATTTAGAAAAGTTCCTAAAATTTCCAAAAAAAGAAATTTGTCCACCGGCTCCATAGATTGGCCGGCCCATTTACGAACAGCCACAGGAGTTAATTAAAAAAAATGCACGTTAGATGGCGCGTATGGCGCCAAATACTCCCTCCATTCCTAAATATATGTAGTTTTAGAGATTTTATTAGGAGCTACATACGGCGTAAAATTAGTGAATCTTATTCTAAAAGATGTCTATATACATTCGTATGTAGTATCCTAATGAATCCTCTAAAAAGACTTATATTTAGGAACGGAGGAAGTAGAAAATAGTGGGCTCGGACCTATTTGACACATTGTGCGGCAAAAAGACGCCCATTCACACAAGTTGCAGACAACTGGGCCGGCTTGTCGAGATTGAACTCACGCGAGCGATAATACAGTTACAATATTTTAAAATATAAAGAAAAGTAAAAAAGGAAAAAGGAAACAAAAAAGGTTAAAAAATTCGAAAAAAAGATATTGTGGCCTCCCGTGCTGATGGGCCTTCAGCGAGGGGTTTCTCCCCTCTCGCGAAAGGCGAGATATAAAGGACCCCCACCTATTTGACATATTCTGCGGCAAAAAGATGTCCCTTCGCACATGATGTGGCAAACTGGGCCGGGCCAACGGGTTTGAACTGGCGCGGGAGGTAATGCGTAAAAATAAACAAGCACCAAAGCTGGAATTCGAGCTACAGAGCTCCAGTTTGAACACGCATTATGCTAGCCACTACAACCACACAGCATTAATGACAAATGTGTGGCACGACGTGTCATGAGCTAAAACAATGGCCTAAACTGGAATTATGAATACTTTTTGAGCAAATTGGAATTTCTTAAAAAAATCTGAACATTTTTAAATTATGAACTAAAACAATGGCCTAAACTGGATTTTTTTTAAAATTATGAATACTTTTTGAACAAATTGGAATTTCTTAAAAAAATCTGAACATCTATTGAAACTAAAGAGAAATGTTAAGTTCCTGAACGTTTTTCTAATTTGTTAGAATACTTGAAACACTGTATATATTCTGAAAACTAAACAATTTCCTACAATGCGAACATTTTTGAAAAATTTCAAATAAAACAAAATATAACATGCGAACAAATTTCCAAATTACATAATTCGTTTGAAAATGCAAATCTATTTTATATTTCTGAATGAAATTTTAAAATGTGTACTACTTTTGAAATATAGATTTGTTTTTAATCTGAGAAAAATTTGAAAATCTAAAAGATTCTTTTCATCGGAAACAAAAAAAATGGAAACATTGTTTTAAAAATCCAAACATATTTCGTAAAATGCAAATTTTTTAAATCCAGAACATTGTTTAGATTGGTTAACGAAATTTAAAAACGGGTACAACATTTTAAATGTAAAACAAAATATTGAACATGAGAATAATTTGAATATACCATAGTTTTTTTATATTTAGTACGAAAAATAGAAACCGAAACATTTTACTAAAATTTGAAACGTTTTTGTAAAAACGTGAACAAGTTTCCAAATTCCAAAACATTTTTTGAAAGCGAAGACATTTAAAAAATTGGTGAACAAAATTTGGAAACATATATAGCTTTTCTTATTTAGATGAAAATTAAATTTGAGAACAATTTGAAAATCCTGAATATTTTTTGTATACGTCGGTTTTCTTTTAAAATGGATTTTTTTTCTAAAATTGAATAAAGCTTATAACTCAAAGGATGTTTGAAACTTTGAATAATTCTTAATATGCTGGATAAAATTTGGAAACGCGAGCAAATATTGCTTATTTGATTGTTGTTTGAAATTGTACAGTTAAAAAAACAGAAAAGAAAAAAGAAAAAAGAAAAAAGAAAAAATAAAAAAATGGAAATAGAAATGAAGAAAAAGAAACAACAAGAGGAGAATAAAAAACCGGTTCAAAACCTTTTAGAAGGTTTCCATTACCGATAAAAACCGACAAGAAATATTCTGGAAGGTCCGAAAAACCCAAACTGCCAGCAATACGTACAACCGGAGATGGGTAGGCACAATTGATGTGAGCCTGTGCGTTTGGTCTACCCTTTGATGTACAAAAGGTTAAACTTGGTTTTTCACCTCCTGGAGCTACGATCTGTGTAGGATCAACTAGCAATAATCGATACTCTCTGTGAACTCACACAACTCATGGTATATTCTAGTGGCTTGAACAACAGTTTCGACAGAAATCTTTTCTAGGTTGTGACTTAAATAAACTGGAAAAAATATATTAAATACGATAATTTTCAGCATGATTCAGACATAACATGCATACAAAGAATGACATTTCGATCTTCTAACTAAAAGCTTAAAAAAACAAAGAAGACTTACTTGTAGCGGAGGACGACCATGTACGTGTAGTCCGTGCCATCATCGTCGTCATCACCGCGAAGGACAAAATATGTCAAGGACAAATTCACGGATGTAGAAACACTTCTTCGGGTCACATGGGCAAAACAGAAGCGAAATTTTCGAGTGAACTCTCAAGGGCTTGAGAGATTCCGTATGTTATCAGCTTTTTTGTACCTGTATAATATTAATATATATTAAAATTAATTGACGGGCAACTGGAAGAATGAAAAATAGTCAACGAAATTCCACCAAAATAAGAAGCACCTAAGGGTTAGTTTGATACATCGAAAAGCCACAATCATTTGATTTTGTTAATTGCCTTTTGCCATCAAACTTGGTGAAAATTAGCACCTAAGTCAAGATGTAAACAATACAAAATTTTACTCTAAAGTCAGACAAATTATTATCTCAACTCAGCTATACATGTGTCATGTGATCCACCTCTCGATCCTGTGCCTCTCTTCTCCCATGTGAGACCCGATGGCTCTATCGACCCTCCCAACTCATTTTGAATTGTGTCCATCTCAGAAGAAACATATGGGTTTGTAGTCCCATAACCCTGTTGTAGTTGTCAATACCCTTCGCAAAATAGGCTCTCTCCCTGCTTTATAGATAAAGCATAAACCACAGTACGATCAAATGATACAAAGTAGTAAGGAGCCCCCCTTACAAAGCATATCCTAGGATAACTGGACAACACAAACGTACACGATGACATTGCCGAAAGATAGCATGTGAAGGTCGGAAAACTATGCCATAACACATCATCAGACACCTAAGCTCCACAACAAAGCCCTCAGTAGGTGGAATGATGCTAAGCGTCGCCACTTATGAGCCCGAGATGGACCTCGGTCTTCACTCGGAACCCTGGCATGGAGAGGAAAACCACAACAACGTCATGAAGAAGAAAGAGACACCCACTAGTATCTCCGTCATTAGTGCCAAAGTACCGAGTTTTCGCTTGGCCGCTTACTCATGCCACCACGAGGTACCACAACAACCGCGAAGAACACAAGTCGCTGTATCCGGATTTGGGCGTTGCCACTACCAACGATAAAGAGCGAGCCAGAGCCACACGCCGTTATGCCCTCCTCATCGCTTGTACGTCTCCAACGTATCTATAATTTTTGATCGTTCCATGCTATTATATTATCAACTTTGAATGTTTTATATCCGTGAATATGCTATTTTATATTATTTTTGGGACTAACTTATTGACCTAGAGCCCAATGCTAGTTTCTGTTTTTTCCTTGTTTTTGACGTTTTTCAGATAGGAATATCAAACGGAGTCCAAACGGAATACAACTTTCGCCGTGATTTTTTATGGAAAATATCAAAAATACCAGAAGAAAAAGATACCGGAGAGGAATCTGCTACTGCGACAACAGACCTTCCCTGGTAACGGCGCCAGGAATCCTGCTGCTGCGGCTACGCCTATAGGGACTTCCTTAGCAAATATGCAAAGGATTTCCCCGCGGCCTTGGAGCCTTGCGTTGGTGTTCCCTTGAAGAGGAAAGGGTGATGTAGCACAACGGCGGGAAGTATTTCCCTTAGTTTGAGAATCAAGGTATCAATCCAATAGGAGGAGAACGTCAAGTCACAAGTACGTGCACAAACACAAAGAGCTTGCACCCAACGCTATGAAGGGGTTGTCAATCCCTTATAGGTTGTTTGCAAAGTGAGAACTAAAAGCAAAGAGTAAACAAAGCAAAGTAAAAGTGAAAGTGGAAACGATAATTGTGAATAGACCCGGGGGCTGTAGTGTTCACTAGTGGCTTTTCTCATGAAAGCAAGTAGACGGTGGGTGAACGAATTACTATCGAGCAATTGATAGAACTGCGCAAAGTCGTGACATTATCTAAGGCAATGATTATATCTATAGGCATCACGTCCAAAACAAGTAGACCGATACTTTCTGCATCTACTACTATTACTCCACACGTCGACTGCTATCCAGCATGCATCTAGTGTATTAAGTCTAAAAGAATAGAGTAACGCCTTAAGCAAGATGACATGATGTAGATGGACAATCTCATATCTACGATAAAATCCCATCTTGTTACCCTTGATGGCAACAACACGATGCGTGCCTTGCTGCCCCTTCTGTCACTGGGAAAGGTCACCACACGGTATGAACCCAAAACCAAGCACTTCTCCCATTGCAAGAATCATAGATCTAGTTGGCCAAACAAAACCCAAGACTCGGAGAGACTTACAAGGATATCAAATCATGCATATAAGAAATCAGCAAAGACTCAAATATAATTCATAGATAATCTGATCACAAATCCACAATTCATCGGATCTCGACAAACACACCGCCAAAGAGGATTACATCAGATAGATCTCCATGAAGATCATGGAGAACTTTGTATTGAAGATCCAAGAGAGAGAAGAAGCCATCTATCTACTAACTACGGACCCGTAGGTCTGAAGTGGACTACTCACGAGTCATTGGAAAGGCGATGATGTTGATGTAGAAGCCCTCCAACTCCAAAGTCCCCTCCAGCAGGGCACCGGGAAGGGTCTCTAGATGTGATCTCTGGGAAACGGAAGCTTGCGGCGGCGGAAAAGTGTTTTCGTGGATGCCCTCATTTTTTCTGGATTTTTAGGGAATTTATAGGCCAAAGAGCTAGGGCAGGGGAGTGCCAAGGAGGCCACAAGCTTGGTTGCCGCGGGCCCCCTGGCCGCGGCAACAGGGCTTGTAGGCTCCCTATGCCCCCCCTGCCTTGGCCCTCAAGTCTCTCGATCTTCTTCCGTTCTGGAAAAATTTATTTCGGGAATTTTATTCCATTTGGACTCCGTTCCAGAATCAGATCTGAAAAGAGTCAAAAACACAGAAAAACAAGAACTGGCACTTGGCACTGAATTAATAAGTTAGTCCCAAAAAAGATATAAAAGGTAAACAAAACATCCAAAGTTGACAAGATAACAGCGTGAAACCATCAAAAATTATAGATACGTTTGAGACGTATCAGAGTCCCGAGGAAGCCACGAGCCAGGGAGGCGCGCCCACCCCCCTGGGCGCGCCTCGGGGGCTCGTGACTCCCTCGTGGGTCCCCCTGACTTGTTCTCGATGCCATCTGGTCTTATAAATACACAAACCTCCAGAAATAAACCTAGATCGGGAGTTCCGCCACCGCAAGCCTCTGTAGCCACCAAAAACCAACCGGGAGCCCGTTCCGGCACCCTGCCGGAGGGGGAATCCATCTCCGGTGGCCATCTTCACCATCCCGGCGATCTCCATGACGAGGAGGGAGTAGTTCTCCCTCGGGGCTGAGGGTATGTACCAGTAGCTATGTGTTTGATCTCTCTCTCTCATGTTCTTGAGATGTCATGATCTCGATGTACCGTGGGCTTTGCTACTATAGTTGGATCCTATGATGTTCTTCCCCCTCTCCCTTCTTGTAATGAATTGAGTTTTCCCTTTGAAGTTATCTTATCGGATTGAGTCTTTAAGGAATTGAGAACACTTGATGTATGTCTTGCACGTGTCTATCTATGGTGACAATGGGATATTCATGTGAGTACTTGATGTATGTTTTGGTGATCAACTTGCGGGTTTTGTGACATTGGGAATCTATGCATAGAGGTTGGCACACGTTTTATTCTTGACTCTCCGGTAGAAACTTTGGGGCACTCTTTGAAGTTCTATGTGTTTGTTGAATAGATGATTCTGAGATTGTGTGATGCATATCGTATAATCATGCCTACGGATACTTGAGGTGACAATGGAGTATCTAGGTGACATTAGGGTCTTGGTTGATGTGTGTCTTAAGGTGTTATTCTAGTACGAACTCTAGGATAGATTGAACGGAAAGAATAGCTTCGTGTTATTTTACTACGGATTCTTGAATAGATCGATCAGAAAGAACAGCTTTGTGGTGGTTTCATACCCAATAATAATCTCTTCATTTCTTCTCCGCTATTAGTGACTTTGGAGTGACTCTTTGTTGCATGTTGAGGGCTAGTTATATGATCCAATTATGTTATCATTGTTGAGAGAACTTCACTAGTGAAAGTATGAACCCTAGGCCTTGTTTCCACGCATTGCAATACCATTCGTGCTCACTTTTATTATTATTTACCTTGCTGTTTTTATAATTTCAGATTACAAAAACCTATATCTACTATCCATATTGCACTTGTATCACCATCTCTTCGCCGAACTAGTGCACCTATACAACTTACCATTGTATTGGGTGTGTTGGGGACACAAGAGACTCTTTGTTATTTGGTTGAAGGGTTGCTTGAGAGAGACCATCTTCATCCTACGCCTCCAACGGATTGATAAACCTTAGGTCACCCACTTGAGGGAAAATTGCTACTGTCCTACAAACCTCTGCACTTGGAGGCCCAACAACGTCTACAAGGAGAAGGTTGCGTAGTAGACATCAAGCTCTTTCCTGGCGCCGTTGCCCGGGAGGTTAGCACTTGAAGGTATATATTTATATCTTGCAAATGAATCTTTTAGTTTCTTGTCTTATCACTAGTTTAGTTTATTAATAGAAAAGCACAAAAAAATGGAATTAAGGTTGCCTCATATGATTCATCTTTTTAATGTCTTTTGTGAAAATGAAAATTGTGCTCAAGTGCTAAAAGAAGAATTACATAGAATGCTTGGCATAAAATATGTGAATGATGAGCATGATTTCAATGTTGTTAGTATGAATTCTTTGAATACCCATGATGCTAATGATATGCAAAGCCACAAGCTTGGGGATGTTATGTTTGATGAAGATGATCTTTTTAGTTCCCCCACTTTGAATGATCAAATTTATTATGATGAAAGCATGCCCCTTATTTATGATGATTATTGTGATGATACTTATGCTATAAAGAAGAAAGATGATAAAACTTGTCACAATTATGAGTACCCTTTTACTGAACATTACTCTTTTAATGTGGAAACAATTCGTAGTGTTCAAGTCTTTTAAGATACTCCCACTATTAATCATGAGAATAAATTTCCTTATGTGGAGAGTAGTAAAATTTCTATGCTTGTAGATCATGAAATGAATGATTTAGGTGCTGGTTATATTGTTGAATTCATTCATGATGCTATTGAAAATTATTATGAGAGAGGATCATATGCTTCTACATATTGCAATAATATCAAGCTTCCTCTCCATGTGTTGAAACTTTTGAAGTCATGCTTGTTTTATCTTCCTATGCTAGTTGATTCTTGCTCCAATAAATTGTTTTATCACAAATTCCCTATGCATAGGAAGTGGGTTAGACTTAAATGTGCTATTCATATGCTCCATGATGCTTCCATTATGTTTCAATCCTTATCTTTTATGTGAGCATCATTGAAATCATCATGCCTAGCTTGAAAGGCATTAAAGAAAAGTGCTTGTTGGGAGACAACCCAATATGCATCCTTACTGTTTTTGTGTGATCACATGATTAAGATACTGTATTAATAATGTTTTATTGCCTTAGTTTCAATAAAGTACCAAGTAAAGCCTTTATGATTAGTTTGGATGATAGTTGTTTGATCATGCTGAAAAAGACAGAAACGTTGCGCTCGCGAAAGCATTTCTAATTTCTATCCAGAGAGTGCTTTTAGGTTGATTGTTTTTGCTGCTGATTGATATACAAATTTACTTAATTTTCATAATTCTTTCATAATGTTTGGAAGTGCATAAGTATGGTTATCATTCAGATCATTACAGACTATTCTGTTTTTGACAGATTCTGTTTTGAATGCATAGTTTGCTTGTTTTTGTGTTTCCATAGATTATATTGAGTAATATAAATTGTGGAAATAGTAATATACAGTAGGAATTGTGTGAAAATAATTATTATTCTTGTTTTGACAGTAGCCAAGTGATTGATTTGCTCGTTATCATACTAACCCATCTCACGAAGTTCTGTTAAGTTTTGTGTTGTGAAGTTTTCAAATTTTTGGTAGAGTTTCGATGGACTATGGAACAAGGAGTGGCAAGAGCCTAATCTTGGGGATGCCCAAGGCACCCCAAATCCATATTCAAGGACACCAAAGAGCCTCAGCTTGGGGATGCCCCGGGAAGGCATCCCCTCTTTCGTCTTCAATCCATCGGTAACTTTTCTGGGGGCTATATTTTTATTCACCACATGATATGTGTTTTGCTTGGAGCGTCATTTTATTTATTAATACTTGCTTGCTGTTATTTATATTAATGTTTTGCATCATTTAGTTCAATAAAAACGTCAAGGATAGCCTTTACCATGTTTAATTTGCAAGTATAGGAGTTGCTGTTCCAAAACAGAAAGTTTGCTTGTAGTGCAAAAATTCCCTAGAATTTTATGTTTGCTTTGTCGTAATAGCTTAAAATTTGGACAAAGTATGATCGTATAAATTCTATACAGCATGGAATTGTTTCAGATTTTTTTGAGTTAATTAAGTATGGATATTGCTGCATTCTTCACAGACTGTTTTGTTTAGGCAGATTGCTGTTATGTTTGCATTGTTTGCATATGTTTGCTTGTTTAATGATCCTATTTGAGTATAGGAGTTTTAAATATGAAGAGGCATTTAGTATGCAATGTAAAATAATAATTTTAGTGATTTACTACAGTAGAGGATGATAAAGTTTTGCATTGATTTATACTAACCTATCTCACGAGTTTTTGTTGAGTTTTGTGTGGATGAAGTTTTTAAGATTTTGGAGACCATCATATGAGAGGAATTAAGGAAACACAAAAGATCAAGCTTGGGGATGCCCATGTCATACCCAATACATATTTCAAGAAGTCTCAAGCACCTAAGCTTGGGGATGCCCCGGATGGCATCCCACCTTTCTTCTTCAAACAATTATCGGTTAGTATCGGTTGAAGCTAAGTTTTTGCTTCTTCACATGATTTGTGCTATCCTTGGAGTGTCATTTTATTTTGTTTGAATAAGGTAATTAAGATATCAAATTCTTAGATGGGAGAGTCTCCACATAGCCAAATAATTGTTCAACTACTCATTGATCTTCACTTATATCTTTTGGAGTAGTTTGTCTTTTGCTCTAGTGCTTCACTTATATCTTTGTAGAGCATTGCAATAGTTTTATTTTATAGAAATAGTTGAACTCTCATGCTTCACTTAGATCATTTTGAGAGTCTTAAACAGCATGGTAATTTGCTTAGGTTATGAATCTAGTCCTAATATGATGGGCATCCAAGAGGGATATATTAAAAACTTTCATATAGAGTGCATTGAATACTAGGAGAAGTTTGATTCCTTGCATATAGTTTTGAGATATAAAGATGGTGATATTAGAATCATGCTAGTGAGTAATCGTGGATTTATAGAAATACTTGTGTTAGAGTTTGTGATTCCTGTAGCATGTACGTATGGTGAACCGTTATGTGATGAAATCGGAGCATGATTTATTTATTGAGTGTCATCCTTTGTGTGGAGGTCGGGATCGCGCGATGGTTAACTCCTACCAACCCTTCCCCTAGGAGCATGCGTATAATACTTTGCTTTGATAGCTAATAAACTTTTGCAATAAGTATGTGAGTTCTTTATGACTAATGTTGAGTCCAAGGATTATACGCACTCTCACCTTCCACCATTGCTAGCCTCTCTAGTACCGCGCAACTTTCGCCAGTGCAAACATCCACCATACATCCTTCCTCAAAACAGCCACCATACCTACCCATCATGGCATTTCCATAGCCATTCCGAGATATATTGCCATGCAACTTCCACCGTTCTGTTTATTATGACACGCATCATCATTGTCATATTACTTTGCATGATCATGTAGTTGAAATCATATTTGTGGCAAAGCCACCGTTACCTTTCATACATGTCACTCGTGAGTCATTGCACATCCCGGTACACTGCCGGAGGCATTCATATAGAGTCATATGTTTGTTCTAAGTATCGAGTTGTAAGTAAATAAAAGTGTGATGATCATCATTATTAGAGCATTGTCCCATGTGAGGAAAGGACATAAGCTATGATTCCCTCACAAGTTGGGATGAGACTCCGGACTTAAAATAAAAAGGAAATAAAAGAGGCCAAAGAGCCCACCAAAAAATATGAATGAAAAAAAAATGAAAAAAGAGGCCAAAGAGCCCAAAAAAAAAGAGAAGGGACAATGCTACTATCATTTACCACACTTGTGTTTCAAAGTAGCACCATGATCTTCATGATAGAGAGTCTCATATATTGTCACTTTCATATACTAGTGGGAATTTTCGTTATAGAACTTGGCTTGTATATTCCAATGATGGGCATCCTCAATTGCCCTAGGTCTTCTTGAGCAAGCGAGTTGGATGCACACCCACTTAGTTTCTTTTTGAGCTTTCATAAACTTATAGCTCTTGTGCATCTCTTGCATGACAATCCCTACTCACTCACATTGGTATCTATTGATGGGCATCTCCATAGCCCGTTGATACGCCTAGTTGATGTGACCATCTCCTCCTTTTTGCCTCACAACCACCACCATATTCTATTCCACCTATAGTGCTATGTCCATGGCTCACGCTCATGTATTGTGTGAGAGTTGAAAAGGTTTGAGAAAGTAAAAGTGTGAAAACAATTGCTTGACTAATACCGGGGTTGTGCATGATTTAAATACGTTGTGTGGGGAAGATGGAGCATAGCCAGACTATATGATATTGTAGGGATAACTCTCATTGTCCATGTTATTTCGAGAAGACATGATTGCTTTGTTAGTATGCTTGAAGTATTATTGTTCTTATGTCAATATTAAACTTTTTGCTTTGAATCATATGTATTTGAATATTCATGTTACAATATATGTTAGGTAGCATTCCACATCAAAAATTCTGTTTTTATCATTTACCTGCTCGAGGACGAGTAGGAATTAAGCTTGGGGATGCTTGATACGTCTCCAACGTATCTATAATTTTTGACCGTTCCATGATATTATATTATCAACTTTGGATGTTTTATATGCATGAATATGCTATTTTATATTATATTTGGGACTAACCTATTGACCTAGAACCCAATGCTAGTTCCTGTTTTTTCCTTGTTTTTGACCTTTTTCAGATAGGAATATCAAACGGAGTCCAAACTTTCGCCGTGATTTTTTATGGAAATATCAAAAATACCAGAAGAAAAAGATACCGGAGAGGAGTCCCGAGGATGCCACGAGCCAGGGAGGCACGCCCACCCCCTGGGCACGCCTGGGGGGCTCGTGTGTGATAGCCTGGCTTATTAGGGATGATAGACTACTCATATCAATAAGGAATTCCTTCTTTTTCGGGAGCCCATTCGAACAGAACTCTCAGGTTAAGCATGCTCGGCTTGGAGTAGTTCTAGGATGGGTGACCGACCGGGAAGTTGATTCCGGGTGCGCATGAGTGAGGACAAAGTGCGCAGAAAAGACTAGTATTGATATGTGGGGCCAGTATAGATCCCGCGAGGAGTAACGACCGCCGGCGGGTGTGTCCGAGGCGTTACAAGTTTGGTATCAGAGCCGGCCCTCACGGTTACACGGATGTTTGCGGACATGTGCGCAGTCATGTTGTTCGTGATGTTTGTGACCCGTCGTGGCACACGACATGGCACATGTACTGGACTGGATGCACAGACGTTTGTGCCAAGAGGGAACGCTCCTGTGGCCCGACGAGGACGTCGGTTCCTCTGAGTGGCGGTGTATGTGATAGCCTGGCTTATTAGGGATGATAGACTACTCATATCAATAAGAAATTCCTTCTTTTTCGGGAGTCCATTCGAACAAAACTCTCAAGTTAAGCATGCTCGGCTTGGAGTAGTTCTAGGATGGGTGACCGACCGGGAAGTTGATCCCGGGTGCGCATGAGTGAGGACAAAGTTCGCAGAAAATACTAGTATTGATATGTGAGGCCAGTCTAGATCCCGTCAGGAGTAACGATCGCCGGCGGGTGTGTCCGGGGCGTTACACTCGTGACTCCCTCGTGGGTCCCCCTGACTTGTTCTCGATGCCATCTGGTCTTATAAATACAGAAACTTCCAGAAATAAACCTAGATCGGGAGTTCCGCCGCCGCAAGCCTCTGTAGCCACCAAAAACCAATCGGGAGCCCGTTCTGGCACCCTACCGGAGGGGCAATCTATCTCCGGTGGCCATCGTCATCATCCCGGCAATCTCCATGATGAGGAGGGAGTAGTTCTCCCTCAGGGCTGAGGGTATGTACAAGTAGCTATGCATTTGATCTCTCTCTCTCTCTCTCTCTCTCGTGTTCTTGAGATGTCATGATCTCGATGTACCGCGGGCTTTGCTACTATAGTTGGATCCTATGATGTTCTTCCCCCTCTCCCTTCTTGTAATGAATTGAGTTTTCCCTTTGAAGTTATCTGCTATGGCAACAGACAACAGCGCTAGAGATTGACACGTTGGCGGAGACTAGGCTTGCGTTGTTTTTTCCCTTGAAGAGGAAAGGGTGATGCAGCACAGGAGCAGTAAGTATTTCCCTCAGTTGGAGAACCAAGGTATCAATCCAGTAGGAGAATCTCGTCAAGTCCAGAGTACCTGCGCAAACACAAACGAGCTTGCACCCAACGCTATAAAGGGGTTGTCAATCCCTTCAAGATTGATTGCAAAGTGAGATCTGAAGGCAGAAAGTGCAACGAAGTAAAAGAGTAAGGCTGAAAATATGGTGTGAAGTAGCCCCGGGGGCCATAGTGTTCACTAGAGGCTTCTCTCAAAATAACAAATATTACGGTGGGTGAACAAATTACTGTCGAGCAATTGATAGAACCGCGCAAAGTCATGACGATATCTAAGGCAATGATCATACATATAGGCATCACGTCCGAGACAAGTAGACCGATACTTTCTGCATCTACTACTATTACTCCACACATCGACCGCTATCCAGCATGCATCTAGTGTATTGAGTTCATGATGAACAGAGTAACGCCTTAAGCAAGATGACATGATGTAGAGGGATAATCTCAAACCAATGATGAAAACCCCATCTTTTTACCCTTGATGGCAACAACACGATGCGTGCCTCGCTACCCCTTCTGTCACTGGGTGAGGTCACCGCATGATATGAACCCAAAACCAAGCACTTCTCTCATTGCAAGAATCATAGATCAAGCTGGCCAAACAAAACACACAACTCGAAGAGAATTACAAGGATATGAAACCATGCATAAGAGAGATCAGAAGAAACTCAAATAAGATTCATAGATAATATGATCATAAATCCACAATTCATCGGATCTCGACAAACACACCGCAAAAGAAGATTGCATCGGATAGATCTCCATGAAGATCATGGAGAACTTTGTATTAAAGATCCAAGAGAGAGAAGAAGCCATCTAGCTACAAGCTATGGATCCGTATGTCTATGGTGAACTACTCACGCATCATCGGAGAGGTCATGATGTTGATGAAGAAGCCCTCCGTATCCGAATCCTCCCTCCGGCAGGGCACCAGAACGTGCCCCAGATGGGATCTTGCGGAGATAGAAGCTTGCGGCGGCGGAAAAGTACTTTCGATGATCTCCTGATTTTTTCTGGAACTTTTGGGAATATATAGGTGAAAGACCTAGGGCAGAGGTGGCCCAGGGAGCCCACAAGCCTGGGAGGCGCGGGCCCCCCTAGCCGCGGCTAGGGGGCTTGTGGGCTCCCTGGTGGCCCCTGACTTGGTTCTCAAGTTCCCCGATCTTCTTTTGTTTCGGAAAGAATCTTTTTGGAAGTTTCGTTCCGTTTGGACTCTATTTAAAATCCTCCTATGAAAAGGGTCAAAAACATGGAAATAACAGGAACTGGCACTTGGCACTGAGTTACTAAGTTAGTCCCGAAAAAAGAAATAAAAGGCATACAAAACATCCAAAGTTTGACAAGATAATAGCATGAAACCATCAAAAATTATAGATACGTTGGAGACGTATCAAGCATCCCCAAGCTTAACTCCTGCTCGTCCTCGAGAAGGGAAGTGATAAAGACTGAATTTTTGACGTGGAATGCTACCTAGCATAGTTGTCCTTTGTAACTTCTTTCGTGTGACATGAATGTTCAGATCCGTAAGATTCAAAACAATAGTTTTCTATTGACATGAAAAGATAATACTTCAAGCAAACTAGCAAGGTAATCATGAACATTCAAAATAACAAGGCCAAGGAAAGTTATCCCTACAAAATCATATGCTCCATCATCCTCACACAACTAATTTAAATCATGCACAACCCCGGTATTGACCAAGTAATTGTTTTCGCACTCTTACTTTCTCAAACTTTTTATAACTATCACGCAATACATGAGCATGAGCCATGGATATAGCACTGTAGGTGGAATAGAGTGTGGTGGTGGTTCTGAGACAAAAAGGAGGAGATGGTCACATTGACTCGGTGTATCAAAGGACTATGGAGATGACCATTAATAGATATCAATGTGAATGAGTAGGGATTGTCATACAAAGGATGCACTAGAGCTATAAGTATGTGAAAGCTCAAAAGGAGAACTAGTGGGTGTGCATCCAATTTGCTTGCTCACGAAGACCTAGGGCAATTTGAGGAAGCCCATCATTGGCATATACAAGCCAAGTTATATAATAAAGATTTCCACTAGCATATGGTGGTGACAAAACGAGAGGCTCTCAATCATGAAGAACATGGTGCTATTATGAAGCACAAGTGCAGAAAAAGATAGTAGCATTGTCCCTTCTCTCTTTTTCTCTTTTTTTTTGTTTGGGCTCTTTGGCCTCTTTCCATATCTATCTCTCTTTTTTTGTTTGGGATCTTTGGCCTCTTTTTTTATTTCCTTGCACGGGACAATGCTCTAATAATGATGATCATCACACTTTTATTTACTCATAGCTCAAAGCTTAGAACAATGATGACTCTATAAGAAATGCCTCCGGCAGTGTACCGGTATGTGCAACGATCTAGCTTGGCGTATGACGTTGAAACATCTCGCTAGATATCTTACGATCATTCAATGGCAATATGAGAGTGACGGCACAAGTCATGAGACGGAACGGTGGGAGTTGCATGGCAATATATCTCAGAATGGGTACGAAAATGCCATAGTAGGTAGGTATGGTGGCTATTTTGAGGAAGGCATATGGTGGGTTTGTGCACCGGCGGAAGTTGCGCGCCACTAGAGAGGCTAGCAATGGTGGAAGGTGAAAGTGCATATATACCATGGAGTCACACTAGTCATGAAGAACTCACATACTTGTTGCGATAGTTTTTATTAGTAATCGAAACAAAGTGCTAAACGCATACTCCTAGGGGAAGGGTTGGTAGGTGTTAACCATCGCACGATCCCGACCTCAACACAAAGGATGACAATCAATAGATCAATTATGCTCTGACTTCCTAACATAGCGGTTCACCATACGTGCATGCTACGGGAATCACTAACTTCAACACAAGTATTTCTAGATTCACAACACCCTACTAACATAACTCTTAATATTACCAAATCCATGTCTCAAAACTAATTGAGAGGAATCAAGACTTCTCTTTCTACTCAATGCACATGAAGATGGAGGTTTTTGTATCCTCTTTGGGTACCTATAATCTTTGGGAATACTTTCATAGCATAAGCCAACTACCAAGTCACGCACCGCCGTGCTCTAAAAGATCTAAGTGAAGCACATAGAGCACAATTATCTAGCTCAAAAGATATAAGTGAAGCACGATGAGCATTCTAGCAAAATCACGATGAGTGCATGTCTCTCTCTCAAAAAGGTGTGCAGCAAGGATGATTGTGACACAACAAAAAGAAAAGACTCCTATGATACAAGACGCTCCAAGCAAAACACATATCATGTGGTGAACAAAAATATAGCTCCAAGTAATGTTACCGATGGATTGAAGACGAAAGAGGGGATGCCTTCCCGGGCATCCCCAAGCTTAGGATTTTTGGTGTCTTTGAATTTGGCTTGGGATGCCTTGGGCATCCCCAAGCTTGAGCTCTTTCCACTCTTTATCCCTTTGTCCATGAGAACATCACCCAAAACTTGAAAACTTCACAACACAAAACTTAAACAGAAACTCGTGATATCATTAGCACAAGAAAACAAACTGCCACTTCTTTAGCTACTGTAGAAAACTTGAATTCTATTCATATTGGTGTTAGGCTACTGTATTCTCACTTTTCCATGGCTAGTACCCCCGATACTATCCATAGTTTCATCAAAACAAGCAACCAACTCAACAAAAATAGAATCTGTTAAGAACAAACCAGTCTGTAGCAATCTGTATACTTCGTATACTTCTGTTACCTCAAAAATTCTGAAAAAATACGACTGTCTGTGCAAAAGGCATATCAACCAGCAGAAAAAAATAATCAACTCAAAAGCTCTTGCTGAATAAAAATGAAAATTAATCTCGTGAGCGAAAAGTTTCTGTCTTTTTCCAGCAGGATCAAACAACCATCACCAAGACTAGTCATAAAGGTTTTGCTTGGCTCAAACACAAAAAGAAACACAAAAGACACAATCATAACAGAATTATGATGGTGTGGACGCAACAAAACAGAAAGAAAAAGAAATAAGTTCATTGGGTTGCCTCCGAACAAGAGCTATTGTTTAACGCCCTTAGCTAGGCATAAGGCGATAGAATCACGTATCGTCGTCTTTGGTGCTCAAAGCATAAGTAGTGTGATCACTCATCATCTTAAGGTCTTCATCTTTCTTTCTAGATGATTCACCACTATTTTTAGGAACAAAAAAAGACTTGGTGACCTTATTGTGGGCAAAATTTGGAGTATTCTGCACAACGGCAAAAGCGGAACCCAAGTTGGTTATAACATCCTCTAGTTTGCCAACCCTAGCAGAATCATGACCTAGTTTTTCGTTAACTGTGGGTTCCTTCTCCTTTAAAATTTTCAAAACCATTCCCACCTTGGATCCGTACTGAGTGATTTGATTGTGGATCTTTTTATCCAAATTCTCAATAAGTTCGATCGTAGCAACTTTATTTTCAATGACGTCCAGCCTACGCATCACATGTTCCAGAGTTAAGGTAGTTCCATTAACCATGAGTGGGGATGAGCCTACCAAATTTATTACAGCTCCGTAAGAATCAACGGTATGGCTACACAAGAAATTTCCACCTACGATGGTGTCAAGAATATACCTATTCCAAGGAGAAACACCCACATAAAAACTGCGAAGCAGGACGGTAGTAGATTGCTTATGAGTAGATCTACTCTGAACATTGCAAATCCTATACCAAGCGTCCTTTAAGTTTTCTTCCTCAATTTGTTTGAAATTGAGAACTTCATTCTCGGGAGTATCGTTCGAAGTGGTGGATCTAGCCATGAGGACAGATAGACTATCCCACACAAACGAACATAAAACAAGCGAGAGAAAACGGCGAACGGAAAGGCAAACGAAAAAGGCAAACAATATTTTTGTAAATTTTTGTTTTTCAGAAGTGGGGGAGAGGAAAATGAGAGGCAAAAAAGTAAATGCAAGAGCTGAGTTTGCGACACTTACTTGGATGAGTTCTTGAATTGAATCTCCCCGGCAACGGTGCTAGAAATTCTTCTGCTACGGCAACAGACAACAGCGCCAGAGATTGACACGTTGACGGAGACTAGGCTTGCGTTGGTTTTTCCCATGAAGAGGAAAGGATGATGCAACACAGGAGCAGTAAGTATTTCTCTCAGTTTGAGAACCAAGGTATCAATCGAGTAGGAGAATCTCGTCAAGTCCAGAGTACCTGCGCAAACACAAACGAGCTTGCACCCAACGCTATAAAGGGGTTGTCAATCCCTTCAAGATTGATTGCAAAGTGAGATCTGAAGGCGGAAAGTGCAACGAAGTAAAAGAGTAAGGCTGAAAATATGGTGTGAAGTAGACCCGAGGGCCATAGTGTTTACTAGAGGTTTCTCTCAAAATAGCAAATATTATGGTGGGTGAACAAATTACTGTCGAGCAATTGATAGAATCGCGCAAAGTCAAGACGATATCTAAGGCAATGATCATACATGTAGGCATCACGTCCGACACAAGTAGACCGATACTTTCTGCATCTACTACTATTACTCCACACATCGACCGCTATCTAGCATGCATCTAGTGTATTGAGTTCATGACGAACAGAGTAACGCCTTAAGCAAGATGACATGATGTAGAGGGATAATCTCAAACCAATGATGAAAACCCCATCTTTTTACCCTTGATGGCAACAACACGATGCGTGCCTCGCTACCCCTTCTGTCACTGGGTGAGGTCACCACACGGTATGAACCCAAAACCAAACACTTCTCCCATTGCAAGAATCATAGATCAAGCTGGCCAAACAAAACCCACAACTCGAAGAGAATTACAAGGATATGAAATCATGCATAAGAGAGATCAGAAGAAACTCAAATAAGATTCATAGATAATCTGATCATAAATCCACAATTCATTGGATCTCGACAAACACACCGCAAAATAAGATTACATCGGATAGATCTCCATGAAGATCATGGAGAACTTTGTATTGAAGATCCAAGAGAGAGAAGAAGCCAGCTAGCTACTAGCTATGGACCCGTAGGTTTATGGTGAACTACTCACGCATCATCGGAGAGGTCATGGTGTTGATGAAGAAGCCCTCCGTATCCGAATCCCCCCTCCAGCAGGGCACCAGAACGTGGCCCAGGGAGCCCACAAGCCTGGGAGGCGCGCCCCCTGGCCGCGGCTAGGGGGCTTGTGGGGTCCCTGTTGGCCCCCTGACTTGGTTCTCAAGTTCCACAATCTTGTATTGTTTCGAAAAAATCTTTTTGGAAGTTTCATTCCGTTTGAACTCCGTTTAAAATCCTCCTCTGAAAAGGGTCAAAAACATGGAAAAAACAGGAACTGACACTTGGCACTGAGTTAATAAGTTAGTCCCAAAAAAAGATATAAAAGGCATACAAAACATCCAAAGTTTGACAAGATAATAGCATGAAACCATAAAAAGTTATAGACACGTTGGAGACGTATCACTATCTTATCGGATTGAGTCTTTAAGGAATTGAGAACACTTGATGTATGTCTTGCACGTGTCTATTTGTGGTGACGATGGGATATTCAAGTGAGTACTTGATGTATGTTTTGGTGATCAACTTGTAGGTTTCGTGACATTGGGAATCTATGCATAGAGGTTAGCACACGTTTTATTCTTGACTCTCCGGTAGAAACTTTGGGGCACTCTTTGAAGTTCTATGTGTTGGTTGAATAGATGATTCTGAGATTGTGTGATGCATATGGTATAATCATGCCCACGGATACTTGAGGTGATAATGGAGTATCTAGGTGACATTAGGGTCTTGTTTGATGTGTGTCTTAAGGTATTATTCTAGTATGAACTCTAGGATAGATTGAACGGAAAGAATAGCTTCGTGTTATTTTACTACGGACTCTTGAATAGATCGATCAGAAAGAATAACTTTGTGGTGGTTTCGTACCCGACAATAATCTGTTCGTTTGTTCTCCGCTATTAGTGACTTTGGAGTGACTCTTTGTTGCATGTTGAGGGCTAGTTATATGATCCAATTATGTTATCATTGTTGAGAGAACTTCACTAGTGAAAGTATGAACCCTAGGCCTTGTTTCCACGCATTGCAATACCATTCGTGCTCACTTTTATTATTATTTACCTTGCTGTTTTTATAATTTCAGATTAGAAAAACCTATATCTACTATCCATATTGCACTTGTATCACCATCTCTTCGCCGAACTAGTGCACCTATACAACTTACCATTGTATTGGGTGTGTTGGGGACACAAGAGACTCTTTGTTATTTGGTTGCAGGGTTGCTTGAGAGAGACCATCTTCATCCTACGCCTCCCACGGATTGATAAACCTTAGGTCACCCACTTGAGGGAAAATTGTTACTGTCCTACAAACCTATGCACTTGGAGGCCCAACAACGTCTACAAGGAGAAGGTTGCGTAGTAGACATCAATCACCTAGGCAACCAAGAGGCAAAGCCACCACTACTGTCATGGTGACCGTCGAAGAGCCAACCACGTGAAGCGTCATCCCTGGGTTGCCGCCCTGGCATCTATGCCCGAATACACTACCAAGCATCTGCATTACCACACACCAACCACGTTAGAAGAGTGGAAGGCACCTCCTTCCACTTCTAGCCCGGCATCAGTCACCGGGTCTGGGTCAACGCCCACCACGCCGGCAAACAGTCCTGGTGGAAGTGAGGACACAGTGTCTTCTAACGACCAACACTAAGCAATTCCCAACGTTACACGTTTGGCCATGTCGTAAGCGATCCTGCATACCGCCATGACAATGGCCATCGGCAACATGGGCGCTCCCGGGAGCTCAACTTGTACCAACACCAAGAAGGAATCACAAGGCAGGGGAACACAACACGGAGGCTGGAACTAGCACGGACAAGTGGGTCTTCTCTACCTGGTAGTTGACAAACCCCTCTCACCACCACGGAGCCGCACCACACTGATCACGTGACTGATGAGCCCGTCAACTCCAATCCGGAGCCTCCCCTACACCCTTTATTCAAATCAAGGTTGTAATTGGGAGGGGTTTCGTCACCTCGAACCCCTTGTCCAGCTCACGACACCCACTAGCAGCCAACCAATTATTGGTCGTGCACAGAACAGTGTTGGAAATATGCCCTAGAGGCAATAATAAACTGGTTATTATTATATTTCCTTGTTCATGATAATCTTTTATTATCCATGCTAGAATTGTATTGATTGGAAACTCAAATACATGTGTGTATACATAGACAACACACTGTCCCTAGTGAGCCTCTAGTTAACTAGCTCGTTGATCAAAGATGGTGAAGGTTTCCTGACCATAGACAAGTGTTGTCACTTGATAACAGGATCACATCATTAGGAGAATGATGTGATGGACACGCCCAAACTATAAACGTAGCATATGACCGTGTTAGTTAATTGCTACTGTTTTGTGCATGTCAATGTATCTGTTCCTATGACCATGAGATCATGGAACTCCCGGACACCGAAGGAATACCTTGTGTGTATCAAACATCGCAACGTAACTGGGTGACTATAAAGGTGCTCTATAGGTATCTCCGAAGGTGTCTGTTGGGTTGGCGTGAATCGAGACTAGGATTTGTCACTCCGTATGACGGAGAGGTATCTCGGGGCCCACTCGGTAATAAAACATCACAATAAGCCTTGCAAGTAATGTTACTAAGGAGTTAGCCACGAGTTCTTGTATTACATAACGAGTAAAGAGACTTGCCGATAATGATAATGAACTAGGTATATAGAGATACCGACAATCGAATCTCGGGCAGGTAACATACGGAAGGACAAAGGGAATAGCATACGGGATTAACCGAATCCTTGACATAGAGGTTCAACCGATAAAGATCTTCGTGGAATATGTAGGAACCAATATTGGCATACAGGTCCCGCTATTGGTTATTGACCATAGAGGTGTCTCGGTCATGTCTGCATAGTTCTCGAACCCACAGGGTTTGCACACTTAAGGTTCGGTGACGTTTCAATATAGTTGAGTTATAGGTGTTGGTAACCGAAAGTTGTTCGGAGTCCGGGATGAGATCCCGGACGTCACAAGGAGCTCCGAAATGGTCTGGAGGTAAAGATTGATATATAGGAAGTCCTGTTTTGGTCACCGGAAAAGTTTCGGGCTCATCGGTAGTGTACTGGGAGTGCTGGGAGGGTACCGTGGACCATCGGGAGGGGTGTCACGCCCCGAGGGGCCTTATGGGCTGTGGGAGGATACAAACCATCCCCTAGTGGGCTGACATAAGCTCCCACTAAGGCCCATGATATTGGAGAGGCAAAAAACCCAAAGATGGAAAAGGTGGAAAGGGTTTTCAAGTGGAAAGTAGGAATCCTACTCCTAGTAGGATTGGAGTAGGACTCCTCCACCTCCAATTTCGGCCAAACCTTGAGGGTTTGAGTCTGCCTCCGCCCCTCCCTCCCTCCTATATATACTAGAGGTGTTGAGGGTTTTTGAGACACAGAAAAACAGCCACGTGCTGCACTCTCTCTCTCTAGATCTGTTTCTCCTCTAGTCTAGTTTCAGCGGTGCTTAGGCGAAGCCCTGCTGGAATAGCTCCACCACCACCACCACCACCATGCCGCCGTCCTGGAGAACTCATCTACCTCTTCGCACCTCTTGCTGGATCAAGAAGGTGGAGATCGTCATCGAGCTGTACGTGTGTTGATCGCGGAGGTGGCGTCCGTTCGAAACTAGATCAGGATGGATTGTGATGGGATCGCGGGACGGATCGTGATGCGATCGCGGGAGGTGCGGCGATTTGGATCGCGAAGATATTCCACTACATCAATCGCGTTATATACGCTTCCGCTTAGCGATCTACAAGGGTATGTAGATTCAATCTCCCCTCTCGTAGATGATCATCACCATGGATAGGTATTGCGTGTGCGTAGGAATTTTTTTGTTTCCCATGCAATGTTCCCCAAGAGTGGCATCATGATCTAGGTTCATGCATAGATGATATCTCGAGTAGAACACAAAAGAGTTTGTGGGCGTTGATGTTCAATTTGCTGCCCTCCTTAGTCTTTTCTTGATTCGGCGGTATTGTTGGATTGAAGCGGCTCAGACCAACTTTACACATACGCTTACGAGAGACCGGTTTCATCGACTGACATGCAATTTGTTACATAAAGAGGATTGGCGGGTATCTGTTTCTTCAACTTTAGTTGAATCGGATTTGACCGAGGCGGTCCTTGGAAAAGGTTAAATAGTAATTTGCATATCACTGTTGTGGCTTTGCGTAAGTAAGATGCGATCATACTAGATACCAATAGCAGCCACGTAAAACATGCAACAACAAATTAGAGGACGTCTAAATTGTTTTTGCAGGGTATGCATGTGATGTGATATGGCCAAATACATGATATGATATATTGGATGTATGATATGATCATGTTTTAATAGTTAAATATGGACTTGCACGTCGATGCTACGACAACCGACAGGAGCCATAGGGTTGTCTTTAAACTAACATTTGTGCTTGCAGATGCTTTTACTATATCACTAGGTTGTAGCTTTAGTAGTAATAGCATAGATAGCGCGACAACCTCGATGGCGGCACGATGATGGAGATCATGGTGCGACGCCGGTGATGATGGCGATCATGTCGGTGCTTTGGTGATAGAGATCAAGGAGCACACATTCATGGCCATATCATGTCACTTATGATTTGCATGTGATGTTAGTCCTTTTATGCACCTTATTTTGCTTAAAACGACGGTAACATTATAAGATGATCCCTCACTAAAATTTCAAGATAAAATTGTGTTCTCCCCGACTGTGCACCGTTGCAACAGTTCATCGTTTTGAGACACCACATGATGATCGGGTGTGATAGATTCAACGTTCACATACAACGGGTGGAAAACAGTTGCACACGCGAAACACTCGGGTTAAACTTGACGAGCCTAGCATGTACATACATGGCCTTGGAACACAAGAGACTGAAAGGTCGAGCATGAATCATATAGTTGATATGATCAACATGGAGATGTTCACCATTGAAACTAATCTCAACTCACGTGATGATCGGACTTGAGTTAGTGGATTTGGATCATGCACCACTCGAATGACTAGAGGGATGTCTATTTGAGTGGGAGTTCTAAAGTAATATGATTAATTGAACTCATTATCATGAACATAGTCAAAAGATCTTTACAAATTATATTGTAGCTTGCGTTGTAGCTCTACTATTTTAGATATGTTCCTAGAGAAAATTTAGTTGAAAGTTGATAGTAGCAATTATGCGGACTGGGTCCATAAACTTAGGATTGTCCTCATTGTGGCGCAGAAGGCTTATATCCTTAACGCACCACTCGGTGTGCTGAACCTCGAGCATCGTCTGTGGATGTTGTGAACATCTGACATAGACGTTTTTGATGACTACGTGATAGTTCAGTACGTAATGCTTAAACGACTTAGAATTAAGGCGTCGAAGACGTTTTGAACGTCACAGAACATATGAGATGTTCCAAGAGATGAAATTGGGATTTCATGCTCGTGCCCTTGTTGAGGGATATGAGACCACCGACAAGATTCTTTGTCTACAAAGTAAGGGAGAAATGCTCAATGGTTGAGCATGTGCTCAGATTGTCTGAGTGCTACATTTGCTAGAATCGAGTGGGAGTTGATCTTCCACACAAGATAGTGATGGTTCTCCAAAGTCACTTCCACCAAGCTACTAGAGCTTCGTGATGAACTATAACATATCAAGGATAGATATGATGATCCTTGCGCTATTCACGATGTTTGACACCGCGAAAGTAGAAATCAAGTAGGAGCATCAATTGTTGATGGTTAGTAAAACAACTAGTTTCAAGAAGGACAAGGGCAAGAAGGGATACGTCATGAAACGGCAAACCAGTTGCTGCTCTAGTGAAGAAACCCAAGGTTGAACCCCAACCCGAGACTAAGTGCTTCTGTAATGAGGGAACGGTCACTGAAGCGGAACTAGCCTAGATACTTGGTAGATGAGAAGGCTGGCAAAGTCGACAAAAGTATATTGCATATACGTGATATTGATGTGTACTTTACTAGTACTCCTAGTAGCACCAGGGTATTAGATACCGGTTCGGTTGCTAAGTGTTAGTAACTTGAAAAAAGCTACGGAATAAAGAGAGATTAGCTAAAGGCAAGGTGACGATATGTGTTGGAAGTGTTTCCAAGGTTGATGTGATCAAACATCGCACGCTCCCTCTACAATCGGGATTAGTGTTAAACCTAAATAATTGTTATTTGGTGTTTGTGTTCAGCATAGACATGATTAGATTGTGTTTATCGCGATACGGTTATTCATTTAAAGAGAATAATGGTTACTCTGTTTGTTTGAATAATCCCTTAAATGGTCTTGCACCTAAAATGAATGGTTTATTGAATCTCGATCGTAGTGATACACATGTTCATAATATTGATGCCAAAAGATATAAAGTAGTAATGATAGTACCACTTACTTGTGGCACTGCCACTTGAGTCATATTGGTATAAACGCATGAAGAAACTCCATGCAGATGGATCGTTTGGACTCACTTGATTTTTGAATCACTTGAGACATGCAAATCATACCACATGGGCAAGATGACTGAAGGCCTCGTTTTCCAGTGAGATGAACAAGAAAGTAACTTGTTGGAAGTAATACATTGTGATGTGTGCAGTCCAATGAGTGTTGAGGCACGCAGTGGATATCGTTATATTCTTACTTCACAGATGATTTGAGTAGATACTAGTATATTTACTTGATGAAACACATGTCTAAATTATTGAAAGGTTCAAGTAATTTCAGAGTGAAGTTGAAGATCGTCGTGACAAGAGGATAAAATGTCTACGATATGATCATAGAGATGAATATCTGAGTTGCGAGTTTGGTACACAATTAAGACAATGTGAAAATTGTTTCACATCTCCTGCCGCCTGGAACACCATAGTGTGATGGTGTGTCCGAACGTTATAGCCGCGCCCTATTTGATATGGTGCATACTATGATGTCTCTTATCGAATTACCACTATCGTTTATGGGTTAGGCTTTAGAGACAATCGCATTCACTTTGAATAGGGAACCACGTAATTCCGTTGAGATGACACCGTATGAACTATGGTCTGGAGAAACCTAAGCTGTCGTTTCTTAAAAGTTTGGGGCTGCGATGCTTATGTGAAAAAGTTTCAGCATGATAAGCTCGAACCCGAAGCGGATAAATGCATCTTCATAGGACACCCAAAACAGTTGGGTATACCTCCTATCTTAGATCCGGAAGCAAAGTGTTTGTTTCTAGAAATGGGTCCTTTCTCGAGGAAAAGTTTCTCTCGAAAGAATTCAGTGGGAGGATGGTGAAACTTGATGAGGTTACTGAACCGTCACTTTAACAAGTGTGTAGCAGGGCGCAGGAAGTTGTTCCTGTGGCGCCTACACCAATTGAAGTGGAAGCTGATGATAGTGATCATGGAGTTTCAGATCATGTTACTACAAACCTAGTTGGTCAAAAAGGTCACATACTGCTCCAGAGTGGTACGGTAACCATGTCTTGGAGGTCATGTTGTTGGACAACAATGAACCAACGAGCTATGGAGAAGCGATGGTTGGCCCGGATTCTGGCAAATGGCTGGAGGCCATGAAATCCAAGAGAGGATCCATGTGTGAAAACAAAGTGTAGACTTTGGAAGAACTACTTGATGATCGTAAGACTATTAAGTACAGATGGATCTTCAAAAGGAAGACAGACGATGATGGTGAAAAGTCACCATTAAGAAAGCTCGACTTGTCGCAAAGATGTTTTCGACAAGTTCAAATAGTTGACTATGATGAGACTTTCTCACTTGTAGCGATGCTAAAAGTTTGTTGGAATTATGTTAGCAGTTGCTGCATTATTTATGAAATCTTGCGGATAGGATGTCAAAACATCGTTTCCTCAACGGTTTCCTTGAGGAAAGGTTGTATGTGATACAACCAGAAGGTTTTGTCGATCCTAAGGATGCTAACAGGTATGCAAGCTCCAGCGATCCTTCTATGGACTGGAGCAAGCATCTAGGAGTTGGAATATACGCTTTGATGAGATGATAAAAGTTTTTGGGTTTATCCAAGGTTTTTGAGAAACTTGTATTTCCAAAGAAGTGAGTGGGAGCACTAGAATTTCTGGTTAGAATATGTGATTGACATATTGTTGATCGGAAATAATGTAGAATTTCTGGAAAGCATAAAGGGTTGTTTGAAAGGAGTTTTTCAAAGGAAAACCTCGATAGAGCTACTTGAACATTGAGCATCAAGATCTATGGAGATAGATCAAAACGCTTAATAGAACTTTCAACGAAATGCATGCCTTGACAAGTTTTTAAAGGAGTTCAAAATAGATCGGCAAAGAAGGAGTTCTTGGCTGTGTTGTAAGGTGTGAATTTGAGTAAGACTCAAAACCCGACCACGGCAGAAGAAAGAGAAAGGACGAAGATCGTCCCCTATGCCTTAGTCGTAGGCTATAAAGTATGACATGCTGTGTACCGCACCTGATGTGTGCCTTGCCATGAGTCTGTCTTGAATCACTGAACATCGGTTAAAGTTATCCTTAGTAACTAGTGGACTAAGGAATTTTTCTCGATTATGGAGGTGATTAAAGAGTTCATCGTAACGGGTTACGTCGATGCAAGCTTTGGCACTAATCCGGGTAACTCTGAATTGTGAACCAGATTCGTATAGTGGAGCAGTCATTTGGAATAATTCCAAATGGCGCGTAGCAGCAGCATCTATAGGATGACATAGAGATTTGTAAAGCACACACGTATCTGAAAGGTTCAGATATGTTGACTAAAAATCTCTCTCAGAAGCAAGACATGATCGAATCCCAGAACTGTATGGGTGTTAGATTCATTGCAATCACACAGTGATGGAAAAAGAACTCGTCGGCGGAGTCCATTTTGTACCTTGAGGCAAACTGTCGAACAACTTGCGGGCGTGGGCGACGAAGCTGACCAGAGACGGCTGCTTGGGGTCGGGGAAGCTGCGGTGTCCCGGGCGACGATGCAGCCGACAACGTGGGTAGGCGCTGGGAAGGTACGGGAGGAGGCGCAGGAACTGGACCGCGACGACGACGGGGTTGGGAAGGAGGCGAGGGCTAGCTATCGGCGCTGTCGGTATGGATGGAGGACGAGTAATGTGCCACCGATTGGCGGGCTAGGGATGGAGAAAGTGGGCGTCGTCCGTGTTTGCTTTGTGTCCGCGCCGACCCAAATCAGGCTCAAAATTGGGCCGGGAATGGGTCGGTAGGCGGACGAAAAGCGGACGTGCATCCGTTTGGGTCGGCGCGTTGGGCCTCCATTTCTGTCCGCATGGATCCAAACGGACAGCGGCGGACAAAATGGGTCGTCCCGTTGGAGTTGCTCTTAGAGATATGTGAGATTGTATTATTATGGAAGAGATAAAAGGACGTGAGACATTTAGAATTTTTTTAATGACGATATTGACAGGGTTGCATCGTGGGGAAGGACACCATGTTTTTATATGAGTATTTCTACACCGTAATAATTCGGCCTCACCAAATTAACGGCTCGTAAAATCTAGTTAACTTGGGAATTTCTAGAAAGTGTCTAATAGATAATTATAGATTTTGCTTGATTTATCTCTTATGTCTTAGTTAGTTACTGAAACTGATTCAACACTAGTTTACATCTTCGCTATTAAGCCCCCAGTCGCACCTGTTAGCGAGAGACTGTGTGCATTGACACCATCGCATACAGTTGGAAAAAATAACCATAGGACCCATGATCAGCCGTGTGCGATGGAGAACATATCACAAACGCCTGCCTAAAAATGACCATGCGCAACATCGTACGCACGATTAATTCACAGAAGTTATTGGCTTGTGACGACGGTCCACATCGCACACAACTTATCTTCATGAACAGTGTGCAAATCATTGCACACAGCTAAAAGATGACACCACCTTGAGGAAACGAGCAACACTCTATGGCACTGATATCTGCGATCAAGATAGGTTTATGTGTGCCAGATCAATATGGCAGATTGATCTCAGCAACTTCCACATGCTTCCTATTCATACGGGTAAAAATTAGTCAACTAGAAACATGGAAAGAATGGTGAGTTTGAGCTCATACTAAGAATCATCTCTAGAGTTTTAACTCACAATACTACGCGAGGTGAGGGTTTGGGTGCCATATTGGTTACTGAATGTTTGGGACGAGAGCACAGAGTAAAGGAGATACCTTTTAAAACTGTGGTTGGTAAGAGTTTGTATGTGGATCTTAACTACTAGCCACATCGCTGCAAAATAAAGCTGACCAAATCGGACTACCAAAAGACATCCCAAATATATAGTTATGCTATGATCGTTTCTCAGTTTGCAATTTTAGGGTGTGTTTGGTTCAAGTTACGGGCTGGAATGACATGGATCGGACCCGTCCTTGGGTAACATTTGGGGGTAACTTTTGATATTTAATTTTTTTTTGCACAAGCCAAAATGTTTAAACTTTTTTCCTTAAAATTTGCAGGTAGCATTTGGACGTGACTAAATAAATTTTGTTTCAATTTCTTTATCATTTCTTTTTTTGGCCCCTCCTTTGTGTAAAAAAATAAATTAATTAAACACCAAAAGTTACCCCAAATTGTCACCCCAATTTTTTTTGTCGGGGAAACACTGACTCTCCTTTTCGCATGAAAATTATCATCCATGTTTGCGACACTAATACATTCATCTACACAAAAATTAAGATTTTTTTAAAAACATTTAATATTTCTTCGTGTTACTGTTTATCCAGAAGCATATGCTCCCGGGAGCCAAAACGGCATTCCTCGAAAGTTAATACTTACGGAAAGTCAATTTGGCTCCTTTACTTGCTTGTGCGTGTACTTTGCCCTTGGGGCTGTGGTTGACTGTTGTGACTTTGTCAGGTGTCTTTTGGCTTTATTTATTGATTCAGGCCCATAGCTTTTATCTAATTTTGTATAACAAAGCCTAGTACTTGCGAATGGCATATCCTATATAATTTTTTTTGAAAAAGAGGAAAGCCCCTAGCCTCTGCATCAGAATTATACGTGTATTCATTTTATTAAATAACGTACGGTAATAAAGTCTAAGGTCTAAAACTGGCTCACAAACGGAGCGCAAACATAAAGGATAATAAAGATGCCACATCCGGCGATCAAGAACAAGGTACGATTTTTATACACCTAGCCTATTATTTGCTCGTCATTCAAATCCATTGAAGATAACCGGGCAACCATCTCTCAACGGTTGCACTCGATAACGAAAAGTTCTTTGGAGTCCACATGAGTGAGTTATGACCACGTATAGATCCAAGCAGAACCTTTGTTGATAATCCTCAAAAATTGGTAATTTTTTTGCCATTTAATATCAAATCATTTCTAGTGTTCCATATAGCCCACAGTGCACATATCCCTATCCGAATATGTTTCGTTATAGTTGAGTCTACCCCATTGAGGCACGTCCCAAATAACGTGTTAATGCTCATTGGAGGCTTAATGTTGAAGGCTATATGTAATGTACGCCATAATAGTTTTGCTAATGGATAATCGAGAAAAAGATGTGGTATCGTTTCATCCTATTCACAAAAACAACATCGAGAACTGCCAACCCATCATCTCTTTACCAAGTTATCCTTGATCAATATCACTCCCTTGTGGAAAATCCAGTTGAAAATTTTAATTCTAAGAAGAACTTTGATCTTCCAGGTATGTCAAGACCTTGAGATTGATCCATAATCAATCAAGGCCAAATGCATATATTTCCAGTGAATTGTACCAGGTGGAATATAGATAATCCAGCATATGGTTAAGAGGTTAGAGTGGATGCTAGATTCTATATGGAATATAGTACATATGGTTATATGTTTTCTATGGAATGCGAATAGATATATAAGGCAACCATGCAATGTACTTGGTTGTATATTTTATATGGAATGTGAATATCATAGATGTTCAATTCTGTTTATAGATGTTTTAAAATTCTGTTTATATATATATGTTCAATTCTTTAGATATAATGTCACGGTTGTTGTTTACGCATTTACAAACATGTTCTACCGATTATAAGTTAAATTACCACATTAAATAAGAAATGTCTGACGATGATTATTGGGAGTGTAAATATTGCGGCGTCTATCGGGGTGTGTGCGATAGGCCTCACCTACGAAACGTCAGGTTCTTTAGCATCAAGCTTGACGAGACCTTCGAAGTTTTTGCGGTTCTTCCTCCCGAATTGAGACCTATTGTTTATAGGTCTGGAGATAAAGTAGTGACTTCAGACATGAATGAACTTTATAAGAGCAACGATGACAAGTGTTTTCTCGTAATTAAGCATGACTTCTGTTTCTTTGCTTCAACGTGTAATTTCTGTTTTATACAATTCAACTAGTTCTTCCTTTGCCATGCAAGAATGTATGTGTTGCAGAGGCTCGGTTTCGAAGATCACGAGAGTATGGAGACGAGGAGAGCTAACCTTAGGACTATACATGGTCACACATTTCTGATCAAAATAATGAATGCAGTTTATAACAGAAATATGGTGCTCAAATTGGGAAGATCTTTGCAAGGCATATGGATTTCAGGAGGGTATGGAAATAACCTTCGATATTCATCCTGAAGATAATATGCGAGGTAACATCGACATTTGGGTGCATGTCGATATGCTTCCTGTTTTACCTCCATGTGAGTTTGTCAACCATATTTTTCAAGTAATTTGCATTCTATATTTAGAAATAGTTGGTGTTCATCCATATGCTAAATTTGTTAAATTATAATTTACAGCTTATTTCGGTAATTCAAGTGAATTACGTAAATGAATTGACATGACACACTACACTAATTGATCACATCTAACTTGGGAGGAGAAGGATGTTCTTATCCACTTTCTTGTTGGTAGCCTGGTTGGTAGGGAGAACTTCCCATATAATTTGGGAACTGGCCCAAATTATACATTTTACATGCCACTAGTTCATCGGTTGAGGGCGGATGATATTCGTCAAAATATCTTGGTAAGAGTTTGCTAATTAAGTACACTCTACTATTGCATAAATGGTGTTGATTACATTGCTAACTAGGCTATTATTATGTTCTTCAACAGCAATTGCCAAATGATGTAGTGTCTCTGTTGATGCACGGCAAAGGTCATATGACAATTAAAAGCCCGCTTAGGGCTGAGTTCGATGCTCCATACTCGACTGGCCAGAAATAAAAAAGGCTTCAATTGAAGCATGGAGAGAAATAAAGAAGGATCGCAAGCCACAAGTTGAAGACCGTTGGATGTTTGTGTTTCATCACGGATACATAGGTGTTATTCTGTTTTGTGATATTAATTATACCTAGGAGCGAGGACTAGGTCTTACGGGAGACAAGTTTTTCTGGTCTTATTAACTTAGCATGATCGATTAGGATGATGATTATTATGATGTTTTTCTATTTTATTAGATTTTAACTTGGTATATGATTAAGATGATGATGAGTTGTTAGATGACTACGTAATATGATGATGAGTTATATGACATAATATTTGATTAAAGTGAATGGATGCTAGTGGTCGATATATGAAATCCCTAAACCAATCCTTTCAGGGAAAAAACCCAGCGTAAGGCTGCCTATTAGTCCCGGTTGGTTTCACCAACCGGGACTAAAGGTCTCACTAGTGGAAAACGGGCCTTTGGCCTGGACCCTTTAGTCCCGGCCTGCCTCTTGGCCGGGACTAAAGGCCCGGCCACGTCGCCCCAATTCTCAATGCCTCCCTCGAGGCTTTAGTCCCGGCCCGTAAGGAGCCTTTAGTCCCGGTTTGTGTCCCAAACCGGGACTAAAGGGCTACCCGGTGGGCAGCCCGCATGTGCGCCACCTTTAGTCCCGGTTTGTGTCTCAAACCGGGACTAAAG